>NC_086445.1:372557012-373873679 GCF_028390025.1 Pseudophryne corroboree | reverse complement strand
TGTTAAAATTCCAGAATGCTTCAAAGATGTACTACCTTTTCTGCTTGTCCATTGGATGTGAATAGTGAGGACTGTGGGTGACATTTGAGATGTTCCATTCACTGTTGAAAATTTTGGATTCACCAATCATGAACAACATGATATTGTTAGTAAGTTTTATCTTTCCAAAACTGATGAGAACAGCAGTCATCAACAAAATGAAAAAGCCCTTTTCTGCACATGGCTTAGCATGCAAGCTACTTACTGACAATGTCATGTAGTTCATGATTGTCGAATGCCAAATTTTCACCAATAAATGAGACATCTCACATGTCACCCACAGTCCTCACTATTTACATGTAATTTACTGTTTGAAAGAGTATCGTTTCCATGTCCCATCGATCCTTAAGAAAATGCATGAAAATAACCTTTGTCAAACTGGAGAGGTGTGAATTTAAGAAAGCAAAGACTTCATTCCGAGGGTATATCATCTCTCCCAAAGGCATCTCCATGGATTCTAGTAAGCTTCAGGCAGTTCTAGATTGGGTTGGGCCTACGAATTTAAAGGCTATCCAGCGGTTCCTGGGCTTTGTAAATTATTACAGCAGATTTATTTGCTCCTTTTCCTTGATAGTTGCCCCATTTGTGGAATTAACCAAGAAAGGAGCTCAATGGACTCCTTCGGCCCTCCAGGACTTTGCAAACCTGAAGAAGACATTTATCTCTGCCACAGTTTTCCGCCATCCTGATCCGGAGCTACCATTCTTAGTAGAGGAAGATGCATCTGAATTGGGGGTCGGTGCAGTACTATCCCAGAGGAATCCTAAAGACTCTAAGATATATCCACGTGCCTTCTTTTCTCATAAATTCTCTTCCTCAGAAGCTAATTATGATATTTGTAATTTAGAATTTTTGGCCATAAAGTGGGCATTGGAGGATTGGAGGCATTGTTTGGAGGGTGCAAGACATCCTGTCACCATCTTCATGGATCATAAAAATCTGCTCTACAGATGGAGCCTCCATCGTCATTGCTATTTCTTTGCCTAAACAGAGGATTAGTCACACCTAAGCGATAGCTCAAGTTGTTTAGTTGTTGCATGGACAGGCCCGTTGAAGCATGACTGCATACACAGCATGCAATACTCATCTTCACCACTGGGTGGCTAATGCTCCACTAATCCAGTACTGTAGAGCGAATAGTGACGGATTGATCTACAAGCTCTGGCAAATGGTCAGTGATGACTGTAATGTTACTGTAAACTGTACACACAGACTAATGGTCAGATGGAGAGAGTCAATTTAAAAAAAAGAAACCAATAAATCAATCAATAAAATTAGTGTATACAGACGCAAGGGAATGTGTTAAAGCAATGGTTCATTGATGGGTTATGTGAGTGTCCAAGTCCTGTAGACTAATCAAATAAAAATAGTGTATACATACGCAAATGAACATGTTAAGCAATGGTCCATTGACTTTAGGCATACAGTACTGTATGTGAGCATCCAAATCTCATAGCCAATACAGAAAAACCCATGGTAAGGAATCACTGCTTACATTTACACATGAGCTTTTTTCTCTATCACCAGGCATCGTGGCCGAGCGGTGAAGTGTCCCGCACCCCATGCTCAGAGTTCTGGGTTCGATTCCCAAAGTGCAAATGCCTTTTGTTTTTTTCCTTCTTGACACTTTATTATTATTTTTTTATAACATTCATGCATTTAAGAACCTTACATTCAATAGAATTATGCACACAGGAAAAGACCTGTTTCCATAACTAACTGTCGGGGTGTTTTACACACAAATCTGTAGAACAGTACTGTACTGTTTAATGTACATTCACTTTGGCCCTCTCTAGTCCTTTCACCCAACCAAAGCAATTGTAGTATCAGCCCTTCCTTTACATACTGTGTTGCCAATTTATTAACTGGAAAGTGGCCTCTTTGTCTGAAAAGATCAGTCTCTCAGTGGAGGGGGAAGGGTGAGACGGGAGGTGGTGAATTCAGAGACACTGTCAAAAATATACATTTTCTGTCGGAACCCCCCAAAAGAGAAACCAATAAATCAATAAATAAAAATAGTGCATACATACGCAAATGAATGTGTTAAAGCAATGGTCCATTGACATTAGGTTTATGTGAGTTATTAAAGTAACTTAAATTAAAATGGGCTTAAAGCTTAATATCTCCAGTTCTGGGGATCCAATTGGGTCAGAGCTGGGTTGTTATGGAAAGGGAGACGATTATCTACCAGAGGATACTGACCACAAGTTTCTATGACCTCCACAATGCTAACGGCAAGCCTCAGGACCCATGGTGGGTCTGAATTAACGGGCCCATTATAGTCTATGAGAAAATGGGTCTACTTTGCACCCTGATATCTCCGGTTCTTGGTGTTCCAGAGACTCAAGACTAGTACCATATGAAAGAGGAGACTCTTGGCTTTCAGGGTAGCCTTTAGACCATCTCTGTACAGTATTTTCAAGTTGAGTACTAAGTAGCATGAACAGCTTGTAACATACTCTGCTCTAAAGGCTACAGCAGCACGTGTTATCTTTATAAGTATAATTGGGAGAGATAAAAGCTCCTCCCTAAGTTCCTGGATTCCAAAAAACTGTGCTTAGCATCTTGAACAGCTTGTAACATCCCTGCTCTAAAGGCTACAGAGGCAAGTGTTATCTTTATAAGTATAATGAGTAGAGATAAAAACTCCTCCCTAAGTTCCTGGATGCCAAACGACAGTGCTTAGCCTCTCTGTACAGTATTTTCTATTTGAGTACTAAATAGCATGAACAGCTTGTAATGTACTCTGCTCTAAAGGTTACATCAGCAAGTGTTCTCTTTACAAGTATAATGGGGAGAGGTAAAAACTCCTCCATAAATTATTGGATGCCAAAAAACTGTGCTTAGTGTCTCTGTACAGTATTTTCTATCTAGTTTTTCTAGAGATTATTAGTGTAGACCACTAGTGGGTACTACACTTAAAAAGAGCTTAGTGTGTGGCGCACTCTTTTGAAATGATTATAAATTAATAAAATTTAACTTTTATTGCATTTTTTTTAAATAAAACTCTATAGCCAGGCAAATATATATATTTTGATAGCCTGAGAGTAAACACCTATAGGATTATTGCCCTAAATTACTATTGAAGGAAGGTAATTACCATTTCCGCTATGATTAGAGCAAGTAAAATTGTATGTCAAGCTTAGTGATATATTACTGTAAATATTTTATACTGTAACGGTAATCAATATCACCCTTTACCAAAACTATATTAGTTTGTAATCACGGACGTAGCTCAGAAACTTAGCCACTTTTAAAAATGTATGGTTACTGTTAGAGTAAGGAGATGTTAAACGCTATATTATTGTAATAATCAATGCAAATCAGAATAGATGTGGGTTCATAAGTTACCTCAAAGGGAACCCCTGTTCTTGGCAGCTCCTCGTCTTTAGGTTGCAAAGAAAACAATATGGATGTGTATTGTAACATATGTACACTTAGTCTGCCAGTCTATCATTCAGACTGCAGTGACTGTGCAAATGTAATTTGATACATTTTTTAGTATCCACAGTGACAGGATACAATTGTGGCCAAAAAGGCCATTCATGCAAGAGAGCAGATAATATTGATACTTTCTCCAAATCTGTAATAGAAATTTGTTAATCATATGTAACAGAACGTATTGTTTACAACCAGAATGTGTAACACCTGTTTTCAGATACTATATAACAATAAAGATCACGTGTAGATGGCAAGAACGTCGTGAGGAAAACTCCACCTAACAGGGCATATGTGCTAGCTATGAACATACAGTAGGAGCAGTGTTATACAAAGAAAGGGGAATATGATAGCACTCCAATGTGCAATATCAATAATTGATTTCCTGTCAATTGAAATCTGCACCGTGATAGTCGTTTACTAGTTGTTTCTGATGTTGAGACGATTACTGCGTTAGACACATCTGAATTTTCAGAAACATTTGATGTATTAATTATGCTCCTATCTCTATTATTGGTGAATGATTGAATTGTCATTCACAATGATATCCATATAACCATGTGTGGCAATTCTCTGTTTGATATGAGACAGTTCTAAGTAATATTTTTACTTTAATGGAGTCCAAGAATTCCAAACATCAATAGGTATGATAACTAAAAGATAAAGAGTCCCAGAAGTGTGTTAACGGTTTCCCTTTCTACTGTTGTTCCATGTGCCTAGGTGTACCTGGGCAGTGAATGGTACAATGAGAGCGGGGAAAAAAACGTTAACCTGGAGACTGAAAGGACAGAGTAGTGCGAGCCACTTCTACTGTCCACACTCTACATCCCCCCTCCCCTGTTGTGGGAACACATTGCAGGGGGAGTCCGTAGATATGGAGCAGTGGATGAGAGGGCGGCTCTGAAATACCTGTTAGCTTCCCTGTCATGCGTGTCTTTCTAAGCGCAGTCCAGGCTGAATCAGCGTGTGGGAAGCCACTGTAGAGGCAGAATGTCAAGTCGGGTAGGATTCTCTAGAAAAACTACTGTAACTCTAGCTTAGTGGCGCACCTCCAGCCTGTTATTTATATTGATTTTGGTCCCTTCACAAAAGATAGGACTATTAATTTCTTTCATTGGTTGGTTTCGTCTCAATTATATTGCCAATTTCTGTGACCTGTGCATTGTCCACTTGACACTTTTGTGTCTCTCCCTAGAGTATTTTCTATCTAACCAGAAACCCTGCACCCCGTGCAAGCTGGGCAGACAATTGGAGGGGACCCAACACACAGTTGCTTGCCGTTTCCCTTTGCGGTGTCACATAAACTAGTGGCTGGTCTGCCCCAAAAGCCAAGATTCTCCTCTTTCATATGTTACTGGTCTCGAGTCTTCGGGACACCCAGAACTGGAGATACTGTATCAAGGTGCAAAGTGGACTCATTTTCCCATAGACTATAATGGGCCCAATAATTCAGACCCACTATGGGTTCTGATGCTTGCTGTTACCCTTGTGGGGGTCTCAGAAACTTGTTGTCAGTATCCTCTTGTAGCTAATCATGCTGCTTGTGGTGTCCTGTTTACAAAATTGTGTGATGTCTTGACAAAGATCACTTGGATGTGATCGAAACATCGACTTGATGATCTGATAATTAAAACTACATTGACTTTTTTACAAAAAATTGGTGAGTACCCTCCTTTACAAATGACTGTTTATTGGAATTAATCGTTCCTTGGAGTGGAGCACCATCTCATGTGGACTTTTATGGGCAGTTCAGTGCGGATACTTCCCTACTTATATATATATATATATATATATATATATATATAGCAGTACGGTACAGTAGCCCATTGATCTACCTCTGTGTCATCAAGTATACTATCCATATCTGTGCTGCATTGTAGTTGTGCGCAGTATATAGTAGGAGGACAGTGCAGAATTTTGCTAACCACCAATATATATATATATATATATATATATATATATATAGCAGTACGGTACAGTAGTCCATTGCTCTACCTCTGTGTCGTCAAGTATACGCTCCATATCTGTGCTGCATTGTAGTTGCGCGCAGTATATAGTAGAAGGACAGTGCAGAATTTAGCTGACCGCCAGTATATATATATATATATATGTATATATATATATAGCAGTACGGTACAGTAGTCCATTGCTCTACCTCTGTGTCATCAAGTAAACTATCCATATCTGTGCTGTATTGTAGTTGTGCGCAGTATATAGTAGGAGGACAGTGCAGAATTTTGCTGACCACCAGTATATATATATATATATATATATATATATAGAGCAGTACGGTACAGCAGTCCATTGCTCTACCTCTGTGTCAACAAGTATACTATCCATATCTGTGCTGCATTGTAGTTGTGCGGAGTATATAGTAGGAGGACAGTGCAGAATTTTGCTGACCACCAGTATATATATATATATATATATATATATAGCAGTACGGTACAGTAGTCCATTGATCTACCTCTGCGTCATCAAGTATACTATCCATATCTGTGCTGCATTGTAGTTGTGCGCAGTATATAGTAGAAGGACAGTGCAGAATTTAGCTGATCCAGTATATATATATATATATATATATCAGTATGGTACAGTAGTCCATTGCTCTACCTCTGTGTCATCAAGTATACTATCCATATCTGTGCTGCATTGTAGTTGTGCGCAGTATATAGTAGGAGGACAGTGCAGAATTTTGCTGACCACCAGTATATATATATATATATATATATATATATAGCAGTACGGTACAGTAGTCCATTGACTTACCTCTTTGTCATCAAGTATACTATCCATATCTGTGCTGCATTGTAGTTGTGCGCAGTATATAGTAGGAGGACAGTGCAGAACATTGCTGACCACCATTACATATACTTATATAGCAGTACGGTACAGTAGTCCATTGCTCTACCTCTGTGTCATCAAGTATACTATCCATATCTGTGCTGCATTGTAGTTGTGCGCAGTTTATAGTAGAAGGACAGTGCAGAATTTAGCTGACCACCAGTATATATATATATATATATATATATATATAGCAGTACGGTAAAGTAGTCCATTGCTCTACCTCTGTGTCATCAAGTATACTATCCATATCTGTGCTGCATTGTAGTTGTGCGCAGTATATAGTAGGAGGACAGTGCAGAATTTTGCTGACCACCAGTATATATATATATATATATATATATATATAGCATTACGGTACAGTAGTCCATTGCTCTTCCTCTGTGTCGTCAAGTATACTATCCATATCTGTGCTGCATTGTAGTTGTGCGCAGTATATAGTAGGAGGACAGTGCAGAATTTTGCTGACCACCAGTATATATATATATATATATATATATATAGCATTACGGTACAGTAGTCCATTGCTCTACCTCTGTGTCGTCAAGTATACTATCCATATCTGTGCTGCATTGTAGTTGTGCGCAGTATATAGTAGGAGGACAGTGCAGAATTTTGCTGATCACCAGTATATATATATATATATATATATATATATATATATAGCAGTACGGTACAGTAGGCCATTGCTATTGATATATTACTGGCATATAATTCCACACATTAAAAGATGGAGAACAAAAATGTGGAGGGTAAAATAGGGAAGGATCAAGATCCACTTCCACCTCGTGCTGAAGCTGCTGCCACTAGTCATGGCCGAGACGATGAAATGCCATCAACGTCGTCTGCCAAGGCCGATGCCCAATGTCATAGTAGAGAGCATGTAAAATCCCAAAAACAAAAGTTCAGTAAAATGACCCAAAAATCTAAATTAAAAGCGTCTGAGGAGAAGCGTAAACTTGCCAATATGACATTTACGACACAGAGGCCCTGGCCTATGGGGGTGATTCCGAGTTGTTCGCTAGCTAGCTGCTTTTAGCAGCATTGCACACGCTAAGTCACCACCCTCTGGGAATGTATCTTAGCTTTGCAGAATTGCGAACGATCGAGTAGCAGAATTGCGAAAATAAATTTCTTAGCAGTTTCTGAGTAGCTCGAGACTTACTCACAAATAGCGATCAGTTCAGTCAGTTTCGTTCCTGGTTTGATGTCACACACACGCCCAGCGTTCGGCCAGCCACTCCCCCGTTTCTCCAGACACTCCCGCGTTTTTCCCAGACACGCCTGCGTTTTTCCGCACACTCCCAGAAAACGGCCAGTTTCCGCCCAGAAACACCCACTTCCTGTCAATCACACTCCGATCACTTCAACAATGAAAATTCTTCGTTTGGACGTGAGTAAATCTACTAAGTTTTGAGCTAAAAAAATAACTGCATGCGCACTGCGAACCATGCGCATACGCATTTTTGCCTTAATCGCTCGGATTGACCCCCTATGTTCATGGCTAGTGTTTCAGCTTCACATGAGGATGGAAGCACTCATCCTTCCGCTAGAAAAATGAAAAGACTTAAGCTGGCAAAAGCACAGCAAAGAACTGTGCATTCTTCTAAATCACAAATCCCCAAGGAGAGTCCAATTGTGTCGGTTGCGATGCCTGACCTTCCCAACACTGGACGGGGAGAGGTGGCGCCTTCCACCATTTGCACGCCCCCTGCAAGTGCTGGAAGGAGCACCTGCAGTCCAATTCCTGATAGTCAAATTGAAGATGTCACTGTTTAAATACACCAGGATGAGGATATGGGTGTTGCTGGCGCTGAGGAGGAAATTGACAAGGAGGATTCGGATGGTGAAGTGGTTTGATTAAGTCAGACACCTGTTGTCCGTGGGACGAATATGGCCATTGACATGAATGGTCAAATTACAATAAAAAATCACCTCTTCGGTGTGGAATTATTTTAACAGAAATGCGGACAAAAGGTGTCAAGCTGTGTGTTGCCTTTGTCAAGCTGTAATAAGTAGGGGTAAGGACATTAACCACCTAGGAACATCCTCCCTTATTCGTCACCTGGAGCGCATTCATCAGAAGTCATTGACAGGTTCAAAAACTTTGAGTGACAGCGGAAGTAGTCCACTGACAACTAAATCCCTTCCTCTTGTAACCAAGCTCCTGCAAACCACACCACCAACTCCCTCAGTGTCAATTTCCTCCTTAGACAGGAAAGCCAATAGTCCTGCAGGCCATGTGACTAGCAAGTCTGATGAGTTCTCTCCTGCCTTGGAATCCTTCGATGCATCCTTGAGTGTAACGCCTACTGCTGCTGGCGCTGCTGTTGTTGCTGCTGGGAGTCGATCGCCATCCCAGAGGGAAGTCGGAAGACCACTTGTACTACTTCCAGTAAGCAATTGACTGTCCAACAGTCCTTTGCGAGGAAGATGAAATATCACAGCAGTCATCCTGCTGCAAAGTGGATAACTCATATCTTGGCAGCTGCGGTGGTGTTAAATGTGTGTCCGGTATACTCCGATAATTCACAGAGAATTAGAGAATTGCTTGAGGTACTGTGTCCCCGGTACCAAATACCATCTAGGTTCCATTTCTCTAGGCAGGCGATACCAAGAATGTACACAGACGTCAGAAAAAGAGTCACCAGTGTACTAAAAAATGCAGTTGTACCCAATGTCCACTTAACCACGGACATGTAGACAAGTGGAGCAGGGCAGACTCAGGACTATATGACTGTGACAGCCCACTGGGTAGATGTATTGCCTCCCGCAGCAAGAACAGCAGCGGTGGCACCAGTAGCAGCATCTCGCAAACGCCAACTCGTTCCTAGGCAGGCTATGCTTTGTATCACCGCTTTCCATAAGAGGCACACAGCTGATAACCTCTTACGGAAACTGAGGAACATCATCGCAGAATGGCTTACCCCAATTGGACTCTCCTGGGTATTTGTGACATCGGACAACGCCACCAATATTGTGCGTGCATTACATGTGGGCAAATTCCAGCACGTCCCATGTTTTGCACATACATTGAATTTGGTGGTGCAGAATTTAAAAAAACAACGACAGGGGCGTGCAAGAGATGCTGTCGGTGGCCTGAAGAATTGCGGGCCACTTTCAGCATTCAGCCACCGCGTGCCGAAGACTAGAGCACCAGCAAACACTCCTGAACCTGCCCCGCCATCAGCTGAAGCAAGAGGTGGTAATGAGGTTGAATGCTATATGCTTCAGAGGATGGAGGAGCAGCAAAAGGCCATTCAAGCCTATACATCTACCTACGATATAGGCAAAGGAGGGGGAATGCACCTGACTCAAGCACAGTGGAGAATGATTTCAACGTTGTGCAAGGTTCTGCAACCCTTTGAACTTGCCACACGTGAAGTTAGTTCAGACACTGCCAGCCTGAGTCAGGTCATTCCCCTCATCAGGCTTTTGTAGAAGAAGCTGGAGACATTGAAGGAGGAGCTAAAACGGAGCGATTCCGCTAGGCATGTGGGACTTGTGGATGGAGCCCTTAATTCGCTTAACCAGGATTCACGGGTGGTCAATCTGTTGAAATCAGAGCACTACATTTTGGCCGCCATGCTCGATCCTAGGTTTAAAGCCTACATTGTATCTCTCTTTCCGGCAGACACAAGTCTGCAGATGTTCAAAGACCTGATGGTGAGACACTATTCAAGTCAAGCGGAACGTGACCCGCCAACAGCTCCTCCTTCACATTCTCCCGCAACTGGGTCTGCGAGGAAAAGGCTAAGAATTCCGAGCCCACCTGCTGGCAGTGATGCAGGGAAGTCTGGAGCGAGTGCTGACATCTGGTCCGGACTGAAGGATCTGCCAACGATTACTGACATGTCGTCTACTGTCACTGCATATGATTCTGTCACCATTGAAAGAATGGTGGAGGCTTATATGAGTGACCGCATCCAAGTAGGCACGTCAGACAGTCCGTACGTATACTGACAGGAAAAAGAGGCAATTTGGAGGCCCTTGCACAAACTGGCTTTATTTTACCTAAGTTGCCCCCCCTCCAGTGTGTACTCCGAAAGAGTGTTTAGTGCAGCCGGTCACCTTGTCAGCGATCGGCGTACGAGGTTACTTCCAGAAAATGCGGAGAAGATGATGTTCATCAAAATGAATTATAATCAATTCCTCCGTGGAAACATTCACCAGCAATTGCCTCCAGAAAGTACACAGGGACCTGAGATGGTGGATTCCACTGGGGACGAATTAATACTCTGTGAGGAGGGGGATATACACAGTGAAAAGGGTGATGAATCGGAGGATGAGGAGGAGGTGGACATCTTGCCCCTGTAGAGCCAGTTTGTGCAAGGAGAGATTGATTGCTTCTTTTTTGGTGGGGGCCCAAACCAACCAGTCATTTCAGCCACAGTCGTGTGGCAGACCCTGTCGCTGAAATTATGGGTTTGTTAAAGTGTGCATGTCCTGTTTATACAACATAAGGGTGGGTGGGAGGGCCCAAGGACAATTCCATCTTGCACCTCTTTTTTTTTTGCATCATGTGATGTTAGGGGCTAAGTTTTTTAAGTGCCATCCTGTCTGACACTGCAGTGCCACTCCTAGATGGGCCAGGTGTTTGTGCCGGCCACTTGGGTCGCTTAGCTTAGTCATCCAGCAACCTTGGTGCAAATTTTAGGACTAAAAATTATATTGTGAGGTGTGAGGTGTTCCGAATAGACTGGAAATGAGTGGAAATTGTGGTTGTTGAGGTTAATAATACTATGGGATCAAAATTACCCCCAAATTCTATGATTTAAGCTGTTTTTGAGGGTTTTTTGTAAAAAAAACACCCGAATCCAAAACACACCCGAATTCGACAAAAAAATTTCAGGGAGGTTTTGCCAAAACGCGTCCGAATCCAAAACACGGCCGCGGAACCGAATCCAAAACCAAAACCCGAAAAATTTCCGGTGCACATCTCTAGATAGGATACAGTAAAACAATGAAAGACAATCATACCATAGTATTACACACTGCACAACAACTGGCCCCGAATACCAACATAAAGAAATACTGTCACAGAGAAAATAATTCTGCATATACAGTTCTATACATACCTCTGGCAATCCTGTGGAACATTTATAATAGCAGGACAGGCTGTCTGTGCATGAGGGTCACTCTAGCTACTGTATGCTGGAAGGACAAGACCTTGTGCTCAGAGAGCCATATTTAGGTTCTCCTGATGGGCTTGTTGGTTGGCTTGATTGCTTCTGCCTATTATCCACCAGGTCCCTGTTTTTCCATTTATTTAGATTTTGTAGTTGTCCTTTATGATAAATGAACTGCTCTCATGCCATGTTAATCATATATACTATATCGCAAACTGTGCACCATGAATGCCACTGAGAAGTCAGCGCTGCACTTGAGTATAATTGTACAACTTATATGAACTTTTCACATATACATTGCAATACGTGGCACTGGTGGTGGCTGTCCAATTTATTGCACAGCAGTATTGTGCAATGTGCGGCACTGACAGTGACACACTGGCATTATAGCATGTCTGTACACCTACACATGTCAATAAGAGACTGTACTTATGTTTAATAGACTAGTTTACTTGTGAGAGGTTTCATACAGATTTGAAAAATGTCTAACAGTGTCAAGGGCATGGGCACAGACTGTGCCAGAACGAAATCCCTGTTTGGTTGCATCTGGTGCAGCCTTTAACATGTACTTTGTTGTACATCACAAGTTCTTCAATGCAGCCAATTCATAATGGCGCTGTCATTGAGCACTATATAGGGAAATGATACCTTTGTCATACTCATAGAGTAGTCACACTTTAATGTTTTTGTTGTATAGTATTTGCTAGCATTTTTCTGTACATTGGTTGCAATCCTGTAGCAGAACACTTTTCAATTTGCAAGCACAGTACAGTTTCTAAAAGGATGCCATTTCTCCGCTTGAAATTGGCATTACACTGTATAATGACTTAGGGGTCTATTTACTAAGCCTTGGATGGAAATAAAGTGGACGGAGATAAAGTACCAGCAAAGCAGGTTCTAACTGTCATTTCACAGACTGGGTTTGAAAAATGACAGTTAGGAGCTGATTGGCTGGTACTTTATCTCTGTTCCCTTTATCTCCATCCAAGGCTTAGTAAATAGACCCCTTAGTGTAGTGTAGTATGTCATATCACATCTTCACATGTAATGGTGCAAAAATAAGATGTGCCACATATGATGCGCTAAATGGCAAAAAAATATATAGGCAAATGAGGACACATCTGTAAGTACATATAGTATATTTCTTCATCTACAATTGTTATTCTATAGGTCACATCAAATTATCCATATTAAGACTTTTTCACATGCTAATATTGTCTGAAGAAGAAATACTGTTTTTTAACATTTGTTCAGGATTTAGAACTAGGAGATGGGTTAACAAACATTAGGAGTAGATTCTAATTTGTTTGAGATCACTGCACATTTAGAGCATTATGACAGCAATTTCCCGCAAGACAAATTAATTTTCTTTTTTTTTGTTGTTGCCTGAATTGAACTATTTTCACATTAAAACAACAATAAACAATATTAGGTTAGAGAAGTCTTATCTGTGTCTGTTGATATATTTTATCTAATTTTGTAGCCAAACAGTTTAGCCAAAGGCAATCATAAAATAAAAGATGATGTAAAATATACTCACACAGAAAGCGAGTTATTATTTAGGCATTGTATTGGTAAAATGTAAAAATAATATGTGTAAATATTGTACTTTAACATTTTTATTCTTTTTAAACATCAAACCAATAGTTGATATTATAAATATCGTGTTCACAAACATATCCCTTTATACCTTTGTTTAGGTTTTTGCAGTATTTGAATGTAATAATAATAATAATAATATAATAACAACATTATATTATCGGTGTTGAATAGTCATTTTAGCAAAGTCAAGAAAAAGAATATAATATCATTAAACACAATGACGGTTAAAAGGCAATTGCCTGCCAGCTTACAGCCTGCAGTTTGAACACGTCTGCTAAAGCATATGAAGTTGTAACTGGAGTTTGAACTGGATTTATACTTTGGTGTACAATACTCTCTAACCACAAATTCAACTATCTCAAGCATTGCCACACCTAATGCATGCTACTGCTCCATGCTCCTGCAACTGTATCTGGTAATTCTACTCACTATTGCACAACAACTACTATTTATGCAAGCTGTTCTGCTAATTTTGCATTGTCATCTTTGTTATTAATCTGTTTCTACCATGTAATTTTACTTGCAGTAAATTGTTTGTATCCTGTACTTTTTGTATCTGCATTAGACTGACTGCTTTTCAGGCCTCTCCATACTACCTTGTCATCATAACTTCCCGGTTCCCCATATTATAATTGAGATTTTGTTTTATTTACTTCTTTCTGGACTTTGATTTCACACTGAATGTTACACTGTTACAAATTGCCAGTGATGTGCGATCAGGTCAATGGCTGGGGCGACACTGGCTTGTATCAAAGCCAGATTTACACACACACACACACACACACACACACACACACACACACAAACACACACACACACACACACACACACACACACACACACACACACACATCATTTGGTGGTGAGTTATGACAATAAAAATTATTACAATAATATAAATATATTTTTTATATTATTCATATCATATTTGTAAGTCATAAATATATTCTTTATATTAGTCTAATCATTTCTATAGTAATATCTCTGTTACTGGAGTATAACAGATGATGTTCTGTCTCCCCTGCGTCCGCACACCCCTTCTAATTGCTCATTCTACGCATGTCTTATATTCATGATTTATGTAAAGCATACTGAGTATTTTTTGGGGAAAAAGTGTAAAAATAATAATAACAACAACAACAACAACAACAACATAGTAGCAGTAGTAGTAATACTAGAAATAATAGTATAAATTCCTATCCCAAAATTGAACGGAACATCATTAATATAGGATTACAGAATAAAAGATCTGGGGGATAAAATTCAAAAACATCCTCAGTTTATTTCCAAATATATTAGGGGGAGATGTGTTATGCCTTGGAGACTGATACAGTGGGGAGAGTTAAATTACCAACCAATAAGTTCCTAAATGCCATGTTTCAGGCTGTTTATTAAAAAAATGTTAGGAGCTGATTGGTTGGTAGTTTACCTCTCTCCACTTTATCACTCTCCAAGGCTTAGTATATAAGTCCTTAAATGACAGCAAAGAATCAACCTTACCAATTAACTGACATACAGATTATATATAACTAAAAGCATGCACAGACTGTACTCAACAAGTAAATACAGTATATCCAGCAGATTACTTAATTATTTGAATGCAATTTTTTTTCCTGTATACTCGTATATAAATAAGATCCCTGTATAATGATGTTATTACAAGCTATATAGTTTACCAACATAAGGGCCAATTCCTCATTGCTTAGTTTACTGTAAGTGAAAGTAGTAATTTTTGTTTTCATTTGTAAAATCCAGGAATTGGTTTAATTCATTACACAGGTAAGGCAGAAAATTTTACCAATTTCTCCTGCTTAACTTGCAGCCCCGGTGACATCCACAGTCTCAATGCACTAGTACAGTGCATTTATCAAACTCTGATAACTGAAAGTTTCTGGAGTTTGACCATGGGAACGTACAGTACATTATCTAAAGATTGGTTTCCAGTACCCTTCTGCTTAACATGGATCTCTTCATCTCCTCTGCTCTGTGTCCCCTCTTGCAGTGCACATTCATGAACTGTGTTCCCTCTGGCAATGTAAACTTCCACTGTTAGTAATTAGCAGGCAGAAATTGCAGTGGTAGAGATTGTGAGGATGCCTGCTTTTTGGAGCACACTTTCCCAAATGGTAGCAGTATTGAAATGTTCTGGTAATATGGTATCTGATTTTGCAATTCACTCCAAGTTAGATACTAAAGTATCAGAAGTCCTTAGGGCATATTGAAGTATATGTCCATTAAGATTAACTTAAAAAAGCTATACTTTTAAAAGCCGCCTTGTCATCAGCAGTTTTGGATGCTGGTTTTAATGTGGCAATTATAGTCAATAAAAAATGCCTTTTAAATCCAGTGTTGGCACTGCAATCGGTGATACGCAGTGTGGCCAAAAGCCCCCTTGCATGCACCTTTGAAAAGGGTGGATGGCTACACAGATATGGGGTATGGCTTACTGGGAACTGGAAATTCAGTGTCACACCCTTGTGATACCACTGGCCAAAACCACTGAAGATACAGTGGTTCTGAAAGGTGACACAAAGTGAATTTATCCCTTAGCATCAACATGTCAGAAACATGATTAAGGTTATACTTTCTAAATAGAACTGTCTGTATCATATGTGTTCTCATTCAAACTCAAATGTTAATTTTGATTATACTAGGTGAATACTGTAGTTATTGCAAAATGAAACATTTAAGCAGAGTTGAATGTACACTCATTTGTAGAGTGTATCCTGCATGCTTTGGTAGTGCAAATGCTTTGGAATAAATTATGCACAAGTTTGGGCAATGCAGAGATGTACACATAGTCACAATTCTACTTATGACTGAAAGGATATGAATAGGCCAACACATAGACAAAGTTCAGGGAAGGCGTGCAGACAAGTCACAATTGCAGTGTTGGTCAGAAGCATTAATATACATATTTTCAGACCTACTGTATCTTAAACCAAGGATCTGGTTGATGATAATAATGACAGGTTTCAAACCAATGGGCTCATTGTTCAATGAATGATACATTTCACTGTGAGTGATAAATTGCACCAGCCAATCAGCTCCTGATTGTCATTTTTCAAACACAGTCTGTAACATGGAAGTTAGGAGCTGATTGGCTGGTGCAATTTATCACTCACAGTGAAATGTATCTCTCATTGATAAATAAGCACACACGTGTACAGAGAGGAATGGGCCACTTGTAGAAGCTATGTGGAAGCCTTTCATGAGTTTATTGTAGCTGACTTTGGTTAGTTTAATATAAATATTTTCCATGAACAAACAAGCCACCTCAATTCAAGAAGATGAAGTGGCCTGGTTGTGAAAAGGGGTTTCCTATGAGAACTGGGGTTAAGAATTAAAAGCCTTCGTATTTATGCCAACTCCTCACAGAATGCCATATTGTGTTTTAGACTTGATACAAGTACTTTGCTACCAGACAATAAAACTTGGCTAAAATATGGCGAGTTTATTTCTGCAATGCTCAACTGTAATGTCTAAACAATGTACAGCATTATAAAGCATCATTATGTTTTTGCAGCAATAGCTTACCATTAAAATAATGCAAACTCAAATGTAATACTTTTTATATTATAAATAGTGGTCTCTTTTGAAAAGATCCAGCATTACTGCATGGCAAAAGGAGTGAAGGCATAAAGGAACTCTTGTACAGTTGGACGATATTTGCATAAGCACAATGTGCACCTGTAAAATAGTAGTAATAACAATAATTAGTAATAAAATCAATTTTGCTTAGCTTGGAGAGGTGGCCAAATAGACAAAATGTGTTTAGCTTAGCGTATACAGCTGCTTTACCCCAGAGATAACAGTAGTATACATATGTAATATCATGCAGCCCACCAAGAACCTTTGCAATCTGGAGGACAACTATGCAATAGAAAGCCCTAATTTCCCTATAGATTGTAAACTTGCGAGCAGGACCCTCCTAACTCTATGACTGTTTGTTATTACCCAGTTTTGTCTTCTCATTGTGTCCAGTTTTAAAGCGCAACCGAATTTGCTGCGCTATATAAGAAACTGTTAATAATTAAATTAATAAATAAAATGTATGCAGCTGTTTATGCTAGGAGGTGTGCCTTCACAGTGGTAGTAGTAAACATGTATACAGTAAAGTATATTATACATACAAAATATAGTACATATCTAGGCATTGTTATTAATTACTCATAAAATTGCATTGACCATGTAAAAGGAAATAAAAACAAGACACAAAGACAAAAATACTAAGTTTAATTCAATACATCCATCTCTTTATAGATTATGTTAAAATATGCATTATTCCTGCAAACTGACACAAATATCACTGTAATAATTCAAATAGATCACAGTAGCTTTATTACTATAGTATTAGTATAAGTGGTTGAGACATATTCAGCCAATCAGAATCAGCTGCTGCTGATCATCATCATCATCATCATCATCATGTCACATTTTGCACCAGTGGTGAAGCACCCACAAATGAGCCACTTTCTAACAAGCTCATACAGTTTGCATCTTTCATGTGGTCAGCATAGGACACATTTTGCTTTAACATGCCTTTGCTGTAGTTTGCCCGTCCTTGCATGTCCAAAGTAAAGTACAATCCTGAAACCCATGTTTTACCATCCTTAGTGTACGGGGTTGTATACTCAAAATGCATCATAGTATGCATGGGAAAAAATTATGTTTAGTGGACTTGTTTCAAAACTCTGTTGCTATCACCTAAAATATACATCTCTGGAATTTTAGGTAGTACTACCCATTGATTTTGTCTACCTCTGATTCTTTGCTGTCACCTAAAATATACATCTCTGGAATTTTAGGTAGTACTACCCATTGAATTTGTCTACCGCCGATTCTTTTGTGGATCTCTTTTCATAAATACTGTAGATTTACTATATTATACTCAATGTGTATGGTCTGCTTTCTCTTCTGACTCCTGTTTAACAGAGATTACTACAAGACATATTTTTACCTAATATTCTCCAATTAAGTGTTGCTTGACAAGATTCACTTGCTGTTTTCTAGCTATAAGTAAAATGTGAGTTTTCTTACTTATTGATTTAACCACTTAACTAACAATTTTCCCCTTTAAAACCATTCATAACATTTTTTTTACTTAATAAAGTTTAAAAAGTATTTATTTAAAAAAAATAATTTAAATATAATATTATGCACATCTTCAGAACAGATCTGCTCGTCAAAAACTGGTGAACACAGTGGGGCGACGCAGTCACATGTGATCTTTACCACGCCAGTTAAGTGGATAATGCTCATTTTAATGATGAGTGGATTTTTATAAGACACTCACACTTTTCTGTATACATAATACAAGACTCTTAGGTGAATATGCTTTAATTACTTTAATAACAGTTACAGTTTAATGCATTAATTTTTATTGAAGTATGCCTCCAAAAAGGATTGTTTTTTTCTCCGTCTTTTCCTACTGTCTAGGGTAGACCCATCTGAATATACTGTACAGTTACCTTATAACCAGGGCCACCATTGAGGGGAACAGACGGGACTTCAGTCCAAGGTCCGGACTGAGAGGGGGCCTGCGTGGCAGCAGCATTGATCGGGACTTCCGGCAGACAACTATGGATGGAGACACAGAGTCGGCAGTGGCGGTATATTGAATTAGATGCCAATCGGAACTTGTGGACCGGCAGCCAATCAGGAACTTCCACTTAGCAGCTCCTGATTGGCTGTGAGCATGTGAGCTCTGATTGGTTAGCAGCTGGCACTGACAGAATTAAAAATACAGCTGCTGCCATCTCTGTCTCTCCATCCATAGTTGTCTGCCAGTGGCCCCAATCAATGCTGCTGCCACCCAGGCCCGGCAAAATGAATGACCTGCTGTGTACCAGCTCAGAAAAAAGGAGTTTGTGGGCTCATCTACCTGGCGCAAAGCTGCCCGTACAATACCAGTGCCAAAATAGATGTCACCACATCTATATAACAAGAACCGAAAACAAAGATAGGCACTCATTTAATGTACATAAAAGAAGATATAAGTAGCAGCGCTTTTAAAGTACCAATACATAATACAATACCATAAAATAGATAATATTTAATAAAAATCAGTGTTCATACAACAATGTTATTTTTTCAGAAGTGTATTAAAATGACATGTAATCATATAGAGGAACCTATTATTGTCCTGTACAATTATGCAGACCTCAATAGATAAATGGATTCATAGGATTAGGCTGGCAGAAATGGTGGACAAGTCCATGGGGGTAACGTTACCGCTTTTATGCCGCTGGAGGAAGATCTGTGTCTCATCCAATCTAGCTGGTTGGAAAGGCTGTCCTCTCTATGTTGCGGTGTCCAATTAAAGTGGTGGCATCCACAGAAGGTAGTGTGTCCAAATTAGGTGGTAGCATCCACAAATGAAATGTAATCTTCACTACCCCATCAGCAGTTACCTCCTTCCGATTCCCGATTAACCAAATGGACTTTACTGGACATTTCACTTGTGGACGCTACCACCTAATTTGGACACACTACCTTCTGTGAATGCCACCCCTTTAATTGGACACTGCAACATAGTCTCTTTGAGCTTGCCACATCTTTCCACTGGGATTTTTGCCCATTCCTCAAGGCAAAACTGCTCCAGCTCCTTCATGTTGGATGGTTTCCGCTTGTGAACAGCAATCTTCAAATCTGACCACAGATTCTCAATTGGATTGAGATATGGGCTTTGACTAGGCCATTCCAACACATTTAAATGTTTCCCCTTAAACCATTTGAGTGTTACTTTAGCAGTATTCTTCGGGTCATTGTCCTGCTGGAAGGTGAATCTTCTTCCCAGTTTCAAATCACAGGCAGACTGAAACAGGTTTTGCTCAAGAATATTTCTGTATTTAGCACCATCCATCTTTCCCTTGACTCGAAACGGTTTCCCAGTCTCTGCTGCTGAAAAATATCCCCACAGCATGATGCTGCCACCACCATGTTTCACTGTGGGGATGGTGTTCTTGGGGTGATGGGATGTGTTGGGTTTGCGCCAGACATAGCGTTTTCCTTGGTGGCCGAAAAGTTCAATTTTAGTCTCATATGACCAGAGCACCTTCCTCCATACATTTGGGGAGTCATCCATGTGACTTTTGGCAAACTCAAAACATGCCTTCTTATTTTTAACACTAAGTAATAGCTTTTTTTCTGGCCACTATTCCATAGAGCCCAGCTCTATGGAGTGTACGACCTATTGTGGTCACATGCGCATATACACCAGTCTCTGCAGTGGAACTCTGCAGCTCCTTCAGGGTTACCTTTGGTCTCTGTGCTATCTCTCTGATTAATGACCTCCTTGCCTGGACTGTGAGTTTTGGTGGCCGGCCCTCTCTTGGCAGGTTTGTTATGATACCATGTTCTTTCCATTTGAAGATGATGGATTTGATGGTGCTCCAGAGGATCATCAAAGATTTGGATATTTTTCTATAACCCAACCCTGACTTGTACTTCGAGAGCTCCTTGGTCTTCATGGTGTGATGCCTCTTGCTTAGTGATGTTGCAGCCTTTGGGGCCTTTCAGAAAAAGTGTATTTATACTGACAGATCATGTGACACTTATATTGCACACAGGTGGACTTCATTTTACTATCTATGTGACTTCTGAAGGTAATAGGTTGCACCAGAACTTGGAGGGCTTCATAGCAAAGGGGTTGAATACATGTGCACATGCCAATTTTCACATTTTTATTTGTAAAAAAATTTTTTATATCATTTATTTCTCATTTCACTTCACCAACTCAAACTATTTTGTGCAGATTCATCACATAAAATTTAGAATAAAACAAAAAAAAAAAAAAACAGGTTGTAATGAAACAAAATAGGTAAAAAGCCAAGGGGGGTGAATACTTTAGCAAAACACTGTATATAAATGGATAGTGAGTTCTCCTTGATGGTCAGTTCTTATAGAGCAGTGGTTCACAAACTTTTTTGAATCATGGCACCCTAGAGTATCAGAATTTTTTCACGGCACCCCTAGGCCAAAAGTTTCTATGAGAATTTTAGAAAACAATAATTAGGTTTGTGTGTCATCCTTAGTTTCTTTAGTGTGTTGCGGGACAATATTTGATTCTGTTTGTCCTCATATTTTATAATTGCAGCCACAAGCACTGGTTTTGTCTATTACTTTGACCAAAAATAGTTTGAATTGGTCCTGGACCACCAACCCGAGGCACCCCTGCTAGTGTTCTGAGGCACCCCAGGGTGCCTAGGCACACAGTTTGGGAACCACTGTTATAGATGATTCTGTTGTTTCCTTGAGATCCCCAGTATACCTTATAGGCTGATTCACCAAGGCTCATAAAAAAGGTAAGACAAGAAACAGACACATGTGTAGTCCAGTTTCCCAAATAGATGTTTCACAAATGAATGTTCATGTCTTCTAATGGTAATACAAAAAAGGGACCATACCCCACTCACAGTAAATTATATATATAATCACATCAAGGTATCCATAATAGATGTAAGGATATCACACATCTAATCAGGAACAAATTAAGAATATTCACAACCCATTAAAGGTTGGAATGGTGTACCAAAAAACTCACACAAAAGTGGAGGGAATTACTATTATCAAGGTATCTTTACTAATTTAGCGACAACCCAGATGCGTACCCCAACTCCTATCACGATATCTTTACGTGTTCTCCGGTGGAAGTAAAATTGCCCCACTGTTTATGGAGTATTGGTAATTATATCCACTATTTCTGGAAAAACACTTTCCCATATGTCAAAAAAAATATTTTTATTGTAAATACAGCAACAAGTTAGAAAACTACCACAAGATAAAAAAAAAGTCCACCATGTAGAAAATACATAAAAGACACAAAAAATATAAAATACTTTTCACTCTAAAAAATTAGAAATCCACAGGTATTATTCGGGCTTCCTCAATGCTACTCACATGTCGATGTGTTTTGGTCATACAGACCTATATCAAGACAGGATACCTTGATAAAGGTCTGTATGACCGAAACAAATCAACATGTGTATCGTGAGTGGGTGTGTTTGAGTGTGT
This sequence comes from Pseudophryne corroboree, assembly GCF_028390025.1. Classification (NCBI taxonomy): domain Eukaryota; kingdom Metazoa; phylum Chordata; class Amphibia; order Anura; family Myobatrachidae; genus Pseudophryne; species Pseudophryne corroboree. The sequence continues at coordinate 373,851,612 of NC_086445.1, read as the reverse complement.
CTCTTTGTGTGTGTCTGTCTGGCAGTGTCTATGTGTGTGTGTGGGGCTATGGGGCAGTGTGTGTGGGAGGGCTACAGGGTAGTGTGTGTGTGGCTATGTGGTATTGTGGTATTGTGTGAGTGTGTGGCTATGGGGCAATGTGTGTTTATGTGTGTGTGTGTGTGTGTGTGTGTGTGTGTGTGTGTGTGTGTGGGGTAATATGTGGGTAGTGGTGAGGGACCCTGCCTATTTTGTCAGTCCTGGGCCCCACAATTTATGGTGGCAGCCCTGCCTGTAACTCCTGGGGAGCACTACCAACATATCTATTGCTTAGGGAATTTTTCCCTGACATGACCTGAGTTAATTTCAGTAGTTGGTCTCAATTAATAATCTCTACTGCCCAGAGCAGAATTCCTCCCGGTCTTCCGGGGGTCTCTTTGACATGGGAAAGAATGAGTAAGAATTTTAGGTTTGCATGCACAGTTAATAAAATACACAGTTTGTGCGCAAAGAAGGAACAACTTGCATTTCCACTTTGGATGTTCTGGTTTCAGATATGAGTAGTGATGTGAAAGAGAACCTCTATTTCCTCCACCTGGCATATATATTATAAGTGTACAACTCTGGCAACATGTCATTTTTTGATGATATATTCCATGTAGAATTTGCAAAAATATCCTATGTCAGTAGGAAATGTGTTCTATGCAGTAATTTATTACATATTCTCTCCTACGGTATTAAAAAGTATTTTTGGACAGAAGCTTATTACACAAACACACTTGAATGCAGTATGGAAAGCAAAAAAAAAGAAAAAAGAAAACAATTGGGGAGATGTAATACGCCTTGTAGAGTGTGAAAGTGAGGAGAGAGAATGTATCAGCCAATCAGCTGCTAATTGCCATGTTACAGTCTGTGTTTGAAGAATGACAGGAGCTGACCGGCTGGTACTTTATCTCTCTCCACTTTATCACTCCCCAAGGCTTAGTACATCTCCCCCAATATGTAAATTAAAAAGGGTGAAAATATCTAATCATGTGTAGTGTAAAATGTAAATATCACCTGAGACTGGGGTTTTGCAGTTGTGCTGAAAGGACATTTACAAATGTAAGCCAGATTGAATCTAAAATAATGAATCTGATAAGAATACATGTTGAGGAGATGATTGAAATTATTTTAACTTGAGCTATTTTCCAGTTCCCCAATCACATTTTAAATCAAGCTTTCTTGTCAGTTTCCTCCATGTACACTGATGACTATGAGATTTTCTCTGCAGAGGAGCTCAGTGCATTGAAAATTGTGGCAGGCAACAATAAAGATGTACAGTACATCACATTTCCATGTTCTATTATATTGAAATGGAGAAACAAATGCAAATGTTCAGCTACAGCACTGAGATTGTAAGCCTGAATATATATATAAAGTGCTCATACAAGTACATTAAAATATCACAAGATCTATAGTTGCCTACACATTTCTGCATAGCTCCTGTGTAATTATCACTCTAAACATTAGGCCACTGGTTTTCAACACCAATCCTCAGGCCCCACCAGCAGGATTCTGACAAAAGATTTCTTCAGGATTTCTGTCAAAAGAAATACTGTAGGTGTCAGTCGCTGATAAAGTAATTACTGACCCAGCAATTCAAATGAATTTACCTGTGCAGGATTAATAAATGTAATAAAAAAATACCTATTGGCAGGGGCGGATTGGGAACAAAAAGCGGCCCTGGAAAAATTTGTACTAGTGGCCCCACATGGGCAGCACCAGAGGTGTAAGTTCTAGCCATGGGCCATGGCAGCAGCACCCTCCCCCCAAGACTTTCCAGATAGTGGGCATGTCCAGCATCAAGGGGGAAGTTAAAAAGAAATACAATTAAATATTATGAGCACATTATATGATACACCTTCAGAATTTAGGAAACTATATCATTCTTTAGAAAGGTATATTTTCTTGCTTATTACAACAACCGTATCCCAATCACTATTCACTCAATCTTATATGTCAGCCAAGCAGGCAGACAGAGCATACACTAGATAATCTGCAATCACAGGCTAAGTGGCAAAGTAATTTTAATATATGCAAATTATTTTGCATCTTATTCATTATGTCTATAAATAGGACCACATGTCCTCAAACAAAACAGGCCCCACGGGGGCGGGGGCCCACCGGGAATCTTCCCTGTAAACCCTATGGCCAATCCGCCTCTGCCTATTGGGTATACTTAAGAATTTGATTTGAATACCACTGCATTATGCTATTACCTTGCAAAGTTCTTACATTTTTCCAGCTTTGTGCAAATAGTAAAATTAATGCTAATTATTTTGCATTAATATAATATCCACATGCTCATTATGTATCAAAAATTTTAGTACTATTTTAGGTGGAGGGGTCTATGTACAAAGCCTTGGAGAGAGATAAATGGCAACGAGAAAGTACATTACCATCCAACCAGCTCCTACAGCATACTTGCCTACTTTGAATGTCTCCTCCGGGAGCAGCCAGGAGAAGAGACACTGCAGGAGACTTCGGGGAGCGGGGGCGGGCTGTGACATCATCAAGCCACGCCCCCACACTGGAAAAAGCCACAATTCGTGGGTCCGCGGGGAAGGGGCGGGGCTAAAATGACACAATTTGCATCATTTTAACACCTTCCCCACCCCACAGACCCGAGAATATGGGAGATTATCTCTCTATCCTGCCCGCATCACTAGGGTGCGAGCAGAATGCGGGAAACCTGCCTACTCTCCTTGAGGTGCGGGGGGCTACCCAAAAAAAGTGAGCAGCTTCCGGGAGAGTAGGCAAGTATGTCCTACAGTAACTCATGTTTCAAACACAGCCTGTAACATTGCAGTTAGGAGCTGATTGTCTGGTACAGTACTTTATCTCTGACCACTATCTCTCTCCAAGGTTTAGTACATAGACCCCTAAATGTGTTATTTTTTTCCTACATTGATTTTAATTATCTACAGTAAGTAGGGCCCAACACAAACAACAGTGTAACCTAGAAATGCATTGAAAAACAGATAATCAATTTGGTAGATTCATACGTTTTATTGCTATTGCCTGAGATTAGTGTTGTAAATTTAGTACAAAACAAGATTTGTTACAAAACAGTTTCAAATACAGGTGCAAAGTCTTCAATTTCACATTTTCTTTGTCAAACTATGGAATACAATTCCACAACATATTTCTACTGTATATTCATGTTTCACAGAATTTGCATTATATGAGCATACTGTATCCTAACCCTAAGGACAATGGCCAATTCAATGACAATGGTCAATTTAGAATGTGGAAGATCATCTAAAGCCAAATTCTACTAGTGACACATGTCCAAATGGATTAAAGTAAAAATGTTAAATGATGCACTTGGTGGCGATATATGTTTGCTAATTTTTCCTAAAGGTGCTGCTAGGGGAATTTCCAGTGTGTGCTTTTATATGGGTATGTACACCCAGTGGTGCCAAGAGAGGGGTATAAAGAGTACAAATTTCCCAAACGAAGGTCTAAAGGAGGGGCCCAGTGAAAGCCCAGTGGAGGCCCCGGGCCCCCTCTCCCTAACCTGACAGCAGCAGCTACAGCTCTTCTCCTCAGCACAGCACTCACTGCTGTGGTGCTGATCTGCAGTGAGGCCATGAAGGCGCTTAAAATACAATTTTTTTCAGTATTTATTTTCTAATTGTGCATGAGCACACCACCTGTGATTAGGCTACACACCCTGAAAAGTACCTGGGCCCAGTCAGACTCTCTACTGCCCTGTATACACATCAGTTTTCTTGTAAGCTGGGATTTCCATGCTTTCTGTATACATTTGTACCTGTAATACATCAGCATTAAGTTGATTTGTACTAGTAAGGTCACATCAGCATTCTTTTGTGTTGACCTGTACCAATCAAATAATTCTATAGTATACTTTATGGATGCGTATTCAGGGGTCTACCTCTATTTCAAGGTTTCTGCGAAGCAATTGAATTGCGATTGCATTGCAGGGTGCAGCAGCACATGCAGGGTGGCCTTGTCCTGTGCTGGGTGGACCCCAACATGCTATTTTGTCAGTAGCAGTTTTGCTATTTTAGCAATACTGCTATTGACTCTGAGTAACCCCAGGGGCCTTGTAAAGATTTGCTGCTTTAAAAAAACGTATGAGTTTGGCCAGAGTCTCGGGGTTCCGGCTGTCTCGCAAGGCATTCCACCAAGACCCTAGTATTCTCAAAAAACTTAATTATATGATCTTGGGAAGGGGTCTTCAAAGTATTAATAAAGGGTTCCCGTTTTTGATAGAATTTTTCCACTCCTTGATAAATATTTGGCATGGCTGAGCGCTGATCACAATAGTTGCAACATTTTTTGTTTGACATCAAAAGGAACGGGAAATATTTTTTGGTCCAGTATACAGTATAAGGATAATTTTCTTTGCAACTGTAATAAGAACAGTGAGAAGGCATAGTTTAGAATTGTTGTTTGGGGCCAAATCCCAAAATTTGTAATTGGCACATACAGGCCAATGGGTTGAGTGTTAAATATGGTTAAAACATATTATTAGCAAATTGAACCACCTTGTTCCAAAAAGTCTTAACTTTCCTGCATGCCCACATACAGGACAATGTAAAAATGTGGCATTAGCCATATGGCATTTTGGCCAGGTCAAATACTTTTGAGGCTATCAATAAACCCTTCACTTTCCATCGGAGGTAGTTGTTATTAGTTAATGTGTGTGAGAATGCAGGGAACATATGGGGAGTAGAGAGGATTGCCATGCAATCTTTGATTCACAGAGATCCAAGAGTAATAAGTATCTTTAAAGAGTACATTGTTCAGCATAGATGGGGGGTGGCATCCAATTTAGTATGCAGTACTGCACTACAAGAGTAAGGGGAAAGCAAAGCTACATCCAGTTAAGTATAAAGACAATTCTCAAGCAATTAATCGCTGACATACTGAAAAAAAATTGAAAGAGAGTAAGCATAATGATCTGGAAGGCCAAGGTCCCCTTAACTGTGTGGGACCATATAAAGCGAAAAAAGCATCCAGTAAGTCTTTTGATGTCTTTTCTAGGAAAGACTAATCAGTAGCATTTGCATAAAATTAAGATCTTAGAGAAAATGATACTCTTAATTACAGCTAGGTAACATAGTAAAGAGAGGGAGGAATTTTCCATTATCTACCAAAGTAATGATTTTAGATATTGTTGCCGTAAAATTGGCATAAAGTTGGGTCAAATCGGAGGTGATGTAAACACCCAAGTACTTCAGAAAATCCTAAGTAACTCAAAAGGGCTGAAGAATCGACATGGAATTACAGTATAATTGGCAACCAAACCATTGATAGGGAGAATCTCGGATTTGTCTAAATTGACTCTTTATCCTGACACTGAACCAAAAGAGGATATTATATCCAACACTGCTGGAAGTCAATTACTAGGATTGGAGAAAAGGAGTATCATATCGTCAGAAAAAAAGTGTGACTTTCAAGAGTACATTTCAGACTGAGATTCCCTCTATCAGCGTACAGGTTGGCAAGGCGAATGCCAGGGGTTTAACTACCAGGCTAGGCGAATGCCAGGGGTTTAACTATAAGGGGGAAATGAAACACCCTTGCATAAAGTGTCTTAATATCAATAAAAGCAGAAGGAAAGACAACGTTTTGGGGTGTACAAAAGAGATGATTCCTGGACACTAAATCGAAGGCCATTACATCATCAAATGATACTATGATGTTAGGAGTGGAACAGTAGACTAAATGGGTTTGCAGAACAGAGGCCAAAACCCTCCAGAAATTGATTATGGAGTGTCTCCACAGTATAATCCAGTTTGATCCATATAGATAATCTGTGGTAAAATCAATTTTGAGTGATCAGCAGAGATTTTCATCAGGATTCCATCAGTTGAAATACCAATGCTGGAATCCCAACACTGCTCGGAATGCCAGCGCCAGCATTCCAACCAGGATCATAATCCTGGAGCCGGAATCCTGTCAGTCAGTATATTGGAAGGAGGGACTGCCGGTCCGCAGGACAGGTAAGCCATGTGTGTGGGAAGGGGAGTTAGGTTTAGGCTGCAGGGACAGAGAGATTAGGTTTAGGCACCCCCGGGGACGGTTAGGGTTAGGCTATGGGGAGACGGTGGGTGAGGTTTTGGCTAGGGGAAGTGGGGGGAAGCTATATTTAGGCTGCGGGCTGTGGCTAGGAGGCCATTGGGGGAAGGTCAGTATACTGACCTTTCCCTGTCAGGATTCTCACCATAGGGATGCCACAGTTGGTATTCTGACCGATCCCAACTGCCGGCATATCGAACCCAACCCTTTTGTTAATAGCTTGCAATATAAATTAAGTAAAGAGATTCTTTGGTAGGATCCCAGGGGTGGGAAGCAGTTAGCTTTCTGATGAACAGAATCCTGACTGTCGATTATACCTATGCCGGGATCCCAAGGGAGGACCCAAATCTGGCATCGATATACCAAAGCCGGGACGGAATGCCAGTGTCAAAATACCAACAACTGACATCCCGATCATTCGGACAGCGGAACTCGCTACTGTCCTGCCGTGCGTGGTGGGGGGGATATTTAGGTTTAGACAACACAACAGGGGTTAGGGTCAGGGTGCAGCCATGGGAAGGATAATTATTAAAAGAGAGTAGAGACTCACCAATACAAGGCAGAAATATCTTATAATATTCAGCAGATAGCCCTGGGGTTTTCCCATACTACTCATTTGATTGTAATAGGTTCTACCATTGTATCAGCTAAACCTTCTGGCCCCTGTGGAAGCAGAAGGGTATTTCACATAGTAGATGACATATAAACTGGGAGGTTAGTCAGCTGAGTATATCTTAGCATAAAAGTCTTTCATAATGTCAGCGATTTGTCCACTAGAAGTAGTTAAAGACTTGTCACTGGTGCGTAATAGATGGACCACCATTGGCAACTGGGTGCCTTGTAACAAATTTGTCAATTATTTGCCTGTCTGGTTACCAAACTTGTGGAATTTATAGTTAATATAAAAAAGGTATTGGTCACCCCGAACCTTAAAATATTCATAAAAATGAACTTTGACAGTATGGTAATACTGTTTGGATGAGGGTGGTGGGCTCAATTTGAATGTTTGAAATGTAGCAGTAAGCGGAGTTTGAAGTTAAAGGTTTGAAGCATTGGCAAGCTTTTTGTTTCCTGCCGAGACATAGAAAATAATGAACCTGCATAGAACTGCTTTTACTGTTTTCCAGAATAAGGAGGGATTGGATTTTGTGTGTGAAAGATTAGCATGCATATAATTCACCTAGGCAGCCTCTAATCTATTACAAAATGAATCGGGGAATACAAAATATGAAGTGACTTGCGCAAACCAGGATCAGCAGGTGTATAGGATTAAGTGGTCTGTTACCCAAACACATTAAACATATAAAGCAAAAGGGAACACTACAAATGTCACTTGCGCTCACTACATACACAACAAACATATGAAAGAATACTTAAAAAAGTCCTTATAAAATGTCTGGTCTAACTTGTTGAGAAAACATACATTTCTGAAGATCATCTATAAGGGACTACTAACCGATTGGTTGGGACATTTTATAAGGACATTATTGAGTATTCTTTCATATATTTGTTGTGATCGTGAGTGACATTTGGAGTATTCCCTTTTTCTCTATTATAAAATGAGATTATTTGAGATATATAAGTAGGAAATCTCCAGTGGTGAAAGAAGCCTCTGTCTAAATTTGCTTGAAGTACTATCCAGAGCAGAGCATGGTCGGAGAGGGCAATGGGTTCAATGTCTGCCTCTAAGACTCTTGTATAAAGGGAACAAGACAGCAATACTGTAAATTTTCTATCCGTGAGAGTGTCTGGTGGGCAGCCGAGAGACAAGTATAGTCCCTATTGGTATTGTGTATTGCTCTCCAGGAATCAACAAGTTGTAAAAAAGAATGTGTATACCAGCGCTTGCAGTAGATTTTACATAAAAACTGGACGGTTTTATAGAAAATAAAAGTATCAATTTATTATTATTACTACACAGAGATTAAAATAGATTAATTCACGTGTATATGCACCAGCACATTTAAGAAATCAATGGTTAATACAGAACATACAGTATATACTGTATAGGTTATTTGATCCATATGGTTTTTACTCCTATTAGTTATCCACATAGCACTAGGATTATCTCAAAAGTGCTCATACAGTTCACTTATTAGGCAGCAAACTTACCGGACAAATGTGGCAGTCCCCAAATTTCGGCTGGCACTCTGTAGATGGCAAAAGAGAGGCTCACTTCATGCCCTAGGGGTCATCCAAATGACAATTGCAGCTGCAGGAATAATTCCTCTGGAGGGTGGCAAATTTCCCAAATGTCTCCAAGGTGGTATTTTAAGGAGACCAATCGATGCTGGAGTATAGCATCAGAGTTCTGGTAGTATAGAAAGACTCAACACAGTTCACTGGGCTTTTTGGTACCCCAGCTTCCTTAGGAGCATGAGTGTCTGTTGTACCAGTTCACTCTATTTATACCTGCCAGGTTACTACCTGAAATAACGCACATTACATATAAGATCCCCTCTTATGTGACATTCTGCCCACCAAGCCTGACAACCCTTATACCAGCTGCTAATTGACAGCGCACTCCAAATAGTTGTAATCTGGTGGCAAATGTGGGAACTCCTAATTTAAGAAGGGAGACAATGGACTGTGTAGTATGGGAGCGATCTAAGATAGGAGATGAGATAAGATAATATTAAAAGCTCCACACACTATCAGTGACTCCAAGCAATTAACTAATAGCTTCATTAATAATTAGATGAAAAAAGATTTCTTATAAACATTTAGAGCATAATCATTACATATAACATATATTATTATTGTAATACTTCAGGTATCACATATCGACCCTCAGTATCTTATACTACAGACTGAACAGATATGTAAAGAGAACGTTTAACCAATATGATAACTCCATGTGAATTGGAATTAAAGGGGGCTGCTGCAACTAGAGACCAGTCAAGTATTTGTAATTTCATTGATTCTGGGGACATTAAATGAGTTTCTTGGAGACACACAAGATCAATATGAAGTTTGGAAAGATATATGAGAATTTTACATAATTTGACAGACAAATGAATGCCACCTTCAGTCCATGTACAAGTTTTGGCAACCATTATTCCTTGATACAGTCAAAATGAGGTGAGTATACCCAAGAATGTCTATGTGTCAATGCAGTAATACAGGCAGGCTAGAGGAAGGTAGGACATATGAGGAAAAAGAAAAAAATATACAGGGACAGGGGGAAAACAAGACATGTAATACACCAAACCATGAAGACAGTAAATGTCATCAATTTGTGAAATTTGAGTTTAACTAGTGAATATAGCATTATAATAAAAACTGTGCCTAATGAGGCACAATTGAGAAAAGTCACTACAGGGAAACCTCATGGTAAAATATCCCTCAATCCACAGATCCAAGGGGAATTAGGCAAGTTGGTAATACCTATGACAATAGCTGACTGTGGAGACAGTATCTTAGGGCAGTCCTAGAAAGCAAAGTTATTAGACAACAATGGCTCCTAGTGTCACTGTGCATACTGTGGACAGTAAAACTGCATGAGGGGAGGTGGAAGTCCCCTCCAGTAATCAATCATGGGGCCCCAGAGGAGATGGTGTTACAGTAGGGCTGAACCCAAGAAATGAGGCAACTGATAATGGAAGGAGTAGGGTAAAATGGCTGATTACCGTGCCTCTGTGTACTCACTGCTGCAGCAAGAGGCAAGATCTGCTGAGTCTCCAGTGGAGTTTGATGTGCCTAATGAGGGTCGCCTTGAGGGTTCATAGCCTGTGTCCATGAAGTATCTGTCTAGCGACAGGAGGAATAAGCCGCAGCACATGCGGGTAATCTTGGTGGGTTGGGCTAATTGAAATGGTAACTTCAGAGTGGTGACTAGGCCACAACAATGGGAGCCCTTGGGTTTCGGACAAAATGAAGGCAGTCTGTGCCACATAGTGAGGGGATACACAGCTGACATATTCTGCCCAAAAGATGGTAGTATAGGTGTGTGTGGAGACCTTCTAAATGGTGTAAGTGCAGGAGCTCTGAATCCCCATGTCTGACTCCTGCAGTAGCTAAGCCACACCCCTCAAATATCATATGTATTGACTCTTTCATTTCAAATATTAGTACCATATCCAAATTAACCTAGTTATACTGGGAACGTGCACAGAAAAATGAAGAAATATTGCTTAAATAATAAGTTGTAATATGCACAATGGCACATCACAGAGAACTGAATATTTTGTTAATTTTTGGCTGCGTTAAAATTGGTACAGAAAAACACAATGAACATTTATACCAGCACTCTATAGAAAATCTGTAAAAAGGCCTAGCCCTCTATATGTAATTAAAATGCAGAAGGCTCAGATTACACAATTTCAAATATGTAAGCCACCTCAAGGTGCTATTGTTAACAGTAGTCTTAGAGCTAGACAATGACAGTCCCTATATATTAAGTCATACATTTATGTGATTTTATATTGATAGCTAAATTATCCCTAAACTCTCCAGTATGGTCAGGGCTGAAACTAGGATTTTCATCACCCGGGGCAAGGCTGCAATTTGGCGCCCCCCAATCATCGCACTAAATTATCATATATTTAGAAAAATATATAATTCCCAATCCTGTCCCCCAGTGACCCCCGAACTTGCTGCCACACACAAACCACAACTCCCTCTTCCTCCAACCTGCCACTGCACTAACCCCCAACTGTACCTGTCGCTGCATATACTACAAAGCTCCCCCACCCTGGCCTGCCTCTCCCCTGGACCAACTATCACACATACACCCTTATCCCCCAGTACCTGCCAACGACAATAACTTATCCCACCACCCAATGCAACACCTGACCTCCCCCATACAACCCCTCACCTTCAATTCTTGTTTCTTATATAGATTAGTTTATCCTCTGCATCCTCATCTTCTTCTCCCAATGCAGTGTGCAGGAGAGGACACATAGAGGCATGCAGTGCCAGCTGAAGTAATAATCGGTGAGCGGCGGGTGGCCAGGGGTGAGCTGCGGGTGCTGTTAGCTGCAGGACATGGGCAGAAAATGGCGGGCCACCGGGGGTGAGCGGTGGGTGGGGAGCATCAGAACGCAGGCAGTGAGCGGCAGGGGGTGAGCAGCAGGACACAGGCTGCCAGGTGTGAGCGGCTGGTGGGGAGCATCAGGACACGGGCAGTGCGCGGTGGACGGCCGGGGATGAGCGGCAGGCGGTGAGCAGCAGGACATGGAGCAAGCTGCCCAGCATAAAACCAAAGCTATTTACCCTTTTCTGGGAGAGTGTAGCCCAATGAGATCCTAAACATGGTGACAGGTTCAATATAAACATCTTTCTATTCACTTGTGAGCTGGAGATTTCAGCTTATATGTATCCAACCAGTTTTAAAAGTTCCCTGTCTGAGCTACTCTTCCCCTCCTCCACCATACCCTGTTCGTTATTCTCTACTGGTGTTACTTCATTACAACAGCAGGAAAATGATTAAAAATGTTTTCAAAGGCTCTTATTACCAATTGGAGATTACTACTGTGACTGTAACTGTACCGTACAATCTGAGTGGAGACCTCTTAACATGTACGTACCCAAATATTGTGAAGTCTCTGCACATCTTTTACAGGACACTAATATTTAGCAACCTAGTAGGCCGTTCTGGAGAACACATTGCATAACATTATGACTGAAGCAAACCGTGGAGAAGTTGTACTCACAACCCGCCCTCGTGTCATCACCCTGCCTCCTGTGACCCCCGCCGGGTGTGAGCAGTGGGTGGGGAGCATCAGGACGCGAGCAGTGAGCGGCTGGTGGTGAGCAGCAGGACGCGGGCTGCCGGATGTAAGCGGCGGGTGGGGAGCACCAGGACGCGGGCGGTGAGCGACGGACGGCCGGTGAGCAGCAGGACGCGAGCCGCCGGGTGTGAGCAGTGGGTGGGGAGCATTAGGATGTGGGCGGTGAGCGGCGGGCAGCCAGGGGTGAGTGGTGGGTGGCAGACAGACTGATGGTGCTCTACTCAGCCTGACCGTGAATCCACCTCTCACAGCCGCACAGCTCCAAGACATTTGTGTATCGCTGCTGCCGGGTCTGCCTTCAATTCTCCTGCTCCCTCGGCGCCCCCAAAAATCCTGCACCCAGGTCACGTGCCCCCCTAGTTATGGCTCTGGTATGGTACTACAAAACCTAACACTCCCTGTCTTGTAAACTACTGGTCCCATTTGTTCCTCTTTAAACTTGCATGTAAAAAAAAAGTATTTGTACCCCTTACATTGCAATATTGTTTGTTCCAGATACAAAGTTATTTGTTTTTTTTTTGTTTGCTTTCCTGTCAACTCTGGGGTAAATTTACTAAAGCTACTAACAGAGAATTGGTGATGTTGCCCATAGCAACAAATCCGATGCTGTCTATTATTTCTATATTGGCTTTTAGAAAATGATAGCATCTGATTGGCTGCTATAGGCAACATCACCAATTCTCTGTTTTGAAGCTGTAGTAAATTTACCCCTCAGAATCAGGCATATAGGCCCTCATTCGAGTTGATCGCTCGCTAGCTACTTTTAGCAGCCGTGCAAATGCATAGTCGCCGCCCACAGGGGAGTGTATTTTTGCTTTGCAAGAGTGTGAACGCCTGTACAGCCGAGCGGTACAAAAACATTTTGTGCAAAACAAGACCGGCCCTGTAGTTACTTATTCTGTGCGATGATTGCTGCTACGAAGGTCCCGGAATTGACGTCAGATACCCGACCTGCAAACACCTGGACACACCTACGTTTTTCCATACACTCCCAGAAAACGGTCAGTTGACACCCATAAATGCCCTCATCCTGTCAATCTCCTTGCGTTCGGCTGTGCGAATGGAATCGTCGCTAGAAGCAGTGCAAAACAACGATGTAATTGTTTGGCATACCTATATATTGTTTAATGATCACCACAATTCAACTAATTATTTTTATTTTAAATATAATTTAATAATAAATTGTGCACAAATTAATACAAATCCAAAATATTATTTGAACAAAAATCTAAACTCCTTCCTGGCCTTTTAATTGGATAATTAATATTTTTTCCCAGTTAAAAAAAAAGAAAATATATATTATATATATATATACATATATATATATATATATATATATATATATATATATATAAAATGTACTTGTGGATACAGAGTACAATAATACAACATAGAATGTTGTCTTGTCACAAAATTAGTTTTTTTTGTTTTCAATATTTAATGCTTATACATTAGGCGACAATACCTTCAAAGGTTAAAATACATATATTATGTGTGAATTATATACATTATCTATTTTAATCTATAGTGGTCTGACATTAACTTAAATATTTAAAGTTGAATGATCTTGAAAAGTTACATTACTTGAAAAACATCATGATTCCATTCATTATTTTCCATCATAAATTTAGTAACAAATTGTAGTATACAGAATATGGAGCTTATTAAAACCAACCAGATGATCATTAAAATTGTATTAAACAAACATAGCAAAACTGGATGTCAAGAACAATTTAAATGCAGCTGTAAGTTTTATTAAATGGCTGGAAATTGTCCTTAATTTTTTTTCTGGAACAATTTACATATCACTGAGAGTAGGCAGCCATAAATATGTGCAAAATAATTTTCCAAGCATAAATTTGTTTTATTTTTTTAAATAAAATCTAAAAAAAATGTATTCCCAGCAGATATACTGCTTATTTCTATTCTTGTCTGTGTGAATTATAAAAGTTTTTATCTATAATTATATAACTTGGAACACTAGGGAGCAGACTTTCACTATGAATTAGTTTGTCTGAAACATCCTCAGAGAATGTGCAACCCACCAAGTAATCCATCTGTAAAATGGTAATTCAGCAGTGTTTCAGCTAGATCCCTGCTGTGGAGGGAGAGAAAGTTTAGGAATATGACAGTGCTAACGGTAAACAAGGCCTCCCTGTCAGAAAGCTTAGAAGCTGCACATCTTACTTTTGCATCTATGTGGATATACAGTACAGCTGTTTGCAGTGACATGCGGTGGTGTGAGGCAGGTGAGGCAGACCCTTTTCATGTTATACTAACATTTACATCATAGTTTTGACTGTATAAAGTATTTGAAAAAGACAAAGAATATGTTAGAAATATGTTCTTTGTATTATTCTAATATTTTTTATAGTTAAAACTCTGGAGTAAAAAGTCTATGGCAGGTGAGGCAGTGCCTCCCTTGTTTATCTTTTCCACACATCTCTGCTGCACCTGTGTATAATGTCCACATGAACCCTTTGGCTCATATATTGTGTGCAAATCTTGCTCTGGTACTAGCCAGTGCCTCTTCAGCCATCTACCTAACCGCACGTCCCTGGCTGTTTGGTTGGAGGCATATATAGTTAATAATAAACTTGAAATCAACTAATTTTTGAACAACTTCATTTTTCTTGTTATAATTAAAATCAACTCTATTTTTTGGGGCACTCTTAAATTTTTTTTAAAACTAAACTTTTATTATGACTTTAAAAACTCACACTGACTCATCTGAGGCGCCTCCATCGCAAATGATCACTCCCGTATGCCTAGTCATGCCGGGAGTGCACAGAGACCTCCCATCCAGAGCGTCTCTGTCCTGGCGCGCGGAAGGAGACACTGTCCATTCAAGTGAATAGGGTGCGTCTCCGCCGCAGGTAAGCGTGCCCAGGTGGATGGGGATGCTCTCAGCACTAGGCGCGCCCGCTAGTCACAGACGGCGCCACGACTAGCATGTCTCCATCTGCACAGGGCAAGAAACATTTCAAATAAAGTGCTTTCTCACAGACTGCTAGCGGAGAACAGTCAATCTCCTTATTTATTATTTATTATGTTAACCAACAAGTGGCTGAGATACTAGCCAATTTAATCTGGCTTGTGTGTAGATAAATATTGGCAACAATGGTTCCAGATAACAATGATGTTTATTTTTCACTTTCCTGTCTGGTATTACTTCTATATAACCAGCAATTTGCTACACCAGGAAGATTTTTATTACAGAAATAACCCACACTCAATACCAATATCTTTATTACAGTCAGTAACAATTGCGACAACCCTAATTGTTGAAGAGGTCTTCTGCATTGGCCAGCAACATATAATACATAATTGGGATATCATATACAGTACCAGTACAATATGATATATATTGCTGTGCCTCCATAACACTTCGCTTGATATTTCATTTAATTTTAAATGTTTATTGTTCTGTATGTCAGTGTGAGTTTTTTGAAGTCATAATAAAAGTTAAGTTTCAACATTTTTTTAAGATTTCCCAATAAAATAGAGTTGTCTTTTCCTCTTGCTCAAGAAGTACATGTTGTCATAACTCTGGGGAACACCACCGGTCCTCTATATCTATACAGCTAAAGTTTCATCAATCCGATTGATTGTTACTTATTGATACATTTCTGTCAATACCGGTCTTGTATATACAGTATACTCTTTCACCTTGTGGAGGGTTCAACCCAGTGCTCCATTTTCCCCTCAAAAAACCTTCTGTTCCAATAAAATGAAAAGCAGCCAGAGATATATAATATTCCTAAAAATCATCCATGCAGAATAATTCACATACAAAAAAGGGAACATGTTGTCAATTTTATGTATAAGTTTAAATATGTATGCTCACTGTTCAAAAAAGCATCATAGGTTAAATATTGTTAAGGTACAAAGTAAAAATCTTCTAGAAGTTTGGCCAAGTATTTAGGGAAACTTTGTTGTTACTGTTGTCTTCTCAGAGCCGTAACTAGATTTTTGATAATTGCCCCCCCCTTTCATTTTTCCAACAGGGACATAAAGTACATGCCCTTGTGGGGAAGTGGCTTGACAAAATTGAGCGAAAGCCCATGCTATAGTGCCCCTTCCCACATTATACTATTCTATACTATTCCCCACATATATATTATGCATACACATTTATAAAACAATGAAAGAAAATGGATTGGACACAAATCCTCTTTATACCAAATTCCTGAACTTAACATTAAAGCTCATTGTTATTTAGTTACAATACCCTTTATTAAATAACATGTGTCAATATACTACCATACCCGGGATTAAAACCCATGACCTGTTGCATCCCAGTCAAACACTGTACTTATTGAGCTATTTGATCCTGCATAAAAACTATTAGATTTCTAACTATATAAAGCTACTTGTACTTAAAATAATCAGCATTACAATTGAGCAGATCTATGTAGTGTGCATCTGTGGCACTGTGGAACTGTGTGTGTGCCCCTTTAAGAGACTTTTACTAAAGTTCTGCAGCAGCAGGAGAAGTGTTGGTACAGGAGGAGTTAACTGCAGCCCTGGGTCTGGTCACGTGGAATGAGGAGAGGGAGCTGATTGGCTGCAGGATGCTGGGAGAAGCGAGCAGTGCTGGGAAGAAGAAGGAGTTGAAATAGGTGGGGAGAAATGAAGAGAGAAAAATAAAGAATATAATACAGTTTAATATGGTGCAGGGAGCACTCTCCCTTGTGCAGTGTGAGTGAAGGTATGTGGTTTCCAATTACTGGTGGTAACAAGTGGGAGTTCCTTGTTGTAAAGGTGAGTCTTAGCTCACTAGAAGTCATTCAGAAAAGTACCTTAAAGTCCAAGGAAAATGGTGCAGAGCAGGTTTTGCCGGCAAACCACGGGTGCTGTTAACTGTGGGTAGGTAGGGCCCCACAGTAAGTACTCACTCAAATGCATTTCTCTCTCAGTGGCTTCTTCAGGAGATGGAGGTATGTTGGTCTCCCTCCTTCTCCTCCTTTTTAAGGTATTAGTGGTCCAATAGGGTGGTGCCAAGTGTGCATGTGTTGCATCAATTCCTGTTTGTGAAATGACAGTTTCCTCTGCAGCTACTAGTAAAGTATTCTCTGCAGTGGCTCCCTTCCTTAGGTGCCAGTGTATCTTGGTTCTGCCTGAAATTTTGTCATGCCATTGTGGTTGCTTACGGCAACAGTGCTAACACTGGGTGTGGGCAGAGCCGGCCCTAGGCATAGGAAAACTAGGCAATTGCCTAGGGCATCTGGTATGCCTAGGGGCACAAGCAGCTTCTGCTGATTAAAATGATATGCGGCATGCCTATATTCTGTGTGTAGCATTTCATATGCAGATACAGCCACAGTCGTACACAGTATATAGGCATGCCGCATATCATTTTAATCAGCAGTAGCTGCTTGTGCATCCTATCCACATAGCAATGCATTTTCATAAAAAATAGGCACCCGACGTTAGCAGAGCTGCCAGTTGACGCACGCCAGGAACTATATGTGTCATTATGTGTATAAGGGCACTAATAATGTGTGGCGTATTTGTAAGGGACATTATGTGTGTCAGTATGTGTAAAAGGGCATTAACAATGTGCGGCATATGTGTAAGGGAAATTATGTGTATGAGGGCATTAATAAGGGTTGGCATAATGTGTAAGGTGCATTATGTTTATAAGGACATTAATAATGTGTGTCATATGTGTAAAGGGCATTACTGTGTGGTATTATGTGTATAAATGCATTACCTATGTGTGGCATTATGTGTATAAGGTGCTCTACTGTGTGGCGTAATGTATAGAAAGGGCACTACTGTGTGGTCTAATGTGAATAAAGAGCAATATGGTATGTTGTAATGTGAATAAGGAGCAATATGGTGTGGTGTAATGAGAATAAAGAGCAATATGGTGTGGTGTAATGTGAATAAGGAGCAATATGGTGTGGTGTAATGAGAATAAAGAGCAATATGGTATGGTGTAATGTGAATAAGGAGCAATTCAGTAGGGTGTTATGTGAATGAAGGGTACTACTGTAAGGAGTAACGTATATAAGGTAAAGTGGTACTACTGTTGATGTAATGTGAATAAGGGACACTATCGTATGATAAATTGTGAATAAAGTTGCACTACTGTGAGGCATTATTTGAATTGGGGGTACTATTGTGTGGCCATGCCCCTTGCCAGCAAAAACACATACCGTTTTGGGCTGCGCACCGAATGTGCACACTATTCTTATTTAAATTACAGGGGTAGGAAAAGAAAAAAAAAGGACTGCTATGGGTGGGGGGTGATGGTGCTGGGAAAGGGGTGCAGGGTCAGAGGCGGAACTAGCGGTGGTGCTAGGGGGCACCAGCCAAAATCTTGCCTAGGGCATCATATTGGTTAGGGCCGGCTCTGGGTGTGGGGCTGACATTCACTCGGTGTGCTGGGGGCCCAGGTGCTGGCACACAAGCTCGTCTCTCACATGCAAAGGAGACTGTAAACTGTAATTTCACAAACAGGATAAGCTTCAAATAGAATTCTCTAGCATAGAATTCTCTAGCTCTCCCAATAAGAGATGTTCTTTGCAATATAAGGACTTCTGGGTTTATGACCCTGGAGTCCTTCTGTGCATGCGCAGCTGTCGGTCAGTGTATACTCAAGATACAAGGGACAATGAGAGGGATCAAACTGGATCTCTATCAGGGAACATTGCATACAGTATATACTAGCAAATAACTTTCCTGAAAGCTGGGGATTAACAGAATGTGCTTTGAACAGAGAAAAAAAGGAAACCTTCAGAGTTATGTAATCTTAAATCAAAACCTCTCAACCATGGATTATTTGTTGTGTAACTTAATATATACAGTAAGATTAAGGTTCCTATTTATTAATATTTCTAATAAAAGACCTTTAGTTAACAATTTATCTGATAACGAAACATTTTTGGAACAATTTACCATGGCTCCTTAGCTGGGAGAGCATGTCTGATAACCACATGTGCTGGTAAAACTCAAAAACTTTTTTAATTTTGGAGCTTGTTAAATAGCACAATTGCAATGTCCCCATACATTGTACTACAATTCTAAAATTAACACATGAGGGGCCAAATGTAATGCAGTGGGAGTTTGCACAAATGTGTGAGTTTAGCGCTAAACAAGCACATTTTGCAAACTCGACCAATGTAATGGGGTGAGGAAACATGCAAACTTGCATGTTTCCTGCAGTTCCAAAACTTGCAATTGCAAAATTAGCAGCCAGGTGTTTTGCAATTGCAAACATACAACTCAGGCAATGTAATAGAATGCGAGTTTACAACTCGCACCTACAACATTACCAATAGGTCCCCAATAAAAAGACCAGCTTCCAGCTGGTGAGATTGACAGGAGCATGCACAGATCAGTGAGATCCATGCATGCCTCTGTCTGTAAAGTGTTTAAATGGTTTAAAAAAGTAAAACATAAAAGACATGCAGGTGCTCCCCCCTAAAAAAAAACCCATAACCAGCCCCGGCCTTGAGTGGTTCCAGGTTGCTAAAATACAGGAAAAAATGTGTAAGTATTCCCTCCTATTTTAACTACCAGCACCGGGCTCTTGTAATGCCACAGCAGCTGGGGGACACTTTTATAAAGGTCCCTATGGCTGCAGCATCACCCCCTAACTAGTCACCCCAGGCTGGGGTTCCCTGGGGGAGTGGGGAACCCCTAATAAAGGGGTCCTCCCTCCAGACACCCAAGGGCAGAGGTTCTCAAACTCGGTCCTCAGGAGCCCACACAGTGCATGTTTTGTAGGTAACCCAGCAGGTGCACAGGTGTATTAATTACTCACTGACACATTTTAAAAGGTCCACAGGTGGAGCTAATTATTTCACTTGCAATTCTGTGAGGAGACCTGCAAAACATGCACTGTGTGGGCCCCCGAGGACCGAGTTTGAGAACCTCTGCCTAAGGACCTTCACCCCTGGGCTGTGGGTGGCAACTTCATAGCTTTTTTTGTGTAAAAGTAAAAATAAATATTGTCTTTTGTTGTGGAACTACAAGTCCCAGCAACCTTCCCCCGCATGCTCATACTTGGAGAACCACAAGTACCAGCATGCAGGACATTAAAGGGCCCACTGTTACCTTTCCATTATGGGATAGAAATCCCCATTATATAGATGGAGCCTTGCTCATCTAGCCTTCTCTGGTGCATCATGGTGCACCAAGGTTTATTAGCATAAGCCTTGCATCTATTGTTCTCAGATGCAATACAATATAGAGAGAACAATACAGCAGGGGATTAAGTCATTACAGCAGGGGATTAAGTCCGACAGCATTTGCTCAATTAATCCTATTAAAGGGATAGATGAGCAGTGCTCCATCTGTAGCCTATGGTGGGAACCTGCAGTCTACCACAGACCGCAAGGTTAATTGAGATCACTCTTGATTGTCTGCATGGGGAACGGAATAGACCTATGCCTGTTGATGGAACAGTAGGTAATAAGTGTAACACTTATTACCTACTATTCCAACACTTAATGTAAGTGTAATGCTTATTATCTACTTTTCCATCAATAGGCATAGGTCTATACTGCCCCCCCCCCCCCCCCCCCCCATGCAAGTCATTTCTCTCCACAGAACATTAAGTCTTTGTTTACAACCAGCAGTGACTCTATTGGCACGATTACGAAACTGATATTGATATCCAAATTTAAGTGCCACATTATCATAACCTAATGTTTTCACCTTACTTGGTTCATCTATATTACATTCTGTACAACTCAAAATTAATCTTTAGATCATTATAGACTAGAGGCTACCCCCTTAGAGGATCCATTAAAGGTGCTCACCTTGTTCTAATTTTTACTGATAAACTTTATCCTTGTAAATGTCTGTGTGTAACCTGCATGCCTTTTTATTAATTGTTTAAAAGGTGATTTTTAACTCTTTGTCAATACTGTGTTAAGCGTTCCTCAACAAAGAGTCTGTATTCCTCTTTTTTCTTTTGACTGATATTTAAAGGGCAGCTACTATTGTATCCACTGTCAAATCAAAGCACGATGGATACATAATGTGCAGGAGGCTTTAAGCTCATATTGATGAAGATGTCCCCAAATGCTCCAAATTGTCAACAAAGGAATATGTTGACTACTAAAAAGTAGCATGATCCAATTAGCCCATACAGATGTTTCCTCATAAATTATTGCTGGAGTTGCACCAAACAGCCCTTCTCAGCGTGTCAGATACCATGCCAATCTGCTAGTGCTGGATATAATTTTTATGTCCTTTTACCCAAACTGCATCCTAGATGCAATGTGATACAGCTAGGATGCACCAGGAGATGATGCTGATTAATTTGATATACAACACTTCTTTATCAGTGTGTGACTGATTTTGAAAATACATACAAAATGATACAACGCAGTGGACATGTATTTTTTCCATGCCAACTTCAATTGTGATATGTATATAGGCTCAGTTAATAAGCACAGCACATCCTAGTGACATTGCTGTGTGACTAAGATGCATTTCTGGATATAAATACACAAAAAAGATTCCTGGCACTAACAGAGTTGCAAATGACATGGTGGGTCACTCACACCATGCGGCTCACTCGCACCATGCGTCCCACGTCACATGGTCTATTGAGGCTAGTTGTATAAGAAGAGAGAATGTTGTTAAGTAAGAGAAGCCAGTGATCGGATGGCTCTGCCTTTACTGGTCATGTGGTACTTGTTAATATCACGTGACCAACACAGATGCCTGGCAAGATCTCACGAAAGGTAAACATAGAATATGACAGCAGATAAAACCACTTGTCCCATCTAGTCTGCCCCTTTTTTAACCATATTATTACCCCAAACACTATTTGAGCCTTATTTTTTTTGTAAGGATATCCTTATGTCTATCCTGTGCATGTTTTAATTGCTCTACTGTCTTAGCCTCTACCACCTCTGCTGAGAGGGTATTCCACTTGTCCACTACCCTTTCTTTGAAGTAATTTTTCCTCAAGTTTCCCCTGAATTTACCTCCCTCCAGTTTCAGTGCATGTCCTCGTGTTCTAATACTTCTCTTCATTTGAATAATGTCTCCTACTGTACCTTCAGGACAAAAAAAGTCCCATAGAAACCAGCAACCGTTTATTGATAGGTGTCACTATGGAACACCTTTGTGTAAGACATTCTTAATAAAAAACAAGCCTAAAGGCGCTCAGTTCCCTCCAAACATAGATATATGCAGAATGTGAATTTTAATAGTCCATACCCATCCAATACTTGTACACAGATGTTAGTCCGCTGAAGTAGATAGCGATGATCCCATTTGTGAACTTTTAATCCGAAGTGTTCCTTCATATGGGAAGTCCTAGTTGATGCAAGGCTGATTAAATACAAACAAATATAGGCATCATAGCATAGTCTGCACGAAAAACACTCTGAAACAATTACAATAGGTGACTCCCTTATGTGTCCAGCATGTGAAACCACAGAAGGAAAAAAGTGCCAAAATAGATGGTCAGAGCAGAGAAAAGGAATCCTGTCACCCATCAGTCATCTGCTTACTGGAAATATTCTTGGCTTTAGGCACGTAGTAGTATCTTTCCTCCAGTCCTCCGATGATTCCCACAGCATGTAAAATAGTATACTGTACATAAAACTTTATTTACAGCTGTATAAACGTACATGGACATGCACAGAAATGGCGATACCGGCCTCAGCTGTGAATTGGCTTAGTTAATACAATAGACAATGATCCTGGGCATTAGTCTAAATATACCTGTGCCTAGAAAGCGGTTTAAGATTGTTGTTACCACTTTACGACCATTGCATTTCAACCGCTACTGCAGTCTTTCTCAACTGTACCTTGCTAAAACCCTTGATACTGTATATTTGAAAGTTTCTATTATGTTCCTCCTTTGATAGAAATTCTGACTTTTAATATTTGGGATTTTTATAGTAAATACAACAAACATCTATATATGGGATAATAGGTGTGCCTCCAGTTTATATTATTTATAGTATTTCAAGAATTTTATGTTTTTAAAGTGGATGAAATGCTAATTATTTGCAGCTGCCAAGTAGCAGCCTTATCTGGACTAGTACTTAAAGCACTTCTTTTGAGCCTAATGGATACAACTTTGAGAAAGCTACTAGTAAGAGCAACAAAAAATATCAGATGACCTACTGTACATTGTCAGCAGCAATTATACCATAAAGACATCTGTAGTACTGTATCATTAACTGGACTAACTTTCTTAGCTATAACCACCAGAGAATTTAACATGTCCAAAGAAGAGCCATCCACTTTGCATTGATCCTCATTGCTAAATCAGGACCCAAACACTATTTTCACACAACTAGTAAACAATTACCCTATGCTGGATAATCTTTGAATATTTAAATGGCCATGCATCTATTTTCAGGCTCATACACAGTATTAACTTACAGGGTAATTGGAACTTTTTTCCACAGTATACCTGACTTTGGGCCTTATTCAGACCTGATCGCAAAAGCAAAATCTATCTATAATGGGAAAAACCATGTGCACTGCAAGGGGGTTAGATTTGGGTGGGTTACTGTATATTGTTTCTGTGCAGGGTAAATACTAACTGCTTTATTTTTACACTGCAATTTAGATTTTAATGTGAACACACCGCACCCAAATCTAACTCTCTCTGCACATGTTATATCTGCCCCACCTGCGGTGCACATGGTTTTGCCCATTAGAGACAAAGGGCCTAATTCAGATGTGATCGCAGCAGCAAATTTGTTAGCTACTGGGCAAAACCATGTGCACTGCAGGGGGGGGGGGGGGGGGCAGATATAACATGTACAGAGAGAGTTAGATTTGGGTGGGTTATATTGTCTCTGTGTAGGGTAAATACTGGCTGCTTTATTTTTACATTATAATTTAGATATCAGTTTGAACACACCCCACCCAAATCTATGTCTCTCTGCACATGTTATATCTGCCCCCCCTGTAGTGCACATGGTTTTGCCCAACTGCTAACAAATTTGCTGCTGCGATCACATCTGAATTAGGTCCAAAGTGTGCTGTTGCGAACAGGTATGAATTAGGCTCTTTATCTGCTGGCTAATTTATTTCTAAGGCCTTACAAATGCATGCTGCTATCTAATTAAATGTTTTATAACTATTTAATTGTATTACCTATTGTTTTTTAATAAATGTTATTCTTGTATTTCACATGCTTTAATAACTGATTAATATTTACAGGCCTTTGAGGCCACTAGTGTGCTGTTTATCTTTGTTTAATCATCAATGTGTATACTAAATCAAGGTACAAGCATGGTAGATACCCTAAATGCATACATTAATTCAAGACTGTGTCTAAAGAGAGTATTCACTTCACCTCTAGACAACAATGGATCAAGGACGTACCATACTCACAGATATGCTGTATATATAAAGGTATTCATTATGTCTATTTTATGTATACATAGTAACATAGTTGATAATGTTGAATAAAGACAAGTTGTCCATCGAGTTCAACCTGTATTAAAATCCCACACTATTCTGTACAGTATGTAACCATAGTACAACTAAAATGCATACTATTACTACTATATCCTTGGATATCTTTTTCAGTTAAAAATTAATCTAATCCATTTTTATACATATTGGGGGTAATTCCGAGTTGATCGCAGCAGGATTTTTGATAGCAACTGGGCAAAATCATGTGCACTGCAGGGGTGGCAGATATAACATGTGCAGAGAGAGTTAGATTTGGGTGTGGTGTGTTCAATCTGCAACCTAATTTGCAGTGTAAAAATAAAGCAGCCAGTATTTACCCTGCACAGAAATAAAATAACCCACCCAAATCTAACTCTTTCTGCACATGTTATATCTGCCTCACCTGCAGTGCACATGGTTTTGCCCAGTTGCTATCAAAAATCCTGCTGCGATCAACTTGGAATTACCCCCATTGACTGAGTCCGCCTTTACTACCTTCTCTGGTAGAGAATTCCAAATCCTTTCTGCCCTTATTGTTAAGAAACCGTTCCTTCATTGGCTATGAAACTTTCTCTCCTCTAATCTCAGAGGGTGTCCACGTGTCCTGTGTAGACATCATAAATAAACAAATTGCCTGATAGTTCCATGTATTGTCCCTTTATATATTTGTAAATATTAATAATGTCACCCCTTCCCTTCCCTCATTAGTTAATGCCAGACTAACTATTATTAAATATACTTGTTACCTATCGTGATAAATAGTTATAATAAACATTTGTATTATAAAAAAAAGTCTCAAAAGAAAAAAAAACAATTTTCTAAATCCCAAGCTACATATTTGCAAGGAAAAAATAAATAAAGCAGCAATAGTTTTGGTTATCATAAACAGAGATTATATATAGTGGACAGATTTATGGCTATGTAAAATTACTTAAACCCTTATACAGCAGTGACCATTTTATTGGTTTCTTAGAGCAAATGTCCATCTTTTAAAATGCCCATAGATGCAACATATTTCACATAAAGGAACATAGGCAGCAGTCATATTTTGGGTTAAATACAAGTAGCAGTATCTTTACAATATACTGAATATTTTATAAGTTATTTAAAATTATTTAAAGCACAAAAAAAAATAATCTCAGGTAGAATATATAAAATAGATATCAAGTATTTTTAGGATTTTAATTAATGGACTTAAAAAAACAAACAAATATACCATTATACAACAGTGGGCATTTTGGAGGTTATACCAGGTGAAGCCACGCTAATCATGTCTTCACCGCAGCACGCCCGCCAAGTCTCGCCTATCACAGCACCTGGGACACGCATGCATGTGAAACACACCCCATTCACTGCAATGGGAGCAACTCTGTGCACTCCCATGGCGTAGCTAGGCGCTGGATCACCTAGCTGCGCCTGGAGTGCACGTTTGCGATGGAGCCGCATAAGATGAGTTCGGCTCCATCTGTAATCACAATAGCATTTTAGTAATTCTATTCAAAAGACATAAAGGGGATAATGGTCAATTTCTAAGTGTCCATAGAGGCAACACATTTTACTAAGAGAAATCTAGACATTGGCTATTTTAGTTTATATGTAATAAAAAATATTCTTTATAATGTGGTGGCTATTTTAGTAAATTTTTAGAGTCTGTGGTCATTGATAGATTGGTTGAAGCCTTAGATCTTGTAAAATACCTGTGCTTTTTCCTTTTCATAAATAGACTGGCACATATAGTATTGTGACAAGATTAGACTTAAGTGTAGCAGACTTAACATGTTTTTTTTAGGTGCCCATAAACAGTTTGCAAGTTGTGGAAAAGATGATGATGAGTGTTTCACCTTAGCACTGAATATGTCCATACAGTAGCAAAGAAGAAGCATCAAGCAGCTGACTCAAGTAGAGGTCCTATTTGATTTTTGTTTTTCTATTGTGTAGTAGGTAGGAGTAGGTGCTGAGGAAGGTGAGTGTGATAGTTACAGTATGTCATTGGGTCCATATGATATTTAACAGACAGGAAAATGCAAATGTCCAGATACACCTTTAAACTCCATAGCTGTTGACATCCATAGTTTCAAAAAAAGGGGGGGGGGACCTGGAGTGCACATCCTATTACTAAAGAAATCAAGGGGGTTATCATGCTGAGGCTTCTAATACTATGCTGGGGGAAGAGAGATGCAGATGCACACTCCTAGCACTAGGAACACGGATAGTAAAAATAATTTAAATAAACCCTCACAATTAACATGGCGTATAATTTAAATTCTTAGCACATATTTGCGCAAATATGCGGGCCCATGTACCGCGGCCAGGTGACTTCATCACATGGGTCCCTAACATTCCTAATACTATCACATTATATAAATTTATTCAGGACTTACTGCTAAATAGGGCCTTATCAATGTGTGATCTGAAATGCAGGAACCCAGCTAATTAAAACACCTGAGGGTGAATGGGGGGGAGTGCCAATAACAGAGGAAGGAAGCCTTGCCTTCCAGTGTACAATATATATACAAATACTGTATAGTGGAAAAGGGGAGGGGGACCTGGACTGCACATCCTATTACTAAAGATATCAAGAGGTGCTATCATGCTGAGGCTTCTAATGCTATGCTGGAGGAAGAGAGATGCATATGCACACTCTTAGCACTAAGAACACTAATAGTAAAAATAATTTGAATAAACCCTCACAAGGAGAATACTTGAAGTTCATCCATAGTTAACCTGCAAGACTTATAACAACTCTAAAATCTTATCTAAGAATAAATACACAGACAACAGAGTATTTAGGTAAAAATGTATTTTGACATTACCAAATGGAATTAAAATTCTTGAATTAGCTAATATAATTGATTTAATGCTCCTAATTAAGATTAGTATGGTGACAGACAACAAAGAACAGACAACAACATTCATTTCATACAAGATACACTAATTGGTATTTAGCTCTTGTGAAAAAGAATGCTTGGACAGGATGTGCCATTTCCCTTTTAGGGAACAATTGGCCTATAACAGAATAAGAAGAACACACACATCTAAAATATATAAACAACACAACTACCATTCTTTCCACCAAAGCAAGGCAACTCAAGCCACTGCCTGCCACCAAAACCTAAACCAACTCCAAAAGCCTATTGAACAAAGATTCCACAAATAAAAGAATCCTTTATCTGTCAAATCCACACCATCAGGCCTATACAAATGTGCATCCTTGAAGTTTATCAACATTTGTACCACCATTATGGTGCAAATTGACAAGACAAAACAGGCCCTGCCAAATTCAACTTGCAGCTGGCCTTCTCCAGCACTCTACCTGGTATGCAATAATGCCACATACAGAGAGAAATTATCACTGATCAAACCACTTTACAAAATGGACAGACACAAGACAATACCTTGAAATCATGAAGAATGGCCCACCATAGGCCATTGTTCATGATTTTGAGTGGTCCAAGGAAGTCCAATGACATAAATCATTCCCACCAAAATGTACAACCAACAGTTTATCCCACCAAACCTCTACATAGCATCTGACAACATGCATCCTACAACATGCCCAAAACCCAATCCAATCAACTACAGTATATTAATTGAAACATATTAACTAATATTACAAGCTGAAAATGATTGTGAAGGCCAACAAACAATATAATGGGTAATGATTCAAATAGGCCTATCAATGAACAATTCTCTAAAATACAAACACCAAATTAATAAACATTGTACAGAAATAAAACAATGTCACCAACCAAAAACACCCACACCAGCAGCAAACACAACTAACTGAAAAAAATGCAAAACAAGTTAGTGACAAATACAAGCATGGTAATCAGACTGGAGGTAAACACAAAACTGACTAGGTTCTTTTCTATGAAATTTTGAATTTAAACGTAAACTATTGATACCTCCATGGGAAAAATAAAAATCTATCACAGACCCCTGCATAGCAGTGAGTAGTCTAAACTTCTGGTTAGCATGCTGATAGAGTGCTAACAATCACTTTGTCTGGCTACACTTAATGATAAAAAGCAGTGAAATTCTACCAGACCAGAGCATGAATCTCAGGTGGGAAAAATTGGATGCAGCAGTAGAAGTGGCTGTCCTAACTCCAATGAATGGGTATCAAACTCATGCAAAGACTGGCCCAAAGCAGGAATACAAAGTTTAAAAACCTGATGAAACTGGTATTTAGTTAAGGGATACATATGTGTGAGTAAGCTATGCACGTTCCATTAATGGCTGCAACTTCAAATATGCATGCATAGATTAGGACATCTCTGCAATGATAACTCTACCAATTTGGTCAGTCTTGGAATGCCTGCCTTGCATGAAATCACATAACTATCACACAAGACATCACATTTAAAGAGAGCCAACAGGTTCAACTTATTCACTGACACAAAACACGCCATGAAAAGCCATGGCTAAATCAATTTTAAACAAACTTCAAACACAGAAAAGCGCACACCTTTCATCCCCGTCAATAGCGGTCGTGATAAATTGAAATCAATAGACAATTGCCTGCCTTCCAAAACCGGCTTGGCTCCAGACCAACTTTTGACAATGTTAGATATAAAAAATACTCTCTGTTGGGTCAGGCTGGACAAAGAAAATCAAGGAGAATGCAAGACACTTAAGCATGCCAGGTAATGATCGTAGCTATATATGTACCGCATTGAAATGAAAGTAGAACAGACTAAGAGGGTATTTCAGATCTGATCGCTGCTGTGCGTTTTCGCACAGTGGGCAATCAGGTCCTAACTGCGCATGCGTATGCACAGCAATGCGCACGCACGTCAGACAACAACACAGGGCATTGTTGGTCAGCGACGGGGAGTTGCGAAAAATCAGACCTCACCGGTGTATGCAAGGTGATTGACAGGAAGAGGCCATTTGTGGGTGGTAACTGAGTATTTACACGGAGTGCCCGGAAAAACGCAGGCGTGTCCAAGCATTTTCAGGGAGGGTGTCAGACATCAGCTCTGCCCCTGATCTGCCTGATGTGATCGCACTGGAGGAGTAAGTCCTGGGCTGTGCAGAGACTACACAAAGTGGATTTTTACAGCTCAGAATACACATGCGATCGCACACTTGCACAGCGAATTTACACTCCCCTTGGAGGCAACGACTATCTGATCACAGGACAGAACAATTATCATCCCAGTGATCAGATCTGAATTACACCCTAAATGTGCAGGTCACATTTAATTTCCACCGAAAATGGTGAGACATCCGCTGTCTAGACATAGCTCTCTCCAATTTTCTACAAAAAACCCTACCAAGGGGCATCACTCTACAATTAAGCAACCCAAAAGGGACTGAGCCTGCTGCAAAGTTGCGTTTCCAACCTCTAAAATAGACACAATGGCGGTCATTCCGAGTTGATAGCTCGCTAGCAGTTTTTAGCAGCCGTGCAAACGCTATGCTGCCGCCCTCTGGGAGTATATTTTAGCTGTGAACGAAAGGATCGCAGAGCGGCTACAAAAATAATTTGTGCAGTTTCAGAGTAGCTCCAGACCTACTCCTAGCTTGCGATCACTTCAGACTGTTCAGTTCCGGATTTGACAACACAAACACGCCCTGCGTTCGCCCAGCCATGCCTGCGTTTTTCCTGGAACGCCTGCGTTTTTTCAAACACTCCCTGAAAATGGTCAGTTGACACCCATAAACACCCACTTCATGTCAATCACTCTGCGGCTGGCAGTGCGATTGAAAAGCTTTGCTAGACCTTGTGTAAAACTGCATCGGCCGTTGTGAAAGTACGTCGCGCGTGTGCATTGTGCCGCATGCGCAGAAGTGGCCTTTTTTTGTTTCATTGCTGAGCAGTGAACATTTTCAGCTAGCGATCAACTCGGAATGACCCCCAATAGTCAATCACACCTTATTCACTTTGTCTTGTTGCAGTCAACAAAAGAAAAAAGAGAAAATGCAGGTACACACCCTAAACACTACGAACAGTTGACAACAGCCAGCAAGGCTATCAATTTCAATACACTAAAAGGAAAGTTGCTTAACCAGTCCCTCAGTTTAAACATTCGTGATTGGAACACATAATTCCAAAAACAGTGCTTGTACCAAAAAAAGTAAATGGCCGCAAAAAAGAACTGGGACGATGCAGTTAAAATCATTGAGGTACAGAACCACACAATTTTTTCAAAGCACTTGCTGACACACACCAGTGAAGGAATGTGTTAACGTACAAAGTAAGAACAGGATATACTAAAGAACATCACATAGACAAGCATATGTCTACAAAATATTCACCCAGTAAAGGAAACCCCATAAAACAAAGAATCTGGATGCAGGGTAACAGGCCTCAAGCTAATTCAAATATCAATCTTTGCAAGCATAGAAGCTTTGGCAAAAAATATGATGAAATCCAAAGCACTGTCAAATGACTGGTACCTGAAACTAACTAATTCCACCAGAATTGCATCATTGATGGAACTTCAATATGGAAAATAAAGATGTTGAATCAGCCAATATTTACCATATGCCTGTTCAGTTGACCCCAACCGGAAAAAGCACATGATCCATGCAAAGAGGCTAACCATCCACCCCAAATCCACTTCCTTCATTACCGTCTTATAAACAATATGCAGTAGATCAAAAGCAGGCTCTAAATTGCAAGGTGTACCTGACGATACCTGTCCTCAAATAGGAAGGCAAAAATCTTTGAAAACCCATGTGTAAAAATTCTGCCTCGTTCCTATTTGGATGCTTAGGATACTTAGCAAACCATCTAAACAGTGGCCTAGGTGAATAGGGGACTGCACCTTATTTAGTACCATGCCCCACTTGGCTGGCCTATCGGAAGGTGTGGCATCCCCCACCTTGGTACAAATTTTCACTGGATACTGTCCCCACATCAGGGATAAACAGCACCATTAAAATTAAAGTTATTGGTTTAACAGCAAAGTGAGTAAACTAAATTGTCCTTCCAGGGTGTATTGTAGAGGGTGTGGACCTGAGGACAGTTTGTTAACCTACAGCCACACCTCAAACTCCTTATACTCAAAATATATGACAACCAATCCCGATCCTAAAGAATTCCTTGTCATACATGTGCCACATATAGTATATCCTCTATTAAGACTAAACAACCCATGTATCATGTGTAACTATTTCAGCACATTAGGATGTTCTGGAGGCCATGAGGAAAATTATACATTTCTGCGAGCCAATTATGATAAGACCTAAATGTATCCTTAACAATTCCACCCTCGTGTATTGCCACCACAAAATTCTTCTTGGATTTGGATGTACAGTAAGTGTAAAAATTTCTACAATTTTCCTTTTCCCATTATGCTTGTACATGCATTGATGCAAAATGCACAAAATAGCAGTGGTGTCACACCTCATGCATAGGTGGGGTTCCGGTGTTGTACCAGAACAGTATCTGCTTGATCAACAAAGAGATTTAGCCCGCTTAGCTCACCTGGGTGCAGATTCAGATGAGGATGAAGAATTGATAGCTGTAGAGGAGGTAAAGGCTAATTTAACAGACTTGACAATCCAAGTCCCAACCTGTGTCGACCCACTGGAAGTCCCTTAGCAAGGCACCATAGTCACCAGATGGCACATCAGCAATTGGACCTGTAGAAGATGAGAGAGAGGACCAGGCACAGAATCAACAATAACACCTGCCCACATATATGCAGGAGCCAGACCAGCAGAAAAAACTATTGGGACCTCGGTAGTGGGTAGATGAACCACAGGAGCCAAGAACCCTAGTGTGTGCAAAATCTGGCCAGTAAGGGGGTTATGATCACCTGCAGTTGCACTGTAGATTGCATCCCTGAGAAACCAGTCATTGTCATAACAGATTACACAGTCTATAGTTGAGCCCATGTACCTGACAATGCTATCAGGTCTGGGGCCTATGGAGACTGGGCATGCTGGGTGGTCAGCTATTACTTCACAATAGGTGTAATGGATGCCTACACTGATCAGCATGGGTAAACCTGCGACAGCTGCACAATTGAATTAACCAGCCAGCAAATTGGCAGCTGAAGCCCCCATGCAAGTTACTAATGTACCTCACTATGAAATGGAGTGGTGCCCCTTCACAGTGCTGCAGCACTAGAAGTGTAAGCCTACAAACTTGCTGCTGGATGACCTTGTAAAGATGCTGCCAGCAGTGAAATAGTGGGGCTTGCACACTACTCTACAGCTCATGAGCTGCAATTTTGGGCACCAAGCAAGGTGCCATAAAACATCTCACCCTGGTGTCCTCCACCATCATAAACCAACATTTTGACCACATCTCTCATTTCAGCTTCAGCCACAGCCAGAAGCAGTGGAGGATGCTCTGTCTATATACAGTACCAAGAGGAAGCAGTGAGTGCCATTACAGCACCTGAAAACCTGTCCATCATATTGTGAATTGTGGAGGTAGCTGTGCTGGAGGCTACTGCAGCGTGAGCCATGGTCCCCTGAACAAGCTCCCTGCCAACAGCAGACCTTCAGCAGTAAAGGCAGCAGATGTCACTGTAGACCCAGCCACCAGCACTGCCAAGGGAGAGGGAAGGGCTGCACTTGCAACAGCATTGCAAGCCGCAGTTCATAGCAAAACACAGCGTGAAGCCTCATGCCGCACTATTCCCAGTGGTGTCTGACAGGCTGAGAAAGCATACACCACCTCAGACCTGGTGCAACCAGCAGGGGACCACTTAAGGGACCCACTGGGCCTTGAGTCTTTCCAAGGATTTTGGCCAGGTGGAGAAGACACTCATTTCATCCTTACCCTAGAGACATAGGAGTAAATTAACTAAGGTGGGAGATTTTTTTAGAATTAGTGATGTTGCCCATAGCAACCAATCAGATTCCATCTGTTATCTTTTAGAAGGAGCAGGGGTGTATCTAGGTGTCCGAGCACTGCTGGCAAAGTAAAGGACTGATGCTTCCCCCCACACACAC
Organism: Pseudophryne corroboree; assembly: GCF_028390025.1. Classification (NCBI taxonomy): domain Eukaryota; kingdom Metazoa; phylum Chordata; class Amphibia; order Anura; family Myobatrachidae; genus Pseudophryne; species Pseudophryne corroboree. The sequence continues at coordinate 373,818,496 of NC_086445.1, read as the reverse complement.
ACTTGAAATAGGAAAGGCATGTGTGCTGAAAAAGAGCATGGTTGCACAATAGTACCCCCAATTCAAATTACACCACACAGTAGTGTCCCTTACTCACATTACACCACACAGTAATCTCCATTATTCACGTAATGCTACACAGTAGTACTCCTTATATACATTATGCCACATGCTAGAGCCCCTTATTAACATTACGCTACACAGTAGTAACCCTTATAAACATTATGCCATGTTAGAGCCCATTACACGCATTACACCACAGTACAGCTGACCCCATATACACTTTGCGCTGGATAGAGCCCCTTACACACACTGCACCAGGTAGAGACCCTTATACACACTGTTCCAGGTAGAGACCCATATACACACTGTGTCAGGTAGAGCCCCTTATACACACTGTGCCAGGTAGAACCACTTATACACACTGCACCAGGTAGCCCATTATACACACAGTGCCAGATAGTCACGTATACACACGATGCCAGGTAGCCCCTTATACACACTGCACGAGGTAGCCCATTATACACATTACACCAGGTAGCCCCTTATACACACTGCGCCAGGTAGAACCTCTTAGGAAAGGGAGAGTGAGTGTGTGTATGTGTCTGTCTGAGTGTGTGTGTCTGTCTGGTTGTCTGTTACTCACCAGGACAAAGTCACTAGTGAGGCAGCGCCATGCGGGAGGTGTACAGTACCATGCGGCGAGCAGGAGGCTTGAGGTGTAAGGTGCAGTGTGGACAGCGGGGGGCAAATCAGATGGTCCCCCACTCTCAGGGTCTCCCGGCAATATGTAGAGCTGGTAGCAGCCACAGGTGTCCGGCACGGCACCGCACTAAAATCAAGAAAATCTACATAAACTACAGCTCCCAGCAGCCCTTGCTGCCGTGAGCTCCTGAGCTTTCAAGGGCTTCTGGGAGCTGTAGTTTATGTAGCATTTCTTGAATTCAGTGCGGACACAGGACACCGCCACTAGGAACTGTGGCTGCTGCTGTCAGCTCTGCATGTTGCTTGTAGTCACTGCGGGGGGGGGGGAGGCACACATGGGTACTGCCTCAAAAAATTTACCCCCTGGCCATGGGTGGCACCATCAGGCAGCACCCTTCCTTTGCTGGCTCCCCTGGAGAGTGCAATCCTGGCCAATGGGTAGATATGCCCCTGAGAATGAGCTAGAGAAATGTTAAGTAGAATCTGATTAGTTGCTATGAGCAACATCACCAGTTCTTAAAAAAACTCCCACCTTAGTAAATTTACCCCATAGGCTGGGCACGCATGCAGCAATGAGAGGTGCTGAGCACTGCACTCATTAGGAACAGAAGGGTGCCAACCTTGGTGGGGCATGCTGAACAGTACACACAACAGGAACAATATGCAATGAAAAAAAGGCGCAGTACAGATCGAGGGAAAGGGATAATGAAAAAAAGCAAAGGAAAGAGATAGAAACAAGCAAGGGAAAGATAAAGGACAGAAAGGATAAAGGAAAGAAAGGAAAATTAATAGGTAAAGAAAATGAGGAGAAAAAAGTGGATAAAAATAAAAATAAAATAACCAAAAGAAAGTATGTACATAAGCTGACAGACAGCAGCACTTCCTTGTATCCTGTAATGGAAGTTTTGAGAAGCAAAGTGACTGCTTCCTGGAAACCTGCACTAATAATACCATTTAAAACCTGCCATACTTTCACGATGTATATAAAAAGGTCCACAAATCTTTTTGCAACTGAGCAAATTTCAACAGCTTGTGAGGTATACTGTAGTAACTGGTTTTGTAGGCTTCAATGTTCTGCAAAACATAGAACAAAAGGAAACAGAGGCAATTCAGACAAAAACTGGCCTTGGTGACACACTGAGTAATATAAATGTTTAGATTTAAAAGACGTAACATTAAATATGTCCCGATTCTCATTCTCAACTTTTATTGCACACTCTGCAGTATCTTCTGCCGAAATCATTAAGTGATTTGCACTATGGGGGTAATTCCAAGTTGATCGCAGCAGGAAATTTTTTAGCAGTTGGGCAAAACCATGGCCCTTATTCCGAGTAGTTCACTCGCTAGCTGCTTTTAGCAGCATTGCACAAGCTAAGCCGCCGCCCTCTGGGAGTGTATCTTAGCATAGCAGAATTGCGAACGATAGATTAGCAGAATTGCGAGTAGAAATTTCTTAGCAGTTTCTGAGTAGCTCGAGACTTATAGGCCCTACACACTGGCCGATTTTTTGAAAGATATGAACGATCTCGTTCATAAATGAACGAGAACTCGTTCATATCTTTCAGTGTGGAGGCTCCAGCGATGAACGATGCGCGGTCCCGCGCTCGTTCATCGCTGGTCCCCCGTCGGCTGTGCATGCAGGCCAATATGGACGATCTCGTCCACATTTGCCTGCAGTTCTATGGAGCCGCGTGACGGGGGGAGTGAAGAAACTTCACTCCCCCCGTCACTGCTCCCCCGCCGCCGGGTCGCTCGTCGGCCGTATCCGCCGTCGGGCAGCTCGGCGGTGGGTCGGCCAGTGTGTAAGGCCCCTTACTCAGCCATTGCGATCAGTTCAGTCAGTTTCGTTCCTGGTTTGACGTCACAAACACACCCAGTGTTCGCCCAGACACTCCCCCGTTTCTTCAGACACTCCCGCGTTTTTCCCAGAAACGCCAGCGTTTTTTCGCACACGCCCAGAAAACAGCAAGTTTCCGCCCAGAAACACCCACTTCCTGTCAATCACAGTACGATCACCAGAACGATGAAAAAAACTTGTTATGCCGTGAGTAAAATACCTAACTTTTGTGTAAAATAACCAAGCGCATGCGCTCTGCGAACCTTGCGCATGCGCAGTAAGCGACTAATCGCAATATAGCGAAAATCGGCAACGAGCGAACAACTCGGAATGACCCCCCATGTGCACTGCAGGTGTGGCAGATATAACATTTGCAGAGAGAGTTAGATTTAGGTGGGTTATTTTATTTCTGTGAAGGGTAAATACTGGCTGCTTTATTTTTACACTGCAAATTAGATTGCAGATTGAACACACCACACCCAAATCTATCTCTCTGCACATGTTATATCTGCCTCCCCTGCAGTGCACATGGTTTTGCCCAATTGCTAACAGAATTCCTGCTGCGATCAACTTGGAATTACCCCCTTTATGCGCACAGACTAACCTGTGTCAATGCTCTATGTTTACACTGGTGACATTTTCAAGACATTTTCCCTATGTGTTAAGTGCACTTAAATGCTGTTGCATGCCTATTTCTGCTTCTTTAGCCAGGAGGAACAATAGCATGAACTAAAGTTAGCTTTCAACAATCTTCAAGACTACAATGTACAAACTAGTAATATTGCACAGGTGCTGGCTGTATGTTGAACTTTTAAAAATGTAATACACTCTCTAGCAATAAATAATAAATATGCCCTATAGATGTAACAAGGCTAATGGGTTTTATATCATTTCCTATGTACCTTTTAAAGGGATTCAATGACCAAGATGCATCACGATATAAAATCATAAAATTGGAAATAATTTTAAATTGCTACATTTTCAATAATGAATAATTTCTTAAGACAGTAAAATAATAGTTTTTTTCACATAAGAGAGTCTGTGCTAGACTCCACTAAATAATATCTGTCCAAGAAAAAAAACTCATAAATGAGTAGGTTAATGTGTAAGAGTTAGCAAGTAAATGTAGCCTAGGTCTTTCCACACATAGAATTACTGTACATGGGAATGCCTTCTAATATCATACCTCCCAACTGTCCTGATTTCCATGGGACAGTTCCATTTTTTGGAACTGTCTCGCTGTCCCACCCGTCAGCCGCAGTCTCCCATGGTGGAGGGGGCAATTGGGAGGCTCCTGTCACACATAAAGCTGCTGCTCTGCAGCTGTGAATTCACGGGAGGCAGAGAGGCTGGGGGCATGGCCAGCTGCTCACAGAGCGCTGGCCATTGCCCTCATTGTGATGAAAATGGGTTCATGGCTCGTGATCACGGGCATTCCCGTAAAGACATGTCCCCTTTTCCTGAGGCCATGCCCCTTTTTCACGAGCGCGAACCTAAACGTTCAGAATGCCCCTACTTGAGCATTTATGATGTTGGGAGGTATGTAATATATCTGATGTGCTTTACTGTCTAATGCATTTTGAGTCTTCAGTCACGTTACTAAATTTGCTGGTTTAGATCTGAAATTGCCTGTGATGAGTGAAAGCTGGAACATTGTGTACAATCTTCTGCTTTTTGGATCTCCACATTACTAAGTTGTCTATTTAAGAAGATTTTATAATTCCTTTCTGTTTCTTTTTAAATGCAATAGAAATGTGTTATCACCACTTCCGTCTATCTAATAACAAGAATTCCACAGTAAAATCACTGATTTCTCTTGAGGTTCCTGTATCTTTCGCAATTTACCTCCTCTCTATAGCCTGCTACGTGGACTGTAGTGTCCGCTCAATTTGTAGCCAGAGCCACTTAAATTGACCATTTTAGCATTATACTACCTGCAACTTTCCATTCAGTGCCTCAGTCCTCTTTCCTGTCTTGATTTTCTAAGTCCCAGTGATGACTGACTGCCTACTTGCGAGTGTGACGGACAGGGACCATCCGCTGACAAGGAATGTGGCTTGTCTTGCTCCCACACTTCCATTAACACTGCTGACATGGCTTCTGGGAGCTTCACATGGCATGCTGTAGGTCCTGCAACCCTGGTAGGATTTTGGCATAGATAGGCTGTTCCACGATGAAGCTATCTCCTCCCCATCAGAGCTCATGTTGCTTCTATAGGGCCTTTGAAATGGAGAATAGATGCCCTATATATCTTTAAAAACCTTCTGCGCTGCCATGGATCAGGCTATTTGTTAGCTTTGGAGCAAAGCATATGCCATTCAGTAACGGATCTTGCTTTGGGCGCACAGGATTTTTGCCTGGGGTGCTGCCTTCCGGAGGGTGCCGCCACCATGGCAAGATATGCTACTGGTAGTGCCCCCCGGTGCTGTGCTGTCACTGCTGTGCGGTGTGCGATGACATCATTGCACACTGCACGGCATTGTGGGACCGGCACATAGACGCTAGGGGTCATAATTGACCTCTCGTGTCTATGCTGTGCTATAGGAGAGACGTCATTATGTCTCTCCCATAGATATGAGGAGCGGCACTGGCAGCCGGAGACGGAGGTCAGCAGCAGTCAGGAATCAGGAGCGGGGATGTTGAGTATTAATTAATTTATTTTTATTTTATTTTATTTTTTGTAAGCAGCACAACTCTACTAGGGGCACAAATGGGAGCACAACTCTACTGGGGGAACAACTCTACAGGGGGAATAAATAACCATGCCCCTTTATGAAGCCATGCCCCTATTTTCACCCGGGGTGCCACAAGGGCTAGAACCGGCCCTGATGCCATTAGTCCAGATGACCAACCACTGCTGCATAATAGAAGGCTGACCACAAGCCTCCCCTACTTCGTAGAAACCATGGACTGCTGAATCCGATGGCTAGAGGGACTTCTTTTCAGTTCACTACTTCATCTGGGGTGTGTGGGGTAGCAGATACCTCAAAGGTGTTACTCTCTGAGGGGTTGACACCAAAATGTTGACTACTCAGTGATTTGGAGCTGGGTGCTCCACTGAGACATAAACATGCAGTGCCCAGCTCCTGTCACTGAGAAGGAGCAGCAGTGCAGGGTGAGTCCCTGGGGCAGCCCAGCATCTCAGGGAATGCTGGGCACTTCCCAGGATTGATGAAAATGGGTGCTCTTCCACAAGGCCATGACCCCTTCCTACAAGGCCATGGCCCTTTTCAGTCACACACTTCTTTGTAATGCACATGGGGTGCTGTTTGGCACACCAGGTGTCACTGACCCCAGTGACATGATTGCTTCATGTGAAGGAATAAGGGAAACACCAATTATCAGAACTACAGCTTTTAGATACTGAATAGAACAAATTGTGTAAGTCTACAGATCAATAGTCTGGTACTACCCACTCACATACCCTCCCTCGCCCACTATCACCATCCTCCCACTGACTTTTTCTCATACCCACTCAATTACCACCTCTCATTTACCCGTCCCCACATCTAACCACACATTCTTTCCATGCCATGTACTCACTTCACACCTACCCCTCAGTCTGTGCTTCCAATGTGTATCATAATGTTATTATGGCTACCATCTTATAACATGATCATGGAAAACAGACTTCTTGGATTACCTCTAGAGGTAAGGGTCATACTGTAAATACATGGTTATGTATAGGTATCATGAAGCATGTGATGGAATATATGAAAGTGTCCCTCTATCAATTATGTACTCATTGTAAAAAAACAATCTGTTTTAAACATCTTTAGGCATTAGAGGCATTATTGCAGTGTTTATTTTTTATTTTTTTTGAACCACCAAGGGAATTTCTGCATTTGTCTCGGAGAACTTTACTCTTACTTTTATTTTGTTCATAAGAAGACACAATTCTTTATTTTTATTGGTAAGAGGGAACTTTTCATATCTATTACTCTTAGGGGGCATAGTTTATTTTACTATTTTGTCGCTCTTATGGCCCTACAATTGCAAGTATTCATTGGTGCACCAGTGCATGCTGGCACTTGTAGTGTCACAAGATTGGCTATAATATTTTAGTATTCTAACCCTGTACTCACTTAGTATTGTGCAGGGTATCTAAGATGTCAAGACACAGTTAGAGACCCAGGCCTGATGCTGGGTAGGGTGAATTTCTTAAATATTCTTTGCTTAATTATTATTTTTTCTTGTCTTGACAAGCCAAAACCATAGCTCAAGCTGCATGTGGTTTGAGATATTTTGCTTCTCACAAACACCTGTTTTTCTAGCAGGAATTATGTTGGCATTTCCTTTTAAACCACAGCTTGATAAATTTTACATCTTTGTATTATTGCTTTTAAATGAAATTGGGATTACAATGTCTAATGTGGTTTTTTCCTTTAATAAAATTGATGCTTCAAAAACAGCCAAAAACACCACCTAAAATTAACTTTTATCAATTTTCCCCATGGACTTATTATGTTATGTTCTAAATGTCATTCTGAGTGTAAATCTGTTTAAATCATTAAAGTTCCTTTCACAGATTCCTATGTTGAGGCATATTTGTGCTCCTGTTACTCATTATTGTAGGATATACAGTGTCATGTTATAACACAGTAATATATGTTTAGTTATTCCCAAGAAACCTTTCTTGTATATTGCATACCATATTAGTAATTCATTTTCAAGAACTGTTTGTTTTTGTCTCCCTACAACATGGTGAAAATGGTCTTGAATTTGTTTTTCCTAAATCCTCTCAGTAACCTTTATGTGACTTGTCACTACTAAGACAAATTTGCTCATACATCATGAATGTCAGGGTTCTCTTTCTGGAGCTCTATCAGTAATTAGCATTGCCTTGTTAGTGCTCAAGGCTTGTGCAACTGTCACCTTGATAAAGAGGACTCTATTGCTCATTTTAGATAACATGCTAACCTTTCAGTTTGTAGAACCAACATAAGCCACGTGATTTATATTCTCATTTCATATGCAAGAAACTCCACTGCAGTGCTGTGGCATGTGCTTATTATGTTAAAGACAAAAGAAAAAGTTATGTTGCTTTTAGTAGCCAACTAAAATACATGCATGGACTATAAGGTGTATTTAAAAAAAATAATAATAATTATTATTATAAAGTAGACAATAATAGGTACCTTGTAAGAAAATGTTTATTTGATTATTACTAATCTTTCCAATAAAAAAAAATGTAAAGCCATTATCTAGTTACAATACTTAGCAAAGATTACTAATGCACTTTTTGTAACATGGTCAACATTCTTCTCTGAATTAATATGTCAATGTATTCAAAATGTATGTAGCACATACATTCATACATACATACATACATACATACATACATACATACATACATATTGTATACTAGTGGGCTCTTTATATCTGACTTATCTGGAGTCTCAGATCCTTATTTGAATAAATGCAATGCAAGATACTCTTTATTTTTAAATCTCTCTGCTGGCCAGAGACCTGGAAACATGTTGTTCTTATAATACTAGAGTTACTAAAGTTTACTTCACAACTTTTAATTGTATCCCATGTCTTATTTTCTTATGCTTATAAAATGATAATAATTATGAATAATCACACTTGGAAAAGTGAAGAGAAAATTGGAGCCAGCATAGACAGCATTATTATGGTAACTAACAGGGACATGGGTATCTCAAGAATTACGAAGAATGGTGTTAACAAACTGGTAACTCACAATGCAAGATACTCTTGCATTGCATCTTGCATTGGCTAAGTCACAACAAACATCCCCTCTGTCTGTGATGGAGAATTTGATGAATGATAATGCTAACTAGAGTATAGAGAATACCAAGTTGCTTGAATCACCCAAACCAAGTGGGAGGTTTATCACACAATAGTTTGGTGAGAGATACAATGGAGAGAGATAAAGTACCAACCAATCAGTGTCTAACAGCCATTTTACAGACTCTTGAGAGATGTACTAAGCCTTACAAACAGAATGGTTGGTACCTTATCTCTCTCTGAGCTTTTCTAAATATCCCCTTATGTCTCAGTGAAGATTTTTAGGACTCCAGTGAGCTATGAAATTACTAATCTTGAAATAGAGATGTCCAGATGATGAGGCCAACTACTTCTTAGACCAAGTGGATTACTTGATTACTTTAATTATTCCGATAGAGGGAAGGGTTAAAGGGAGCCTCAGTGTGGGTTGGGAATGGATAACAAAGTTGGATAGTGGGGGAGGTAGGTCAATAGAGCCAATTACTGGAAGACTCATAGAGTAGATAAACTGCTCCAGAGCATCATTTGCATATTGGATGGCTCATAATTTACAGTGGCAGAGGGCTCCTTGTGAAAGTGAAAGTAACCATTGTTAAATACAGTATAATGTCAAATGTGTTTTTAATTATGAAAAGAAGAATCTGCAAACTGTAAATTTCTTGATTGTCATATCAACTTTTCTTTAACTTAGAAGCCATGAGTTATATTACCACCTGTCAGGTCACTGGAGGAAGCAGTAACCATTGTGATTAGAATACACTAGTTAAAAAGTTAGCAATTGGGCAAAAACATGTTGTGCACAGAGAGTTAGATTTGGGTGGGTTATATTGTTTTTGTGCATGGCAAATACTAGCTGCTTAATTTAGACACTGCAATTTAGATTTAAATTTGAACACACCTCACCCAAATCTAAATCTATCTGCATATGTTACACCTGCTCCACATGCAGTGCAACATGGTTTTGTCCAATTGTTAACCTATTTGGTTTGCTAACAAACCTGAATAAGGCTGCTAGAAACTGGAATTTGATACAAAATTGTTCTTGCGCTGTCAGGTTGGTTGGTGATCATTGGTGGCCAGCAATATTTAAATGTTGCCACAGACATTAAGTTGGATTGAGATCTGGACTTTGACTTGGCCACTTCAGGACATTAACCTTTTTTGTTAAACCACTCCAGTTTGGCTTTTACTGTAAGCTTTAGATCATTGTCATGCTGGAAGATAAATCTTCGTCCAAGTGCAAGCACTCTTGACACAGATAATAAACAATGGGATACTTGTATTAATCAAGGAGCATAAAATATGGATGAGAAGAAGAACACAATTAAGGGTTTGCCAATAGGTAGTAATATTAAACATATCAGATAACTAAACAATAATTAAGTTCAAACAAGAATCATACTTAATCAAGTAAAACACAGTTATAACAATACTAAGACAGGTACGTTTATTTTTTGCCAAAAGATTACTTTCTATCAGATAGTAAGCTTGAGCAATTTCTGTCTGTAATGCCATATGTGCTTAGGAAATAGTTTTTTTTTATATTTAAAAACATATACATTTTTATGACGTTTCATAGCTTGCCAAAATAAAATGTGGTCACCAGAATAATTAAATTTATTAAAAACATAGGGGCACATATGCTAAAACTCAGCTTATCATAGAGAGAAAACATCTCCTGCTTTGCGTGCTATTGCTGCGAAGCAGAAGTCTGGTACCTTGCTTTTATTTAAATGAACCCAGCCAAGGAGAAACAATGCCTCAGTGGTAATAGGCAACAGAACAAAGACTGTGGAATCTCACCTCTATCCCATATGCAGCAGCAGTGAAACTTTGCTTTTTTTTGCCAAAACTTTATTGACAGCCAGCCAAGTGACAGAGAGCTCACTTCCTGCTTCTGCAGTGAGAAGAGGCACATAATGGAAGGTGAAAAAGTTGGCACTGGAAAAACAGCTTTTTTAAGTAACTTCTTCACTTAGTAACACATGGGTTGCTTATTGCCTCCATATGTGGCTATGGCAGCATGTTAAATTTGCCAGCTATTAGTGCTAGCAGGCAGAAGGCAGAGAAGACCATTTTAGTACATATTGAGAAGTGATACTATACAGGGAATTTCTCTGCCTGTTTTGTTTGACCCCCTTATCTTCCCTTAGTACATACTGTAGACCTCATAGTCATTCATAGTAGTTTCAAACATTGTATGAGCTGGCTAGGTAAGAAGTGATTTATGTTTATGGCACCTCACTTGTCTCCTATATAAATGAAAACCTAAAGCATGATCTGAATTAGCAATGTGCTCCATATTAAGTGCATATACTCTAAGCAAAATGGAAAAAATAAACATTATATAGAAAGTACACACTACTGTTAACTGTGGAAATTGGTGAGAAACTCCAAATGTAAACAAAATCAAGTTGCTCTGCCATATTTTTAATACTAATCTTTGTTGTTGTTTTTTACACTTTGGGCTTTACAGTTATGTTTGTCTAGCTTAGGGCTAACTACTACATTATGGTGGTCATTCCGAATTGATCGCTCGCTAGCTGCTTTAAGCAGGATTGCACACGCTAGGTCGCCGCCCTCTGGGAGTGTATCTTAGTTTAGCAGAATAACGAACAAAAGATTAGCAGAACTGCTACTAACTAATTTAGTGCAGTTTCTGAGTAGCTCCAGACCTACTGCTAGACTGCGATCACCTCAGTCCGTTTAGTTCCTGGTTTGACATCACAAACACGCCCTGTGCCCTGCCCCGTTTCCCCAGCCACTCCTGCGTTTTTACCTGGAACGCCTGCGTTTTTTTAGTACACTACCTGAAAACAGCCAGTTTCTGCCCAGAAACACCCACTTCCTGTCAATCACACTACGATCACTCGAGCGATGAAAAAATGTCACTCGAGCTTGTGTAAATCTACAAAGTTTTGTGTGAAAGTACTTAGCGCATGTGCGCTGCGTACCATGCGCATGCGCATTTTTGCCATTTTTTTACTTAATCGCTGCACTGCAAAAATCGGCATCGAGCGATCAACTCGGAATGACCACCTATATTTCCACCTATGATAATATTGAAGTCTTAGAAGAATAAAGTTTATTTATTATTTTTCCAAAAAGGCCTTAATATACACGTTAGGGTCATAAACGTTGCACTGGGTATATTTCTCATTGTCCAAAGTGGCATATAGATTTACAGTAAGTCCTGCAAATGGTATATCATTATAGAAGAACATGGACACCTCTCATGCTTTAGAATTAAAGGAAGAGTAAGCAATACCATTGTAATGGAATAATGCAAGCTTCTCATGTTCTCCATCTGTCAAGTGCATCTCTTGAAGAAAGATAACATATACAGATGTTTTTTTCAGATATGAGAGAACCTTTTTTTCTGCTTTAGTGGAGAAAAATATGTGAGCAAAAGGTGGTGACAACAGAATTAACATTAACAGGAATGCTAGCTAAATACTGCAGACATTCAGTAAGATCCTTTCCACCCACCTGCAAAACAAAAAACATTCTCACAGAAACCTCTGGACCAAGAGAAAGGAAAAAAACACAATAAAACCAAATAAACATTAAAGAAACCCAGGAGGTAAATATCACCCAGATGTCAAATGTTATGCAATACCATTGAACCATCCCCCAGGACTAGTACAGTTGGAGTACTATATATAAATTAGAGATGTGCGGTGGGCACTTTTCATGTTTTGTGTTTTGGTTTTGGTTCTAATTCCACTTTCGTGTTTTTGTTTTGGCTCGATTTTGCCAAAACCACCCTTTCAAGTTTTGGTTTTGGATCTGGATGATTTAAAAAAAACAAAACATAAAAACAGCTAAAATCACAGAATTTCTGGGTAATTTTGCACCTACGGTATTATTAACCTTATTAACATTCATTTCCACTCATTTCCAGTCTATTCTGAACACCTCACACTATTGTTCTTAGGCCTAAAAGTTGCACAGAGGTGGCTGCATGACTAATCTAAGTGACACAAGTGTGCGGCACAAACACCTTTGCCCATCTAGGAGTGGCACTGCAGTGGCAGACAGGATGGCAGATTTAAAATATAGGCCCAAAACAGCACATGATGCAAAGAAGAAAAAGAGGTGCAATGAGGTAGCTGTATGACTAAGCTAAGCGACACAAGTGTGCGGCACAAACACCTGGCCCATCTAGGAGTGGCACTGCAGTGGCAGACAGGATGACAGATTTCAAAAATAGGCCCCAAACAGCACATGATGCAAAGAAGAAAAAGAGGTGTAATGAGGTAGCTATATGACTAAGCTAAGCGACAAAAGTGTGTGGAACAAACACCTGGCCCATCTAGGAGTGGCACTGCAGTGGCAGACAGGATGGCAGATTTCAAAAATAGGCCCCAAACAGCACATGATGCAAAGAAAAAAAGAGGTGCAATGAGGTAGCTGGATGGCCAAGCTACGTGACACAAGTGTGCGGCACAAACACCTGGCCCATCTAGGAGTGGCACTGCAATTACAGACAGTATGGCACAAAAAAAACTAGTCCCCAAACTGCACATGATGCAAAGAAGAAAAAGAGGTGCAAGATGGAATTGTCCTTTTTTAGCCCTCCCACCCACCCTTATGTTGTATAAACAGGACATGCACACTTTAACAAACCAATCATTTCAGTGACAGGGTCTGCCACATGACTGTGGCTGAAATGACTGGTTTGTTTGGACCCCCACCAAAAAAGAAGCAATCAATCTCTCCTTGCACAAACTGGCTCTACAGAGGCAAGGTGTCGACCTCCAGTTATATTCACATGGTCGACCATGTTATGGTCGACAGTCATTAGGTCGACCACTATTGGTCGACATTGACATGGTCGACATGGACACATGGTCGACACATGAAAATGGTCGACACATGAAAGGTCGACACATGAAAAGGTCGACATGAGTTTTTTAACTTTTGGGGAACAATTCCATACTTACGATCCACATGGACTACAATTGGAACGGTAAAGTGTGCCGAGCGAAGCGAAGGCACCATGCCCGAAGCATGGTGAGCGAAGCGAGCCATGCGAGGGGACGCGGTGCACTAATTGGGGTTCCCAGTCACTTTACGCAAAAAACGACACCAAAAAAAGAAAAAAAAAACTCATGTCGACCTTTTCATATGTCGACCTTTCATGTGTCGACCATTTTCATGTGTCGACCAGGTGTCCATGTCGACCATGTCAATGTCGACCAATAGTGGTCGACCTAATGACTGTCGACCATAACATGGTCGACCATTCATACCGGAACTGTCGACCTAATCATCATCCTCTGATTCCTCACCCCTTTCTCTGTGTACATCCTCCTCACAGAGTATTAATTAGTCCCCACTGGAATCCACCATCACAGGTCCCTGTGTACTTTCTGGAGGCAATTGCTGGTAAAGGTCTTCCCGGAGGAATTTATCATTCATTTTGATGAACATCATCTTCTCCACATTTAGTGGAAGTAACCTCCTACGCTGATCGCTGACAAGGTTACCGGCTGCACTAAACACTCTTTCAGAGTACACACTGGAGGGGGGGCAACTTAGGTAAAATAAAGCCAGTTTGTGCAAGGGCATCCAAATTGCCTCTTTTTCCTGCCAGTATACATACAGACTGTCTGACATGCCTACTTGGATGCTGTCACTCATATAATCCTCCACCATTCTTTCAATGGTGACAGAATCATATGCAGTGACAGTAGACGTCAGTAATCATTGTCAGGTCCTTCAGTCTGGACCAGATGTCAGCTTTCACTCCTGACTGCCCTGCATCACCGCCAGCGGGTGGGCTAGGAAATCTTATCCTTTTCCTTGCAGCCCCAGTGGAGGGAGAAATTGAAGGAGGAGCTGTTGACGGGTCACGTTCTGCTTCAGTTGACAATTTACTAACCAGCAGGTATTTGCACCTCTGCACACTTGTGTCTGCTGGAAAGAGAGATACAATGTAGGCTCGAGCACGGTGGCCAAAATGTAGTGCTCTGATTTCAACAGATTGACCACCCTTGAATCCTGGAAAAGTGAATGAAGGGCTCCATCCATAAATCCCACATACTTTGCGGTATCGCTCCATTTTAGCTCCTCCTTTAATCTGTCCAGCTGCTTCTGCAAAATCCTGATGAGGGGAATGACCTGACTCAAGCTGGCAGTGTCTGAACTGACTTCACGTGTGGCAAGTTCGAAGGGTTGGAGAATCTTGCACAAGACGGAAATCATTCTCCACTGTGCTTGAGTCAGGTGCATTACCCCTCCTTTGCCTATATCGTAGGTGGATGTATAGGCTTGAATGGCCTTTTGCTGCTCCTCCATCCTCTGAAGCATATAGAGTGTTAAATTCCACCTCGTTACCACCTCTTGCTTCAGTTGATGGCAGGGCAGGCTCAGGAGTGTTTGCTGGTCCTCCAGTCTTTGGCACGCAGTGGCAGAATGCCGATAGTGGCCCGCAATTTTTTGGGCCACCGACAGCATCTCCTGCACACCCCTGTCATTTTTCAAAAAAATTCAGCACCACCAAATTAATTGTATGTGCAAAACATGGGACATGCTGGAATTTGCCTGTCACAACTGAGGGCTTGAGCTGACGGGAGGCAGCCTCAGTTGTAGGGGCTGAGATGTAACGGAACCTGGGAGGTTGTATCAGACCCCTAGACATGTAAGTAACATGTAGAATAACTGCCCGAAGGCGTGACCACGACAACCAGGATAAAAGTCAATGATGTTTATTATGACATACTCCGTAACACAGCAGCA
Organism: Pseudophryne corroboree; assembly: GCF_028390025.1. Classification (NCBI taxonomy): domain Eukaryota; kingdom Metazoa; phylum Chordata; class Amphibia; order Anura; family Myobatrachidae; genus Pseudophryne; species Pseudophryne corroboree. Next base: position 373,803,459 of record NC_086445.1, on the reverse strand, counting down.
AATAAGAAAACATAAAACTCAGCAGGGAAATAATACAGTTCCTGGGTACTACAGGGTGGCAAGGACCACAGGGCTCTGGTAGTATGAGATAGTTCTTAATAATCTTCTAGGTGGAAAGTCCTTACCAGGCCCGACTGTAGCAATGGAAATAGCCCAGGATCGTACCAGCTGGTGTTCCAGGAAAAGCTGGGCTGCTGTGGGTAAAACGGCTGCTGTGGATACTGGCTGAAACCAGACTGATGTTGACACGGAGTGAATACTGGCTGGAACCAGTTAAATAATAAATGTAGCTTGATAGCAATGAAATATGGAATGATGTGTGGAGCTTGAGAGCGGTGAAATAATAATACCAAAGGTGAATGGTAATCTGCAGAAAAGGGTACCGGCACTTTAAGAAGAGCTGACCTCTGCTGGAAGCTGGATGCTGTAAGCAGGTGGATCTGTGGCTGGAAGCAGATGAGTCCAAATGGATAGGAGAGTCAGGCTACACCGCAGGTGGAAATGCTGGTGCGGGTCTCTTTAGTGGAAGTGTGGAGATAGGAGCTGGAACCTGGAAAACAACCACAGGAGAGAGACAAAATGGAACTAGGTTTGACAACCAAAGCACTGACGCCTTCCTTGCTCAGGCACAGATTACTTATACCTGCAGCAAGGAAGGGATTGGCTAGGCAATTATGCAGATTAACATTGCAAACAGCAGATTGGTGGAAATGAACAGATGACAAAATCCAAGATGGCTGCGCCCATGCAGACACTTGGAGGGAAGATTGGTTTGTAATCCATGTGGGAATTAAAACAGTAATGGCGGCGCCGGCCACAGGAGACAGGAGACGCCAGACTGATAAGTGCACATTTAACCACGCGGGCACAGCGGAGACCGCGGCTGACGTAATCACCACTCTGACATTCTGCATGTAGCAACTCAGGAACAGCGGCGGAGGCCGCGGGAGACGCCATTCCGGATGTAACAGGCGCTGCTGTGACCGCGTCTCAGAGTGACAGGAGAGGAGGCAGGAATGTGGACATCAGTATAACAGATGGGATCCGGTCCTGGAACGCTGAGCCAGCCTTAGGAGGCATCTGAAGGGTAAGTAATGGCGTCCAGATACCCGGATCGTGACAGCACCCCCCCCTTTAGGAGTGGCCCCAGGACACTTCTTTTGCTTTTGAGAAAACTTGGAATGGAATCTCCGGACCAAGGCAGGAGCATGGACATCAGAAGCATTAGTCCATGAGCGTTCCTCAGGGCCGTAACCCTTCCAGTCAATAAGATACTGTAGTTGACCGTAACGGTGACGTGAGTCCAGGATCTTGGCCACTTCATACTCAACGCCTCGTTGAGTTTGGACTTTCGGAGTTGGAGGAAGTGAGGAATGAAACCGATTCAGGATCAGCGGTTTCAACAGGGAAACATGGAATGTTCTGGGTATTTTTAAGAAGGGAGGTAACTGAAGTCTGTAAGCAACAGGATTGATGACTTGCTCAATTTTGAAAGGACCAATATAGCGAGGTGCAAACTTCATACTGGGAACTCTTAACCTCAAATTCTTTGTGGATAACCATACCCGATCACCCACCTTGAGAGCAGGAACCGCTCTACGCTTCTTGTCCGCAAACTTCTTATACCTGAACGATGCCTTGAGCAGAGCTGCTCGTACACTCTTCCAGTTGTTTGCAAACTGATGCAAGGTGATATCCACTGCTGGAACAGAAGTTGCTGGGAGCGGTTGGAATTCAGGGACTTTAGGGTGGAATCCAAAGTTGGTGAAGAATGGTGTTGAAGAAGATGAGGAATGATACTAATTGTTATGACAGAACTCGGCCCAGGAAAGTAATTGAACCCAGTCATCTTGAGAGGAAGACACATAGATGCGGAGGAAGGCCTCCAAGTCCTGATTCACCTCTCAGTTTGACCATTGGTCTGAGGATGGTAAGCCGTGGAAAACTTTAGTTTGACTTGGAGGACTTGACATAGACTTCGCCAGAATTTGGCTGTGAATTGAACTCCTCGATCTGAGATAATTTCTTCAGGCAGACCGTGGAGTCGGAAGATCTCTTGTATGAACACTTGAGCCAACTTGGAAGCTGACGGAAGACCGGTGAGAGGAATGAAGTGTGCCATCTTGGTGAACCGGTCAACTACCACCCATATGGTATTGAACTTGTTGCACATGGGTAAGTCTGAAATTAAATCCATCGACAGATGGGTCCATGGTCGACGGGGAACGGATAGTGGAACCAGTTGCCCCGCAGGCGACTGGCGGGATACTTTATGTTGGGCACATTTTGGGCAAGATGCAATAAACTCAGTGACGTCCTTTTTCAGAGTTGGCCACCAATAGGACCTAGAGATAAACTCCAGGGTTTTTTGGATACCTGTATGTCCAGCAAAACGGGAAGCATGGGCCCAATGCATGAGCTTCTTCCTTAGTACCGGCTTCACAAAACTTTTCCCTAGTGGGGGCGTAGAGTCCATCCCTACCGTGGAGAATGCCAACGGATTGATAATAGGATGCTTGTCTGAAGACTCTGACTCATTTTCTTGCTCCCATGAGCGGGAAAGGGCATCGGCCTTGCGATTCTTAGAGCCCGGACAGAACTGGAGTTTAAAGTCGAACCTGGAAAAGAAAAGTGCCCATCTGGCCTGACGAGGGTTGAGACATTGTGCGCCTTTCAGATATAAAAGGTTCTTGTGGTCTGTAAGTATGGTGATTTAATGAGAAGCTCCCTCCAACAGATATCTCCACTCCTCTAGAGCGAGCTTGATGGCTAGCAACTCCTGGTCGCCAATGGCATAGTTGCGCTCCGCTGGGGAGAACTTCCGGGAGAAGAAACTGCAAGGATGTAAATGGCCATCTTTAGCCCTCTGAGATAACACCGCTCCTACTCCAACGGAGGAGGCATCCACCTCTAAGATGAAAGGAGAGTCGATGTCGGGCTGTTTCAGAACTGGTGCAGAGATGAACCGTTGTTTTAAGAGATGAAAAGCTTGCGTAGCTTCTTCAGACCACTTGGACGGGTTAGCACCCTTCTTAGTTAAAGCAGTAATAGGCGCCACAATGGTGGAAAAGTCTCGTATAAACTTTCTGTAATAATTGGCGAACCCTAAGAACCTCTGGACCCCTTTGAGGGTTAAGGGTATCGGCCAATTCTGGATTGCTTGTAGTTTCTCAGGATCCATCTCTAGTCCGGAACCGGACACAATGTAACCTAGAAACGGAATGGACTTGACTTCAAAGACGCATTTCTCTAATTTGCAATAGAGATGATTGACACGGAGACGGGACAGAACCTCTTTTATCCAAAAACGATGTTCCTCTAAATTGTTGGCAAAAATGAGGATATCATCTAGATAGACCACGACATGACGGTATAAAATGTCTCTGAAGATCTCATTGACAAAATGCTGGAAGACAGCAGGAGCATTGCTCAATCCGAAGAGCATGACGAGGGACTCATAATGTCCGTCACGGGTGTTAAAGGCGGTCTTCCACTCGTCACCCTCACGGATCCGGATGAGATTGTATGCACCTCTCAAGTCCAGCTTTGTGAAGATGGTAGCTCCGCTAACTCTATCAAAGAGCTCAGTAATCAGGGGTAGTGGATAGCGGTTCTTGATGGTAATGTCGTTCAGACCTCTGTAGTCGATGCACGGCCGCAGACCACCATCTTTTTTCTTTACGAAAAAGAAGCCTGCGCCGGCTGGAGAAGAGGAAGGTCGAATGAACCCTTTTGCTAGGTTCTCTTTAATGTATTCCTCCATAGAATGCGTCTCAGGCAGAGACAACGGGTAAGTTCGGCCTCGAGGTGGAACCTTCCCTGGAACGAGATCAATCGGGCAGTCCCACTCTCTATGAGGAGGAAGGATATCAGCAGAAGCCTTACTGAACACATCCGTGAAATCTTGATATGGAGGAGGTGGAACATCAGACGACCTGGGGGAGGAAGAACAGACAGGCAATACTTTAAACAAACATGTCTCAGCACAGGAGGGACCCCATGCCAGAATCTGCGTAGTCGTCCAATCAATAGATGGATTGTGAAGACGGAGCCATGGAAGGCCCAGGACCACAGGATGTGTGGCTCTTGGAATCACTAAAAAAGAAATAAATTCGGAATGAAGAACTCCCACTCTCAGACGAACTGGTAGAGTCCTTAGGGAAATAACTGCATCAAAAATCTTGCTGCCATCCACGGCAGTTAAGGAGATGGACGAAGGAAGTCTCTCGGTGGGTAGGGACCACCGTTTAACATAGGCTTCGGAAATAAAGTTCCCAGCTGCTCCGGAATCAAGGAGGGCAATGACGTTCCGATAACGTTGAGCAACTTGAAGCGAGACTGGGAGATTACAATCATGAGGAGATGGAGAGGAGATCATTACTCCTAGCCGGCCCTCTCCTTGGCGAGCTAGGACTTGGAGTTTTCCCGGACGGTCGGGACAGGCATTGATGGTGTGAGACGGAGCTGCACAATAAAGACAAAAAGACTCAGAGAGACGTCTTCGGCGCTCAGCAGGAGTTAGACGAGAACGGCCAAGTTGCATGGGCTCATCTTTAGATGGTGACAGTTGGCGAGGAGGAGGAGCAGAAGATTTTGGAGCAGATGATCTTCCACGCTCAGTTGCTCTTTCTCTGAAACGTAAATCAACTTTCGTGCAGAGTGAGATTAGCTCATCTAACTTGGAAGGTAAGTCTCTGGTAGCTAACTCATCTTTAATATGCTCAGATAAGCCATGCCAGAATGCAGCATACAGGGCCTCGTCGTTCCATGCCAGTTCGGATGCCAGGATCTGGAACTGTATAAGATATTGTCCTACAGTACGTGATCCCTGGCGTAAACGGAGAATCTCAGATGAAGCTGAAGTTACCCGGCCTGGCTCGTCGAAGATACGCCTGAATGTTGACACAAATGCAGTGTAGGAGGATAGCAGGGTGTCGGACCTCTCCCATAACGGTGATGCCCAATCAAGGGCTGAGCCACTGAGAAGAGAGATAATGTAGGCAATTTTAGTACGGTCACTGGGAAAATTGCCAGGTTGTAGCTCAAAATGAATTTCACACTGGTTGAGAAATCCCCTGCAGAATCTTGGAGATCCGTCAAATTTTGCTGGCATTGGAAGATGAAGACGGGGAGCAGAAATGGGTAAGGTGGGTGGGGTTATAGCTGGAGTCACTGTGGTTGACGCACTGGACGCGCCTGATCCACGGAGGGTTGTCTGAATCCCATCCAGCCGAGTAGAGAGATCCTGGAGACAGCGGACGATGTGGCCCTGTGCAGCCTCCTGATGTTCAAGTCGGGCTGCCAGTTCTTGCCTCGGCCTGGCCGCTTGATCCTGGTCTCCGGCTGGATTCATATGGTCAGTGCTTACTGTCACAACTGAGGGCCTGAGCTGACGGGAGGCAGCCTCAGTTGTAGGGGCTGAGATGTAACGGAACCTGGGAGGTTGTATCAGACCCCTAGACATGTAAGTAACATGTAGAATAACTGCCCGAAGGCGTGACCACGACAACCAGGATAAAAGTCAATGATGTTTATTATGACATACTCCGTAACACAGCAGCAAATAAGAAAACATAAAACTCAGCAGGGAAATAATACAGTTCCTGGGTACTACAGGGTGGCAAGGACCACAGGGCTCTGGTAGTATGAGATAGTTCTTAATAATCTTCTAGGTGGAAAGTCCTTACCAGGCCCGACTGTAGCAATGGAAATAGCCCAGGATCGTACCAGCTGGTGTTCCAGGAAAAGCTGGGCTGCTGTGGGTAAAACGGCTGCTGTGGATACTGGCTGAAACCAGACTGATGTTGACACAGAGTGAATACTGGCTGAAACCAGTTAAATAATAAATGTAGCTTGAGAGCGATGAAATATGGAATGATGTGTGGAGCTTGAGAGCGGTGAAATAATAATACCAAAGGTGAATGGTAATCTGCAGAAAAGGGTACCGGCACTTTAAGAAGAGCTGACCTCTGCTGGATGCTGTAAGCAGGTGGATCTGTTGCTGGAAGCAGATGAGTCCAAATGGATAGGAGAGTCAGGCTACACCGCAGGTGGAAATGCTGGTGCGGGTCTCTTTAGTGGAAGTGTGGAGATAGGAGCTGGAACCTGGAAAACAACCACAGGAGAGAGACAAACTGGAACTAGGTTTGACAACCAAAGCACTAACGCCTTCCTTGCTCAGGCACAGATTACTTATACCTGCAGCAAGGAAGGGATTGGCTAGGCAATTATGCAGATTAACATTGCAAACAGCAGATTGGTGGAAATGAACAGATGACAAAATCCAAGATGGCTGCGCCCATGCAGACACTTGGAGGGAAGTTTGGTTTGTGATCCATGTGGGAATTAAAACAGTAATGGCGGCGCCGGCCACAGGAGACAGGAGACGCCAGACTGATAAGTGCACATTTAACCACGCGGGCACAGCGGAGACCGTGGCTGACGTAATCACCACTCTGACATTCTGCATGTAGCAACTCAGGAACAGCGGCGGAGGCCGCGGGAGACGCCATTCCGGATGTAACAGGCGCTGCGGTGACCGCGTCTCAGAGTGACAGGAGAGGAGGCAGGAATGTGGACATCAGTATAACAGATGGGATCCGGTCCTGGAACGCTGAGCCAGCCTTAGGAGGCATCTGAAGGGTAAGTAATCGTGACAGCGATCGTGACAGCGCCCAGATGTAATGCACGCACAATATTGGTGGCATTGTCCGATATCACCAATCCCCAGCAGAGTCCAATTGGGGTAAGCTATTCTGCGATTATGTTCCTCAGTTTCCATAAGAGGTTGTCAGCTGTGTGCCTCTTAAAAAAAGCGGTGATACATAGCGTAGCCTGCCTAGGAATGAGTTGGCGTTTGCGAGATGCTGCTACTGGTGCCGCTGCTGTTGTTGTTGCTGCGGGAGGCAATACATCTACCCAGTGTTAGAGTCATATAGTCCTTAGTCTGCCCTGTTCTACTTGTCCACATGTCCGTGGTTAAGTAGACACTGGATACAACCGCATTTTGTAGGACACTGGTGACTCTTTTTCTGACGTCTGTGTACATTCTCGGTATCGCCTGCCTAGAGAAGTGGAACCTAGATAGGATTTTATACCGGGGACACAGTACCTCAAACAATTCTCTAAGTCCCACTGAACTAATGGCAGATACCGGATGCACGTCTAACACCAACATAGCTGTTAAGGACTCAGTTATCCGCTTTGCAAAAGGATGACTGCTGTCATATTTAATCTTCCTCACAAAGGACTGTTGGACAGTCAATTGCTTTCTGGAAGTAGTACAAGTGGTCTTCCGACTTCCCCTCTGGGATGACGATCGACTTCCATCAGCAACAACAGCAGCGGCAGCAACAGCAGGTGTACCACTCAAGGATCCTATGGAGGAATCCCGGTTAGGAGAGGACTCATCAGTCTTAAGAGTGACATGGCCTGCAGGACTACTGACGTTCCTGATTGAGGAGGAAGTTGACGTTGAGGGAGTTGGTGGTGTGGCTTGCAGGAGTTTGGGTACAGGAGAAAGAAGGGATTTAGGTGTCAGTGGACTGCTTATGCTCTTACCCAAAGTTTCACAACTTGACATTGACTTCTGATGAATGCGCAGCAGGTGACGTATAAGGGAGGATGTTCCTAGGTGGTTAACATCCTTACCCCTACTTATTACAGATTGACAGGGGCAACAGATGGCTTGACACCTGTTGCCCAGATTTGTGGAGAAATAATTCCACACCGAAGAGGTGGCTTTTTTGGTAGTTTACCAATGCATCACAATGGACTTCTTCGTCCCAAAGACAACTGGTGTCTCCCCCGGTACCTGACTTAAACAAAACACATCCCCATCAGAATCCTCATCGTCAACTTCCTCCTCAGCGCCAGCAACATCCATATCATCATCATCATGGTGTACTTCAACAGTGACATCTTCAATTTGAATATCAGGAACTGGACTGTGGGTGCTCCTTTCAGCACTTGCAGGGGGCGTGAAAATGGTGGAAGGAGCCACCTCTTTCCGTCCAGTGTTGGGAAGGTCAGGCATCGCAACCACCGAAACACTTGGACTCTCCTTGGGGATTTGTGATACCATCTCAGAATGCACAGTTCTTTTCTGTGCTCTTTCCAGCTTAACTCTTTTAATTTTTCTAGCGGGAGGATGAGGGCTTTCATTGTCATGTGAAGCTGGACCACTAGCCATGAACATAGGCCAGGGCCTCAGCTATTCCTTGCCACTCCGTGTTGTAAATGGCATATTGGCAAGTTTACATTTCTCCTCAGACCATTTAAATTTCTTTCTTTTTAATGAACTTTGGCTTTTGGGATTTTACATGCCCTCTACTATCATATTGGGGGTTGGCCTTGGCAGATGACGTTGATGGCAGTACATTGTCTATGGCATGGCTAGTGGCAGCAGCTTCAGCACTAGGAGGAAGTGGTTATTCTTGATCTTTCCCTATTTTATCCTCAAAATTTTTGTTCTCCATTATGTTTTGGGAGTTATATGAGACAAAATGCGGCACAGGAATGACTGATGAGACAGGACACTACCACTGGTCTGATGCAGCACAACAAAACCATACTGTAAGGGACTTGTGGTTGTTGTTATTATTATTATACGGCAGCAGTGGACATATAGCAGCAGCGTATATCGTCACTGGAATGACTGATGAGACAGGACAATACCACTGGTCTGATGCAGCACAACACAACAATACTATAAGGGACTAGTGGTTGTTGTTTTTATTATTATACGGCAACAGTGGACATATAGCAGCAGCGTATATCGTCACTGGAATGACTGATGAGACAGGACACTACCACTGGTCTGATGCAGCACAACAACACTTTATACAGCTACACTGGATATATGACAGCAGAGAACACAAACACTGTGACTGGCTGGACTGATGCAGCACAATACACTTACTACACTGGACTGAACAGCACAACAGTGCACCACTTTATACAGCGACATCTCCGACATCTCTGAACTATCAAACCCGAATACATTTGCACAACTGGACAAGGATTCGGAGGATGATAGTGAGGAAATGATGGTGCCGGAGGAGACTGTTCCCTCTAGCATCCAGAGGAGCGGTTCCTCTGGCGCAGTTGGGATAAAAGATAGTGAGGTAACTAGTCGGATTGTGGTGGTAGGGGATTCTATCATCAGAAAGGCAGATAGGGCAATCTGCTACCGGGACCGTGATTGCCGTACAGTCTGTTGTCTCCCGGTGTGCTTGGGTGTGGCAAATCACGGACTGGGTAGATATATTGTTGTGAGGGGCTGGGTAAGACCCAGCTGTCTTGGTGCATGTTGTCACCAATGACAAAGTTAGCGGAAGGTGGGATGGTCTTAAGAAAGACTATAGGGACTTAGGTAAGAGACTTAAGGAAAGGACATCTAAGGTAATATTCTCCAAAATATTACCTGTGCTACGCACTAGTCCAGGGAGGCAGAGGGAGATTAGGGAGGTAAATGTGTGGCTTAGGGATTGGTGCAGGAAAGAGGGGTTCATGTTCCTGGAACACTGGGCGGACTTCTCAGTCAGGGGCCATCTTTTTTGTCATGATGGATTACACCTGAATGAAGAGGGGGGAATGATGGTTAGAAGGTTGGAGATTTTAAACTAGGAGCCTGGGGGGGGGGGGGGGGTTAGCTAGAAACTACAGGTCATGCAGTGAGAATAGTGGGGATGGCTGTAGTAAACGAAATAGGGGAGAAGTTGGGGGGAGGGTGAGAACAGCCGGTAAGGGTATTAACAAGGGTACTAAAAGAGTTTTTACTAAATCACTAACTAATAGTGATTATGGGTCATCGTTGCTACATAAGGTAAATGATGTCCCTAACGCAAGGGGAAATACTTATCTTAGTTGTATGTATGTGAATGCTAGAAGCCTTACTGGTAAAAAAAGCAAACTACAAATACTTGCAGCAAGCGAACAGTATGATATTACAGGCATTACTGAAACTTGGTGGGCTGAATCTCATGATTGGCTAGTCAATCTAGAGTGTTATACGCTGTTTAGGAGAGACAGACTAAATAAAAGGAGTGGAGGGGTGAGTCTTTACGTATACCATTTTTAAAACCTGATATATGGGAAGATATGCAGGAGGGGACTGTAGACACTGTCGAGTCGTTATGGATAGAAATTGCATGCCGCGAAAAGGGAATAAAAAATTAGTATTGGGTGTATGCTACAGGCCGCCTGGTATTAATGTATCTGATGAGGAATTGTTACTGAAGCAAATTGAAAGAGCAGCAGGAGTAGGTGCCATAGTAGTAAGGGGAGATTTTAACTATCCCGAGATAAACTGGAAAAACGATTCATGTGACACTGCTAGGGGGTAATATGTTTATAAACACACTTAATGATTACTTAGTTCAACTTATTGGGGAACCTACCAGGTACAATGCAATCTTAGCCCTAGTATTAATAAACAATGGGGAATTGGTATCAGATATTATAGTAGGAGAGCCCATAGGTAACAGCAACCACAATATGGTCACATTTAATATTATAAGTTTTCAAAAACAGTCCTATACTGGCTCAACTAGGACTCTAAACTTTAACAAAGCCAACTTTGAAAGGATAAGGGAATCTTTAAGGGATATTGAATGGGAAGGTTTGTTTCTAGGAAAAAATACTACAGAGAAATGGGATGTATTAAAATCAATGCTAGCTAAAAATACTCTCAAATTTATTCCTATGAGCAGCAAAAAAAAGGATTAAAAATCATAAACCGATGTGGCTTAATAAAAAGATAAAGGACCTTATGGGCAAGAAAAGGTGAGCATTTAAAAAATACAAATCTGATAGGAATACGGAATCATTTCAGCACTATAAGGACTATATCAAAATATGCAAAAAAGAAATTAGAGTGGCTAAAGTTGAAACTTAAAAACTAGTAGCAAAGGAATGCAAAGCGAATCCCAAAAAATTCTTTAAATACATTAATAGCAAGATATTAAAGAAAAAGAGTATAGGACCTTTAAAAGACAGGCTGGGAGTCTTAATAAAAAATGATAACGACATAGCAGACACACTAAATGAGTTTTTTTCAACAGTATTTACTAGAGAGGACCCAATTCAGAGACTAACACATAATCTCAATAATGAGAATATTCCACTGATAGGTACTTATTTAAGTGAGGAGGTAGTCTGTGACTGATTAAAACATTTAAAGATTATTAAGTCACCGGGGCCCGATGGAATTCACCCAAGGGTTCTAATGGAGCTTCACTCTGAACTTGCAAAAACCATATTTATGATCTTTAAGGATTCAGTTATATCAGGTATGGTTCCCAAAGACTGGCGTATAGTGGAAGTAGTGCCTATATTCAAAAAGGGAAGTAAAACTGAACCGCGTAATTATAGACCAGTTAGTCTTACATCTATAGTGGGGAAAGTACTGGAAGATATTCTAAGGGATAGTATTCAGAAGTTCCTTGAAGCCAATAAGGTCATTAAAAGGAATCAACATGGATTTGTGAAGGACAGATCCTGTCAAACCAACTTACTTGGTTTTTATGAAACAGTAAGTGCAAACCTCGATCAGGGTAAAGAGGTAGATGTAATCTTTTTAGACTTTGCCAAAGTTTTTGACACAGTACCACACATGCAACTTATCTACAAGCTACAAGAAATAGGGCTAGGAAGCACAATATGAACTTGGGTCAAAAATTGGTTAGATAATAGGGAGCAGCACGTTGTGGTTAATGGATCTCTTTCAAATCGGACTAAAGTGTTAAGTGGTGTGCCACAAGGCTCGGTATTAGGACTGCTATTGTTCAACATTTTCATTAACGACCTAACAGAAGGTCTAGAGAGCATGGTGTCAATTTCTGCAGATGATACCAAATTGAGTAGGGCTTAAAATACAGTGGAGGATGCTGTGTCTCTTCAGAACAACTTAGTTAAATTAGAAGCATGGGCAGCCAAATGGAGAATGCGTTTCAACACAGACAAGTGTAAGGTAATGCACTGTGGTAGCAGAACCAAAAATAACACCTACATACTGAATGGGGTAAAATTAGGGTATACTGTACTGGAAAAGGACTTAAGTGTTCTCATAGATAGCAAGCTAGGCAGCAGTACCCAAAGTAGGATTGCAGCAAAGAAGGCTAATAAAATATTAGCATGCATAAAATGGGGAATTGATGCAAGGGACGAGGGTGTTATGCTCCCGTCATATAAATCACTGGTGAGGCCACACCTTGAATACGGTTTACAATTCTGGGCACCCTACTACAAAAAGGATATCCTGGAGCTTGAAAATGTTCAGAGGCGGGCGACCAAACTAATTACGGGCATGGAGATGCTGGAATACGATTAAAGGCTTGAAAGACTAGGCATGTTTTCATTGGGAAAAGAGGAGACTAAGAGGGGACATGATCAACATCTACAAATATATAAGGGGACAATACACTGAGCTTGCGTGGGACCTGTTTTTGGTTAGATCAACACAGAGGACTCATGGACACTCGCTCAGGTTAGAGGAGAGGAGATTCTGCACAATACGGCGTAAAGGCTTTTTCACGGTAAGGACAGTACGTGTATGGAATTCCCTGCCTAAGGGATTTGTTATGTCAGACTCTGTCAACACCTTTAAGAATGGGTTAGATAAATTCCTAATGGATAAGGATATTCAGGGTTATGGTGCATAGTCACACACTATAGTTACTCTTAAAAAGGGATACATACAAGGGAAGACTTCAGCATCAGTCAAAAAAAATTTTTTTATATAAAATAATCCTGCATAGGAGACAAAAATAGGTTGAACTCGATGGACAATTGTCTTTTTTCAACCTTAGATACTATGTAACTATATATACACTGGCAGGAGAGGACACCAACACTGTGACTGGCTGGACTGATGAAGCACAATACACTGTGACTACACTGAACTGGACTGAGCAGCACAACACAGCACAAGACTTGCCACTCCACTCTCCCGCCCCCACACAGACACTGGAGGATGGAGACACATCCTCTCACTACACTCTCCGAGACTGGAGTGAAAATGGCCGCAATGCACGGCTCTTTATATGGAATCCAAATCCCGCAAGAATCCAACAGAGGGATCCCCCCGCATGTCTGAGTGCCTGATCATAGTTGTGCTAAATTTAGCACAGCTAAGATCAACTCGGAATGACCCCCTTAATCCCCTGCTGTAAAGACTTAATCCCCTGATGTATTGTTCTCTCTGTATTGTATTGCAGCTGAGAACAATAGATGAAGGTCTTATGCTAATAAACCATGGTGTGCCTAGGCACAGCAGAGAAGCCAAAATGAGTATGGCTCCATCTGTATCTAAGGTAATACTGTAATAATACAGTATGTTTCTAATACATACAGTAGTAGAGCTGTTGAGTCACCTGGAACTATTGAAGAATAGTATGAAATACTTATCCAATCTAAAGAGTTCAAATTTTACTAATCTGCTATTCATAACAGCCATCTTGAAAACCAGAAAAACTGAAGGCAGACTGTAGACCTCAAGGAGATAAAAATATAATTTATCCAACTGTGTCTATCACAGCACAGTATATTATTCTCCAATAGGTTAAGAAATAAAGTTATACTGGAAAGCTGATCATAAAGAGGGGACTGCGGTAGAATAATTAAAAAGTCCTTTTTTGTTTCACTAACAGCATGCATATTGGTGTAGGGTCATATTTTTTTATGGGCTCAATGGGCCCCAGGAGTATAAGTGCCCTAGGCTGATAGAGGAGGGTCCTCTTTTCCCAGGGGTACCAGACTTTTGATAATTGGCCCTGCGGAACCAGAGATATCAGACTTCAAAGCAGTAGTCCCCATTTATTTGCTCTTCCCAGCAAGATTCTGTTTGACTTACAGTTTTTCTGAGGTTATACTCCAAAATCTGGGACTCTACCCTTTCAGTGGACACTGGCAGCTTGTCTCTACTATGCCCAGAACCAGAGATACTGTATCATCCTTCCAGCAGCTGGTCCCTGCTCCAGCTCCAGCTCCTGCTCCACACACCTAGTATTCAGTTTTATATTCATTGGTGGATTGCTCTGGCTCCAGTATATCTTGAAAGCTAAGAAATCTATTTCCAGAAACTGTAGATATTTGCAGTCATGTAAGCTGCCCTCCCACTGGAAAATTATGAATATTAAGCCCACTCCACTGTCCACCCCTCCCCTGCATATTAAACACCCCTGCCACCCTGGAAGTCATGTATCGAAGACCATTAATGCAGCCCAGTGCTACTTTCTACAGTTTATGTATTCTCACTACCACCCCATCTCTGGCCATCTGTGCAGTAAAGTAGTAATTAGTAGAAATTACTGCTCCAGATTCTACATGCTGAGTAAAACATAGAACACATCCTACCACATGCAGGACATCAAAGTTGCCACTGATAGCCCCCCACCGCTACTGCTGGAGGATGGGAAGGTACCCCAGTGCATTGCTGTGCCCAGGGGCCCACACTGCTGATAAGACAGCCCTGTATTGGTGGAAATTCCTTATGTGGTTTGTAAACTTCTGCTGAAAAGTTTGCAACAGCTTAAGGTATGTACTAAGCCTTGCAGAAAGATAACATGGAGAGAGGTAAAGTACAGATGTAGCCATGCTAATTGTGACTACATCTGCTGCCAGTGTGCACCCTTGGTGCAGCTAGGCATCCCATGTACCTCACCGAGCTGCGTATTTAGCCACCCCATTCATTGCAAATGGGGCGCGTGCACCTTAGTGCGCATCTTTACTGAGATATAGACATGATGAGCATGGATACATCTGAACCAGCTAATCACCTCCTAACTGCCATGTAACAGCCTGTAGGCCAGATGTATTAAGCCTTTAAAAGTGATAATGTGGAGAGTGATAAAGTACCAGCCAATCAGCTCCTATCTACCATGTTACAGGTTGTGTTTAAAAAATGACAATTAGGGGCTGGTTGGTTAGTATTTTATCTCTCCCCACTTTATCTCTATCCAAGGCTTATTACATATGCCCATAGTCGCATGTCTTCTTAGACTAAAAGGGAAGCTTTTTTATATTCCAACCATAATTCCACAATGTGTGCCTAATCCAAGCACTGAGATATCACTGAACTTGTGTGCATATGTATCAAAGCTTGCGGAGAGATAAAGTAGACTGTTATAAATTACCAGTTCACATGCTGGGTGACAGGAGCTAATTGATTGGTACTTTATCTCTGTGACATGGTCTTTTCTTAAAATTATCTTGGGTCAGGACAAGACTGTGTGCTCTTTCATTTATCACAAGGTATTCCTCCTCCAGCATAGACAAAGACCACCAGATGAAGGTTATTTCTTCATGACCTATTCTACAAGGTTCCATAGTTGTTGCACCATCTTATGAACCAATGTTAACTGTTGCTTCATTTGATGGATATATTGAAGTTCTCTGCATTTCATACTAGTGGACTTTACTGCATAACATGTTGTTTTAATTTTTGAATCACAGCATTAAATGTATCAGCTTGTTCATGAAATACCCATGGTTTCTGTGGTGGCTTTTACAACATCCGAATATGAGATAGATTCAGGCATGTTTTTTTCTTTATGAGCAGATCTATTTTTAGCTGACCTGTGTAGGGTCAAATCGACAGAATTTACTTTCTTCTTATGTGGTCTAGGTTGTTGTTGCTTCTGGAAAACACGTTTCTCCATGGTTACTGACATGTGCAGATGAAAAATACAGAATAGGCATGCTCACAGTAGAATAAGAACAATCATGCAGCTCTGGACTAAGTAAAATATCCAATTTAAGAAGAGATAAATAAGTAATTGAGAACTAGTGTTCAAAAATAGCACATATTAGATAAATGCTATGTTCACAGCAGGGATCGGGGTGGACACTGCAATGGCCCTAGGGACTTCAGTACTGAGACAGTTAAAGATGTAAAAGATACAATTAGCCACTGGAGGTCAGCAGACACCAACTGTTGATATTAAAAAAAGAATCAGCTACTGAATGTAAATCAGCAATGGTGAAAACTCTACTAGAAAATCTGCACTCATAAAGAAAAAAACATATGAGGCTGTGACCGTAAAACATATGGGCCCTCATTCCGAGTTGTTCGCTCGGTAATTTTCTTCGCATCGCAGCGATTTTCCGCTAATTGCGCATGCGCAATGTTCGCACTGCGTCAAGTAAATTTGCTAAGAAGTTTGGTATTTTACTCACAGCATTACAAGGTTTTTTCTTTATTCTGGTGATCGGAGTGTGATTGACAGGAAGTGGGTGTTTCTGGGCGGAAACTGGCCGTTTTATGGGTGTGTGTGAAAAAATGCTGCCGTTTCTGGGAAAAACGCGGGAGTGGCTGGAGAAACGGGGGAGTGTCTGGGCGAACGCTGGGTGTGTTTGTGACGTCAAACCA
Organism: Pseudophryne corroboree; assembly: GCF_028390025.1. Classification (NCBI taxonomy): domain Eukaryota; kingdom Metazoa; phylum Chordata; class Amphibia; order Anura; family Myobatrachidae; genus Pseudophryne; species Pseudophryne corroboree. The sequence goes on along the minus strand of NC_086445.1, from coordinate 373,787,090 downwards.
GGAACGACACGCACTGAACTAATCGCACTGGAAAAGTAAGTCTCGAGCTACTCAGAAACTGCACAGAGAAATCTTTTCGCAATATTGCGAATCTTTCGTTCGCAATTTTGCTAAGCTAAGATTCACTCCCAGTAGGCGGCGGCTTAGCGTGTGCAATGCTGCTAAAAGCAGCTTGCGAGCGAACAACTCGGAATGAGGGCCATGGTTGTTTATATATCCCTGCAAACCACGATTACAATTATGGGTGTTGTACAATGCAGATAATCTACAGGTTATGACTTTGTTAATTGCTGAGTCTGTTGGCCAATACCAGCTGGACAGAGGACTGAGAAAAAGTTTACTCACTGTTTAGATGTATCGCCACTTCACAAAGATAGCAGAGTGAGAGATTGCTGGGGTAACCTATCAACTAGACTGTTTACAAGTGCAGGAGAATGGAATTTGCCACCAGTTCTCTTTTGTGATGCAACCAGTGTATGAGGGGGTTCACATGCCACTGGAAACTTCCGGCAATTTTTTTCTTTACTTCAGAAGAGTCAAAAAGGAGGCAGCTGTGGGAGGTACTGTACATGACCCAAGACAAGATTCCCTGGAAAAGGTTATCCTGTCTTGAAGTGACCAGGTCGTGTTTGCAAATGTGAATGTTTGTTTCAAAGGCCAACAAGCCAAAGAGACCAACAGTCTCAGAGTAAAGGGTTGTCTCCCTACCAGTGGTGAGGGGTCTGGCAACCTGATGCGGTAAAAAGTAAGGCCTATAAGGCTCTGTTAAAGCTTTAGCACCATTCAAGTTATCTAAATTGCAGCAGTTTTTTCTCTGGAATTTCTCTTTAATTTGACCAACCATTTTGCACTCTCTTTCTATTAGCTTTCCTGCACCTGCTGTATTGATGCACCCCATAATGTTGCCACCACCATGCTTCACTATAGGGATTGTCTTTTCACTGCGATGTGTTGTGTTAGGTTTGCTTCATGCATAACACATCATTGGGACTGAACTTTTACATTTCGGTCTCATCAGAACATAGCCATGTCTCCCAAATGTCTTCGGGCAAAATATAGCTGGACTTTGATTTGAGTTTGTTTCACAACCATTCCATACAACCAGTTATGTAACAAGGGGATGCATGTAGGGCACTTTGCCCTGGGCACCATGGCAGAGGGGGCACCACCAGTCCTTCCTGGGTGCAGTGTGTGCCGTGCCCATGGGCCCCTGAGTCCAGAGGGCTCACACTGCATGCACTGCACTCAGTTTTGTAATACTTACACTCCAAAGTTCCACATCGACAGTAGCAGCATTACAGAGACCACTCGAAAAATGGCGTAGCTGCCATTTTCCTGGAGTTTTGTGCATGTGCAGTAGATTCTGGGACACCACTAGGGTCTTCTAGTGACCGTAGTGCCCAGATTCTATCCAGTACAATTTTATTTTTGTATTGCCAAGATTTTAAAATTACCCTGGGCACCAAAACCCCTCATTACACCCCTGAATACAATCCTTATTTATGATGCATGTGTGCTAATCTCATCCCATGCATGGTTACAAACTCTACCATGGAAGACTACCTTCTTTAGAGTTGCCATTGGCCTCTTGGCGGCCGCCCTTACTTCAGTTCTTTATACCCAGACACTCAGTTTTGGATGATGGCCTGTTGCAGACTGATTTACAATTGTTCTGTGTTTTCTCCATTTTTTTTATGGATGCCCTTATGATGCTTCAGTTATATTTAATGAATTGGAAATATTATTTCACCCTATTCTTTCTAATTTACAAAGAACTTGTCCCGATCTGCCTGGAATGTTATTGTATCTTCATTTTGTAGTCTTTGCTTGGAAAGACACTAACTAACTAACTGGGGGAGCTTAATGGGGTGTGCATTTTTGCTGCAATAATTTGACAAACATTGACTGCATACAGACTGTTTACATGATTTGTGAATAAAGTCCCTTTACACAACTGAAAGCAAGAACATGATTCCAAATACATCCACAGTCCAGCATTCACCCCAGATAGTGCCACTGTGTTTTTGATAAATGCCAGAGTTAAAGAATCACTAACCTTATTAATGTTTGAGTGTGTCCCACTGGCCAATGCCAAGGCATGAAGCTGTTCCAATTCTGGATGAGTATTCCATAAATATGGTGATCTCTATCATAACCTCCAAACTTCTTCTGATTAGTGAGAGTGGGGTGTTGGTCGCAATGCCTTCTAAGGCTCATTCAGAAAAGCTTTTTGCTGGATTTTTCATCCCTCCTGATTATAGATCCTGGTACATGTGTGTCACATGGGCAATGGAATAAACCAAGTAAGACTGAAATGCTAGAAAATATTACATAAATATATGCTGCAGACTGCGTTGTAACTGTTGTGAATAGGCACCTGGTTCTACAGTATCGCACAGCCTCAATGATCACAGTGATTGTATTGGAACAGATTTTCATACAGTCAGCAAATTTTGCCACAATACTCACCTTAAGGGTGCTTTTTTTGATGCTTCTGATTGCACCTGATGCTGGGGTTGATTGGTGTTATCTGGGCAGGGAATTGTCTGTGTATGGGGTATGGGTGTGTTTGTATTGTTGGAGATACTGTATGTTGGTGTTATCGAGGAGGATGTAAGAAGGTTGTCTGGAGCGTGGAATGGTGTTGTGATGTGTGGGCATTTGGTGGTGTCATGTAAGCACACTGATCACCACCTCCCCGAGTCGTACATAGTATTTTTAAAACTTTTTTTGGGATGGTGTGTGGTAACTTCCAGATTGGAACACACCACTGGATTTGGACACACTCCCAGTTTGGATTTTTATTTTTTAAAATACAGCAACCCTATAATAGCTACTTTCACAAGCAGAACTATAAGGGTGGTAACTGCATAGATGATGGCAACTTTGAATACAGATGAAGATCTGCATTTACATCTGTACAACCAATGCAGCAACCTTGCATGCAGCACAGAATGAGGTTTTACAGTATACAGTACAGTATGTTTGTCTTTTTGGCTAAAGCAATCTTTAAATGCCCATATAACAATGCAGGTAGAATGTGGCATTTACAATAATTTTGTTATTTTGGTACTTAAGTGGTGTAGTTCCATCAATATGCAGCTATTTTTTTCATAATGATAATTACAAAGCTGTGATTACTATATGAATGGCTGTAGCATATTAAGATCCATTTTTATTTGAAATCAATATGTTTTTTTCAAATAATCCTTTAATTTAATGTTATTTGTTTTTCTGTTCAGTTTATGTTGCTAAATTTATGCAAAAATCTGAAAACTACAAGCCAGATGGTCTCAGTCACTTTATTTCATAGTTTTAAAGAAAATGGGTCACTTCCAGCTCTGAAAATGCCAGTAGATCTAAATTATATTAATGACAAATATAATAGCTATTTCAATAAAGTTACAATTTTAATACAAAGAACCACTGTGACTAGAAAATGCCTTTTCTTCCACACTCCTGCAAACTGGCATTTTTCATACAATAAGTCTTAAGTAGTAACAAAATGTCTATTTTTACTCAACATAGTAGCAAATGCAGCAAATACTGCTGTATTATTCTAGACAAAAACATGACATGCCGTCACATTGAATAAACTAAAGTACCGTTATGTTTAGATAAGAAGGGCAAGCATTTCAATATTTCAACTGTTATGCGTGCTTTGTTAGTGTGACTCAGCACACTAAAGATGGTTAGAATTAAAAAACAATTCTAGATATAATTAGTAAGTCTGAAAAATCACTCTTCAGTTATAATCAATATTTCTAGCAAATCTATCAAAATAGCTAAAAATTTGATTTAATTAACTATTCTCCTTTATTTACCAACAGTGTATTTTACTGTGATTAAAGAAAAACAAAAAAGTTCAAACATGCATCAAATTAAAAATAACTCTCAAAATTTAAAAAATTTGCTCCCCAACATTTGCAAAGCAAAATATTTGTAATTAATATAATTGTTTTTAGATAAAATGTTTAGACATTACCATAAAAAATGTGTTACAGGTTGAGTATCCTTTATCCAAAATGCTTGGGACCAGAGGAATTTTGGATATCGGATTTTTCCGTATTTTGGAATAATTGCATACCATAATGAGATATCATGGTGATGGGACCTAAATCTAAGCACAGAATGCATTTATGTTTCATATATACCTTATTCACACAGCCTGAAGGTCATTTTAGCCAATATTTTTTATAACTTTGTGCATTAAACAAAGTGTGTGTACATTCACACAATTCATTTATGTTTCATATGCACCTTTTACACACAGCCTGAAGGTCTTATAATACAATATTTTTAATAACTTTGTGTATTAAACAAAGTTTGTGCACATTGAGCCATCAGAAAACAAAGGTTTCACTATCTCACTCTCACTCAAAATAGTCCGTATTTCGGAATATTCTGTATTTTGGAATATTTGGATAAGGGATACTCAACCTGTATTAACAATACAATATTATGAAAAAAGCACAATAATAGAATGAATTGTACATACAGTATTATATATGCCTCATATATTACAATTTGAGAAAAATGTTAAAGTGACTACAAAATTAAAATCCACATAGGTTTTTTTTAAATTAATTTTGAAATTGATGTTTTTTTCTTAAAATTACCTGCACTGTATTTGTATAGAAGGGGACTATTTTAAATGTATTTAATGTGTAGCTAATGTGTTGTGTCTAGTTTTATAAGATGGGGGCAATTGACAATTACACAATTAGTATTTACTTTAAAGAGATATTGTATGTCCAGTGTATCACTGTATTTTTTCTATCAAACACACTATATCACAACAACCTTCATATTTTTAAAATATTAAGTATGAGCATTAAAATTTTTATATGAGTCAGTCAGGGTTCATATTGTAAACAAACTGCAGTTTGACTTGCTCTTTACTGAAATGACAGGAAATGTAATAATGGTTGCCATGTATTAGGGCAGGGATGGGGAACCTTCGGCCCTCCATCTGTTGTTGAACTACACATACCAGAATGCCTTGCTACAGTTTTGCTATTTGGCCATGCTAAAACTGTTGCAGGGCATGCTGGGATGTGTAGTTCAACAACAACTGCAGGGCCAAAGGTTTGCCATCCCTGTATTAGGGTAACAAACGTGTCATGTTCTTTAGCAACACACATTCCCAATTGTTCTTCAAACTCCCTGTTGTCTCTCTCATTACACTTGCAGCTTTTGCTTACAAATCTTTCCGGTGGGTTGGAGGCGAAAATTTAAAACAGCACTTACAGTCAATATGAAGCCTGTGTGGTTCACTGACTGCGAATGCCATTTTAAAACTTCACCACTAACCCACCAAGAGACATAGGGGGTCATTCCGAGTTGTTCGCTCATTGCCGTTTTTCGCAACGGAGCGATTCGGTGGAAAATGCGCATGCGCATGGTACGCAGCGCGCATGCGTTCAGTAATTTAACACAAAACTTTGGAGATTTGCACAAGCTCGAGCGACATTTTTTCATCGCTCGAGTGGTCGTAGTGTGATTGACAGGAATTGGGTGTTTCTGGGTGGTAACTGGCCGTTTTCCGGGAGTGTGCTAAAAAATGCAGGCGTGCCAGGTAAAAACGCAGGAGTGGCTGGGGAAACGGGGGAGTGGCTGGCCGAACGCAGGGTGTGTTTGTGACGTCAAACCAGGAACTAAATGGACCGAGGTGATTGCAATCTAGGAGTAGGTCTGGAGCTACTCAGAAACTGCTTGAAAATTTTTAGTAGCAATTCTGCTAATCTTTCGTTCGCAATTCTGCTAAGATACACTCCCAGAGGGTGGCGGCCTAGTGTTTGCAATGCTGCTAAAAGCAGCTAGCGAGCGAACAATTCGGAATGACCACCATTGTCTTACAAAAGCTGTTGTTTCAAAAGTAAAGTTCTTGGGGGTAAATTTACTAAAAGTCGATTTGGGTTGATTTTGATGGATTTTTGGTCGAAGTTTGGTAGATTTTTATTTTGTGTTTCAGGGTCTAAATCACACATTTACAGATGTAGATACGCTCATTGTGGCTACATCTGCCATATACAGGGACTCCCGGCGTGGCTAACATCTTTTGCCATCCCCATTTATGCGGCCGCGGCAAACCAGGTGTGAATGTGCCTAGATGTAGCCATGATGAGTGTGGCTACAGCTGTACTAACAGATGAGTTTTTACATCCTTTAAAAAAAAATATGTCAAAACTCATCTGTTAGTAAATGTTATATTTAGGGGTATATTTGCTAAAAGTTGATCTGGTCTAATTTTTGGTAGATGTTTGGTTGATTTTGTATTTCAGGGTCTAAATTTTACATTTGCTAACAGATAATTTTTGATTTTTTTTGTAAACAATGTCAAAAATAATCTTTTAGTAAATGTGTGATTTAGACCCTGAAACACAAAATCAATCTAAAATCAAACAAACATCAACCAAAAATCAATCAAAATAGACCCAAATCGACTTTTAGTAAATATACCCTTGGGGCAATCATACATTATGATAGCAGTCCAGAAACAGAGCATTCTTCCTGGAATGGTTCATGTTGAGAGCAATGGCAATGGAAACTTATTCTCAGTTCTCAGTAAATATTGCTGAATTAATTGAGTGTGTTTTTTGGAAATATATGTATTCTTAATTATCCTATTTTTTCTTTTACTTTTGTACAATTAAGCTGTATATTAAAAAATTATCATACACATATTTTTTATTATCAGTGACGCCATGATGAAATTGTATTTCTAACATATTTGCAATTAAAATGGCCTCTATGAAAGCATGCCTCGGTGCCACAGAAAGTTCAATTGACTGCTGGGTGAATCAGGTCACTTTCACTGTAGTGACTGTCAGATTGGACTGACCTAATTCTTTCAGAGTGCCTTGTAAATGGCCTAATTCTCTCATCTGACAGTGTGCTGTGAAGCTTGCTAATGTTTCTAGTCATTCGAACTGCTGCAAAAACATTGTATTACGATGTATGTTATAATAAAAGTTGAATAAATCATGTCATCACACTATTTATCTATGCAGAATTAACATATTACTGTTCTGTATTTATGAAAAATTGCAAATTTAGCAGAATATTTTCATACCACAGAATGCCTTTATCTGACAGTTTATGCTTTTTGACAGTTTAATTATTCTTTGAATTTTGCATGCGTGTAAAACATTCTGCTACCTGAGGTATTATAGCTAAAGTTGGATTATACATAGGAGCATGCATAATTATACATTTAACTATGAAAGTCAGTGTACTTGATGTATTATGTAAATGATAGCTGAGGATTATTTAAATGATTTTACATACTGTACATGCTACAGTACATGTTATCAAACAGATATTTAAGCACAATTTGTGTGCTCCTATTATAGTACTGTATATCAGTTGCTACTAGAAAACAAATATGTTGTATAGTGAAGAATATTTTTCCTGTGCCCCAAAAAAAGGTTGGTTCCACAGTGTGTAAGGTCAGTGCAGGTACATGTTATATGCATACATTTTTAGAGTATATGCACCTGGACATGTTTTGTCTATTTACAATTGTCAATTTAATTCTGGCTTGGCTGGCATATATATGAAAATAACATTCATGGCAGATATTTTTTTATGATGATCAGATAGCATTAGCCACTGAAGCCTATGGGCAGAACTTCCACAAAAATTACAAGGAGAAGGTTACATTGGAAACTTCCCCGGCAATGGAAACCATCTCATGCGTGGTCAGTAGACTATGAAGGCACAGAAGCACTGCTGGGTCCTGATAGATGATGTGAAGAGATTGCATTGGTGATCATCAAACTTCTAACACATTGCATTGACATGCTCCTCTTGGAGTCCCAATGGAGGGAATACAAACTGGTACTCCTTCCATAGGGAAGGAGCAGGTTCTGTGAAATTATTCCATCTAATGATGGCAAAGGTTCTCGATGTCAAGATCCAAAAATTTAGTTTTTCCATCATATCTCCTGCATTACCTTTATAATGAATGCCAATTTCTATAAAAGTAGGTGAAAATTTTAATTGTCACCAACTTTTATAGAAATATAAGGATAATAAATAGACCCCATAGTGTGAGTAAACAAACAAATTAACATTTATTTATTTACAGCTATCAATATAGTGCACATTATTTTGCAGCGCTTTAAAAATAATAGATAATTATTTACATAAGTTCCTGTCCCAATGGAGTTTTCTCTCTTCATTTCCAACCACGGGCCTAATTCAGACCTGATCACTGTGCAGCGATTTTTGCAGCCCTGTGATTGGATAGTAACCGCCTACAGGGGGAGTGTATTTTCACTGTGAAAGTGTGCGATCGCATGTGTAGCAGAGCTGCAAAAACAGATTTTGTGCAGTCTCTGCGCAGCCCAGGACTTACTCAGCCACTGCGACCACATCAGGCTGTTCAGGACTGGATTTGACATCAGACACCCTCCCTGCAAACGCATGGACATGCCTGCGTTTTTCCAACCACTCCCTGAAATTGTTCAGTTGCCACTCACAAATTCCCTCTTCCTGTCAATCTCCTTGCGATCGCCCATGCAAATGGATCCTTTGCACAAACCCATCGCTGAGCGGCGATCCTCTTTGTAGCTGTGCGATGTGCTTGCGCATTGCGGTGCATACACATGTGCAGTTTGTGTCTAATCACCCGCTGTGCGAAAACACACAGCACTGATCAGGTCTGAATTACCCCCCATATGTACACATATAGGGCCAAATATAAAATAATATAAATATTGTAAAACACATGCTGTTATAAAATACATTTAATTTATTAGGATAAAGCAAACTATTGTACTATTTTTGCACTATTGTACTGAAGGGCCAACTTTTTTATATAGAAAATCATTTTCTGAAACATGATGAGTACTCACAGAAAGTTTGTATCCCCACTTGCTTTTTTGCGCAACATCATTATTACTTCTATCTTACATTAAGTAACCTTGCATCAGAGTATATCCTACATAATCACTATTTACAAAATAATGACAACCAACACAATCCAAAACTGACAAAATGCAATAGAAGTTTCCATACCGACAATTCGCAGAGTAATATAGTAGTTCATGCACAGAACATAATTTATCTATTTTACTGTACCATGGCTTTAGAAATGAAAACAATTTCAACATGTACATTTACATCGTTTATAGCATTGTACACAAGTTTATTGCCTGTATGTGTTGCTATAGTCCCATTAATGTAAATTATGGCTACTTAGAGCCAAAGTACTGAGCAACCGAAATTTACATACAGTACATGTATGCAATTATGTGTTTGCTCTCATTGCCTTATTGTCAATCATAAACCGTTCCCAAAAGGATCATTTAACACTTGCTGTTTGTGAAATGAAATACTGCAGTAAGGCAGTTAAGAAAAATATTATCACCGTAGCAGATGGAATATGGGTAATTTAGTACTAATCAGCTCAACTGGTTTTATTGAATTTTTCCTTTAATTGTAATGTACTTTCTTTGTGCGAGATTTATGTCCTGTGGTAGAGTAGTTATGTCTTCTGCTGCCATTACTAGGTATAAACACATAGATAATGGTTGAACATGGTTGTCAGCTGCACTTTATTGAGACTGTATTTAAACAGTATAGCACAGAGTACCTTATTGGTGGAGACATTGTACAATTCTATTTAATGTGACATAAGACTTTCGCAGAAGAATGACTAGAAAGTGAATAGAGGTTATGTTTAGTTGGGTGTTAAGAAGCTTTTTTTTATAAAGTTAGATAAATTGCTGATAATACTATATCACTCTCCAATGTAGAAATGTCAAAGATGGAATTTTGTGCTAATTATATTTCACAGCAAAACAAATTCTGCCAGAGAACATGACTCTGTCTATTGTGCAATCTGCCCTATATATGAAGTAATGTGCAATAAATCAGTTATTTTCAGGGAAGAGAGGTCATACACCAGGCATGTCCAAACTGCAGCCTTCTAGCTGTTGTTAAACTACATATCCCAGCATGCCCTGACACAGTATTGCTGTCAGTGAATGCTAAGGCTGTGTCAGGGCATGCTGGGATGTGTAGTTTCTCAACAGCTGGAGGGCCGCAGTTTGGACATGCCTGTCATACACTATTTGCAACCTGGTACCAACTTCCAAAAATGACAATTGAAATTTGAAATTTACAGGAAAATAGAAGTATATATTTTAACAAGAAGTAATATACAGTATAGAAGCTTTATCTTATAGTATTATCTAAAGGACCAAAATAACTACTACATGTGGCCTAGTGCGAGGGCTTTCTACCATCCCCTATGAAATGCCCTTGGCCTTATCACTGTTAAGTAAAACACTGTAGAAAGTTCAGCTGGATGTTGTATAGCATCTCATATGACAGCATGGGTACCAAGGTCAGTGGATTAGTAAACTTTTAATCACATTCGATGAAAAATATTCTGCATGGAAATGAATCACAGTTTGTAATTTACGATTTCTATTGTATCTTCATAATAAATGCACACTCTTTATTTCTTTAATTGTTTCCTGAGCTTGATGATTATTTCAAGGACAATATCTTTTTTAACTTTTCTTGAAAGTCTTTGCTCTTAACAAGTACTAAGGTAAATTGTCAGAATCTACAAAAAGTAATTAGAAAATGTCAAGTGAAAACATTCTAGACAAATTCAGCACCCACAAATTGTAGAACAGTCCTGCTGTGATAGATATTGTTGAAAAATCTAGTAAGCAACCTCATTACTGTTGTTAATTATCTCCCTGCTGTTATCCACTGAACATCCATTTAAAGAAGTTTGTTTAGCCATGACTCAGTCACCATGACATTGCAAATAAGGTCACCAAGCAAACAGTGGATCATTTTACAGAATGTAAACAGTTGCAGTTCCGCAGAACCAGGGTAAGGCAGCATTGAAAAGACATGATTTGTTTAAGTTGTTGCCATTTGTTCATAATATGAAAATAAGTATGGTTACATTTACATTCTGCTGAATCCCACCTTTTTTAAAATGTGAGTATGAAAAATAAGGAAATTCTTTAATGAAAATGTAAACCAATCACACACCTCCCAACTGTTCCAAATCCATTGGGACAGTCCCGCTATTTGGACACTGTGCCGCTGTCCCACCTACAGGCTTCAGTGTCCTGCAGGCAGAGTTGGACTGTCCCAAAGGGGAACAGGAGAAACAATCGGTAGGCCCCACTACCTGTAGGCCCTCCTCCTCCTCTAGGGTTTAGGTTCCAGTCTCTATCCTAGTGCCCATGAATTATGCATTTTACATATGTTATATTATACTTTATGCATTATACAAGAATATGGTTTATTATATATTGACCAAGGGGCACAGAACATGTACTCTGTAATTGTTAGCAAAACCTCTGTGGTGGCTGTCCACACCCTTAAGCATGGGCCCCTACAACAGCATTCCCCTGGTGGGTCCTTCATTCCCCAGTCCGACACTGCCTGCAGGTGAGGGGGGGGGGCAGGTTGGGTGGAGCTTGTGATCCCCACTGCTCTGCTATGCAAAGCAGTCGATAATCACTGAATCTAATAATGTGTGTGTGCGGGGTGAGCAAGGGGCTGTCCAGCTGCTCAGAAAGTGATAGGCACGCCCGTAAAATGACAATAATGGGGGTTGTGGTGCAAGGCCATGCCCCCTCCATCTGAGGTCCCACCCCTTTACCCTAGGCCCTTCACCTTTTTTGGTTGCACCAAAGGTGAGCCAGTTACAGCATCTCAAGCATTTAAAGTTGGGAGATATGTGTTCACATTTTCTTTTAGCATATAATAGAATTAAGGATGATTAATATTAAACAAGTGCTGTACATTCATTTTTATATACAACAGAAAAACACACTATTTTTGTTTTATACTTGCAAAAAAACTGTTGTTCATATTTTCATTTGGCTTTTGGTGGACTGTAATAAATGTAATATTCATTGCATTGAATTCAATTTAAGCTATTATAAGCAAAGTTCAGACAGGCTGAGAGTAAATTCAGCTCTCTATTGGCTTTGTACATCGCACTAATGTGTTTATGTGATAGTTGTTTTCCTTTTCACAATCTTGTTTCACCTGTTCTGTATATAAAATTGTAAATAATTTTTTCTTTAAAAAAATAGATTCATAAATATGTAGCACCTTTGATGCAGTGAATTTGGCCAGTTAGAGTCCATCAGAGAAAGGCAAGGGGAGGATATCCTAGAAAGAGCATTAAGAGCTTCCATAATACCTGTAAATGTATTGTGCTTCACAATGAAATACAAATGATGGTATCTATATTAAAAGTTGTATGTAAAACATGTGAATACCAGAGATCAGTTAAATGATTGAACCATTACATATTCTTCTTCCCCTGCTTAAGTATTGGTTTGGTGTTTTGTGGCGATTTTATGGTGATTATGTGGTCTGCTAATTTGATTCAGGCGAAACCAATGGGAATCCACCATCAATACTGACTTTAGTATGCAATTGAACATTAATGTTTTTCTCCACTTCAAGTAGAAAAACTCTGTATTTACTAAGTTTTGTTTTTTTAAAGATGAAACACTTAAGGCAAACTTGCCCGAACAATAGACCTACATCTGGCAAACCACTTTCTAGCAAACACTACACAGATTATTAGGATCAGTGCAGGCGTTGATATAATAAACACTTCTAAAAAATTGAAGAAGTAAATATGGTGAAAGTTCACCCAAAATATGATAACTAGACCTACAGTAGGCCTCTTTGACTAGGCTGATATTGAAAAACAAGGGTGGAAAATGACATGGGGCCCCTATGTTTTTTACATAAAGCACTAGGCTGAACCAATGAGGGCTGGACACACTATAGTAGGGAGACATACAGCATGGGGTCCCCCTCCCCAAATATATACCAGCCCATGGTAATACCAGGACCTGAATCCATAGAGAGGTGGGTACCAGAAAAAATGGTTACCAGCTCCTTAAGGATGACCCTGAGCTGGGAGAGGCCATTTGTGGGTGGCAACTAACCATTTTACAGGAGTTCCCGGAAAAAACGCATGCAGGATCTGGCGTTTTCAGTAAGGGTATCTTATGTCAGCTCTGGCCCCGATCAGCAGTATCATATTGCAGCAGCTGAATAAGTCCTGGGCTGAGCAGAGACAGCACAAACTGATGTTTGTGCAGCTCTGCTCATGAAGCCAATGCACACTTGTACAGCATTTTCCCCTCCCCCTGTAGGCGACTATCTGATGGCAGGGCAGTAAAAAACGCAGACCTGAGATCAGGTCTGAATTACCCCCTTAGCCAGCAATAATTTAGAACCAACAACTTAAGGAAAAATTAGGATATAGGTACTAATAAATAATTTATTAGCAAATCACATGGTCTTGGTGGTTCTGCAGCAGAGCTGAACAACTACAGTATAACTACAGTATAAGTAAGCCTTTAAACCGGGATGCTCATGGATTACACAGGTTCTGCGGCTGATTAAAACCAGGCAAAATACAGACTTGAAGTCAGCCAGCCACAGAACCAGTGTAATTCATTAGTGTCCCAGTTTAATGAATAGTGTGTAGAGACTTAGGGGTAAATTTACTAAGATGGGAGTTCTATTTAAGATGGGATGTTGCCCATAGCAACCAATCAGATTCCAGGTATTATCTTCTAGAAGGTGCTAGATAAATGAGAAGTAGATTCTGATTGGTTGCTATGGGCAACATCATATCTTAAATAGAACTCCCATCTTAGTAAATTTACCCCTTAGTGTAAGTACTCACAAAATGGAAGATTCGCAAAGAAACAAATCCAAAACAACTTTTTTTTTCAGGTGCACTCTTTGTAACAATTGATTTATTAAAACATAACTTGTATTAGAATACCTAAAAACAACTTAACACAGGTATGGCAACAACAGCTATTACAAGTGCTCGAAAATAGTTGCTTTTTATTTGCATCCAATACCAACGTATCATCTTTAATTATAAAAAATAGAAGGACCTACTGTACTATCCATTTGCTTCAAGCAGACAGAATATATATTTCAGCTTTTGATTTCATTAAAGCGCTTTTCTTACCTGTGTTTTAGAAATCCTTATACATGTGCATGTGCCAATTTACCATATAAATCACTTATATTATTATCTATAACTATTAGGGTATTAGTGATGTCTCACATATTATGACACAATCTGCAAGTGTGACAAAGACTTACTATTATACCAATCTATTGTGCTTATTTTCCTCATCTCATCTAATTTAAGCTTTGCGAAAGCTTATAAAAAATAAACATTCAAAACTTACTTTGCTAGAGTCTTAAACCTGACTGAGACCTCACACGTACTGTATCTTATAACTGTGTTAAGTTGTTTTTAGAAAATCTAATAAAAGTTATGTTTTAATAATTAGATTGTTAGAAAGAGTGTACTTAAAAATAATTCTCCATTGTCTTGTCTCCGTGTGAATATCCATTTTGTAGGTGGACTACTGATCCCATCAAGGCTCCCAGGGCATGATGGCACTTGAAGAACCACGTGCCATCATGCTTGGGTGCCAAGAGCCTAATGGCTTTTCTAGTCTATATGTACAAAATAATAATAATAATAATAATAATAATAATAATAATAAAATTAACAAAAAACACATAGAATGTGGTAGAATTTAATTAAATAAACACCCCCGGCCCCTTATTCACCAATTTGTTACACATCCTTAGAAATGGGTCCTATTTGGTTCTCCATTGTGTTTTGTCAAAACAAAAAAGGATAAGGAGCTCCAAAAGTGCTGATACAATTGAGGTCACTCATAGACACGCTGCATAAGAATGAATGGGGCTGCACTGATTGGTCAAAGTGTGGAAACCACCATCATGCCCCGGCAGCCTTGTTTGCATCCTGTAAAGAACAACATTACATTTAATATAAATACTTAATTTCCTCTGTATTCACTGCACAGAATCCAGGACTAGTTATTCTTAGGGAGCATGTTTGGTGTAATGGTTAACATTACTGTCTCTACACGGGGGTGGTGGTGGTGGGTTCGATTCTCACCACAACCTTGCACACTTGTTTTGCAATTGTTCCATTCCCTCCCCCCATATTTTTGTATCTTAGTATTCCAGGGCATCCCAGTTTTGGCGGTATTCAGATGATAGGTCAACAGTGTGTAGGTCAACAGGACAAATATCACAGCTACTGTTACTGATAATATATATATATATATATATATATATATATATATATATATATATGTGGAAGAAGGCGGCACTCGGAGACTTTCACAAATGCAAATAAGTGCTTTAATGTGGGTCGACGTTTCGGGAGACGTAACAGTAGCTGTGATATTTGTTCTGTTATAATCACTTATGTGCCCTCTTTATGTATATGTATATCCTGAATTTGTTAAGTGGATGCTGCTTGTGAAAATATATATTGGACATATGTATACATGTAATTTCAACTCTGCCTATTATGCTTAAGTAGCACTGCTTATTGGATATTTGTATCTGTTTTTATCTATTTGTGCTATTGTAATGATGTTTTGATATGAATCTATATCTGTGTCTATGTTGTCATGGTTATGGGCACAGGATAGTGACACTGCTTTGGCTGAAGTCAGGGGGATGCGCCTACGGACTCGGGCGGGTTTCCCAAGTTCTGGAAGCGCAGGCACGTTGGGCATATTCACTTGGTATTTAGGTAAGTTAATTGTGTGTACACGTTTGGCCTGATGAAAATGCCGTAGTAAAGGCATTGAAACGTTGTCTTTATGACTTGAAGTCTGTCCAGTTATTTCCATCACCTGGAGTGCCGCATCTTCCACTGCTTATATATATATATATATATATATATATATATATATATACACACACACACATATAGAAAAAAATTGATGATGAAATTATTGTTATGGAGTAATACTGAAAAGAGTAACGTTAATGTGATAAAAAAAATTAAATAATGTGTTACATTTATACAGTTTCATGATACAAACAATCATTTGCATTGAAATTTCAGAAATTGGCCTAATTTTGAGAAACTACAGTTATTAAACACGGCAACATTGGTAAGTTAGCAGATATATGTAAAACACACGTTATCAAGTACATCCATCACTTTATGCAATGATCCAAGTGGCACAATATTACATTTATATATATATATATATATATATGTATATGGAACAAATCAGACAATACCAGTAGAAGCAAAATCACTAATTGAAATTGAGCTAAGTTTAAAAAGATAGATATCTTACATTTTCATCAGGGTTTGATATATGGATGAGTCTGTATATGATTCCTGTACAGTAAGTAAGAAGATGACCTTCACAGGCACAACCAGGAAGCTAATTAAACACATACATAATACTTTAAAATGGTGGCACCAGTATTCAGGCCATTTATTGCATATATTACAACAACTGTGAAACTGACCAACTGGAGTCCAGCTCTCTTGTTTAAACCCATATATAGTCATATTTTCTATAATGACCTGCAGGCCATCTCAAAACAGTATCAACTTAACCAGCTTTACTGTCTGCAATGACACATTAATATTTTATCTACTGAATATTCAAATAGGCAAAGTTGACTTTACTGCTGCATTACATCTAGATATCTTATCATTTAAAACACTCTCACACTTTTTCTCAAAGGGGAATGGTGATATCTCAAAATGTTCTCTGCACCACTTTTCATTATCATTCTCTCTTTCTGTACCTGTTCAACGTGTATAATTCGGGATAGATGAAAGACAGATATTATAGTCTATTGATTGCAATATATAAATCACTGTATATTTTATATAGCTGCCACATAGCTGAAATCTTATTTTCATGGGATTTTGAGCCGTCAAGACTCATTAAAGAGAATTATAATGGAAAATGGCAGTTACTGTAGCTGCACATAATCAAATCCTTGTTTGAGGAAACAGCAACCACATAAACAATTGATATGATATAGTCCTTGGTGAACTATTATACCTGTAATGTATATCGGCTAATGAAAAAGAGCATTTTAATTGTTGTAACTATGATCCTTGATCAACCTGAAAATGTAATTAAATACTTTGATTAGTAATGCTGAATCTGGTTAGTCAACTTTTAAAAGGTTCTAATGATAGTATACAAATTTACTTCTCATTCTTACTGCACTTTGATGCTGTAGTGTTTATAAAATGCTGTAAGAAGTTTTGTATATTTCTCATCATGACAGATGGATCAGATTTGACAAAGTCTAGTACTTAGCACAAGGTTTTTTCATGTAATCGACTTCAGCCAAAAAGGTCAATCCATTCTGTGTACAGTAAAGCTGGATGATTGCAAGTGATTAAACTTGTCAGTTTATTTCTCAATAACGGCAACAAAGAAAGATTTTTAACAATAAATGATTTCCCATTAAAATCAGAAAATGACATGCATCATTCACCTTACCACTCATTAAATTTCCAAAGATTATTATTTTTGTCACTCCAATGTGTGAATCTGTGTAAATATAAAGAGCTCCTATTTTTGGAAAAATAGCTGTATAAGTACTAAAAAAAAGGTGAAGAAGAATAAAATGTAAAAGGAAATTATTTACATATATATGTGTGCGGTGCGTGTTTACACATACTTACACACAATACAATCCATCTGCATTTTTAAATATTCTTATTTGCAGCAATGCATAGTATAGATCTAGAATTGAATTTTCTGAAAGTACTTTAAAATATCTGAAAGTAAAAATGTATTTGTACGAAATGTAAAATATTGTGGTTTCTAGCATGAATACAAATAAAATGACATGGGCTATTTTGTATACTGCACTGCATCTATAAAATACTATTGCCTGCATACAGAAAATGTGTATTTTTGCCACGGAAAAAACGTTGCACCATAGTTACAAATACATTTTTTATATATTTTAAATGGGCCACACTTTTTTTTAAATAGTTTGGATTTAAAAATTTGCAAATATAGCATATGTACAACAATTAGAGCTTTCATATTTGTTCTAGCTGTCTACACATTACTGCAAATAAAATGAATATTGCATGATCAAGTCCTTAAAGTCTCATTACCAAATATGTGCAGTGGTAAATTAAAAATAAAAAGTTTTGTCACCAAAACATGTTTAATTTATGCTACAGATATAAAAAAATTACTTCTGAAAAATAGATTTCCAATGTTGCTTCTTTTATTTTGCAGCAATAAAATGCCTGAAATAATCAACAAACCACCTGAGCTGTGTGATATGATTTGTGATCAAATATGTATTTCTTTTTTTGCAGGTTTACTCTCTCTCTCTCTCTCTCTCTCTCTCTTTCAATATATATATATATATATATATATATACATACATATATATATGTATACTTTTAGACTGATATTTGCCTCAGGGTACAGAATGCAAAATCTGTATTATCACCATGAAACACTGTAAAAAATAACATAACAGATTGTCTTACTCTGAAGAAAAACATTTTGTTCTGTTGTCAGATCTTTAGTCACGTCATTGGTGAGAGAACAGCTAAAATAATTTGAAATACTAAATACAATTCTATTCTGTATAGGATATAATGAAAGTAGATAAATACAAAACTTTCCAAACTTCCTAAATATAATAAAAAACATTTTAAATGGCATTTTTTTACTACTATTTCATTGTTTTTTTCATGTATGATATCATAAACACGTTACATATTATTTAAACTCCACATCTTCATTGTTTATTGACGACTAACAGTTGGACGGGACACAAAAATGGTGAAGAATAGATTTGATTTTGGCATTCTACATTACAAACATTGCAGTAGACAAATGCAGTTATATGAAGAATTAACCTGTTATCTGAAAACATTTTGTCCTGATGTTCAAGTATTCTGAGAATCCCAGTGACACATAATTATATTATATTATATTCTTTTGTATACCAAATAAGTACCAAAAGCGTTGTCATATTTTATACCATATAGTCTATTAAACTACTGAGCTTTAATATATGTTTTGTATATATAAAACTATACACATATATATACACACACACAGTATATATATATATATATATATATATATCTATATTGTTGTATTATATTTTATGAGGTATTCAGCATGATAAGAGCAGAATATTAATATAAATTTTGTGTTAAATACAAATGACATAGAATATTTAATTTAAAAAATGCTACAGATAAAACAAAGAAAACATGTTTCTGCTAATCTATATTTATATCATAGAGCAATTAATACATTTGTTTAAATTCAGCCTAAGACATGTTTTGTATGTTCTACGGTTTTTAATTACATTTAAGAGCTGAAATGTATAAAGTCTGAGATGTATATTTGTACGGCAACATTTGCAAACATCTAAATAATAAAGTATAAATTATTAAAGCAACAATTATTTTTTTGGTATGTTTTAAAAAGCTATATCACTGTTTATGATATATTAATGGCACACATCAAAATGTACATTATTGTACTTATATATTGTAAAATATTTTACATATATTCAATGCGCGATAATTATAATTTAAAACCCATAATGTTGTGCATTGTGAAGCAGTGTAACTTGCCAGTTTACCTAACCTTTGTTTGGCTATTGCTGTGTTCCCATGATTTAATGTGAAAATTATAATCATTAGCAATGCTGAAGGCTCACTGTGGGTGTATTTTTGATGTGTGGGTGACATTCTGTTTATACTCTCAAATCAAAATTAGACTTCATTTTTTCCAGCTCAACACCCAAAGGTCTTCAGGTTAGCTTCCAAAGGCTAGCTGCATTTGTGTCACCTGACTTTAATATTAAATGCTGCATCCAAGGCAGATTGGAAGATATTCTTACTTTATTCTTTAATCTCTGTCTCTTTCATCCGGAATAATCTATTAGACGTAACTGAACTTCATGTGAACTACGCATGAACTGCTTTAAAACAAAAAAAAATGTAGTTGGAATAGATCTAAGCGCCAACTGATTTGAGGGGTAGGTAACTGTAGAAATCTCTCATATATACTGTAAATTAAAAACACTGCTTAATCTCTGAGACTTTTTTACATTAATAAACAGGTTTCTTAAAGTTTACGTACATTTTTGTGGATTCTTCTGTATTTATATACAAATACATGTCATTACATTACTATATTTATTCTAGTAAAACTAGGGTAAAGCTAAAATAAAAATAATCATATCACATAAATGTAAATGTTTGTTTTGTTGTACTTCACAAATTATTATTTATGCAATGGTACAGTATACTGTTCAGTATATGATGCAATTTCTGACTTAAGTTTAAAAAAATAGTTTTAAAGTATATAACTTGCCATACAATTTTAAAAAATAGTCTCAGTGGAAGAGTAGTTACAGTATGATTGAGTAATATATATTTTTGTTAATTAATGTAATTAAAAATGTTGTATATACTCGAATAAAAATTTATAAAAATCTTGTATATTCTTTGTAAGTATTCTACCTAAATGAAATGTTAATAAAAGATTTGGCCAATCTGCGATAAATCAGTGACCATCGTTCCCTGTTAAGTGAGACCCAAAGTGTTGGTCTTGGGTATATTTGTCTAATTTTGAAAATACGTACATTTGCTAAAAGCAAACATGGGAGTGTAAGCACGGATCAAACTTATAACACATACTATACGATTTAATGCACCATTGACCAAACTCTCAATACAACATGAATATTTACTATGAATCATGTCTGCAAATAGCCCAAGAATGACACAAACTCAACACAAAATATAAGTTTAAAATAGACAATATCATCATCATCATCATCATCATCATCATCATCATGTGTTTTTACTTCAAATGCTAGTGCACACAATTCTGATGTCTATGTGCTGGATTCAATTCAGTGTGAATTGAATAGTGCTGGGAAAGAGGTCCCATAGCTATTGAGTCACAGGGATATAACAGTCCACCTTCTCCTACCTCAGTCATGTTGTGCAGCATTAAGGCTTATAATCCACATCTATATCTGCTTTGTTAGCCAGGAGTCACAGTGGCATGAAGTCAAAGTAAATGTTTGTAGCATTGCAGGTATGACAACTGTGTATTGACAGCACACACATTAGGTTGAGACCACCTATTGTTAGGTTGCATATTTTATAGATGTATCCTTATACATCTAGCCTCAATAAGCAATGTAGCAGGAGATGCCTGGCTAAATTGTCATGAAATTGTTTATTGGCTTCCATCATGAGTAGCTGTGTGCTATGGAATCAGAAGTTTTAGTCCCTTATTTGCTCCAGTGTGTTTCCAATTCGTACCAGTTCATACTGTGAGATCACCTGTGCAATGTTTTGTTCAGTGCTGTTAATTGCCGCACTTGTGTGGTAAGTACTGCCAGCTGCTGTGTCTGATAGTCATACACAGTATACCAAGGTGATGTCTGGTGGGCCAGGAAGAGTGGAAGAGGCTAGTAGGGGTGTTTTGAATAGGCTGTGGGAGGGGTACATATTAAGTGTGGCCATCACATCTTCACCCACTACTGGCTTAACATCTGATGGTGGCTCAACACATTACACAACATTAACATCGAAACCAATAACAAACAAGTGGGTAAGTAATGTTTTTATTATACAAATATAATTAAAACATTGCATTGTACTATGTTTTTGGTCTGTGTAAAGGCCTCAAACTGGTTACTGTATATTGTGAAATATTACAGCAGCCTGACTGACCACTCACCCCTATAAAGATGCTTATGTATCCAGGAGAAATCTGTTTAGTGTGTTTTTGTACTTGCCAAGGTTGTAGTGTGCAATGATAATTTATTTGTGTTCAAATTACTGAGTCACCTTCACGATGTGGAGAGCACGGACCTCCAGTATCCTCCAGTGAGGGCAAAGGAACCATTAGTGTTGGCCCGACATGTGCTATGGACTGTCTCTGTCTGTGTGCTGTTGGTGCTAGGATGGACATACAAACAAAAATCTTCTGTTATTACAAATATACAGTACTTTTGCAGATACTATGCTGCTATGTTACTTTATCAAGTATTTGAAGGCAACTTCCTCATTAGCACATTCTATTTGCCTTATGGGACATCTATGTGAGTCTGCGAGGCGCTATGAAAATATTAAAAACATGTATACATTAATAAATATGCATAGTTGTGATGCTAAATTACTTTGCTATAAAATATGTTGACTTCCAATGTTAAAATGTATGTTTTTTCTTAATAAATAAGAAGGATATCCCAAGCAAATACGATATACAAGTTTAGTGTTTTTGTGGTGGTCCAAGGTACAGTATTTCTTAAAATGATAAAAATTAGACCTTAAAATTGTAGTGGTAACAATCGTTGCACAAAAAAATGTACTGATGAATTGTATTATGCAACAATTTTTTAAATTTACATTTATTTATACATTACATCTTCACAAAATCAATAAGCAAGTGCCGGTGAACTATACTTCTCAGCGTACCTTGCATCAATGAAAGAGTGGCTGCATTACTTATCTATGGCACTGTATGCTGAGATATGTAGTCCCAGAGCAACTGAGGGGTATGTGGGGTTGGGCCCATCACTGGTTGACATGGCTGAGAATGTGTAGTTTGTTTTTGGGAGTTCTGTATGGTACTTCACTTGGGAAGGTTGCTGCCTTCTGTCTTCATGATTGGACATATCCCATGAGTGGTCCGCAAGTAGAAGAACAAAATAGAGAAAAGATGCGAAGAAGATGGTGCTACCATGAGGGGGAATAGGAAAAAAGGGGATCCAAAAATATACTTATCTCAAAAGAATAGTAACCAATCCTTTCACGGAGTTAATCTGCTTCTGATTCTCAATCACTCATTGTTCATATGAAAAATATAATATAAACAAAAAATGTGTAGTGTTTCCTTGACAGCACAATTAAAGCATCAAAAATGAATCCAACTGACGCTATAGATCATATTGTTGCTATACGATCGAATTTGCATACCTCACTTACATTGTAAATGGTAAGTATAAATTCATCATGGTATCTTTAAACTTTTGAAAGCAAAATAATTCTTCTATCACTTCTTAATGTGGTAACACGAACTGTGTGTGTGCTCACATTCAACACACCTCACTTACACAGGTGGGGGTATGCTGACTTTTATAAAGGTATCTTTACATGGAGAAAGTGTGCGTACAGTTTACTCACAATTGAGAAGGCATTGTTCAATATATAAAGGTATATTTAGATTCCAGGGAGATCCGAAGAATGATGTAAATAACATATTTAATGTCAAGTATAAAAATTTACATATAGAAGTAAAAATGGAAATAAAAAGTATTGTCCGGGGGAGGTGACTGCCTCTGGGGTAAGGTATGGACCAATTTTTTTAAAGGTAAGTACCTGGAAACCCAACCTAAATAGTCAATACGTCCACAAATCAGTGAAATAATTAGGTCCTACCTTCCTCAGGTACATGTACAGTCTCCCACCTTTCAATACCTCCCTGTGTCCAACGTGTTTCGAGTAAGGTACTCTTTAGCAAGGCATAAGGGTATGTTGCTCCTGGTGCTCATATTTATAGTACACCAGCAGTGAGTGATGATTACATCACTTCCTCTTCCTGGTGTTAGTAGTGAAATGATAAAACTATATTTATACTTAACCAGGAGCTGGAAAAGAAAAAGGAACATGTATAAATAGTAAACAACATTTTAAAACACAATAATGTAGAAAAACATCCTTTAGGTATCGGTAACTCTGAGCACCAGGCAGAAAGTCATCACACACAGGTGCATTATGGGAAATGTAGTACCCACAATCTCAGACATCCCGAAAGTCTGCACTTGCCCAACAGGAAGCTGATGTCATTGGATGTATTCTGGGAAATGTAGTTCTCGCAGACTTAGTGATACCGGAAGTCCACAATTGTGAATCCGGAAGTACGTAATCGGGAAAACGGGAATGCATAGGAATAATGTCACAGACCCTCAAAGGGTTCTGGGGGTTGTAGTTATTTACTGCAATGAGAGATTTTTAGTGCTGCTGATGGCTTGGTTTAGAAGAGATGTGGTATTACTTCCATACAGACTTTACGTGTTTAATTCCTACAAATCTTTTGATGTGTTGGATAGAACATTCATGTTTAATTTTGAAATGGTTAGAGAAATGATGCGTTTCTAGGCCTTTCTTCACATTATGTAAATGCTCCCCTATCCTGGTTTTAAGTGGCCATGTGGTTCTTCCGATGTAGCAGAGGTCACAGGAGCATTCCATAAGATATACGATGTTAGAGGTATTACAAGTAATGAAGTCCAGAATTTTAAATTTTGTTCCATTGATTGTGATTTCATTATATTTACTAGTGGAATTTTTAATATTTTTAAGGCCCATACATACATAACCAACCGTGTTCCATCCATCTTCAGCTTGTTTAAACTCGGACAAACTCAAACAAATCAAAATTATTTTTGTATCCCTTAGGCCTTGCTCTCAGGTCTGTTTGAAATGGTTTCAGCACCAGGAAAGAAGGAGACATAATATTGTGGTACATCATGGAGATGGACCCTTGGGACTCAGGACTGTAAAGGTATTCATGGTCAAAAAGAGCAGGCTGTCGTATTGCAGTATATTTTAGCTGGGAGTTAATTAAACTTTTTAGTTGGGGATACCCAAAGTGGAGGTTGTGGGGAGACTAGGGTGGTCATTCTGAGTTTATTGCAAGTAGCAACTTTTTGCTGCTTGTGTGATCAACTAGACGCCGCCTATGGGGGAGTGTATTTTAGCATAGCAAGGCTGTGATCACTTGTGCAGCCATGCTATGCTAAAAAAGTTTTGTGTAAAACAAGACTAGCCCTGCAGTTACTTACCCTGTGTGATGAATCCAGCAATGAAGGTCCTGGAATTGATGTCAGACATCCACCCTTCAATTGCCTTGACATGCCTGTGTTCACCGAACCATTCCCGGAAAATGGTCAGTTGATGCCCCAGAACGCTGTCCTCCGGCCAATCTTCTTGCGGTCATTGCTGCGACCGCTTTCTTCTTCTGTGGCATTGCTGCTCGATGACATTCGCCACCGGCAATGACGCACCTGTGCAATGTGGCCGCCACGCATGCACAGTTCCGATCCGAACGTACAGCTGCGAAGAAGTGCCGTGTGCGATCGGGTCGGAATGACCCCTATGTTTTGCACAGACGACTGTAAAAGAGGATGGGGTGAATTTGCCCAGACTGTGGTGAAATCATGCCACACCATTTGTGCATAAGTGGTCTTAAATCCCAGGGGAAATAGTGGGTGATTCCGTAGGGGTGTGAGCGGAGAAGGGTCCAGAGCTCCAAAATTAAATGTATGGAAGAAATAGATGAGGAAGAGGCTCCTGGGAAGCCAGGGTAGAAAACTAACCCTTTTGTCAAAGATAGTACCTCCTCAATATCTACCCTCCTCTTGACACCAGGGGATGCATGCTAGGAGAGGAAATGGCTAAGCTGCATAGTATGATAATATATCTCAAAGAATGAAAGGCATAGGCAATCACTCTTGGGAGATTTGGAAGGCTAAGGTTTTATTCACAGAAGAAGAAGAAGAAGAAGAAGAAGAAGAAGAAGAGGGTACCTTGTCTGGCAGCATTTGGAAAGGTAAAGTACAGATTTATTCTCAAACACTATTGCTGCAGTCCTGCCAAACATCCCTTTTACGCGTGCTAGGTCCTATGTGACTTGGCTTGTGCAAGCATTTTTTCTGTGCATCTTTCACTCAAATTTCCAACTTAATCACAATGCTCTGTAACAAAACTGCTTCATGTGATTGCACTGATTAATTTGTAATGCATCATTTGTACATCTGTGTGTGACTGAGTATGAATCTGTATATGAAGTATTATGATGCAGCAGTCCTTGCCTTTTTTCACACCAAGTTCCATTGTGCTTTGTATGCAGATTCAGACTCTGTCGCACACATATTTACACGTGCCACAAGTAAATGGTTGTGATTAAGATGCACGTTTGAGGGCAAAAACACTAAAAAGATTTTACACCACTTGGTGCTGCTCATCATGCATGTCACGCCATATGGCACATTGAGGCTACGTGTATGAGGACACATGTTTATGGGGTAAGATATTCATTTTAACTGCATTTATCCTACACAGCCATGAAATATACAAGGAGGACATATTTGATAGCAGAGAGCAAAAGGGGATACTTGGCCTGGAATAAATGGTTATTGGTTGCCTAGGTAACAGATATCCTGGGGGAAGCTACTGGAAATAAAAATTAAGCTGCAATAGTTTTACAATATGTGAAGTAAAGGAAGGGCTTCAGATTTGGTGTGGTAAATATTCTAACCTGCATGCGTACCATTAAACTGGAGTTCCAATAATAAATCGAAGAAAGTTTTTGGAAGAAGTACAAGGTGAGGAGTACACTGTCCACAAAAATTGATGGTTGAGATTGTGATTGAAAATTGAGGTTTTATATTGACAGTTGTCAACTGAGATTTCCTTTACATTCGGATTCTGTCTATTCTTGGTGCCACTGGCTCAATGCAGGGATCATAAAGCAAAGGTAACAGAACACAGTCCTGTCTAGTTCTATTGCTCAGACTGTACTTAGAGGCGTATAAACCATTTGTCAAAACTCTAGAAGTGGTAATACAGTCTAACACCTGAATGGCATGAAGAAAATGGCAAAAAAAATCCCAGAATAAAACAAAATTTCACAGTGTTTGATACATAAAAGACCAAGACAGTCTGTCAAAAGACTATTCAGCATCCAATGCCAAAATTACAGATGGAATTTTATTCTTGTTGAAATCAGATATTAAGTCCACTGTGTGCCAATTATTGTTGATGGCCTGCAGTTTGGACTCAAAACCAACATGGGGCAGGATGTTATGCCCCCCCAGTTCAACATTTTTTTAAAGGGTCAATTACTTACAAGGAAAAACCATGCCTTGTAAGTGATTGCCCCTTTAAAAAATGTCAGAGGTCAGCTGGCATCCCACGCGGCTGCCGAACTCAGGCAGAAATATATCTGGCCCCAGGTCTGGGTCAATAAAGATATGCAGAAGTAAGGGCATTTCAAAAGAGGAGGGGGCCCATGTGCTCCTCCGAGTGGGGCCCCTCCTCTGTATGGTGCTGTAGATTCTGGCATTGTGCCGCTGTGCGATGCCGCTGTGCGATTCCTTTGCACTTCTGCGGGGAGGCCGGCACTGACATGTGGGGTGGACTTGCCATGTGCTGGGCATCCCCCCGCATGTCAGTGTGAATGATCGTAGCTGTGCTAAATTTAGCACATCTACGATCAACTCGGAATGACCCCCATAGTGAGGTACCTTTAAACGCAGAAGGCCCCACACCCGGCAGGGCAAATACAAAAGAAAAGAAAAAAACAAACAAAAGCTCAGAAGAATCGGTAATCAATATATTTTCATATAAACTTTCAAATTCTGAAAAAAGTTTATTGTCTAAGGGATTAAGTTTTATACCTACCCATAAATTTGATGAATTTAGTTGGTCCATAGATAAATTTCAACTTAGTTGGAAACTTAGACTCACTGAAAAATTTCAGAACAAACAAATGAATGAACCTGTCACTAAAGTGCTCAAAAAGAAAAGCACTTATGACTCCACGTCACAGAATGCTAGCATTAAGACCTTTACAAGAATGCTTGATTGTAATATTAAAGAGTCTTTGGATAAACAAAAGACAATAAGATATAATTTGACCATGCTTGAGAGGAAGGCTCTCAATAATATGAAAAATAATTCTAACATAACAGTGAGACATGCTGACAAGGGAAGAGCAGTGGTTGTTCTGAACACTAGTGATTATGAGTTTGAAGCTAACAGACAACTTGCTCACAATAACATTTATAAATTATTAACAGGTGACCCTGTGACATCATTTAAGGCTCGTTTGGATAATATGCTAGGTATGGCTGTAACTCATAATTGGATTGATGAGGACACGTTTAATTTTTTGAAAACTGAATTTCCCATTTGTCCTATTTTATATTTATTACCAAAAATACACAAAACATCAGAAAAGCTCCCTGGTCATCCCATTATATCAGCTCGGAATTCATTTATCTTAGGTGTGGCCCAGTATGTAGACAGTTTTTTACAGGTTTGTGTTAAAGGGACTGTGAGTTATCTCCGTGATACTGGAGACTTTTTGAGACTGCTGAAAACTCAACTTGTTGATTGTCAAAGGATTTTGGTCACGATGGATGTAATGTCCCTTTATACCATAATCCCTCATGGTGAGTGATTAAATGCAGCCAGTTGAGCCTTGAATGAATCACACAGGAGATTACCACCTTTTGACTTTTTGATGGATCTTTTGGAGTCAATTCTGACATGTAACTATTTCAGATTTGGTGGGCGGTACCATCTCCAGACAGCAGGAACAGCTATGGGAAGTAAAAAAATCACCATCGTACGCAAATTTATTTATGGATGTATATGAAAATGAGAACATCATCCCACTGTTTGGAGATAGTATCACCTTCTACTGTCAATTTTTCAATGATATTTTTCTGATATGGACCAACTCTGAGGATTCTTTGTATGAGATGCTTAATTACCTTAACCATCTGGATTCTCCAAATAGATTTACTATGCAACACAGTAGAGGAATAATTGATTTCTTAGATGTTAGTATTTTTACCACTGAGCAGTGGTATGGTCACAGACTGCTAGGAAAACCGACTGATCGGAATAGTCTTTTATCTTTTGATAACTGTCATCCTGGCCCAATAAAATAGAATTTGGTAGTCTCCCAATTTCTAAGGGTTTTTCAAAATAACTCTGATTAACAGACAACAAATATACAGCTGGAAGATATGAAGTCCAGATTTGTAGATCAGGGGTATGATAATCAGACCATCAATAAATGCCTAGTGAAGGTTAAAAACATCTACAGGACGGGCACTCCCACTAAAATGAATGTTAAAATCCTTTTGTTATTTCAACTACATTTAATACAGCTGGACTGGCTGTACATAAAGCTGTTAAAGATCTCTGGCAAGTGATCAAGACAGATCCAGTGTTTACTAAAAATGTACCTGAAAAACCATTGTGGAGCTTCAGGCGAGCTCAGGCGAGGATATCCTCATGCAACCTGACAGGATACCGACACAGGCCCCAATGATGTGGTTAATGCCCAAAACATTGGGGTGTTACCACTGTATTAATTGCACGACATGCAGAAGTATGACCTCTGGGGAATCATTTCATCACCCACATACAGGACTGGAGAAAAAAACTTTAAAACACAGTGCGCAATGAAACAGTAGTGCAGCTACACAGTATATCACAAGTGTGCATCCAAAACACACTAAGAGATACAGGTGAAGAAAGGAAGTGTATACTAATAGTAGCGCTTTCCAGTAACCATATTAATTATCACCCTTGTGGAAATAATATATTGAGGGTAGATTCACCATGTATTGCAACAAAAACATCCTTAAACCTCCTTATTGCACACACTCAGATGGTCCCACCGAAATTCTTCCATCTCAGGGAAATTCAGTAATGTTCATTCGTTTTAGGACCACCATTAGATCGATGGAAATAGATATAAGACACCTCCTAATCCTCTTTCAAGGATATTTGTTGGAGGTGCTTATAAAGAAACACAAATATAGTGTAGCAAGCCTTTAAAAGAGAACACATTTAATGTGTACCAAATGCACGTACAAGAAAACAATTTTAAAACAGCATGTCATAATCTCCATATAACATCACCATCACTAGGATCTTTCATGGGGAATCAAATGGCACCAGATGTCAAATTGGATCCCGTCCGAAACGCGTTAAGCGTGGTTGTGTTTTTTATGTGAACTCCTGCACTCATCAACCAGCTACTAGAGGGGACTTTTTCTGTGGTGTGACGGTGGGTATCCGGAGCTCACTCACCTTCCAATTTGACATCTGGTGCCATTTGATTACCCATGAAAGATCCTAGTGATGGTGATGTTATATGGAGATTATGACATGCTGTTTTAAAATTGTTTTCTTGTACGTGCATTTGGTACACATTAAATGTGTTCTCTTTTAAAGGCTTGCTACACTATATTTGTGTTTCTTTATAAGCACCTCCAACAAATATCCTTGAAAGAGGATTAGGAGGTGTCTTATATCTATTTCCATAGATCTAATGGTGGTCCTAAAACGAATGAACATTACTGAATTTCCCTGAGAAGGAAGAATTTCGGTGGGACCATCTGAGTGTGTGCAATAAGGAGGTTTAAGGACGTTTTTGTTGCAATACATGGTGAATCTACCCTCAATATATTATTTCCACAAGGGTGATAATTAATATGGTTACTGGAGAGCGCTACTATTAGTATACACTTCCTTTCTTCACCCACATACAGGAGCAAAAATACCCATACGTCATAGAGTGAGTTGTACATCGGACTTTGTGGTATATACGTTAACATGCCCTTGCTCTCTGGTATACGTGGGTAAGATGATTTGTCCATTCCACAAAAGGATGGCTAACTACTGCCTATCTATCAGATCTTCATTAGCAAGTGGAGACGCAGACAAACCGGTAGCCAGGCATTTCCTGGAGGCTCGTCACTCTTTGGCCTCCTTGAAATGTATAATCATTGATAAGGTTGAAAAACCAAGAAGAGGTGGCGATCGTGCCAAATTATTGTTAAAAGGTGAAGCAGCATGGATTTATCGACTGGACACTGTAAGACCCTGGGGTCTGAATGGTGGAATACATTATAGTATTTTTCTGGATTAACTATGTGATTCTGATATATCTCTATTGACAGTGTTCTGTATATTTGACTGTTCTTTTGAAAGATTTTTTCTAATATTTTTTTACTTTTTACTATATTTTTTCGTTCTTTTTGTTTTTTCGATTTTTCCGAAATGAGAGGTCTAATAGTTTTCCAATAGTCTGTGATCATAAATGTACATATTATATTTAAATGCATTTTGTAACACTGCTATACCATATATAGAAGTATATCACTATTCGAGATGTGGGGTATATATCTATGATATGCCCTATTTTATTGCATATATGTACTCTGCACCGCATCCTGCTTGGATATTATACTGATGCCCTATTTGTAATGTACCAGTAATGATAGTATAATACTAATTAGCCATTTTGCCGTTACAGTGGAATGCACATACTTCTGGTCATGTGATCCGGAGGTGCGCTCCACTGATAGTTGAGCCCCCAGTGCTGGTGCAGCCTACTAATTCTTACACTATGACGTATGGGACTTCCGGTCAGCTAATCCGGAAGGTGCGTTCCACCTACAGGAAGTGTGCCACGGTGGACCGCACGCCAGACAGCTGTCGATCGTGTCAGGTATTGATCAGACACTATGCGGATGCACTGTAGATACTATGCTTTTGAGATTTTAATGTAAGTAGCTGTTTTATGTGGGTTTGCTTTAGCTTGATGTTTTACTTGTACTCTGATAATATGTGCTGACACCTTTTGGGAAATTATGTCACTAATTGTGATTAGGGGGGATTTGTAGGTATATAATCAGACTCTGTTGGCTGTACTGTGATCTTGACAAATGTCCCAGAGAGGACCAAAACATTGATGCAACCTTACTCTGTACTTGATGGTCTGCTTAAACTTATGCAAATTGAAGACTGGTGAGTGCTCCATATATATATATATATATATATATGATGTGCAACTACCGTTATGTATTGGTTGTGGTGCTGGACCTGTATCTCCCTTGTGTTTTGGATCTGTGTTTAAAACCACAGAATGTGGACCTGTTTTTGTCACTACTGTATTAACAACCTCAAATACATTCATTTACAGTAATTTACAGTCAATTTTGACCACCTTACATCTCACTATATTGTTTTCATCTGTTTTAGGCCAAAGGCTGCAGAGCGCTGGCTGGTTACTAAACATCAGGGCAGCAGCCCAAACATGCATCAGTTTAGAGCACATCTATGAAACATTGTCACACAGCAGTGGCAGAAAATAAAGATGGAATTGTCCTTGGGACCCCTTCCCATTATGGATATAAAAAAGGGCATGCACAGTTAAACAAACCAAGCACTTCAGTGACAGACTGACTAATACTTTTGTGGCTGAAGTGCTTGCTTTGTTTGGTCTACAACATTACTATTTTTTTGGAAGGACAACCTCCAATCACTAATGAGGCAGTTGATGAAGAGGATTCTATATTACATTATAATGTAAAATAAATGTCATGATATTTCAGCAAATGACAAAACAGGGAGGAGATACCTTTACAAACAATGTTAGTATTTGGTTAAAAATAATTCCACACCCACACCGTGTTATGCCCAGGCATCACAATGGCTTTCTTTTTATAACAGCCAAGAACTGCAGCCACTTGTGTCTGCTTACACAAACAACATTGTCAACACCCTCATCTTCAGTGCCTCATAGTAGTAGTGGTACACACATATCCCCCTTATCCTGTTCCACTACCACACAAACATTCTCAAGTTTTATTAGGTCCTCATCACCAACTTTACTATTACTGCTCCCCACATGTGCAGATGTTGCAGGAATGGTGGAAGGAGGTGAAAGAGGCTTCTCTTTGAGGACAGTGTATGAAATGTCAGACTCACACAA
Organism: Pseudophryne corroboree; assembly: GCF_028390025.1. Lineage (NCBI taxonomy): Eukaryota > Metazoa > Chordata > Amphibia > Anura > Myobatrachidae > Pseudophryne > Pseudophryne corroboree. Next base: position 373,754,634 of record NC_086445.1, on the reverse strand, counting down.
AGCACCACTTGACACCACTAAACATTCCTCAGGATAAAGGAGCTGCTTTGGATGGAATGCGCAACAGCCCTTCTCCAGGACCAGCAGCCATATTTGTAAGTGGCAATCAGCCAGGCAGCATCTCTCCCCCACTCTGGCATGTTTGTTACTGGCAGCACCATTGCAGCCGAGCCTCTGCAGCCTCTCCGGTGCTCCCGCTGCTGGCTCAGCTGTGTGAGCTGCCCTGATGGCTGTCACCCGACTGGAGCTGTCAGACAGGCAGTGCAAGAGCAGATCAGCCGCCTACAGTGCCATCCATCAGGTGCCTTACAAACCACCACTGTAAAGCTAAACCAGCCTATTGGTATTTCAATAGCCCATGCTTATGTTCTATGGCAGCCCTGGCTACCGAGCACCAGGTGAGAGAAAAGATGGGAAATAAATCCTGCACCAGGAGCACAAGATGGTGCCAACCACCTTGTGAGAGATGAGCAGGTCCCCATACATGGGGATTGGAATGGTACCAAAGCATGCAGAGATTCCCAATTGGATATTCTACAGTTTCAGCTAGCTGAGAGGAGCACTTTTATTGGGAGTTCACCTATCAGTCAGTGCTAGGTAATTGATTTGTTTTCCTGAACTGACCTTGTTCTGCCCAACTCTACTTGTTTTATATTGCTATGTACTGATCTGATCTGTCTTCTGACATTGCTTTTCACATCTCCATTGCCTGCTTGCTATACTATTGTGTAATGACTACTGACCTGGCTATTGAATTACATTATCATATGAACTCTACCTGTTCTTTGGTGTCCTCTTGTGCATTTGACCATTGTATATCATTCTGGAATCCCATTACAATATCTCTGTATTTTCCTGAGTACTGAAAACTGGTCTGATTGCTACAAGCCTATGATGGCCAGGAACTATAACTCAGGCCAGCAGCAACATTTAAAGATATACATATATTATTGTGGTTGCTAACCATATATATTGCCAGATTCTGATTAGTTTTCTTGCAACTGGAGCTCTACTGAGTAGACAGAAAGCAAACCATAATGGCCTGGTTCAGGAACATTGTAGTGAACAAAGCTTAATGCAGTGGAAGAGGCTTCTCAGATTGGACTGTTCCTCAAAGCATGTGGCTTAGCTCAGAAATATTATACCCACATTCATAAATAAATAAATGAATTCATACATAATGTTCATAATACACAATGTACACTATATTCTTTTTTTTATTTTTCACATTTTCTTTTACAACAGAAACTACATGAAAACATCACTATATTTAGAGAAAAGTCTTACAGAATAAAAAAAACACTTTCACTGTGTATGAAGAGCACTTTACTGTCAGGCTAGAATTAAAGACTTTGGGATTAATTCAGTAATGATTGCAAATTCTGCTAAATAGCAGACTTTGCAATCCTTTTCCTAGCATGCTGGGGGCTGCCCATCGCAGGGCAAGGCCGCCCAGCATGCTGACCACCACATCCCCCCCTTGATGAAGCAGAATATGCGATTGTCTTGCAATTTCTGCTTCATTGTACAAATTAGTGAAGCCTCCTGCCGGCGGCGCCCTCAGGAGGCCCTCTGCCATGTTCATGATCGCAGTGGCTGCATGTGACATCACGCAGCCGCCATGATCACGACCGTGACAAGCCCCATTTGTATTGCACTGCCCCTGTTTGTCCGGCTCCGCTCCCGCAACGCTTTGTATCCTCCCTTGAAACAAACCATTGACCGCCTTCCTTGACCCCGTGACCACCTATGCCTGATTGACAGGCAGAGGAGATCGTATTTTCTGCAGCCCCCATGCAGGAAATGCGGATGCATGCGCAGGAAGGGCGCTGTGCATGCGCCCACAACTTTTCCTCAATAATTCCGGTTGGATCGCACACTGCGATTTAACCTGAATTAGGCCCTTTATCCCACCTTAATCAGAATAGCACATTTTAATCAGAATCACAAAATCACAGAATGTTCATGCCTTTTTCTTTTTTGTTATTTTAAATGCTTCTGTGCTGAGAAAGACATACATTTATTAAGAAATTTGTATTTACTTTATAATGTCAGTGCTCTATTTTTTATTTTCAAAAGAGATATTTATAGTTTCAGTAACTTTTAAGCAGAATGTCGAGATTTTAAGCCTGTGTTTTAATGAATAACATCTGTCCCCATGTCATGAGATATACTCTACTAACATGGAGGTGTAATATATTTCATTACAGTACATGCATTGTAATTTACCCTAAGGAAAGATTATTGCTGATGTTTTATGTTATCACATACAGTAGCTACTTAATTTCATTGATATATTTACTTAAATTGATATAGTGCATTCGATAACATATTACAGTATGGGGGGAATTCAGTTAGCTAGTTAGCGGAAGAGAAAATGTTTAGGGCACAATTGAATTCACCCATATGTATTCACACAAACTGAACCAAAGTATAATATTACTTAAATAAAGGAAATGTGGAATATTTAGTGTTGTCTGTGTCGAAGTCAGAAAAATGTCTCAATGCACACTGCCATATTTGCACCGCACACTGGTCCGTGCTGCGCATGCGTATGCTCTCCCGTGGAAGCGCATACCCGCAATAGCGTGCACTCGCACGCGCAGTATGCGCATTTACGGTAGAGTTTATGTGATCGTAGCGTGCGACTCATTCGTTACAAAAGTTCACAATTAATGTCGTTTATAGATCATGTTCCCCTCAATAGTTTCTGTAAGTTTGGTTTAGATAGAATGTCCCTGAGCGGAGGAATCCCTCTTTGTATTGCACGAAGGGTCTAACAGGAGTCATACAGCAGTGTTTGATACCCATCGGAAGAGTATTTAATTAGCAATATTCCGGTGTTGGTTTGGAGCGTATTAATCGCTCGTGCGAATAGTTATGAACATAAGAAGTTTATGTCCATTTCTATTATTTACCCATACTCAGGTATGCGGCGGGAAACCCAGTTTCCCACCCACCTGAGCCGTTTAAACTCAGCACAGCCCACCTGTATGAATCAACCTATGACCTTTGGTTACAGTACAGGGCCGAATTCCTGTGTCCAATAAACTGAAGGATTGTAGGACCAGGAGATTGCATTGTGTGTGGGGCATAAATAGGCAGGCCGACCACATCCAGCTCTCACTCTCTCATCAACGGTTATCTGCTGATAATCGGGAGCTGGATATCGAGGCGCAGGCGATCATACCCTTTGTGCGTAAGTTCTCTCCGTAATCATTGTCTTTCTGTGAGCCAATTCCTCTCTCTCCCTCTGTGTCTATTTCTCTCTCTCTATTTTCTCTTTTCTCTCGTAACTCCCCTAGACTAAACTTTATAGTATTGTATTGTATTGTGTTAGGCCAGGATAGTATTGTAGTTTATCCCTTAGTTAGGTGTTTGGTTAGGAAGGCTTTGTTATATTGTAGTGTATCATTTGTACTGTGTTACTCTTTTACAAGTATACTAGATATAATACAGATAATAGGCTTTGGAACCCTAAAACAGTATCTGTGTATTTACTATAGTGTTAAGTGTTCACTTGAGCGTCGGTGACGCTCAAACAGCTTTGTAGGTAGTCAGGCTACACAAAGTTGCATTTACACCCTGTATTCACATTAAGGTATATAGCGCATTACATTGTTAAAAGGTTTAAATATAAAGGTATTGTGCTGTGAGCGTCTGCACCGCTGGTGACCTCCTCGTGGTCTCGAGCGTACGCTACGTTACAGCGAATCTTTCCCCTAGACATAACCAATAACGTGTCCTGTGATCGCTGGGCCGTGAGCGAACTTGACGCTTGAGCGTCTCGCCTACGGCTGAGCGATCGTTACGCAAATAGCGTACCATTACGGTATTTCTTAAGTAAACAGCGTACAGTGTTCTTAGCTTCATAAGGGTTGTTTATACGACATAGGAATTTAGCATTGTCATCTGCAATAAGATTTGTTTGTTGTTTGCTTTTTATTGCCTTATTTGAATGCGAAACATGGTATATAAAGCCTTTATAATTCATAAAGTAAACAACATTGTATTTTATTGCTAAATATTTAATCTTTCCTACTTATATAATAAAGATTTCTTTCAGTAAAATATAAAAGAAATAATTGCAATCAGAGCTATATCAATTCCTGCTGTGCTCAGATAAAACCTAATTAAAATAATGGAGTCATCATATCTACTTTACACTTCAGCTTAATTTATTGTGTTGGGCCATAATCATCTCTGTTTCACAGTACTTTGCTTCATAAAAGCAGATTTGTTTAACCACAGACTGAATTTCAGCATGACTGGAAATGAAGAATAACAAACGAAGTCAGGCATATCTCATGGGTTATGTTTTGGCCATAGAGTGAATCCATCATTTGCTGAAGAAGCTGAGAAAAAGTGACAGGCTTGTTCATGCCTCTGAGCCATTTAAAGTCCTATTGAAAATTTTAATGTGCACTTTGGATGAACTTTTTATATTCTTAATTTAGCTCATGTAACCATGTGGTATGGGGTGGACTACCTCCAATAGGGCATGTTATCATCTCTGGGACATTAGCACCTCTAAGCATTGCTTTAGTTTTCGTTCAAGCAAACATGAACTTTACTGTAAGCAGAAAAACATAAACTATATTTACAGAAAGGTTTTAAAGTTAATTAATTGCTGACTTTGCTCTATTAAAAAGCCCATACACAGTTTCTTCCGGGCATTATTATAGAGTTTTATTTCATTCACATTAATATACAGTAACAATGTACTTCAAATCTTATTATTTAACTATAATAAAAGTTTTTTATGCCTATTACTTTCCCTAACATTTGTAATTAGCATTTTAAAAAATTAGGTTATTTATTATATTCTCTGCTTTGCATATACTTTTTCTGCAATGCAATGAAGAATGTACTGTATGGTTTTCAAATGTGTTAGTTATGTCCTGGTAAAGAGCTGCTTCTTATGGTTTTGGTATGATTTACCGCAGCACGGAATGCCGAATGTCAGTATGCTGACATTGGCATCCCTAGCGGTAGAATATCGATAGGGGGGCAAGTGCAACAAAGCCCCTTGTAGGCTTGGTGGCGAGCTATGCTCACCATAGTTTCTATTCTCATGGACACCCATAGAGGGGGAATCACCTACCCCGCCAGTATACCAGTGGCAGTATGGTGCATCCCGTCAGGATCCCAGCGCCGGTATTGTAATAGCCGGGATCCCAACAAGAGGTATACTATCCGCATACTCCTCTTATGATTTACCCCATGTTAACACTCAACAATTGTTAACTTAATGATGCTTAAATCCTTTTTCTTTATACAAATCGGAGGTGAAATAATAAGTATCCATCTTTCACAAATTATTACAGCTTTGTTTCAGACAGCAGGTCTGCAAAACATGTACTCTTAAGATTACACATTCATTTGAGAACTACTTAATTTACAGGGAAAAAAATTATATTTCTAAATGTTAATTAAATAACAATGCAGTGTCGAAGTAGAAAATATTATACCTACACTCAGCATGTGCAAACACCACACAGAGTGGTCTCCGTGCACGCACGTGTTCTGCCGTGCGTGCGCATGCCCGCACGCTGCGTACATTGGCTCGAGAAGCCCTGCGTATTAGTGTGTGGTATGAGTAAATACGGTAGCATATGCATTCGCATGGAAAAGCCACAAAGACATATCCGATATTTTATCCACATAGAGCTGGGGTGGGGAACCTTTTTTCTACCAAGGGCCATTTGGATATTTATAAAATCCTTCGGGGGCCATACAAAAATTATCAACTTAAAAATGAGCCTGCCCCGTCACTTGTTATACCCCATTAGATATGCCACCAGTCAGTTGTTATGCTCCATTAGATATGCCCCTAGTAGCGACGCTTACACACACACACACACACACACACACATTAAAAAAAATAAAAAAACAATACTCACCAGCCCCGCTCCTGCTTCCGGACCGTTGCCCTCCGCCTGGCCGCTCGCTCCTCAGACATCTCTCCCATAACACCGTACAGCAGCACACGCACACTGCCGGAGCTCAGGAGTGAGCTCCTGCCTCCGGCTGCTACTGAGGGTAAGAAGCCAGGTGCCCTCTAGTAACAAAATCTTAGCGAGCGCCCAGCTAGGTGAGCCTGTCCGGGCCGGATCAAGTGGCTCTGGGGGCCTTATACGGCCCTCGGGCCTGAGGTTCCCCATCCCTGACATAGAGCATAATTTACACATAGTCTACACACACCACACCAGCAAGCTACATTTACTTAGGAAATAGAACAATAGAAGATATCCAGCTTTACAGGATGTGAGAGGACAGAACTAGGTTAGGACATAGTGTTTGGTATCCAGATGTACAGTATTTCAAAGGCTACATTCCGATCACAGTTTGCAGATTATAGCATGTTCCTGCGCATAGATATGCACAGGAATACAATATTCATATCTTACTGTAATTACTGTACTCGTGATATTCGGCGGGAACCCAGTGGAGGACCTCTGCAAGTACACCTGGACAAAGCATCGCCCACCTATTCAAACCAACCTATGACCCCTCATGTACTGTAAATGACCTGCCCCTTGACCTATGGAAGAAGAGCTTACAGTTCCCTTTGTATTGTATTTTGGACTATTGTATAAAAGCAAGGCCTCCTGGCCAGCCCCAGTCTATTCTCTGAAGGTCATCTTGCTAAGACTGACTGAGGACCGAACCCGGGAGGCGCAGGCGAACAAACGTATGTACTATTGGTTGTAGCTCTTCTCTGTGATAGTGTTGTATTTTCTGTGTATCTCTTTTTAAGTAAATATATTGTTGCTGCGTTGGACCACAACAGAACATATACTACTGGTGTCGCATTCCATTCTTGTTTGGGTATAAAGGTATACTCAGCCACACTGGTCGCTGTATCGTGCGTATAGCGTGTCAGCGTGTATACGCAATGTGCATACACATCGCAGGGGTTAGTGTTTACATTAGTATGCAAGGTATTGCATTTCCCTGAAAGTTAAATGAACTTAACAGCAGTTTATTATGATTGTTTGTGCAACTGCTCTTTATAATAATAAAACTGCTTTTTTCCTTGTAAACTTTCAGTTACTTAAGTTTTTTCAATGTAATATTTAATGTATTTTTAATGCATTTTAAGGGTACAAAATGCAGATTTTTTTTATAACCAATAAGCTACGAATGCTACTACCCCTACTGCAAGTGATGATGATGATAATCATTATAATAATAATAATTATTGTTATTTAGTAGCAGAAGTAGCAGTAGTAGTAGTAGTAGTAGCTGTAGTATAGTTGCTGCTTCATTGTAGTGCAAAGAAACTGCAGGGTCACACGCTAAGCACTAAGGGGCCCATTTATCATCGATCGCCTTTGCAATGCAATCTGGGCACAATGTGAAGTTGGGCCCCATCAGATGGGACCGTATCATTCCTATTACTAATGCATTGCTGTCTACATACTAGAGTGATCACTGTTACAAGGGCCCTCATTCCAAGTCGTTCGCTCAGTATTTTTCTTCACATCGCAGCGTTTTTCTGCTTAGTACGCATGCGCAAGGGCCCTCATTCCGAGTTGATCGGTCGCAAGGCGAATTTAGCAGAGTTACACACGCTAAGCCTACGCCTACTGGGAGTGTATCTTAGCATCCTAAAATTGCGACCGATGTATTCGCATTATTGCGATCAAAAACTACTTAGCAGTTTTAGAGTAGCTCCACACTTACTCTGCCTGTGCGATCAGTTCAGTGCTTGTCGTTCCTGGATTGACGTCAGAAACACACCCAGCGTTCGCTCAGACACTCCCCCGTTTCTCCGGCCACTCCTGCGTTTTTTCCGGAAACGGTAGCGTTTTCATCCACACGCCCCTAAAACGCCGTGTTTCCGCCCAGCAACACCCATTTCCTGTCAATCACACTACGATCGCCGGAGCGAAGAAAAAGCCGTGAGTAAAAAAACTATCTTCATAGCAAAGTTACTTAGCGCAGTCGCAGTGCGACTATTGCGCATGCGCACTAAGCGAAATTTCACTGCGATGCGATGAAAAATAACGAGCGATCAACTCGGAATGAGGGCCAATGTTCGCACTGCGACTGCGCCAAGTAATTTTGCTATGAAGATAGTATTTTTACTCACGGCTTTTTCTTCGCTCCAGCGATCGTAGTGTGATTGACAGGAAATGGGTGTAACTGGGCGGAAACACGGCGTTTTATGGGCGTGTGGATAAAAACGCTACCGTTTCCGGAAAAATCGCGGGAGTGGCTGGAGAAACGGAGGAGTGTCTGGCCGAACGCTGGGTGTGTTTGTGACGTCAAACCAGGAACGACAAGCACTAAACTGATCGCAGATGCCGAGTAAGGTTGAAGCTACTCAGAAACTGCTAAGTAGTTTGTAATCGCAATATTGCGAATACATCGTTCGCAATTTTAAGAAGCTAAGATTCACTCCCAGTAGGCGGCGGCTTAGCGTGTGTAACTCTGCTAAAATCGCCTTGCGAGCGAACAACTCGGAATGAGGGCCAATATTTCCTTGATACAGTAAATTGACGTATTGACCTCAATGTAATAGCTTGCAAGCTGCCTGAGGTGTGGGAATATGTATGAGACTGTCCATATTTTTAAAGCAGCGGTCATTTACAAGTCTAAACCATCCAGATTTTGCCTTGTAAATGATTGCTACTTTAAAAATATGGACAGACTCGAACAGTCCCTCAACTCCGGCAGCTTACAGTTTATTACAGTTAGCCCAGTGTGTTAGTATTAGGAATGTTAGGGACCAATATGATGGGGTTTATCTTAATACAGTATGGTGGAAGGGCAGGCTTTTTTGGGCAGAATTGTGCTAAGAATCTCATTTATACTGAATTTCAACAACAAGTTGAACCATGGAGGCATGCTAGTAATTGCAGTTTGCAAACAAAATACTGTGATTACATTCTGTACATATGATTTCTTTTGTTTTTCTCCCATTGACATACAAGAGGTTTATTTTTCTGTTCTTGTCTACTACAAGTACTGTGAAAACAGTGTATTATTTTTGTAGTACAAATTTTGCTTCAGCTTCAGATTTTAAACCTAAACTTCAAATAAATACATTTAAGTCAATTAATTGAAACTGTGTACAGTAGCAATCATTTTCAATTATCTTCCCAGCACTTTCCTTCTTTGTTTAGAATGTTAGAGAATAGTCACAGATGGGGTTTATAGCATACACAGAAATACTATTTTTAACTCTCAGTACTATTTGTCAGTGCCATTTTCCTAGCCACCACTGAAGTTATAAAAGTAATATTTACTGTTGTGCTCACTATGGCTGTACTTTAGCTGGTGTTTTCACCTCTGAGCAGAGTATATTGAAGAAGTTTTTAGATTACGCTCTGCTATACATCTCCCCAAATTTTCTTGTCCAGATTTTTTTCCTCTTTAATGCTTTTATTAAATTTTTTCTTGTAAGTGTGGGTTACTAATGAAAGAGGACATTCTTTGTCTTGTGCCCACATGTAAATAACAATTTTACAGTGGGTGATATAGACCAACCACATAATTAAAATATTAGCAACAATATAGATCTATAAGAGGTCAAACTTCTAAGAACTGGTAAAACTGGATATGGAACACCATGATTCATATTTTCTAAATTGTTGCAGCCCACCACAAGCTCCACTGCACAATTATGAATTAAGGAAACCACAGGTTTATGTTTCCTCTTTATGCTAATATGTTTACACAAGCATGATAAATGTGTGTGTATATAACATCCAGAATTGTACTAGAAGATTCTCAAAACATTAGTTGTCAGCAATACATGAGGGAAAAAAGAGGAAAGTATTACCTTTTATACTTATAAGAATATTAATATAAAATACCCACTTAAAATAGCGAAAATTTGAAAAACATGTAGAGCATCAAAACGTAAAATGAAGCAGGCACTATATATATATAGTGTAGGTTTCTTTAACTAAAGTCATACCAGGGCACTTTCTAGACAATTTAGCTCCCAGTGCGAATGGTAAATAATGTCCCCCATGGACATAAAAAAACTGAAACATTTGTGCATGCTGGAGGTGTACACAGAAAAGGGGGTGGTCTCCCTGCAATGGGCATGGCCTAGCTGTAATGGGCATGAACTTTCTGAAAAAGAATACCTAATACCCCAGTATTGCACCCTGCACCCTCAGACATTGGCCACCACAGGAAAATAAAAATTCCTGATTCATGCCCCTTACACTAGTTGTCATTTTTTCTCCATATAATAATGCCCATTACATATTATGTCACACACCATAATGCCCCTTACACAATATGCCTTACACTGTAATTCCCTTTACACTTTATGCCACACACTTTAATGCTCCTTACACATTATGCCACACACTATAATGCCCCTTACACCGGATGTCACACATCATAATACCCCTTACACATTGTCAGACACCTTAATGCCCATTACACAATATGCCACACACCACAATCCCATTTGGTGGCTGTTTTATGTGCGGGATAGCTGGGTGGATAGCCATGGTGCTGTGGCCTGAGGCCTCTGCCCACCCACACCCTGCACAATAACAATGGCTGTAGCAGGCTCTGTGGGCTGCGAAGGCAAGGAGGAGAGCAGGGAGAATGATGCTAGAGGTCCTACTTGACATTTAGTGAATGGCACACATTGTGTTACCCAGAAGCACTGGGAATGCTGGCACCACTGGAAGAAGATGCAGAAATGCATCTTCTCCCATGTAATCCCCTGAGAATGAGCATGAACCCCCTGGCAATGAGCATGAAACCCCTGACAATGAGCATGAACCCCCTGGCAATGAGCATGAAACCCCTGACAATGAGCATGAAACCCTAGGCAGCGAGCATGAGACCCCCGGCAATGAGCATAAAACCCCTGGTAATGAGCACAAAACCCTTGGCAACAAGTATGAGAACCATTAATATTAGCACTTAATTTAAAAGTAATTAGAAGCCTTACTGCGGGGGCATCATTTGTAAGGGACTTTATTGTGTGTGGAGCATAAAATGGACCAGAACTGGAAATGGATAAATGTACTTTTTGGTGAATTTAGGAGAGTGCTGTACTGTATGTGACTTGTTTTGTTGCCAGCTAAACCTGCTGTCATATAGATATGTATGGAGATGGGCACCAATTTCTGCTTGTTTCTTGTGTCTAAAGCTGGGTACACACTTAAAAATGTATCTGCCCAATCTGTCAGGTGGGAACAAAACTCTGCTAACATGCGGTACAGTGCATTATGGGAGAAAATGACAATCGACTATTTGCTCCAAAAAACTGGAAAACAGACTGTGGCCATTAAGACAAATTGGTTAAATCCATTAGATTTAACAATTTTTTTTGAACAATCATTTTTTTTGTCGTATTTTCCAGTGTTTGGGAGCATATGGTTGATTGTCATTTGCTCTCATACATTACCGGATTTTTGTTCCCATCAGACAGATCTTTAGGTATATACCTAGTTTAACTTGCAAATTTGTAAGATCAGAAAAAGTGGAGCTTGGGCTGCACACCCTATTTTTAAACAAAATTAAAGGTGCTACCATGTGGAGGATTCTAGTACCATATAGGGTTCTAGACCTTGTGGAGCTCAGGGTGACAGTTTCCCTTGGTGCCCCCTCACTGCCTCTGTTATACACATTACACTACAGAAGATCCACTATGGAAGTAGGTGTGAGGTGAGTACAAGAGAGAGGGGTAAAGACAAGAGAGAAAGAGAGAGGGAGGTGTGGAAGAGAGAGGGGTTGCCAGCAAGAGAGAGAGGGATGTGGACAAGAGAGAGAGAGAGGGGGGTCCAGACAAGAGAGAAATGGGATGCAGACAAGAGAGAGAGGGATGCAGACAAGAGAAGGGGTGCAGACAAGATAGAGAGTGGGTGCGGATAATAAAGAGAGAGGGGTATGGACAAGAGAGAGGGGGTGCAGACAAGAGAGAGAGGGGGGTACGGGTAAAAGAGAGGGAGGGAGAGTCAGCCAGTGCAATTATACACCGGAACTCACCCTGGCAGGGTGTGGGCACACAGAACTCATATCCCATGGCTGATAGTGGGCTCTTCAAGGCTGCTCCTGTCTCCCTGCAGTGCTGGTGGTGTTACTGCTGCTGGGGCCAGGATCTCGGAAAGCCTGAGTGATGAGTCTCCACCTCAGGGCTAGGGGATCGGGCAGCCAGATGACATACCAGGTGTTTATGGTAGAGTGGGCAGTCACGTGTAGCACCACATGCCATTGCCCAATGCTGCTGCTGCTCCATCTCCTCTAGCACTGCCCCAAAGCTGCTTCCAAAAATCCCTGTGCTGTGACTGGCAGTCTGAGAAGGTGGGAGGGAAGAGCTCACCAGCAGCAGCACTGTGTGATGGATGGATGCATTACATATGGGTGCAGGAGGGAGGGCACAGTACCTGCGGTCACTCCCTCAGGCTGCAGTGCTCCGGGCAACTGCCCTGCTTGCCAGCCCTTAAATCCGCATATGATACTATACAAGATAAAGAAAAATGCTGATACACACTTTATGCACTAAGAATACTGATACAAATAATTTTTATAAACTCTTACAATTAACATGGAGCATAAATGAAGTTCTTAGCATGCATTTGTCCATATACTGTATGTGGGCCCACCCACTTGTGTGGAAGTGGTCATCTCATAGTATGTTAGCATATCATTAGTGTACAGGTTAGTCTGGGAGTATATCCCAATAAGGGTTCATGGACAAAAAAATATACATATCTGATATCAGACAATGTCAATGAATGTCCAAAACCTAGATTTAGGGGAGAAATAAATATCTCCCAGTCAGCAATCCAGTGAGTGAGGTCTCCGAAAGGAAAACGCATTTCACCCGTTAAACAAGCTTGTTCACTTCCGGGCGGCCAGAACAGGGAATACCCAGTTAAGTGGGAAGTCCTCATTTTCTGACAATAACACTAACAGCAGGATCACCACTTACTAATCTCCTATGAACCTTAGGGTACGTTCATCTACTCCACATATGATACATAGAACAACAGATAGAAATATAGAAATCTCTCACATATCCTCTCTGCAATTACAGGTATTCTTCATGAATGTGAATCCAGTGGGTGGGTTTTCCTCTCACATCTTTTGACCCATCAGGGTTCTATTAATACAAACTTGTTTTATACTGATCCAAGACAGACGGAGGTATCATACTACATAGCTACTGTCCGATCTGCAATCATTTCTTGTGGTTTCAGCTCAGAACATTCTTCGTTTTTTTAGCTTGCAGTTATTGGGCTGTCAACTTTATTATTTTTTAGGTGAAGAATAATTAAAGGTTAAGATTAAATCTATACTGATTATTACTTTGGATTATTATAACCTCAAGAGTGCGCCCAAACAAGGGTCTTCTTTCTGTCTCTTTTTTGGGTTCTAGTACTATACAAGGTAAAGAAAAATATATTTGTTTATTGTAAAAAATATATATTTTAATTTAATGTATGATAAACATTTTTATAAATTTTAATACTTACTGGTGTTATGGTGGATATTTTACACCTGTTTTTTAGAATTATCATAACTTTTTATTTTGCAGCATAAATTTGCTAAATCACTCAGAAAAATTAACTCAAAGAAGGATATTGAAACAATAATATTTTGAGATAAACACAAAAATATGGTTGAGTTTAATTATATGTTGCATGAAAATGGAATAACAATTTTTAAAAAGTAATGTGTAAAAAATTTTGTTGACATTTAAAAAGTTTGCCTGTTTCCAAAATATAAAAAGTGAATATTTCACCATCAAATAGTAATTGCTGATGTTCCTTAATGAAGTAGAAGCTTTAGAACATTGTGATGAAAATATACATGGAAAAAATGGATACTACTATTGAGAGAATTTATTTGTTATTGTACAAATTTTTGATAATACTGCTGTATACTGTTATTTAAGTGAAAATATATATATTTGCCATCTCAGGAGAATAAGAAAATCCAGAGCATAAGCTCTCTCCCAAGTATTCATTGTAGGAGAACTTATCAAGGGACTTTAGAATGTGCTAATTTATGAATTTAGACCATGAGTTGAAGATTTACACCTTCACCTAAGACAAAACCAATGTGGTTTAAAGACTTTTGTGTTTCCAAAATCTATGAAAATGGGTAGGGAATGTATTATTTTGATTCTTATTATTGTTGCACGTGCAAATATTGTAATGTTTAATATTTAATTGTAATATTTAATTGTAATATTATAACATCATCAATAGTGTTTCTATTATAAGAAAACATCATAAAGAACAAGGAAGAAATAGTTTTGAAGGTTTATTTGAAGATATTAGTATAAAAATAGTATCCTTACTGTAGTTGTATGTAATATAGTGCTTACATTTTTGTCTCATTGTTTAGTAGTGTTATAGTTAAAATGGACTAATGAAAGTGTTGATTGAGAATTATTTGATAGTATTACAATTTTTTAGAACCTTTTCAAAGTAGAGTTACTGTAACTGAAAAAAAAAGTTCTTATTTAAAGTTATGATATATTCTTTCACCACTAGAAGGAATAAATCAGCAGTTTAATGAGCAAAATAGGGTCATAATTTTATATGTTTTGTAAAAGATTTATAGAAAGACAAATCTTTAAGGAGTTGCTTGTAAAACCATTTAAAACAACTGAGCAATAACACTATTGTAATTGACACAATAGTTAGAGAGAATGAATAGTATGAACAGAGCTCGACATCTTAAAATCTTGAAAGGTTAAGTTACAGATAATTTCATAAAAACTAATTTCAGAGATTTGCAAAATAACCATTGTTTTAAGTCTGAGTAGAATTATGCTGTAATATCTGAGAATAATTTCATACATCTAATTGCCTTTCTCACATGTTCATCTGAGTTTATTTATGGCATGTAAAAGATTTAAAGATACTTGGAATTTCTCATTTTTGGGGGAGAATGGGGGCAGGATGGCAATGTTTTCAGGGTGACTGCATGACGTCACACGCAGCCGCTCCAAAGGAAAACATGGCAGCAGTGCACCTACCAAAGGCAGGGGGGTCATCCACAGTTGCTTCAACCATAATTTAACAGTGGCTGCAGCCGCTGGGCAGGATGTTCAGCATGCTGGGTGGCCTTGCCATGCGATGGGTGGCCCTCAGCATGTGAAAGAAAGAATTGCAGGTTTTGCTTTTTAGCAGAATCTGCAATCCAACCTGAATAATTCCCATAATCCAGGAAAGCCATGTCAAAGAAGGTTTGGATGCCTCATTTCAAAACTACAACTACTGTATCTACTCTTTATTATATGTCATGATACCATGGTTATGGCAAAGAAAGTGAAACATATTACTTAACAAAATGCTACATGTAAAATATCTAACCAAGTATTTCCAAGCATACTCTCAGGAATGGATTGAGTATTTTAGTAAAGGTTTTGATTTTTGTAAACTGTACTGTTATTGACATTTTTAAAATAGAGACAGCCTTCTTTTTTTCACCAAGATCCTGGAGAAGGTTGCGTCTCTCATGGAAGGTATAACGATTGCTAGAGATTATATGAACTGGGTTTTGAACCCACTGTTATATTCTTGCAGTGGTTCACTAAGCCTCTCCCTTAAAGAAATTAGGAGGTAGGATATTTGTTTCAAAATTCCTTGTTGCCAATTCTTAGTGCTTATCACACCTGTGGTGAAGATAATGCACATATTTCTCTCATCCACATTCCACCTATTTGATATTGGATTATTTATTTCTGAGCCACATACACCTAGTAAAATTACAACAATGACTCTATTTTCTTAGCATTGACACTGGGCTCCTTGCCCTTAGATATTGTTCCATAAATTTGATGAAATGCTTATACAAGACACATATTGTAAACATAAATACAGATGTGTCCTCATACATCTAGCCTCAATACTCCATGCACTGCAAGATGCCTGGCATGAGTGAGCTGGCAGTTACCCCATGCAACACTACTAACACTGGGCGTCTTTGTTTGCCAAAAAATGCTACATTACAGTGTTTTACAGGAAAATACTGCAGCGTAGCATTTCATATGCAGATAGAGCTGCAGTCACACACAGAATATAGCCATGCAGCATATAATTTTAATCAGCAATGCAAATTAGATGCTTTTTCGTGAAAAAATGCCAAAAAGATTCTCACCATTAGTAAATGGCACTCACAACTAAGGATGACTAGAAGGGCTATTTACATGACTGCAGGAACGTTGTAGGAGGACACATCTGTAGTCAGTCATTAAGGATTACTTATGCCACAATGGTCAACTAGAAATCTCAAATATTTACTTGTGTGAGGCACATAAATGTGTAATATTGGTTAAGTACAGTGAATAGTCCTCCTTTATGAAAAGCACAAATATGGCTGGTGGGAGTGTGAGCTGAGATGAGGTCAGAGATATAGAGGACACAGAGTAATTAAGTGCATTATACAATATGTACTGTATGGATGCTGCAGGATTTAAAACAGCAATATTTTTCAAGGCAAAACCAACCTATTGTTGATGTGAAATAAAAAAAATCATTGCTTTTTCAAACTAAAATCTTATTACAGTACATTTGGCCTTTTGATGGATTTACTGTTTATAATGTCTTACTTTTACAATTAAATTTGTTTTATTTTTAGATATTTTGTATAGTACACCTTTTTTCAAATGTGCCTCATCTTAACAAGAAAAAAGCATAGAATGAAAAAAAAATGAGAGAACAAAATTCACTTTTCACTGAGCTTTTTACAAACTTCAAGGTTTTTAATACAATTGCACAATAAAAAATATATTTAACAGATATGTGAAACTCTCTTTTGGCTTTAATTGCATTTTGCAATTATAATGCATTATATTTCCATAGTAGTTTAAAAGCAGGAGAAAGGAAATATTAGGAACTTTTTTTTCCATTTAGTAGTTTATTGCAGGTTTTTTTGAGTTGCATTGCATTTTGGAAGATACTTTATGTTTTTGTAAATGTATGAAAAATACACAGTCTACTAAGCAGTATACACAGATTATCTAATAATTGAAGACTCTTTAGTAATACCCATTTTCCACCTGTAGCACGGGTCACAGCCGGGAGCCTGACATGGCTGCGACCAGTGCTACAGCCTCCTTTCCCACAGCGCTCACCAACCTGGCATATTGCCAGAGAAGGATGGCTGAAGGGAAAACCGGAGGTGTCCACTCTTTTGCCAGGAATACCTCGAGTTTGAAGAACAACTGAGCAATATTATTATTGCAGAATTAATTGCCGGGGTGAATGCCTGTGATATGGATGACCCACCACATCCTCTTCAGCATAGTGAATATTATGTGAAATGCCTACATACACCACTACAAACATTGACATTTCCATTTACTTAACTTAATAAACACAAATGTGGTAACCCATCAGGGTAGCCACAGACATTTATGTGACTTCTAAAAGCTTGGGATTAGATACTAAAATGGTTGAATGGATAAGATCTTGGTTGCAGGATAGAAAACAGAGAGTTGTAGTAAATGGAGTGCATTCACAAGAGGAAAATATTACCAGTGGGGTACCCCAGGGATCTGTACTTGGACCAGTGCTTTTTAATATCTTTATTGGTGACATTGCAAAAGACATTAAAAGAAAAGTATGCATTTTTGCAGATGACACAAAGGTATGCAACAAGGGAAGACACACCAGGAGGGGTAAAACAAATGATTGAGGATTTAGGTAGACTACAGGAATGGTCAAAATCATGGAATTACAGTTTAATGCCAAAAAATGCTAAATCATGCACTTGGGTCTCAAGAAAACAAAACCTAAATACAGCATTTATGGCAAAATACTGTACTGGAAACTACTAAGGAGGAAAGGGATCTAGGAGTCACTATTTCAGGTTACTTAAAGGCAGGTAAGCAATGTGACAAAGCAATGAGGAAGGCTAGTCAGATGCTTAAATGCATAGGGAGAGGAATCAGTAGCAGAAAGAAAGAAGTAATAATACCACTGTATAGGTCATTGGTACGGCCTCTGTGTTCAATTCTGGAGGCCATATCTTCAGAAGGATATTAATACATTAGAGACTGTACAAAGAAGGGCAACTAAAATGGTACATGACCCACATCACAAAACATTCCCAGAAATAATAATAAATCTCAATATGTATAGTATGGAGCAGAGAAAGGAAAGGGGGGACATGATTAGAGATGTGAACCGGAAATTTTTTGGGTTTTGTGTTTTGGTTTTAGATTCGGTTCCGCGGCCGTGTTTTGGATTCGGACGCATTTTGGCAAAACCTCCCTGAAAATTTTTTGTCGGATTCGGGTGTGTTTTGGATTTGGGTGTTTTTTTTCAAAAACCCCTAAAAAACAGCTTAAATCATAGAAGTTGGGGATAATTTTGATCCTATAGAATTATTAACCTCAATAACCATAATTTCCACTCATTTCCAGTCTATTCTGAACACCTCACACCTCACAATATTATTTTTAGCCCTAAAATTTGCACCAAGGTCGCTGGATGACTAAGCTAAGTAACCCAAGTGGGTGGCACAAACACCTGGCCCATCTAGGAGTGGCACTGCAGTGTCAGACAGGATGGCACTTAAAAAAATTGGCCCCAAACATCACATGATGCAAAGATAAAAAAAGAGGTGCAAGATGGAATTGTCCTTGGGCCCTCCCTCCCACCCTTATGTTGTATAAACAGGACATGCACACTTTAACAAACCCATAATTTCAGCCACAGGGTCTGCCACACGACTGTGGCTGAAATGACTGGTTAGTTTGGGCTCCCACCAAAAAAAGAAGCAATCAATCTCTCCTTGCTCAAACTGGCTCTACAGAGGCAATATGTCCACCTCTTCCTCATCGTCCGATCCCTCACCCCTTTCACTGTGTACATCCCCCTCCTCACAGAGTATTAATTCGTCCCCACTGGAATCCACCATCTCAGGTCCATGTGTACTTTCTGGAGGCAATTGATGGTGAATGTCTGCACGGAGGAATTGATTATAATTAATTTTGATGAACATCATCTCCACATTTTCTGGAAGTAACCTCGTATGCCGATTGCTGACAAGGTGACCGGCTGCACTAAACACTCTTTCGGAGTACACACTGGAGGGGGGGCAACTTAGGTAAAATAAAGCCAGTCTGTGCAAGGGCCTCCAAATTGCCTCTTTTTCCTGCCAGTATACGTACGGACTGTCTGACGTGCCTACTTGGATGTGGTCACACATATAATCCTCCACCACTCTTTTAATGGTGACAGAATCATATGCAGTGACAGTAGACGATATATCAGTAATCGTTGGCAAGTCCTTCAGTCCGGACCAGATGTCAGCACTCGCTCCAGACTGCCCTGCATCACCGCCAGTGGGTGGGCTCGGATTCTAAGCCTTTTCCTCGCAGACCCAGTTGTGGGAGAATGTGAAGGAGGAGCTGTTGACGGGTCACGTTCCGCTTGAGTTGACAAGTGTCTCACCAGCAGGTCTTTGAACATGTGCAGACTTGTGTCTGCCGGAAAGAGAGATACAACGTAGGCTTTAAACATAGGATCAAACACAGTGGCCAAAATGTAGTGCTCTGATTTCAACAGATTGACCACCCGTAAATCCTGGTTAAGCGAATTAAGGGCTCCATCCACAAGTCCCACATGCCTAGCGGAATCGCTCTGTTTTAGCTTCTCCTTCAATCTCTCCAGCTGCTTCTGCAAAAGCCTGATGAGGGTAATGACCTGACTCAGGCTGGCAGTGTCTGAACTGACTTCACGTGTGGCAAGTTCAATGGGTTGCAGAACATTGCACAACATTGAAATCATTCTCCACTGCACTTGAGTCAGGAGCATTCCCCCTCCTTTGCCTATATTGTAGGCAGATGTATTGGCTTGAATGGCCTTTTGCTGCTCCTCCATCCTCTGAAGCATATAGAGGGTTGAATTCCACCTCGTTACCACCTCTTGCTTCAGATGATGGCGGGGAGGTTCAGGAGTGTTTGCTGGTGCTCCAGTCTTCGGAACGCGGTGGCTGAATGCCGAAAGTGGCCCGCTATTCTTCGGGACACCGACAGCATCTCTTGCACGCCCCTGTCATTTTTAAAAAAATTCTGCACCACCAAATTCAATGTATGTGCAAAATATGGGATGTGCTGGAATTTGCCCACATGTAATTCACGCACAATATTGGTGGCATTGTCCGATGTCACATATCCCCAGGAGAGTCCAATTGGGGTAAGCCATTCTGCGATGATGTTCCTCAGTTTACGTAAAAGGTTGTTAGCTGTGTGCCTCTTATAGAAAGCGATGATACAAACCGTAGCCTGCCCAGGAACGAGTTGGCATTTGCGAGATGCTGCTACTGGTGCCGCCGCTGCTGTTCTTGCTGCGGGAGGCAATACATCTACCCAGTGGGCTGTCACAGTCATATAGTCCTGAGTCTGCCCTGATCCACTTGTCCACATGTCCGTGGTTAAGTGGACATTGGGTACAACTGCATTTTTTAGGACACTGGTGACTCTTTTTCTGACGTCTGCATACATTCTCGGTATCGCCTGCCTAGAGAAGTGGAACCTAGATGGTATTTTTTATCGGGGACACAATACCTCAAGCAATTCTCTAAGTGCCTGTGAACTAATGGAGGATACCGGACACACATTTAACACCAACACAGCTTCCAAGGCCTGAGTTATCCGCTTTGCAGCAGGATTACTGCTGTGATATTTCATCTTCCTAGCAAAGGACTGTTGGACAGTCAATTGCTTACTGGAAGTAGTACAAGTGGTCTTCCGACTTCCCCTCTGAGATGACGATCGACTTCCAGCAGCAACAACAGCAGCGCCAGCAGCAGTAGGCATTACACTCAAGGATGCATCGGAGGACTCCCAGTCAGGAGAGGAGTCGTCAGGCTTGCCAGTGACATTGCCTGCAGGAGTATTGGCGTTCCTGTCTAAGGAGGAAATTGACACTGAGGGAGTTGGTGGTGTGGTTTGTAGGAGCTTGGGTACAAGAGGAAGGGATTTAGTTGTCAGTGGACTGCTTCCGCTGTCACCCAAAGTTTTTGAACTTGTCAATGACTTTTGATGAATGCGTTCCAGGTGACGTATAAGGGAGGATGTTCCTAGGTGATTAACGTCCTTACCCCTACTTAGTACAGCTTGACAAAGGCAACACACCGCTTGACACCTGTTGTCCGCATTTCTGTTAAAATAATTCCACACCGAAGAGGTGATTTTTTTTTGTAATTTGACCAGGCATGTCAATGGCCATATTCATCCCACGGACAACGGGTGTCTCCCCGGGTGCCTAACTTAAACAAACCACCTCACCATCAGAATCCTCCTTGTCAATTTCCTCCTCAGTGCCAGCAACACCCATATCCTCATCCTGGTGTACTTCAACAGTGACATCTTCAATTTGACTATCAGGAACTGGACTGTGGGTGCTCCTTCCAGCACTTGCAGGGGTGTGCAAATGGTGGAAGGCGCCACCTCTTCCCGTCCAGTGTTGGGAAGGTTAGGCATCGCAACCGACACAATTGGACTCTCCTTGGGGATTTGTGATTTAGAAAAACGCACAGTTCTTTGCTGTGCTTTTGCCAGCTTAAGTCTTTTAATTTTTCTAGCGGGAGGATGAGTGCTTCCATCCTTATGTGAAGCTGAACCACTAGCCATGAACATAGGCCAGGGCCTCACCCGTGTCGTAAATGGCATATTGGCAAGTTTACTCTTCTCCTCAGACGCTTTTAATTTTGATTTTTGGGTCATTTTACTGAACTTTAGTTTTTGGGATTTTACATGCTCTCTATTATGACATTGGGCATCAGCCTTGGCAGACGACGTTGATGGCATTTCATCATCTTGGCCATGACTAGTGGCAGCAGCTTTAGCACGAGGTGGAAGTGGATCTTGATCTTTCCCTATTTTACCCTCCACATTTTTGTTCTGCATTTTTTAATGTGTGGAATTATATGCCAGTAATATATCAATAGCAATGGCCTACTGTACTGTACTATATGTATACTGCTGGTCACAAAAATGCTGCACTGTCCTACTATATACTGCTCACAATAATGCAGCACAGATATGGATAGTATACTTGACACAGAGCTGCAAGATACAGCAATGGCCTACTGTACTGTACTGTATGTATACTGCTGGTCACCAAAGTGCTGCACTGTCCTACTATATACTGCTCACAATAATGCAGCACAGATATGGATAGTATACTTGACACAGAGCTGCAAGATACAGCAATGGCCTACTGTACTGTACTGCTATAATTATATACTGGTGGTCCCCACAATGCAGCACACTGAGCACAGATATTTGCAGCACACAGCACAGATATTTGCAGCACACTGAGCACAGATATTTGCAGCACACTGAGCACAGATATGGAGCTTTTCAGTGAGAGAACGCAGCCACGTCCTCTTCGTTCAATCTCCAATGCACTAGTGAAAATGGTGGCGACGTGCGGCTCTTTATATAGAATACGAATCTCACAAGAATTCGACAGCGGGATGATGACGTTCGGGCGCGTTCGGGT
Organism: Pseudophryne corroboree; assembly: GCF_028390025.1. Taxonomy (NCBI): domain Eukaryota; kingdom Metazoa; phylum Chordata; class Amphibia; order Anura; family Myobatrachidae; genus Pseudophryne; species Pseudophryne corroboree. The sequence goes on along the minus strand of NC_086445.1, from coordinate 373,732,174 downwards.
TAACCAAGCAAGGCGGGAAGATCCGAGGCTGCCTCGGAACCGTATAAAATAGGTGAATTTCGGGGGGGTTCGGATCTCGGAGACTCAAACCCGCTCATCTCTAGACATGATAGAAATTTTCAAATATATCAAGGGTTTTATCACCTCCAGGAGGGTAACATTCTTCAAATGAAGAGAAATATTAGAACATGAGGACATGCAGAGACTGGAGGGAGGTATGTTCAAGGGAAATTTGAGGAAAAATTACTTCACAGAAACAGTAGTGGATTAATGGTAGAAGCTAAGACAGTAGAGCAATTTAAGCATATATGGGATAGACATAAGGATATCCTTACAAAGAAATAAGGATCAAATAAGGTTTGAGGTAAAAATATGGTAAAAAAAGGAGCAGACTAGATGAACCAAGTAGTTCTTATCTGCCATCACATTCTATGTTTCTATGTTTCTGTGCCCTTTTCCCCTCTACACAATGCAGCTTGGCTGAATGCTTTGTTACTTACAGCAGGGAAAGGGTTAAAGATATATTCTGTGCTGTAGCTGGCATGGTTGGGACAGATAACAGCTGAGGGCTGGGACATTTGGCAGATGGATGGCCGACATCTTTGAAGGACAGAGAGCAAAGTGTGGAGCAGCCCTATTAGCTGCAGTGTGTTGTGATGTTCCCGGTGATTTGTATGAAAGGAGATTGATGGCAGCAGCTAGGGGACTCAGTGAAGAGCCATGCAGATCCCTATGAGAAGAGGTGGATGGCAGCAGCAGAGACAATTAAGGATGTGTTGAGAGACAACTTCTGGCATCCAGTGATGCAGCTACTCAGCTCCCAGTGTAGGAGGGTCAGGAAGTGCCTCCTCCTTCAGAGCAGCAGCCAATGAGCAAAAGAACAGATCACACTCTCCTAGGGCAGTAACTGTGAAAGGTAGATACAGTAGTAGGGGTCACTGACTAAAGGCTGCTGAAATTAGGGCAGAAGAAAATAGACTGCACACTGAAAGAGAGAAAGCTTTGCACTACTTCTAATAGCTATTACTTATATGTTGACAAACAGCAGGAGCCCCTTTTACATTCCCTTACCTGGCAGGATTGATCTATAGTCTACTAGTGCCTGACAGAAAGAGTTAATAAAGCATGCACATTGCACAGAACATATTGATAATGTACTCAGCTTTTATTGCATGTGGAGGAGACCCAGGAACTTTTAGAAAATCCCCGGCCTATCCCTGCTAAACTGGCCTATCCCTGCTCTAAGGAGTTAGCCTCTTTGTGGGATCTGCTTGCGACAGGAGGAGGAGATGCTGTGCAGGATGGATGTGAACCAGAAGTGACACAGAGCGGGGGTCAGGCGCACGTGAGAGCGCGCATGTGAGAGGGCGGTGCCGGATTGGGCAAAAGGTTTTGGGCACCGGATTGTGGGATAGGGAGCCGGTGAGATCGGAAACAGAGAGGGGGGTCAGAGTGGAGCGGAGCGCAGCAAGTGTAACAGCTGCTGCTGCCGCTCTCAGTGCCGCTCTCAGTGTAAAAAGGAGTAAAAAAAAGTGTATTAAAGGCTTTATTCTTGAATGAGTGAGGGGCAGAGAGTAGTGTGTGACTGAGGGGCTGATAATTGTGTGTGAGAGAGGGGCTGAGATTAGTGTGTGAGTGAGGGGCTGAGATTACTGTGTGTGTGATGGGTTGGGACTATTGTGTGAGCAAGGGGCTGAGCTTTGAGTGTGTGAGGGGCAGAGTTTTTGGGTGTGTAGGGCATGTAGGGTGCCTGTTTTGTTTTTGTGCTTTTGTGTGTATACTTTTTTTGTTTTTGTGTGTGTACTAGGAACCTCCAGGCATGCTGCTGCTTATTGTTTTCACCACAACCAGCCTGTTGGGTCAGAACCCTCTACTGAACTGCACAAGGGGATGAGGCAGTAGGCTGCTGCAGTCATCAGAGGAGAGGACAGAAGGGGACGGAGAATGTTGCCATTACAGCTGCTGCCACCGGAGGTGCCGGGGACTATGGCTGCATAAAAATGAAGGATCAAGGACCACACAAAGATAGATAAGTATAAGCCAACTTAATTATTGTATAAGTGAGTGTTTTTGCCCAGATTGTTTTGCTTCTACTTGTTCTTTTTTGCTTCTTCTTTTTCTTTTGAGAGTAACAGGGAGTTAGATCTTACAAACAATATGTGGGGGCTGGGATTGGGGACCTCACTTAGTGCATGTCATGCAAGATGTATGCTCACCTGGAGCTACCGGTGCAGTGTGATTACATCTGCGTGAGGTGTGTGCGAATGGTTGCCCTGGAAGCCCAGGTAACTGATCTAGAGCAAACCATTACGTGACTGAGGGAGATTCACAATCTTGTGCAAGGATTAGATAAAACAGTGGAGGAGCGGTGGGAAGGGTCACTGGTAGAAGAGGACGATCAGGTAGCCAGCTGGGTCACAGTTAGAAGGAAGGAAAAGAGGGGGTGGCTCGACATCTCTGAACTAACAAACCCGAATAAATTTGCACGCCTGGACGAGTATTCTGAGCATGATAGTGAGGAAATGACAGTGCCGGAGGGGACTGCTCCCTCTAACATCCAGAAGAGCGGTCCCTCTGGCGCAGTTGGGAAAAAAGATAGTGAGGTACCTAGCCACATTGTGGTGGTAGGGGATTCTATCATCAGGAAGGCAGATAGGGCAATCTGCTACCGGGACCGTGATCGCCGTACAGTATGTTGTCTCCCGGGTGCTCGGGTGTGGCACATCATGGACTGGGTAGATAGATTGTTGGGAGGGGCTGGGAAAGACTCGGTGGTCTTGGTGCATGTTGGCACCAATGACAAAGTTAGCGGAAGGTGGAATGTCCTTAAGAAAGACTATAGGGACTTAGGCAAGAAACTTAAGGCAAGGACATCTAAGGTAATATTCTCCGAAATATTACCCGTGCCATGCACTAGTCCAGGGAGGCAGAGGGAGATTAGGGAGGTAAATGTGTGGCTTAGGGATTGGTGCAGGAAAGAGGGGTTTGTGTTCCTGGAACACTGGGTGGACTTCTCAGTCAGGTGCCATATCTTTTGTCATGATGCATTGCACCTGAATGAGGAGGGGGCAGCGGTGCTGGGGGGAAGGATGGTTAGAAGGTTGGAGGAGATTTTAAACTAGGAGCCTGGGGGGAGGGTTTAGCTAGAAACTACAGGTCGTGCAGTGAGAATAGTGGGGATGGAGGTAGTAAACGAAATGGGGGAGAAGTTGGGGGAGGATAAGAGCAGCCGGTAATGGTACTAACATGGGTACTAAAAGAGGTTTTACCAAAGCACTAACTAATAATGATTACGGGTCATCATTGCTACATAAGGTGAAAGATGTCCCTAACGCAAGGGGAAATACTTATATTAGTTGTATGTATATGAACGCTAGAAGCCTTACTGGTAAAAAGGGTGAACTAGAAATACTTGCAGCAAGCAAACAGTAAGATATTATAGGCATTACTGAAACTTGGTGGGATGAATCTCATGATTGGACAGTCAATCTAGAGGGCTATACGCTGTTTAGGAGAGACAGACTAAATAAATGGGGTAGAGGGGTATGTCTTTATGTAAAGCCATTTTTAAAACCTGATATACAGGAAGATATTCAGGAGGGGACTGTAGACACTGTTGAGACGTTATGGGTAGAAATTGCATGCAGGGATAACAGAATAAAAGATTTAGTATTGGGTGTATGCTATAGGCCGCCTGGTATTAATGTATCTGATGAGGAATTGTTACTGAAGCATATTGAAAGAGCAGCAGGAGTAGGTGCCATAGTAGTGATGGGAGATTTTAACTATCCAGAGATACACTGGAAAAATGATTCATGTGATACTGCTAGGGGTAATATGTTTTTAAACACACTAAATGATAACTACTTAGTTCAACTAATTGAGGAACCTACCAGGTACAATGCAATCTTAGACCTGGTATTAACATACAATGGGGAATTGGTATCAGGTATTATAGTAGGGGAACCCATAGGAAACAGCGACCCCAATATGGTCACATTCAATATCAGTTTTCATAAACAGTCCTATACAGGCTCAACTAGGACTCTAAACTTTAGCAAAGCAAATTTTGAAATGATGAGGGTATTTTTCAGGGATATTGAACGGGAAGGTTTGTTTTTAGGAAAAAATACTACAGAGAAATGGGATGTATTAAAATCCCTGCTAGCTAAAAAATATGCAAAAAAAATAAGAGCGGCTAAAGTAGAAACTGAAAAACTACTGTAGTAGCAAAGGAAAGCAAAGGGAATCCCCCAAAAATTATTTAAATACATTAATAGCAAGAGATTAAAGAAGGAGAGTATAGGCCCTTTAAAGACAAGTTGGGAGTCCCAGTATTTACTAGAGAGGACCTAATTCAGGGACTAATACAAAATCTCAATAATGAGAATATCCCACTGATAGGTACTTATTTAAGCTAGGAGGCAGTCTGCGACCAAGTAAAACATTTAAAGATTAATAAGTCACCGGGTCCCAATGGAATTCACCCAAGGGTTCTAATGGAGCTTCACTCTGAACTTGCAAAACTGCTATTTTTGATATTTAAGGATTCAGTTATATCAGGTATGGTTCCCAAAGACTGGTGTATAGCGGAAGTAGTGCCTACATTCAAAAAGGGAAGTAAAGCTGAACCGTGTAATTATAGACCAGTTAGTCTTACATCTATAGTGGGGAATGTATTGGAAGGTATTCTAAGGGACAGTATTCAGAAGTTCCTTGAAGCCAATAAGGTCATTACAAGGAATCAACATGGATTTGTGAAGGACAGATCCTGTCAAACCAACTTACTTATTGAAACATTTAGTGCAAACCTCGTTCAGGGTAAAGAGGTGGATGTAATTTTTTTATACTTTGCCAAAGCTTTCGACACTGTACCACACATGCGACTTATCTACAAGCTACAAGAAATAGGGCTAGGAAGCACAATATGCACTTGGGTCAAAAAATGTTTAGATAATAGGGAGCAGCACATTGTGGTTAATGGATCTTTTTCAAATTGGACTGAAGTGCTAAGTGGTGAGCCTCAAGGCTCGGTATTAGGACTGCTTTTATTCAACATTTTCAGTAACGAAAGGTCTAGAGAGCATGGTGTCTATTTTTGCAGATGATACCAAATTGTGTAAAGCTATAAATAATGAGGAAGATGCTGAGTCTCTTCAGAACGACTTAGTTAAATTAGAAGCATGGGCAGCCAAATGGAGAATGCGCTTCAATACAGACAAGTGTAAAGTAATGCACTGTGGTAACAAGAAGAAAAATAACACCTACATACTAAATGGGGTAAAATTAGTGTATTCTGTACTGGAAAAGGACTTAGGTGTTCTCATAGATAGGAAACTAAGCAGCAGTACCCAAAGTAGGATTGCAGCAAAAGGGATAATAAGATATTAGCATGCATAAAATGGGGAAGTGATGCTAGGGACGTAAGTGTTATACTCCCATTACATAAATCACTAGTGAGGCCACACCTTGAATACTGTGTACAATTCTGGGCACCATATTACAGAAAGGATATCCTGGAGCTAGAAAAGGTTCAGAGGCGGGCGACCAAACTAATTAAGGGCATGGAGATGCAGGAATATGATGAAAGGCTTGCAAGACTAGGCATGTTTACACTGGAAAAGAGGAGACTAAGAGGGGACATGATCAACATCTACAAATATATAAAGGGACAATACACAGAGCTTGCGCGGGACCTGCTTTTGGTTAAATCAACACAGAGGACTCATGGACACTCGCTCAGGTTAGAGGAGATGATATTCCGCACAATATGGCGTAAAGGCTTTTTTATGGTAAGGACAATATGTGGTTGGAATTCACTGCCTGAGGGAGTTGTAATGGCGGACTTGTCAACACCTTTAAGAATGGGTTAGATAAATTCCTAATGGATAAGGATATCCAGGGTTATGGTGCATAGTCACGCACTATAGTTACTATAAAAAAAGGGATAAAACGCAATGGCAGACATCAGCATCAGTCAAAATTTTAGACCAAATAATCCTGCATAGGAGACCACAAATAGGTTGAACTCGATGGACAATTGTCTTTTTTCAACCTTAGATACTATGTTTACTATGTTACTATATAAGTAACATACTGTAAGAGTCTGAGCTTGTTAAACTGGAAAACATACTTTAATAAGGAACTTCTAACTGAGTACTCCAATGGGAACTATGTTACTTCCCATTACCAGTACTCAGACTTTTTTAAAGCGCCAATCAATTACAAGGCATCATTTTGCCATGTATATGATGGCCACTTTAAAAACAAACAAACATCTGAGTTCAGCTGGGAACCCGTACCTCTGAACAACTAGGACTTCATTAAATCCGACCCCAGGTATTTAAATATCTACCAAGAGCTCCTTTAGTAAACATGATATTAACCCAATAGGGTAACATTTTCTCAAAAGGGAACAATGGGTTAAGGATTACGTTCTTTTCCATTGCTTAATTTTATACAAACAAAGGACAGCTCCCTGACAACAATGCTATGTACAGACTATAATTGCAAAGTATAATTATTTTTAAACTATGTGATGTTTGTCAATTCCATTGAGGATACCTGAATTCATACTATGTTAGCTATTGCATGACAAGATATATTTAAATATAATTTCTACATAAATATGCACTTAACAAAGAGTGCCCCACAAAAGTATTTTTTTCTCTTTCTGAAATAAATGTATACTCCCTACCACATGTAAACAGACACATATGCACTATGATTGGAAATATGGATTCTCCCAAAAAATTATACAGTATTTTTTGGATTGTGGGAGAACACCAGAGTACCCCAGAGGGGAACACATACAAGCTCACAGGTAAGTCCTTGATGGGAATTAAACACAAAACCTTAGTGCTGTGGGGCAGTAGTTGTAACCATTACACCAACCATGTTGGCAATGATAATAAATGTATTCGGAGAATACCCTGGACCAAAAAAATTTCACAATTCAATGCTTCTGTACAGTTGTTAACAACAGATGTTGCAAATAGCCACAAGAAGTTCTTTCCTACAAAGAAAAGAGGATTACAAGAGAAGGCCAATGACTCACTAAAACAGGATGAATAGGGAAATAAATGAAATGTTAGATCTGGTATTTTTGGTCCACAGTATTGTAGTCCTGAATTTGCTGTACTCACATCCTAGTTTATATATTCCCCACAACAGCTTCTGTATAACCACTATTGTGTATCATTATTGCCGTCAACACTGCATTTTCATAGTTATATTACTACATTGAGCATCAGTACTTTAACTGCTTTTCTCTTCTGAGCAATAACATTTCCTGCTAATCCCACTCACTGCTTTAAAAAAAAAAGAAGCAATTTACAAAACCTAATAGTTTTTTTTCAAAGTACCATTTGGAAGGACTGAATTCATATCAGATTCCATATTACCTATCAATAACTATATCCATGCTACACTCTCATTTACATATTTATTGTATTCATTTTATTTGAATCCAAACCATTTCCATTATTTTTTTCAGATTTGTACTTATTTTATTCTTATAAATATTTTATTATTTCTGTATTTTTCTTTCTATTTTTGGTATACAAATTGCACACAATTTACAAATTATGACTTTAAACCTTTGCCATTTATTATGAGTGCATAAAATATAATGTGAGCATGTTCCATAATCTTTACAAGAGCACTCATGAAGACAGGCTGCTTTTATATTGGTCATAGATCTACACATTGGATTTTAATAACCTTTTTGTCTATGCTGTATGGTCATTATAATTTATGTTTTGGCAGGGTAAGTTTGCATTTCTTTAATATAAGAGAGAAGTACCCTTTTCCGAGGCACCAATTGGAAAACCAATACTTCTAGTATCTCTCCCTCCTGTCAAATGCCTTCTTTGGACCATTATCACCTTCAGAGCAATTATATATATCACAAGATGTTTATGATAAGCTCTGTGTACCTTACTATGCTAGGAATCTACTAGGAAGCTTTGCAGTGTCTGACTGGCTTACTGGGGATACACTACTAATCTGCGTATGCTGGGACAATGTTAAGATGCACCTGCCTCTCTGCACTCAAACAAGCAATCAGCATTGCTAACATGACAATCGGTTAGCAATGTCAATTATAGATGGGAGGGCGAAAGACATTGTTGCGACATACAAAGACTGACAGTAGATCCCTCGTGAGACAGTTGGACTCTGAAGTTCTGAACATGTTACAGTTTTATTAGTGAGGACAAATAGGCACACTTTAAGTAGAGTTTATTGTATTCCAATACCTGTATGTACAATACCAGCTTTCAGAAAGACACAGAACTGAAAGCCTAAATAAATTAGAACTGTAATTAAAGACAAGGTAGTAAGTCTATGTGATATATTCAAAGTATCATTGTCATGATCATGCAAAAAAAAGAGTTAATGCGTTTAAAAGGACTTGAAGCCTGGACCTTTTTTTACCTTTTTTACCAACTTTCAAACCAAAATCTAATACAGACTGTGGGTGTATAAAACAGGAAGTGAGGATCACCTTTGCCTGATTATTGTACTTGCACATCTTATTCTAGCTGCTCCCAGTTCCAGTTACTCTGCTTTTAGATTTCATTGAGCTTGATCTTGGTTCCATCTACAGTATCTCTCTGGCTCTGAATCCTTTCCTTAATTTGCTGACTTTGGCTATTCCTTTAGTACCCTGCTCAGGACTTCTGCTTGAGCATCCACGTACCGAATATCACCACATTTCTCTTATTTTACCAGTCTTTATGATCCAACTTCTAAAATTACATTGCTGCAAGATCCCACCAGCAGTTTCGTGTAACAATCACTAATATTGAAAATAATGAACTTGAAGATGTCACAACACTATTATGATCTGCAAATATTTTAGCTAGAAGTCTAGCAATACCTTTGCCTAGCAGCTTTATAGTGTAACCTTGTCATAATATATGACCTTTATTAAATACACTTAGTACAAAATACATATAAATGACATAAATTATGAATGAACTATGAAAATTTTGAAAGCATTTGTGGTCCAACAAATATAAAAAAATGTATCTAAAGATTTTTAGTTTAGAACTGGAATAAACTTTACCCAAATTTATTTAGAATCTTGATCACATTCATTTGTGATGTGCTTGTGATTCAGGGTGTTGTCTTCTATAGAATACAGCATATGAATTTAGCATACAGAATGAATTACATTTTATGAACGATATTTGCAGATGTTTACTGACTGTTCACAAAAATGACAGTTTTAGGATTGCTACAAAATGTTAAACTGGAAAAAATTAACAACAGTCTAGCGGGGACAACTACTATATGCTACAAATAGCTTAGAAAGCAAATTAAATCACTTCTCCAAGTTGATTAATACAATGAAGTATGGGAAGCGCTTTGACTAAATTTCACAGTCAGTATTTATGAACTTTATATTTTATCATTGCTTTATATAATAGCTTTAATTATTTCTGATCTTATTTCACTATGCAAACTTCCACTGCCCATTAGTTTTGTTTAGGAGAAAGGACATGCCATTCTGAAAGATGAATGTTATTAAGGGTGTGTTCATTGAACTGTTTTAAGCAGACTATAAAATAATTAAGTAAATCTTTTGTTTGCAATTCATCTTTTATTTGAGGAACCAGGCATGTTTTGTCTCAATAACAGCAAATATCTACCTATCTATCTATCTATCTATCTATCTATCTATCTATCTATCTATCTATCTATCTATCTATCTATCTATCTATCTATCTATCTATCTACATGCAGTGTTGAACTGGAGCATGAAGGGCTCTCTGGAGGAATGCAGTGGTAGGGGCCCATGTTTAGGGTTGTGGCCAGTCGGCAGAGGGAGTGTGGCCAGCCAACACATTGGTTTGCCTAACCATTATAATGTCCATGGTGTGGGCCCCTTGATAAATATATATAGTAAATACTGTTAGTGCATACATGATAATGTACCAGATTAAAAACAGGAATACACTGTCAAAGATATCCCATAGAATTGTACAGTATAATGTAACATGTGTACAATGTAAAATTCAGTCAGTGGGGCCCACTGGGGGTTCCCCTGTACCCCTGTGGGTCAGTCCAACCCTGTATGTATGTGTATATATATATATATATATATATGTAGAATGCAGTCAGTTTACCAGCTGTCGGGAACCCGACACATGCCGATAAACCGACAGCTGGCATCCCGACACCTGCCCGTACTTCCCACTAGGTTGATGGGTCCACGCCACCAACCAAGTAGAAATAGAGCACAAAATGTAGTGAGAGGACTCACTGCCTCACCACCGGTATTCCAGCAGATGGGTTGCCACTGTGGGGATACTGAGAGTCAGCATCCTGTCTGCCGGCATATCGTATGTATCCCATATACTAGTGGTCTCCAACCTTAATTGGGATGTGAGCTACTCGAGAAAAATTAAACCTCCTAAGGAGCTACTAAAGTGTTTGGAAAAAAAATGCTGTACTTGAATGGTTGCTGGTGTGCTCTCAGTGTTAAGACTGGACTCATGGGGGGCAGTGGCATAGCTATACATTTTGCACCCTCCTGCAGAAAAAGTTTCTGGCGCCCCTCCCACTGCTATATTAAAAGCAAAGAATTATCGTGCGCCATAGGCGCATGCTCAAAAAAGAGGGTGTGGCCACACTGCAAGGGGCCTGGTATTGTAGGAAAAGACTATCTTATACCCCAGTTTTGCAAACTGCATGCCCAGACACTGGCCACCACAGGAAAAAACGAATCCTGATTCATGGCCCTTACATTATTTGCCATTTTTCCTCCTTATAGTAATGCCCATTACACATTATACCACACACCGCAATGCCCATTACACATTATGCCACACACCGTAATGGCTGTTACACAATATGCCAAACACAATAATGCCACTTACACATTTTTCCACACACCATAATGTTCCTGACACATTATGCCACACATCGCAATGTCCGTAATACATTATGCCCCACACCGTAATGCCTGCCACATTATGTCACCTACTGCAATGCCTGTGATATATTATGCCACACACCATAATGCCACTTACATATTATGCCCCACAGTAAGGCTTCTAATTAATTTTAAATTACCTGCTCATTGTCAGGGGTCTCATACTCATTGCCAGGGGTTTCATATTCTTTGCCAGGGGTTTCATGCTCTGGGTGTTCTGCTTGTTGCCAGGGGTGTAATGCTTGTTGCCAGGAGGGTAATGGTCGTTGCCAGGGGTTTCATGTTCTGAGTTCCATACTTGTTGCAAGGGGTGTCATGCTCATTGCCGGGGGTCTTGTTGACAGGGGTGTATTGCTCTGCGTGTCATGCTAGTTGCCTATGGTCTTGATGCCAGTGGTGTAATACTCTGTGTGTCATGCTTATTGCCAGGGGTGTAATTCTCTGCGTGTCATGCTTGTTGCTAAGGGTCATGTTGCCAGGGGTGTAATGCTAAGCATGTCATGCTCATTGTCAGGGGTCTAGTTGCCAGGGGTGTAATGCTCATTACCAGGGAGGGGCATACTGTTCAAGGTGCACACATGATGGCAAAAGACAGCATGGTATACAGCAGCTCTCCCCCAGCCCCTGCACTTACTCTCCCAGACTGTCTGACACAAGAAATTGTCCTAGCTTAGCTGCCACCTCCTCGGAGTCTCCTGAGCCCAGCCGCCTTCTGTCTCTGCCAGGCTGCCCACTTCTGTCTCCCCCCAGCTTCTTGCTCAGGCTCTGATAAACACTGAGGAGGCTGAGGCGCAGCAGCAGCAAGCCGCTTAGACCGGTGTACGTCCACAGGAAGTGCAGAGGCATCTCTGGGAGATGCATCTCAGGCATGCTGGGCTGGATGGCAAGCTCTGCAGCAGGACAGGACTCCCTCTGGGTGCCACTAGTGCTGAGCGCTTCCGGCACGTCTTACAGCACTGTGCAGCCTGACAGACACTAGAGGTCAAGTATGACCTCTAGCACATGTCTCCTCCATGGAAGAGGAGTGCTAGGGATCATTCAGGGGGAATCAGTTGCGGACTCCTCCCCAAAGTTGGCCAGCGGTAACAGCCAGCATGGGTCAAGTGACCCGGATTGCGGCTGCGAGCGACGGGTTGGTGACCGCTGCCATATACTGCCAGTGTTTGAAGGGCGGCACTAACAGGACTTCATACAGATGAATAAAAGACTGATGGAGTTAGTTCAAATTCGTTCAACGTTTTGGTGTTCACCGCCTTTATCAAGAACTCCATGTTTTTTATTCATCTGTATGAAGTCCTGTGAATGCCGCCCTTCAAACACTGGCTATATTGGGGATCTGCAGACCCAGGTATGGCACCAGGGCATATATATATATATATATATATATATATCAAAGCTTGTTGCACGGCACTCACTGTGTCCTCAGCTGGGGTTGAAGTTAACAAAGTAGCCGGTGCCTTCCAATGGTTACAGCAAGCGCTGTGTCCGATAATATATCCGGCGTGTAGGCGGCACTCACGGCATGAAATAAAACAACAGATGCAAGTCTGGGTTGCAAAATCAACGTTTCAATGTTAAGTGAACATTTTCGTCAGGATTAACAAGTATAACTGTGCCACTCACCTAAATACCCCGTCTGATGGTCCATGGCGCCAGCGGCCCGTCGCGTCTCGCTCATTGAATGACGTCATGCTGAGGCGCCGGCTTCGGCGTCATGGAGCACCCGGACCGGAACACCTCTAAAAAGTGATATACGAGAATTATCCAATGTGTAGAAATAAATCCGCAGTACAAGTCTAGACAACATAACATAAAATCCTATGGTTAATTGATGATAGACATAGAGCTGAGTGCTCGATGCTAAAAGGCGTTAATTGCACCATTTGTCTAACTTTAACTGTTAGATGTGACACACGCTGATAGGACACATACTAAGAAACATGTATACATAATAACAATCACATTGTAACAAATGCTGTCCAAATAGAATCAGCCCATAAAAGATGAAGTAATGCATGGTATAATAGAAAAGACTAATGTATGTCAATGGATGATGGAGAGAATACAGTGTTAGAAGCTTATATGGTAAAAATGATGCAGCACACTGACTAAATGAATGCAGATAACCCTGCATGTTCGTTTAGCCCACGGGGGGACAAGGTGTCTAACAAAAATATCCATTTAGCTTCTGCTTTCAATAGAAGTTGGCCACGATCACCACCTCTCTTAAGGGGTGGGATGTGGTCAATTATGCGATGCCGCAAAACTGCAATGGAGTGTTTAGCTTGTAAAAAGTGTCGTGCTACAGGTTGGTCGCTCCGACCTGTTGTTAAGGCGGCTCGGATGGATGTACGGTGTCCTGCCATTCGCTCTTTAAACATGCAATCAGTCTTGCCGAAATAATGAAGCCCGCAAGGGCAACTCAGGAGGTAGACTACAAAAAGTGTGGCGCATGTCACACGATGTCTGATCTTAAATGTTTTCCCCGTAAATGGATGACAGAAAGTGTCTCCTATTAGCATATGGCTGCATGTAGTGCAGCCTAAGCATTTGAAACATCCTGGACATGAAGATTTGAGAAAAGTAGTAGTTTGTGTTTTTTTGGTGCCTACAATCATAGTTTTAACCACCATATCACGTATATTCTTTCCTCTCTTATAAGCTGGCATAATGCGTGTATTGGACAAGGTGTTAAGTTTTTTGTCTGTTTGTACTATGGGCCAAAACTGTTTGGTGGCTCTACTAACCACAGCACTCTGTGTATTATACTGATTGGTCCATATCAACCTGTCGGCTTTGGTAGATTTGTCGACGGGGGCTAAAGTGTCACTTCTTTTCATCTTGAGTACTTTGTTTTTAATGCAAAGTAATTCAGAATGGGTATATCCTCTTTGTACAAATTTGGTAATCATGTTATTACAGGCTAATTCAAAATTAGCTTCATCACTGATGATTCGTTTTAAACGAAGCATCTGAGAATACGGGAGACCTTTACGAAGGGATATAGGGTGATGGCTGGAAGCCTGTAAAAGATTATTTCTATCTGTATTTTTAATGTAAATATCAGTCTCAATTCTTTGTTCATTGATGTTAATTAATACATCCAGGTAATTGACACTCTGTTCATGTATGTAGTATGTGAATTTGATTGGAGAATTGGACTTATTGTGTGATTCTAATAACGATTCCAACAAACTGCGAGGGCCTGTCCAAAATAAAAGCAAATCGTCTATGTATCTGAGATACAATAAGACGTAAGGTTTGGCTGTTTCATTGGACAGGAACAGTGTCTCCTCCACTTGCAACATGAAACTGTTAGCAAAGGAGGGCGACACGTTGCTGCCCATGGAACAACCTGCAAGCTGTAAAAAAAATTGGTTATTGAACAGAAAATAGTTTCTCTGCAAAGTAAGTTGCAATAAAGAAAGAAAAAGGTCAATGTCAGGTCCATTAAATGCTGGATTGTTCCGAATCAAGTTTTCCCCTGCTTTCAATCCTTCCACGTGAGGGATGCAGGTATATAAGTTCTGAACATCTATAGTGACCAATAAACAATTAGTAGGAACTGTAGTGATGGTTGATAATTTATTGAGGAGAGATGTAGTGTCCTTTAAGCAGTGGTCAACTGCTTGAATACACGGTTGTAAGTAATGGTCCAAAAAGATGGATACTTTTTGAAAAAGAGACCCCCTAGCGGAGATTATAGGGCGTGCAGGGGGACACTGGCTATTTTTATGTATTTTTGGTACCGAATACAAGATTGGTACAATGGGAAATTTGGTGGTCATAGCTTCGCATTGGGAAGATGATAACAAGCCTTCCTGCATGGCTTTTGTTAAAAAAATATCCAATTCTTTTTTAAAGATGTTTGTTGGATCAGAATGAAGCTTGCGGTATGTTGCAGAGTCAGATAATTGTTGATCCAATTCAGAAATATAATCAGAGATGTTCTGTATTACGATGGCTCCCCCCTTATCCGCCGGGCGGACAACGATGTCGTCGTATTTGCTTACATTGTTTAAAGCATGCCATTCTGCCTTTGTGAGATTGGAATGAGGAGGTTTTTCTTGTTTAATTGCAAGTTGTACTTGATGATTGACCGTTCTTGTGAAAACTTTAATAGATTGGTTCTGAGAGAATGGGTCAAATTTGGATTTGGCTCTTAATGCCGGTGGTAGTGTAGTAGTGGTGGATAAACTGGAAGGATTTTGTGCAAAATACTCTTTTAGGCGGAGTTGTCGTTCCAGTTTATATTGTTCCACCTTCCAGGTGAAGGGGTCAAATCTTGTTGTAGGGACGAAATTGAGTCCTTTCGAGAGAACCTGCAATTCAGTAGGGGCGAGTTGACGATCTGAGAGGTTAAAAATCATCTCCTTTTGGAGTAAGTTGTTTTCCTTCCTTGCCGTCCTCTGGCATTGCCCGCCCCTCCTCGTGATCTTGCGCTTGGGTCGGCAATTTGTGCCCATGTACGTGCTCCTAAAGGGGGAAGGCATGTACTAGGATGTTGTGTATCAGTTTCACTTGCTGAAGCTGTGCCCTCTGTAGACGTGTCGGTATCCAACTGATTTACATTGAATCGGTTATACTGCCGTCTTCTAGGTAGTCGGTTGGTTGTAGGTGTGCCAGAGACCTATGGATACACTTGTCGTTTGGCGTAATCATTGTTTACAGTATCCAGTTTATTCCTCTTGTATGCAATGAGATCTTTTTGATATTTGTCAAGTTGAAGGGTTAATTTCTCGTACCAGTTAGTGGAGGTATCAGATTGTAAAGTTGCATTATGTGATTTTTCAAAGATCTCAATCTGGCTGCGTGTGGTCTCGAGCTCTCGGGTTACTTCTTCAGTAACTAATAAAATTAAATCATATGAGCATTTGTTTAAAATGGACACCCATTTTTTACAAAAAGTTACATTGAATCTCCCAATTGTTGGTATGTTCTTTATACGAATCCCTGGGGTATTTTACCTTGTCGGTGGTAATCTGACAATGTGACACCGTGATAATAGAAATCCTTCTCACGACGTTTTAATTTAAACAGTTCCCGGAATAAATTGATGTTGTCTGGCACGCCACCTGTAGCTGTGAGGTCTTCCTTGAAATGGATATTAGTGGCATCAATGTCAGAATAACTGAACGTTTCACCAGGTGTTAAGTCCACTGCAATACATAGCTCTTCAATGTCGGTGTCCGCATGTGTAGACATAATGGATTTAGGATAATTCGCAATACAAATAAAATATGTGCTTGTGAAACCAAATAAGTGAAATAGTGTTCCAATAAAAACAGTCCAGACGTATGAAAACTTTCTGGGAAAGGGTGCCTGTGATTAACCACGGACTGGAGCAGCCCCAATGGTCAAAATGTATCAATGCTTGTTGCACGGCACTCACTGTGTCCGCAACCAGATTGAGATCTTTGAAAAATCACATAAAGCAACTTTACAATCTGATACCTCCACTAACTGGTACGAGAAATTAACCCTTCAACTTGACAAATATCAAAAAGATCTCATCGCATACAAGAGGAATAAACTGATACTGTAAACAATGATTACGCCAAACGACAAGTGTATCCATGGGTCTCCGGCACACCTACAACCAACCGACCACCTAGAAGACGGCAGTATAACCGATTCAATGTAAATCAGTTGGATACCGACACGTCTGCAGAGGGCACAGCTTCAGCAAGTGAAACTGATACACAACATCCTAGTACATGCCTTCCCCCTTTAGGAGCACGTACACGGGCACAAATTGCCGACCCAAGCGCAAGACCACGAGGAGGGGCGGGCAATGCCAGAGGACGGCAAGGAAGGAAAACAACTTACTCCAAAAGGAGATGATTTTTAACCTCTCAGATCATCAACTCGCCCCTACTGAATTGCAGGTTCTCTCGAAAGGACTCAATTTCGTCCCTACAACAAGATTTGACCCCTTCACCTGGAAGGTGGAACAATATAAACTGGAACGACAACTCCGCCTAAAAGAGTATTTTGCACAAAATCCTTCCAGTTTATCCCCCACTACTACACTACCACCGGCATTAAGAGCCAAATCCAAATTTGACCCATTCTCTCAGAACCAATCTATTAAAGTTTTTACAAGAACGGTCAATCATCAAGTACAACTTGCAATTAAACAAGAAAAACCTCCTCATTCCAATCTCACAAAGGCAGAATGGCATGCTTTAAACAATCTAAGCAAATACGACGACATTGTTGTCCACCCGGCGGATAAGGGGGGAGCCATCGTAATACAGAACATCTCTGATTATATTTCTGAATTGGATCGACAATTATCTGACTCTGCAACATACCGCAAGCTTCATTCTGATCCAACAAACATCTTTAAAAAAGAATTGGATATTGTTTTAACAAAAGCCATGCAGGAAGGCTTGTTATCATCTTCCCAATGCGAAGCTATGACCACCAAATTTCCCGTTGTACCAATCTTGTATTCGGTACCAAAAATACATAAAAATAGCCAGTGTCCCCCTGCACGCCCTATAATCTCCGCTAGGGGGTCTCTTTTTCAAAAAGTATCCATCTTTTTGGACCATTACTTACAACCGTGTATTCAAGCAGTTGACCACTGCTTAAAGGACACTACATCTCTCCTCAATAAATTATCAACCATCACTACAGTTCCTACTAATTGTTTATTGGTCACTATTGACGTTCAGAACTTATATACCTGCATCCCTCACGTGGAAGGATTGAAAGCAGTGGAAAACTTGATTCGGAACAATCCAGCATTTAATGGACCTGACATTGACCTTTTTCTTTCTTTATTGCAACTTACTTTGCAGAGAAACTATTTTCTGTTCAATAACCAATTTTTTTTACAGCTTGCAGGTTGTTCCATGGGCAGCAACGTGTCGCCCTCCTTTGCTAACAGTTTCATGTTGCAAGTGGAGTAGACACTGTTCCTGTCCAATGAAACAGCCAAACCTTACGTCTTATTGTATCTCAGATACATAGACGATTTGCTTTTATTTTGGACAGGCCCTCGCAGTTTGTTGGAATCGTTATTAGAATCACACAATAAGTCCAATTCTCCAATCAAATTCACATACTACATACATGAACAGAGTGTCAATTACCTGGATGTATTAATTAACATCAATGAACAAAGAATTGAGACTGATATTTACATTAAAAATACAGATAGAAATAATCTTTTACAGGCTTCCAGCCATCACCCTATATCCCTTCGTAAAGGTCTCCCGTATTCTCAGATGCTTCGTTTAAAACGAATCATCAGTGATGAAGCTAATTTTGAATTAGCCTGTAATAACATGATTACCAAATTTGTACAAAGGGGATATACCCATTCTGAATTACTTTGCATTAAAAACAAAGTACTCAAGATGAAAAGAAGTGACACTTTAGCCCCCGTCGACAAATCTACCAAAGCCGACAGGTTGATATGGACCAATCAGTATAATACACAGAGTGCTGTGGTTAGTAGAGCCACCAAACAGTTTTGGCCCATAGTACAAACAGACAAAAAACTTAACACCTTGTCCAATACACGCATTATGCCAGCTTATAAGAGAGGAAAGAATATACGTGATATGGTGGTTAAAACTATGATTATAGGCACCAAAAAAACACAAACTACTACTTTTCTCAAATCTTCATGTCCAGGATGTTTCAAATTCTTAGGCTGCACTACATGCAGCCATATGCTAATAGGAGACACTTTCTGTCATCCATTTACGGGAAAAAAATTTAAGATCAGACATCGTGTGACATGCACCACACGGTTTGTAGTCTACCTCCTGAGTTGCCCTTGCGGGCTTCATTATGTCGGCAAGACTGATTGCATGTTTAAAGAGCGAATGGCAGGACACCGTACATCCATCCGAGCCGCCTTAACAACAGGTCGGAGTGACCAACCTGTAGCACGACACTTTTTACAAGCTAAACACTCCATTGCAGTTTTGCGGCATCGCATAATTGACCACATTCCACCCCTTAAGAGAGGTGGTGATCGTGGCCAACTTCTATTGAAAGCAGAAGCTAAATGGATATTTTTGTTAGACACCTTGTCCCCCCGTGGGCTAAACAAACATGCAGGGTTATCTACATTCATTTAGTCAGTGTGCTGCATCATTTTTACCATATAAGCTTCTAACACTGTATTCTCTCCATCATCCATTGACATACATTAGTCTTTTCTATTATACCATGCATTACTTCATCTTTTATGGGCTGATTCTATTTGGACAGCATTTGTTACAATGTGATTGTTATTATGTATACATGTTTCTTAGTATGTGTCCTATCAGCGTGTGTCACATCTAACAGTTAAAGTCAGACAAATGGTGCAATTAACGCCTTTTAGCATCGAGCACTCAGCTCTATGTCTATCATCAATTAACCATAGGATTTTATGTTATGTTGTCTAGACTTGTACTGCGGATTTATTTCTACACATTGGATAATTCTCGTATATCACTTTTTAGAGGTGTTCCGGTCCGGGTGCTCCATGACGCCGAAGCCGGCGCCTCAGCATGACGTCATTCAACGAGCGAGACGCGACGGGCCGCTGGCGCCATGGACCATCAGACGGGGGTATTTAGGTGAGTGGCACAGTTATACTTGTTAATCCTGACGAAAATGTTCACTTAACATTGAAACGTTGATTTTGCAACCCAGACTTGCGTCTGTTGTTTTATTTCATGCAGTGAGTGCCGCCTACACGCCGGATATATATATATATATATATATATATACCGGAAAAATGGATGAATAGGGGGCGCCCAGAGTTTAAGTGAATAAAATTGATTTTCAAACAGTTCTTGTAAAACACCACAATACAAACTGCAGCCTCATACCAAGTATCTCACCACTGTGGGCTGGATATCACAAGATGTAAAACAGAAAAACCACGGCAATACTGGAACACTTCACTAGGGAAAGGCGTATCCACTGTTCACCATAGGATCCGTCTGGACACTGCTCATTACCAGCATGAAGGACAATATTCTGGGCATACACCACATTGGATAGGCCACGTTTCTATGCATTTCGTGTAATCACTTTATCAGAGGAGCCCTCAGACAGACCACTTTTGTCAAAAATGTGTAAAAAGAAAAAGAAAAAAGAAACAGAAAAAAAACTAATGTATATCTATCAGGTATTAATCCTGAAATGAATCCAGAAAAACACTTTAATGAATTCCTTCATTCAAACCCAGAGGGCGAATAGTGTCCAGCTGGTGGATCCATGATGCTTCCTGTTGCAGCAGCAATTATGCCCAATCGCCACCTCTTTTAAGTGGAGCAACCCTATCAATGACCGTGCATTTAAAAGATGCCAAAGTATGGCGAGACTCATAATAATGTGTATATATATATATATATATATATTTATTTATTTATTTTCTTGCAGTACTTGCTTTTATTTGAAGTAGTCCATTGTCCTGTGATTATATATGGGCACAATTGATAAATTCTCCTAATATGTCCAGATACATCACTCTCACTCTGATTCACTAATGGGAATGGCGATGGGGGTTAACGTATAAGGTTAGAAGGGAGTGACATATTTGTATAAATATTATAGACCTACTGTTTTCACAAATACAATTATTATATACAATAAACACATAATTATCAGTTTCTACATAGAAATGTAGATATCTCTGAATGGCCTTTCATTTAACACCTTCTCTATCAAAAATTACCCCCGCCAACTATGCCCTCTCTTCTCACTTCTGTTCGCCCTAGTGATGGAACCACTAACTGCAAATATCTGACTTAATAATAATATTTCAGGAATTCCCATAGACTGCATAGATCACAAGATAGCATTAAATATTGATGACATGATTCTGATGCTTACCAACCCCCATCTCTCCCTCCCAACCCTATTCAAAGAAACTCACATTTTTGGTCTGTATTCAAATGATAAAATAAACACTAATAAATCTGAAATGCGTTCACTAATTTAACACAAAACTTTGGAGATTTGCACAAACTCGAACAATGGGGGTAATTCCAAGTTGATCGCAGCAGGATTTTTGATAGCAATTGGGCAAAACCATGTGCACTGCAGGGGAGGCAGATATAACATGTGCAGAAAGAGTTGGATTTGGGTGGGTTATTTTATTTCTGTGCAGGGTAAATATTGGCTGCTTTATTTTTACACTGCAAATTAGATTGCAGATTGAACACACCCCACCCAAATCTAACTCTCTCTGCACATGTTATATCTGCCTCCCCTGCAGTGCACATGGTTTTGCCCAATTGCTATCAAAAATCCTGCTGCGATCAACTTGGAATTACCCCCAATGTTTTTTCATCGCTTGAGTGTTCATAGTGTGATTGACAGGAAGTGGGAATTTCTGGGCGGAAACTGGCCATTTTCAGGGAGTGTGCTAAAAAATGCAGGCGTGCCAGGAAAAAAATGCAGGAGTGGCTGGAGAAGCGGGGGAGTGGCTGGCCGAACGCAGGGCGTGTTTGTGACGTCAAACCAGGAACTAAACGGACTGAGGTGAATGCAATCTAGGAGTAGGTCTGGGGCTACTCAGAAACTGCAAGGAATTATTTAGTAGCAGTTCTGCTAATCTTTCGTTCGCTATTCTGCTAAGCTAAGATACACTCCCAGCGGGCGGTGGCCTAGCATTTGCAATGCTGCTAAAAGCAGCTAGCGAGTGAACAACTCGGAATGACCACCTATATACTGCCTAATTCCTGAGATTTCTGGCTTCAATCAAATCGGACCTCTATGCCTGGGAAAAATAGTTTATCGCCTGGTTTGGAGAATATTCTTCCCTTTTTATTATTCCTCTGGCAGATATTACCAATTCATATCCCTGCAAAAAACTCTCAAACACGTACAGAGAGAGATTTCTGATTTCATTTGGGCTGGGGAAAAAAACTTAGGGTTAAGATGCATATATTGCAGAAGCATCAAACCTCTGGAGATGTGGGCATCCCTGATCTCAAATATTTCTGAGCCATGTAGCTGACTTCATGTGTACACTGGCATGCTTCCCCAGACCAGCGAGTATGGACATCCATTGAAGTTCATATACTCTCAGTGTATTCTACCTATAGCCTTTTATGGTACCCTCCATCTAGCTGCCTTGCAAATATAAACTCATAGTTTGCATTGATAATATGCAATCCAGTGCTGAAAAAGCCCTTATACATATTTATAGCAATTAGAACCGCTTGTATTTGGTGGTATTATATGAAAATACTTCCCATCATTGCTGATATTCCAGTGGTCTGCAAAATTGAGGGCAATACCCAGCAGTTCATCAGTTGATCAGTTGTGGAAGGCATTTGGAAATAGAAAAAATTGTTATGTTTTTATATATATATATATATATATATATATATATACTGTATGGACAATGATATACATATTAACAGGACATATTTATTTTTATATTTTAGCCCTCTGCATTGCTACAGAAACCAGAAGAGAATGTTCTGATGTTAGGTGAACCTCCAGCTAACACATCTGCTCCCAAAGAGCCTTCCACACTACCCACACCAGTCATCACAGCTCCAGCTGTTTATGTCCAGCCAATTTGGAGGAGAAAGAAGCAACCCTGTATGGCAGCAGATGCAACTGACTCCGTCATTCATCATGTGATGCAGTTCTCTAGTGCAGTACTCAATAAGATTACTGAATTTGTGGATTCCATAGGCACATATGTCACTGCAAAACTCAGGGAAATGGAGGATTTATAGATAAAGGCTGCAGAAAAATGAAGACCTTAGAGAAAGCTGATAGAGGGGAACTGGCTACAAACAGTTACATTGCAACCCATGCTACCCCCATTTATGAGTCTTTCAGGGCTGTGTACCCTGATCCCCCACTACACATGGGTTGTAATCCATTGCTACAGACACAACATGTCCTCCTCCTCCTCAGTAACAACAATGTCCTCCTCCCATGAGTCCCAGAACATACCTTCCAGCAAGTGATGGCGGTTTGGGGTATACTGGCAGGTCATCCACTGAGGACAGTTTGTATCAGTTTGGTCAGCATCACAAGAACCTGAGATACTATGTTTATCATTAGTTTAGGTTTTATATTTAGGGGTGTATTTAATTCTAGTAGGAAACTGCTGTCTTGTCGGAAAGATGGCAGTTTCTGACTTTTTTAGGTTCGACGAGGCTCCAACCTATTCAATAAGGCTGCCTTTTTTCCTGACAAGTCAGGAATTACGACTTGTCGGAAAAAACATGGATTGGCAGAATAGCCATGGATCCATGTGCTTTTGTTGGAAATGCGGTCAAATCTGACAGGTTTTGGCTCCGTTTCCGACAATGTCAGTCTGACTTTAAAAAAAATCAGATTGAGGAGATGAGACGGCGGAGCAGGGACATGTCTGAGGGAGGCGGGGACATGTTTTGAGGGGTGTAGGGATGGGGGAGGATTAGGAGGAAGAGATGGCGGGCAGGTGAGGAGGATGGGAGAGGAGAGAGGTGGAGACACATCATGTGGGTGAGCGGGGACCGGTAGGAGGGGATTGGGACCATGTGAGGAGAAGAGCGGGCATGAGTGAGGAGAGGAGCGGGGACGGATGAGGATGAGCTAAGAGATGGAGTGGGACAGAAGCAGCATGGACGGGACACCAGCGCTCTGCATTAGAGGACCCACCCACTGAACGTGTCAGAAATAGGTGTAGCACGGGGTATGAGCAGCGTCTGCCTCCCCAGGTCGTGCGTAATAGGGGCAAGTGATAATTATCAGAAACGGCAAAATCCAACAGTCAGATTTGGCCGCTCATTGAATACTGCATTGTTGGATCCTTTCCATCGGAAAGGATCCAACAAGCATTGAATACACTCCTTAGACTTATTTAATATTATGGTTATACAGTTTATATGTTTATATCTTTATATATAGTTGTTTTATAACTTTTGTAGAGTTTAATAACATTGTATTTTTCTAAAGTTTTATATGTTTACTAAAAAAAAGTTAAAAGTTTTATATTATAAAAATTATATATAGTTTTTAAAATGTTTGCACTCACCTTTAAATATTGCTCTTTAAGCAACTGCATGATGGCTTGTCACATCTCAGGTATGATGAGGCCCAGGCTGTGAGATAAATGTGCTGAACTTGAGATCTGCCAGGGACCTTTCCGGTAGCCAGGAAGTACAGGGTATCCACCAGGCACTGTTGTACAGGTATGGCTCTACTTAAATAGGTGTCACACTCCTCATTGCAGTGAATGACCAGCTGTAGCGGGTAATAAAAGGTGGTGTCATCCATTTGCAGTAGTCATCATTATTTTCTCTCATCTGGTGTAATAGAAGCATATGGCACTTGGACTTGACCCTTGGCCCAGCACCTTCTATTGATAAGGGCCCTTTTCTCCCTCCTTTTCTGAGATTGAGGAGCTTACTGTATTGACCACATAGCCAGCAACAGATTGTTTATGATCCATTCTTACTGGTAAAATAGCCAGGGTAGCAAGAGTATTAACAGTAGAGTGCAGCAGTAGCGTATATAACTAGTGCCTTCACAATAAAATAGCAATACTGTAATAATGAATATTGTACTTCCTCTTCCTATTTTGTCTGTTCAGTCCACCCATTATTATAAGTAATTTGCATTTTCCAGACTGAAAGCACAATTATCTGACAGTGTGTATGGAGACCCTATATTTGCAAGACTATTTGGAATTGAAAGGATTGTTTGAAACTAAATGATTATCGGATAGTGCAGTCCAATGGTTTGGATGTTGAGAGATCTGTGCATGAGCAGATGTCACACTGCGCTTGTTCAGATCTCTGTGTGTGTGGTTGCATGCAGTGCCCCAAAGCTGCGGCATGATTGACATGTTGCAATCATTTGGTGGCAGGATGGAGATGGTAATGGAGACTGTTTTACAAAACAGTGTATCACCCCCATTTTGTAGGCATGCTGATGCCAGGGTCTGCATCTCCCAACAGGATTTCCGGGCCCTGGCAGAGGAGTTCCAGCTGTCTTCCTGAGTAGATGCCTCCTATAACATTAGCATATTTTCACTACATTCAAAGAGGCAACAGCAATTCAAATAGTGTCCACTTCTTTATCACCTAGTGTACAGTATACTGTATAGTCACTGTTTCCCGGAAATTGTTGGTTGGTCTGAATTGGTCTAGTCTTTAGCATCATTGGTGTATTCTCAGCACTACTCATAAATGTAACAGTTCCTCAGGTTACATTTTATGTAAAATAATACAATTCAATCACAAGTATATTTCTAGATCACATGTGTAAGTATTAGTTACTGTATTTCACTTTGTCCTACTAAGTGGAGGCTATATACTGCACACCAGGACAGTGCTAGCAAACTTCATTTTCACATGATTTTTAACTGATGCAGAGTGGAGCCAGGTAAACATTGAATCAAAGAATACATTAAAGATGAAGTTTATAACATTGCTACCGTAATTGAGTTTTAAAATTAGGCTAGCATCATTAGGCTCTGGTACATATTATTGTTAATTTTATTTGCTATGCTTTATTACACACTACACAAAACTCATGTAAATGTTATGCATACTGTATACCAGAGTCAATATAAAAAAGCACAAAAGCACATTTAACCCAATATATTGCTTAACCACTAATACAGTTTTTTGAAAAATGTATCACTTGAATTCAGTAAAGAAATGAAACCAGTATTTTCTAGAGATGAGCGCCTGAAATTTTTCGGGTTTTGTGTTTTGGTTTTGGGTTCGGTTCCGCGGCCGTGTTTTGGGTTCGAACGCGTTTTGGCAAAACCTCACCGAATTTTTTTTGTCGGATTCGGGTGTGTTTTGGATTCGGGTGTTTTTTTCAAAAAACCCTAAAAAACAGCTTAAATCATAGAATTTGGGGGTAATTTTGATCCCAAAGTATTATTAACCTCAAAAAACATAATTTACACTCATTTTCAGCCTATTCTGAACACATCACACCTCACAATATTATTTTTAGTCCTAAAATTTGCACCGAGGTCGCTGTGTGAGTAAGATAAGCGACCCTAGTGGCCGACACAAACACCGGGCCCATCTAGGAGTGGCACTGCAGTGTCACGCAGGATGTCCCTTCCAAAAAACCCTCCCCAAACAGCACATGACGCAAAGAAAAAAAGAGGCGCAATGAGGTAGCTGACTGTGTGAGAAAGATAAGCGACCCTAGTGGCCGACACAAACACCGGGCCCATCTAGGAGTGGCACTGCAGTGTCACGCAGGATGTCCCTTCCAAAAAACCATCCCCAAACAGCACATGACGCAAAGAAAAAAAGAGGCGCAATGAGGTAGCTGACTGTGTGAGAAAGATAAGCGACCCTAGTGGCCGACACAAACACCGGGCCCATCTAGGAGTGGCACTGCAGTGTCACGCAGGATGTCCCTTCCAAAAAACCCTCCCCAAACAGCACATGACGCAAAGAAAAAAAGAGGCGCAATGAGGTAGCTGTGTGAGTAAGATTAGCGACCCTAGTGGCCGACACAAACACCGGGCCCATCTAGGAGTGGCACTGCAGTGTCACGCAGGATGGCCCTTCCAAAAAACCCTCCCCAAACAGCACATGACGCAAAGAAAAAAAGAGGCGCAATGAGGTAGCTGACTGTGTGAGTAAGATTAGCGACCCTAGTGGCCGACACAAACACCGGGCACATCTAGGAGTGGCACTGCAGTGTCACGCAGGATGTCCCTTCCAAAAAACCCTCCCCAAAAAGCACATGACGCAAAGAAAAAAAGAGGCGCAATGAGGTAGCTGACTGTGTGAGAAAGATAAGCGACCCTAGTGGCCGACACAAACACCGGGCCCATCTAGGAGTGGCACTGCAGTGTCACGCAGGATGTCCCTTCCAAAAAACCCTCCCCAATCAGCACATGATGCAAAGAAAAAGAAAAGAAAAAAGAGGTGCAAGATGGAATTATCCTTGGGCCCTCCCACCCACCCTTATGTTGTATAAACAAAACAGGACATGCACACTTTAACCAACCCATCATTTCAGTGACAGGGTCTGCCACACGACTGTGACTGATATGACGGGTTGGTTTGGACCCCCCCCAAAAAAGAAGCAATTAATCTCTCCTTGCACAAACTGGCTCTACAGAGGCAAGATGTCCACCTCATCTTCACCCTCCGATATATCACCGTGTACATCCCCCTCCTCACAGATTATCAATTCGTCCCCACTGGAATCCACCATCTCAGCTCCCTGTGTACTTTGTGGAGGCAATTGCTGCTGGTCAATGTCTCCGCGGAGGAATTGATTATAATTCATTTTAATGAACATCATCTTCTCCACATTTTCTGGATGTAACCTCGTACGCCGATTGCTGACAAGGTGAGCGGCGGCACTAAACACTCTTTCGGAGTACACACTTGTGGGAGGGCAACTTAGGTAGAATAAAGCCAGTTTGTGCAAGGGCCTCCAAATTGCCTCTTTTTCCTGCCAGTATAAGTACGGACTGTGTGACGTGCCTACTTGGATGCGGTCACTCATATAATCCTCCACCATTCTATCAATGTTGAGAGAATCATATGCAGTGACAGTAGACGACATGTCCGTAATCGTTGTCAGGTCCTTCAGTCCGGACCAGATGTCAGCATCAGCAGTCGCTCCAGACTGCCCTGCATCACCGCCAGCGGGTGGGCTCGGAATTCTGAGCCTTTTCCTCGCACCCCCAGTTGCGGGAGAATGTGAAGGAGGAGATGTTGACAGGTCGCGTTCCGCTTGACTTGACAATTTTGTCACCAGCAGGTCTTTCAACCCCAGCAGACCTGTGTCTGCCGGAAAGAGAGATCCAAGGTAGGCTTTAAATCTAGGATCGAGCACGGTGGCCAAAATGTAGTGCTCTGATTTCAACAGATTGACCACCCGTGAATCCTTGTTAAGCGAATTAAGGGCTGCATCCACAAGTCCCACATGCCTAGCGGAATCGCTCCGTGTTAGCTCCTTCTTCAATGCCTCCAGCTTCTTCTGCAAAAGCCTGATGAGGGGAATGACCTGACTCAGGCTGGCAGTGTCTGAACTGACTTCACGTGTGGCAAGTTCAAAGGGCATCAGAACCTTGCACAACGTTGAAATCATTCTCCACTGCACTTGAGACAGGTGCATTCCATCTCCTATATCGTGCTCAATTGTATAGGCTTGAATGGCCTTTTGCTGCTCCTCCAACCTCTGAAGCATATAGAGGGTTGAATTCCACCTCGTTACCACTTCTTGCTTCAGATGATGGCAGGGCAGGTTCAGTAGTTTTTGGTGGTGCTCCAGTCTTCTGTACGTGGTGCCTGTACGCCGAAAGTGTCCCGCAATTTTTCTGGCCACCGACAGCATCTCTTGCACGCCCCTGTCGTTTTTTAAAAAATTCTGCACCACCAAATTCAAGGTATGTGCAAAACATGGGACGTGCTGGAATTTGCCCATATTTAATGCACACACAATATTGCTGGCGTTGTCCGATGCCACAAATCCACAGGAGAGTCCAATTGGGGTAAGCCATTCCGCGATGATCTTCCTCAGTTGCCGTAAGAGGTTTTCAGCTGTGTGCGTATTCTGGAAAGCGGTGATACAAAGCGTAGCCTGCCTAGGAAAGAGTTGGCGTTTGCGAGATGCTGCTACTGGTGCCGCCGCTGCTGTTCTTGCGGCGGGAGTCCATACATCTACCCAGTGGGCTGTCACAGTCATATAGTCCTGACCCTGCCCTGCTCCACTTGTCCACATGTCCGTGGTTAAGTGGACATTGGGTACAACTGCATTTTTTAGGACACTGGTGAGTCTTTTTCTGACGTCCGTGTACATTCTCGGTATCGCCTGCCTAGAGAAGTGGAACCTAGATGGTATTTGGTAACGGGGGCACACTGCCTCAATAAATTGTCTAGTTCCCTGTGAACTAACGGCGGATACCGGACGCACGTCTAACACCAACATAGTTGTCAAGGACTCAGTTATCCGCTTTGCAGTAGGATGACTGCTGTGATATTTCATCTTCCTCGCAAAGGACTGTTGAACAGTCAATTGCTTACTGGAAGTAGTACAAGTGGGCTTACGACTTCCCCTCTGGGATGACCATCGACTCCCAGCGGCAACAACAGCAGCGCCAGCAGCAGTAGGCGTTACACGCAAGGATGCATCGGAGGAATCCCAGGCAGGAGAGGACTCGTCAGACTTGCCAGTGACATGGCCTGCAGGACTATTGGCATTCCTGGGGAAGGAGGAAATTGACACTGAGGGAGTTGGTGGGGTGGTTTGCGTGAGCTTGGTTACAAGAGGAAGGGATTTACTGGTCAGTGGACTGCTTCCGCTGTCACCCAAAGTTTTTGAACTTGTCACTGACTTATTATGAATGCGCTGCAGGTGACGTATAAGGGAGGATGTTCCGAGGTGGTTAACGTCCTTACCCCTACTTATTACAGCTTGACAAAGGGAACACACGGCTTGACACCTGTTGTCCGCATTTCTGGTGAAATACCTCCACACCGAAGAGCTGATTTTTTTGGTATTTTCACCTGGCATGTCAACGGCCATATTCCTCCCACGGACAACAGGTGTCTCCCCGGGTGCCTGACTTAAACAAACCACCTCACCATCAGAATCCTCCTGGTCAATTTCCTCCCCAGCGCCAGCAACACCCATATCCTCCTCATCCTGGTGTACTTCAACACTGACATCTTCAATCTGACTATCAGGAACTGGACTGCGGGTGCTCCTTCCAGCACTTGCAGGGGGCATGCAAATAGTGGAAGGCGCATGCTCTTCACGTCCAGTGTTGGGAAGGTCAGGCATCGCAAACGACACAATTGGACTCTCCTTGTGGATTTGGGATTTCAAAGAACGCACAGTTCTTTGCGGTGCTTTTGCCAGCTTGAGTCTTTTCAGTTTTCTAGCGAGAGGCTGAGTGCTTCCATCCTCATGTGAAGCTGAACCACTAGCCATGAACATAGGCCAGGGCCTCAGCCGTTCCTTGCCACTCCGTGTGGTAAATGGCATATTGGCAAGTTTACGCTTCTCCTCCGACAATTTTATTTTAGGTTTTGGAGTCCTTTTTTTTCTGATATTTGGTGTTTTGGATTTGACATGCTCTGTACTATGACATTGGGCATCGGCCTTGGCAGACGACGTTGCTGGCATTTCATCGTCTCGGCCATGACTAGTGGCAGCAGCTTCAGCACGAGGTGGAAGTGGATCTTGATCTTTCCCTAATTTTGGAACCTCAACTTTTTTGTTCTCCATATTTTATAGGCAGAACTAAAAGGCACCTCAGGTAAACAATGGAGATGGATGGATTGGATACTAGTATACAATTATGGACGGACTGCCACGGTTAGGTGGTATAAAAAAACCACGGTTAGGTGGTATATATTATAATAATAATACAATTATGGATGGACGGACTGCCTGCCGACTGCCGACACAGAGGTAGCCACAGCCGTGAACTACCGCACTGTACACTGGTTGATAAAGAGATAGTAGTATACTCGTAACAACTAGTATGACACTATGACGACGGTATAAAGAAAGAAAAAAAAATACCACGGTTAGGTGGTATATATTATAATAATAATACAATTATGGATGGACGGACTGCCTGCCGACTGCCGACACAGAGGTAGCCACAGCCGTGAACTACCGCACTGTACACTGGTTGATAAAGAGATAGTAGTATACTCGTAACAACTAGTATGACACTATGACGACGGTATAAAGAAAGAAAAAAAAATACCACAGTTAGGTGGTATATATTATAATAATAATACAATTATGGATGGACGGACTGCCTGCCGACTGCCGACACAGAGGTAGCCACAGCCGTGAACTACCGCACTGTACACTGGTTGATAAAGAGATAGTAGTATACTCGTAACAACTAGTATGACACTATGACGACGGTATAAAGAAAGAAAAAAAAATACCACAGTTAGGTGGTATATATTATAATAATAATACAATTATGGATGGACGGACTGCCTGCCGACTGCCGACACAGAGGTAGCCACAGCCGTGAACTACCGCACTGTACACTGGTTGATAAAGAGATAGTAGTATACTCGTAACAACTAGTATGACACTATGACGACGGTATAAAGAATGAAAAAAAAAACACGGTTAGGTGGTATATATTATAATAATAATACAATTATGGATGGACGGACTGCCTGCCGACTGCCGACACAGAGGTAGCCACAGCCGTGAACTACCGCACTGTACACTGGTTGATAAAGAGATAGTAGTATACTCGTAACAACTAGTATGACACTATGACGGTATAAAGAATGAAAAAAAAACCACGGTTAGGTGGTATATATTATAATAATAATACAATTATGGATGGACGGACTGCCTGCCGACTGCCGACACAGAGGTAGCCACAGCCGTGAACTACCGCACTGTACACTGGTTGATAAAGAGATAGTAGTATACTCGTAACAACTAGTATGACACTATGACGATGGTATAAAGAAAGAAAAAAAAATACCACAGTTAGGTGGTATATATTATAATAATAATACAATTATGGATGGACGGACTGCCTGCCGACTGCCGACACAGAGGTAGCCACAGCCGTGAACTACCGCACTGTACACTGGTTGATAAAGAGATAGTAGTATACTCGTAACAACTAGTATGACACTATGACGACGGTATAAAGAAAGAAAAAAAAATACCACGGTTAGGTGGTATATATTATAATAATAATACAATTATGGATGGACGGACTGCCTGCCGACTGCCGACACAGAGGTAGCCACAGCCGTGAACTACCGCACTGTACACTGGTTGATAAAGAGATAGTAGTATACTCGTAACAACTAGTATGACACTATGACGACGGTATAAAGAAAGAAAAAAAAATACCACAGTTAGGTGGTATATATTATAATAATAATACAATTATGGATGGACGGACTGCCTGCCGACTGCCGACACAGAGGTAGCCACAGCCGTGAACTACCGCACTGTACACTGGTTGATAAAGAGATAGTAGTATACTCGTAACAACTAGTATGACACTATGACGACGGTATAAAGAAAGAAAAAAAAATACCACAGTTAGGTGGTATATATTATAATAATAATACAATTATGGATGGACGGACTGCCTGCCGACTGCCGACACAGAGGTAGCCACAGCCGTGAACTACCGCACTGTACACTGGTTGATAAAGAGATAGTAGTATACTCGTAACAACTAGTATGACACTATGACGACGGTATAAAGAATGAAAAAAAAAACACGGTTAGGTGGTATATATTATAATAATAATACAATTATGGATGGACGGACTGCCTGCCGACTGCCGACACAGAGGTAGCCACAGCCGTGAACTACCGCACTGTACACTGGTTGATAAAGAGATAGTAGTATACTCGTAACAACTAGTATGACACTATGACGGTATAAAGAATGAAAAAAAAACCACGGTTAGGTGGTATATATTATAATAATAATACAATTATGGATGGACGGACTGCCTGCCGACTGCCGACACAGAGGTAGCCACAGCCGTGAACTACCGCACTGTACACTGGTTGATAAAGAGATAGTAGTATACTCGTAACAACTAGTATGACACTATGACGATGGTATAAAGAAAGAAAAAAAAATACCACAGTTAGGTGGTATATATTATAATAATAATACAATTATGGATGGACGGACTGCCTGCCGACTGCCGACACAGAGGTAGCCACAGCCGTGAACTACCGCACTGTACACTGGTTGATAAAGAGATAGTAGTATACTCGTAACAACTAGTATGACACTATGACGACGGTATAAAGAATGAAAAAAAAACCACGGTTAGGTGGTATATATTATAATAATAATACAATTATGGATGGACGGACTGCCTGCCGACTGCCAACACAGAGGTAGCCACAGCCGTGAACTACCGCACTGTACACTGGTTGATAAAGAGATAGTAGTATACTCGTAACAACTAGTATGACACTATGACGACGGTATAAAGAAAGAAAAAAAAATACCACAGTTAGGTGGTATATATTATAATAATAATACAATTATGGATGGACGGACTGCCTGCCGACTGCCGACACAGAGGTAGCCACAGCCGTGAACTACCGCACTGTACACTGGTTGATAAAGAGATAGTAGTATACTCGTAACAACTAGTATGACACTATGACGACGGTATAAAGAAAGAAAAAAAAATACCACAGTTAGGTGGTATATATTATAATAATAATACAATTATGGATGGACGGACTGCCTGCCGACTGCCGACACAGAGGTAGCCACAGCCGTGAACTACCGCACTGTACACTGGTTGATAAAGAGATAGTAGTATACTCGTAACAACTAGTATGACACTATGACGACGGTATAAAGAATGAAAAAAAAACCACGGTTAGGTGGTATATATTATAATAATAATACAATTATGGATGGACGGACTGCCTGCCGACTGCCGACACAGAGGTAGCCACAGCCGTGAACTACCGCACTGTACACTGGTTGATAAAGAGATAGTAGTATACTCGTAACAACTAGTATGACACTATGACGGTATAAAGAATGAAAAAAAAACCACGGTTAGGTGGTATATATTATAATAATAATACAATTATGGATGGACGGACTGCCTGCCGACTGCCGACACAGAGGTAGCCACAGCCGTGAACTACCGCACTGTACACTGGTTGATAAAGAGATAGTAGTATACTCGTAACAACTAGTATGACACTATGACGACGGTATAAAGAAAGAAAAAAAAATACCACGGTTAGGTGGTATATATTGTAATACAATTATGGATGGACGGACTGCCTGCCGAGTTCCGACTGCCGACACAGAGGTAGCCACAGCCGTGAACTACCGCACTGTACTGTGTCTGCTGCTAATATAGACTGGTTGATAAAGAGATAGTATACAATACATACAACAATATACTACTATACTGGTGGTCAGGCACTGGTCACCACTAGTCACACTGGCAGTGGCACTCCTGCAGCAAAAGTGTGCACTGTTTAATTTTAAATTAATATAATATTATGTACTCCTGGGGGCTCCTGCTATAACAACCTGCAGTGCTCCCCAGTCTCCCCCACAATTATTATAAGCTTTGCCTTTTATACATTGATGTGCAGCACACTGGGCTGAGCTGAGTGCACACAGACTGAGTCACACTGTGTGACTGGCTGCTGCTGTGTATCGTTTTTTTTCAGGCAGAGAACGGATATAGCAGAGAACGGATATATTATATTAAAATAAATAAAAGTTAACTAACAACAACTGCACTGGTCACTGTGGTAAACTCTGTCTGACTCTGCACAATCTCTCTCTCTCTTCTAATCTAATTTCTAATGGAGAGGACGCCAGCCACGTCCTCTCCCTATCAATCTCAATGCACGTGTGAAAATGGCGGCGACGCGCGGCTCCTTATATAGAATCCGAGTCTCGCGAGAATCCGACAGCGTCATGATGACGTTCGGGCGCGCTCGGGTTAACCGAGCAAGGCGGGAGGATCCGAGTCTGCTCGGACCCGTAAAAAAAACATGAAGTTCGTGCGGGTTCGGTTTCAGAGAAACTGAACCCGCTCATCTCTAGTATTTTCAAGTTAATACATCAATTAATAATGAATCATAGAATATTTTGCAAACATTTATGCTGCAACCTCAATGCATAGATATAAACTAAAAATAGCATATCAAAGCCTGAACTCATTCTGTCAGCTACAGTAGGTTAACGTTTTCTTGAAAAAAGAATAGTTATACACTTGCCATACAACACCTTGTGTTTTTCTGGTCAGTTCTTCCTTTTAACTCTGGGTATAAGAAACAAAATTGCTCTAAAAGCTTTAATGCCAATCATTCAAGCAGAGCAGGATGCACTGTCCCTAGACTATTTCTAATGCTACAAAAAAGCAAAGCATTTAATTTCTGTAAAAAGAAAAAACACTGTTAAGCTGAACCCATGCGATATACAAGAATCCAATCCACCACACCAGTTCCTTTTATACAGTCTATCTATCTATCTATCTATCTATCTATCTATCTATCTATCTATCTATCTATCTATCTATCTATCTATCTATCTATCTATCTATCTATCTATCTATCCAGTGTCGTAACTAGATAGTTTAGCAATGTGTGCAAGAAACAGAATCGGAGTCCCCCTTTTTACACATAACAGCAGTAGAGTCCCTCTCTTTACACATTAGGCAGGTAGGGTCCCCCTTTTTACACATTACAGCAGAAGAGGCCCTCTTTTTACACATTAGGCAGTGAGTCCCCTTTTATACAATACGGCAGGTAGAGTCCCCTTTTACACAGCACAGCAGCAGAGTCCCCCTTTTTACACATTATGGCATCAGAGTCTCCTTTTTACACATTACAGCAGTAGAGTCCCCCTTTATACACATTATGGCAACATAGTCCCCATTTTTACACATTATGGTAGGCAGAGTCCCCCTTTTACAGATTACACCAGGCATATTCCCCCGTTTACACAGTATGATAGGCAGAGTCACTCTGCAGGGGTTTCCCCCCTTTGTGCCACTCTCCCTGCTGCAGCTGTGGGGTAGCCAGTAACAGCAGCTATAGAATGAGCACACTGATGTCTTAATAACATTACACTGGCCCTGTCTGCTATAAAAGTTTGGGTGCAGTTAAAAATTAAAAGCACACTGTTCCTGTATGGTGTGAAATATAGGGGTGCTGATGTCTTAATAACATTACACTGGCCCTGTCTGCTATAAAAGTTTAGGTGCAGTTAAAAATTATAAGCACACTTTTCCTGTATGCTGTGATATATAGGGGTGCTGATGTCTTAACAACATTACACTGGCCCTGTCTCCTATAAATGTTTGGGTGCAGTTATAAATTAAAAGTACACTACTCTTGTATGCTGTGAAATATAGGGGTGCTGATGTCTTAATAACATTACACTGGCCCTGTCTTATATAAAAGTTTGGGTGCAGTAAAAAATTAAAAGCACACTTTTCCTGTATGCTGTGAAATATAGGGGTGCTGATGTCTTAATAACAGTACACTGGCCCTGTCTGCTGTAAATGTTTGGGTGCAGTTAAAAATTAAAAGCACACTGCTCCTGTATGCTGTAAAAATACAGGGGCACTGTGAAAATAAAGGGGCACTGTTCTCTGTGCTGTAATAATAAAGGGGTGCTGTCCTGTGAAATGAAGAACAACAATTTGGTGGAAAAAATAGTGGAAGATCAGAAACCAGTTACAGTTCCTAGTACTAGTGCTGAAGCTGCTGCTGCCACCAGTAATGACATTGATAATGCAATTCCATCAACGTTGTCTGCTAAGGCCGATGCCCAATGTCATAGAGGGTATGTAAAATACAAGAAGCAAAAATTATTAATCAGAAAAAAAAGAAATTATCTGATGAGAAACAAAATTGGCAATATGCCATTCACGATACTAAGTGGCTGTCACGATCCGGGTATCTGGACGCCATTACTTACCCTTCAGATGCCTCCTAAGGCTGGCTCAGCGTTCCAGGACCGGATCCCGCTGTTCCTGAGTTTCCACATGCAGAATGTCAGAGTGGTGATTTCATCAGCCGCGGCCTCCGCTGTGCCCGCGTGGTTAAATGTGCGCTTGTCAGTCTGGCGTCTCCTGTCTCCTGTGGCCGGCGTCGCCATTACTGTTTCAATTCTCACATGGATTACAAACCAAACTTCCCTCCAAGTGTCTGCATGGGCGCAGCCATCTTGGATTTTGTCATCTGATTATTTCCACCAATCTGCTGTCTGTATTGTTGATTTGCATAATTGCCTAGCCAACCCCTTCCTTGCTGCAGGTATAAGTATGCTGTGCCTGAGCAAGGAAGGCGTCAGTGCTTTGGTTGTCTAACCTAGTTCCAGTTTGTCTCTCTCCTGTGGTTGTCTTCCAGGTTCCAGCTCCTGTCTCCAGACTTCTGCTATAGAGACCCGCACCAGCATTCCATCTGCGGTGTAGCCTGACTCTCCGATCCATTCTGGACTCACCTGTTTCCAGCTACAACAATCACCTGCTTCCAGCCCAGCTTCCAGCAGTGTACAGCTTCTCTTAAAGGGCCGGTGTCCTTTTTGCAGTTTACCACTCTCCACCGGTATTATTATTTCACCGCTCTCAAACAATCACCTGCTTCCAGCCCAGCTTCCAGCAGTGTACAGCTTCTCTTAAAGGGCCGGTGTCCTTTTCTGCAGTTTACCACTCTCCACCGGTATTATTATTTCACCGCTCTCAAACTCCAAACTTCATTATTATTTCATCGCTCTCAAGTTCGTTTATTATTTAACTGGTTCCAGCCAGTATCCACTCCGTACCAACAACAGTCTGGTTCCAGCCAGTATCCACAGCAGCCGTTTTACCTTCAGCAGCCCAGCCTTTCCTGGAACATCAGCTGGTACGATCCTGGGTTCTCTCCATTGCTACAGTCAGGCCTGGTAAGGACTTTCCAACTAGAAGATTATAAGAACTGTCTCACACTACCAGTGCCTGTGGCCCTTGCCACCCTGTAGTACCCAGGAATTGTATTTATCCTCTGTTGACTTTTATGTTTCCTTTTACTGCTGCTGTGTTACGGAGTTTGTCATAATAAACATCATTGACTTTTATCCTGGTTGTCGTGGTCACGCCTTCGGGCAGTTATTCTACATGTTACTTACATGTCTAGGGGTCTGATACAACCTCCCAGGTTCCATTACATCTCAGCCCCTACAACTGAGGCTGCCTCCCGTCAGCTCAGACCCTCAGTTGTGACAGTAAGCACTGACCTAATGAATCCAGCCGGAGACCAGGATCAAGCGGCCAGGCCGATGCAAGAACTGGCAGCCCGACTTGAACATCAGGAGGCTGCACAGGGCCACATCATCCGCTGTCTCCAGGATCTCTCTACACGGCTGGATGGGATTCAAACGACCCTCCGTGGACCTGGCACGTCCGGTGCGTCCACTACAGTGACACCAGCTGTAACCCCACCCACCTTACCCATTTCCAGTCCACATCTTCATCTTCCAACGCCAGCAAAATTTGATGGATCTCCAAGGTTCTGCAGGGGATTTCTCAATCAATGTGAAATCCACTTTGAGCTTCTACCTAGCAATTTCTTCAGTGACCGTACCAAAATTGCCTATATCATCTCCCTTCTCAGTGGCTCAGCCCTTGACTGGGCATCACCTTTATGGAAGAAGTCTGATCCCCTGCTATCCTCCTATACTGACTTTGTAGCTACATTCAGGCGCATCTTCGACGAGCCAGGCCGGATAACATCTGCTTCATCTGAGATTCTCCGTTTACGCCAGGGAACACGTACTGTGGGACAGTATCTTATACAGTTTAAAATCCTGGCATCCGAACTGGCATGGAACGACGAGGCCCTGTATGCTGCATTCTGGCATGGCTTATCAGAACGCATCAAGGATGAGTTAGCTACCAGAGACTTGCCCTCTAAGTTGGATGAGCTAATTTCTCTTTGCACGAAGGTTGATCTACGTTTCAGAGAGAGAGCAACCGAGCGAGGAAGATCATCTACTCCTAAATCTTCTGCTCCTCCTCCTCGTCAACCATCTCCATCCAAGGATGAGCCTATGCAAATTAGTCGTTCCCGTCTATCTCCCGCTGAGCGCCGAAGACGTCTCTCTGAGTCTCTCTGTCTCTACTGTGCAGCTCCGTCGCACACTATCAATGCCTGTCCCAAACGTCCGGGAAACTCCAGATCCTAGCTCGCCAAGGAGAGGGCCGGCTAGGAGTAATGATCTCCTCTCCATCTCCTCATGACTGTAACCTCCCAGTGTCGCTCCAAATTGCTCAACGTTACAGGAACGTCATTGCCCTCCTTGATTCCGGAGCAGCTGGGAATTTCATAACCGAAGCTTATGTTAAACGGTGGTCCCTACCCACCGAGAGACTGTCCTCGTCCATCTCTTTGACTGCCGTGGATGGCAGCAAGATTTTTGACGCAGTCATTTCCTTAAGGACTCTTCCAGTTCGTCTGAGAGTGGGAGTTCTTCATTCTGAGTATATTTCTTTTTTAGTGATTCCAAGAGCCACACATCCAGTGGTTTTAGGCCTTCCATGGCTCCGTCTCCACAACCCATCAATTGACTAGACGACTACGCAAATACTGGCATGGGGTTCCTCCTGTGCTGAGGCTTGTTTAGCCAAAGTTCTTCCTGTTTGTTCTTCCTTCCCCAGGTCATCTGATGTTCCGCCTCCTCCATATCAAGACTTCACGGACGTGTTCAGTAAAGCCTCTGCTGATATCCTTCCTCCTCATAGAGAATGGGACTGCCCAATCGACCTCATTCCAGGGAAGGTTCCACCGCGAGGCCGAACTTATCCGTTGTCTCTGCCTGAGACACACTCCATGGAAGAGTACATCAAAGAGAACCTGGCGAAGGGTTTCATCCGACCATCTTCTTCTCCAGCCGGCGCAGGCTTCTTCTTCGTTAAGAAGAAAGACGGTGGTCTGCGTCCGTGCATCGACTACAGAGGTCTGAACGACATTACCGTCAAGAACCGATACCCTTTACCCCTGATTACCGAGCTCTTTGATAGAGTTAGTGGTGCAACTATTTTCACAAAGCTAGACTTGAGGGGTGCCTACAATCTCATCCGAATCCGTGAGGGTGACGAGTGGAAGACCGCCTTTAACACCCATGACGGACATTATGAGTACCTCGTCATGCCCTTCGGATTGAGCAACGCTCCAGCAGTCTTCCAGCACTTCGTGAATGAGATTTTCAGGGACATCTTGTACCGCCATGTCGTGGTTTATCTAGACGACATCCTCATCTTTGCTAATAATCTCGAAGATCATTGTTTCTGGGTAAAAGAGGTTCTTTCCCGTCTCCGTGTCAATCACCTCTATTGTAAATTGGAGAAGTGTGTGTTTGAAGTTAAAACCATTCCGTTTCTAGGTTACATTGTGTCCGGTTCCGGACTAGAGATGGATCCTGAGAAACTCCAAGCAATCCAGAATTGGCCTATACCCTTAAGCCTCAAAGGGGTCCAGAGGTTCTTAGGGTTCGCCAATTATTATAGAAAATTTATACGAGACTTTTCCACCATTGTGGCTCCTATCACTGCATTAACCAAGAAAGGTGCTAATCCGTCCAAGTGGTCTGAGGAAGCTACACAGGCCTTTCACCTTCTGAAGCAACGGTTCATCTCTGCACCAGTTCTGAAACAGCCCGACGCTGACTCTCCTTTTATCTTAGAGGTAGATGCCTCCTCCGTTGGAGTAGGAGCAGTGTTATCCCAGAGGGCCAAAGATGGACATCTACATCCTTGCAGTTTCTTCTCCCGGAAGTTCTCCCCAGCTGAGCGCAACTATGCCATTGGCGATCAGGAGTTGCTAGCCATCAAGCTCGCTCTGGAGGAGTGGAGATACCTGTTGGAGGGAGCTTCCCACTCAATCACCATACTTACCGACCACAAAAATCTTTTATATCTCAAAGGCACACAATGTCTGAATCCTCGTCAGGCCAGATGGGCACTTTTCTTCTCTAGGTTTGACTTTAAACTCCAGTTCTGTCCGGGTTCTCAGAATCGTAAGGCCGATGCCCTTTCCAGCTCATGGGAGCAAGAAAATGAGCCCGAGTCTGCAGACAAGCATCCTATTATTAATCCGTTGGCATTCTCCACGGTAGGGATGGACTCTATTCCTCCACCAGGGAAAAGTTTTGTTAAGCCAGTTCTAAGGAAGAAGCTCATGCATTGGGCCCATGCTTCCCATTTTGCTGGACATACAGGCATTCAGAAAACCCTTGAATTTATTTCTAGGTCCTACTGGTGGCCAACTCTGAAGAAGGACGTTATGGAATTTATTGCCTCCTGCCCAAAGTGTGCCCAACACAAAGTCTCCCGCCAGTCGCCTGCGGGGCAACTGGTTCCATTATCTGTTCCCCGTCGACCTTGGACCCATTTGTCGATGGACTTTGTTTCCGATCTACCTATCTGCAACAAGTTTAATACCATCTGGGTGGTAGTTGACCGGTTCACCAAGATGGCACATTTCATCCCTCTCACCGGTCTTCCGTCAGCTTCCAAGTTGGCTCAAGTGTTTATACAAGAGATCTTCCGACTTCACGGTCTTCCTGAAGAGATCATCTCGGATCGTGGAGTACAATTTGTAGCCAAATTTTGGCGAAGTTTGTGTCAAGCCCTCCAAGTCAAGTTAAAGTTTTCCACGGCTTACCATCCTCAGACCAATGGTCAAACCGAGAGGGTGAATCCGGACTTGGAGGCCTTCCTCCGTATACATGTGTCTTCCTCTCAAGATGACTGGGTTCAACTCCTTCCTTGGGCCGAGTTCAGCCACAACAATCAATACCATTCCTCATCTTCTTCTACACCATTCTTCATTAATTATGGATTCCACCCTAAAGTCCAAGAATTCCAACCGCTTCCCGCAACTTCTGTTCCAGCAGTGGATGTCACCTTGCGTCAGTTTTCAAATAACTGGAGGAACGTCCGCGCAGCCCTGCTTAAAGCCTCATTCAGGTATAAGAAGTTTGCCGATAGGAAGCGTAGAGCGGTTCCTGCTCTCAAGGTGGGTGATCGTGTGTGGCTGTCCACGAAGAATTTGAGGTTGAGAGTTCCCAGCATGAAATTTGCACCTCGCTACATCGGACTTTTCAAGATTGAACAAGTCATCAATCCTGTTGCCTACAGGTTACAGTTACCATCCTTCTTGAAAATACCCAGGACATTTCATGTTTCTTTGTTGAAACCGCTGATCCTGAATCGGTTTCATTCCGCACTTCCTCCAGCTCCCAAAGTTCAGACTCAACGGGGAGTCGAGTACGAGGTGGCCAAGATTTTGGACTCACGTTTCCGTTACGGTCAGTTACAATACCTCATTGACTGGAAGGGCTATGGTCCTGAAGAACGCTCTTGGACCAATGCCTCAGACGTCCATGCTCCTGCCTTGGTCCGAAATTTCCACGCAAAGTTTCCTTTAAAGCCTAAGAAGTGTCCTGGGGCCACTCCTAAAGGGGGGGGTGCTGTCACGATCCGGGTATCTGGACGCCATTACTTACCCTTCAGATGCCTCCTAAGGCTGGCTCAGCGTTCCAGGACCGGATCCCGCTGTTCCTGAGTTTCCACATGCAGAATGTCAGAGTGGTGATTTCATCAGCCGCGGCCTCCGCTGTGCCCGCGTGGTTAAATGTGCGCTTGTCAGTCTGGCGTCTCCTGTCTCCTGTGGCCGGCGTCGCCATTACTGTTTCAATTCTCACATGGATTACAAACCAAACTTTCCTCCAAGTGTCTGCATGGGCGCAGCCATCTTGGATTTTGTCATCTGATTATTTCCACCAATCTGCTGTCTGTATTGTTGATTTGCATAATTGCCTAGCCAACCCCTTCCTTGCTGCAGGTATAAGTATGCTGTGCCTGAGCAAGGAAGGCGTCAGTACTTTGGTTGTCTAACCTAGTTCCAGTTTGTCTCTCTCCTGTGGTTGTCTTCCAGGTTCCAGCTCCTGTCTCCAGACTTCTGCTATAGAGACCCGCACCAGCATTCCATCTGCGGTGTAGCCTGACTCTCCGATCCATTCTGGACTCACCTGTTTCCAGCTACAACAATCACCTGCTTCCAGCCCAGCTTCCAGCAGTGTACAGCTTCTCTTAAAGGGCCGGTGTCCTTTCTGCAGTTTACCACTCTCCACCGGTATTATTATTTCACCGCTCTCAAACAATCACCTGCTTCCAGCCCAGCTTCCAGCAGTGTACAGCTTCTCTTAAAGGGCCGGTGTCCTTTTCTGCAGTTTACCACTCTCCACCGGTATTATTATTTCACCGCTCCCAAACTCCAAACTTCATTATTATTTCATCGCTCTCAAGTTCGTTTATTATTTAACTGGTTCCAGCCAGTATCCACTCCGTACCAACAACAGTCTGGTTCCAGCCAGTATCCACAGCAGCCGTTTTACCTTCAGCAGCCCAGCCTTTCCTGGAACATCAGCTGGTACGATCCTGGGTTCTCTCCATTGCTACAGTCAGGCCTGGTAAGGACTTTCCAACTAGAAGATTATAAGAACTGTCTCACACTACCAGTGCCTGTGGCCCTTGCCACCCTGTAGTACCCAGGAATTGTATTTATCCTCTGTTGACTTTTATGTTTCCTTTTACTGCTGCTGTGTTACGGAGTTTGTCATAATAAACATCATTGACTTTTATCCTGGTTGTCGTGGTCACGCCTTCGGGCAGTTATTCTACATGTTACTTACATGTCTAGGGGTCTGATACAACCTCCCAGGTTCCGTTACATCTCAGCCCCTACAACTGAGGCTGCCTCCCGTCAGCTCAGACCCTCAGTTGTGACAGTGGCAAGGAAAAACTAAGGCCTTGGCCTATGTTCATGGTTGGTGGCTCAGGTTCTCATGATGATGGAAGCCCTACTGCCTCTTGAAAAATACAAAAAATTAAGCTTGTTAAAGCACAGGAAAAAAAACAACTGTGCATTCAGAGATATCACAAATCCCCAAGATGAGTCCAAGTGTGTCCGTGGTTGCAATATCTAGGCCTGACCTTCCTATCACTGGACGAGAAGAGGTGGCTCCTTCCACCATTTGCACGCCCTCTGCGATTGCTGGAAGGAGCACCCACAGTCCAGTTTCTGATATTCAAATTGAAGATGTCACTGTTGAAGTACATCAGAATGAGAATATGGGTGTTGCTGGTGCTGAAGATTCTGATGGTTATGTGGTTTGTTTAAATCTGGCACCAGGGGAGACAGTTGTCCGTGGGATGAGAAAGCCCATTGTCATGCCTGGAAAAAATACCAAAAAAGCCACCTCTTTGGTGTGGAATTATTTCTCCACAAATCTGGATAGCAGATGTCAAGCCATGTGTTGCCTTTGTCAATCCATAATAAGTAGGGGTAAGGACATTAACCACCTAGGATGATCCTCCGTTATATGTCATCTGCAGTGCATTCATCAGAAGTCATTGTCAAATTCAAAAACTTTGGGTAAAAGCGTAAGCAGTCCACTGACAACTAAATCCATTCTTCCTCTTGTTCCCAAGCTCATGCAAGCCACACCAACAACTCCCTCAACGTCAATTTCCTCCTCAGTCAGGAACGTCAGTAGTCCTGTACGCCATATCACTGGCATGACAGACAAGTCCTCTCCTAACCAGGATTCTTCCGGAGGATTCTTGAGTGGCATGCCTATTGCTGCTGCCGCTGCTGTTGTTGCTGAGGGGAAGCCGGAAGACCACTTGTACTACTTCAACTAAGCAACTGACTGTCCAACAGTCCTTTGCGAGGAAGATAAAATATGACACAGTCATCCTGTTGCAAAGCGGATAACTGAGGCCTTGACACTTATGTGTTAGACGTGCATCTGGTATCTGGCATTAGTGCAGTGGGATATAGACAATTGATGGAGGTAGTGTGTCCCCGGTACCAAATGCAATCTAGATTCCACTTCACTAGCAAAGTGATTCCCAGACTGTACAGGGACATTAAGAAAAGTGTCCTCAGTGTCCTGAAAAATGTGGCTGTACCCAGTGTCCACTTAACCATGGACATGTGGACAAGTGGAGCAGGGCAAACTAAGGACTACATGACTGAGACACCCCACTGGGTTGATGTATTACCACCCGCAGCAACAACAGCAGCAGCACCAGTAGCAGCATCTCCCAAAGCAAGCTCATTCCTAGGCAGGCTACGCTGT
Organism: Pseudophryne corroboree; assembly: GCF_028390025.1. Taxonomy (NCBI): domain Eukaryota; kingdom Metazoa; phylum Chordata; class Amphibia; order Anura; family Myobatrachidae; genus Pseudophryne; species Pseudophryne corroboree. Next base: position 373,687,613 of record NC_086445.1, on the reverse strand, counting down.
GTATCACCAGTTTCTGTAAGAGGCACACCACTGACAACCTCTTACATAAACTTTGGAACATCATCACACAATGGCTTACCCCACTTAGACTGTCCTGGGGATTGTTATATCGGACAACACCACCAATATTGTCCAAGCATTACATCTGGGCAAATTTTAGCACGTCCCATGTTTTGAACAATTAATTTGGATGTTGCAGAATTTTTTTTTTAAATGACAGGGGCATGCAGGAGATTCTGTTGGTGGGCCGAAATATTTTTGCCATAGCAATAAATATCAATTTAAGATTATATCAGGCTTTTGCAGAAGCAGCTGGTGAAACTGAAGGAGGAGCTAAGACAGAGCGATTCCACTAAATATGTGCGACTTGTGGATGGAGCCCTTCATTCACTTTGCCAAGATTCAAGGGTGGTCAATCTGTTGAAATCAGAGCACTACATTTTGGCCATCGTGCTTGATCCTAGGTTTAAAGCCTATGTTGTATCTCTCTTTCCGGCAGACACAAGTCTGCAGAGGTACAAAGACCTGCTGGAGAGACAATTGTCAACTCAAGCGGAACGTGAACCGTCAACAGCTCCTCCTTTATTTTCTCCTGCAACTGGGGCTGCGAGGAAAATTATAACATTTTCGAGCCCACCCACTGGCAGTGATGCAGGGCAGTCAGGAGAAAGTGCTGACATCTGGTCCAGACTGAAGGACCTGCCAACGATTACTGACATGTCTACTTACACTGCATATGATGCTGTCACCATTGAAAGAATGGTGGAGGATTATATGGTTGACAGCATCCAAGTAGGCATGTCAGACAGTCTGTATGTATACTGGCAGGAAAAAGAGGCAATTTGGAGTCCCTTGCACAAACTGGCTTTATTTTACCTAAGTTTGCCCCAGAGCCGGCCTTAGGCATAGGCAAAATAGGCAAATGCCTAGGGCATTTGGAATGTCTAGGGGCACAAGCAGCTTCTGCTGATTAAAATGATATACAGCATGCCTATATTCTTTTTGTGACTGTGGCTGTATCTGCATACAAAATGCTACATTACAGTGTATTCCTGGAAATCACAGTAACGTAGCATTTCGTATGCAGATACAGCAACAGTCGCACACAGAATAAAGGTATGCCGCATATTATTTTAAAGATCAGAAGCTGCTTGTGCATCCTAGTCACATAACAATGCAAATAAGATGCATTTTTGGCAAAAAAAGGAGCCCGACGTTAGCAGAGCTGGCCTAGAGCTGACAGCTGACTCATGCCAGACATCTCCTGCTGCATGGTGTATTGAGGCAAAATGTATGAGGACACATCTGTATCCAAGCAGAGGTCACAGTGTTAGCGGCAGTGTGAGTGTTGTGTACAGGTGGGTTGGTTGTGCAATAGTGTTTGGTATATCTGTAAGGGTCATTATGTGTGTCGTGTATAAATGCATTAATAATGTATGGCATATATGTATGGGGCATTTTGTATATAAGGGCATTAATAATGTACGGTATATGTGTACGGGACTTTATGTGTATTAGAGCATTAATAAAGGTTGGCATAATGTATAAGGCATATTATGTTCATAAGGACATTAATAACGTGTGTCACGTGTAAGGGGCATTACAGTGTGGTATTACTGTATGTGTATAAAGGCATTACTAATGTGTGACAATATGTGTATAAGGTGCGCTACTGTGGCATAACATATAGAAAGGGTACTACTGTGTGGTCTAATGTGAATAAAGAGCAATATGGTGTGGTATAATCTGAATAAGGAGCAATTCAGTGTGATGTAATGTGAATAAGGGGCACTACTGTGAGGAGTAATATATATAAGGTAACGTGGTACTACTGTGTGATGTAATGGGAATAAGGCACATTATTGCATTATAATAATTCTATGTTTCTATTTAATTCTATGTTTCTATTTAAGGTTCAAAAAGGGTTGAGATTGCCTAAAGGATAAAAAAAAGGGACAGACTAGATGGGCCAAGTGGTTCTTATCTGCCGTCAAATTTTATGTTTCTATATTTCTATAATGTGAATAAAGTTGCACTACTGTGTGGTTTAATTTGAATTGGGGGTACTATTGTGTGGCCATGCCCCTTCCCAGCAAGAACACTCAACTTTCTGGACTGTGCGCCGTATGTGCGCACTGTTCCTATTTAAAATAATGGGGTAGGAGCACCAAAATGAGGACTGCTATGGGTGAGGGGTGATGGTGCTGGGAAACGGGGTGCAGAGTCAGAGGCGGAACTAGTGGTGGTGCTAGGGGGCACCAGCCAAAATCTTGCCTAGGGCATCATATTGGTTAGGGCCGGCTCTGGTTGGCCCCCTCCAGTGTGTACTCGGTAAGAGTGTTTAGTGCAACCGGCAACCTTGTCAGCGATCGGCATGTGGAGAAGATGATGTTCATCAAAATGAATTATAAATTCCTCCAGGAAGACCTTTACCAGCAATTGCCTCCAGAAAGTACACAGGGACCTGTAATGGTGGATTCCAGTGGGGAGGAATTAATACTCTGTGAGGAGGAGGATGTACACACTGAAAGGGGATAGGAACCAGAGGAATCGGATGACATCTTGCCTCTGTAGAGCCAGATTGTGCAAGGAGAGATGAATTCCTTCTTTTTTGGTGGGGGGATTAATTGCTTCTTTTTTTTGTGTGGGCCCAAACAAACCAGTCATTTCAGCCACAGTTGTATGGCAGACCCTGTCACTGAAATGATTGGTTTGTTAAAGTGTGCATGTCCTGTTTATACACCATAAGTGTTGATGGTAGGGCCCAAGGACAATTCCATCTTGCACTTCTTTTATTTCTTTGCATTATGTGCTCTTTGGGGCCTAGGTTTTAAAAGTGCCATCCTGTCTGACACTGCAGTGCCACTCCTAGAGGGGCCAGGTGTTTGTGCCACACACTTGTGTCGCTCAGCTTAGTCATCCATCGACCTTGTTGCACCTTTTTCTTCTTTGCATTAAGTGCTCTTTGAGGCCTAGTTTTTAAAAGTGCCATCCTGTCTGCCACTGCAGTGCCACTCCTAGATGGGCCAGGTGTTTGTGCTGCCCACTTGTGTTACTTAGCTCAGTCATCCAGCTTCCTCGGTACACCTCTTTTTCTTCTTTGCACTATGTGCTCTTTGGGGACTAATTTTAAAAGTGCCATCCTGTCTGCCACTGCAGTGCCACTCCTAGATGGGCCAGGTGTTTGTGCCGCCCACTTGGATTGCTTAGCTTCGTCATCCAGCGACCTAATGTCAGCGTCCAGAGTCTTAACAGTACGCTGGGGCTGCGGGGCTGGCTTCTCAGGCAGTGTGCAGGCAGCAGTGGAGGTGGGCTCCTGCACTGGGTCCGAGGGCAGCAGTAGTGGCGATGAGGGGGTCCGCTCATGGTGGCGGGATGCCGCTGCAGCGGGTCGATCTTGCTGAGCCATTGCTAGGAGACATGGGGCAATGAGCTGTGTGGCTATGCAGAAAAGTCTGTATTACTGGGCGCCGCCATGTTGGAGACCAAGTTTGAGGCATAGTTCCTGTTTCCTGTTTCTTCCAGCCAATCCAGGGGAAGTTCTCCCTTTTAAAGGGGGCTGGTTTAGGACAGGGACGCCAGTGCTTCAAGTTACAACCCTGTTGTAGGTGCTTTAGCCTGTGCTCCCAGGATTCTTGCCGTATTCTGTTTACTCCTGACTCTGCTTGGCCGGTTCGCTGTTGCTGCAGCAGCCGTGCCATTCCTAGCTTGCTGCTGCCTGTGGAAGCGCTCCTGGAAAACCCAGTCCAGTAAGACCCTTTGGACACAGTCGGTCCCGGGTCTTCTGCCTCGTCTTTCAAGCCACACTCCACAGATCTTCATCTCCAGCCACGTCTTCAACCACCATTCACAGTTCCGCAGTTCATAATCTACAGCCTCATCTTTCAAGCCACTGTCCACAGTCCTTTGTCTCCAGCTACATCTTTAGCCGCCATACACAGTACCGCAGTTCATAATCTACAGTCTCGTCTTTCAAATCACAGTCCACAGTTCTTTGCCTCCAGCCATGTCTATAACCACTATTCACAGTTCCGCAGTTCATTATTCACAACTTCGTCTTTCAAGCCACAACCCGCAGTTCTTTGTCTACAACTACATCTTTAAGTCATCGTTCACCAGCCACAGTTCTCTACCTCAGCCCTGTCCATAAGAACTACAATTCACTGACTCTTAGCTCCATCTATGTTCTTCATTGCTCCTTGTCCCATGAGAAGGAACTATATCCAACCCCCTCGTCTCGTTCATACACAGCCAACTACCTCCTTGGGCAAATCTCAGCTGCCGGATCCTCAAACCTCGCTAGTCGTGACACCTCAGTGCAACCTTTTGGCCTAAAAACAATTTTGTGAGGTGTGAGGTGTTCAGAATAGATTGGAAATGAGTGGAAATTAATGTTATTGAGGTTAATAATACCATAGGATAAAAATTACCCCCAAATTCTGTGATTCTAGCTGTTTTTATGTTTTTTTTTTCAAAAATCATCCAGATCCAAAACCAAAACGGGTGGTTTTGGCAAAACCAATCCAGCTCCAAAGCATGTGTGAGGATTCAGATCCAAAACCAAAACACAAAATGTGAAAAGTGCCCGCTGCACATCTCTAGTATATATATATGGGACGTGCGGTGAGGTAAATGTCTCCGGAGACACTGGCTAATACCAGAGCTAAACCTACACACAATATATTACCCCAAGGGTGCATGTGGGCATTGGGGCTAATTCAACAAGGAACGCAAAACAGCAAAAATTGCAAAAATACGTAAAATCTGAGACAAAAAATAAAATTTCTGAGATAAAAAATACAACTTCTAAAACACAGCAAAAACTGCATATGCACTATGAAAACTAGGCATGTAGGGGGCGTACTAAATGGCTGGACTCGCAAAAACTATGATCAGGTGAATGTTGTGGGCATATACAGATTTTAGATAGGCGGAGCATACGCATTTTTTGCATCTGAATGCACATTTATGATGTGCAGTTTCTGAGTGACGACAGGTTAACCTTAAAATCTGCACAAGCTGACCTCAGTTGTAGAATGTTCGATATACAGTATACTGCAATCATTGATTCATTACACCCAGCTATAGCAGCTCACACTGCTGACCACAATTCACTTTATTCAGCTGCATTGAAACTTCACAACATGTAAGGGAGCTTTGATCTATTTAACACATGTATTACTCTAAAATATATGTTAGTAGTAACCTAATAATTCTTTACGTTAATAACAATGCAGGTTTGTCAAGAACACACTTGTTTTCCTACAAACATGTACAATAACATTCACAAGCAAGTTTTTTTTTTGTTTGGTTAATGGATTTTCGTATAAAAGCTGAGTTTTTTTATGATTTAAAGCAACAAACAATTATTATCTTCAAAAGTCATACCCACATACATGTGTAAGTTGTTGTTTTTTTTCCCCCTTGACAAAGAAACATATGTTCAGCAACATCACCACAATAATTGTGATTTTGTGGACATTTTAATTATGCACCACTTTTGAAATTTTTTTTTCACAATAAACAATAACATAAGCAATGTTAATAATAACAAAGAAACATTACTATGTCATGTATGTAAACTTTCAACATAAAAAAAACTATTTTTATTTCCTTTTTCCGCCTGCATTTGTGGATTCACCAGCGGAAGTAGCTCGTCTTGTTGTTTGACGTATCCTGTCAGTAGGCATGGTTGGCTCAATGGGGGTCATTCCGAGTTGTTCGCTCGTTATTTTTTTCTCGCAACGGAGCGATTAGTCGCTAATGCGCATGCGCAATGTCCGCAGTGTGACTGCGCCAAGTAAATTTGCTATGCAGTTAGGTATTTTACTCACGGCATTACAAGGTTTTTTCTTCGTTCTGGTGATCGTAATGTGATTGACAGGAAGTGGGTGTTTCTGGGCGGAAACTGGCCGTTTTATGGGTGTGTGCGAAAAAACGCTACCGTTTCTGGGAAAAACGCGGGAGTGGCTGGAGAAACGGAGGAGTGTCTGGGCGAACGCTGGGTGTGTTTGTGACGTCAAACCAGGAACGACAAGCACTGAACTGATCGCAGATGCCGAGTAAGTCTGGAGCTACTCAGAAACTGCTAAGAAGTGTCTATTCGCAATTCTGCTAATCTTTCGTTCGCAATTTTAAAATGCTAAGATTCACTCCCAGTAGGCGGCGGCTTAGCGTGTGCAAAGCTGCTAAAAGCAGCTTGCGAGCGAACAACTCGGAATGACCCCCAATGTTATGTGTGGCTGATGTTAAATTGTGACATTAGAAACCTTTACGCAAAAAAATGAGACTAAGGGGGCAATTCCAAGTTGATCGCAGCAGAATTTTTTTTAGCAGTCGGGCAAAACCATGTGCACTGCAGGGGGGGCAGATTTAACATGTGCAGTGAGAGTTAGATTTGGGTGGGTTATTTTGTTTCTGTGCAGGGTAAATACTGGCTGCTTTATTTTTACACTGCAATTTAGATTGCAGATTGAACTCACCACACCCAAATCTATCTCTCTCTTCACGTTATATCTGCCCCCCCCCCTGCAGGGCACAGGGGCCCTCATTCCGAGTTGTTCGCTCGCTAGCTGCTTTTAGCAGCATTGCATACGCTGAGCCGCTGCCCTCTGGGAGTGTATCTTAGCTTAGCAGAATTGCGAACGAAAGATTCGCAGAATTGCGAGTAGAAATTTCTTAGCAGTTTCTGAGTAGCTCCAGACTTACTCAGCCATTGCGATCAGTTCAGTCAGTTTCGTTCCTGGTTTGATGTCACAAACACACCCAGCGTTCGCCCAGACAATCCCCCGTTTCTCCAGACACTCCCGCGTTTTTCCCAGAAACGCCAGCGTTTTTTCGCACACGCCCAGAAAACGTCAAGTTTCCACCCAGAAACACCCAGTTCCTGTCAATCACAGTACAATCACCGGAACGATGAAAAATCCTCGTTATGCCGTGAGTAAAATACCTAACTTTTGTATAAAATAACTAAGCGCATGCACTCTGCGAACCTTGCGCATGCGCAGTAAGCGACTAATCGCAATATAGCGAAAATCGGCAACGAGCGAACAACTCGGAATGAGGGCCATGGTTTTGGCCAACTGCTAAAAAATTTCCTGCTGCGATCAACTTGGAATTACCCACAAAGTGTATGTTTTTTCGCAAAAAATGCGGAATTTTAAATTTAAATCGCAAAATGTGCAAATTTGACAAGTCCCCCTTTTTTTTGTAACATTAAATTAGTGTTGCAGATTTTCCGTTTGGGCGTGCTTTTGCAATTTTGCGACTGGTAGCAGTTTTTGCAAATTTGTACTTTTTACGATCCTTACTGAATTAGCCCCATTATATGCAGGTGCAGCAGTATAATTTGCTAGAATTTTTTTTGAGTTAGATGGGTGGAAAAAATATGCAGCCAAGGCACTCCTTCCCCTGCCACAGACTTTTTACTCCATAGTTTTGAATATAAAAATTAGTAGACTAAAACAAAGAGGATATATATATTATTTGTATTTTTCATATACTTAATATATTGAAAACTTTGGGCCTAATTCAGCCCTGATCATAGCCCTGCAAAATTTTGTAGGACTATGATCAGGCACACTGACATGCGGGGGAACGCCCAGCACAGGGCTAGTCTGCCCCGCATGTCAGGCCCGCAGAAGTACAAAGCATCGCACAGTGGCAATGCTTTTGCACTTCAGGAGTAGCTCCCGGCTAGAGCAGCTTGTGCGTGCTGGCCGGGAGCTACTCGTCGCTGCCCGGGTCACAGTGGCTGCGTGTGATGTCACGCAGCCGCTGCGGTCACCCTCCACATATTGGCTGTACCTCGCCCACAAAACAGTAGCCCAAAGCCGCCATGCCACCCCCTTCCTCCCAGCAACTGCCTCTGCCTGTCAATTAGACAGAGGTGCTCGCTAGGCAATGCCAGCACACTTCTGAACTGATCTCTGCACACTTCTGACCTGATCACTGCGCTGCGATGTTTGGTAGCGTGCGATCAGGTCAGAATGACCCCCTTTGTTGTGCACGTTAGTATGACAAGATAGGCTTTGCCTCACCTCACCACACCTCACTGATTTCCAAAAATGCCAGCCTTCTCCGCCCCCACCGCTCCCCCGAACACCTCTGTCTGTCAGTCAGACAAAGGCAGTTGCAAAAATGCAAGCCACACGCTGGACCCCCTCTGCACATGCACAGATCGGGTCCTGTGCCTGCCCAGTTTCCAGACAATCAGGGAACTACACAGAGCAGTGGTAGCCAACCCTCGTCCTCGAGAGCTACCAACAGTTCACGTTTTCCAGCTCACCTGGCAGGTGCACATGTGCAGTTATTACTAACTGTCACATTTTAAAAGAGAAGACCTATAAAATGTGCACTGTTGGTAGCTCTCGAGGACCAGGGTTGGCTACCCCTGGCACAGAGGATCCCACAAGTGATCCACGCTGCATTAGGGCCTTTGTCTGGAGGTTTTTGTTGCTGCCTTTGGAGTAGTTGGGGTTCCAGCTGTTGTCTGTGGTCATTGGTGAGTTTCCAAAGAATTATCACATGTGGCTGATTGTGGCAACATTTGAATATAAATAGCTATTTATGCTTTTAATGTGATTGTATCTGGTAATAGTGAGACCACACTTTGTGAAGTATAGTGTATAGGGCCTAATTCATGTTTGTATATAAATGCAATAGCAACTGCAATTCTCTAAGCTACAGAGCTGCTAATGTTATCAAATGAAGCTGCCACCTAGAAATGAAAAGAGATGCCCACCGGACTCATCACAAGCTCAATCGCAATTGTGTACTGTGACAAGAACACTGGAATAGTGTTTGAGGGCAGGTATGTTTGTCCCAGGTTCTTGTCTTACATGTATTAGGAAAATGTTTTGTTTTGTCAGAACCTTTTTTCAGTGTATTGGAAAAGCTGGATAAGGGCCCTGAAAGAGAGATAGTTCAAGTTCCAGACATTGGGCCCAGTTCGGGTCTTTTGCCTCACAGAGGGCTAATCAGGGCTTTCAGCTGTGCAAGAGCCTTTTAGGGCTGCTAGCCTGATTAGTGTGGGCAGATTGCCTGGGTAGAGACTGCATAATCTCTGTGAGAGGAGCTTCCTTATACAAGTGAGCTATACAGTGTTTACTGGAGAACTCTGTGTTTTTGTTTAGTGAAAGTTAGGAACGTCTTATGTTTAGTTAGTGCCGGACAGGCAAGGTATTTTCTTTTGATGTTTGTTTTGTTTTCTGTTCAATAAAGCTGCTCGTGGCCAGTTACACCACACACTGGACTTGTGTGATTCCTCAGCTGTTGCATAGCTGCCATTTACCCCACGAAACGGCACCTTGTTCCCTTACAGTGTTACAGTACACATTAGTGGAATGCAATTACGGAGTACATCAAAGCTAATGGTTGATCCATGGCTATGCAGTCTGGCCACAGCAGTAGTGATTTAGATGCCATGTATTTGAACATACGATCATGCAGCCGTCAGAAGGTACACTCACCAAAAACATCCATGACATGCCTGCATTTTCCCAACCACTCCCGTTAAACTCCCGGTTATCACTACCAAACAGCCACTTCCTGTGAATCACTCTGTGCCAATAGGATTGCAGTGGCACCCTTGCTCAGTGGCAGATTCAGGGAGGGGCACCAAGGCACTTGCTCCCCCTGTCAGGATTTTTGTTTTATTATTTCTAATGCAGTAATACTAATACGCTGCTCCCTGTGTCCTTGACACAACCTCTGACTGCTCCCTAGGCCCCTGCTGCACAGACCTCTGACTGCTTCTAACATCTTTGGTGCACTGATCTCTAACCGCACTCCTTTGCCTTTAAACATATAGGCGGAAAGGAGGACTCTTTTTGCTGGGGCACTTCTTTTGTTAAAATATTACTATATTATATGCATTAAAAATACTCTTTACAAGACATATTTAGGGGCTAATTCAACAAGGAACGCAAACCTGTTAAATCGTAAAAATTGTGAAAAAACAGATAATGCGCATGCGCATGGAACGCAACAGTCATACGCGAAGTAAAATCTACGTCTAAAATTACAACTTTTTAGATGTAGCAAAAACTGCATCTACACTACGAAAACTAGGCGTGTAGGGGGTGTACTAAAGGGCTGGTCTCGCAAAAACTACGAGCAGGGGCGTGTTATGGGCATATGTAGATTTTCAATAGGTGGTGCATACACATTTTTTGCAACTGAATGCACATTTATGGTGTGCAGTTTCTGAGTGACTACAGGTCTACCTTAAAATCTGCACAAGCTGACCTCAGTTGTAGAATCTTCAATGTACTGTATACTGCAATCATTGCTTCATTACACCCAGCTGAAGCAGCTCACACTGCAGACCAAAATGCAGTTTATTCAGCTGCATTGAAACTTCACAACATGTAAGGGAGCATTAAACTATTTAACACATGTATTACTATAAAATTTATATTAGAAACCTAATAATGTTTAAAGTTAATAACAAACCAGGTTTGTCAGGAACACACTTGTTTTCATTGTTTTCCTACAAACATGTACAATAATATTTACAAACAAATTTTTTTTTTGTTAGGTTAATGACTTTTTTTTTTAAACTGAGTTGTTTTATGATTTAAAGCAACAAACAATTATTATTTACAGGAAACATACCCACATACGGTATGTGGACAAGATCCCGCCTGACAGAATCCTGGTGGTCGGAATACCGACACCGGGATCCCGACCTGCACAATCCCGACATAATCTCCCTCTGTGGGTGTCCATGACACCCATAGAGGGAGAATAAATTAGTGTGCCGAGCGTAGTGAGGGACCTTGCCCGCAAGGGGCTGCGTGGTGCTCGCCCCCCTGTCGGGATTGTGCCAGTTGGGATCCCAGTGTCAGTATTACGACCGCAGGGATTCTGACCGGTGGTAATACGTACTGATCCCCCACATACATGTGTAAGGTTATTTTGTTTTTGTTTCCCTTGACAAACAAACATATGTCCAATAATCATTGTTGAGTAGGAAACATCGTTGTTTTGTTTGTAAGTAGGTAGTGCAATATTTGTGGTTAAAACACAGTTGCTTTGCAAAAATTGCGACATAAGAAACCTTTACGAAAAAATTGTGAATAAGTACGTTTTTATGCAAAAAAGGTGGATTTTTTTAATCTCAATGCAAAGTTTGTGATTTTGACAACTCCACCTTTTCTTTTTAATGTCAACTTAGAATTGCAGATTTTCAGTTTGGGCATGCTTTTGCAATTTTGAGATTGTTCGCAGTTTTTGCAAATTTGTACTTTTTACGATCCTTACTGAATTAGCCCCTTAGTCTCTTACAGTTTGACACTAATTACAAAAGTTTACATGTAAATCTAAAGCCTAACAAGTAAAATGGGGGAATTAGAGGCAATTGCACTTACTGACCATTATGACATAATAGGCATTACTGAGACATGGTGGGATAATTCTCACGACTGGACGGCAAACATCGAGGGATGCACTCTCTTCAGGAGAGATAGGATTAATAAAAAGGGAGGGTGTGTTTGTCTCTGTTAAACCATTCTTAAAACCATATTTAAAGGAGGCCAGTTACGAGGGGACTGGAGATAATGTAGAGTCATTATGGGTGAGATTTCGAGTGGGGGTAAAGATACAAAAAAACTTTTAATAGGGACATGCTATAAACAGCCAGATATTAATTTGGCTGATGAATTACAACTCTTGCAGCAGATCGAAAAAGCTGCAGGTATGGGGGACATCATTATTGTTGGGGACTTTAATTACCCGGACATAAACTGGAACACCGAAACAGTAAATACAGCTAGGTGTAATAGGTTCTTAAACATGCTAAAAGATCATTACTTATCCCAGGTAATTGAAGAGCCAACTAGGCAGGGGGCTATAATGGACCTAGTACTAACTAATAATGAGGAAATAATAACAAATACTAAAGTAGGGGAGACCCTAGGAAATAACGATCACAAAATGATCACATTCGATATCAGCTTTCAAAAACAACAATATAACGGTTTAACCAAGATTTTTAACTTTAGGAAAGCAAATTTCACATTGCTGAAGCAAGCAATGAAGGAGATTAATTGGGAAATTGTATTTCATGGTAAGAATACTGCTGAAATGTGGGACATATTTACAACTGCGCTCAATAAGTACACTAATTTATATATTGCCAAAGTCAACAAAAACAGAAGTAGGAAATCCAAACCGATGTGGCTTAATAAGAATGTCAAGGAACAAATGGATAAAAAGAGGCATGCTTTCAAAGCAATTAAGTCTGATGGAAAGGTGGAATCATTCCAGTTCTACAAGGAATGTAACAAAAAAAATGCAAAAAAGCAATTAGAGCAGCTAAAATAGCAAACAAAAAACAAATCGCAAAGGAGAGTAAAACAAACCCCAAAAAGTTCTTTAAGTATATAAATGGTAAAAGGTTGAAAAGGGAGAATATTGGGCTCTTAAAGGGCAAGCTGGATGTCATGATTAATGATGATAGGGAAAAAGCAGATTTATTTAATAAATTATTTTCATCAGTATTCACGAAAGAGGACAGGTTGACGAAAGTAGAGCATAACATAAATAATAATAATGACCCATTGCTTGGTACTTGCTTAAACGAGGGAGTAATCCGGGAGAGACGAAGTAAAATTAAGATAAATAAATCTCCTGGGCCGGATGGACTCCACCCCAGGGTACTTATGGAACTCAACCTAGAGATATCAAAACCTCTATATTTGATCTTCAGCGAGTCAATTAGATCAGGAATGATACCAAAGGACTGGTGTATAGCAGAGGTAGTCCCAATATTTAAAAAGGGTATTAAAACGCTCCCCAGGAACTATAGACCGGTTAGCTTGATATCTGTAGTGGGGGAAATACTAGAAGGTATATTAAGGGATACCTCCAAGGTTATTACTAGGAATCAACATGGATTTGTGAAGGACAGGTCATGTCAAACTAACTTAATAAGCTTCTACGAGAAAGTGAGCGATAATATTGGTCAGGGTCAAGCAGTGGATGTGATCTTTTTAGACTCAGTTCCACACAGGAGACTAATTCTCAGACTAAGAGAGCTTGGGGTAGGAACCACTATCTGTACTTGGGTGAGTAATTGGCTGTTTAATAGGGAACAGTGAGTGGGGGTTATTGGGATGTACTCTGAATGGGCTTCAGTACTCAGTGGAATACCGCAGGGCTCAGTACTCTGGCCATTGCTGTTTAATATATTCATTAATGACCTAGGAGAGGGACTGGAAAGCACAGTGTCAATTTTCGCAGATGATACTAAACTATGTAGAATAATTAATTCAGACAAGGATGTTGAGTCTCTACAGAATGACTTATCTAGACTGGAGGCCTGGGCAGATAAATGGATAATGAGGTTCAATATAGACAAATGTAAAGTTATGCACTTTGGGACTAAGAACAATCAGGCAACCTGTAAACTAAATGGGGAAAATGTAGGAATAACAGTAGTGGAAAAGGATTTGGGTGTGCTCATCGATAATAAACTTGGTAGCAGTATGCAATGTCAAAATGCAGCAGCAAAGGCTAATAAGGTGTTATCATTCATAAAACGGGGTATGGAGACAAGGGATGAGAGTGTAATCCTGCCTCTGTATAAATCATTGGTGCGACCACACCTGGAATATTGTGTACAGTTTTGGGCACCATATTATAAAAAAGATATCTTGGAGCTCGAAAGGGTTCAGAGGCGAGCCACTAAACTGGTTAAGGTGTTAGAGGAACTGGACTATGAGGAAATACTTAAAAGGCTTGATATGTTCACACTGGAAAAGAGGCGACTGAGAGGGGACATCATTAATATTTATAAATACATTAAGGGACAATACAAGGATCTATCAAACGACTTGTTTACCAAAAAAACACTACTTAGGACACGAGGACACCCCCTGAGGTTAGAAGAGAAAAAATTCCATACCCAACGGAGAAAAGGATTATTCACAGTAAGAGCAGTAAGGATTTGGAATTCTCTGCCAGAGAAGATAGTAATTATAGACTTAATCAATAAATTTAAAAATGGATTAGATAAATTCCTAGTGGAAAAAAATATCCAGGGATACATCATTTAATTAATATTACAATAAAAAAAAAAAAATGTAATGTACAGTAGGTTGAACTCGATGGACATTTGTGTTTTTTCAACCTCAACAACTATGTCAATAGTGAGAAAGGAATACACAATATACAGTATGTATAAAAAAAATAGCAGAGTACATTTTTATTTATAACAAGAAGCTACTGTATTTAAAAAAAAATATTTTTTGTAACAGCACATGGTTATCATAAATCACATACTGTACATGGATAAATAGATTCTCTGATAATCACAGCTAAACCTGGCTGTATTTTGTTGGTGTGAAAAATAATATGATCTTAAATTGATATTTATTGCATATGGCAAAAATATTTCTCTTACGTCCTAGAGGATACTGGGGTCCGCAATTGTACCATGGGGTATAGACGGGTCCACTAGGAGCCATGTGCACTTTAAGAAATCAATAGTGTGGGCTGGCTCCTCCCTCTATGCCTCTCCTACCAGACTCAGTCTAGAAAATGTGCCCGGAGGAGCCGGTCACGCTTTGGAGAGCTCCTGAAGGGTTTTCCACCATTATTTTAAATGTTGGTTTTTTTCAGTCAGGTCTGTTTTGGCAGCAGTCTTACTGTTTTTTGGGACTTAGGGGGAGAATGGCCCAACTTCCTTAGAGTTAATGGTCCCGTTTCTCTGCTGACAGGACACTGATCTCCTGAGGGAGCCATTTGCAAGCCACACCATGGCACAGTGTACCCTCCCGCAGCATGCCACTACCCCCTAACAGAGCCTGAAGACAGAAGAGTGGTGAGTACAATGCCGGCGTCCCGGTTAGCTGTGGCAGCTCCAGGGTGTGGAATCTGAGATTGACTGTTTGTTGGATGGTTTATATACCAGCTGTTTGACCTGGAAATTATATAATCTGGTCATTAACTCATAGTGAGTATTTTGCTCTCCCCTTTGGGATCAGATGGTGTTGACTAATGAGACTCCAGGTGTATATTTTAGACTATGAATTTATTCCCCTCATAGGACTTTTGGATTGAAGTGGTTGTCCACTCTATTTAACTTCTTTCTGATCTGGAGCTGTCGCTATTCCATTACTATTGTTTGCTGAATTGGACTTAACCGTGAAAAATAATGAGCGCTTGTCTTGAAAAAGATTTTTGTTTTAGAATCGAAACGACGACCCATTAAAGCCATTTAATGAAGCTTTGAAACACTGACTGGAATATTTGTGTGAAGAGAGTGCCCCCCAGGTTACTGGAACTCTGTAGATATATATATATATATATATACACATATATATATATATATATATATATATATACTAGATGATTCAACGCGTTCTAATGGTGCTCTTCACACTGTCAAAAGGGGCAACGTGCCTCAGGTGGGGAGAATGTCTGGAGCCACCCTGGTTGGTGGAGGGGTGGCTGCAGTGGTGCCGCAGATGGGGGAGGGGGCTGGTGGAGCTGGGAGTGGGGGAGGTGCAGGTAATGCTTCTCCTCCTGGAAGCAGCTAAGCTGCTGACCTTTTTTGGTACTCCCTGGAGCAGGCGGTGAAGGCACCTGTGGCTGGGCCAGGCACCGCAGCTTCCCCCCAATGGCGAGTCCCTCTGTAGCCAAGTGGAGTCCAAGAAACAAACAGCAGGCAAAGGGCAGAGCCTCCCATTGAATGTAACTTGTGTGGGAGGGTGTTTCTCAGCCAATCAGCTGTGGGCTGGGTGTGATAGACCTGTGCTAACCCAATGAGAGCTCCTAGCCAGGCCCAGCATTTGGAAATGAGTCACAGAGTCACAGATCTGGGCAATTATATAGGAGATAATTTACCTGATCAACTTGTAGACCGATCAAATGTGCGGCAGTCCCGCCGCTGCCGGATCCTACCGCAGCATGCTGCGGTCGGGTTGGATGACAGGATGGTGGGATTTCAATGTGAACACATACATATCTATTGGGAAAAGCAGATGAGATCCAAGCGACCATAGGTGGCACAGATTCTAAGTGACTATGCAAAGGTTTTTTTCAAAACAGTTAGGGGATTTATTACAAAGAACGTTTAAGACAATTGCACAAATAAAAAAAAAGTTATACATAAAAATACAACGTATGAGAATGTTTTTAAAAACTGTTGTCAAATTGTTTAAGCAACATTCCAAAGGGTATGTAAAAGACAAGGTAAAATGGTGCTAAAAAATTTTTTGTACTAAAAATGAGAAATACAAGAAGCAACCGTTGGTCTAAAATTATACAGAAAAATTCATATATATAAAATATTCGGTATAGCAAAAAAGCAGCTTATCTGAGGATTTAAATAGTAGCAGGAATCATCCATCGCGTTTCGTCTGGTCTGACTTTATCAAGGGGTAGTGAGCAGAGTGGGACACATCATCTATATATACCCCTCTGGGTAGGAAGTGATTGGTTACCTCACTTCCTGTAGTTAATTGGTATTGGGATATAGAATTTCAAAAAACATGTAATAAATGTAACTGGTGGTGAGGGAGGTATTATATGTAGCCAAGTGCTATATTTGCGCATGCAAACTGAGCAGGGATGCTTTATAAATCATAAAAAACATTCAAAGAGGTTCTGTTCCGGTTTGTGACGCGATTTGCGTCATTTCCGCCCCACTTCCGGTGTCCGGGATTTTCTTCTGAGCATGCGCCGGCTGATACACATGAAGGTGCGGCGGCCATTTTACTGGTTATACAATCCCATATAGTGGAAGCGGCTGACGGCGGCCATAATTACATAGATATTGTTCATTCAGATGGATAGGTAATAGGTATTTCCTTGTCTCCAAATCGGAAAACCACATATCTATAGAGATAAAAGCGGAATTAGTGCTAATAGACATTTGGAATTCATATATAATTCATAGTATGAGTACAAATTCCTCATATTGCTGTGGACTTAGGTACTTAGGTTAGAATATAGTTATGTCAAGATCTTTATTTAATATACATTTACAGCATAGCATATCTCTATGGAAAAGATACCATGTCAGATAGTGTGTCACAAATTGGTATCAAAGAGGGTTCTGATTAAAGTACAGGTGTTGAGTATGGGATAAGTGCACTAACAGGTTTCTATGGCAATTGACATCTTCTTTTAAATAATTGTAGAAACCGTCATAGAAATATTTTTATTATTAGTTCGGATATAGAAATAGCGCGCCGCTGATCCAGTTATTATTACAGCACCCGGTCTTCTTGGGAAGTTTCCTTACCCAGTACTGGCCGGGCCGACACTGCTTGGCTTCCAAGATCGGACGAATTTGGGCATATCCAGTGTGGTATGACTGTAATTTAGGATCTGGGCATTCACAATAAGGAATTTCCCAGAGGTTCGGATGCCTCTGTATATCATTCCAAATTAGACCTGGCCGGGAGGAGAAAGGTATATGGTGGACGGTAGCTAAAGGGAAATAAATGGAGTAGCAGGCTTACGTTCATAAAAAAAGGAGCTATTTCATAGCCTTCATTCAGTCCGTCTGGATGGAGTGATTTAATTTCATGTATCCAGAACATCTCTCTTCTTGATAGAAGATTGGAGAGGTCCCCTCCTCTTTTTCCGAGTGTCACTAGTTCCATGCCCTTGAACGTAAGTTCTTCCGGGTTTGAGCCGTGGTGTTGTAAAAAATGTCTAGATACAGCATGTGTTTGGACTCTGTTCTTAATGTTTCTTACGTGCTCCTGTATACGGATTTTCAGTGGTCTCTTTGTTTTGCCGATGTACTTCATCTTACAGGGACATTCCAGGAGGTAAATAACTGAGGACGTATTGCAGTTAATAAAGTGCTTAATCTTGTACTCCTTAGTTTCACCCGTGTTCTTGAATGTCTTTCTGTTTGGATTTACGTATTTGCAGATGTTGCAATGACCACATTTGAAACAGCCCACACATTTGTGTAGTACACCTGTGGGAGTTTCATGGTTTCTCAACATACTTGGCGCAAGGAGGTCTTTAAATTCTGTGATTTCCTGAATACCACCTGTGGTTCCGTTGGTAAGTAGTCTTTAAGAATGGGGTCCATTAACAGTATATTCCAATGTGATTTGAGTGCTTGTTTGATCAGGTTGTCATGTCTACTGTAACCGGTAATGAATCTTACGGTATCTTTAGTGTTTTCTTTTGACTTATATTTCAGAAGATCTTTCCTCTCCAAGGTTTTCACTTTGGTGTTGGCTGCTGTTAAAATATGTTCAGGGTACTTTTTTTCTTTGAATCTCTCTGTGTAAATGGACAATTGGGCATCACGATCCCCCTCTTTCTTGCAATTCCTTGCAATCCTAGTGAACTGTGAGAGGGGAATGTTGTTCTTCCATCGTTTAAGATGGTTGCTCTGATAGTGAACATAGCTGTTTGTATCTACGTTTTTAATAAAAAAAATTGTGACAATCTCATTGCCTTGATGACTCAGTATCAGATCCAGGAACTCTATTTGTTCCGTACTGTTGTTGGAGGTAAACTTTAGGTTCATGGTATTGTCGGAAATATAGATGAAAAATTCTTTAAAAGAAAATTCATCGCCATCCCATATGATTAAAATATCATCTATATACCTCTTATAAAATATGATATTTGGATTAAAAGGATGGTTAGTAAAAATGTACTCATTTTCCCAATATCCCATAAAAAGATTAGCGAAACTTGGCGCAAATATAGTGCCCATCGCTGTCCCACAGGTCTGGAGGTAAAATTTATCCAAAAATTTAAAATAATTATGCTTCAAGATAAAATTCATAATTTCGCAAATGAAGGTCTGGTGATTATCCGTAATGAGATGGTCCTTATCCATGAAGAACTTGCATGTCTGAATTCCCTTCTCATGTTCGATGCACGTATAAAGAGACTGCACATCTATCGTGACCCATCTATACGTGTATTTCCATCCTTGTGATTCCATAGAGTTAAGAGCTGAAGTAGTGTCCTTAAGATACGCAGGTAAATCCATAACGTACTTTCTAAGAAAGATATCCACGTATTCCGATAAATGCGATGTTAGGGAAATTCCTTATTGTGAATGCCCAGATCCTAAATTACAGTCATAGCACACTGGATATGCCCAAATTCGTCCGATCTTGGAAGCCAAGCAGTGTCGGCCCGGCCAGTACTGGGTAAGGAAACTTCCCAAGAAGACCGGGTGCTGTAATAATAACTGGATCAGCGGCGCGCTATTTCTATATCCGAACTAATAATAAAAATATTTCTATGACGGTTTTTACAATTATTTAAAAGAAGATGTCGATTGCCATAGCAACCTGTTAGTGCACTTATCCCATACTCAACACCTGTACTTTAATCAGAACCCTCTTTGATACCAATTTGTGACACACTATCTGACATGGTATCTTTTCCATAGAGATATGCTATGCTGTAAATGTATATTAAATAAAGATCTTGACATAACTATATTCTAACCTAAGTACCTAAGTCCACAGCAATATGAGGAATTTGTACTCATACTATGAATTATATATGAATTCCAAATGTCTATAAGCACTAATTCCGCTTTTATCTCTATTTATATGTGGTTTTTCGATTTGGAGACAAGGAAATACCTATTACCTATCCATCTGAATGAACAATATCTATGAAAATATGGCCACCGTCAGCCGCTTCCACTATATGGGATTGTCTAACCACATAGACTCCAGTAAAATGGCCGCCCCACCTTCATGTGTATCAGCCGGCGCATGCTCAGAAGAAAATCCCGGACACCGGAAGTGGGGCGTAAATGATGCAAATCGCGTCACAAACCGGAACAGAACCTCTTTGAATGTTTTTTATGATTTATAAAGCATCCCTGCTCAGTTTGCAAGCGCAAATATAGCGCTTGGCTACATATAATACCTCCCTTACCACCAGTTACATTTATTACATGTTTTTAAATTCTATATCCCAATACCAATTAACTACAGGAAGTGAGGTAACCAATCACTTCCTACCCAGAGGGGTATATATAGATGATGTGTCCCACTCTGCTCACTACCCCTTGATGAAGTCAGACCAGACGAAACGCGTTGGGTGATTCCTGCTACTATTGAAATCCTCAGATAAGCTGCTTTTTTGCTATACCGAATATTTTATATATATGAATTTTTCTGTATAATTTTAGACCAACGGTTGCTTCTTGTATTTCTCATTTTTAGTACAAAAATTTTTTTAGCACCATTTTACCTTGTCTTTTACATGCCCTTTGGAATGTTTCTTAAACAATTTGACAACAGTTTTTAAAAACATTCTCATATGTTGTATTTTTATGTATAACCTTTTTTTTTTATATGTGCAATTGTCTTAAACGTTCTTTGTAATAAATCCCCTAACTGTTTTGAAAAAAACCTTTGCATAGTCACTTAGAATCTGTACCACCTATGGTCGCTTGGATCTCATCCGCTTTTCCCAATTTTTACTTATCCTGCACACGTACAAGTGCAGGTTGTATTTAAGATCTAGCAGACGCCCCATATATAGAGGGGAGTGGTTTATAGTGACTAGATGTTTTTTGGGGCACATCCATAAACGACATACTGTAAAAAAAGTATTTCTGCTGTATCTTTGGCGCTGTTAGTTCACACTTTACACACATACCTTTGTACTATTTCTTACAGCTGCCTCAGATCGGGCCAGTAGTTTAAACACAATATGTTCAGGATAAATGAACGTGCGGACAAGAGAAGCAATTTATGTAATAGAATTTTCAATGAAACTAATAAACCTGAGGAGGTACCCACATCAGATAACCTTGACAATATGTTCTGGGACATTGAGAGACTACATGTTAAGGAAGTTAAAGCCTGGTGGGACATCAAAGGTTTAGAACATTATGTCAATGTGGATAGAGTCCCTAGAGGCCTCAGAATTTTAAAACAACCCACCTTTGGGACTGAAAATCAAGCCTTCATGAAAGAATGGGACAACATTTTGAATAATTGTTCGATCAATTTAATGAGATTGCTCGTCACAGAGAAAAAACGTATTCTTGTGAATCTAGAAAAGGAAATTAATGAAACCGAAAAAAGGGCTTTGAGAACTTCAAAGACAAGGAAGACTTTAAGATTAATGAGAAAGTTATAGTGACTAGATGTTTTTTGGGGCACATCCATAAACGACATACTGTAAAAAAAGTATTTCTGCTGTATCTTTGGCGCTGTTAGTTCACACTATACACACATGCATATCTATGTATGTGTTCACACAGTGCAGCTGTGCCAGTGCAGCTGTGCATGAAATCCTGTGTGTCACTGGCCTGATCCCGTTCTGCGGGATCCCGCAGAACAGGATTAGTGTTAACACAAAACCCTCCTCCTGGCCAAGCTGGTCACATTCAGTGACACCGCTTAGCCGCTATGCGTGGCCCCAGCCTTATGGTGCTAGAACCATCTGTTCTACAAGTACAATGTAGATATAAATTTGGTTCTTCAATGCGGAAATGCAACTGAAACCTATATGCCCACCTGCAGGGCAAAAGTAGCTATAGGAAATAAAAGGGTGTATATTTCGCGCAATTTACTATTGTGGTATAATGCAGTCACGATATTGTATCCACTCTCCCCCCAAATTATGGTGACAGGGGGGAGAGTGGATACAATATCGTGACTACACCCTTTTGTTTCCTACATCTGTTCTACAACCTGTGCGCTTTCTATTTCGAGTTTGTATGCTTTTGTTTTAAGTGTGTTTACTTTGGTTAAGTCAGTATCTTCCCACATCTTCCCAAAAATCTTTGGTTAATTGGGTTGAACGGACAAAGGAGTCTATGTACTAAGCCTAGGAGAGAGATTAAGTGGACGGCGATAAACCACCAACCAGCTCCTGTCATTTTTCAAATACAGCCTGTAACATGGCAGTTAGGAGCTGACTGGCTGGTATCTCCGTCCACTTTATCTCCAAGGCTTAGTACATAGACTCCTTTAACTGTAAGCTCCAATGGGCTTGGATTGATGTGAATGTTTACATTTTCTGTAGAAAGTGCTGTGTAATGTGGTGTTATACAGTTAAAAGATGATGAAGTTCTTATCAGACTAGGTGATTCATCGTGCCCTACAGGCGCTCTTCACACCATCGCAAAGGGCTATGCCCCTTTAACCCTTGCATGCCCTTGGGGCATGCAATATTTTTATTATATGGAGTCTTACCTCCAATCATAATTTTGTGAGTGGTTAAAGATTGCACGCTCAAAGGGCATGTGATTGATAAGAGGCCATAGCCCGTTGCAAAGATGTCAACAGCACATGCAGGGCACAATGAGTCACCTTGTGTGTGTGGCTATGGGCCAGTTTGTGTATGTGGCTATGGGGCAGTGTGTGTTTGTGTGCGGCTATGGGGCAGTGTGTGTGAGTGTGTGTGTGTGTGTGTGTGTGTGGCTATGGGGCAGTGTGTGTATGTGAGCATATAACAGAAAGAAAATGAAATTAACACAGGTGCGCTAAATAGTATGCAGCCAGATATATTCTATACCACATCAAGATAGTAGCGCCGGATAAGTCATACCAATTTTTTTCTTGCACAGTGTGTGTATGTGGCTATTGGGCTGTGTCTGTGTGTGTGTGTGTGTGTGTGGCTATGGGGCAGTGTGTGTTTGTGTGGCTATGGGGCAGTGTGTGTGTGTGTGTGTGTGTGTGTGTGTGTGTGTGTGTGTGTGACTATGGGGCAGTGTGTGTGTGTGTGTGTGTGTGTGTGTGTGTGTGTGTGTGTGTGTGTGTGGCTTTGGGGCAGTGTGTGTATGTGGCTATGGGGCAGTGTGTGTGTAAATTAGAGACAGCCAGAGCAGCAGAGATTAGGCAGAACAGAACATACAGAGCACCAGGGTAGGATGGTAACACAGGTAGGGCAGCCCCAGACATTACACTGACCTGTAGCATTCCTCAGCCTCTCCAGCTCCACTTTTCCCAGGGCCAGCTCGTAATTCTGAGGGTAAATGGGTGGCCATCAGCCAAATTGAGGGTGGGCAGGGCTTAAGGTGTCACACATGGGTGGGGCTTCAGCAGCCACAGGCAAATGGGAGGAACTTTACATGTGGCTGGCCCTCCCCAGTACACTACAGCTGTGACCAATGTAGAGAGAGACACTGGGCCTGAGCTGCCCGGGCGTGTCTCTCTCAGTGTAACTACTGGATGCAGGGGAGCTTCGGCCCCCGGAGTTACCCCCTGCACACACACTGTAAAGCCACCTGCAGAACTGCTCCTCCTGCCCATCCTGTGTCCCCCCTGCTGCCGCACACATTGTAAAGGCAGCCACAGCACTCACTGTCACATCCATCACTTCAGTGAGTCTTCTCCCAGGCCACAGTTGCACCTGTCCCACTGCTCTCTGCTGGGCTCCTCTAGTCTCTCCCACTCCATGCTGATTAGTCACATGTGCCACTGTGGAAGAGGAGGGCTACACTGTGACTGACAGTAGAGACAGACTGGACAGCTGCTGCTGGGACCAGCACCAGCTCACACCCACATAATCAGTGTGAGCTGACAGGCTGCTGAGACCTGGCTGATTCAGCCTCACTTGTTCTTTGCAGTGCTGTTCCTGATCACCAACCTTGGTCGCGTTGTGCGGAAGTGCCATGGGTGGGGGAGGGGCAGGTGCATCAACTACTCACCAGACAGTAAAAGGATCATGGCCTGCATCCATCCACCTCTCCTACATATTTGGGCTGGTCTGTGACTCTATGACTCCGACTTTGCCCAGTGCTGTGACTCCGCCCAGCATTATACACACTGTCACTCTGGGCTAATATATAGGAGATATGAGAGTTCAATTTAATGAAAGACATAAACTAACCAAAGACTAACACAAATCTGACTGAGACAGATTGAACAGAGTAAGGAATATGTACAGTACAATGACTTTCCAAGATCAACACTGGAATACAGTGAAGAGTATACAGTACATGATAATACTATACTATAAAAACTAGGGCAAGGCAAAAGAGATTCAGGAGCAAACTGGTTCATTGGGGTAGAAATGCAAAACTTATTCAATAATGCAGAAGATAGGTTTTGTCAATATGTCAATGTCTCATGCAAGCCAGGAATACTGTAATTACAGTAGGGAGGCAACAGATTTTCCAAGACACATTTGTAGTCCAAGCATACAGATGTGTCCTCATACACTAAGGCTATATGCCATACAGCGCAAGATGCCAGATGTGACTGAGGTTCTCTGAGAGGTGTTGTGTACCCTCTTTTTTAATTCTGCATTTTAGTCATGTTACAGATACAGCAAAACACCACTCAAAGTATTCTAGAGATGCCAGGCTGCAACTAGTTTTTTCTAACGTATTGATTTTAAGTTTTTTAATACACAAAAGTACGTGGTAGAGCATAGTTCACACCATCTGCAAATAGGTAAATTCACAATAATAGATGATAACATAGAAGAACAATCATAATACGAAAATAAACGATAGTGGACAAGTTGAGATGGACAAGCGTTCCATGTATATGACTAATGTTGTAAAGGGTAGAAGTAATAAAAACTATCCACATATTGGGATATAACAAGATACAGGGAAAGGAGGCGTAAGTGGAAGTAGAAAAGGAGAGAAGGGTGATAGTAGAAAGAAGTAAGCCTAGGGGTATATCTATGATTCTGGTTGATTTTGTGTTTTTGGTTGATTTATCATCATGTTTGCAAATCACAGATTTACAAAAGTCAATCTGACGGAAAAATCATTCAATAATACTACTTTTGACCAAGAGTGAACAGTAGTCCAACATTGATATTTTTTTTATCAAAAACAATAAAACAGAGATTTATAGTATAAGGATGGTTTTAGAATTGTTAAAAAATGACAGCTACAGTAATTCCCCCAAAAAATAGAACTGCCTATGGCAATGAAGTTTCTGCCTATGGCAGTGAATGTTTTTTTTATAGCACTGATCGCACCCAAACAACCCAAGTTTAGCTTTGTAAAATGGCTACACCCAACTAAATTGCTTGCCACAATGCAAAAAGTGTTGTTTCGGCCCCCAAACTGGTCACTTTTTGCACATTTCAGCTCACCACTTCCTGGGGCTGCTAGCTGTTTTTTTTTTGTTTTGTTTTTAGTGGCTAATCGTGCCTTAATGAAGCAAACAATTGAATTGCTCTGTTAGACACCATGTAGTGCCCCTTACTGTCAATTCATAATAAGACACACTAAAATGGGTAGGTACTGCTGTTGCTAGTCATTATTATCACACGCCCCTTACTATATTCAAGAGCTGTTAGTGGTCATTGCATGAGCCCTCCAGTACCTGTAAGAGATGCACGTTCTAAAAGGCACACTGTATCTTAGGACACTGCCAAATTGAATTTGCAAAATTCCATGTACAGGCCTTGCTATATTTTGATTACACTTGGCCTCACTTTTTTCTTTTTTCCTTTTTCTTACTTCTTCCTCATGTAATGGGATGCAAGTCAATGCTGAGCAAAAGCTATATACTGATGTATTTTTATGCATTTCTGGTGCACATGAACAGGACTTAAATGACAATGTTAAACATATATGTCCCACTCTAAATAAACCCATTGGCAGGGGCTGGTTGGCAAGTTGTAGTTGAGGCCCAAAAACATGCAAGTAGTCAAGGCTTTTATACCAGTGCAGCTCAATGGAAAAGCAATTTATAGCCTACAGTATATTTTACAGAAGGTTTTAGTAAGTATATTTATATCCCAAAGGTTGCAGAACATTCAAGTGCTTATGAAACCTGCCAAATTTGTATTCATGAATACAACAGCACTGAACCTTAAATAACCCTTTAAAGGGAGAATCAACAAATTTCAATGACAACCAATATACTAAAATTGACAGAATTTAAATCTGTGAGTATGAAAAAGATATATAAAACACCTAAAATCTAAAAACGTAAAATAACTAGACTGATCCAAGCAAATACATATTTTGGATTGCAAAATGTTAATTTTCATGTTTCAATGTGTAGATATGTACAGCATAGATATATAAAATGTATTTGTATAGAACATGTCAGTTATATCCTCATACAGAAAGTATGTACTTTGTCATATTCATGTCATCATGTGTTCTAATATACAATCTAGAAGCTGCAGTCATCTCATCAGTGCTTCCTTTATGCCAGTTGGGGCTGCCAGAGTTGCATCACCAGCTTTTAATAGATTTTCACTTCTAAACTTTTGACTGCCCATTCAGGCAAAAATTATGTTTGGAACATCGCAGTGACAACTGTCTCCATGCCCCAACAACATCTTCTAAACAAACAATATTAAGTAGGTCATGTCACACACAGCTTATTACTTGGCCCACATTTTCTTCAGGTGCAGTATAATTTCATCTGGAGGTTTGCACATTTTACTATCCATAGATGGTTCATGTAAAGGGCAATCTTTTTTCTATACCATTCTTTTACAAGATTTTTGTCAGTGCTATCAGAAGATATTAAATCTGTTAGTCAACACCATGTCCTTGCCTTACACACTCCTTGTGTACTAGACTTAAAATTGCCATTTTATATCATACTTTAGTACATCTATTTACATGTTGTCAGCATTTACTTAAGGAGCAGAAATCTTTATTTAGATAGGTGGCATGTTGACCTGATTTTGAACTTCCTTGCTCATGTAGAGAAACATCCTACTGTAGTGTTTTATAAAAACAGAATGTAATTAATTTACTGCAGCCTTTACTGTATATTGTCTTTCTTTCATTATGTTTGTAATTATTAATGAACATTAGGGAAAATGTTTTCTGGAAGTCATTTTAGGCTAGGTAGCTTTCATAAAGGAATAATAATCTTGGTTATTTTTTATTATTGCCATTTGGATACATTACACTTACTTGATTTACTTAGACAGAGCAGCTGGTATGCCATTTTAGAGATGGCTTTGTGAGATTACAAACAGCCACCTTGACCTAATGTAAATACCAAATGACTGCAAAAACTAGGTTTACTGCAGGATTTACAGCAATGTATTACTATAAAGAAATAAAGATAATACTGTGCCAGTTTAATGGTTGTTTCAATCTGGATTATCCGAAATACGCTGAAAGAGGGGAAAAGTTCAGTATGACTGCAGAACACATAAAACAGTTGCTTTGAGCAGTATGTATATTAAAATTTCCATCCAAAATATTTGATTGCACTGTTTTGTGCTAATGCTATTTTATTTAGCTTTGAAAAATACAATTCTGTAGGTAATTTTTTAAAGTAGCTTAATATAACAATAATGCATATTAAATGCATAATAATGCGTAATAAACTGGACATGCAAAATATGTAATTTTAAAATAGAACATATGATGCATAGAATTCTGGGTTGCTATTATTTATATCTCTATGTTGCATCATTTTTAAATACTGACATTTTATAATACAATTTCCGATTTCTGTTTTAGGGTTTTTTAAATAGCAATTTCATACAGTAATCTATTGCATTCATGCTGTAATTGTGTTGTGTCTTGTTAATTCTGAGGCTCATTTTAAGCATAAGTACACTGAACAAGGGGGGGTCATTCCGAGTTGATTGCTCGCTAGCTACTTTTAGCAGCCATGCAAACGCATAGTCGCGGCCCACGGGGGAGTGTATTTTCGCTTTGCAGAAGTGCGAACGCCTGTGCAGCCGCGTGGCACCAAACACATTATGTGCAGAACAAGACCAGCCCTGTAGTTTCTTATTCTATGCGATGATTGCTGCAACGAGTGACACGGTAATGACGTCAGATACCCACCCAGCAAACACCCGGCCATACCTGCGTTTTTCAAAACACTCCCAGAAAACAGTCAGTTGCCACCCAGAAACTCCCACTTCCTGGTAATCTCCTTGCATTCGGCTGTGTGATTGGAATCATCGTTAGAACCAGTGCAAAACCACATAGGACTTTGTAGTTGTACGACGTGCATGCACATTGCAGTGCATACGCATGCGCAGATTAGCCTTTTTTTCACTGATCGATACACAACGAACAACGGCAGCTAGCGATCAACTCAGAATGACCCCCAAGGCCAAACCAAATCTTATTATGCAATGTAAATCTTTTGTGTTTTTTTTACAAAAATTTATTTTTTTTGTCATAAAAACTGTTTTATTAATTGTATGTTGTAAATATTTTTTAAATATCAAACTATTTATACCAAACACATAATATATTGTTTTATGGTTTTCAAATTTATCAAAAATGTTTTATATTTATCACTCCTAATGCATTTTACAGAGCAACACTAGATACATATAGATAAATTAACTTGTTATTTGTTTCAATGGACAGAAAAATTATTTGTTTATAATACTGCCAAATTATTTTAATTGTTAACATTTCAAAATTCATTTTTGTTCAGGGTCCTTAAAGTAATTCTTTAATTTTGAGTTTGCAGCCATAATACACTGAAAAAAGTAAAATTTTCCACTCATTTTATAAAATATTGCATGATAAAATAAAGATATCAACCACGTTATTTACATAGCCATGATCTAAAAATAATGTTTGGTAAATTAAACTATATGGGTAACAATAATTTAATTTAATGTGTATTTTAATTTACAATAAATAATAGAATAAATGTGAAGGTAAAATACATTTTTATTCAATTTTTTTAAATTAAACTGCATGTTCAGAAATCGTAGTAAGCTTGCTAAAGTTGTTTTAAAAAAACCTCTGGTGTAATGAACTAATATATAAAAAAATTTTTAAAATACATCTTTTATAATTTTACATGAGCAGAACAAAATAAAAGTCCTACAGTATTACATAGCCATTAAAATGCTAATTTCTTCACATTAAACATATATTTCAAAGTGTGATCATTTCTATTTATCACAGTAATGTTATCTTTGCTAATATTCTAATTACATAAATTTTTAGACCTAAAGAAAGGTGCTTACATATGCTTTATATTTACTGTATAGTATCTAGGCCTTTTCTTCGTAGACAAAGAACATGGATATTTTTATTTTTATTTATGCTTGCTTAATCTTCTCTTATGACAAACAGGTATACTGTAACTCTTAATTACAGCAGATTATGAATTATTTTCTGTGACTGTGTTTCTAAACAAAATGTAAATGGATGTCTACTGTATTTGCAATTAGTATACTGCTCCATTGTGATTAAGTAAATATGATGGCTTTTTTTATTGAATTGACATGCTGCACCCAAGCACAATATGGTTGCAAGTGTTGTGAACTGTTGAAACCTACAGTATTATAATCAAATACCACTTCATGTAAATTTTAGCCCTTGTGTTTGTCCTTTCATTAAAAAAAAATAAAAAATGCTTGTTTGTATGTCTATTTTGCTTTGGACAGAACATTACTTGGAATATTTTATTATTAAAATGAATTTTGAAGTGGACAAAACAATTATATTGTTGCCAGTTGCTCATATCTTATCATTTAATATGACTAACTAAGCTATGTTTTTACATGTCGTAATGTGAATTAATTAGATAGCAAAATACTGGCTAATGTCAACCTTTGTATAAATCAACTTTATTGAATTGTAGCTGAGTAACTGAGTTCCAATTAAAAGCAGCTGAGACTAATAATCAGACTCATAATTAATAGATGTGAGGCTGATTAGGCCTTACAGGTACTCAAACAATAAAGATAAGAATAAAAACAATATGTGAGCAGAGGCAGAACTCTGGGTGGCAACGGAGTCATCTGCCGCCGGGCTCCGGCTCTGAAAGGGGCACCTCTCCTCCCATTCTGTGACACCATTTAAATAAGTTAATTGATAGCTGCCACTGTCTTTTCAGTAGCTGACTTCCTCACTGGTCCCTGCACCTTACAAATCACACCCTCTTTATTATACTGAATATACACATTTTACAAGTGTCACACCCAGGATTAGAAACTACAACGTATTACACTGGAAGCAGACACCTTACTGATGAAGCTGTTTGCTCCTGTATAGGAAATATGAGAATGTTAACTATATGAAGATACTTCTCTGACAATCACACGTAACTTCATATAGTTAGAATTCTCATGCTTCCTCTACAGGAGCAAATAACGCCATCAGTAAAGTGTCTGCTGTTAGTGTAACAGATCATGGGTCCTAATCCTGCTAAGAAATGTGTGATTTAAAATAAAAGACAATTAAATGTATAAATACAGTATATACATTTTTTTCAGAACACTACACACACACACACACACACACACACACACACTTATCTTAATATAGGTGCCCCCCGCACCAATATTTATCTTGCCTCTGGGCAACTGGGACGAACTTACGCCACTGTATGTGAGCATTACAAAATATACAGTATGATAATTTTTTTAAAATTGTTATTTCAATTTATTACTCACAAAAAGAAAATAGCTACTGTACAGTTTATATATAAACATAATTATGTTTCAGAATATGGTTAATTTATATGATGAACACCCATGTATGCTAGTAAACATCCAATTTTGGATTTGATGAACAATTTAATGTATACAAGTCTGTGTCTGTGCTTATATCGACAAAAAAGTAATAATATTTATATATGCAAAGGTTGCAATTCATAAAGTGTTCATAACTGCAGTCAAATACATCCAAAATACCACATAATAAAAATTACCTTTGATACGGTATTTCACTATTATTAAGTTTCCAGTGTGTAATAGAAATTGGTAGCTAAAATGTATCTAATAAAAGAACAAATGATCCAGCAGATCAACTCAAAATGTGCTGCAATCAGCTGCACTTTATAAATCATGCTCTTGCGTGAAAGTTCACCAGTAATTGTCTGCGAATTTAAATGGCACAGGGTTTCATTAGTGAAGGAATTCATGGCTCGCTGAAGCATTATTGTACATAGCCCCCTATTTGGTCCACTGTGGAAACACAGGTGTTAAAGTCCATGTCCTCAGTCTGCTGTATATAGAATTGTCAAAGGTTACTAGTAACTCAAATCAGTGTATTTACCAGGATCCTGTTCTCAGATGATATGGTGAACACAAGAGTCAGCGGAGGTATTAAATAGCGGCAACCAATGTATAACTGCCACCAGCCATCTCTCAATGTAGTGACAAAGAATATCCAGTCCACAGTATCTTACCAAAAATGGTTCTGCGGTGTCCAATTTAGCCAGTGGCAACCGATAGAGTGAAGAGACCATGGGTAATATTTACTAATATTCGTGTTTGAGTCGGTTTGTGTAGTGTTTAAACTCGTTTTGTATCGGGTGCATTTTCATGCAACTTTTTGAGTCCATATACGCAAAGTTACGAAGCAGTCGACTTTATGGCTTTCGTGTTTTCCGATGTCGATGCCAGTCATTTTTTTTGGCACATTTACGGCCGTCATTGTCGTTTGCGTACGTGTTTTTGTTGTATTTGCTGGGTTTTTTCCTAAGTTAAACGCGGCAGGGTTTTTTTTTCCCGCGGCCGCATTTTCACTTTCAGTTTCGATTTTCATCTTCATTCGTGATTGGTTGTGTTTCAGATGGTAGGAGTGTCTGTGCGCAACCATATAAATACGCCCCAAACCGTCCGCACCTCGTGGGTTTAGTTAGTGGTGAGGAGGAGGGAGGTTGTGCTGTGGAGGTAGGTGAATTTGTGGTTTGAAGAGGAGTGGTGGTAGCGATTTCTGAGTGTGGTATTGTGTTTGAAAGTCGTCTTGTCATTCTTGTTGTCTTGTATTTTGTGGTTTTGTCTCATTTTTAGTCCAAGTTATTTTTCTTTATAGTCCCTTGTCAGTGTTTGTGTGTGTGTGTGTGTGTGTGTGTGTGTGTGTGTGTGTGAGTTGTGTAGAGGTAGTGGAGGAGTGTGTTGTTTGTCTTTTTTTTTCCTGTGTTAACTGTTTAGACACACAATTATGTGTGACTCAGAGGTGGAAGGTGTGAGTGAGGGGGAGGAGGTTGGTCAGGTGGAGGAGGTGAGTGATAGTGAGGTTAGTGAGGTGGAGGAGGTGGGTGAGGTTGCTGCAGCAGCCTCAAGTGATAGTGACAGTCAGAGTGCTCCGCAGCCACGCACCACTACTAAGACTGGGCGGAATGTTAAGTTTAGTTTTGCAGAAAATGTGGCATTGGTGCGTGAGCTGATGAAGTATCAGAGGCAGCTATTTGGCCCTGAGTCCGCCAAGGTGCCAACACGGAGGAAGACGGTGTTGTGGGCAAAAGTAGTTGCTGCTGTCAATAGTGAGGGGGTGGTCAAGCGGACGGAGGACACGTGCCGCAAACGGTACTATGACATAAAGCGACGTGCCAAGTCAAAAATGGCCAAGGAGGCCAAGTCGGCTCAGAAAACCGGTGGTGGGCAGCCCTATATTGCAAGTTATCTGGAGTATGAGGAGCCCATGCGGAGTGTAATACCTCCAGAAGTTGTCTCTGCAACCCATGTCCGGGATTCAGACAGGCCCAGGAAGAATGGTGAGCATGTGTATTTGCATTTACATTTTTTTTTTGGTTGTAATGTGTGTCATGTGACATTGCATATTACTCCCATCTTCAAGTGTGTGTCAGCAAATACATTGTTTTGGTTAATGTTTTATATAAAAGCCAATGTAACATCTTACTTTATTGTATGTCATGTGTTTTTCAGACAGATATTTTGCATGTGTAGTTTGGACTTGGTGTGTCTCTGAATTGTCCTGCAATAATGTTTTCCTTTTGGGCGTTTTTTTATAAAAAAAATTGTGACTATGTTTTATATTTAAGTGATCCATGTGCAATTTTTTTTAAAAAGTGGTTGCCATGTTAGAGGCTGAAGTACTGGAAAGTGGTTTGGAAACCACTTACATGTGTAATGTCATCTTTAGATAATGTTAATTATTTAATTTAAAAAACAATATTTATTTTTTGCTTGCTTGTATTTGTACCGTGACACCACACTGCAGTGTAATTTTTTTAAATAAATTGCTGCATTTTGTTTTTGCTCATATAGTGGTAATGTGTCTTTGGAGTGCCACATCACAGAGCAAATTATATATTGCATCTGTAATATTTTTCCTTCCAATACAAAATGAAGTTGTGTGTGTTTTTTTTTTTTAAATCTTTTCTTGAACTTGTGGCCTATATCAGTGTCCTGTACATGTTTTCCTGTGTTGATGTTGCCATAGTGCATATGTGTTTTGGTAATTGTTTTTTATTTTATTTTTTATTTCTGGTCCTTATGTTTGCTTTAAA
The DNA here is from genome assembly GCF_028390025.1 of Pseudophryne corroboree. Classification (NCBI taxonomy): domain Eukaryota; kingdom Metazoa; phylum Chordata; class Amphibia; order Anura; family Myobatrachidae; genus Pseudophryne; species Pseudophryne corroboree. The sequence goes on along the minus strand of NC_086445.1, from coordinate 373,654,512 downwards.
TAAAAACCAAGCATTTCTAAAAGAATAAATGTTTATAAGCATGATTTTTTTATATAATTCATTTTATACAGTGTCTGAAAAAAAGCAGTACTACTCGTCGGCCAGTAACTCCTATCACATCTGATGATGATAACGCTGCGGAAGCAGGTAAAGTGTCCATTGTAGTATAGGGTATGCTTGTAAAGGAAAGGGCATAACAAAATTGCACTTTCATTAAAAGGTCCATCAAAAGAAATATGGAGCAGCAGAAGTGGCACTTCTGTAAGACATCACCACAAAAAACCTGTGGCCGAAAAGAAAGCAAGGTCGTATGTCCCGGCACAAACACAGCAGGCTACCCCGCCACGAAGATTATCGTCCGTATGTTCTGTACCCCCACTCCAAATTTTTGACCCACCTCCAAGACGTCATCCACACTCCCCTCATCTTGATTGTGAGTATCAAACTGAAAAAAATGTGTAAAATGTCAGAACATAATCAAAATCAGTCATAACCGCATTAAGTCAAAACACATCCAAAACTAAAATACTTACCGCAGTAAGTAAAAGCTGAAATGGAATCCAAGCTAAATGGCCTTGTCCACATCCAGTAAAGATATGTATGTCCACTTGAGCCATAAAGTATGACATTGGGTGTAAGATGCTGCAACAAAAAAGCATGTTTTTTTTTTTTTTTCAAAGAGTAAGGTTGTTTTTCCAAATTTCACATGTGTGCTTGAGGTAACATTGCAAAATACATATAAAAACATTACTATGTTTGTTTGAACAAAGCTATAAGGTAACACATTATGTATTCCAATGTGTTTTTATGGTGGAGTATGTGTGAGCTACAATAAAACTAAAGTGTTTGCTTTCACAATTAAGTAACCAGACACATTTGCCTCAAACAGGAATATGTATGTATTTAAGCTATGAGTGATGATGTTGCTAGCCAGAATAGTTGAAAGCAACAGTGAATGACATGTGTTCCATGTGTAGTGATTTTTTAACATTTCACAAACATATGGATAGCTAACGGAGATTTGTTTAACATTTCAGCTTCGAGTCCTGGGAACAGCATCCCTCTGCAACAACACCAACACAGTGACATGGAGGAGACAAACATCTTAGAAATGCAGCCATTAATGCAAGGAATGAGCCCCCTAGCACCTGTGAGTACACCACCACAGCAAAGCACACCACCACCACAACACAGCCCAACAACACCAGGAACACAAGGCCCTGATCAGGTGTTTTGGACTATTTGGGCTAGACAGCAGGCCGCTAATGAAGATTGCCTGCGTAAGCAGACACAAATGTTTGCAAGCCTACCATCTCACCTCAGAAGAATATCAAGAAATCTGAGTAGACAAAATAAACAAACAACCAGAATAGGCAATACCATGGAACTCATGCGTACAGACATTACACAGATCATGGGCAACTTACAGCGCATAATGGAAGAACAGCACAGACAACAGCAAAGTTATATGAGCATTTTTCAAAACAATCAAAAGATTAATGAAAGTTTATTCCGAATAGTAGACAATCAAAATGCTGCTACACGTAAACTCAATGCCACCCTCACTAACCTGAATGAAACACTCAGATGCATGCACCAACAGCAAATAAGCAGCAGTTCTGGTACGACTACTCCAAACATCACGCCAGTCTCATCACCACCAAGACGGTCCACCAGAGCACGATAACATGACAGTGCTAAAGGCGAAGGGCAGGACAAGCAGCCACCCAAAAAAACGTAAAAAAAAACAAGTTAGACATTTGTGATAAGTAACACAAAATAGTTAGCAAGTGTTTTTGTTGCTAAAAAAATATAACACTTAGCTCCTTTACCCTTTTTTCAACATCATTAATTATAAGTGGGCCAAAAAAAACATAAATTTAGTACGCACATTTATTAATTAACATTTTTTTTTGTATTGGAGGAGGGAAATGTTGATGGAGCCACACATACATGTCAGCAGGAAGTAAACTGACCACTTGATTTTTTTCTAATCATTACTCTTTCTAGATTCCAATCATTTTCTTTGCCTGCAGATACAATAATTGCCAGCCAGGCAGAATGTCTTTAGCAGGAAGTAAACTGACCACTTGATTTTTTTCTAATCATTACTCTTTCTAGATTCCAATCATTCTCTTTGCCTGCAGATACAATAATTGCCAGCCAGGCAGAATGTCTTTAGCAGGAAGTAAACTGACCACTTGATTTTTTTCTAATCATTACTCTTTCTAGATTCCAATCATTCTCTTTGCCTGCAGATACAATAATTGCCAGCCAGGCAGAATGTCTTTAGCAGGAAGTAAACTGACCACTTGATTTTTTTCTAATCATTACTCTTTTTAGATTGCAATCATTCTCTTTGCCTGCAGATACAATAATTGCCAGCCAGGCAGAATGTCTTTAGCAGGAAGTAAACTGACCACTTGATTTTTTTCTAATCATTACTCTTTCTAGATTCCAATCATTCTCTTTGCCTGCAGATACAATAATTGCCAGCCAGGCAGAATGTCTTTAGCAGGAAGTAAACTGACCACTTGATTTTTTTCTAATCATTACTCTTTCTAGATTCCAATCATTCTCTTTGCCTGCAGACAATCCAAATTACAATGTTAGTGATACATATCTTAGCTATCTTATTTATACAACATTACAAGAAGAACACAATTGAGTTGCGTAAAAAGCTTGTAATATGTTGCCTTTGTTTTGTTTGAAAAACATTGTCCAAATGAATGTCAGTATTGTTGGGACATGTTTGTGTGTGTAAAAAATTATTAAGCATGTTTTTACACATGATGCTGAAACAAACAAATATGTACTTTTACAATAAAAAACAAAAACTATGTATAATAATGTATATGTGTGGCAAACTGTGTATTTACTTACACATCATCAAGTTTACAGCATCAAACATTAGGAAATAAATTATTCCTGATTACAGTAAGTTTGTGAGTCTTAAATATGATGGTGCATCACACATAGGGACACATGTGTTCCTCAAGGCTAACATATTATATGTTGAGGAGTGTTTTTTGGGAACACAGGTTCTCAAACTCGGCCCTCAGAAACCCACACAGTGCATGTTTTGCAGGTCTCCTCACAGAATCACAAGTGACATAATTAGCTCTACCTGTGAACCTTTTAACATATGTCTGTGAGTAATTCATACACCTGAGCTTCTACTGGGTTACGAGAAAAACATGCACTATGTGTGGTCCTGAGGGCCGAGTTTGTGAACCTGTGCATTAGGACGCTACACACAATGATAACGTGAAATACTAAATGGATGATGTGGGCTTGTAAGAAATTAGCAATGCAAGTTTACGATCACTTATCCAGACTTAATGCATGCCACTCATAATCTGTTGTTTTGAGATTAAAAATACACACAATACACATGTGACATTTGTTTTTCATATAGCGAGGGTATGTTTGTATGTGTCAAGGAGACAGACACATTGTGAGTAATGGATTTTGGTAAAAAAGGCAAAACATCTATTTATGAATACACAACAAATGAAATAAGCAAACCAAGTTTACCTTAGAAATAGCGATTGATGATCTGTTGCCTAACCTGCCTCCCTACATCAGTACTCCAAGTATCACCAGATGTCTCTAATTCCTCTGCTTGCTTCCTCCTCCTCCTCCTCCTCAACATGTGGCAGATGTTGTTGCAAACACATGTTATGAAGAAAGCAGCAGCAGAACACAATTTGAGTCACCTTGGAGGGACTATACAACAAAAGGCCACCAGACTTATCCAGACACCAAAACCTAGATTTCAGCACACCAAAACATCTTTCTATCACATTCCGCGTGGACTTATGTGCATTATTGTAATTGTGTTCAGCAGGGGTATCAGGTCGGGACAATGGAGTTAGAAGCCAAGAGAAACAGCCATATCCTCCATCACCTAAAAGACAGATATAGTAACGTGATTCATGTTAAGATACAGCAACACATAAGTAACAGACTGTGGGGCAGATATATTAACCTGTAGAAGGCATAAGGAAGTGAAAAACCAGTGATATGTGCAAGGTAATAAAGGCAGCAGACAATCTGTTCCTAAATGTTAATTTACATATTGGAGCAGATTGGCTGGTGCCTTTATCACCATGCACAGATCACTGGTTTCTCACTTCCTTATGCCTTCTACAGGTTAATACATCTGCACCTGTATTTGGACAAAGTTTACGCAGGCCTACACATATCAAATTATATACCCAGCAGCCATCCATCTGGCATTTGTCCGTCCTCAAACTTATCAAAGAGGGATGACTGACTGAGGATGAAGGAGTCATGGCAGCCCCCAGGGTAACCAGCAACAACACTCATTATTTTGAGATTTGCATCACAAACCACCTGCACATTTGTGGTGTGTTCGAAATGGCGGTTTGTATATATGTGCTGCCTGCCCCTAGGTGGTCTCAGCTGAATGTGTGTGCAATCTATGGCTCCAAGCACATTGGGCATGCCAGCCAGCTCATAGAAATCTACCCTGATGGCATGCCACTGAGACTCCTGGGTAGGGAAGCAGATTGAGGCCTCGATGTGGGGCTGCAAAACAGCCAACACCTGTGTGAACATTTTAAAGAACAATAAACATGAGATTTTAGGACAGAACTGGCCACCGAGAAATAAAAACAAACACAAAACAGAAGAGGTCGTTAGGTATACATCACCTGTGTTAAGATTCTTGAAAATGAGGGCTGTGAGATTCCTATGACATCCCCAGACACAGCCTGAAAGCTGCCAGTAGCCAGAAAGTGCAACACAGCCAGGAGTTTGTGCAGGCCTGAGACAGGGCGAGAGCGTGCTGCCTCAGGGTCTAGGCCCAGTTTGACAAGGTCATACAGACGGAAAATGTTGTTACGATTTAGACGGAACATCTGTATGACCTTATCATCGGACAATGCGTTCAAGTTTAAACGTCCCTAAAAAAACGAGGCCTGCGCAGCCTCCGCGGAACCTGTACAACCTGCTGACCATGTTCAGTTTCTTGGCCCTGGGTACTTACAGGCTGATGTCTGAGTCTGAGGAATCCCACAGCACACAAAAGATCACTGGCACACAGTCCTGCTGCCATTTCTGAGTGTAGGTGTATTGAAATGGGCCTAACATCCTTTTATAGGCATCCTAATTCAGGTGTGAGTGATTTTTTATTTGCAACACATGTAAACACGACTAAAAAAAGCAGGTCTATTTTTTTGCCGCTTTTTTTAATGAATCGCAAAAAATACGACCGCATTTGAGCACTCAGAGACTAACACCCAAAAACGAATGAATAGTGAATTCCCGTATTCTATGAAATAACAGCCGCATTTGACCGATGGTCTATTCATTCGTATTTCGGAACGTTGTCATTCAAACCATTACGAATAGACCAGACACTGCCGAGATTGGTGCTTAGTGAATTCCCGGATTGGCCAAACTTGCATTTTTAGTAAATACTGGCCCATGTCATCACTTTCAGTGATATAAATGTTTTGCTGGAGCTCAGATCCTTACTCCAATAAAGATTCAGGTCTCCAATAAGCCAGGGAATCACATCATGCATTTAGTATGCAATGTAGACTTGGCAACAGCTGTGAATCATGCAGTTAGTCTAAAGGTACACCTAGACATGTTTTTCCTCCTTAGCAGAGGTTTCATCAAAAAGCAGTATGTTTATTGCAGAAGGTAACTTGTGTGAATTCACACTTTTCATACTTAAAAAAATGGGTGCACAGAAGTTTGAGAAATACAGATTTTTATGTATTTTAATAGTATCTATCAACCTAGTTGTGGTGGGGCATTCTCATGTAGGTATAGTTCAGTATAGGTGTATTCATGGAAATGAGAGTTATACAAACATGGAACATGGTTGCTGACTTTCTGGCTGCCTCTTTCAGGAGGGTACAACCAGTTTAGCACAGTGGGTGGGGGGGATGCAATATAGTAGGCAGTATGGGGGCATGATGGCTACGTCATCATGGCCATCCCCCTGTTATGCAATGCCAAGATTACAGGGAGATGTAAAGACTCCTGAAGGTAAGTAAAACTATGCTTTTTTTGGATTTGTATCTTTTCTGCTTTGGATTCTGTAATGTTGTGTTTTGGTTCTAACCTCATCCTTGTGTTTTGGTTTTGCAAAACCAACCTCAAGTGTTTTGGCTTTGGTTTTGGATCAGGATTTTTTTTAATGAATCAAGACTTCATTGGGATCTTCCTGGGAGACCCGGACTGGGTTTTGGTTCTGTTCAGCTCCACAAAATTTGTGTGGATTTGGATTTCTGGAGAACCAAACTGCAAATCTATATGCACTGATGATGATAACTAGTAGCAAACCATGCACATTCTGTATGTTATTTATTTATGAACTCTGTATGAGGGAGGCTATTACATTTACCCCTGAATCCAAAACCCAAACAATTGCTCAGTTCTTTGAGTCACACTGGTAAAGTATTGTTGTGAAACTTCCTGAATAATTTTATTATGTAGTAAATCTGATGCATTTTGATGACATTTCTGACTGTATACTATTTGATATAACTAAATTTTCTATGACATAAATATAAAAAAAATCCTTATTTAGTATTGTTGAACACTGTCTTTTGCTAATACCAGCCAAATACCTACTATATAAACCACTTACTTTATTGCAGTGTTACCTTAATTTCTTTAATTTGCATATTTTAAGCTTGGTCATTTATTTTACATGCAGAAAGCATGCACTTTTACCAACTAATTTATAATATTCAAATTAATTTGACTAAATGTACTTTTGGTGATTCAGGCAAACTGAGGGTTTGATTAAGAGGTGGATGCTAATCACATTACTGCTGCATCTTTTTACCCCATGGACATGAGAATATATGAAAATGTTGCATCTGCAGTGTTTTTACTAGAGATGCACACCGTCGGCTGCTCAAATACATCTGCTTGCGTTTAAAGAGGTAGTAGTGGATGAACTTCGGTTGCACCATTGGACCTTAGAGTACCGCTATGGTTGCTCAGAATGTCTGTCACAACTAAGCCATCTAGGCCAGTGAAACACAAAATAGTCATGACTTGTTTGCATTTTATTGCCACTCCCCCATCACCTTCACCAAATTGTCACTGTCAGTCATTTTGTATCCTACTGTAATTCACATTACAACTGAAATAAAAAAAACACATTTTCTCATATGTATAGTATTACTCTGATGCATTAAATATAGAAATATAGAATTTAACAGCAGATAACAACCACTTGTCCCATCTAATCTTTCATAAACACATGTACATGCACAAACTAGGGTTAATTTTTTAGTTGGGAGCCAATTAACCCACCAGTAAATTTTTTGATTGAGGGAGGAAACTGGAATAGCCAGAGTAAACCCACTCTACACATTTAGGGCCTTGGTGGGAATAAAACCCATGACCTAAGTGCTGAGAGGCAGTAATGCTTACCATTACACCATCTGTACTTGATATTATGTCAACAATCATCAGGTTGACAAGAGAATGTCGAGATGGCTGAGCTGTGGACATGAGGCATTCTGGGATGCTCAGCATGTCAACATTAACCATGCAGACAATTATGATGCCTACCCAGTTGATATGTCGATATTATAAACTGTTGAAAAACTCTCTCTAGTAGTCTAATGGTCTCTCATCTTCTCCCAGAAGCAGCAGTTACAGCCTCTTCTGACAGGTCTCAGAGGTCCTTTGACAGGCGCTTCTGATTTCTCCCTCTATCCCTAACCCAACCCTTTGTATCTAACTCTAACCCCCCCCTGTAACCTAAAATTAACCATCCCAACTGCACCTAACCCTAACTGTCAGCATCCTAAGAATCTCAACATTTCACATGATGACATTGTGACCATGTCAGCATTTTAAGCATGTCAACATGGTACATGCTGGCAATTTTAACCAAGTCATCAATTTGATATTGCCATTATGACTGTAGACATGGGTACTGACGACCTTGTGAGTATTACTTCGAAACATGAATCAAGATCCTAATGTGTGTGGAGCAAAAATTGCTTAGTAACATATACAGGATGCATCATGCAGTTCTCTATGTGACTGCAGCTAAAAATCAGCAGCATTGGCATGTTTACAATAAAAACTAAGATAAATAATGGCCCAGTGGCCTCAAAAGTCTTTATAGTGCAAGTGCTGCTGATGAGATCTGTCAGCTGGTGTTTTCAGTTGCTCCTACTGGCAGCTCTACTTTGCATCAGCATGTATGTCAGGGGAACAGATGTGTACACTTACACCTAATGATAGCATAAAGATGTGATGTGTTAAGCTACACTCAATGCAAATTTTTGATTGAACCCACAAAAGGGACCATTTTTGTGTCAGTGGACATTCCCGATATTAACGCTACAGATTAAGGGGATTTTTTGAGTTACCAAGTTTCTGGCACACCACAGTAATTTGCATATGTCCACCCATAAAGAGGATGAGGTAACCAGGATAAATCATAGGACATGTGGGCAGATTATTGAGAATGCCAAAACATTGTACGATATTAGGACCTTTTGGCCAATTTCTTCTGACAAGTCTGAACGATATGATAATCAAAACCAAGCATTTATGGATGATTTGAACCATTTTATCGGCATACTGCACCAGAAAATAGACTGATCACCCTATTATTGGCAAATTGACCCAATAATCGTATAGTGTGTTCCTAGCTTTAGTAGTAAACAGCAGCAGTTCCTTCCTCATTCGAGCAGGGGTGCTGCCACTGCCCATGCCATAGAAGGAGAGGAGAGGGCCACGTACACCCTGGACATCTGGATCCTGACACCTGCACAGTTGATCTGGCAGGCTCTGGGACCTGAGCATGCGCACAAGCAGCAGCTTGAGTGTGCATGCACAAGCCCCAGCTTCTATGGACGGCATTGGCTGCAGCCCATAGAAGCTAGATTGGGCTGATGATCATGCAGGGAGTACCTTGTGACTGGCAGGTAGGATTTCCAATAGGAAGTCACAGTCAGTCACAGTGAAGCCACTGAGCCAGGGCAGTCACACAGACTGTGTCACACGCCATAGGCGGCGTTCGCCGCGCTTACCCCTGCGTGCCTGCTGGTGTGTGTTGCGGCCTCCGCCTTCGGTGGTCCACGGGCTCCGGCATCTGGCTGGCGCGGCTCCTGGCGGTTCCCCGGGGCAGGGGTGCCGCCATGACACCTGGCATCACGTGTTCCGCCAATCCAGCAGAGGCGGGAGATTCAAAGTCAGACGCCGGGCAGAGCCTCGGCGCCTGAGTGTCGTCTTTTCCCCTGAAGTGGATGCCAGTGCTCTCGTTCCCGGCGAATCTCTCTGCAGTGGTACCCCAGTGTCTCCGGCACTTTCAGCTGTCAGCTGCTGCACAGTTCCAGCGTATCCAGCGGCTGGTGTGTTGCTCTGCAATCCAGTCACCAGTTCTTCTTGGAGTCAGCGTGGGCTGCGGGCTAAACGCCGCTCTCAAGTTCTACAAGTCATCAGTGTCTTTAAACGCTGCTCTCAAGTTCTACAAGTCATCAGTGTTTTTAAACACCGCTCCCAAGTTTTGCAAGTTACCAGTGTCTTTAACCATCGCTCTCAAGTTCTACAAATCATCAGTGTCTTTAACCACCGCTCTCAAGTTCTACAAATCATCAGTATCTTTAATCACCGCTCTCAAGTCATACAAATCATCAGTGTCTTTAACCACCGCTCTCAAGTTCTACAAATCATCAGTGTCTTTAATCACCACTCTCAAGTCATACAAGTCATCAGTGTCTTTAACCACAGCTCTCAAGTTCCGCAAATCATCAGTGTCCTTAATCACCGTTCTCAAGTCATACAAATCATCGGTGTCTTTAATCACCGCTCTCAAGTCATACAAATCCCTAGTGTCTTTAACCACCATTCACAAGTGTTTCAAATCTTCAGAGTCTTTAAACACCGTTCACGAGCTCTTCAAATCACCAGTATCCTTAAAAATATCACCCACAAGTTCTTCAGTCACTATTATCTAGTACCAACACTCACAAGTACTTCTTTCTCTGGAATCTTTAACATTGCTTACAAGCTCTCCTATAAGCCTGGACATTTTCCCCATATGTTCCTTCTTTGCCATTTGACATTGTGTTGCTCCCTTCCTGCAATAAAGTTCTTTAATATTTTCACCAAGCTTTACTGTCAGAGTCCTGTATGAGGAAGACCTATATCAGGCCATCCCTGTTCCGACCCAACTGTGGTTCCTCTCCCCTACCATCGGGAGAACCCCCGAGTTCACAACACCCCCAACCTAGGTTAGTGACAGTATACTCAGGCCTCATGGACCCGGGGGATCGGAGCCCAGAGGCAAGTACCATCCAGGACTTGATTTCTTGAGTACAAAGTAAGGAAGCAGCTCAGGGACAGGTGATGCATTATCTCCAGGAATTATCTGGCCGGCTGGATCAAATTCAGACTTCTCTGGCTTCAGTAGTACCGGTCCCAGCTCCAGTACCCGCTCCAGTGATTGTCTCTAGTAATGTTCCATCTTCCTCTGGAACCAGGTCACACCTTCAGCTCCCTACTCCTTCTCGCTATAATGGGAATCCAAAGAATTGCCGTGGTTTTCTCAATCAGTGCGAGGTACATTTTGAACTTCTTTCACATAACTTCTCTACTGATCAGTCCAAGGTGGCATACATTATTTCTTTGCTCGAGGGTTCAGCGTTGGATTGGGTGTCTCCATTATGGGAGCGATCTGATCCATTGGTTTCTAGTTACACCAATTTCATTACGTCATTCCGGAGGATCTTTGATGAGCCTGGCAGGACGACCACTGCCTCTACAGACTTGCTTCGTATCCGACAAGGCTCTCGTTCAGTGGGACAGTATGTGATTAACTTTCAGACCATAGCTTCAGAACTGCGCTGGAATAATGATGCCCTTCGGGCTGCCTTTTGGAAAGGGCTCTCCGATCGTCTAAAGGACGAGTTGGTCACTAGAGATTTGCCGGATTCTTTAGAACAGTTGATCTCGCTCTGTGTAAAGGTGGATCTTCGCATGCAAGAACGAGGTGGCGAACGTAGTCGGTCAGATCGATCAAGGGTCCGATCTCTTCCGTCTAAGCAAACGGTTATTCCAAGTCCTGATGAACCCATGCAAATTAATCGATCCCGGCTGTCAGCATCGTCGTGAGGGTAGACTCTGCCTCTACTGTGGAGCCGCGGATCATTTTCTCAAGTTTTGCAAGTCTCGCCCGGGAAACGGGCAGTCCTAGCTTGTTCCAGAGGAGCCGAGCTAGGGGTTTCTTCTAAACCTTCTCCGACAGTGGACTGTTTACTCTCCGTGTCTCTGTTCTCCGAGTCAATAGCCAAACCCGTTAAGGCTCTGCTGGACTCAGGGGCTGCAGGGAATTTAATTTCCCTTTCCTGTGCCCATAATCTGGGTTTTCAGTTACGGTCGGTCGAACGACCTATTACGTTGACTGCTATCAATGGTACCCAAATTTCTAACGGTCTGATTTCAAGTTGTACAGTACCAATCAAACTGCAAGTGGGAGCTCTGCATCAAGAACACCTGGAGTTCCTAGTGATTCGGGAGATGCCCCATGATCTGGTTCTTGGCCTTCCTTGGCTTAAACTTCACAACCCTCACGTCGACTGGAGTTCGACACAAATAACATCTTGGAGTCCTTTTTGTCATTCAAATTGTCTTACTCCTGTCTATCCGCTCCGTGTATCTTCCAAGTTGGATGAAGGGCTCATTCCGGAGGCCTATCGGGAGTTTTCTGACGTGTTCTCGGAGCAAGCGACCGATCAGCTACCACCACATAGACCTTGGGACTGCCCCATTGAGCTCATTCCAGGGAAAATGCCACCTCGGGGTCGCACTTATCCCTTATCGTTACCCGATACCCAAGCTATGTCGGACGATATCAAGTCTAATCTGCAGAAAGGATTCATCCGCCCCTCCACCTCCCCGGCGGGGGCGGGTTTCTTTTTTGTGAAGAAGAAGGACGAAGGGCTGAGACCATATATTAACTATCGTGGTCTAAATGATGTCACCATTAAGAATAAGTATCCTTTGCCGCTCATTACGAAGCTTTTTGATAGAGTTCGCGGAGCCCGAGTTTTCACCAAGCTTGATTTAAGGGGAGTTTATAATCTTATACGTATCCGACAGGGGGACGAATGGAAGACGGCCATCAATACCAGGGATGGGCATTACGAGTATCTGGTAATGCCGTTTGGACTCAGCAACGCCCCTGCCGTCTTCCTGGGATTCATTAATGAAGTCTTTTTCGGGATATGCTATACCTAAGTGTAGTGGTATATTTGGATGACATTCTGATATTTTCTAAGAATCTCACAGAGCACAGAATACAGGTCAAAGAGGTACTTCTTCAGTTGCGAGAGAATCATCTTTATGGCAAGATTTCCAAATGTACCTTTGAGGTTCCTTCTATTCCATTTCTTGGGTACATTATTTCGGGCATGGAGCTTCGTATAGATCCAGAGAAACTCACTGCCATCCGGGACTGGACTCAGCCTCTTTCTTTGAAAGCGGTACAACGATTTCTGGGTTTTGCAAATTACTACCGGAAGTTCATAAAGGGATTCTCTACCATCGTGGCACCTATTACTGCCCTAACCAAGAAGGGTTCTGACCCAAGTCATTGGTCCTCCGAAGCTGTAGCAGCGTTCGCTCAGTTGAAGGCAGCCTTTATGTCCGCTCCAGTACTTCAACAACCAAATTTTTCAAAACTATTCTTTTTGGAGGTTGATGCTTCCACGATAGGCATAGGTGCCGTGCTTTCGCAGTACGCTCCAGATGGGAAATTACATCCATGTGGTTTCCATTCTCGCAAATTCTCTCCTGCGGAACAGAATTACACCATTGGAGACAAAGAGCTTTTGGCTATAAAATCTGCCTTGGAGGAATGGAGATATCTTTTGGAAGGTGCTAAACACCTAATTACAATTTTCACTGATCATAAGAATTTGCTGTACCTCAAGACGGCTCAGTGCTTGAATCCCAGTCAAGCTAGATGGGCGCTCTTCTTTACGTGGTTTTCGTTTGTTATTAAGTACCGGGCTGGGACTTTTAACACCAAGGCTGATGCTTTATCCCGTTCCTTAACAGCTTCGGATGAGGAGAATTCCGCTGAGAAGGCTTTGATTTTCAGTCCAGTTTCTATGTCAGCGGCTCCTACCGCTTTGGGTCCTCCTCCTGGGAGAATGTCTGTGCCAGCTAAACTTCGACCAAGGTTGTTGCAGTGGGCTCATATGTCCAAGTGTTCCGGTCATCCTGGAGTTCAAAAGATGTGGGAGTTTCTACGAAGGTCTTACTGGTGGGACACTATGAAGAAGGATATTCAAGATTATGTCAACTCATGTCCTCAGTGTGCTCAGTACAAAATTCTTCATTTGCCTCCTGCGGGGTTGTTGCATCCACTGTCCATTCCTCAGAGGCCTTGGACCCATATCTCTATGGACTTTGTCACCGAATTGCCCCTCTCCAAGGGTCACAATACTGTCTGGGTAAATATTGACCGTTTCTCTAAGATGGCACATTTTGTACCTTTGACCGGGTTACCATCAGCTCCCAAGTTGGCTTTGTTATTTATCCGAGAACATTTCCGCCTGCACGGCTTACCTCAGGAAATCGTCACTGACCGCGGGGTACAATTCACTGCAAGATTCTGGAGAGTTCTCTGTACGGCCTAACAAATAAAACTCAAGTTTTCATCCACTTACCATCCACAAACCAATGTGCAAACTGAACGTGTCAATTAAGATCTATAGACTTTTCTCCGTGTTTATCTCTCTCCCTCGCAAGATAATTTGGTGGAACTGTTGCCATGGGCCGAGTTTGCCTATAATCATCTGTACCACTCTTCGACTGGTGAGTCCCCATTTTTCATTAATTATGGGTTCCATCCTCAAGTTCCTGAATTACCCATTTGTCCTCCAGAGGATGTTCCTGCTGCAGCCTCTACTCTCTGGCACTTCAGTCAAATTTGGAGTCGAGTTCATGCTAATCTCAAGAGAGTCTCCGGTCGCTATAAGTTCTTTGTGGATAGGAAGCGACGAGCAGCTCCCCAATACAAGGTTGGTGACAGGGTATGGCTCTCCACCCGCAACCTCCGGTTAAGGGTGCCCACTATGAAGTTCGCCCCAACGTTTATTGGTCCTTACCCTGTGGTACAAGTCCTGAATCTGGTTGTTTGCAAATTGGGATTGCCTTCCCACCTCCGGATACCAAACTCCTTTCATGTCTCTCTCCTTCGCCCCCTTATTTTAAACCGGTTCCATTTAAAGTCCCCGAGGCCAACCTCTGCAGAGACTGAAGCTGGAACGGACTTTGAAATCAAAGCTATTCTTGACTATCGTTATCTTCACAAGAATCTACAGTATTTGGTGGAGTGGAAAGGTTTTGGCCCCGAGGAGAGGAGCTGGGTCAAGACTACTGAAGTTATGGCTCCCCGACTGGTGCGGATTTTCCATTCCAGACATCCAACAAAACCTGGAAAGTGTCCGGGGGCCACTCCTGGAGGAGGGGGTACTGTCACACGCCATAGGCGGCGTTCGCCGCGCTTACCCCTGCGTGCCTGCTGGTATGTGTTGCGGCCTCCGCCTTCGGTGGTCCACGGGCTCCGGTGTCTGGCTGGCGCGGCTCCCGGCGGTTCCCCGGGGCAGGGGCGCCGCCATGACACCCGGCATCACGTGGGCGGGGAGCGGGTGACGTCATCAGACTGTTCCGTTAATCCAGCGGAGGCGGGAGATTCAAAGTCAGACGCCAGGCAGAGCCTCGGCGCCTGAGTATCGTCTTTTCCCCTGAAGTGGATGCCAGTGCTCTCGTTCCCGGCGAATCTCTCTGCAGTCATACCCCAGTGTCTTAGCTGCTGCACAGTTCCAGCGTATCCAGCAGCTGGTGTGTTCCTCTGCAATCCAGTCACCAGTGCTTCTTGGAGTCAGCGTGGGCTGCGGGCTAAACGCCGCTCTCAAGTTCTACAAGTCATCAGTGTCTTTAAACGCCGCTCTCAAGTTCTACAAGTCATCAGTGTTTTTAAACACCGCTCCCAAGTTTTGCAAGTTACCAGTGTCTTTAACCATCGCTCTCAAGTTCTACAAATCATCAGTGTCTTTAACCACCGCTCTCAAGTTCTACAAATCACCAGTATCTTTAATCACCGCTCTCAAGTCATACAAATCATCAGTGTCTTTAACCACCGCTCTCAAGTTCTACAAATCATCAGTGTCTTTAATCACCGCTCTCAAGTCATACAAGTCATCAGTGTCTTTAACCACCGCTCTCAAGTTCTACAAATCATCAGTGTCTTTAACCACCGCTCTCAAGTTCCGCAAATCATCAGTGTCCTTAATCACCATTCTCAAGTCATACAAATCATCAGTGTCTTTAATCACTGCTCTCGTCATACAAATCCCAAGTGTCTTTAACCACCGTTCACAAGTGTTTCAAATCTTCAGAGTCTTTAACCACCGTTCACAAGCTCTTCAAATCACCAGTATCCTTAAAAACATCTCCCACAAGTTCTTCAGTCACTATTATCTAGTACCAACACTCACAAGTACTTCTTTCTCTGGAATCTTTAACATTGCTTACAAGCTCTCCTATAAGCCTGGACATTTTCCCCATACGTTCCTTCTTTGCCATGTGACATTGTGTTGCTCCCTTCCTGCAATAAAGTTCTTTAATAATTTCACCAAGCTTTACTGTCAGAGTCCTGTATGATGAAGACCTATATCAGGCCATCCCTGTTCCGACCCAACTGTGGTCCCTCTCCCCTACCATCGAGAGAACCCCCGAGTTCACAACACCCCCAACCTAGGTCAGTGACAGACTGCAACTGGCTCAGCTGAGCCCACATAAGTAGTGGATTTTACTGGGGGGCGGCAGGCAGTCCATCAGCCCATAGGTAAAACCCTCCACAGGTAGTAAATGATAAAGTTGTGCTACCCTATTTGTGTACAATATACTGTAATAATGAAAATAATTAAATACAAATGTGGCATACTGGAATGTTAGGAGACAAGAGATATTGGAAAGTTCCAAAAGCCATTTAATTCTTATCAGTGAGTGGGGGAGTTTTATGGCCCCAACCAGTTACTTGCAGACCCTGTGACATGTAGGGGGTTAGGACAGGAAGTGCAGGGGGATTTTAGGAAAAGGAACAAAGCACAGGACAGTGCAGTGTGAGCTGAGGACTGAGGATGGAAGGCACAGGCTAAGTGTCCAGGAGAAACGCAGGCTGGGGACTGTGGAACAAGAATGGCACTCCACAGTCCCTGGCATGATGGAAAGAAGAGCAGCGTGTGGGTGTTGCTATGAAGAGAGGGAGAGCCCATATCTGCAGTGTGACAGGAGAGCCAGCAGCTTCAGTGAGAGATGGAGAGTGCAGTGTGAGAGCCACAGTATGCAGAGTACAGTGGAAGGAACCAGGAACAAAGGACCTTCCGGGGTACCCAAGAAGCAGGACGGGAGGTGTGAGTCTGCTGGATAGGACGATCTGGGTGAGTGGTAGGAACCACGTTTGGCGGAAGGCCCCCAGTAACGTGTTCATGAGATCCCGTTTAGATGGAGCCCCTAGCGAATGGGGGAGAGCACACTAAAATGAATTTCAGTTTGCGAAAGCCGCACTACTGATTCCCAGAGACTGCGCTGGTATGTACTGTACTGTAATGCTGCCACATCACTGTAAATGCTGTTATTGCCCGTGAAGCAAATGAAAGGAGATGTAACTTGATGTAACCCATATGAATATTGCGCTGGAGAGGAGAACAAGGAGTTAAATGTTACTGTCGTGATAACCCTGTCTGAACTGTGAATAAACTGCTTGCTTATGTGATGACATGGCCTGGTGTGCGATGCTTTTTTAAAATGACTGATGGATCGGCCCCTCCCCGGCTATCACACAAACATCTCAAATGTTATTTACACATTTAAAAACAAAACTTTATTATTTTAAAACATGGAACTTTTTAAACAATTAAAGCAGTTTGTAATATTTCCATTAATACATTTGTAAGCATAATAATCCATGTATAAATGCAATCAAGCTGGTTAAAAGTTAGAGCCATTTTGTGCTGCACAATTGAAATATGTAAGGGTGCCAATCATAACCCTACTAATTTTTTTTTCAAAATTAGTCCCTATGTCACTAATCCACATTTTTAATACAGATTCCTTTCAATTTAACTTTATTAAATTCTATATTGATGTTTTGATCATTTAGCTAAAATGAGAAAAATACAAAAAAAATACATTTAGCAATCAGACTTTTAATTAATTGGACACACAATTGTCTGCCAGGAAATGCTCTGATTTTTATACACTTATTGTTTTATGCCCTGTTTGTGAATGAACAGCAGATGTTATTGATTTTGAAAATATTATACTCCCACTTCATGTGAAACAAAGTCACGAAGGGTATTACAATTATGGTGGGAAATATCACATACTTTACAGACATTGTACTTCTTTGTTTTGCACAGTTGTATGTCTGGTTTGCTTTTCAGAAGCATAAACCAATGCTTTCATGCATAATGCTTGAATAACCATAAAAGCTGACATGCTGGGGGTCACTTTAGACATGCACATGAAGGGAAAAAGAGGCATTATTGTTTAGTGAAAAAAGAGTTGGAAGTATAGCGCAGACAAAAATAAGGGAATGCTTAAAGCCATGAGTTTTTTCTATAAATTATTCACACACTCTGCTTCTCATTCAAACCGCATGTCAGAGAGGATATGTGAATATTTTCCTTCTTGTATAAAATACACTTGTATATGTATCACGTTTATTTAAAAAAAATCATAATGCAGAATAGAGCAGTAATGGCACAAATTCATTGTAATAATACAATGTTGAATTTACTTTCATCTTAATGATGTCAATTGATATTGACAATATAATATATACTGTAGCGTAAAGAATATATCCTTAAAATGGGTCACTTAATGGGTCAATTTTAATGGAAGATGGTGAAATGTGTAGATAGCATAAAAAGATTGATATAATACTGACACCATGCTGTGCTCTTTAGGCTTGATTACACAAACAGTATTACAAATAATTCCTTATCCAAAGAAGTTTATTTATTTATTTCAGTGGCAACTTGTAAAAGCTGCTGTTTCTTGGTGTGTTTAAGCCCTGAATTTAAAACAGCAATGATATCAAAAGAAAACCAGCTGTATTTTGCTATTAGAACCATTGTTGTTTTAAATGTGTGGATTACTGTATACACAACAATAAGCAACAGTTTGTAGTTAATAAGCCACATGGCACATGTAAGACATTAACTGAAAACCATGCAACAAAAAAAAGTAGAGATGTGCTGTGAAAGGGTTAAAAATTAACCTGTTTGAAGCTCAGATCATATACTATTTAATAAATAAAAATAACTTAAAAAGAAACAGTCTAAACTAGAAGATGATGATGATGATGATGATCAGCAGCAGCAGCAGCAAACACACACATTGGGGGAGATTCAAATGTTTGAAAAGTCAGTTGGGAGTCATTTTTTCCTATCTAATAGACAGGAAAAAAACAGACACCCAACCAACTTTTCAAACATTTGAAACCCCTCCATTAAGTTAAAAAGCTTGTTAGAACTGCAGAATACATTATTTCATATATAAGGAACCACTACGTTAGTTCTCCAGATCCATTTATGCATTATACTATACTATGACATATTCAAAACAATAAATCAGTCATTCTTGTTGTCCACCGTGTAGTGGACCTACTTTAATTAGTTGTTAGAAAGAGTCCTAAACAATTTTACTATGAAGGTAATATGAAGAAATGTACATTTGTTGTCATTTAAAAATGGATAATAACAGACAGTGGGCTAAGGAATTATACTAACCGCAAACTTGCAATGTTTACATCCACTGACTTAGGACCCTATTCAGCATAAGCTGCAGTTTTGCTGTATTAGCAAAAATGCAACTGCTTGTGGTTGCATGTTGGGGCCGCCCAGCACAGGGCAAGCTGCCCAGCATGTTAATGGCGGCCAGTGATATGTTCACAATTCAATTGTGATAGCATCGTTGATTAAGGGAAGCCCCTGCCTATGCAGCTTGGCTATGAAGGCGGTCAGGCCGCCACCATTTCCCTCATCTTAGTGGCCATGTTACATAATGTTACAAGGCCACCTGAACCCATCCTGATTTCCAACACCATGCCCCTGCAATACTGAGTTACCACCCCAGCAATGCTGCCCCCAACTGCCCCATGAACGCCTTTGCCTGTCAACCAGGCAGAGGCGTTTGCATCAATGTGATCACATTGGCCAGCCCACACAAACGCAGATCGGGACCTGCGCATGCACACTGAGCCTAAAAATGGCTCAATGCAATGACATCACATTAGTGGGCCACACTGAGTAAGGCCCTTAGTCCATTGGTCAACTTCTGGGCCTTTAGTGGCAATGTAAGCCATCTGAGGATAAGGAAAGCTGAATTAGGCTTCCATATAGAATTAAGAATGTTCTGTAAAATGTGGTTAATGGGAAATAAATTACATACAATCACTGCAATTTTTAAGCCTGGCTGAGCAGCTTCACCTCTCAGTGCTCTGCTCATCCAGCATGGATCGTGGGACCATGCACCCGTTTTATACACTGATGGTGCCATTAGTGCTGTCAATGTTAGAATTGCTTTGGAAGGCAGCTTGGGTACTGCTTAATCAATCTAAGCTGATGCATTTTGTCTATATTATAGACTTTTTCACAGCTGTATGAAATCTTTATTGTGGTCCCACTTTTTACTTCTTAAGTAGGAGGTAAGGATGCTTCCTTTTGGTTTGACTGTTCATACACCAAATTAGAAATCATATTATTCTATATAAAAAACACTTCTACAGTAGCACATATATAATTTAAAGGTTCATCACATTTATAAACATAATATAGCATACTACACACCATTTTGGAAAAAAGTTATATATATTTCTAAATATTTTATTATCATCATAATACATAAGGGATTAAAATCCTGCCTACAACCTAGTTAGATCATATCCTTTCCTAGAGTAGGAATGGGATTCAAATATATTTAAATTTCCCCCTAAACGTTGGGGACTCTCTATATATTCACCTCGACTGAGTTCAAAGGCTACAGCTGATTTGTTAAATGTTTATTTGCCTATATTGTAGGTGGATGTATAGGCTTGAATGGCCTTTTGCTGCTCCTCCATCCTCTGAAGCATATAGAGTGTTGAATTCCACCTCATTACCACCTCTTGCTTCAGGTGATGGCAGGGCAGGTTCAGAAGTGTTTGATGGCCCTCCAGTCTTCGGCACACAGTGGCTGAATGCCGAAAGTGGCCCGCAATTTTTCAGGCCACCGACAGCATGCTGCTGTAATTTAAAAAAAAAACTTCTGCACCACCAAATTAATTGTATGGGCAAAACATGGGATGTGCTCGAAGTTGGCCAGATGTAATGCACACACAATATTGATGGCATTGTCCAATATCACAAATCAGCCGGGAGAGTCTAAGTGGGGTAAGCCATTGTGTGATGATGTACCTCAGTTGTCAGCGGTGTGTGCCTCTTATGGAAAGCGGTGATACACAGCATAGCCTGCCTAGGAACAAGCTGGCATTTATGAGATGCTGCTACTGGTGCTGTTGTTGATGCTGCAGGAGGCAATACATCTACCCAGTGGGCTGTCACAGTCATGTAGTCCTTAGTTTGCCCTGCTCCACTTGTTCACATGTCTGTGGTTAAGTGGACACTTGGTACAACAACATTTTTCCGGACACTGAGGACACTATTCTTAATTTCCCTGTACAGTCCGGGAATCGCTTTCCTAGGTTCGTGGAATCAAGATGGGATTTGGCACTGGGGACACACTACCTCCATCAATTGTCTATATCCCACCGGATGCACATCTAACACCAACATAGCTGTCAAGGTCTGTTATCTGCTTTGCAACAGGACTGTTGGACAGTCAATTGCTGTTACGTTCCTGATGCTCAGAACTAGAAAGATGTTGTGAAGTGAGTCCAGAGCACCAGGACGTGACGCTGAAATAGGGAGGGAACGGGAATAGCCCCTAGCACCCTACCTCCGTTGTTTTACCCGTGTGGTCAGTTCACGCCTGGGTGACTATGATTTCTTGGGCCCACGGCAGCCGCGTTTGAAGGGCGGATTAGGTCTGCCCAACTCAGATGCCCCCAGGTCTTAGCGTGAGACAAAGCGTGAACCGAGACAGGATAATAACAAGGGGACTTCTAACTAACGCAAACAGAAGCTAGGGGCTACTAACTACCCTAAAACTAAATTTATGTGCGGCACACCGCCAAAGGAAAAGAACAACAAAAGATATCACTGTCCACTCCCTCACACGGCACCGCCGAGTTCCGGGGAGGACAGTGAAAAGCGGAAACCTCCGCAAAAACCACCAATACAAAAAGTACCAAAAGGACTAAGCGGCCTAGGCCGCAACACGCGGCACAAGCCGCTACTCACGAAACCGGGAGACAACCCCAACAAACGAGAACCCCCAGATGACTGCAACAGGTTCACTTGAACAGGAAGGATTCCCAGGACCGGCTTCAGAACTCCAGGACTCAGGAACACAGGGAGCAGGATCGACCAGATACAGCTGACCAGGAACAGACGTTACAAGGCAGAAACAGCATACAGGAAGCTATCACCGGCGTCTGTGCCAGGTAGTAAGGGAGAATATAACAGGGAGCCCTCCAATAGCTGCAGCGAAGCTTAATTAGTAATGTTGTGCAGCTGCCCTGCTGCACAACCAGAGCTAACAGGTGTATTGATTGATAGAAAGCAACGGGGAACGCGGTTCGCCTGTAACGTCCCCTTTGCTAAGGGTCCGGCGGCTACGCGCGCACGACGTCCCAGCGTTGCTAGGGACCCGGCGGCTCAGCGCGCATGGCATCCTGGCGTTGCCAGGGACCCGGTGGCTCAGCGCGCACGGCGTCCTGGCATTGCTAGGCGCCGGGCGGGCAGGAAGGGAGGTGCGGTGGCCGTGAGCGTCGCTCAGAAGCAGACCAAGTGGCGCTGCGGACCACGGCACCTAACAATTGCTTAGTTGAAGTAGTACAAGTGGTCTTCTGACTTCCCCTCTGGCAGGACGATCGACTCCCAGCAGCAACAACAGCAGCATCAGCAGTATGCATACCACTCAAGGATCCTCTGGAGGTATACCGGTTAGGAGAGGTCTCATCAGTCATGCCAGTGGCATGGCTTTCAGGACTACTGACGTTCCTGACTGAGGAGGCAATTGACGTTGAGGGAGTTGGTGGTGTGGCTTGCAGGAGCCTGGGTACAAGAGGAAGAAGGGATTTAGATGTCAGTGGACTGCTTATGCTCTTACCCAAAGTTTATGAACTTGGCAATGACTTCTGATGAATGCACTGCAGGTGATGTATAAGGGAGGATGTTCCTATGTGGTTAACATCCAAATCCTTACTTATTATGGATTGACAGAGGCAACAGACGGCTTTACAACTGTTGTCTGGATTTGTGGAGAAATAATTCCACCCTGAAGAGGTGGATTTTTTGGTATTTTGCCCAGGGATGACAATGGGCTTTCTCATTCCATGGACAACAACTGTCTCCCCTGGTGCCTGGTTTAAACAAACCACATCACCATCAGAATGCTCCTCGTCAATTTCCTCCTCAGTGCCAGCAACACCCATATCCTCATCCTGGTGTACTTCAACAGTGACATCTTCAATTTGAATATCAGAAACTGGACTGTGGTGCTTGTTCCAGCACCTGCAGAGGAAGGGCAAATGGTGGAAGGAGCCACCTCTTCTCGTCCAGTGTTGGGAAGGTTAGACATCACAACCGCCGACACACTTGGACTCTCCTTGGGGATTTGTGATACCATCTTAGAACGCACAGTTCTTTGCTGTGCTTTTGCCAGCTTAACTCATCATTTGTCTAGTGGGAGGATGATGGCTTCCATCATCAGGTGAAGCTGGACCCTAGTCTTGGACATAGACCAGGGACTCTGCCATTCCTTGCCACTCCATGTCGTAAATGGCATATTGGCAAGTTTACGTTTTTCCTCAGAACATTTAAATTTATTTTTTGGGTCATTTTACTGAACTTTGGCTTTTTGGATTTTACATGCCCTCTACTATGACACTGGTCATCGGCCTTGGCAGATGACATGATGGCATTTCATCATCTATGTCATAACCAGTGGCAGCAGCTTCAGTGCTAGGAGGAAGTGGTTCTTGCTCTTTCCCTATTTTATCCTCCAAATTCTTGTTCTCCATTATTTTTCTAGAGTTATATTACAATATGCGGCACAGGAGAGCATACCTCTACACCACACAGGGCAATCACTGTGAAAATTATTTGTATTCAATATTAATAACCCAATTTTTTTGGAGTAAATAATAAACAGCACAGGACAGCACCACTGAACTTATACGGCAGTATCACTGGACTTATACAGAAGTTTCAATGGACTTATATGGCAGTATCACTGGACTTTATTTATACAACAGCATCACTGGACTTATACGGCAGTACCACTGGACTTGGTTTATACGGCAGTACCACTGGACTTATACAGCAGTACCTCTGGAATTATACGGCAGTATCACTGGACTGGAATTTTACGGCAGTACCACTGGACTTATACTGCAGTACCACTGGACTTGTATAGCAGTTCCACTGGACTTATATGGCAGTACCACTGGACTGAATTTATATGGCAGTACCACTGGACTTATATGGCAGTACCAGTGGACAGAATTTATGCGACAGTACCACAGGACTTAAACGGCAGTACTACTGGACTTATACGTCAGTGCCACTGGACTTATACAGCAGTATCACTGGACTGGATTTATACAGCCGTACCACTGGATTTATACGGCAGTACAACTGGACATATACGGCAGTATCACTGGAATTATATGGCAGTACCACTGGACATATACGGCAGTAATGCTGGATTTATATGGCAGTACCACTGGACATATACAACAGTATCACTTGATTTATACGGCAGTACCACTGGACATATATGGCAGTATCACTGGATTTATACAGCAGTACCACTGGACAGATACAGCAGTATCACCGGACATATACAGCAGTACCACTGGACTGGATTTATATGGCAGTATCACTAGACTTATACAGCAGAATCACTGGACATATATATGGCAATATCACTGGACTGAATTTATACGGCAGTACCACTGGACATATACGGCAGTATCACTGGATTTATATGGCAGTACAACTGCACAAATACAGCAGTATCACTGGACTGGATTTAGTGGACAGCACCACTGGATTTATACGGCAGTATCACTGAACATATATGGCAGTATCACTGGAATTATACGGCAGTACCACTGGACTTATATGGCAGTACCACTGGACTTATACAGCAGCACAGGAACACCACCACTGGACTGATGCAGGACAACACAGCACCACTGCAATGGACTGGACTTATACAGCAGCACTGGACATATTGCAGCAGAGGACATCACCACTGTGACTGGACTGATGCAGCACAAGACACTACCACTGTACTGATGCAGGACAACACAGCACCACTGCACTGGACTTATACAGCTACACTGGACATATGGCAGCAGAGGACACCACCACTGTGACTGGACTGATGCAGCATAAGACACTACAGTGGACTGAGCAGCACAAGACAGCACTGGAATCGCCACCCCACTTTCCCGCAAAGACGCTGAGGACGGAGGACGGAGACACGTCCACTCGCTACACTCTCCAATTCCAGAGTGAAAATGGCGGCGACGCATGGCTCCTTATATGGAATCCAAAACCTGCGAGAATCCAACAGTGGGATGATGACATTTTGCCTCGTTCTGGTTTCTGAGTCTGGTGGGAAGTCCCGAACCGGACTCGGATCCGGGCTCGGGATGTTACGCTCATCTCTAATGTTTAGTCAGAATTCCTAGCAGTACCAGAAATAGATTCTGTACTTATTATATTGCAGTATAATGTACTCTGCAAGATGTTGAAATTGTAATGTTTTTAAACCTCTTTAAAACATATTCAAATCACAGTTAACTAGAGCACATGTTCTCAAACTCGGTCCTCAGGACCCCACACGGTTCATGTTTTGCAGGTCTCCTCACAGAATCACACGTGACATAATTAGCTCCACCTGTGGGCCTTTTAAAATGTGTCAGTGAGTAATTAATACACCTGTGCACTTGCTGGGTTACCTGCAAAACATGCACTGTGTGGAGTCCTGAGGACCGAGTTTGAGAACCACTGAACTAGAGTATAAGTGAACTTTTTTGTCACTGTGATAAGATTGTGTTCTTTATAACATATATAGAGTTATGTGTATTTTATCAGCTGAACTTCCCTAATATGCTTTTAGCAGGGTGCACAACTTAGGGGGTAATTCAGACCTGATCGCTGTGCGATTTTTGCAGCCCTGTGATTGGATAGTCGCCGTTTACGGGGGGAGTGTATTTTTGCTGTGCGAGTGTGCGATTGCATGTGTAGCAGATCTGCATAAACAGATTTTATGCAGTCTCTGCACAGCCCGGGACTTATTCAACTGCTGTGATCACATCAACCTGTCCGGTACTGGAATTGACATCCTGAACCCTCCCTGCAAAAGCTTGGACATGCCTGCATTTTTCCAAACATTCCCAGAAAATGGTCAGTTGCCACCCACAAACGCCCTCTTCCTGTCAATCTCCTTGCGATTGCCCTTGCGTTCAGAAATTTTGCACCATTCCGTTGCTGACCACCGATCCCTGTTGCTGCAGTCCATCGCACCTGTGCATTGTGGTGCATACTCATGCGCAGTTCAGGTCTGATCGCAGACTGTGAGAAAATGCAGCCTAGCGATCAGGTCTGAATGGGCCCCTTAATGTAATAGAGATTTAGGGAAAGTACCAAGAAGACTGAAGAAAAAATTTAGAAAAGAAAACAGCAACCACCAATCATCCATCAAACATCCATGACAGCCAACCCCTCCTGAGACTCAATGCAATAATAAAATTGTACCAATACATACAACCAAGCGCGTTGGAAAAGGGGATGTTGAAATCAAGAGCCCACTAGACTCAATAGTCCATTCACATGGGATTTAAATGATATCCAAGAAGAAAGAAACAGAGAGTGCATATAGTGAAGCACAGTACTGGATGCCTTGAGAAAGACCAGATGTAAAGGGTAGAAATGCGTTGGCTATATCCATCTTATCATAACTGGGAGAGCCTGTGCTGTATACAGGACGGAGGGTGGTGGAGGCGCCGTGGTTGCTGTGGAAACATCTCAACCCAAACGCTTTTAAGAACTGCCGCAAGACAGTTCTCGCCTACTTCCGGTAATTACCCATGTTGTACTCCCTATGTGGACATATCATCTGTGGCCATACACATTGCCTTTTGTGTGATACCCAGATGCTGCTCATATCTTTTTTGTGATTCTGTGTGGATACTCCATTTGCTGCTATACACATTGCACTTTGTGTTTTATGTAAAGGCTGCTACTTTTTAACCTGATGTGATTTTATGTATATAATAAGTGTTTTCCATTGTGCACTTTCCTATGCACTTTGTATTACTGTGCTTCACTATATGCACTCTCTGTTTCTTTCTTCTTGGATATCATTTAAATCCCATGGGAATGGACTATTGAGTCTAGTGGGCTCTTGATTTCAACATCCCCTTTTTCAACGCGCTTGGTTGTATGTTTTGATACCATTTTATTATTGCATTGATCCTATCCATTTGGGTGGAGGTATTTTTCAGGAAGTTGCCACTGAGTCACCTTTGTATGTTACCGAGCTGCTAAATCAGTGCGCACTTACCATAGGATCTACACTGCACTTTTTCCCTCCTGAGACTCAGACTGCAGACTTACAATCCTGGGAGATGCCATAGAGATTTTCTGTGTCTGATTTGGTGTGCATTATATAGTACATTATATCATTATACAGTGCATTATACAGTACATGCATAAGGTACGCTGCTGGGGATTCGTGTTGGTTTTTATTATTGTCCAAATAAAACTGTATTACAATATCACCCATTGTTGTTTCCCTCCATATATATTTGACAGATGATTGACGGTCTAAGGAGGAGACAGATAGTATTAAGGGATTTCCTTGTAGAGACTGTAAATGAACAAAAAGACTATTGGTCTAGTCGGACAAAGAAAGAGAGAAAACTCAATTCACATCTGGAGGATGTGAGATAACACTTGTGTTTACTTTGTATTGACTGGACATTCGACTGAACAACCATTTTACTATATTATACAACCACCATCTCTACACCGATAGAATTAGTGCTAGACCACTTATTTTCTCTTTGTCCACACAGTTCTTTCCAATAGCATGCTAGTGCTGGTTATGTTTATGGAAGTTAGGGAAGAGCTACACTTTTTGTAAGTAAATTGCTTGTTTCCACAAAACATGCTAAAACCACATTGGAATGCTGGCAAGTGTAGCTTATTAACTTGACACACATCACTGGCCAGTAGCTGAGTCACAACCTATTGCATTCAATGGGGTCAATTTACTAAGCTGGGAGTTGTATTTAAGATGGGATGTTGCCCATAGCAACAAATAAGATTCTACTTCTCATTTATCTAGCACTTTATAGAAGATAATACCAGGAATCTGATTGGTTGCTATGGGTAACATCCCATCTTAAATAGAACTCTCATCTTAGTAAATTTACCCCAATGTGTTTAAAACACACAGAAATGTAGACCAAGTGCTTAATCAAATCAACTCCTGTATAGCTGGTAATTTCAGGGGTTACTCACCCCTGAAAAGTTGACTACACAAAAGAAAAACAATATTACAGTGCACAGGAATTGATAGGTTTTACAATGTATTTAAAACATACATATACAAGTATCCACTGGCCGGTTTTAACCTATACAAAAGAAAGACCCTAAGAGTAATTATATATATATAAAAAGCTTTTAGTCTGGCAGCAGCATATTTGGCAACAATAAACTTGCTATTCAGAATCCCATTCAGATATATGGGAATTAATTGTCCAGTTTTGTAACAACAATTTGCTACAAGTTGTTTAAAAATATGCACCTGTAGCGTGTATTAAATCAGGTTAACACAGTCAACAGTCACTTAATTTGGCATCCATCATGAAATCCAGATTAGCAATTAAGTGCACTTATTGAATAGTCTGGCCAGACAAATCTGTATATATGGATAATCTCACCGCTCTCCACTTTTCTCTGCTGCAAAATTAGTTCTCCCCGGCTGCTGGAGCTTTATCCTTTTATTGCAGCCATCTCTAGGGAAACATTGGTACGTTATTTCAATGCTGTATGCTTCAGAGTACTGTGGCAGGTGTCCAGTCAAGTGGTATAACTCCAGTATATTCAAGCTTGATGCATTTCCCCATCTCCTCATGGTGTTAGCGGCTTCACCTGTTTACACTCCAA
This sequence comes from Pseudophryne corroboree, assembly GCF_028390025.1. Classification (NCBI taxonomy): domain Eukaryota; kingdom Metazoa; phylum Chordata; class Amphibia; order Anura; family Myobatrachidae; genus Pseudophryne; species Pseudophryne corroboree. The sequence continues at coordinate 373,626,127 of NC_086445.1, read as the reverse complement.
TTTGCTGAAAACTCAGTTTTGGCAGCATTAATCTCAGCAAAAAATTAAAAACAGTATTACAGTACATTGCTCTTGTAGTCATGAACAAAGTCAGTTTCTAGAGTTGAAGTTTCAAAATCACAGGTACAACAATCATACAAGATAAAAAGGTACCTCCTGGGTTTTACAAAACCCAAAGGTATATGTAATAGGGTCCAAGTTTCCCTGAGGTGGGGAATGCTGGAGGATCTTGGACTTTTTTGAAAGCGGCAATCATTTTCAATGCAAACCCATGCCATGTAAATTATTGCAACTAAAAAAAACATCTCAGATCGACCGGCATTCCGAACCTCTGGCAAACTCGGACCCTATTTCATTTACCTACCAGTGCTTTTGCTGTTTGGACACAGATTTATGCACTTATAAGAAATATATACTGTAACACAGCTAGGTGCTTTTTAAACAAGTCCTAATTACTGAAAATGTGACTTATAATAAAAATATATTAAATCAAGATGAGCAGTTCAGCTTTTAAGAAATCGGAACCATTGAGAAATTCCAGGATCCAAGGCAGTTGAGCCACGGCTTGGATCTGCTCTGGCTGCCTCGGATCCCAATCTGAGGCAAAACCATGAGATTACTCTGTCGGATCTCGCTGTTTCGGCTCGAGGGCGCCAGTTTGAAAAGCCCCAACAAAGTCAATGGGCTGACCACCGATTGGCTGAGAGAGCCGTCTGTCATGGCTCTCAGCCAATCAGTGTGTCCCCATAGACTTTAATGGGGAAAGATGGTGGCTCACATCATGCAAATGACACCACCAACTGCACTGCTGACACCACAGCTGGCTCCCCTACACTGATGAAATTGCTGGCACTTCCTCACTTCTGACACCCCCATGCTGAGGACATCACCAGCACTCTAGCACTGCCGATACTGATGGCACCATCACACTGAAAACTTTGCTGATATTCCTGCACTGCTGACTCAACTGGCACCCTGACACTGCTAACTCAGCCAGTACCCCCACACTGCTGACACTACCCTGCTCTGAGGACACCAACGACACCCCAGCAATAATGACACCTCCAGCAACCCCACACTGAGGACACTGTCGGCACCCCTGCAGCAAGGACAACCCTGGCACCTTCACACTGCCAACACAGCCAGCAGCAACGACTGCACCAGCAACTCCGCACTGAGGACATTGCCAGCATCTTCACACTGAGGACACCACCATACTGCAAGCACCTCTGCAGTGAGGATACCTCTGACACACCTGCACTGCCAAAACAGCCAGCAGTACTGACACCACCAACAACTCCACACTGAGGACACCACAACACTGCCAACACCACCAGCACCCCAGCAATACCAACACTGCAGGCAACCCAACATTGAGACTTCTGCAAGCACCCCTGCACTGTCGACACTCCCGCACTGAGGACACAACTGGCATCCCTTGTCATAGTAAGTGTACTAATGTTGTATCCGCCCTGAACTGTATTTTACATTGTATCTGATCCACACTGTATCCCGCACTATGTACATCCCACACTGTATCTAACCCACACTGTAGCTAACCCACACTGTATGCATTCTGCCATGTATCCCGCACTGTATCCAACCCGGACTGTATCCAACTAGCAATGTATCCAGCACTGTATCCGACCCAAACTGTATACCACACTGTATACAGCCAGCAATGTGTCCAGCACTTTACCCAACCCAAACTGTATCCAACACAAACAGTATCCAACCCGCACTTTATCCGACCCACAGTGTATCCCGCAATGTATCCGAAGAATAGCGTATTCCGCACTGTATCTGACCCGCAGTGTACTCTGCACTGTATCTGACCCACAGTGTATACCGCACTGTATCCAACCCACACTGTATCCAACTGGAACTGTATTCGACCCGCACTGTATCCAACCCACACAGTATCCAACCACCACTGTATCCAACTCAATCTGTATTCCGCACTTATCCAACCCACACAGTATCCAACTAGCATTGCATCCAACATATATTGTATCCTGTACTGTATCCAACCTGTCCTGTATCCCACACTATATCCAACCCACACTGTATATCACAGTTTAGCCAGCCAGTCTTTCGCCAATATTGGTGAAAACAATATTGTGAGCTGTGTGATTTTAGCTTTTTTGGGGAAATTAAAAAAAAAATCAGAATCCAAATCTAAAGCCAGTCACGGTGGTTTGACAAATCTAAAACCTAAGCTGACTAGCGAATCAGAACCAAATCCAAATCCAGCAAAATGGCCCAGCGCACATCCCTAATATTTAAAATGAAGAAACACATACTACCAGTTAAAGGTTTTAAAACATCCCCATTTTTATAGTTTTTCTTGAAAGGTAAGCAATTCAAATCCAGTAAATAGCTTTAAGAGGTTAATAAAAAAATAAAAACATTGACAGTAGGTTAGCATAAACTAAAAAATAATATAAATTTCAGAGATATAAAAAGGCCTTTTTCAGTGATCAAGTAAAGGGTTAAGAACTATAGAGATGTAGCCACACTCATCCGGCCTAGGACTACATGGGTGGCGTACTAAGTCACAGCTCAGCGTACTAAGTCACGCCTATGCCTCAGGGTGTGTGCCCATGAGGCCGAGTTGCAGTCTGGATGAGTGTGGCTACACATATAGCTTTTCCGAAGCAAATGAAAACCATGAAATACCCCAGCGGAATCCTGAAGATTGAAAGCAGGCCTTGTGAACCATTTAAACAAAATTAGAAAACTTTTGTACACCATCAAAAACACAAAAGGATAGTTCCTCAGTGTGTGTGGTTTATTTATTAAGCAGCGGTTTCAAAGAATTCTTTAATTCCCTGGTGTGTTTAGCACAAAATGTAAAAAGACAATACATTTAATAGCAAAACACCACGTTTTACTATTAAAAATATTGCCCTATTAAATTTCGGGCTTAAACATGTTAGTAAGCATTAGCTTGTAATAAAAAAAAACCCTATGAGAAGAACTGTCAAACATAGAGGAGGAAGCACGATAGTCTTGGGCAATTTTGCAGGAGTCGTCAACTTGCACAGAATGACTGGCACCCTGAACCATAAGGGCTACGGCAGCATTTTTCAGCACCATGCAATACCCTTTGGTCTGTGCTTAATTGGTCAAGGGCTCATCCTACAGCAAGATTGAGTAATGACTAAAAACATATCTCCAAGCTATAACATGAAAGAGTGCCACAAGTATGTACGGCAGTTATATCATCAAAGGCTGTTTACTTCAGTGAGTCAAAAACAATAAACATAAAGTTAAACAAAGTAATTATATTTTTTCTTTATATCTCTAATTGTTTATTTATTCTATACTTTAATACAGTACATTTAAACATTAAACTGCGTACATTTAAAAAAAAATCTGATAAATGGGGGTATTCTAGAACCTTTGATCATTAGAATATATGTGGTTTCAATATGTATATGTACTCAGCAGAGTCTGGCACTCAGTAAATGTAAACATTAGCCCAGGTACCCAATCCAACATGGATCTACATTGTATATTCCATCAGTAAATAAAAGGCCAGCTCTCATAGACTTCCATCATATCAAATCTATTAAAAATGCACCGTACAGTAGTAGACTTTTTGGTGTAAGAAATAGCATCTTCAGGACAATAAAACCATGTGCAAAAATCTGTAGATTTCATCCTTGGTGCATGGTTTTATTATCCAGAAGACAATGTTTCTGACACCAAAACGTCAACTACTGTAAGATGCATTTTTAATATATTTGATGTAATGGAAAGTCCCTGAGTGATATCTTGTAATTTACCATTCCCTATCCTTTACATATCAAAGTCCATGTATAAGATGGAGAGCCATCAATTATGAATAGAAGAAAGAGGCATTCAGCATGAGCAAAAGTAAGGGTTTACTAACAGGGTCAAAAAGCTGAGTTCTTCCTTACCTTATAAGGTAAACATGGCAAATTGAATAACAGCATAAACACAATGTATTGGATTGTTTTATTATGAGTAATGCATTGAAATAATACAATATGTACAATTAGCATAGGTTATTATACAGAAAAAAAAAGAGAAAATATATGTAATATCTCATTAGCGCTCTACTACTCTACTATTTACTTCTGAGAAAATAGTGGGAAAACACATAGGTATATATTGTTTAAAAATAATCTGCAGTTGTATTTGTTTCAACAAAATATTCCACTGCAGTATTTAATATTTTACAGTATTCCAGCATTATTTGGATCCTACCAAAACATAGAACATAAAGCTGCAAAAGGAAATTAAGAGTGTCTTACTAAGAGATGGCAAAACTAACATTAATTCTGAAAACTTCAATCCATAGACCAATTCAAATGTAAATTAATGTAATGCACCTAAGGCTATACAACGATTACTGAGGCAGGAAAAAAAATTGGGGTCTCAGCAATATATTGACCTCTTGTGCTAAATGTTGATGTGCCCAGGAAGCATTAGCACTGCTTATTATAAACAGCCTTTAGGTAATACAAGTCAATCTGTCAAAATTCCATATTAATAGAACATTTATACTGTACATAGTCACTTGATATCTCATTTTGTATGCTTGCAATTTTGTATTTTCTTCATAACTACACAGTATAAAAAAATGTATTACCAGATTATCCAGTGAACATGCTGTATAAGAATACCATGCAAATGATATAAGTAGCTCTAGTAGAAATAACATATCTGTTTATTACTTATTAGTTTGAACCAAACAGTTTAGAATATACCACTAAACATATCTTTGTCCCAATTTTTGTTTTAAGATGGAAAGCAAATAAACCACAACATTTGTCAAGTGGTAGTTTAGAAAACCACCAGAACATGCAGTCAAAACACCCAGAAAATGAGTTGCTTCAGACAGGTGAGATTGATAGAAATGAGAACAAGTTGGAAAAGGGTTTATTATGATGCTTTTTAAATAGGGACACAAACATGTGCTCCATTGGGGTTGTAGGAAAACGACTATTTTCATGCAATTGGATTACAGTATTTAGAATTATGACTGCATGTATGCTGTTTTTCACCAATATCTGTTGATAAGGGGTCAGCAGGAGAAACAACAACCACAGATTCTTTGCAGGCCAAAAATTTCCAGATGATTAAAGCTCAATGCATTAACTGATATTGAATTTATTCAAAAGTATAGGGTTAACCATACAAACTTATTTTGTATGACCTGATTGAGGTTTATTGGGAGCCCAATATTAAATAAAAGAATACACACCTGGGTACTGATACAAATGGGGCCAATTAGAGATGAGCAGTTTGGATTACCTGTAAACTAAATGCACCTGAACTTCCGGTATCCAAGTAAATCCGAGTGGCAACTCAGATTTTCTTGTTATGCTCTGATTCTGAGCAAGAAAAAAAGCGTTATATAGCGCTAGGGACCCCAAATATACAGAGAGGCCTTGATGCGGCTTTGGGGCTTAACCACACATTTGCGCAAATATGTGTAACGAAGATCTCTGAATTCTATTATCATGTGGGATTTATATCTGGTTACTGTTATCCATTCAGTGTGCTGGGGAAACAATTGCTTTTTTTCTTGCTCAGAAATACCCCTTCCTTTCGAGCACCTGAATGATATCACTAAGCTAATTGAGCATTTACCAATCTATATGTATGCTCTGATTCTCACAGGTTTTGGATTCTATATAAGGTGCCGCGTCCGGGACAATTTCACTCTCAGACATGTAGCTGAATGCGGTGCTGTACTCTGCTGTATTGACTGTGCTGAGTTTTCAGACTCACATGTGGCTGTGCTCTCTAAATTGACTGTGTAGGGCATGTTTCTGAATGCTGTGCTGTACTCTACTTTGCTGTATTGGCTGTGCTGAGTCCAGAGATTCCAGACTCACAAGTGGCTGTGCTCTGTATAGTCAATGTGTATAGGGGTATGCTGCTGTATACTGCACTGTACTCTGCTGTAAATTGTACTGTTTGGTGTGCTTTGCCTTAGTGTGCTTTGTTCACTGCATCCATAAACCCTGTGATTCCATGCAGTTTGAACCAAGTTGCAAGTTTAAAAACAGAAAATAAAAAAAATATACAGTATAGTTAAGTTCTATTATTTGTACTGTCTGGTGCTGATTACCCTAGTACACATTGTTCATGTGCATTTACAGTATAAGCCCTGTAGTTCAATGCTGTTTTAACCAAGCTGAAAGTTAAAAAACATATATATATATAAATAAAGGGAATACTAAAATAAAAATAACTAAATAACACTAAAATAACACAACCTAGATTTGAATGAATGAAATATTCTTATTAAATACTTTGTTCTTTACATAGTTGAATGTGCTGACAACAAAATCACACAAAAATTATCAATGGAAATCAAATTTATTAACCCATGGAGGTCTGGATTTGGAGTCATACTCAAAATTAAAGTGGAAAAACACACTACAGGCTGATCCAACTTTGATGTAATGTCCTTAAAACAAGTCAAAATGAGGCTCAGTAGTGTGTGTGGCCTCCACGTGCCTGTATGACCTCCCTACAACGCCTGGGCATGCTCCTGATGAGGTGGCAGATGGTCTCCTGAGAGATCTCCTCCTAGACCTAGACTAAAGCATCTGCCAAATCCGGGACAGTCTGTGGTGCAATGTGGCGTTGGTGGATGGAGCGAGACATGATGTCCTAGATGTGCTCAATTGGATTCAGGTCTGGGGAATGGGCGGGCCAGTCCATACCATCAATGCCTTCATCTTGCAGGAACTGCTGACACACTCCAGCCACATGAGCCTCCCAAAGAAATGCCACCCAACACCATTACTGACCCACTGCCAAACCGGTCATGCTGGAAGATGTTGCAGGCAGCAGAACGTTCTCCTTGGCGTCTCCAGACTCTGTCACGTCTGTCACATGTGCTAAGTGAGAACTTGCTTTCATCTGTGAAGAGCACAGGGTGCCAGTGGCGAATTTGCCAATCTTGGTGTTCTCTGGCAAATGCCAAACGTCCTGCACGGTGTTGGGCTGTAAGCACAACCCCCACCTGTGGACGTCGGCCCTCATACCACCCTCATGGAGTCTGTTTCTGATTGTTTGAGTAGACACATGCACATTTGTGGCTTGCTGGAGGTCATTTTGCAGGGCTCTGGCAGTGCTCCTCCTGTTCCTCCTTGCACAAAGGCGGAGGTAACGGTCCTGCTGCTGGGTTATTGCCCTCCTACGGCCTCCTCCACATCTCCTGATGTACTGGCCTGTCTCCTGGTAGCGCCTCCATGCTCTGGACACTACGCTGACAGACACAGCAAACCTTCTTGCCACAGCTCGCATTGATGTGCCATCCTGGATGAGCTGCACTACCTGAGCCACTTGTGTGGGTTGTAGACTCCGTATCATGCTACCACCAGAGTGAAAGCACCGCCAGCTATCAAAAGTGACCAAAACATCAGCCAGAAAGCATAGGAGCTGAGAAGTGGTCTGTGGTCACCACCTGCAGAACAACTCCTTTATTGGGGGTGTCTTGCTAATTGCCTATAATTTCCACCTGTTGTCTATTCCATTTGCACAACAGCATGTGAAATTGATTGTCAATCAGTGTTGCTTCCTAAGTGGACAGTTCGATTTCACAGAAGTGTGATTGAGTTACATTGTGTTGTTTAAGTGTTCCCTTTATTTTTTTGAGCAGTATATATATATATATATATATATATATATACTTGCAAAGCAGTCGGCACTCCACAGCTCTTGTCAGCAACTTGCTCCGTGCCAGGACAAAATATTCACATGGATCCAAAGAAGAACGGCACTGGAGACAGCAGTATGCAACAAAAATTTGTATTCACAGGCAACAGCCGTTTCAGGGCATCAGCCCCTTCCTCAGGCCCACTTTGTATTGGGCCTGAGGAAGGGGCTGATGCCCTGAAACGGCTGTTGCCTGTGAATACAAATTTTTGTTGCATACTGCTGTCTCCAGTGCCGTTCTTCTTTGGATCCATATATATATATATATATATATATATAAATATATATATAAATGTGAAAGCCCTCACTCATTTTCTCACTCACATTAAGGCATCTCAAATTTACAGCTTTATAGATTACACACATTTATATTTACAACCATGAAAATCAGAAACCCCTGTGCGAAGAGCGGGTAGAACAGCTAGTATATATATATATATATATATATATATATGCAATGTCCACTCGAGTGGGGGTGCACTCTCCACAAACGACGTCTTCAACATAGGTCTAATGAGATAAAAACATTTTATTCAGTCAAAATTCAGGCTTGAAGTGATCGACATTTTGATTAAATTTTACAAATCTTTATCAAGATCAGTCTCTATGGCTAAACATATCAAATGGTACATCCATAAAGACAAAGTCTCAACAGCAAACTTCACAAACTCATCACGAAAGGCATCAGAAAACTAATACCCTGAACTTTTTTCATTGGGTCAATCAACTGATCGTTTATCAGCCATGTTAACACAGCAGTTCAATGTATAGGACACTTCCAGAGTGTTCTTAGTGTGAGTTACAAAGCAATTGATTGGTCCAGATCTGATATTACAATCTGCATGGATAATTTGTAGCTAGAAAAAATCTCTGCGGTTTCTCAAGGGAAACAATGAATCAGACCCTAACTGGTTTGCCCAAATGTGCTTGTAGTTTCTTCAAAGGGATTTTTCAGGTGGCTTTCATTCTCAGTCTCTGTATTTAAAAGACAGATGACCAATGACAGCTTTCTTACACTTAATCTACTTAAGCAGCAACACTTGAAAATAAGTAGCATATATAAGTTTACAAGGAAACCGTAAAGTATCTTCTATTCTATACAGACCATTATGTCTAAAAATAAATGCTAAAAAATATAAAATCTTTATCAAAAATGGTAATATAGTAAAGCATGTATTTTGCATCACTTGGAATTAGCATCAGTTAGATAATACAATGTAATCTTGCAAGTAAATAATAAATAACAAATTTCAGCCCTAATTAAACAGAGCCTAGTTCAATACTTACCTAAAAAGTTTTATTAATGTACTTGTTTTTTCAGAAATTTAAATGAACAAATAAATTCTGTCAAATTCTGAACAAATTAATTTTGTGTGTGTATATATATATATATATATATATATATATATATATATACAGGTTGAGTCTCCCTTATCCAAAATGCTTGGGACCGGAAGTATTTTGGATATCGGATTTTTCCGTATTTTGGAATAATTGCATACCATAATGAGATATCATGATGATGGGACCCGAGTCTAAGCAAAGAATGCATTTATGTTACATATACACCTTATACACACAGCCTGATGGTAATTTTAGCCATTATTTTTAATAACTTTGTGCATTGAACAAAGTGTGTCTACATTCACACAATTCATTTATGTTTAATATACACCTTATATACACAGCCTGAAGGTCTTATAATACAATATTTTTAATAAATTTGTGTATTAAACAAAGTTTGTGTACACTGAGGCATCAGAAAACAAAGGTTTCACTATCTCACTCTTACTCAAAAAATTCCGTATTTCGGAATATTCCGTATTTCGGAATATTTGGATATGGGATACTCAACCTGTATAAAGGTTGAGTATCCCTTATCCAAAATGCTTGGGACCAGAGGTATTTTGGGTATCGGATTTTTCCGTATTTTGGAATAATTGCATCCCATAATAAGATATCATGGCCATGGGGCCTAAGTCTAAGCACAGAATGCATTTATGTTTCATATACACCTTTTACACACAGCCTGAAGTTAATTTTAGCCAATATTTTTAATAACTTTGTGCATTAAACAAAGTGTGTGTACATTCACACAATTCATTTATGTTTCATATACACCTTCTACACACAGCCAGAAGGTCATTTAATACAATATTTTTTACAACTTTGTGTATTAAACAAAGTTTGTGTACATTGAGCCATCAAAAAACAAAGGTTTCACTATCTCACTCTCACTCAAAAAAGTCAGTATTTCGGAATATTCCGTATTAAGGAATATTTGGATATGGGATACTCAACCTGTATATGTATATGCATATATATATATATATGTGTGTGTGTAAATATATATATACGTATATGTATATATAAATATATATATCAAATATGTCAAATATATAGTATGGAACTCCAAAATCCCATTCAATATTCAAATATAGTACATTTTCAAATCTGAAAAAAAAAAATCAAAACTCTGTATAATTGTATAAAGTCTATATACTGTAATTGTTCCTGTGGTTTATTCAACTAACACACCACCTATACAAATGAAGGGTCCTAAGATTGCCTCCCAAACCATAAAACAACTCTATACCCATACTAGCAGAATCATACTATACCAAATATTGTTCATTTCGAAGGATTCATTTTGACCGATAGGCTGCAGAGTCCCTATTAAAAAAACTCCAAAATCATCTCTTGTGCAAAGGAGATTGAATCTATTTCCTCCTCTTATGGTGGGCTTAATATGTTTTATACCTTCTATATTTAAAACTCTGATACCTATATCTCCATTATGTTTGTATATTACATGTTGGAAGAGACTATGTCATTTATAAGCTTTAGGTATATGCTGCCTGTGTTCAAGGAATCTAACATTTAAGTAACATGACATTCGGCCAACATCTTGAACTCCATATATATAGGTGATTAAATATAGAACAAAGATTGTCAATTCATGTAAATGTTATGGTCAAACCCATAGAGCTAAAGCTAAAATTAGTTCTTATATGTTTGATAAAAATGCATGTTATATTTATAAAGACTCTGCTCATCATCAGGGTTTCTTGATAAGCTTTCTCAAGTAAGTATTATATATAGGCTTGATCCCTGAAGGTTTCTATTAAGTCCTTAGCTTGTACCATGAATTGCAGTACATCTGTACAGTTACACTTCAACTTAAGATATTGCCCTTTAGGGATGGTAACCAACCAAGGACAGTAATAACAGCTCGTAAACGTAAGGAAATCATTACAGTCTGCATTTTATTGGTGATTATTTGGTGGCCTCTAATTTCAATGGCAACATCCAAGAAGGTGATATAAGTGGTGTGACTGTGTCTGGGACTCCAGGTCGACACCAAAAAGGTTGTAACACCTTAGATCAACACCAATTGGTCAACACACCTTAGGTCGACATGGACAAAAGGTCGATATGAACAAGGTCGACATGGAAAAAGGTCAACATGAGTTTTTTGTTTTTTTGGTGTAGTTTTCTTCGTAGAGTGACCGGGAACCCCAATTAGTGCACTGCGTCCCCTCGCATGGCTTGCTTAACTCCCCATGCTTCAGGCAAGGTTCCTCGCTCCGCTACCAATGTGCTTGGCACAGGTTACCATTCCCAATCGTAGTCCACGTGGATCATAAAGGATGAAAAAGTAAAAAAAAAGAAAAAAGTTAAAAACTCATGTCGACCTTTTCAATGTCGACCTTGTCCATGTCAACCTTTTGTCACTGTCGACCTTTTGTCTATGTTGACCTAAGTTGTGTCAACCAATTGGTGTCGACCTAAGGTGTGTTGACCTTTTTGGTGTCAACCTGGAGTCCGGATACCGGTGTGACAGGAGCTGGTGAAATGCAAACCAAAATTATTACTGTTTAAATAATTTAATACAAGGAAATAACTGATTCAGAATACCTCTCCCAAATAATAAATACATTTTCTAAGTATCTGCATATAGAAACAGCATCACCCCAAATGGACCATCCCAAATGTACTGTAGGTGTCCACAAACTGGCCAATGTATAAGTTGGCACACCTTGGGGAAAACCTGGTGCCCATGGCAGTTCCAGAAATTTTAATAAAAATGTTCCTTATTAAAAGTAAAATAATTGTGAGAAAAAATTAAATTGACTGCATATAATACAAAATTGCAACATGACTGTTGTAATGTGTTGTATACAAAATCATTAACTATACATGTGGAGATGAATACTAATACATCTTTGATGTATCAAACAGGATTTATATTAATTTATGAACATACAAATGAACTGATGGGACTATAAACAATATATTATATATTTTTCTCTGTGCATATTATTGATTGCCACCTATCAAGTTTCAGTATTCTGGTATAATGTATTTTTATATTGTCATATAATAGTGTTAAAATGTAATATTTACAATTGATTGTGAATAAAACTTTTTTTTAGTTAAGTAGCACTTCCTGTGGAAGCTTTGTTTTCCAAAGATTTTTCTCTCTTGGAGCCCAATCCTGCCTATTCCAACTCAGTATCTACTGTAGCTTCATAGGTTCCTGTGTAAAACAATAATTGTCCTCTGTCCCGTTTAGGTAACAATTGTGTCTTTGACATTGTATAAAAGATGCAACAATGCATAGCACTGCTATGCTAAAACAGTTTTGTGCAGAGCAAGACCAGCCCTGCACCTACTTACCCAGTGCGACGGATCCAGCAATGAAGGTCCCAGCTGTGATGTCAGACATCCGCCCTCCAAACGCCTGTACATGCCTGCGTTTGCCTTAGCACACCCAGGAAATGGTGAGTAGACACCCCCGATCCTCCTTCCCACTGTCAATCTACTTGCGATCGTGCCTGCAATCACTTCCTTTAGTCCTGGCGTAGTTGCCCGGCATCTGTCGTCACTGAGCAATGATGCGTGTGTGCAATGCGGGTGCTGTGCAGATGCAGTCTCGAACTGTTTGCACTGCAGCGAAGTACCGCTGCATGCGAATGGGTCAGAATGACCCCCAATATGAGATACAATTTTTGGAAATGTCACAACCAATAATCAATAATAATGATGTTTACTTAAATGGAAATTACATTTATATAATAAATTAATTAAATGCATATGAAGTCCATAAAATCAGCATATTGACATGGAGAAATGGATTCTACAAGTGTGAAAACATTCTCACTATTAAAATGCAATCACATATACTGTACAATAAAATAAAAAATATATACAAAGACAATAAATAAAAAATATAATTAAATAAAATCACAGTATTTCATACAAAATGCTAAAATATACAAATAAAGCATAAGGTAAGCATACAAAACCACACTGAAGGTCTGATTGTCTCCACCTCATTTCACTTAACATTTGATATAAATTTTATATGTGAATGTGTAGTTTTATTTAATCAACAGTTTCACAGCAGAAGTAGCTACATTTTTATTATGTCTTTTATTTTTTTAGTTGTCTTGTAATAAATAATTTGTATATAAAAGGAGAAAGAAGCCAATTGTGTGGTCTTTATTCACGAACATGGTGATATTGTTACTAAATTTATTGCTCAGCGCAGTCATTTACATATATGTTCTCAGTTATCTGCTATTTTATTTGGTTCACATTTGAGATTCATTTTTGTCTTTAAGTTCCTGATTTTCAGGCTTTGTAGGTAATGCATAGAAAGAAGTTTTAGAATTGAGTTTGAGGCAAGTCTCTTGTTCAGTACCTTTCAGTTTGAGAGCTGTGGAGCCCAAACTTTGGGATTAGGTGCCTTTTATGGAAGAAATTAGCAAATTTTGGAGAGAGTATTGGATGCATAAGTGCATCCTGCTGAAGGATATGTCAGTGTTTTTTAACTTGTTCATATTGATCATTGAACTCTGCAAAAAAAGGCAAGAAGGCTTTTATTGAGTAGGTTGTTTTCTTCTGTAAGATATTCTCTTAGTTTGTAGATTATGGTACATACCCCTTGGCACCATCCTTATTACTATTCGCATAAACTCCTTTTTACACTTTTTGTTTTACACTGGCTGCTTTCAGTCACTCTGCTCAAGGATAGTGGACATCACATAGCCAACCTGCTGCTCTGAAAAGCATCTCTTATTCCTTAATTTGCTTCCATAGCCAGCAGTCACAATGTCATGAGCTCACGGTAGCATTCTCTATTCTTGCAGGAGTACCTAATGTCTTGGGAGCAGTAGACTGTACACATATTGAAACCTGTACACATATTAAGACCTCCTAAGCATGAGGCAGAGGTATTTATTAACCATCAACACTTCCACTACCTAGCATCACAGACAAGTAGTTTGTGATGGTAAGAAACACATAATAAACTGTGTTGTATGCTGCCTTGGTTAATACCATGATATCTACAGACTGTGACCATGCCTAAGAGGGGAAACATGTGTAGGTCAAAGGGGACCAACCACTGTGCACACACCAGGATCCCCCCCTCCCCACCAAGCTGCAGCTGTTATGCATATTTGGAACAAGTTAATACTTCCTTTTCAATATCTTCTGAATGGATAGTGATGACATCTACAAAAAGGAAATTATTTCCTTATACAGGTTGAGTATCCCTTATCCAAAATTCAAAATCTCACATTTTTGGTTCCTCTACTGAGATAATGACCCATATTTATATATATATATATATATATATATATATATATATATATATTATATATCTATATAATATATATGTATGTATATATATATATATATATATATATATATATATATACATAATATATAATATATATGTTATTATCTCAGTAGGGGACCCAAAAATGTGGGATTTTGGATAAGGGATACTCAACCTGTACCTGTTTAATGAGAGATATAGAGTTAACTCCCCTGTACTGCATCTGGTTAATTCAGACAGAGCATTCAATGCTAAAGTAGCACATGCTTTGTAGGGGATACCAGACAGATGGGAAAGTACATTTTTTCCCATCTTTTATGCTATCCACATTAGGAGTTCTTATATACCTGTTCCAGAATATATAGCCCAAGGAGGTTTTAAATATCTGAGATTTATTGATCTTATAAAAGATTGACTTTATATACTGTACATTGTACTGTATACTGCAAATATTAATCACTCAACTGAGTGTAACAATAATTGTCAAAAAAATGAAATAGACACATTTATACTAAGGAAACTCTTAGACTGTAATAAAAGTGAAAAATCTGATTTATTTGCATTAGCACACAGGACATTGTTTATTCTTTATTTCTGTACTCTCATCAGCTCATCTCTTGAGTTGACAGCAGATGCAGGGTAAACTTTGTATCATACAGTATGTATTGGGAATAGGAACTCTCATCAATCATTCTCTGCCAAAGGGCAGATTTCTTTCCTACAAACATTTGTATGCTTTTCTTGCCTGTCTATACAATTATTTTACTATGTTTGTCACAAACATATCTCCTGATGGAGACAACCTGTTAAAAACATTGCCACAATATATATGTATGGAGAGCATTATAATTACCTTCTCATCTTGTGTGAACTCTTAGACTGTACAGTATCAACTTAATTTGTGATTGATATTTATGTGTTAGCAATCCAATATTTACTAGTGCTGCAATATTGACTAAGATTGTTATGTATTTCATCTGTGGATATGGACATTTGATACTGTATGTTCAGTATAGATTTTTGATACAATGGTGAGGTACTGTATCTGTCTCCTGAAGGAGACGATATGATCTAAACTTTGTTCTAAACATTGTCACATTGCATATGTATTGAGAACATTATGACTATAATGTCATTCTGTGTTATCCCTAGATTGTATAGACTGGACCTGTACTAAGCATTTCTGTATTAATGATCTGCTCATTCTAGCACTCTAATTTTGAGATTCTTACAATAGTGTCTGTGGATATAAACATTTTATTTGTGCAGTATATGCTGGTGACTGTATTGAAAAATTAATGTCTGCATCAGTTTGGAATACTTACTTGACAGTTATTTTACAGGAAGGTATTTAATTGAAGAGTTTATTAAATATGTATTACCACAGTTTATTGTGTGACTGTTGCTGTTCTATTTTGCTCTAAGTGTTGGTTGTCTATGTAACTACTTAGAAAAAAAACATTAAAATATACCCAGACAATGTGTAGTTTCCTTAACAAACTACAATAAATATTTTTTTATTTGGAAAAAAATTGCAAAATTGTTTGCATTTTGAAGCTTTGAAATGAATACAGTACATTGTCAAAAAAGTTAAATTTGTCTGCAAAAATATATGCATAACTAGAGTATCTGATATGAATAGGAAAAACATACAGTACAATTGAGATTTTTTTTTCCTTTTTTAAAAATTCTGAAAACCCTTTGGATGAATTTCTTGGCTAACCCCCCCCCCCCTGTTGTGCACACCACACCCTAGAGGTGTTGAGCTAACAAATATGGATATAGCATTACCTGTAATGAAATCAGATGCTGAGGGAACAGGTATAGTAACTGTCCAGCTAATTGTAATGATTAATCTAGCACATTACTGTTTTGCTCCCTTGCTAAAATGGAATTTTTTTTATTCCTACTGAGGGGATCTGGTCCTTGGGTTGAATGCACTTAGGTTGACACTCATTAGGTTGACCATTATTGGTCAACATGCATAAGGTCAACATGGTCTATAGGTTGACATGGGCACTAGGTCAACATCAGTGGCGTAACTACTGCCCCCGCAGTCCTCGCGGTGGCTTGGGGGCGAGGGGCTGCGGGGGCGTCACTGATTTACAGCAGACTGACATGCGGACGAGCGTCCGCATGTCAGTCTGCAGTCTCCTTCCCTCCGCCGCTTGTTGGAGGGACACGGAGGGCACACAGCGCGCCTCCCTGTGTCCCTCCTGCTGCATCATCTCCGGCGGCCGCGGGTCTAATAGGGGGAAGTGCCGTCCGTGAGCTCTAATTGGCTCACGAACCGGCACTTCCCCCTATTAGACCCGCGGCCGCCGGAGATGATGCAGCAGGAGGGACACAGGAGAGATGAGCTGTGCCCTCCGTGTCCCTCCAAAAAGCGATGGCGGGGGGGGGGGGGGGGTAAATATCTGGCACTGGGGGCATATATGGCACGGGGGGGGGAGGGAGGAATATCTGGCACTGGGGCATTTCTGGCACTGGGGGGAATATCTGGCACTGGGGGAATATCTGGCACTGGGGGGGGATATCTGGCACTGGGGCATATATGGCACTGGGGGGGAATATCTGGCACTAGGGGCATATATGGCACTGGGGGGGATATCTGGCACTGGGGGCATATATGGCATGGGGGGCATATATGGCACTGGGGGCATATATGGTACTGGGGGGGATATCTGGCACTGGGGCATATATGGCACTGGGGGGAATATCTGGCACTGGGGGGGGATATCTGGCACTGGGGCATATATGGCACTGGGGGGAATGTCTGGCACTGGGGGGGATATCTGGCACTGGGGGGGAATATCTGGCACTGGGGGCATATATGGCACTGGGGGGGAATATCTGGCACTGGGGGCATATATGGCACTGGGGGGGATATCTGGCACTGGGGGCATATATGGCACGGGGGGAATATCTGGCACTGGGGGGGAATATCTGGCACTGGGGGCATATATGGCACGGGGGGAATATCTGGCACTGGGGGGGAATATCTGGCACTGGGGGCATATTTGGCACTGGGGGGAATATATGGCACTGGGGGCATATCTGGCACTGGGGGCATATGTGGCACTGGGGGGGAATATCTGGCACTGGGGGCATATGTGGCACTGGGGGGGTATATGTGTACCTGGCACATGGGGGGGGACTATATTTGGCACTGGGGCATGTAAGTACCTGACACCGTGGGGGAATAGCTGGCACTGGGGACATATGTGGCACTGGGAGCACAGCCCTAGCAACAAGGACTACCTCCTAGCAATGAGCATGACACCCATGCATGAAACACCTGGCAACGAGCATGACACCCAGTGCATGAAACACCTGGCAACGAGCATGACACCCAGTGCATGAAACCCCTGGCAACGAGCATGACACCCTGAGCATGAAAACCCCTGGCACCGTGCATGGAACCAAGAGCATGAAACCCCTGGCAACGAGCATGACACCCAGTACATGAAACCCCTGACAACGAGCAGGTAATTGAAAAGTAATTAGAAGCCTTACTGTAGGACTTAATGTGTAATGGGCATTACGGTGTGTGGCATAATGTATCACGGACATTGCGGTGTGTGTCATAATGTGTCACAGGCATTACGGTGTATGGTATACTATATCGCGGGCATTGTGATATGTGGTATAATGTCTCAGGGTCATGGCAGTGTGTGGCATAATGTATCACGGACATTGCGGTGTGTGTCATAATGTGTCAGGCATTACGGTGTGTGGTATACTATATCACGGGCATTGTGGTATGTGGTATAATGTCTCCGGGTCATTGCAGTGTGGCATAATACATAACGGGCATTGCGATGTGTGGCATAGGGTATAACGGGCAGGGCATTGCGGTATGTGTCACAGGCATTACGGTGTATGGTATACTATATCACGGGCATTGTGGTATAATGTCTCAAGGTCATTGCAGTGTGTGGCATAATGTGTCACAGGCATTGTATGTGCTATAATGTATCGGGCATTGCAGTGTGTGGCATAATGTATCACGGACATTGCGGTGTGTGTCATAATGTGTCACAGACATTGTATGTGCTATAATGTATCAGGGGCATTGCAGTGTGTAGCATAATGTATAACGGGCATTGCGATTCCTGTCATAATGTGTCACAGGCATTACGGTGTGTGGCATAATGTGTCACTGACATTACGGTGTGTGGCATAATGTGTCGGGGGCATTACAGTGTGTGCATATTGTGTCGTGCATTATTGTGTGCGGCATAATGTCTAAGGGCCATTGCAGTATGTGGCATAATGTATACTGGGAATTACTATAAGGAGGAAAAATGACAAATAATGTAAGGGGCATGAATCAGGATTATTTTTCTTTCCTGTGGTGGCCAACGTATGGGCGTGCAGGTTGCAAAACTGGGGTATAAGGTAGTCTTTTCCTGCAATGCCACGCCCCTTTATGCAAAACCACACCCACTCCAACAAAACCACGCCCCTTTTTTGGCGCGCATATTTATCCCTTTCTTGCTCCCAATTATGGAGCATGAAGGGGGGGGGGGCGCCGGAGAATTTTTTGGCTTGGGGGAGAAAAATTTCTAGTTACGCCACTGGTCAACATGTACAAGGTCGCCATGGAAAAAGGTTGACATGCATTTTTTAATTTTTTTTTTACTTTTTCATACTTTACAATCCACATGGACTACGATTGGGAATAATAACCAGTGCTGATCGCAGGGGTAATGGAGCGAGGGAACTTGCCTGAAGCTTGTGATCCATGTGATCTGGGGTTCCTGGTCACTTTATGAAGAAAATAACACTTAAAAAAAATCCAAAAACTCATGTTGGCCTTTTTCCATGTTGACCTTTTACATATTGACTTCATGACTGCGTTGACCTATTACAGGTGTCGATCTAGTCACTTTCAACCAATAGTGGCCTTGCCCGAAGCATGGTAAGTGAAGCAAGTCATCCGAGGGGACACAGTGCACTAATTGGGGTTCACGGTCACTTTACAAAGAAAGCGACACAAAAGAAAAAAGAAAAAACCTCATGTTGACATTTTCCATGTTGACTTTGTACATGTCAACCTAACAACCATGTCGACCTATTTAATATGTTGACCTAGTCACTGTCGACCAATAGTAGTCGACTTAATGACTACCTAGACACAGTCAACCCTATGATCCACACCCCCTGCTGAGAACTGTTCTTATTACACATTACAGTGTTCCAAAGCTGAAGCTATTGTGTTTGATGCGTTTCCCTGTATGCAATGGTATGCTTTATCGGCTCAGTAACATTTGGCAATTTTGTGCCTTTATAAAGTGTGTTTGGTTTTCCTGGGTGTGGTATGGAAGGTCAACCACTCTTAGGTCAACAGTGTCTAGGTTGACCACTATTGGTTGACAGTAACTAGGTCAACAGGGATTCTAGGTCAACAGGTCAACATGAGGTTTTGTTTTTTTGGTGTTGTTTTCTCCGTACAGTTACTGGGAACCCCAATTAGTGCACTGTGTCCCCTCGTATGGCTCACTTCACTTGCGATGCTTTGGGCAAGGTGCCTAACTGCACTCGTAGTCCACATGGATTGTTAAGTATGAAAAAGTTAAAAAAAAGAAAAAAAAATTGTGAAAAACTCATGTCGACCTTTTGACCTGTCAACCTTGAACATGTCAACCTTGAGACCCTATCGACCTAGTTACTGTCGACCAATAGTGATTGATCTAGACATTGTCGACCTACAGACCGGATACCGGTTTACCTAATATTGTGTTATGGACATAGCTATCTATTGGCCTGGATATTTGTTGGGGTAGATTCTGTGGTTGCTCCCAAGCTATAGAACTCTCAAGTTGTGGAGGAGAAACAACTGAAAATAAATTAATGGTGACATAATGCTTCTCCCCTTCATACTCTGGTGGTATATGCTCCACAAAAACAACAGCACCAGGAGAATATTCTGAAAGAACATTTTGTGTGAAAGTATGTTTGCACATAAATATTGTAAATCATTTCTCCATGTAATTAATGCTAACATTTTTTGCTTTAAGGGTGGGAAAACAGACTTCTATTTTCTATTTATATCAATATGTTTAACTACAAGACATGCCTTTACTATACGGTTTCTTAATGTGTTTTCAATACTTTATAAACTTAATATTTTCAAGTCATAGTTATGATAATAGATGTACAGTATGAAAACATTCTTTAAAATATGTATAAACCATAATGCTTTGCAGGGTGTTAGTCTTTGCACATAAGTTAGTAACAGTGGATCTAGATTTTAAAGTGGTCTTCAAGAACATCAGTTGCATATTACTCTCAGGAATATGTTAATATTTGTAACACTATTTTTTTTTTAAATTTTTATAATAATGACAGTATATGAAAAAAAATACACAAATTAAAACTCTTTTCCACATAATTTGAACTCATGTAATTCCCTCTAGGTATCAACACTTAATGATAATTTTTAAACACTAAAAATACAGGACAAATTTTGCATCATCAATGTGATTTTTATTTTGCCCATCATGGATCAAGTATGCTTTGGAAAATATGTGAGTAATGTACAGTATGGGTAAATTAAGTTTATTCCTGGGCATTGTTTATATCAACAAATTACAGTACTTTTACTTTTTTATGGTTTGTATGCTTTTTATGTATTTTTCTGCATGTGGAATGCAGGTGCCAGCAAGCTTTACTTACTCTTTGAATCCCTGCCATGGTGTGTTAATGTTATATCTACCTCCCCCAAGGCCCTTCACAACATGGTTCAGCTGTTATTGCATGCTGTATAATTATCTACCATAGCTAATACACATCCACTCACATCAGTCACAACATTTAATTCAGAATTTATTTCTACTACTAACTTTTATCACACACCTCACCAAATGCATCTACCTTCTTTAGCATCCTGCTGTATTAATCCCTCCCCTATTAATCACTATTATTTTTCACATTGACTACTTCCCTACCCACTAATATGCACCCATTAGCTTCTTCACCAGTTACAAACATCACAACCACAAATCATTACTGCTTGTCCATTTTTACACCTTGCTCCTTACCATGAATGTTGGAGACGTCCTACTCAATTCTGGTCAACATGTAATTCCTAGTATGTGTTCATGCTTCTCATTCCACCCCAAAAGTTTCCATTCTTCACATACTGTACTACCTTTTGTTCTAAAATTATTAGTATATCTCCCCTACTTCCTACCACTTTTGCCTTGGACTTTGATCTGTTTATAATAGATTTGAACTGGAGATGAGTGAGCTTAGTTTTTAAAAACCAAGCCCACCCAACCTTCAGGGTTCCGAGGCCTTGCTAGGATTCCAAATCAAGGCAAAACATCATCCCAGAGTCAGATTCATGTGGGATTTGGATTCAATATAACTGCCTGCAACAGTGACTTGGGTGCTATTTCACTGCAGACTCTGGAGTGAGCTGTGTGCCTCTGACATCTGTACAGTCTCAAACGCAGTGCTGAGCTGAATTATCTGGCCATCCACTCTTTCCATTCCAGTGCTGCTGAGCTGAACTATCTTGTCTGTCCTCCACTACAGTGCTACTGAGCTGACCTATCTGAGTGTCCACTCCAGTCCACCTAGTGTAATATTGGCAGAGTTATATATACTGTACAGGCAGTTAGCAAGCAATTGTTTATTATTTTTTCTAGTGCAGAAACTTGGAAGTTACATCTGTTGTCAAAGTGTGTCACACTGGTGCTGCTCTGTGATGCTAAGTATACAAAAACCAAAAAAGTCACTGCGCAGCCCTAGAAGAAAAATGAAGATTCTTCACAAAACCTCCTTAAAATAACTATAAACAAGCAATATTTCCTCAAATGGCACAATCACGTATAAAATAATGAAGAGTTCTTACTCTAAGAAAAAGTTCTCTGTAAATTGATGGATTTCCAATTATTTTATAAGCATAGTTTTACATTATGTGTATTGGGACAGAGATTTTCAAGCAGTAGAAAGATCCATCATAACAGTCCCAGTGATAGAACACCAATGCTTACTATCTCAAAAGAAAAAAGCAACATAGTGCAATATTGTCAGAAAAAAGGAACAGTTTTATTTTAGCATAACACTCACATAATTAACAGTGTTAAAAGCATATAACCACAGTTTGTGTACAGGGATTCCCACTCACTCTGTAGCCACTCACTTACCCTTCCAGATGAACTAGGGTTGGAGTTCAGAAGCCTGGGACTCTTTTTCCTCCTCTTTCCGGGTTATAGGTAGCCCCAGCAGCGGTTCCCCAGTTTGTAGCCACTTGCTTAAAGCTTTTCGGACTCGCGTAATTCCTAAGAAGCATATGCTTCTCATGCTTTATATGTGATTGTTCCACTTGAGAAAATATTGTTTGTGTAAACCTAAGTATCACACTGGTGATAAGCATTAACCATTGGTGCAACTGCACATTGCAGCTGCAGGACATAGCTCCATATAGGGCATTATTAACTCTTGGTGCACAGCACATTGTTGTTTTAAACTTTTTTTTGTCACTGCCCTAAGTGCATCCCAGAGTTAAGAGAAAATATTTTTATACAACCGGTGTTTGGTGTAGATACCCTGTCACACTGCATTCACATGATTAATTATAAGCACTGTGACTCTGTGTGCTAATTTTTTAATAAAAATTCTAGTAAATAAATAATTCTATACTTTTTTGATATAACTTGTTGGTGTTGTACCCCACTGTGTTTGCATCACATAAGCAGTGTAAGTGGTCATTTTTTTAAAAAAAGTTAAAGTAAAAAATTCATACTATACTGTATTTGTACAACTTGTGTGTGCTGTACCCCGCTGCATTCACATCACATAAGCAGTGTGAGTAGTAATTTTCTAAAAAAAACTTTATGTATATATATATATATATATATATATATATATATGCTATTCTTATTTTTTGGGGTATACAACTAGTGTTTTCTGCACCCCACTGCAGTCCATTCACACAATATTATTGGTTATATTTTAATAAAAGTTCCAGTAAATAAATAATACTATTATACTATACTTGGTTTTCTTGTACAACTTGTGTGTGTTGTACTGTAAGTGCTGTAGGCCACTGTGTTCATATAAATGTAAGCAATAAGTCAATATGGATCATGATCAGTCAATAGAAGAGCAGAAGCAGCAACCAAGTACTAGTACTATGGCAGCTGCCAGTCATGATAATACTAAAGCATCTAGTAAAGGTGGTCCACATGGCAGAAAATGTAGGCACCTGAAATCAAAATCTTTCACACTGTTGAACAAAAGGTTAGATATGTCACATTTAAAACCAACAAATCAGTGCCAAAAAAACCACGAAAGAAACAAGAACACGAGAGAAACAAACTGTATGTTCACAAATCCCTGAGGAGAGTCTATGAGTGTCAGCATTAGCTATGTGTGAGTCTGACATGTTTTCAGACTGTACTCATACAGAAGCCTCTTTCACCTCCATCCACTATTTCTGCACCATCTGCAAATGTGGGGATGCGCAGTACAAGTAAAGTTAGTGATGATGATACCATAATAAAACATTGATTATGCTAATGTGGAAGTGGAACAGGATGAGGGGAATATTTGTGTACTACCTGACACTAATGATGATGATGATGATTATGATGATGATGATGTTGATGATAATGTTATTTGTGTAAGTCAGCCACCAGTGCAAGCAATTCTTGGTCATGGTAAAAAAGAAAGTCATTGTGATGCCTGGGCATAAAACAAAAAAATCCACCTCTTGGGGATGGGATAATTTGTAACCAAATTCTGACAATGTTTGTGATAGTATCTGCACCATTTGTGAGGCCACAGTTAGCAGAGGTTTGGATGTTAACCATCTATGCACCTCCTCCATGTTAGGTCATTTGCAGCTAGCTCATGAAATTTGTTTTAAAAAATTAAAAATAATTATAATATTTATTGTAATGAACACCCTCTTCATAAATCTTAGAATTAGTGATCACAGGTAGATTTGGTTTTTGGTGCCACAAACAAACCAAGCACTTCAGTCACAAAAGTGGGAGTTCATGTTGCTGAAGTGCTTTGATTGTAAAACTATGCATGTCCTTCATAAACGTGGGTGGGAGACCAAGAATATTTCCATCTTTAACCACTTTTCTTTTCATAATGGGCTGTATTGGGGGGATCATTGGGTATAGTCTTGGCATTACTAATTTGCAACACATTTTTACCAATAAATTGTGTGGTGCGTCACACATATTAATTTTAATTAATCAATCATTCATTGTATTCTTTTATGGTCCTTTCTCTCCCGACTTGCTGCAAAATAGAAGATCTACAGTATATACAGTATTCCATTTCTCAATTTTTTTAAATAATCAATCATTTTTGTATTCTTTCCCTGTACTGCTTTCGGGTTTCTGAGCTAGTTCTTGATTAATTAAATTATTCTTGATTACTTTCTATGGTGTTGTATAGTTTATTACTGTAGTGCCATTCTGTTTCCCAGATGTGCCATTTATGAAGTTGAACAGCCAGGTGTGTGTGCCACCCATTGCTGTAGCTTAGCTTAGTCAGTCAGCTAGCTTGGTGCAACCTTTTGTTCTAAACTGGATGAAAACAATATTGTGAGCTGTAAGGTGGAGAGTAATGTTATTGAGGTTAATAATACTGTACAATCTCCCAGAGGAAGTCCTAACAGAGGCTGAAACGCGTTGGAGACACCACTGATTGTAATTATCCAATTGCCATTGATCAATACTACACGGAGCAGAGAGTACTAGAATATCCACGAAAGACCTGGTCACGTGACCAGGACATCCGGAGAGCGCGCTCGTAACCTAGCAACCGCCAGATGGAGGACGAGGGAGGAAGCCAGTGTCGGAGCTCAGGCGATCAGCGGGAGAAGACGGCAGGTGAGTGTCCGTACAAGGTGGGGGTAACCTGGTGAGCAGCTCTGTAGAGTGCCCCCCCGGACTCCCTTACCTTAGACAGGCTTCACACTTGAACCGACTAGCGCACGAGGGGCGTCTGAAGCAGGATGCACCACGGGCAGCCGGGGTGAGAGGGGAGAAGCCAGTCCGGAGAAACCCCTCTGTCCATTCACCGTATGCTGTAGTACTGAGTTCTCCACACCGTGAAGACTCGGATTTCACTTCAGTACCGCTGCAGGAGTAATTGAGTACTCAAAAGACTATACGAATTAAATTTGTATGCGAGATGCCGCATTCAGAAAGAGTGACTTTGAGAAACACTATGGACATTATGCAACTGTATTAGTAAATAAACGAAGCTCAGTGCTTTGAACCTACATCTGACATCGTATGTTAATTTTTCATCAACAATCCGGCAGTATACCAATACATTATACTATATAATACACACAAGACACTTACAAGGGTCGTAGGTTGATTTATTATGTGTTTATATTTCATTACACTATGCTTTGCAAATTGATCTGACAAACAGTATATGTATAACTAACTGAGGTGCTAGCACATTACCATCACTATTAGGACTGAGCGCAGCACAACCTTCTGTATTTGTAATAATACTGTAGGAACAAAAAAGGCCCAGATTATTTGATTTAGACATTTTTATAATTTTTTTGAGAAAATACAGATTCAAAACCAAAACACAGGGGTCAATGCACATCTCTAATTTGAACCCATAGAAGTAAGAAAGAAAAAGGAATGACTGATTGCGCTATATTACCAGGTGCGTATATGAATAAAGACACACAATAAATGTGTCTTCATTCATATACGCACCTGGTAATATAGCGCAAACAGTCATTCCTTTTTCTTTCTTACTTCTTTTGTTTCTGAGGAAGGAGAGCAAGCCAGCCCCCTACCTCACAATCAATTTTAGCTGTACGAACACAGGTACAGCTGGACGGAGGTTGCAGCTTAAACTACGTTAAAAATTAAGAATATGTATTATTATTAATTGATTAGCGCCTGGATCAGTGTTTTTTTTTCTAATTTGAACCCATACATGATCTATTTATTTATAAATCCCTCAGACTCAATGCATTACAAAGTCCTCCCTTTATACCTCTGACACTACAAGCCCTGTAGCATTCTCCCAAACCCAGACAAAGGCGGTAATTCACATCTACGATCAGTTCCTCTGACATGCAGGGGGACGCCCAGCACAGGACTAGTTCGCCCCGCAAGTCAGGACCTGCCCCCCTGCAAGGGTGCAAAAGCATCACACAGCGGTAATGCTTTTGCACCCTGCGAGTAGTTCCCTGAATGCGCAGCCTAGCTGTGCTGGCAGGTGGCTACCCTCCCACATCCCGGGTCGCAGTGGCTGCATGAGACGTCATGCAGCCACTCCGGCCCACCCCCATGACGGTCCAGACATGCCTACATTGTTCAGACTGCGCCCTGCCAACCGCCACACCCACTCGCACCATGACCGCCTCTGCCTGTCAATCAGGTAGAGGCGCTTGCAGACCTAAGATGCTGTTAGCATCTCACTGGGCTGCCAGGGTGCACACGCGCAGTGCACCTGCTTTGCGTGCGCACTCCGCAAAGGGCTTCAGACAGTGATAGCTGCCGCTGCAGTGATCCAGTCTGAATTAGGACCAAACACAACATTGTTTGGTAGTTATTCTATTTACATCATAATGTACAGTAACATACCTTATAACATTTGAACTCTCTTAGCTGACATTTCCCACCCACTATGATTTGTCTATTTAACTTCTGCTTCATCTTTAGTTTCTCAAATTTGGTCTTCCCACTCCTTGACTGCAATATCATTTCCTCTAGCCTCACCTCACCTCATGCACTGTCTTTGATTAGAATGCAATCTCTCTCATAAATATATTCATTCCTACCGCTTGTTTTAAGTTTCCATTTATTTTGCTTACATTTTATATCTTTGTATGTATATACAGTTTCAACTAGTGTTGCAATAAAGCAATATTGTACTGTATTTTTCAAATATTCAAAGAAAATAATAATGCCCACTGTAAACCATGTCGTTTGCAGTTGAACTAGAGTCTATTCCAATTTTTAATAGGAAAGGATTTTGTAATTGTGTGTTGGTGCTACACACCAAAATGCTGCTATCGGCATACAATACATTCCATATTTTTAGTGATACCTACATCTCACTATTATCAGCCCATTAAACAAAATTATATTTTAGATACTGTATATAATAAATTCCACTAAACAATAAACCAAAAGTTACCTGACTTTCACATTGTATGGGCATCTTAATATCCAAAAAGATACTGCATATACTGTATATAATTATATTTATGATGGATACTCGTAACATACCAGATATATTTAGTATATTCATTTAAAAAAATATTGTGATGAAGTAAAAATGTACATTTATGTTTAATATACATTGTCTGCTGGAGAGGTTACAGGATACGCTAATTAATTAGCAGTGGCTGTTTTATGTGCTGCTATGGTTTCTCCTCTAGTCTGACTATAAATAAGATTATTTATTCAGAAAAAAAAATGGGTTAGCACAGACTGAAATTGGTTGCTTATTTCAGCCCCACACCTTGACTATAGATTTTATACTTGTTGAATCGGCTCTAAATGTATATTATATGGTTTTGATCAATATTTCTAACTATATAGTATGTAGTCTTGATTAATATTTTGAGCCTTTTGTAAGTTTGCTGTGTATGCTTAAGTTTAAAGCAAATACATAGTTAATGTTTACCTACTGTAATTAGCATTTGCAGAGATCCAAGTGTTATAATTGCTTTAAAGAAATGTAAATATTTGTCTTGCACCC
Organism: Pseudophryne corroboree; assembly: GCF_028390025.1. Taxonomy (NCBI): domain Eukaryota; kingdom Metazoa; phylum Chordata; class Amphibia; order Anura; family Myobatrachidae; genus Pseudophryne; species Pseudophryne corroboree. The sequence continues at coordinate 373,598,070 of NC_086445.1, read as the reverse complement.
GCCTCTTGAAGAAGCCATCCTGCGTAATGGGAAAATGTATTGAGGACGCGGGCTGTCACAGCTTTTTCCAGCTACAGCTTCACTGTTTCTTGCTGTTCATTTAATACTTACCACAAGCTGGAACTCTTTTATTGCTGAGACAGGGCATTTGCTCCTGGACTAGTGATCCTGTGCAGGAGCTTAATACCAAGGACATACAGTGCGTCCGGAAAGTATTCACAGTGCTTCACTTTTTTTACATTTTGTTTTGTTACAGCCTTATTCCAAAATGTAATAAATTCATTTTTCCCCTTAAAACTCTATACAAAATACCCCATAATGACTGCGTGAATTTTTTTTGGTGATTTTTGCAAATGTATTAAAAATAAAAAATAAGAAATCACATACACTTAAGAATTCACAGCCTTTGCCATGAAGCTAAAAATTGAGCTCAGGTGCTTCCTGTTTCCACTGATCATCCTTGAGATGTTCCTACAGCTTAATTGGAGTCCACCTGTGGTAAATTCAGTTGATTGGACATGATTTGGAAAGGCACACACTTGTCTATATAAGGTCCCACACTTGGCAGTGCATGTCTGAGCACAAACCAAGCATGAAGTCAAAGGAATTGTCTGTAGACCTCCGAGACAGGATTGTCTCGAGGAACAAATCTGGGGAAGGGTACAGAAAAATATCTTCTGCTTTGAAGGTGCCAATGAGCACAGTGGCCTCCATCATCTGTAAACGGAAGAAGTTCAGAACCACCAGGACTCTTCCTAGAGCTGGCCGGCTGTCTAAACTGAGCGATTGGGGGAGAAGGGCCCTAGTCAGGGAGGTGACCAAGAACTTGATGGTCACTCTCTCAGAGCTACAGCATTCCTCTGTGGAGAGAGGAGAACCTTCCAGAAGGACAACCATCTCTGCAGCAATCCACCAATCAGGCCTGTATGGTAGAGTGGCCAGACGCAAGCCACTCCTTAGTAAAAAAGCACATGGCAGCCCACCTGAAGTTTGCCAAAACGCACCTGAAGGACTCTCAGACCATGAGAAACAAAATTCTCTGGTCTGATGATACAAAGATTGAACACTTTGGCGTGAATGCCAGGCATGTTTTGAGGAAACCAGGCACCGCTCATCATCAGGCCAATACCATCCCTACAGTAAAGCATGGTGGTGGCAGCATAATGCTATGGGGGTGTTTTTCAGTGGCAGGAACTGGGAGACTAGTCAGGATAGTAGGACAAATGAATGTAGCAAAAAACAGAGACATCCTGGATGAAAACCTGCTCCAAAGCGCTCTTGACTTCAGACTGGGGTGATGGTTCATCTTTCAGCAGGACAACGACCCTAAGCACACAGCCAAGATATCAAAGGAGTGGATTCAGGACAACTCTGTGAATGTCCTTGAGTAGCCCAGGAAGAGCCCAGACTTGAATTCAATTGAACATCTCTGGAGAGATATGAAAATGGCTGTGTACCGACGCTTCTCATCCAACCTGATTGAGCTTGAGAAGTGCTGCAAAGAGGAATGGGCAAAACTGCCAAAGATAGGTGTGCCTAGCTTGTGTCATCATATTCAAAAAGATGTGAGGCTGTAATTGCTGCCAAAGGTGCATCAACAAAGTATTGAGCAAAGGCTGTGAATACTTATGTACATGTGATTTCTCTTAGTTTTATATTTTTTAATAAATTTGCAAAAATCTAAAAAAAATGTTTTCACTTTGTCATTATGGGGTATTGTGTGTAGAATTTTTTGGGAAAAAACAATGTATTCCAGTTTGGAATAAGGCTGTAACATAACAAAATGTGGAAAAAGTGAAGCACTGTGAATACTTTCCGGATGCACTGTAGGACTCACATTATAAATAGTGCACCTTCTGGCCACCTATTATTATAACAAGCTATGAGTAGCCCCCTTAAAATATTTGTAGATTCAGCAATCACCATTTCTGGCAAAATTACACGGTTTACTATATTGGCCAACATTTGGGAACTTTGTATCACTTCTGCCAGACTGAACTTAGTTTTCCATTGTATCCAATAACAGAGATATGACAAGTGTAATTGTTGATATTTCATTATTGATAGATTAACAGAGGTTTATATTACAGTATATGTGCACATAAAATGTATTTGTCTAGACATTGGAGACATTTTTATGTTTTTAAATATGTATGTCCCACTTCCGGGTGTTAAAATGTAGTTTTATGATACTGTATATAATTAGTTGATTTGTTTCTGTTTCTTAAACTCTAGTGCTATACTTTTTGTTTATATTGCCTCGTGTACAAGTTTCCTGACTATATTAAATCCAATGATCACAACATACAGATTTTCGAGAATGTTTCCTGGCAGACTTTGCAAGTGTGTTACAGGTTGAGATTCTTAACTGAACAGCCCCAAAGTTATTGTGGGGTTTCCCACTTAGCATTTAAATTCAACATGATGGCAAGATGGTAATTCTATATACCTCAGATGACTTGGTCTAGTACTGCAATGCTCTAAGAAGCAATAAGGTTCAATTACCTAATTGGTACTCTGTGGTTAAAGCCCTGGATCTTTTACATCTGCCTCAAAATAAAGCATGCCAGTGCAACAGTCCAGTGTAACATGAGGAAGCCCTCCTATGGTTATGTTATTCATATTAAATTATTGCTCACAACTCATAGATTCTCTAATAGGATCGAGATCAGTGGTGGATTTTACCTAGGGGCAGTAAAATTCTGCCGCCACTAGTGAGCCCCGAGTGTTTGCAATGGCCCTATTGGAAGTACAATCGTCTAATCACATGCAGGATTGTAATCAGAAGATAGGGCTTCCAATAGGAAGCCTTTCTGACAGCAGTAATAAGCTTATAGTACTACAGCATATGCAGTCTGTAGAAGCCACTGAGGAGAATGGCGTGCAAGTACACATGCAAGTTCTCCATGGCAGCCATAATGTGTTTCTATGGGCTGCAGAAGATGCAAACCATAGAGGTCAGTGTAAATGCATGCAATGTGGGAAGGGGGGTTATCTCTGACAGTGACTGTGGCTGGTTCACATGTGCTAGCCTATGGGGGGTTAATTTCCCCTTCCCTCACAGTGTGGCAGCAGATGCAGACAGGACTGTCTTAACAGCAGTGTAGGCCACAGGGCAAAGCAATGCACTGAAGGCCCTACCCATCTGTCAGAGGTAGGAGTGGGGGGTGATATCAGTGGTGGCATTAATGTCCCACGGGTGGTAGGGGGTGTTCTATCTTCCACTCAGCATGTAGGACCTGGGCAGTAATTTCTGCTAATTACTCCTTTACTGCACAGCTTGTGGGAGATGGGGCGAGAAGAAGTACACAAAACTGTAGAAGGGGCATTGGGCTGAATGAAGTGGCCACAGTACATGACTTCCAGAGTGGTAGGGAGTGTTTAATACATGGGGGAGGGGTGGATAGTGGAGTGGGCTTAATATTCCTAATTTTTGGGTGAGAGGGCTGCTTGCTTGACTGCACATATCTCAAGCTCCTGGAAATAGATTTATTAGCTTTGAATGGGATAACAATATAGAGAATCCAACCTTTCAGGAGGTACTGGAGACTTGGGGATCAGAGTTTAGGAGCCAGAGCAATCCACTAACAAAAATATAAAACTGCATACCAGGCGTGTGGAGCATGAGCAGGGACCAGCTGCTTGAAGGCTGATATCTCTGGTACTGTGCATCATAGAGACAGGCTGCCAGTGTTCTCTAAAATGGGAGAGTCCCAGCTTTTGGCATATACCCTTATAAAACCCCTAAGTCAGACAGAACCCAAGATATATGTCTGTAAATAGCAATTAACAGTCTTGGATGGGGACCACTGCTTTGAAGTCATAGATCTCCGGTTCCCCAGGGCTGATTTTCAAAAATCTGGTACCCCTGGAAAGAGTGGACCCTAATCTATAAGCTTAAGGCCCTTATACACATGAGGGCCTTGGGAAAGTACCCATTGAGCCCATATGAATATATGACCCTGGATGCAGAGTGCGGGCAGAGCAGCAGGAGGGGCCGGCACTGGCAGCCCCCTGCAGAAGGCAAGAAGGAGCTGCCACTGATCCAGATAGTTTGTAATCATGTGATGAAAACCTATCCAGATCATCTTTACTTCTGTTTTTCACAAACTACCCCATACCATCTTTGCCTGCCCTGAAATGTTCCTTCAATACTCCTTCTTTCTCTACAGTGTCTGTTTTTGTTAGTTCTGAATGCCTAATTACATTTGTTAATTTGAGTTGGCTCCTGTCCTCTTCCTAAGATATCACCATACCTTTTGCTGGTTGAATTGTGATAATTGCAGGCGATAACTATATTGTATAACCTTCCCAGTAACATTTAATACTATTTATATCTATGCAGGCTCACTTGCAGTAATATTTCCAGATGTAATACATATTCATTTTATGCATACCATGTGTAGTCTGTTCTCCATTTTAGTTATATTTTTTTCCAGTTTCTTGCATTTTATCTGCACAATGAAAATTATTTGCCAAATAAAAACAATTATTAAACAAATCAAAGAGTACAACGATCCTTGTAAAAAACATGTTTAGCTGACTATGCTGTCAATCCATTGGGAGATTGTATAAATATGTATATATATATATATATATATATATATAATCCTTGAAAAAAATTGGAATCAGCTGCCTGCCTGCGCAATGGCAGCCATGGAGGGACAGACTTACGGTCGTCGTATTCTTACTATAGAGCCAAATGTGAGCCAATCAGAGCATGCAGACCGGCAGCCAATCAGGAGTTGCTGATTGTCTATGAGCACTGATTGGCTCACAGCCGGCTCTGTAGTAAGAATACAGCTGTGGCTCTGCCCCTCCATGTCTTGACTGCCTGCCTGTGTGCAGGCAGGCAGCTGAGTTGGTCCCCGGTCTTGACTGCAGCCACCTGGGCTCCCTCAAAATGGTTAGTTTGGGGGATGCAGGGGGAGAGAAATGGAGTAGTGTGTGGTGGGGGGCTTGCCTTATTTGTCAGTCCCGGGCCCCATATTTTCAGATGGCAGCCCTGTATATGTATATATATATATATATATATATATATGTATATATATATAAATAACCAATCAAGTTGGAAGGGGCGCTCAAGCTGTGGTTCCAATAATATGTGTTAAGCAGCTGTCTGGATAGGCTAGTCACACCTATAACATCATACAAACAAGAAAAACCAAAAAAAGAGAGACAGCGCTGACTGAGATGGATTGTCAAAGATTACAATGTTATTTAATATTTAAAATACAATAAAATAGCAGATAAAATAAGATAGGTCTCACTGCATTATTGAGCTCATAGTCACCATACATATGATGTCATTCACTTGCCGCTTGGTCCAATGTCCCCCTGGGACCCGCACACTTGAATGTCCCTTATCCTGGGGTTGTGGCACAATACCCGGGCCAAAGTGCTTGTAATAACAACGCTGGAGGAATAACTGTCCCAGTAGCGTGGCAATACAACAGGAAAGTCCTCACCAGTAGTGCATAGTGGTAAAGTGTTCGGTCCTTGTTAGTGGATATGGGTACAAATAGCGCTATTTGGCGGAGTCCTCAGAGGTCCAAGCGGTGGTAGGTATTCAGTGAAGGTGACACAGGCTCACACCTGATGCGTTTCACAGCTGGCTGCTGCTTTATCAAAGGTGACTGTGGTCTTAGCTGGCAGTGTATTTATACCTAAGTTAATTGCTCTATTCATTACAGCTGATTTGGACAATCCATCTCATAACATATATATAAATTGTTAAAAACATCCCTTTGTATGGATAGACTCAAGGCAATATAGGAAATATATTATAATCTATGAACCATAATACCTTATTAGTTTAGGAATTGTACTTAAATTCAATCCGATGGTGCTGGAACGCATGCGAACTACCGGACTTCTGGCTAGTGACACGCATAAGTTACCGTGAAGACGGGTCTCCTCTCATTGTGTATCTCGGACGTGATTATGTTATCGTCCGTGACCAGCGCTAGTTACCATGGAGATAGACTCCATCTCCCCTCCAATCGTGTAGCGAGTACATGGTCACATGACCGGCGTTCAGTGGAACGCATAGTGTATTGATTTATTTCTGGTCTGTGACCCGCACACGTTACTATGGAGAGAGATTCCCTCCCTCCTCCAATCATATTACGCGCATGAGGCCACGTGATCGGCACCCAGTGGAACGCATAATATACCAGGAAGTCCATTAGTATTTGTCTTACCAGTAACTTAATGCGGTTTACATCAATTGCCAATCAATTATATTAGTAAAAACAAAGAGAAATATAAAGAAAACGATCTTATCTGGCTGAGAGTGCTTGTGGTCTGCTGATAGAATGCAACCACAATCTGTTGTGCTTCCTGGCACTGTTAGTTTTTAAAGTCACTGGTATTGAGACCCCTGCCTACTTAGTGGCTGCTATTCGGCATCAGTGCCCAGAGAACCAGGGAGATGAGGATTTTAATCCCTTCCTGTTCTCTAGTGATGATTTCCAGCTGGACCAGTGCAACCCAGGAAACACGGAGTTCCAAACTTCCACTGCTGCTGCAAACTGCACAGGACTTTCTCTAGTCTCCCTTGGAGGGAGTTGATCCTACAGGAATGTGGGTAATTCAGGTGAGAGGTGACCCCTCTTACCACAACACACACACTATATATAGAAACACACATATATATATATATATATATATATATATATATACTGTATACAGATGTGTCCACTATTACCTTTCTGAAAACAGAGCTATGGTAGTAAATTTGGCATGACATATATTCCTTGTGCTTTTGTGCCATCATATTGTGCCGTGACAATTCGTGACAATTGATAGTTTCACCACTGGGTGGCCAGTGCATCACGTAACATAGCTTTGCACTAACATTGCTGTTAAATAGACACTGTAATCAGTATGGCCAGCTTTAAAGTCTAATTGCTAATTGTGTAGGTGTGAAAATCTCAGTGTGAGAGGCCTTTGAAGTAGACTCCTTGGGGGTTACAGATTTTATCCTGGCTGGGGGATGTTACTATCAGTGACGTGCGGTGGGCACGTCCCTGCTTACTATACAGTATGTTGCTCAAAGCACAGAGGTGAATGAAATCTAAAGTGAAATTAAATAATAAGTTAATAAAAACCTTAGTGCTATAAAGTAAAAGAACATATTATAAGATTTTGCAATGATAAAATATTTCCAAATAAAGGGCCTCATTACGAGTTGATCAGACGAAGATGCTTTTTTCAGCCCGTGCGACAAACTAACCTCCGCCTATGGGGGTTGTTTTTTTTCCCATATCAAGGCTTTGATCACTTGTGCAGGCCTGTTATGGTAAAAAATGTTGTGCAGTTTCTAAGTAGTTCTGGACTTAGGGGGTCATTATGACCCAATCGCAGCGTGTTGTCGTTCGCACAGCTGCAATCGGGTCCCTACTGCACATGTGCGACGGCCGCTACGCGCACGCACGGCCATCGACTGGAAACGATGCTGGAACCGAAAAAAGTGATCGCTGCAATGATCGCACGAAGATTGACAGGCGGAGGGGGTACCTGGGCATCAACTCACCGTTTGCAGCCGTTTTCGGGGGGGGGGGGGGGGTAAGAAAACGCGGGTGTAGTGAGAGAAACGCAGGCGTGTCCAGGACGGGTGTTTGACGTCAGAGCCAGGACCGAACAGGCTGAAAACGTTGCAGCAGGTAAGTAAGTCACCGGCACCCCTGCACTTAGGACACCGCCGGCACTGCCCACACTGCCGGCACCCCTGCACTGGGGATGCTGCCAGCACTCCTGCGCTGAGGACACCCCCTGCACTGCCGACACTGCCGGCACTTTTGCACCGAGGACACTTCCGGCACTCCCACACTGCCTGCACCCCTGACCGCTGACACTTCTGGCACCCCTGCGCTGGGGATACTGCCAGCACTCCTGCACTGAAGACACCTCTCGCACCAAGGACACTTCTGGCACTCCCACACTGCCGACACCCTTGAACTCCTGCACTAAGGACACCTCCAGTACTCCCGCACTGCCGACACTGCCGGTACCCCTGCACTGAGGACACCGCCGGCACTTCCCGCACTGCCGACACTCCTGCACTGGGTATACTGCTAGCATTCCTGCACTGAGGACACCTCCTGCACTGCCGACACTGCCGGCACCCCTGCACAGAGGACACTTCCGCCACTCCCACACTGCTGGCACCCCTGAACTCCTGCAATGAGGACACCGCCCTCACTGCCGGCACTACTGCAATGAGGACACCTTTTGCACTGCCGACACCCCTGCCCTGCCGGCACACCTATTGCTAGCACTCATGGACTGAGGACACCTCCCGCACTGTAAAGCATGAAATGCCAAATATTCCATTTTTAAATTCTCTCCCTTTATTGACTTTTCACAGATCACCGGACATGAATCCTATCGAGCTAGTGTGGTCTCAAATGAAAAGTTATATTCGTTCTCAATGTAAGCCAAGGACAAAAGAGCAACTGATTGATGGCATCAATACATTTTGGAAAAACGTACTTACATTGGAGACCTGTAATAATTATGTAGACCATTTATTTTCTGTGCTGCCAGTGATTATAGAAAGAAATGGACAAGCCAGCTGTAATTGGAATGGATCATATTGTCGACAAAAAGAAGGTCAACAGTCATTAGGTCGACCAATATTGGTCGACAGGCCATATGTCGACACATCAAAAAAGACAGTACGCAAACGAATAATGCATAGAATTTGCATAAAGGGCCCTTTACCTATCGTACTCATCCTTTCTGCAAATGCTTGAAATATCAAAATTAGACTACCTGCTTAAATTAATTAATTTGTTATATTTTATCTGTAACATGTACTTCACCCTAGTATTACATTTGTTATGCAATCTTGAAAATTGTTTTAAAAAAAAAAGTAGTCACCTCTGCAACACTGTATACTGTAATTGTGTATGGATTGTACAAAGCATCCAAGTGATTGCATTCAGTTTTGTCTAACTTACAGTATATTTATACTATTTAGTTGGAATTATTTTATCATTGCAAAGTCTTATAATATGTTCCGTTACCTTGTAGCACTATTAGGTTTTAATTAACTTATTCTTTAATGTCACTTTAGACTTCATTCACCTCTGTGCTCTGAGTAACAAATAACTCCAATTTTTGCATTAATAAACTGAGGCTCTGAATTGCTAAAAGTTCACTGTTTATTTCAAATTCCAGGACAGCAGCCCTTCCCCCACCCAGAATACATGTTACTGTGCTGTATCTCTATTCCCCAAGGAATCTACTTCAAAGGCCTCTCACACTGAGATTTTCACACCTACACAATTAAGAACTGGACTCTAAAGCTGCAATACTGTACATCAGAACGACCTGAATACAATCACACACACATAGCGATTTGGGCTGCTTTTCTAATTGATTTGCTGAGTCACTTAGAAATACAGCACAAATCGCTATGTGTGTATGGACTATAGCGATAGTGATGTGCGTCCCTGCATGCTTGAAAGATCTAGTCATCACCCATGTTTTCTCTATTGCAAACACGGGCAGTGACAGATCGCTCAGCACACATTGCTGGTGCAGCTCTGTGTGCTGAGTGATCTTGCTGAGCCCGTGTGATCACCGATATCGCTGGGCAGAAAACCACTCAGCGCATACATACTGTGATTTTCCGCCTGCCCAGCGATGTCAGCGGGAGTGAATGGTTTTGCATAGCAGGACGCTTCCTGCTGAGGTGTCCTCAGTGCGGGAGTGCCAGAAGTGTCCACGGTACCATCAACCAAGTGCAAGGAGGACATCTCCCGCACTACTGACACTCCTGCACTGGGGATACTGCCAGCCCCCCTGCACTGATTACACCACCTACACCTCTGCACCGAGGACACTACTGGCACTCCCACATGTATTGGAGATATATTAATACTTCACAATTAGCTGCCGCTGCTGATATTCCCGTGTGCCTGATGGATAAATTGCCCTGCACATATGGAAGTCCATGTTGCTGCCCACGGTGCTGTTGGTGGCTAGAGGTGGGAGGAGAAGCCACCGGCATCCTTGATTCTGCTGACCGGAAGTCTGACCCGGTCACATGCTCGTTGCCAGGGGTTACATGCTCGTTGCCAGGGGTTACATATGCTTTTTGCCATAGGGGTTATATGCTTAGAGCCAGGGGGTTACATGCTCATTCTGGGTAGCGCTGGGTAATGGTCTAGTAATACCCCTGGCATCTGTCTCCTATAAGGGCCGTCTTCCATGCTGTCTGCATGGAATCTGCAGCTTCCAGTAGTAGGTAGAGCCTAAGCATCTATTGTGCCGGTGCCCCCCCAGGACTCAGCCATTCCGGCTGCAGGCTTATGGCTGATCAGGCCCTGGGTCTCATGTTTCTTCACCCACTTGTATGGCAGGCAGAGCACCCAGTGACTTATTATGGAGCACAGCCCAAGCACAGGACTGATTTGTGGCAGACAGGCACAGCACCCACTTGTATGGCAGACAGAGCACCCAGTGATTTATTATGGCAGCACAGCCTCAGCACTGGACCGATTTGTGGCAGACAGACGCAGCACCCACTTGTATGGCAGACACTGTCGATCTTCAGACCGGATCCCAGTGAAATATATGTGGTATTGAAATACCAAAAATTCTCTCTACTCGCACCTTAACCACCGAACAATTGCAAAAAATGACAAGTATCAATAGTGCCTTTTAGTTAGTATCATCATTTCTATATTGAATCTCTGTGTGGAGTTTGTATGAACTCTTCATCAGCACATTATCAATCACAAGGAAAAAGATTTTTTTAAACATATAGGCAACATTGAGCCAGGTACATGTTGGAAGTTAGTATGAGAGATGTATTGGAAAAATATTAATACTTCACAATTAGCTGCTGCAGCTGATATTCCCGTGTGCATGATGGATAAATTGCCCTGCACATATGGCTCATGGGGGTCATTCTGACCCGATCGCTGCTGCTGACCAGCCGCTGCGGGCCGTGTAGCGATGGGTAGCTCCCGGCCAGCACGCTAAAGCTGCGCTGGCCGGGAGCTACTCCTGAAGTACAAAAGCATCGCCGCTGTGCAATACTTTTGCACTTCTGCAGGGGGGGGGGGAGCGTAACTGACCCGCCGGGGCGGACTGGCCCTGTGCTGGGCATCCCCCACATGTCTCTGTTCCTGATCGTAGCCCTGCAAAATTTTGCAGGGCTACGATCAACTCGGAATGACCCCCCCATAGCTGCAATTTTGTTAGCAGATGGGCAAAACCATGGGGGTCATGCAGGCCTGATTGCACGCTAGGTTGGTGGATCGTTGCTGAGCAATGGATTTATTGAAGAATCCATTCGCACAGACAATCGCAAGGAGATTGACTGGAAGAAAACATTTGTGGATGTCAACTGACCGTTTTCTGGGAGTGTTTGGAAAAACGCAGGTGTGTCTATGCGTTTGCAGGGTGGGTGTCTGATGTAAATTCGGGGCAAACACTTTAGCCTGTTCGTGTCCGGAATTGACGTCAGACACCTGCCCTGCAAACGCTTGGATACGCCTGCGTTTTTCCAAACACTCCCAGAAAGCGTTCAGTTGCCACCCACAAATGCCCTCTTCCTGTCAATCTCCTTGCGATCTGCTGTGCGAATCGATTCTTCGTTAAATCCATTGCTCAGCAATGATCCGCTTTGTACCCGTACGACGCACATGCGCTTTGAGGTGCATACGCATGTGCAGTTTCGACCTGATCGCAATGCTGCAAAAAAACCTAGCATGCGATCATTTCGGAATGACCCCCATGGTTTTGCCCATTTGCAAATAAAATGCTGCTAGAATCAGGTCTGAACTACTCCCTCTAGAATCTCTTTATCAGACTTTCTGCTTGCTCAGTTTCTGAAAATGCCACCTGCTGTCTGAAAAGTGGTACTGCACTATATTTCAGAGGAGATACACATGGCTTGCCGTGTATATCTTAAGAGGAAAGCTTATCTCGTGCCATGAACGGCAGGCCATGATACTTTTTTCAGAAAGGTAATAGTGGACACATCTGTATGTGTATGTATGTATGTATATATATATATATATATATATATATATATATGTCAGTGTACTGTATGTTGTGGATATGCTGGAATCCACACAATGCACTCAAAGGACCCCTTCTGAGTATCTGAGGTCCAGTACATGCAGCAGGTTTGCTTATGGCCATTCACAAGAGAAATTCATTGTGCTCTTTTGATTGATGGCAGTGCATGGCTTTGGAAGAAGTGAGCAATTCTACATTGCACCTCACTACTAGGAACTTAGTGTCTGTAACCTTTGTAATTTTGTCTTTGGTACAGTTCTCTCCCTGGTGGCTCTGCATTGCTAAGTGAATAATACAGTGCAAATATTGATAAGCCTTCATCATGTTGGTTAGAGTCCGGAAAACCCCCCATCAAACTTGATTTCGTTTCTAACACTTAAACATTATAGCCAGATGTCTAAAATGTTTTAACAGACACCAACAGAATTAATGTTTTGCAAGACAAATAATGTTAAACTTACCCTGTAATTTGAAAACCAAATATAAAATCTTAATTTTACATTCATTGCTCTTGACCATTTTTTACATTCAATACCATCTTATTCAGAAAAAAATATATTATTTCCTATAGTATAATAAATAATTTATACTTCCATTTCAGGACACAAAAAATTTAAGATACAGTAGTAAAAGTACACTTATTATTCTATGCATGAAACTTGTAATGGATTTTTATTTCACACACCTACAGCAGTATCATGCATAAGCAGCACCTTAAAATGCTATAATATTTGCATATTGCAGCACTGTCAGCAAAATTCTAAAACACTTGACAATTTTGATTTCTCTTAAGCATACTATATATACACACTGTATATGTTTACAAAAGGATTTCACCAGAAGAACTAATATAGAAATATAATGAGAGAGAGAGAGGAAGAGAGAGAGAGAGAGAGAGAGAGAGAGAGGAAGAGAGATGTAAATATCCAAATAATTTTCTTACAAGAAAGAATAAAAAATGAACCTATATTTTTATATCAGTCTTAAAATTTAATGCAAATGAGAGAACTTTCAAAGCATACAAATCTTCTTATCCTTAATGTAGAGGTCTAAAATAGCAGAACATGCACTTCATATTCATAGTGCATGCATTTTGTTCTGTATCTGATTATGGTAATTTATAATGACGTACAGACAATGCTCAATACAACTATACTGGCATTTTGAGAAAAAATATGTTTTTATGTTATATTCTTTGATTCATGTTGTACCAGATGAGCAGTGCCGTTACAGAGTGTGAGTACTGCAGGTTTGTAGCAAGTATAATAACTCTGGCATTTAAAGAAATGTCACCATGTCTGCTGTTCTTTGCCATTTAATTCTTTAAGGTGACTTTTAAAAGTGTTCCACTAAAAACTACACATCTTTTGGGTTCCTGAAAAATATGATTTTTTTATGTTGCAATCTTCTTAATTAGTGTCAGGGTTGAACTTTTAGAGTCTTCTGGTGAAATTCATTGTTGTATTCTGCACAAACACTGCCAGCAAAATCTCTAGAAGACATTTTATATAGTAAGTCTAGCGTATTCTATTTTATGGTTATATTTTACATTTACTGTATTTGAAAGGTCTTTATTCAAGTGATAAAATCTTATATCAAGGAAATGGTTATTTGGTTTGTTAGCTTCTTTCATTGTTTCTCCTTAAATACCCCTTGTTTAGCATTGTTATTTATTTATCCACTGAAATTGATGTATCACGCATTCCATTCCATGTTCCTACCCTTTCACTAATATTTGTTACCTTTCTCTTCTATCAAAGTCTCTTTGTTATGTTCCTGGATTCCTACTCCCAATATGTTTTTTCTCTTTTGTGTGATAATCTGTTTATGCCATATCTAATCTTAAGAAAAGAAAATATCAATTTGGTGATAATATTTTCTCTTTTCAATGAGGGTACACACTTGAAATATTTTTTTCATATTTTACAACAGTGCAGTTGGAACAGAAATTAGACTGTATAATTTTTAGCATGGGGTTTTGTTGTCAATTGAGAACCATGTTTCACTGATCACCCACAGCTACTCACCTATCCAGAAGTTGGCAGCACTTTCTATTTTTAGTGAAACTCCCAAATCTAATATAACTTACTGGTGCTACACAGAAAGAAGCAAATTGCAGGGGTACACCTTAAGCACCAAGCACTGATAATAACAATAATAATACTAAACTCTGAAATTTAACATAGAGCAAAAACATATGGGTCAGCCACCACGTCGAGGTGACTTTATCATCAGGTGGGTCCCTAACACTAATATACAAGTTCAGGGCATTGCACCCTCCAAGTCAGCATGGAGCACATCACCCATGACACCACACATGTGAGAGGATAAAGTGTTAGTAAGTGTTAATAGGACACACAACCTAGAAATACCATGTGATATGTTTTGACCAATAGAAAGGCACTAGTAAATGTTAGTCGGTTTTTGGTGGGTATTGGTCGGTTTCTCATTTCTATGTGCTCTTAGATTCCATTAGAAATGACAATATCAATGGACTTAATGCCAGAAAATAGTGTCCACCATTGCCCACAGACTTCAATTGACACTGAAAATGGAGGGGTTAGTAAAATGCAAATTTTTAGACACTAGCATACTGTCGACACCCAACCTTTAGTAAATTTACCTTTTAGTCTAACCAGAGAGAAAAACATACTGACTATCAGTACAGTATTTCACATATTTCCTGGACTGAATGAATCTTAAGTAGACTTTTTTATCTTAGCATCACAATAGGAACATCAGCGCTCCACACTTTGGAAAAGTGTGATTCTCCAAGTGTCAACTTGCCCTAGCAACCATGATTATGGGCATGACAGAGTTTTCTGGGACTTGTAATTTGGTAGTAAAATAAAAACATTTATTTTATTATTAATAGAGATGAGCGGGTTCAGTTCCCTGGGAACCAAACCCCTTGGAACTGTGCGAAATAAGCTGGGATCTGAGCCCGGCTTGGATTTACCCACCCGCCACAATTACATCATTGAGGCAAAACGTCATCATCCCACTGTTGGATTCTCGCAGGTTTTGGATTCTATATAAGTCTCTGTGCATCGGCGCCATCTTCACTCCAGCATTAGAGAGTGTACTAGATGAACGTGTCTGTCTCAGTATTGCGTAGCCGGGTGTGGTTTGCGGTGGGTGGGGGTGCCATGTGGGCTGTGTCTGAAAAAGGGGTGCTCTCTCTTTCTGCTGTATCTGAAAGGGGTGCTCTCTCGCTGTCTGCTGTATCTGAAAGAAGTGATCACTGTCAGCTGTATCTGAAAAAGGGGTGCTCTTTTTGCTGTATCTGAAAGGGGTGCGCTCTCTCTCTCTCTGTATCATCTGTATCTGTATCAGGCTTCTTGTTTTTAGCTTTTATTATTTTAATTTTATACTGGGCAGAGCCCCTGGATGGACGGACAGATCACTCCTTTCAGATACAGCAGACAGAGCACCCCTTTTTCAGATACAGCTGACAGTGAGAGAGCACCCCTTGGCCTAAACAAACCAATAATTTCAGCCACAATTGACGCCCCGTGTTGCTGAAATAATTGGTTTGTTAAACTGCGCATGTCCTGTTTAATATATACAACATAAGGGTGGGTGGGTGGGTGGGAGGGCCCAAGGACAATTCCATCTTGCACCTTATTTCTTTGTGTTATGTGCTCTTTGGAGATTTTTTTGGGTATAGTTTATAAAACTGCCATCCTGTCTGCCACTGCAGTGCCACTCCTAGATGTGCCAGGTGTTTGTGCCACCCACTTCTGTTGCTTAGCTTAGTCATCCAGCTACCTTGGTGCAACCTTTTGGCCTAAACTGAATAAAAACAATATTGTGAGCTGTGAAGTGTTTAAAATAAACTGGAAATGGTGGAAATGAATGTTTTTGAGGTTAATAATACTGTAGGAACAAAAACACCCCCAAAGTGTGTGACTGTAGCTGTTTTTATAATTTAGAAAAAAAAAATAGAACTTAAACACACAAGGGTGGTTTTGGCAAAACCAATACAAAATCAAAACACAAAGAAGAAAAAATCAAACCACGAAAAATGGCCAGGGGCACATCTCTAATTATTAACATAATTGTTAATCCAACACCACATTAGGAAATACAGCTTCCTGCTGACTGGCCTAGTGCTGGCTTATGCTGAGGTCAGGGGACCCTACTCTGTTTCCCTGCTATAGTGCAACCATCCCTGGATATTAAATTCTAGTACTGGATCGGAAAAATTTGGAGGACCTTCACACTCATTGTCCTGGTGATTTCTGACAGTCTAGGTTGCCAGTGTTACTGCTGGTTTCACTTTTGGAAAAGGAGAGAATAGACAATTTTTTTCTCTTTCTTATGTTTAAATGGCGACAGACTAGACACTGTACCTGAAAATGCAGCTATCTCACTACACAGAAGCTATACATTTACAGTACATTAACTTTAATTATTGTAAATGGCAACTTGAGGTTTGCATGTCAATTTGGAAACCTACAACTTTTACAAAATCAGAGGAAATAATAGTCCTCTAATGTCTTTTTTCTATTGCCCACAAATACCATCTACCTGCTTTTACTTATAAATGCCACTCACTCAATAAAATATTGTTCATTGCACACCTTCCTCCACACCTGCTCTTAGCTGCCAAATACATGTGTCCTAACCCTGGGCCCAATCCAATCCCCACTGTCTGCTGCAGCCTATCCCATATAACAGAGTCATCATTACTTTGCACATCAGCAATCCTGCTAAACGTATATGCAATTCTCCATACTCCTCTTATTTATATTATGCTATATGGAATGACTAATCTGTGTACAATAAATTGGCATCTACAGTATTCACTAAGGGATTATGGGATCACTCCCTCTGGCAAACTTGGCAAATCCTGTAACATATTAGCTGTGTCATGTATCAGATCTAACAAAATCTACAAGATTTAATGCAGAGACAAATGCTGTCACTGTTTCCAGTCAGGCACTACAGGAAACAGTACACATAGCGGCACATAATCCTGCTGATATGTGAAACATTTATAAGCCACAAAAGTGATCTTATTATTTTGTAAGGGGCCAATTCATCATCATTTAATGGCTCATTATCCTTCCAGAAATGCTAGATTCTGTCATGTTTTATGCAATAGGTCAACCAGACTGAGGCATGATGGGGAACTGGGGGGAATACAGTGGTAGGGGCCCATGTGTATGGGTGTGGTCAGTCTGCAGAGGGGGTGTGCTCACATACCATAGAGGTTTCGAGAGTGCATGGTCTGGGCACCTTGTATATATAGTAAATCCTGCTAGTGCATTCATGATAATGTACCAGATTAATAACAGCACACAATCTGGAACCTGATCCCAAGGCAGTGTGGCCCACCGAGGGTTTCTCTGTACCCTTGTGGGCCAGTAAAACCCTGAGACCCACTCATTAGGGATTGTTAGCAAATTCCAAAAATGTGAGTTTTCAGAGTTTGCCTGTTCCCAAAGCCCCACTCCTTCCTACGGGAAGGAGGCCCAGGGTTGCAAAAAGGATCTGAGCAGATCCCTCTGCCACCTCCTCAGTGTGTGCCCAGTGGCTTTACACATACATGAAGTCAGGCGACACATGCAGAAAAGCCAGCAACAGGAGGAGGGGGGTGAGTATGACTGCTATTGAAGTAGCAGTGTTACTGATAGTGGAGGCAGCTGCTTTTTGGAGCAGCTCTCTCTTCACCAGAGAAACAGTGAATTTCTCCAGTGATGAGTATTCCCTACCACAACTAGCAGTGAGTTGAATACTTAATCAATGAGGGCCATCATATAGGCCTCTTAATAAGAGCTGAATGTATGCAGAGACCCTATGTACAGATGTGTCCCCTTATGTTGTTGCTGCTTTGCACACCCAACACAGAATGGGAATCCCGCCATAGCATGGCGCATGCATATGCACGCTCCCAATGCCATTAACTGTGCAATGTAGACCCACAGCTGCGAGCAGTCACAGCCTGGCAGATCATATGAGACAACAACAGAGCAGGACACATCTGTAACTTTTTTTTTTAACTAAAGTATTTATATTGGAAAAAAAAGATATTTTCACATTACAGGAATTCCAAGTCATTGTAGACATACATAAAATATACCACATAATAATATCCAATCCGTAATGTTATTAAGGTTAACAATAAGGAGAGAGGAGAGATAGAGGAAAAATGGAATAACAGAAACAAATTATAAGTGTATTGAACAATCCATGAGTACAGCTATGAGTATGAGTATGGGTATGGGTATGGGTATGACCTGCAAATTCATATCCGCAGATCCATGGAGAAGTAACTTCTGATATCTATCTCGCAAGAGTGGTATATACAATAGTTAAAGAAAGCAAAAGAATAAAAAGAAAAACCATCTTAAAAGACAGATTAGCACTCAGGTATCATATTGCAGAAGACATTGGAGGCAGACAAGAAGGTTATCACAGCTTCCCTAGTTTAGGATGTGCCCAAAGCAATATGATTATTGTAGTAGGGTGACCAGAGAAACCATTTACTCAGGGGAGAGGATGTGGCCATAGAATACTTAAATCTTATTGTTTCCATTTCATAGCTCCACTGGATATAAGATATAATCTTTGCCAGCTTTTGAGGGTCAGTCCTTTTCCAATATCGAGCCAGTACAGCCCTGGTAGCAATCAACATGTGACCAATAACATATGTATTTACCCTTGCAGTGAGAAAGGGAAGTGATATAGGAAGACAATTTCAGGGAGCAATGGAAGGAAGACATCTGTAACTTGCATAAGCAAGTCAAAGACCTCATTCCATAGCAATTTAATTTTCAGGCACAGCCAGAATATGTGAGTAAGAGTACCTTCCAGACCACAATTTCTCCAGCAAAATTTAGCGGATTCAGGGCAGATTTTATGCAATTTATCTGGGATATGATAGAGACCATGTATCACTTTGCACATTATTTCTGAATGATTAATGCATCTAGACATCCTAAAAATGTTAAAAAAAAACATTTTTACCAATCTTCATCTGTTTGTTTTACAGATCGAGCTCATCTGAGGCGGCTCCATTGCAAACGAGCACTCCTGGCATGACTAGGCGATCCATCCGCCTAGTCACGCCGGGAGTGCACAGAGAAACTCCCATTCAGAGCATCTCTGTCCGGGCGTGTGGACACAGACGCTCTTCACCCCAAGTGAATGGGGTGTGTCTCCCTCACGGGCAGGCACACCTAGTCACCTACGGAGCCATAACTAGCGTGGATCCATCTGTATATTCAACTCTAATTCCCATATAATCTGTATTTGTAGTTTTGGTTCATCCTGGGTTGCCAGATAAAAGAGTAGCGTACCATGAGGAAATACCACCATTGTGATCGTGAGTAGAACATTTAGATAACATATATGTGGAGGAGCTGGGAAAGACTGTAAGTCAGATGAGTTTGTCAAGATCTAGTGTGTAATGTGTAGATACTTTAGAAAATATTTAATCATGACAGAATATTGCATTTGAATTTGTTGAAAAGTTTTAAGAACAGAATTATCATATAAATCCTTAATCAAGAGGATACCTAAATTATACCAATTCTGTAATGAAAGATCATGGTTTAATTTTGATACTGCCAAAAGAGATTGGCTAGAGGATGGGAGGGAGAATTCACTCAAAGAATAGATTAATTTATCCCAGACTACTAATGTATGTGAGATTCTCTTTAAAGATATAGTGGAGAGTAGTCTATAAGCAGCCTTGACCCATATCAAGTCACTTAGAGGGAAACCTATGCACTTATGTCTTTCAATATCAACCCAGGGCATCCTAGGTCCCGGTAAGAGCCAATCTTTCAAATGGTCCAGAAGACAGGCTTGTATAGTAGAACAAAACACTATGGGGTGACAATTCTTTAAGTTAGAAAAATTATAGCAGATGAAAGGAAAGAATTAGAAAGGAAAAGTTAAAATAAATATAAAAATAAAAATCTGTCCCTGCAATCTAACATGAGCTCAGGGAGTCTCCTAGCCGGAGTTGATGTTGCCGGGTGCTTTGAAGTTCAGCAGTCTGTTTGAGGCTGGTCTTCTCACCGCTGGACGTATCATCTCTGCGCCGATGTCTTCTCCTCTTTCTGGTTTTGTCTGTCAGCTTAGAAGGATACCTTAGCAGGGGAGGGCTGCAAACAGACTACTGAACTTCAAAGCACCCAGCAACATCAACTCCGGCTACGAGACTCCCGAAGCTCAGGATTGCAGGGACAGATTAGCTTAAGAGGTGGTGCACGACACAATATAGGTTCCTATATTTGGTTTCTCTAACCTACCGGAAAAGCTGTAAAAGTACTAAAAAGAGCTGAAACATTCTTTTTATTTTTATATTTATTTTAAATTTTCCTTTCTAATTCTTTCCTTTCATCTTCTCTCCTTTTTCTATCTTAAAGTATTGTCACCTCATAGTGCTTTGTTCTACTATGCAAACAACCTTTAACCATTTATTTACAGTCATCTAGGTGGCAGAATATATATCTATTTATTTACAGAGCTGCTTAAACCTTACACATACAGGTGCGACAAACATTTCCATTAATTAAGTAGACAGGCTTGCTGGTATATTTCAAGGCTGGGAAAAGCAAGGCCCCCTTTGTAGGCAAGCTCTGGCTATCCTAGGCCTTTTAATTTTCCAAACAAAGTTAGATATGACTGAGTTAAACTTTTTAAGTATGTTAATTGGGACCAAAAATGTGATGGCCCTAAATAAATAGAGAATTTAGGGAAGAACCATCATTTTAACGAAGGATGGGCGCCCCATCCAAGATATGTCAAAATGTATCCACTTCTTAGTGAGATGTGTTGGGATTCCAGCATCAGTATATTGACTGCCGGGTTCCCGACTGTCAGGATCCTGACCAGATCCGTTTACAAGTGCAAGAATCTGATGCATGTCTGTTTTGAATTTATTATTTCACAATCCTTCATGAATATTTCTCGGTAGCCTATAATTTGTTTTTTTGCCATTTGTTTCTTTAAATGTATACAGTATATTTGTTTTTTTTTTCAGTCCATAGTCTAGTCTTTAGTAATTTAATTCCTTAATTGTCTGACACATTTTTAGAACTTAAACAAAAATGTTATCTGCTAATGAAATTGCACAAATGAAACATCATAAAGCATTAAAATGAAAATGATTATTATGCAAAGTGAAACAAATGTCTTGATATTACAGAAATAAAATCTGAAACATGAATTGCTTGGGGAATTGCTGAGGTTCAGTAAGAATATAAAGTGTGTAAGTGAGAAAAAATGTGAATATTGAAAGATGGATGACAGTAATTATCATAAACAATGGATGACTGTACTGTTCTAAAATAGTTCTCTTAAAAATCCATTTCAAAAGCTCATTTAAATATTCTTGTATGCACTATGAGTGGCACATCCTATTTATTTAGATTCAAAAGGTGAATTAAGAGCTTATGAAAAACACCAGACTGGCAGCAGTGGGCATTCAAGTCATTTATTCATAGGAAAAGCAGCACTGAGGTCACATGCAGGTTAACAGTTTCCATACACTGCTCTGACAAGTTTCATTGCACATTTATGGGATCATCACAATAGGTAAAAGTGCAGTATTTATTTCAGCTCTGTTAATTGCACAGGATAACTATTAGTGGCTTTAGCTAAAAGATACAATTGAGTTATTAATAATTAAAATGTCTATAAACTAATGGCTTGTAGGTATATCTGTCACTAAAGATTTTAAATTGAAAATACAGGTTAAGTCTGCAATATCCGTAAATCTAAAATGTTCCAAAATCAAAACAATTTTTAGAGTGACTTAGATAGTGACACCTTTGCTTTCTGATGGCTCAATGTACACAAACTTTTTTTTTATGCACCATGTTTAAAAAAAAATTGTATAAAATGACATTTATGCTATCTGTTTATTGTGTATGTGACATATAAAAGCATTCTGTGATTAGACGTGGGTACCATTCCCAAGACATTTCATTATGGTATGCAAATATTCCAAAATATAGAAAAAAATATCATATCCAAAATACTTCTTGTCCCATGCAATTAGAATATGGGAGACTCAACCTGTATGTACTAACTTGGGAGATGTACTAAACCTTGGAAATAGATAAAGTAGCCAATAAGCTCCTAACTGCCATGTTACAGGCTGTGTTTGAAAAATGACAGAAGCTGATTGGTTGGTACTTTGTCACTCTTGAAGGCTTAATACATATTCTCCTATATGTTTTTATAAAGGGAACATATCACAAACGTAAAACAAAAATTCAAACTGTATTAATGCTATCTTCTGTATTAATGCTATCTTCTAGAGTACAAAAGAACAATACACACATTTGTTGTATACTGTGACAATGACTACCTTAATTGAGTAAAACCTCACCTGCCCAGGGACATCTTAACAGCATTGCAGGCCCTGGGCAGAGCAATATGATGGGCCCCTACCCACCCATTCACTGGAATAAATGGAAAAAAAAATCATAAATTACTCCTCCTGCTGTCCTACAACATTGTCTTTCCACATGCTTCCATATAGTGGCTGATTGTTGGATAGCTCCAGACATCTACTAGTCAGCTACTCACAGCCATTTACTGTCTGGCTGCAGGCTGGGAGGCAGGTGAAGAATGCTGATTAGTTGCTCTGATTGTGTGTAATTCACACTCAGAGCAGCTTGGTAGTTGTCACAAAATAAGCACACATAGTGTGGCCATGCCTGTCGCTCTCTTACCTCACCCCTTCAGTAATGGTGCAGTCACATATCATGGCCAGGGGCTGCAGGCCACAGTCTGTTTCACCCGTCAGTGGTTGTGGTGACCTGCGTCCCATGTAGAACTGGCACCGGGCACAACCATCTTGTTTTGAGTCACATGTCCACTAAAGCCCCAATGGAGTTTTACAGGAAGCTGCATCAGTGGTGAACAACCAATCAATCATCATCATCATCATCATCATCAGGCACTTCCTGGTTGTCAGTGCTTTGTTGTCTGTAGTCCTACTGATTGGCATTCTGTCTATGGACTTTGGTGCAGCTGTCATTTCAGCACTCACTGACTCTCCAGCAATTCTGTGTAGTCAGTACTGTTCCGCATCCTGAAAATCCTGTATAGCTGGTATTGCTCCGCATTCCAGCATCTTAGTCAAAGTACCTGGTTGTAACCCAGCAATCCTGTCAGGCCAGTACTGCTCAGCATTCTGGTAATCCTGCATAGCTGGTACTGCTCCACATTCCAATATCTATGTCAAAGTAGCTGGTTGTAACCCAGCAATACTGTGCAGCAGGTACAGGTCTGCATCCCAGCAATCCTGTATAGCTGGTAATGCTCT
Organism: Pseudophryne corroboree; assembly: GCF_028390025.1. Lineage (NCBI taxonomy): Eukaryota > Metazoa > Chordata > Amphibia > Anura > Myobatrachidae > Pseudophryne > Pseudophryne corroboree. Next base: position 373,574,732 of record NC_086445.1, on the reverse strand, counting down.
GCATTCCAGCATATAAATCAAAGTAGCTGGTTGTAGCCCAGAAAATCCTGTGTAGCCGGTACTGCTCTGTACCCTGGCAGTCATGCATAGCTGGTAATGCTCTGCATCCCAGCATCTAAGTCTAAGTATCTTATCCTAACCCAGCAATCCTGTATAGCTGGTACTGCTCTGCATTCCAGCATCTAAGTCAAAGTAGCTGGTTGTAACAGAGCAATCCTAAGTAGCTGGTACTGCTGTGCATCCCAGCAATCCTGTATAGCTGGTTCTGCACTGCATCCCAGAATCTAAGTCTAAGTAGTTGGTCATAACCCAGTAATCCTGTATAGCTGGTACTGCTCTGTTTTCCAGCATCAAAGCATAAGTAATGGGTCATAACCAAGCAATCCTGTATAACTTGTACTGCTCTGCATTCCAGCACCTAAGTCTAAATAGCTGGTCATGTTCCTGCAATCCTATGTACAGTAGCTGGTCCTGCTCTACACTCCAGCACCAAGTAATTACTGAGCTACTCCATCTCTCTTCATTCTATTCTGCATGAGGAGAAATACATCAAGTGGTTTAGTTTCCAACCTAGCCTTCCACGCTCCACACCTGAGGTCATTCCTAGACTGTATTCACTAAATAATCCAAGCCTGACAGTAGCATTCTTTACCTGCCTCAAAAGAATCTTCAATGGCACCAGCCCAGGGGAGAGATGCCCCCTGGCCCAGATTGCACATGCTTGAAGACCCCAAGATTCATGGGGCTTTGGGCAGCTGCCCAGTGTGTCTATGTGGTAAGATGTCCCTGCACTCACCACTCACCAATTCAATAAGCAGGAGCTTGAAGAGAACCTCATTACATTAGTGCTTAGAATTCCATTAAAAGTTGCTTCATCAGAATTACTTTAACCATAGCATTGGTGTATCAATCAATTAAAAGATTGGATATGTGTACCAGTGGAAAAGTGGACCATAGCAATAAATTAGGCTTAAGTAACATTTTTCAGGGTGTGGTATAATAGATAGTGTCTAGTTAGACAGTCAATAGATAGACACCATATGTTAAACAGTCAAAAGGTCGACAGGGTAAAAAGGTAGACATGAAAAAAGTAGGCAGTACAAAAGGTATACAGGGCCAAAAGGTTGACATGAAAATGGTCAACATAAAAAATGTAGACACCTTTTTTTTGCATTTTTGGGGTTTTTGTGGATAGTTTTGTCTTCTGGGACCCTCATTTGTAGAAAGGCACCAGCTCGCCATTCTTCGAGCTTGGTGGCTTGCTGCACTCGCCACAAGGTTTATAACCAACTCTATGCTGACATGGATAGAGAAGGTATGAAAAAGTCCAAAAACATGTAAAAATTTAAAAAAAAACTGTGTCTACCTTTTTTATGTCGATCATTTTCATGTGAACCTTTTAACCCTGTCTAGCTTGTGACCCTGTCGAACTTTTGTACTGTCTACCTTTTTCATGTCTATCTTTTGATCCTGTTGACCTTTTGACACTGTTGACCTAATGTCTTTCTAACAAATGGTGTCTATCTATTGACTGTCTAACTATACACTTTCTATCTATCATCCAGATAGCCATTTATCAAGTACAATCTATAAAATGGTAGGCAGATGCTGGTTGGATTTTATGGGCAACTTCACCACCTGTCTAATTCTCCACGTTTTTTACTGCTTGATATATGAACCCCATGGCTCTTTTCTACCTTTCTGACTCCTGCAGAATAGGAAAAATAAAACAGTTTAAAATCATGGAAGGGATTTAGAAAAGATGAGAAAGTACAACAACATAAAATCCTGACAGGAACCCAATTTGTTTCTTTATTCCAAGACATCTTGGCATTAGACAAGTAAAAAACGGAGAAGACACTCAACGGAAATGTGGTAATAAATACTTTCCATAGGTCATCATCTCATATGGCTTCAGAGAGTAGTATACCAAAATAAGAGAGGACTTTGTGAATGGTGGAGATTGAGAAAGAACACACTTGAGATATAATATGTAAGTTTGAGAGAATACTTTCATCAGTTTAAGCATATCAGCCTTTGCTAAATCATTCTTAGCATGTTTCTCAAAGTACGTAATACTGCGTGACTTATCCTTAATTTTATTCTCCTTTATTGTTGTGCAGCACTCATTTATAGTAATAGAACAATTAGTATTCTCATCGTAAGTCAGTGATTTCTCAGAAAAATTACAGTTTTAAATAAGCAACTGTATTCTGAATAAACAGAATCGTCATATGAGCTATCTACCACAACTTTTTTTTCCAATCCTATCCCTTTGTTGAAGCTTTTCACTTTATAGATGTACTTATATATTCAGTCCTCTTCTTCTGGTTCTGACTGGCAGCACTATGAAAGCTAAGAAGAGTAAAAGAATTCGTGGACATTAGCCTCCATTTCCAATTTCAACATAAAGAGTAGAAACAAAAATAAAACTATGAAAAAATAAACAAATGAATAGTTTATTAGCTTTAATATAAATAAAACATGATTTCCTGTAAGGATACTCTACTATTGCCATCCTGTGATAACTAGAACCATTATTTTATGGGACTCCCTTACTACTTACATCAGTATATTGTGGTATTTGCACTTTCTGCATTCATCATTACTGAGGACTACTGGAATTTAAGAAGTTACAGAACATTTACAGGTTAGTCTGATAACAGACTTCTGATTTTCTAGGAGGTAACTGGATACTGTTGTGCAGTGGCTGATACTATCAGTTGTGAACAATTTCCATTAATGACATTTACACTAGACTATTATTAATTTATTAAGTTATTTATATAGCGCAAACATATTCTACAGCGCTTTATTTATTTTGCACAGTCTGACACTTGTGAATATTATTTATTGAACAAAATCAGTCAATTGTACTCCATACATCCCAACTGTCCCATTTACAGCAAGACTGCCCCGTTAATAGAGACTGTCCTGCTGTCCAACCCACGGGCCATAGTGTCCCGCGGGCAGGGTGCAGGCTGTGGGAGCCTGTGATCACTGCTACTCTGATCTGCAAAGCAGTGATTAATAACTGAATAGATGCTGTGTGCTTGCACACTACATCCAATCAGTGCAGGGAGGTGAGCCTGGGCACATCTCCAACATGTCAAAATCAGGGACACACCCCCAACATGACAAAACTAGGATTGTGTCACTAGGCCATGTCCTCCCATACAAGGCCAAGCACCCCACATGAGGCCACATCCCGCTTAGTGCCTTAACTACCACCCCCGCAGACACTGTGGAGGCTTGGAGGTGCAGGGCTGCGGGGCACTGCCACTGATTGCTGCTGTGCTGTGTGTGAGAGAGTCTGGGAAAGAGGGCACAGCGTGCGCCTCTCCTGAGTTTGTCATGAGTCTTGTGTCTCCGGCGGCGTGTCTGTGAAATGAAGTGCCGGTGCAAGAGGCAAACAGAGCTCGCAGACCGGAGCCATAGCTGCTGGTCCACAAGCTCTGATTTGCTCATGAACTGGGAGATTCATTTGACAGACACACCGCCGGAGACACAGGATGGACACAGGAGAGATGCGCTGTGCCCTCCTTCCCGGACTGTGCCCTCTTTCCCGGGCAGCACAGCAGTGCTGAGCGGGTGGAGGGTGTGTACCTGGCACTGGGGGGGCATATTTGGCACTGGAGGCATATGTGTAGCTGGCACTATGGAGGCATATTTTTATCTGGCACTGAGGGGGAATATCTGGCACTGGGGCCATATGTGGCTCTGGGGGCACACCTCTAGCAACAATCATTACCCTCTGGTAACAAGCACAACACCCAGCTCATGAAATCTCTGGCAACAAGCATTATGATCTAGCAATGAGTGTGACTCCCAGTGCATGAAACCCCTGGCAATGAATATTACCCCCTGGCTATGAGCTTGACACCCAGCCCATGATATCCCTGCCAACAAGCATAACACCTAGCGCATGAAACCCCTGGCAATGAGCATGACACCCTGAGCATGAAAACCCCTGGCACCATGCATGGAACCAAGAGCATGAAACCCCTGGCAACGAGTATGACACCCTGAGCATGAAAACCCCTGGCACCATGCATAGAACCAAGAGCATGAAACCCCTGGCAATGAGCAGGTAATTTAAAAGTAATTAGAAGCCTGACTGTAGGGCTTAGTGTGTAATGAGCATTGCAGTGTGTGGCAAAATGTATCACGGACTTTGCGGTGTGTGTCATAATGTGTCACGGACATTGCGGTGTGTGTCATTTTGTGTCACAGGCATTACAGGGTGTGGTATACTATATCACGGGCATTGTGGTATGTGGTAAAATGTCTCAGGGGTATTGCAGTGTGTGGCATAATGTATAATGGGCATTGCATTGTGTGGCATAATGTATAATGGGCATTGCAGTATGTGGGATAAGGTATACTGGGCATTGCGGTGTGTGTCATGTGTCACAGGCATTTCAGTGTGTGGTATACTATATCACGGCATTGTGGTATGTGGCATAATGTCTCAGGGGTATTGCAGTGTGTGACATAGGGGGTAATTCCAAGTTGATTGCAGCAGGAAATTTTTTAGCAGTTGGACAAAACCATGTGCACTGCAGGGGAGGCAGATATAACATGTGCAGAAAGAGTTAGATTTGGGTGGGTTATTTTATTTCTGTGCAGGGTAAATACTGGCTGCTTTATTTTTACACTGCAAATTAGATTGCAGATTGAACACACCACACCCTAATCTAACTCTCTCTGCACATGTTATATCTGCCTCCCCTGCAGTGCACATGGTTTTGCCCAACTGCTAAAAAATTTCCTGCTGCGATCAACTTGGAATTACCCCCATAATGTATAACAGGCATTGCGTTGTGTGTCATAATGTGTCACAGGCATGACAGTGTGTGGCATAATGTGTCAGGGGCATTACGGTGTGGCATATTGTATAATGGGCATTATTGTGTGTGAAAAATTACAAATAATATAAGGGGCATGAATCAGGATTATTTTTTTTCCTGTGGTGGCCAATGTCTGGGCGTGCAGGTTGCAGAACTAGGGTATGAGGTAGTCATTTCCTGCAATGCCACGGCCCTTCAGGCAAAGCCACACCCATTTCAGAAAGGCCACGCTCCCTTTGTGCGGCACGCGCCTACGGTGCGCGCAGAGTCATCACTTTTCTAGTGGCAATTATGATTTTGGGGGGGGGGCACCAGAGAATGTTTTGGATTGGGGGAGAAAACGTTCTAATTACGCCACTGATCCCACTGTATATTGTGTAAGCTGATTAATCAAAGTACACTCATTTTACTGCAAAGGAAAGAATATATAGGATGAAAGATTTTACTACATGTCACGTGCAATGTTATATAAATAAATAAGTGTAAATGTGTACTATGGGGGTAATTCAGAGTTGATCGCCGCAGCAAATTTGTTAGCAGTTGGGCAAAACCATGGCCCTCATTCCGAGTTGTTCGCTCGTTATTTTTTTTCGCTATGGAGCGTTTAGTCGCAAACTGTGCATGCGCAATGTTCGCAGTGCGCCTGCGCCAAGTAAATTAGCACAAAAGTCTGGTATTTTACTCACGGCCTAACAAGGATTTTTCATCGTTCTGCTGATCGTAGTGTGATTGACAGGAAGTGGGTATTTCTGGGCGGAAACTGGCCGTTTTCTGGGAGTGTGAGAAAAAATGCTGGCGTTTCTGGGAAAAACGCGGGAGTGTCTGAAGAAACGGGGGAGTGTCTGGGCAAACGCTGGGTGTGTTTGTGACGTCAAACCAGGAACGAAACTGACTGAACTGATCGCAGTGTAGGAGTAAGTCTCGAGCTACTCAGAAACTGCTAAGAATTTTCTATTCGCAATTCTGCTAATCTTTCATTCGCAATTCTGCTATGCTAAGATACACTCCCAGTAGGCGGCGGCTTAGCGTGTGCAATGCTGCTAAAAGCAGCTAGCGAGCGAACAACTCGGAATGAGGGCCCATGTGCACTGCAGGTGTGGCAGATTAAACATTTGCAGAGAGTGTTAGATTTGGGTGGGTTATTTTTAGAGATGAGCAGGTTCGCTCATCCAGTCCAGTTCCTGAACTGTGAGCCTTTTGTGAAACATTTTTAATTGATCTGGAGTGTGCGTATCCCACAAATATACCACAGCACAATATCTAGTACATGTCCGCTCCCCATTGTACCATGTTTGGCTGTGGCAGCATAGCATAGAGCTGTGTGTCCATGTTAAGATAATTATAATACACACTAGGTGTATCATTTATTATTGGCGGTTTGGATCTGCAGGTTGCTAGTCATTTGCAGGTTGCTAATAATTGTTAACTATTTGCATTTTAGGGGTACAGATGTTACAGTACAAGTGATATCTTAGCCACTGCATTTGGAGGGGATGACGTGTTTTAGTGCTGGCATTGTAATGTAATTAGCATAAAGTTGCAGATGTAACTGCAGCAAAAGATGGAAAGAAGAATGAAACTGCATCCAACTCAGAATCAGGCCCTATGAGGAGTGACCCTGCCCCCCCTCAACAGCCTCCATCTTCTCAAAATACCCCACCCCCATTAGGGTTGCTTCCAAACATTTCCCATGCTGCTTTTCCATCCTAATCCACTCCTGCTGATGAGCAAAAGGCAGCACTTCTGAGAGGTTGTGGTTCATCCCTCATTATAGACTACTTGTAGTATTAAATCCAGTATGAGGGAAAATATCACCAGAGATCAGTGAAGTCTTCAATGTCCATGACTCGGATTCCACTACACAGTCTGGGGAGTGTCAACATGCAAACTTTGTTTAAGCTTTGCATACATGTACATACAGACATAACAATAGTTTTTTATGGACCCATTGCAACACCTTACTATGAAATATATCCCTAACACAGTGGTTCTCAAACTGTGTGCCGTGGCACCCTGGAGTGCCACGAGACACGTGCTGGGGTGCCTCAGGTTGGTGGTCCAGGACCAGTTCAAATTATTTATGGTCAATGTAATAGGCAAAACCAGTGCTAGTGACCAGGCCCAGTGACAGGGGGGTCTAAGCGTACAACTGTACTGGGCCCCAAGGTTCTTGTGGGCCCCAGCGGAGTCCACAGACAAACCTATCTGTGACTGCTGTATGCGCTGCAGCATGATCGGTGGCGCAGGCAGCTAGTGTGTCCGTCCGGGGAGCCAATGTACTATGGCTGTATTGCGCCGGCAGCGGCAGTGGCAAGTGTAATAAAGTTTTTTTTATCATGGCACGTACATCACGCAGTGCTGCACGGCACAGGACTGCAAAGGAGCCAAAGCGGACAGCCTGAACACAAGAGGGTTAGTGTGGGTGCATGAAGGGACACTCTGGGCTGGCTGCCAGGACACTGCTGATGGGACAACGGGAGCTGGCTGCCAGGACCGTGTAGGGGATGGAGAGACACTGGGAGCTGACTTCAGGGTCCATGTAGGGGATGGAGAGACACTGGGAGCTGGTTCAGGGACACTAGGGGATGGATGGACACTGGGATCTGGCTACTGGGACTGTGTAGGGGATGGAGGAATACTGGGAGCTGGCTGCAGGGACACTGGGAACTGGCTGTTGGTACACTGGGTGCTGGCTGCAGGGGCACTGTGGGAGCTGGCTGCAGGGACACTGTGGGGACTGACTGCAGGGACACTGTGGGGACTGACTGCAGGGACACTGTGGGGACCATATGTCTTTTCCGAACCATGTGATCTTGTATGTGAATAGAGAATACAGACTGAAGTCACCTGCCCAGGGTGGAAAAATTTCTTCAGGGGTTTCCTATCGCAAAGAAACCACATATAGGTAAGGCATACTCTCAAGTTGAATGGCCTGTACCTACCAGGGTCCTGGTGGTGGGGTGCCCTAAAATAATGGCTGTACCAGGTCCCGTGATTTCTGTTGTCAGGTCTGCTAGTGACTGGCAATCATAAAATATGTGGACAAACAGAAGCAACTCTTATCCCTAACCACACAGTTGACTCTAACGATGCTATATAAACACAATTTACTTGTGTAATATTTCTTTCTAAATTTCTCAATAAGAAACTTTTGGCCCTGGGGTGCTGTGAAAACAATTCTGATACTCTAGGGTACCGTGATTCAAAAATGTTTGAGAACCACTGCCCTAACATATTAAACTTGTCCTGGGAAGTTTGGCCCACTTTAGTTATGTAACACACTGCACCTGCACTCTCATCACCTACAGTATGTTTATTATGCTGTTGTCAACCCACTCTGCTCAATTTTTTATAGAAAAAAACTGTTGAACTTAGAAAAAAGTGCAATCTTTTTATCTGCATCTAATTGTAAATTTCATGTTTGTTTGCAATTTGTTCACCGCAAAACAAAAGATAAGACCACAGGTCACTTCAACTATTCATGATTATAAGGAAGCAGGTATATATACTTAAAGTAGAGCTGTTTTAGCCCTGAAACCATTTTTGTGTTTTGACTTTGCCCAAAATTCTTTGTGTTTTCTTTTGTTTTGGTATTGCTTTTGGATTTCATTAAAAATGATCAAAAAACAGGTAGATGTGGAGGCTTTTTTATGTCCTACATTACTATTAATTTCTGTAGTGGCCATTTATCGTTAAATACAGTCATTTTTTATAAAGAAACAACTATTTTCAGTTTTCATCAATATAGACCAATGGTTGAAGGGAGCTGGCTGTCTAAACTCAACGTTAAAGCAGTGGCACAAACAGACACCAATTTAATATCAGATGTGACATCTATTGAATATAATAGAAATACATAGAAACAAGGTTCTTTTGTGCAACACACAGAAATATAATAGCAGAATTAAAGGCCCCTTCCTTTTAAAAAGTAGATACTGATGGTGTTGAAAAGACTGCATCAAGCCTAGATACTTTAGATACCTCAGCCATGGGTGAAGCCACTGTGGCAGTGGGAATATTACCAGATTTTTAAAAGAACAGGTGGGTGATGTGCAATTTAATCACTCATAGCTCAATCTCATATAAACTTTGAGGTAGCATTATCAAATATATTCTATAAAAATGATAGGAAGAAGCTGATTGTTATGGATGACTTCTACACTTTTTTGAAGACAAGGAAAATAAAAATGGTGGTTCAGACTCCATGGCATGACAACAAAGAAGAATAAACTGACCCAGATTCCCGGGCACAATACAGGTTGAGTATCCCTTATCCAAAATGCTTGGGACCAGAGGTATTTTGGATATCAGATTTTTCCGTATTTTGGAATAATTGCATACCATAATGAGATATCATGGCAATGGGACCTAAATCTAAGCACAGAATGCATTTATGTTTTATATGCACCTTATACACAAAGCCTGAAGGTAATTTTAGCCAATATTTTTTATAACTTTGTGCATTAAACAAAGTGTGTCTACATTCACACAATTCATTTATGTTTCATATACACCTTATACACACAGCTTGAAGGTCATTTAATACAATATTTTTAATAACTGTGTGTATTAAACAAAGTTTGTGTACACTGAGCCATCAGAAAACAAAAGTTTCACTATCTCACTCTTGCTCAAAAAAGGTCCGTATTTCGGAATATTCCGTATTTCGGATATTTGGATATGGGATACTCAACCTGTAATATGACCGAAGAGCGTATGAAAAAATATGTTCTATTAGCTGAAATGAAAAGGATATCTCCATCATGTTCTGCAGTGTGGAAAGGATTCATTCACATGTTTTCTATAAATCAGTTCAAAGTCACAGCCTTCAAAGTCTCTGGCTATAATTGCCACCTCTGTCAGGAATTACCAAAAATTATCACAAGCAAAGGACATCTGTCTCTTGAGTCTGTCTGGAAGGGACGTGCAGTCAGGGGATACAGGGGAGGCAGTGCCTCCCCTGTCATTAATGATTACAATAATATAAAGGAGATACTTATGACACATATTTTGTGTCAGAAGTATCTGCTGTAGCCTTAACATTATTTTAATAATTTCTACTTTATAAAAAATGGTTCTGAAATTGTTTCAGAGGCACCGCTCTCGGTGCCTCCAGCTAACAATGTTAAAGAGAGACGGAAATGGGGGGCGGGGCTGAGCATCGGACAGTAAAAGCCCATTAAAAAAATCCCATTGGCGTCACCTACTAGAAGTGCCACTTTTACATGCCCCTGTCACTGATTTACATATGATTGGCCAGTGGTAGTGCCCCCACCCCCCGTCATCCCCCTATGCCCATCTCCCAGCAACTCACAGCAACAGTGAGTGCAGTAATCCATACGGGGAAAGTAAGTAGGGCAGCGCAGTGCTGGATTAAGTGGGGGTGCAGTGCAGGGATGATTCTGTCGTCTCCAGGATCCACCGTCAGCAGCAGCACTCCCAGCTGCGGCGGTAGAGAGGAGAGAGAGCTGCTGCTGGAGGTGGAGTCTGGAGAGAAAAAGACTCATCCCAGACTCCTGCAGGCCGTACCAGCGGCAGCTTTGGTGCTTCATGCTCCTCTCCTCAGGTGGTGCCAGTGACAGTGCTGTGTAGCCGACCGACACTGAGGGATGAGACTTCATGACGTCTCATCCCCTGAGAAGGCGACAAGGATTGAAACACTACTACGGGAGTCGGGACTCTGAAACTGAACTCTAAAAAGCCTGCACTCAGGTCAGTCAGTGGGGAGGGAGAGAAACAGGAAGGGGGGTCGTCAAACTGGGGGAATCAGTTGCATATATTTTATAAGGTGGGAATGAAAGGTTCATTAAATATATAAAGGGTGGGAGGGAGAGGGGTTACTAAATATTTATTGGGAAGGAGGATCATTAAATATATAAGGGGTGAGGAAAAGGGTGGCCACTAAATGTATAAGTGGTGAGGGTATATAACAATGACTCACCACTCATATCTTACAGTACAGCATCCTGGGTGCCCTCCAATGCAGGGGTTAAATAAAGAGTGATCTGGCGGGGCGGCACTCATGGTCACAGTATAAATAATGATAAGACAGTTACATCTGTATACTTCTCAACATTTAAATTTTATGATAACATTTTCAGCTGACGTCTTGCTCACTGCAAATGAGCGCCATTCTGATGTCAGTGAGAGCCTGGGACAACAGGAAGCATAGCGGCATATGGATCTTGGTGAAGAGTATTTAAGGTAAGCCACAGTTATCTTATTTTACTCTTGAACATTTTTGTTATAAAATTGAAACATTGAGAAGTTTATAGGTGTAACTCCCTTATCAATATTGATACACTGACCGCGAGTTCCGGCAGATCACACTTTGTTTATCTCCTATATACAGTATTAGCCCAACTCTGTGATTCTGTGCCTGGTCGTAACGCTGGGCGGAGTCACAGATCTGGGCGGAGTCACAGATTGAGGGGAGGACGGAGGCTGGATGCAGGGCAGGATCAGGAGTTAGCTGTGCAGGTAATAATTATTACACGTCCTGCCTGCGACTCCCCGTCACGGCACACTCCTCCTGACTCCTGCACATGGCGGGTACTGGGGTGAGGGCTGCCACTCTCTGCCGCCAGGGCCCCTCCCTCACGTGGATGCCGGCATGATGAGAGCCACAGGAGCCGCCAGATAGCGGTATACAGGGCAGAACTGCTGCTGCGCCCCGCCACCTGCCGCTCCCCCAGGCGGGCGACTCTGCTCAGGGAGGCAGTGGTGCGCGCAACTGTCAGTGCCGGGTGGTGAGGCGGTGGGGTCCCCGTGCGGCCGATGCTGGGGTCTATGTCCTCCTATTTGTCTCCATCCGGCCCACACACCTACCTGCCGCCATTGCGCCTGCGCAGCACATCAGGGGGGAGAGGGACAGAGAGGAGGGGGCTGCAGCACAGACCCCATGCACTCAGCACCATGTTACTAGCAGGCTCCCACTTCCTATAGAGGTCATTCCCACCCATTCGCTCACTGCAGAGCAAACGGGTCCCTGCTGCGCATGCGCCAGCCCCTTTGTGCACCTGCGCATGCGGCACGTCCGACGGCCATGGCAGGACAGCGATCGCCTCTGCCTGATTGTCAGGCAGAGGCGATCGAGGGGCGGGAGGGAATAAAACACGGCGTTTGGCCCCCATTTCATGGGTGCGGTCCGGCCAACGCAGGCGTGGCCGGACCGAACGGGGGGCAGGCCGCAGCGGCTGCGTGATGTCATACGCAGCTGCTGCGGGATGGGGAGCGAGGAGTAGCTCCCGGCCAGCACGCTAAAGCTAAAGCTGCGCTCGCCGGGAGTTACTCCTAAAGTGCAAAGGCATCGCCGCTGTGCAATGCCTTTGCACTTCTGCGAGGGGGGGCCGGACTGACATGCGGAGCGGACTAGCCCTGTTCTGGGCGTCCCCCCGCGTGTCAGGAAAGATGATCGTAGCTGTGCAAAATTTTGCTCAGCTACAATCAACTCGGAATGACCCCCTATGTTGGAATGGGAGCTGGTGACATAACTGCACTTACCAGATTACCACAATGCCAAATCCAAAATCAAACCAAAAATTACATCAAAAGTAAAGGTGCAGTATAGACAGGCCAGCCTATGGCGCTCGCTCCTACGTGGCTAAATGTAATGGTGGCCACACCAGTCCCATCACACACCAGCCCCTCCCCCACCTGCACCTTCCCCCATACACAGCACTCCCCCATCTGCCCCTCCCCCAGCCGTGGCACCTCAAGACCCCACCCGCGACATAACGGCACCCACCCCTTCACCACCCGCAGCACCTATGGACCCCCTCCCCCATCCACGGCACCCCTGCACCTCCCCCACCCGTGGCGCCTCCAGACCCCCTACCCCACCCACGGCATCACCGCACCCACCCCTCCACCACCCGCAGCCCCACCGGAACCCCTCCCACATCCACCACAGCACCTCCACCTCACCCACCCGTGACACCCCCGCCACTCCCCCACCCACAGCACCTCCAGAACTCATCCACAGCCCCCACTCCCACGCCCCTCCACCAGCAGCAACACCTCCCCAACCCCTCCTCCATCCGCAGCACCCACACGTCCCCCATCCACAGCACCTCCGGACCCCCGCCTCCATCCGTAGCCACTCATCCCCCACCCACTGCATCAACAGACCCCTTCCGCGGCACCCCGCAACTACCCCTCCCCCACCTGCAACACCTCTGAAACCCCTCACCCAACCGCACCTCTTCCTGCACCCGCCCCTCCCCCAAACGCACCCAAAAAAATAAAAAAGTAAAGGTACAGTATTGACAGGCCAGCCTATGGAGCTCACTTCCACGTTGCTAAATTCATTGCTGGCCAAAACAGTCCCGTCACACACTAGCCCCTCCCACACCTGTAGCTCTCCCGGACACCCTCCCCCATCCACACCACCCCCGCACCCGCTCCTCCACCACCCGCAGCACCTATGGACCCCCTCCCCCATCCACGGCACCCCCGCACCCGCCCGTTCCCTACCCGTGGCGCTTCCAGACCCCCTTCCCCACCCGCGGCATCACCGCACCCGCTCCTACACCACCTGGAGAATGGACCCCCTCCCCCATCCAAGGCACCCCCGCCCCTCCCCCACCGCCTCCAGACCCCCTACACAACCCGCCCCATCACCGCACCCGCTCCTTCACCACCCGCAGCGCCTATGGACCCCATCCCCCATTGCCGACAACCCCGCACCTGCCACTCCCCCACCCGCAGCTCTCCCGGACCCCCTCCCCCATCCACAGCACACCCACACCCGCTTCTTCACCACCCGCAGCACCTATGGACCCCATTCACGCCACCCCCGAACCCGCCCCTCCCCCACCCCTGGTGCCTCCAGAACCCCTACCCAACCAGCGGCATCACTGCACCCGCTCCTCCACCACTCGCAGCGCCTATGGACCCCATCCCCCATTGCCCACAACCCCGCACCTGCCACTCCCCCACCCGCATCAACCCTGCCCCTCCCCTATCCACAACACCTCCTGACCCCCTATTCCACTCACAACACCCCCCCACCCACAGCGCCACCGGAAACCCTCCTCCATCCACCACAGCACCTCACCCACCCACAACACCCCCGCCCCTCCCCCACCCGCAGAGCCTCCTGAACTACTCCACCATCCATGGCCCCCATTCCCCCGCCCCTCCCCCAGTAGCAGCACCTCCCTCCCCCCTCCCCCATCCGCAGCACCCCTTACACCCTCAGCACCCCCCCACCCGTGGCGCATCGAGACCCTCTAGTCCACCCGCGGCACCACCGCACCCGCTCCTCCACCACCCGCAGCGCCTATGGTCCCCATCCACCATCAGCGATACCCCCGAACCTGGCACCTCCTGACCCCCTATTCCACTCGCGGCACCCCAGCACCCGAACCTTCCACACCCACAACGCCACCGGAACCCCTCCCCATTGCACCTACCCCACCACCGACACCCCCCTACCGCAGCGCCTCCAGAACTCATCCACGGCCCCCACCCCTCCCCCAGCCGAAACACCTCCAGACCCCCCTCCCCCCAACCCGCAGTACCCTCCCCCACCCACAGCACCTCCGGACCGCCGCCTCCATCCGTGCCCCACCCACAGCCACTCATCCCCCACCCACAGCATCTACAGACAACTTTCGCGGCACCCCGCAACCACCCCTTCCCCATCGGCAGCACCTCTGGAACCCCTCACCCAACCGCACCCCCTTGCACCCCCCCCACCTTCACCTGCCCTTCCCCCATACACGGCACCTCCAGACCCCCTCCTTCATCTGCAGTCCCCCACAACTGTCCCTCACCCACCAGCAACATCCACAGAACCCCTCCCCCATCAGCCCCCTCCCCCCACTCCACCTGCAGTCTCTCTGGACCCCCTCCACCATCTGCACACCCAATTCTCCCCCACCCGCAGCACCTCTTGACCCCCTTCAACATCCACTGCCCACATCTCCCCCACTCGCAGTACCTCTGGACCCCCTCCAACATCTACAGTGCACCTGTCCACCACACGCAGCACCTTGGACACCATCCGCAGCCGCTACCAGTGAGTCCCTGAATCAGGGGTGATCAGCGGCACGGAGAGGCACCTCCACCTCACTGCACCCACCCTCTTTTCCAGCCCCCCCACATTCCCACACTGAACTTACACCTAAATTCTGTACATCGTGCCCTGCAGGCGCTGTTCGCGCCGTGGCAAGGGGCTACACCCCCATCACCATCGCACGCCCTTTTGTTGTGCAATATTTCATCACTAACAAAACTAGGAATGCTGGTAATTCTCCATATAATACAAATATTGAACACCAGAAAGGCGTGCAGGGGTTAAGGGGGCGTAGCCCCTTGCGACAGTGTGAAGAGCGCCCGATGAATCACCTAGTATATATATATATATATATATATATATATATATATAGGACTTGCACAGGGGGCGGAAGCACGGTGGGCACATCCAGAGATACGGTACTGACATGAGGTACAGGGCCCCCTCTCTGAAGCACCCCGGGACCCCTGAAGGCTTAATCCAGCCCTGGGGCAGTGATCTCCTCTCCTCTCTTGCTCCGACTCCAGCAGCCTGTGGTACACTCACGAGCCAGCACAGGCCACACAGCACTGTAGAAGTGGAACTGCTGGAGTACGAGCAGTCCCACCATAGGGGGCAGGTTTGTTGAATCCTCTCTGTCTGTTATCGGCAAGATCCGTGGCTGGCTGTGATTTATGGGGGAGATTGTTGTGTACTTTATTTTGACATGGGTCTAAGCACACCCAAGGCTGTACTGGGGACCCAAGGCTGTACTGCGTATGTTGTATGCTGTATGCATACTGCTGACAGAGTGGGAAAGTAATGTGTTTTCCCTAGTATCACCTTATCCCAGTCACCCTCTACTGTCACCCACAGCTGGCACCAACTGCTGTCACCCTCTCCCTGTCACCCACAGCTGGTACCGACTGCTGGCACCCTCCCCCTGTCACCAGCTCTCTGGCATCACCCACTGCTGTCACCCACTGCTGTCATACTCTCCCTGGCATCACCCTCTCCATGTCACCCTCACCCTGGCATCACCCTCTCCCTGTCACCCACTCTGTCCCCATCACTATCTCTCTCTCTTGTCACCCTCTGCCTTTCCATCATCCTCTCCTCATCATACTGCAACAAAAAACACTACTGCTATAAGCGCCAAAGGTTATGTGTGTACCTTAAAGGCAGAGAAAGAGAGGAATAAAAAACACAGCAGCGCTTGAGGGAGCAGGAATGAATAAATTGGAATGGAGAGCTAGAGATTATATATAATATATGAATTTATTAAATTAAATTCACAAACAAGCACATATAATTGTGGGCATTAATATAAAAACTAGTGATGAGCGGGTTCGGTTTCCGAGAAACCGAACCCCCCCGAACTTTACCCTTTTTACACAGGTCCGAGCCATACTCGGATTCTCCCGTATGGCTCGGCTAACCCGAGCGCGCCCGAACGTCATCATCCCGCTGTCGGATTCTCGCGAGATTCGGATTCTATATAAGCAGCCGCGCGTCGCCGCCATTTTCACACGTGCATTGAGATTGATAGGGAGAGGACGTTGCTGGCGTCCTCTCCGTTTATATAGTTATAGTTAGTTGATCTGATTGCTACTGCTTAGCTTATTGTGGGGAGGATTGGGGAGCAGCTGTTAGGAGGAGTACAGTGCAGAGTTTTGCTAGTTTTTTTTTTATCCGTTCTCTGCCTGAAAAAAACGCTCCATACCATATCTGTGCTCAACCTCAGTGTGCTGCATGATATATCTGACTGTGCTGAGTGCTCACACTGCTTAATTGTGGGGGAGAATGGGGAGCAGCTATAGCAGGAGTACAGTGTACAGTTTTGCTGACAGTGACCACCAGTATACGTTTGTCTGTCTGAAAAACACTCCTGTGGTGTCTTTTTTTCTTTATACTATAAGTATAAACGCAGTCTGCTGACAGTGTCCACCAGGTCCATTATACTGTATATAGCAGTACGGTAGGCCACTGCTGTACCTACCTCTGTGTCTTCAGTCACTCGTCGTCATACATAAAGTATACTATCCATCCATCTACATTGTATACCTGTGGTGTCTTTTTTTCTTTATACTATAAACGCAGTCTGCTGACAGTGTCCACCAGGTCCATTATACTGTATATAGCAGTACGGCAGGCCACTGCTGTACCTACCTCTGTGTCTTCAGTCACTCGTCGTCATACATAAAGTATACTATCCATCCATCTACATTGTATACCTGTGGTGCCTTTTAGTTGTGCGCATTAAAATATGGAGAACAAAAATGTGGAGGTTAAAAAAATAGGGAAAGATCAAGATCCACTTCCACCTCGTGCTGAAGCTGCTGCCACTAGTCATGGCCGAGACGATGACTAGGCCCTGGCCTATGTTCATGGCTAGTGGTTCAGCTTCACATGAGGATGGAAGCACTCATCCTCTCGCTAGAAAAAAGAAAAGACTTAAGCTGGCAAAAGCACAGCAAAGAACTGTGCGTTCTTCGAAATCACAAATCCCCAAGGAGAGTCCAATTGTGTCGGTTGCGATGCCTGACCTTCCCAACACTGGACAGGAAGAGCTTGCACCTTCCACCATTTGCACGCCCCCTGCAAGTGCTGGAAGGAGCACCCGCAGTCCAGTTCCTGATAGTTAAATTGAAGATGTCACTGTTGAAGTACACCAGGATGAGGATATGGGTGTTGCTGGCGCTGGGGAGGAAATTGACAAGGAGGATTCTGATGGTGAGGTGGTTTGTTTAAGTCAGGCACCCGGGGAGACACCTGTTGTCCGTGGGACGAATATGGCCATTGACATGCCTGGTCAAAATACAAAAAAAAATCAGCTCTTCGGTGTGGAATTATTTCAACAGAAATGCGGACAACAGGTGTCAAGCCGTGTGTTGCCTTTGTCAAGCTGTAATAAGTAGGGGTAAGGATGTTAACCACTTCGGAACATCCTCCCTTATACGTCACCTGCAGCGCATTCATCATAAGTCAGTGACAAGTTCAAAAACTTTGGGTGACAGCGGAAGCAGTCCACTTACCACTAAATCCCTTCCTCTTGTAACCAAGCTCCTGCAAACCACACCACTAACTCCCTCAGTGTCAATTTCCTCCTTACCCAGGAAAGCCAATAGTCCTGCAGGCCATGTCACTGGCAAGTCTAACGAGTCCTCTCCTGCCTGGGATTCCTCCGATGCATCCTTGAGTGTAACGCCTAATGCTGCTGGCGCTGCTGTTGTTGCTGCTGGGAGTCGATCGTCATCCCAGAGGGGAAGTCGGAAGACCACTTGTACTACTTCCAGTAAGCAATTGACTGTCCAACAGTCCTTTGCGAGGAAGATGAAATATCACAGCAGTCATCCTGCTGCAAAGCAGATAACTGAGGCCTTGGCAGCCTGGGCGGTGAGAAACGTGGTTCCGGTATCCATCGTTAATTCAGAGCCAACTAGAGACTTGATTGAGGTACTGTGTCCCTGGTACCAAATACCATCTAGGTTCCATTTCTCTAGGCAGGCGATACCGAAAATGTACACAGACCTCAGAAAAAGAGACACCAGTGTCCTAAAAAATGCAGTTGTACCCAATGTCCACTTAACCACGGACATGTGGACAAGTGGAGCAGGGCAGACTCAGGACTACATGACTGTGACAGCCCACTGGGTAGATGTATTGCCTCCCGCTGCAAGAACAGCAGCGGCGGCACCAGTAGCAGCATCTCGCAAACGCCAACTCTTTCCTAGGCAGGCTACACTTTGTATCACCGCTTTCCAGAATACGCACACAGCTGAAAACCTCTTACGGCAACTGAGGAAGATCATCGCAGAATGGCTATCCCCAATTGGACTCTCCTGGGGATTTGTGGCATCGGACAACGCCAGCAATATTGTGCGTGCATTACATCTGGGCAAATTCCAGCACGTCCCATGTTTTGCACATACCTTAAATTTGGTGGTGCAGAATTATTTAAAAAACGACAGGGGCGTGCAAGAGATGCTGTCGGTGGCCAGAAGAATTGCGGGCCACTTTCGGCATACAGGCACCGCGTACAGAAGACTGGAGCACCACCAAAAACACCTGAACCTGCCCTACCATCATCTGAAGCAAGAGGTGGTAACGAGTTGGAATTCAACCCTCTATATGCTTCAGAGGATGGAGGAGCAGCAAAAGGCCATTCAAGCCTATACATCTGACCATGATATAGGCAAAGGAGGTGGAATGCACCTGATTCAAGCGCAGTGGAGAATGATTTCAACGTTGTGCAAGGTTCTGCAACCTTTTGAACTTGCCACACGTGAAGTCAGTTCAGACACTGCCAGCCTGAGTCAGGTCATTCCCCTCATCAGGCTTTTGCAGAAGAAGCTGGAGACATTGAAGGAGGAGCTTAAACAGAGAAATTCCGCTAGGCATGTGGGACTTGTGGATGGAGCCCTTCATTCGCTTAACAAGGATTCACGGGTGGTCAATCTGTTGAAATCAGAGCACTACATTTTGGCCACCGTGCTCGATCCTAGATTTAAAACCTACGTTGTATCTCTCTTTCCGGCAGACACAAGTCTGCAGAGGTTCAAAGACCTGCTGGTGAGAAAATTGTCAAGTCAAGCGGAACGTGACCCGTCAACATCTCCTCCTTCACATTCTCCCGCAACTGGGGGTGCGAGGAAAAGGCTACGAATTCCGAGCCCACCCGCTGGCGGTGATGCAGGGCAGTCTGGAGCGAGTGCTGACATCTGGTCCGGACTGAAGGACCTGCCAATGATTACTGACATGTCGTCTACTGTCACTGCATATGATTCTCTCACCATTGAAAGAATGGTGGAGGATTATATGAGTGACCGCATCCAAGTAGGCACGTCAGACAGTCCGTACGTATACTGGCAGGAAAAAGAGGCAATTTGGAGGCCCTTGCACAAACTGGCTTTATTCTACCTAAGTTGCCCTCCCTCCAGTGTGTACTCCGAAAGAGTGTTTAGTGCCGCCGCTCACCTTGTCAGCAATCGGCGTACGAGGTTACTTCCAGAAAATGTGGAGAAGATGATGTTCATTAAAATGAATTATAATCAATTCCTCCGTGGAGACATTCACCAGCAGCAATTGCCTCCACAAAGTACACGGGGACCTGAGATGGTGGATTCCAGTGGGGACGAATTAATAATCTGTGAGGAGGGGGATGTACACAGTGAAAGGGGTGATGAATCGGACGATGATGATGAGGTGGACATCTTGCCTCTGTAGAGCCAGTTTGTGCAAGGAGAGATTGATTGCTTCTTTTTTGGTGGGGGCCCAAACCAACCAGTCATTTCAGTCACAGTCGTGTGGCAGACCCTGTCGCTGAAATGATGGGTTCGTTAAAGTGTGCATGTCCTGTTTATACAACATAAGGGTGGGTGGGAGGGCCCAAGGACAATTCCATCTTGCACCTCTTTTTTCTTTCATTTTTCTTTGCGTCATGTACTGTTTGGGGAGTATTTTTTTGAAGGGCCATCCTGCGTGACACTGCAGTGCCACTCCTAGATGGGCCAGGTGTTTGTGTCGGCCACTTGGGTCGCTTATCTTAGTCACACAGCTACCTCATTGCGCCTCTTTTTTTCTTTGCGTCATGTGCTGTTTGGGGAGTATTTTTTTGAAGGGCCATCCTGCGTGACACTGCAGTGCCACTCCTAGATGGGCCAGGTGTTTGTGTCGGCCACTTGGGTCGCTTATCTTAGTCACACAGCTACCTCATTGCGCCTCTTTTTTTCTTTGCGTCATGTGCTGTTTGGGGAGTATTTTTTTCAAGTGCCATCCTGTCTGACACTGCAGTGCCACTCCTAGATGGGCCAGGTGTTTGTGTCGGCCACTTGGGTCGCTTATCTTAGTCACACAGCTACCTCATTGCGCCTCTTTTTTTCTTTGCGTCATGTGCTGTTTGGGGAGTATTTTTTTGAAGGGCCATCCTGCGTGACACTGCAGTGCCACTCCTAGATGGGCCAGGTGTTTGTGTCGGCCACTTGGGTCGCTTATCTTAGTCACACAGCTACCTCATTGCGCCTTTTTTTCTTTGCGTCATGTGCTGTTTGGGGAGTATTTTTTTCAAGTGCCATCCTTTCTGACACTGCAGTGCCACTCCTAGATGGGCCAGGTGTTTGTGTCGGCCACTTGGGTCGCTTATCTTAGTCACACAGCTACCTCATTGCGCCTCTTTTTTTCTTTGCGTCATGTGCTGTTTGGGGAGTGTTTTTTGAAGGGCCATCCTGCGTGACACTGCAGTGCCACTCCTAGATGGGCCAGGTGTTTGTGTCGGCCACTTGGGTCGCTTATCTTAGTCACACAGCTACCTCATTGCGCCTCTTTTTTTCTTTGCGTCATGTGCTGTTTGGGGAGTATTTTTTTGAAGGGTCATCCTGCGTGACACTGCATTGCCACTCCTAGATGGGCCAGGTGTTTGTGTCGGCCACTTGGGTCGCTTATCATAGTCACACAGCTACCTCATTGCGCCTCTTTTTTTCTTAGCGTCATGTGCTGTTTGGGGAGTATTTTTTTGAAGGGCCATCCTGCGTGACACTGCAGTGCCACTCCTAGATGGGCCAGGTGTTTGTGTCGGCCACTTGGGTCGCTTAGCTTAGTCACACAGCTACCTCGGTGCAAATTTTAGGACTAAAAATAATATTGTGAGGTGTGAGGTGTTCAGAATAGACTGAAAATGAGTGGAAATTATGGTTATTGAGGTTAATAATACTATGGGATCAAAATGACCCCCAAATTCTATGATTTAAGCTGTTTTTTAGGGTTTTTTGAAAAAACACCCGAATCCAAAACACACCCGAATCAGACAAAAAAATTTCGGTGAGGTTTTGCCAAAACGCGTTCGAACCCAAAACACGGCCGCGGAACCGAACCCAAAACCAAAACACAAAACCCGAAAAATTTCCGGTTCACATCACTAATAAAAACACATATAGATAAAACATGTTGTTTCTGAAAATATCATTTTGCTGGTTCACTGCATCAACACCATTGATAAATGTGCAATTATAAGCACAGAGTAGGTGTCAAAATCTCAAAGCTTGGGAGCCGTAAAGGTAAGCTAATGTAAATGAATGCACTCAGTGTGAGGCCAAGCTGCAAAGGAAAGTCTGAATGGCAACTGTAGCAGATGTTGTTTGCAAGGTGAAACAAATGTTGCAAAAAGTCTCAGCAGTATTACTTTGTATAGTTGTATCTGAGTAAAGAATTCCACAGCAGGGCACACAATGCAGACGGGAAAGGAAGTACAGATGTAGCCACCTTTATCTTGACCGATTCTCCGCCTAGACGGACGTTTAGTCACGCTAAGGGGATAGCTTAGCTTGCTGAGTTTAATCACAGGCAGGCGCATTGAGGCGATTCTAGATACTCAGCATGCATTACACATCTCCACCACTGGGTGGCTAATGCTCCACTAATCCAGTACTTTCGATCGTATAGCGGCGGATTGATCTACTGCTCTGGCAAATGGTCAGTGACGACTGTAATGTTAATAGATGGTGACCAATGGTCAGATGGTGAGAGTTCTCAATATAAATAGTTTATACAGACACAAAAGAACATGTTAAAACACTTGTGTATGCAGACACAAGATTGTGTATGGAGACGCAACTAATTGTGTAAAAGGAAGTATGTACAATGCATAAACACCGTGCTTTTGAAATACATGTACAGTATGAGCGTCCGAGTTCCCGTGACATTCACTTTATTATAATTTTTTTTCTTTGTTATACATTCAATGGAAGGGTGCACACAGGTTTCACATAAATCTTGTTTTGTAACCTGATCAGAACTCCCTACCTGTCTACTGCATGAACTGTGCAGGCTCCCAGGGGGGAAGGGGAAAGTGGGATGGGGGTAGGGCGAGGGAGTGGAAAATACTGTGTTCAAAGAACCGGCCAATGCTGAAGGAGCATCAGAATCCCGTAGCTAAAATACACAGGGTCGATAGGGATAAGCGAGGTCTATGCACATAACGATACACCAGACCCCATCGCATCACAAAGTGACAAAATGTCCGAGGCACATGAACCCCCACCTTGTAGAATTATGTGCATAGACCTCGCTTAACCCTATCGCCCCTGTGTATTTTAGCTAGGGGATTCTGACGCTCCTTCAGCACTGCCCCGAAGACTGCAAAACCTATGCCGTCACTCGCTCTATAGCTGAGTGCTGACACAAGGTGGATGTTCATGTGCCTTGTACATTTTGTCACTTTGTGATGCGATGGGGTCTGGGGTATCATTAAATCACTGTACTTAGTATCTCTGTACAGTATGTTCTACTAGTGTACTAATTAGCACGAACAGCTTGTAACGTACAGTGGCAAGTGTAATTTTTCTAAGTATAATGGAGAGAGATAAAAACTCCTCCCTATGTTCCTGGATGTCAAATTACCATGCTTAGTATCTCTGTACAGTAACTTCTACTAGTGTACTAATTAGCACGAACAGCTTTTAACTGGATGCCAAATCACCGTACTTAGTATATCTGTACAGTATTTTCTATTAGGGTACTAATTAGCATGAACAGCTTGTAACGTACAGCGGCAAGTTTAATCTTTCTATGTATAATGGAGAGAGATAAAAGCTCCTCAGTAAGTTCCTGGATGCCAAATCACCGTACTTAGTATCTCTGTACAGTATGTTCTATTAGGGTACTAATTAGCACGAACAGCTTGTAACGTACAGCGGCAAGTTTAATCTTGTATTGTAGCTAGGGGATTCTGACGCTCCTTCAGCATTGCCCCGTGACCGACAAAATCTGTGCTGTTACTTGCTCCACAGCCGAGGGCCTCCATGGGGCAAGGAGTCACAGGCGGTAGCCATTTCAATTGAGTCTGCCCTGCTACAGAATTGTATGCATACCTTATGGTGCATAGAACCTTGACAGTAGAAACTCTCCTGCAGCTTTGCCCTGCTTTATGTAAAACTTGTGTTTTGTCAGTTTGCTATGCGATCGAGCCCAGTGTAGCGTAACGTGCATAGACCTTGCTTATCTCTATCGCCCCTGTGTATTTTGGCTAGGGGACTGTGATGCTCCTTCAGCTTTGCCCCATAGCCTGCAAAACTTATGCCATCTCTCAGTCCATATCCGAGCGCTGCCTGCCACATGGTTGGGGTTCAGGGGCGGTGGCCATTTTGCCAGTGTGCTGTGCGATTGAGTCCGGTGTACCGTAATGTGCATAGACCTCGCTTATTCCTATCGCCCCTGTGTATTTTAGCTAGGGGATTGTGACGCTCCTTCAGCATTGCCCCATAGCCTGCAAAATCTGGACTGTTACTTGCTCCGTAGCCTAGGGCCTCCGTGGGGCAAGGAGTCATAGGTGGTAGCCATTTCTATTGAGTCTGCCCTGCTACAGAATTGTATGTGTACTGTACGGTGCATAGAACCTTAACAGTAGAACCGCTAATGCAGATTTTCCCTGGTTTATGTGAATAATAAAGTGTCTGGAAAAAACTAACATGCATTCATACTTTAGAAATCGAACTCGGGACTCTGAGTATAGGAAGCGGAACACTTCACCACTTCGCCGTGGACAGATGAATAAATCCATTGGTTTTGATTATGCTGTAATGGCTACAGGATTAGTATGCTAACATACTGTACAAAATTCCTAATCTCTAGAGGCAATAGTGAACTTATAACACGTCCATTTGCGACAGTGTACACTACTGGTTTTATGTTGTTTTGTCTGCGGGACTTGGATGCTCACATATTCATAAAGTACTGTAGATGGATCATATACTGTATTAAATAATGCAGCATAATGAGTATTTACTGTATTAAATAATGCAGCGTAATGAGTATTTACTGTATGCAGCGTAATGAGACGCTTAGTAAAGTAGTCCTTATTATGTATTTCAGTATTGTATTTTACGGGAGACCAAACGCATGCGCAGCGGTGATTGTAAAAAACGACATCTGGTGGATGATCGAAGGTATTACACGTAAAGTTAATGCCAAACGCTCTGTCTGCCTCCGTGCGATTAGGTACGCCTCTCTGTGACTAGGCGCGCCTCCCTACGCCCCGGTACGCTGCGTATGCTCGATCGGGACAAACACCTTAGCCAGTCAAGATAAAGGTGGCTACATCTGTAATTTCCACTGTGACTGGTATCTGCCACTGCAAAATTACGGAAATAAGGTGACAGTTATTTGATTACCTCTTCCCGTGGGCTGGTGGACCCGAGCGTCCTCGGGTAGAGTCCAATGCGATGCCCACTCCTGTGTTTGTGGGAAGGGAGAAACCTGTGGCGAGCTTGCCTGGATGTACCACGGATCAGAACCTTGGTCTGCTGTTTAAGGGAGCTGCAGCGGCCGCCCCGAAGTTTTTTGGAGAGCGGGTGACAAGAGCTGCTTGGACCGTCCAGTGAACCAGTGAACCAGTGTGATAGAGGGAGGAGTCCTTGATGCGTTTTGTCATGAATCACGTGGCTTTTTCAAAAGGCATAGTTCTCCATTCCAATTTATTCATTCCTGCTCCCTCGAGCGCTGCTGTGTTTGTTCTTTCTCTCTCCTCATCATATGGCCACGCCTCTTGTTGTGAGGCCACACCCTCACTGCAAAACCACACCCAGTTTTCTGTGAGCACTTGTGCCTTTGGTGCATGCAGGGACAATAGCGGTAATGGGCATCAGCTCGGAGGTGGTAGTGGGCATCGGAGGGACTTGTCTGACATTATGGCTGCAGTGCCTCTCCAGCCACTGACCTCACCGCACGCCACTGCTGTCTGGGTATTTATGGATCTTATCTGGCCTGGATGCATTAAAGAAATGTGGTTTCCCCACTTCTGTCATTAGTCCTGTTTTCTGTTCTCTAGCTTGCTTTATTTCTACCTGAACTGCAAACTGAAAAAATGGTATCGTGAGGACAAAAAATATGGAGGCCTGCCAACCAGTACCTCCCAGATTACAGCCATTGGGGAGTCTTTATGATGACCATCCCATCCGTTTCTAGACCTTTTTATAAACAATAAACAGAGTATGGAGAAGTCTGCACACTATGGTTACAAGGTATGTGCATGGGGTGTACTGCTGGTACTGAAGGGGTATCATTCCATTTTAAAGTTTTTTTTTAAGTTGAATTTTGTCTGTACTGCGCTCAACCCCTAGGTGTATGTACTTGCTCGAGTAATATACTTATAGGTGTGGTGAATACCTTGTGATGATATTTCCTGCTATTACAATGTGGACACAGGTTTTTCGGTAAAGACATATACTATTATACAAGTGATGCAACAATGTGAACATTGAATGAACACACATAAGTTATATATATAGACACATGATTACATAACACTTCATTAGAACCATATATAGTTCAGACACTTGTAGTGTCTCAAAGCCCAAATTGAACTGTTTAGTGTCCACTTCCATGATTTTTTCTCTGCAAACTGTGATATAATTCAGCACACAAAATACACTATATGACTCAGGGGCCAACTTATCACCATCCGCTTCTGAGGATGAGGATGTGCTGTTATAATATCAGCCCAATCCACAATGAGATAATTGATTACATTGCATGGATGTACCAATTATCACATGCAGGGTTCAAGCTCTGTCCCTGCGTTTGCACTCCACAGTCAAATTGGGGTATCTTTTCCAGAGATTGCTGCCACCACCACTGCTGGCACCAACCTCCCCATTGCGATGCTCCCCCCACCCCCATGCCATGACCCTCCAACACTGAGCATACTCACCAACACCCGGGGATCAGTGTTTAGGGCTCCTGGTGGCCGCCAATCATCAGGGCTCCCTGCTGCTGTGACCTCCAGTGCTATAAAGTGAACAGCCACTTTTCAACATCACTTTAATGCACTGTGGGTCACAGGAGCAGCAGGGAGCCCCAATGACTGGCAGCCGACACTGGAGCACCAATCTCTGGTTTCTGGATCGGTGAATATTATTTTAATTTAATTTTTTTTAACTATGATCAGACACACATAGCTGATCACACTGCCAGTCACTGCACAGCTCTTTGTGCCTAGGTGCAGAGGGGTAACTCAATCTCATTGGCCCTCATTCCGAGTCGTTCGCTCGGTAATTTTCTTCGCATCGCAGTGAAATTCCGCTTAGTACGCATGCGCAATATTCGCACTGCGACTGCGCCAAGTAATTTTACAATGAAGATAGTATTTTTACTCACGGCTTTTTCTTCGCTCTGGCGAACGTAGTGTGATTGACAGGAAATGGGTGTTACTGGGCGGAAACACGGCGTTTTCGGGGCGTGTGGATAAAAACGCTACCGTTTCCGGAAAAAACGCAGGAGTGGCCGGAGAAACGGGGGAGTGTCTGGGCGAACGCTGGGTGTGTTTATGACGTCAAACCAGGAACGACAAGCACTGAACTGAACGCAGATGCCGAGTAAGTCTGAAGCTACTCTGAAACTGCTAAGTAGTTTGTAATCGCAATATTGCGAATACATCGGTCGCAATTTTAAGAAGCTAAGATACACTCCCAGTAGGCGTAGGCTTAGCGTGAGCAACTCTGCTAAATTCGCCTTGCGAGCGATCAACTCGGAATGAGGGCCATAGATCATTGTCCAAAGAATGGTGGTGGGTTATTTTAATGACAGCATGTTTTAATGATAATGTTATTTTAATGACAGCATATTTTAAAGACAGCATACAGAGTCCCTTTGATTACTGGAAGGAAAAAAAAAGGCAATCTGGAGGACCTTGTACAAACTGGCTTTGTATTACTTAAGCTTGCTACCCTCCAGTGTGTACTCAGAAAGAGTTTTCAGTACTGCCAGAAACCTTCTCAGCGATCGGCGTAGGAGGCAAATTCTTCAAAACTCCACAAGGAAGACCTTTTTGCTGGCAATTACATCAAAGTACAGAGTCTTCTGTGATGGTGGATTCCAGTGGGAATGAATTGATATTGCGTGAAGATGATGTACACACTAATGGTAGTGAGGATGAGGATGGCAATGGCAATGACATCTTTCCACTGTAGAGCTGTTAGCTTAGTTGCTTTAAGCCCACTGGTACCTTATTTTGTGGGGTCAAAACAAAACAAGCACTTCAGCTACAAAAGTGGCAGTCCCTGTCACTGAAGTGCTTGGTTTGTAAAACTGTGCATGTCCTTTTTAATATCCAACATAAAAGGTGGGTGTGAAGGCCCAAGGGCAATTCCATCTTTCACCACTTTTCATTTCTGCCACTGCTGTGTGACAATGTTTCATAGATGTGCTGTACACTGCCATGTCAAATATGACAATGAAATAGACACCAAGGCACTGTCTATGTTATAAATGTCCATTTAAAAAAAGGTAGTCCACACTGGACCTAGAGGTCTTCACAGACAGTTCAGTGACTCAAATTCAGTCTCTCCCATGCAAGAAGAAAAAGAAAAAGAACAAATGGAAAGAATACTGGATCACTTCAATCTTGCCCTTTATGGGGTGAGGATCTTCACGGCACTCACCTTATATAAGTGAACTATGTTCACATAAAGGTATCTTTGGGCATCTCATGGTGGCTTTTAAAGGCTAGCTTCCATCTCCATGCCTGGACATGCTCAGAGTCCTATATTTTAAGGAACCTTATCTTTACCTTTTTTTAATTATTGTAACCAATAAGGTGCACTTAAAGCCATAAAGTGCACCTAACATTTATTAATTGTCACAAATATGAAAATCAATAAAAAACAAAACGTAGTAGCAAATATTCATATTAAAAATTCATAAAAAACAAAAAGTGCAAAAATTCAGGGAATACAAATGGCAAAAGTATTCTCTAGCTAGAAACTTGCACCCCTACAGCTCAAGGGACAGCACACATCATCAAAAACAGTCTCCAATACCCAAGTGAACAGGGAACAACAAAGACCACACTGTGGAAACATGTCCCAGCTGAGTACTTTTGTGGGGGGTCTCCAGTTCAGTCTCCACATACACTGACATGTTTCGGATAAATCCTTTTTCAAAGTGTAGAGAGCTTCTGCCCTAGAAGCCAAATTTATACCTCTTAAATTAGGTCACATAATCCATCAGCAGTTGTGATTGACAGGGACTCTCACCCTGAATATTTATACAGAATAACAGCTTATCACTAATACAGAAAAATCCTAATCTAATAATGTACACAACATTACCATATATAAGTAGTATTTATAGAAAACATTTTTATATGGCATAATGATTATGTCATCATAGACAGGGCTCTGGTATAGAAATCAAACAAACTAGATGTTAAAACACATTTTCAGGCTCCATATAAACATTAATAGTTGCCTCCCATTGCACTAAGCGGAATTGCTTATGTGCCAGTATTATCCATAGTATTTTAACCCTAAATAAAACAAGCTTTTTAGGTCTGCAGTTTCCTTCTGGTGAATGGAACGCATACCAG
The DNA here is from genome assembly GCF_028390025.1 of Pseudophryne corroboree. Classification (NCBI taxonomy): domain Eukaryota; kingdom Metazoa; phylum Chordata; class Amphibia; order Anura; family Myobatrachidae; genus Pseudophryne; species Pseudophryne corroboree. The sequence goes on along the minus strand of NC_086445.1, from coordinate 373,545,526 downwards.
AAGTGTTGGCTGGTACTCATCCATCGGTGCCTCTAATGGCTGATCTCGGCAAGTGGAATGCAACCCGGAAATGATGAACAAACCACCTCAAATCACATCAGACCTCTTTCAGGTTAGAGTTCTTACAGAGATGGTTTCATTTTTAAATATCCTTCCTCTATGTGGAACACATATAGAGATTGATGCACATAGTGTTGAACCACACCACCTATTTAATACCCCAATGATGACATAGTACATGTAACAAAAGAGAAGACAGAAAAATCAAAACTGGAAGCAGTCATGTTACTGGCACTCTGGATCCCGGTGGTCAGCATGCTGATGCCAGAATCCTGAATGCTCAAAATGCCCACAGCTGGAATGGCGACCCACAGGGTCTATTTCCACTCCTGGGTGACCACAACACCTATAGAGTGGGAATATAACCTGGGGCGAGTACAGCGAGCCACCGAGCCTACTGCATGGTGAGTGCAACATTTAATCCATTAGATGCCATAGTTTTTAAATGGTAAATGCTTCTTCAGATTTTGCCAAACCTTCTTCCATTGTGTTAGTATGCCATTTGGGTTTACCACATTGGATACCACAAAAAAAGTCAACATTGCAGTGGCAATCTGCAAGACATTGTGCTGGCAATCTATCAGCATTACAGGAAGTCCTCTTATAGGACTTGCAGGACTCTGATTGATGCTTTTAATCACAGCACCATGGGCTGACATGTTATTGGTCAGTAGGCAATCAGGTGCTTGGAGGCAAGATGGTGGTGGCAAGGAGATGGAGTAATGGAGAAATGAGTGGAGGAAGATGCCAGGATCCAGAGAAGAATGAAGCCATGGGAGCTGTGCTTATGCATCATAGGGTGACCCCAGATCCCCCACAACAGGTGAGATGACCAGCTTAAAGGTAAGTGCTAGAGAGAAGAAGACTAGGACCTGACAGTTGTTTTGGAATATGGAAATAGGCAATACATTCAAAACTTTGAGATGCTTTACATTGAGTTTTATCTTTAACCATGCTTCAATAGGTACTGTATTATGGTTTTTAGAGCAACTGCAGGAGATGGGTTTGGGTTCTTTATATAAACTTGTGGACACAGCTTCTGCCCAAAATTGCTTGTCTAGGCTTGCGCCCTTCAGCATACATTTTGCTCTCTCCACTAATTTATTGTTCACTCTTCACTAACATCATTTTTCTCAGGAGTATAGGCAACTGTCAATTGATGCTCTATCATATATTTTCTTAAGAATTGTTCCACCTCTCTGTTAAGATAATCTCCACCATTATCAGTGATCATGAGTCTGTGACCTGTTTGATTTTCTACGAGCCTCTTCCATTCTATAATCTTTTTTGCCACTTCAGATTTCTCACGATTTATATGTGTCATCCATGTAAAGTCATCTATACACATCACAAAATATCTGTATCCACTCACATACTTTACATTCATAGAACCACACACAACTGAATCTACAATCTCAAGTGGTATTGTAGCTCTGATTGCTGATTTGGGAAATGACTGAGGCTTTTTTTCCCTACTAGACAGCTCTCACATATGAATTTCTCTGTGTTAGTCACTGATACTCTCATGATCATCCCGTTTTCTAGCCTTTGAACACTGCCGTATCTGAGGTTTCAAAATTTTTGATGCCAGAATTCTAGTGACTGTGACACTTTCCTTTAGTGAATTGTACTCTGTGGCCTTTCTATTCTCAGGGTCAGATTAACAATGGGGCGGATGGAGCTCCAGCTCCTGGCTTCTACATAAAAATAGGACCATCACCATGGCAGCAGGATGATGACCAGATGCACAGCTCACCAAACAATCATAAATGCTAAGTATTAAAAATGTTTTTGTAGTTTTCTCACAATAATATCCAATTTTTTGATCCAATTTATGTATTTAGGGAGACATTGGGGCATATAATGTACAGGGTGTACACGCCTACATGGCTCTGGCCACATTCACACAGCACTGGTTACAGCTCTTCTCTTTCTCAGTATAGGCACTTGAAAACTTTCAGCTCCAGGCCCATGTGCCCGTAATCCAGCCCCGTCTATTCTATAACATTGAAGACAATAAGATTTGTTACCTGCTCTGGTACATACACATCTTGGATTTTTGTGTATTTTGTCTTTATTTCAACTCTCATGCAGGCTTTAGTTGCTCAAAATTGTGTTGCTGTAAAGACTTGCTTTCCAATCTCTTTGATTGTGATATGGTTACATTTGGTTAACTGGTAAACCATTCCTCATTACAACTGAAATGTCTTTTTGCATCCGAATCAACATACCTACAATTTTTTTTCTGTTGCTATCTGTAACACTCTTTTCATCTTCGCTATTGCATTTCTTGCTTTGCATAGGATTCACACTTTTCTGCTTGCACTCAAATACACTAAATTGCTTTGTGACCTATAGTGTGACAATTATAGTATTTGAACATGAATTTTCTTAATAGTTCACTTTTTGTATGCAGTACAGTAGTATCAGCTCTTGATTCAAAGGGCACACATTCTTGGAACTGTAATAATCTTTCTCTGACTGTGTCTGTGGTTAACATTGCTGTGTTTGCTTTCAACACCACAAGTAAGAATTCAAACTCAAGACATCAGGTTCTGCAACATTGCTGTAGCGATCACTTCATTATCTATTTGCCCTCCAACAGACACTAGTTGTTGAGAAACAGACATAATTTTGTCTATATAATCAGTCATACTGCTGAATTCTCTTAAATTCATCCTCTTCACAAGATCTCCACCTTGATACGCTGCCTGTGGAGCTGTCCACATGTCTTTAGGTAACATCTTCCAATGTATAGCAGATTAGACATGTTGCTACACTTTTAAACTAATAGTGTTCATGGCCCTCTTTACAGTGGCGTAAGTTCATCACAGTTGCCCGGAGGCAAGATAAATATTGGTGCCCCCTTATTTTCTATATTAAGATAAATATATGTATGTATGTGCGCGTGTGTATGTGTGTGTGTGTGTGTGTGTGTGTGTGTATGGAGTGTTCTGAAAAAAAAATGTATATACTGTATTTATACATTTAATTGTCTTTTATTTTAAATCACACATTTCTTAGCAGTCATACCCAGGATTAGAACCCATGACCTGTTACACTAACAGCAGACACTTTACTGATGGAGTGATTTGCTCCTGTAGAGGAAGCATGAAAATTCTAACTAAATTAAGTTACGTGTAATTGTCAGAGAAGTATCTTCATATAGTTAGAATTCTCATATTTCCTATACAGGAGCAAATAGCTTCATCAGTAAGGTGTCTGCCTCCAGTGTAATAGGTTGTGGTTTCTAATCCTGGGTGTGACACTTGTAAAATGTGTATATTCAGTATAATAAAGAGGGTGTGATTTGTAAGGTGCAGGGACCAGTGAGGAAGTTGGCCACTGAAGAGATAGCGGCAACTATCAATTAACTTAATTCAATGGTGTCACAGAATGGGAGGAGAGGTGCCCCCCTTTAGAGCAGGAGCCCGGCAGCAGATGACTCCGTTGCCTCCCAGAGTGCTGCCTCTGCCTCTTTACATCATATGGGATTTAATCTTCATCAGGATCTACTGTAACCTTACATTATCTTTTATGTTTCAGTTGCATTTCCATGGTAAACTTTGTTGTATAATTCTCTGCACCTATAGTCTGCATTATTTTCTACACTATGGGTGTAGCTCCTGTATTCATGATTCTTACAGACATACCTATGTTGGGGGAAGAGAGATGCAGATGCACACTCTTAGCACTAAGAACACTGATAATAAAAATAATTTAAATAAATACATATGATATCTTTAGTAATAGGATGTGCAATCCAGGTTCCCCCCTTTTTCCACTATATTTGTGTATATATTGTACACTGGAAGGCAAGGCTTCCTTCCTCTGGATTGGCACTCCTCCCATTCACCCTCAGGTGTTTTAATTAGCTGGGTTCCTGCATTTCAGATCACACATTGATAAGGCCCTATTTAGAGGTAAGTCCTGTATAAATTTATAGAATGTGATAGTATTAGGGATGTTAGGGACCCATGTGATGAAGTCACCTGGCCGCGGTACATGGGCCCGCATATTTGCGCAAATGTGTGCTAAGAACTTCAATTATACTCCATGTTAATTGTGAGGGTTTATTTAAATTATTTTTATTATCAGTGTTCTTAGTGCTAAGAGTGTGCATCTGCATCTCTCTTCCCCCAGCATAGTATTAGAAGCCTCAGCATGATAGCACCTCTTGATATATTTAGTAATAGGATGTGCAATCCAGGTTCCCCCCTTTTTCAGACATACCTATGTATCATTTGTACACTAAACATTTTCTATGCTGCCACTCTACTGTATTCACTCTGTGTTCTAGGAAGATTCTGTGTACTGATAAGCTTCTGTGCTGATAAATTGTACTGTAAACACTGTGCTGTCATCACTCTGGGCTCTGTGACAGTCTTCACTACACATGTACTTAAGATGACATCTGTATGTTGCTCTGGACATCCTAGTAGCTTTTGCATCTGGTCGCCTTGGCTGTTCTTATAAAATAGGAGTGAAATATGGTGCGGGATTTTCACTATTTTCCAATAACAAGTTCAAGACCATACCAGTACTCCTATGAATTTACTTTCAATATGTTGAGTGATGCTATATACTTCTCCAGGAGATTGATGGATAAAATTATCACCAGTTTGCAAAAAATCGCAGTTTACACATCCCATGTATTTGATTGTCTCCTTAAGAGCAAGCTATTTTCTTGAATTGTGGGGAAAATTTTAATTTGTTATCAGTAGATCATTAAAATCAGCATTAAACTTACAACAAAAAAGTACTGATTTTAATTCTGCATCCAAAATTGAGTAGAAAATAATTATGTTCCAGTGCTGCATGACTAATCATGTGTTAACAAAAGTGATTTGCTTTGCATTCTCATCTTTATCCAATTCTAAAAGAAATTTTCCACATTTCATGTCTACGCAATTAGACATGAGCATAACTATAGTGGGCGCTAAGGGTGCCATTGCTATGCGCCCAGGTTATAAGTTGCATACCAATTTCCCAGATTTGCCTGCAAAGCAATAGGGTCTGATCCATTTCCCAACTTGAATTGTCTTACTTTACATCTTCAGTAAGATGTGCATAGCAGATGTTATAATGATAACGGGGCACTTTAATGTTACATAATATGAACTGGAGGGCACTGTAAGTGTCATAATATAATCAGCTCACTGTAATGTGGAGAGCACTATAATGTTACATGATAAGAACAGGAGCACTGTAATGTGGTACAATATGAAATGGAGGCACAATAGTGTGTCACGATATGAACTGGGGCACTATGTGACATAATTTGAAATGGGGGTCACTGTATGTCAAAATGTGAATAGGGGGGGGGGGCGTGGCCTGGATGCTGCTCTGAGTGGATGTGCTGACACAGAGCTCTGTCCACCACAGGGTTAATATCACAAATTGCTGCCTACCCCTGTGTCTCTGTCTACCAGCCCAGCCTTACCCACTGCTGGGGACGTTGCCCTGTGCTCGGGGCTGCCGCCGGGTGCTTTTTACAGCTGTTCACTGCCTGAGGCCTACTTTTTGCTGTGAAGCCGGGGCCTCGAGTTTAGAGCCTGCCCAGAAACGAGCTCCAGGACTGGATTGCAGCCAAAACGGGACCTGCAGCTGCTCCCCCTCCTGCCTGAACTCACCCACACAGAGTCTCCTGCCTACATAAGACCCTCAGGTACCTTTGGAAGTGGGGAAGCGCCCTCCCTGTCTGCTGTGGCTGTAGTTAGTGAGTGAAATCCCCTGCCTGTGCTCCCGGCGGCGGCCATCTTGGTACACCCTGATGCAGTGCTCCTGAGGCTCTCTAGATGTCACTGTGGATGCACACGCTGCAAGTCACACTCTCCCTTCTGCTGCCTGGACCTGCTATCATATCCATCTCACCTGCAGCAGCTTCTACAGGGGGTCTCTGTGTTTAACCCTTGGGAAATTGACACAACAACTCTTGCCTGCTGCTCCCCCCTGATGTGAATTACTCACCGCATGTCTGCCTCACCTACTCCTTCTATGCTATGACATGACACTTTGCCTTCCACGTGGAGCCCTCTCTGTTTGATTTCTTGGATATCTCTCTAGCACGTACCGTTTTATTCCGCATAGTACCCACCATGCCTCCTAAACGCAATAAAGGGGACAAGGCGGTCTCCCAGGTAGCGTTTTTCAGACCGTCTCCTATGGCTTCTAAATCCAAGGAGGAAAAAAGCAAGGCCCCCAAGGATACCAGCCTCATATCTTCGCCACCTTCACAGCCACCCCCTCCTGCTGCAACCGGCAGCCCGGCCGGCTCCCTCGGGGACACTGTCTCTCTTACGGTGGATGTGTTGAAAAGTGTACTGGCGCAGTTTAAAGACGAAATGGCTGCAGAATTTAGGGCCACTATGAGAGAATGCCAGAAGTCGATAGATGATATTGGGGGCCGCACTGACACCCTGGAAACAAAAATGGGAGAAGTAGTGACCTCCCATAACGACCTCATTTCCTCCCACGAGCTGTTACAGGCCGAAGTTTCTGCCCTTAAAGATAAAATCTCTGAAGCAGAAGACAGATCGAGACGGAACAATTTGAAACTACGCGGTGTTCCAGAGAATGTCTCCAACAGTGCTTTGAATGATTTTGCAGTGTCACTTTTCGGCAAGCTTCTCCCATCATACAAACAGGCAGACTTCCTTATCGACCGTATTCACAGACTCCCCAAGGCAAGGAACGCTCCGGACGGAGCTTCCCGAGACGTGCTCATGAGGATGCACTATTACCACGTGAAAGAGGCCCTCTTAAAGGCTGCCAGGCCCTCGGAAGATTCTTCAGAAGTCCTAGGAGAGTTACAGCTGTTTGGAGACCTGTCCCGTGACACTTTGGCTAAAAGACGCTCTCTACACCCCATCACTTCCATTTTACGTAAAGAGAACATTATGTATCGATGGGGCTTCCCTACAAAATTGCTGATTTCCCGAGAGGGCTCCACTGTGGCAATTACGAATGTCGAGGATGGTAAAAGGATCCTCGCGAAATGGAACATTGCAAGCCTTCCCCCACAAGCATCTTCTGACGGTGGCCTCCAGCGGGACTGGGCCTAGTCGGTGGCGATTGTTTGAGTATACTTTCTATCTCCTGTTTGCACTGTTCTTGTTCATGTTTACCTTAGTCATGTCTTACTAGTAGCTCTACAATGTTGGATGTATTTATTGTGGGATCTCATTTTGTTTCAGCACCGGGCTCCAATAATGTTTAGGAAGTTTTGAGGTCCTCATGTGTGTCCCCTGGGTGTCTCTCCTGCCCATCCTGGGTGCCCTCAGTCCCATCTCTCTGTTTCACCCGATCCTCATGCAGAGGGTACCTTGGCTGGGAGCGGGGGAGGCCCGAGGGTACAGATATGGAATATGGTAGAGCTACGTCTTAAAATGTTTGTTTCTTTAAAGGTGAGGGCAGTTAGGCCACTAACCCCCCAGTCTAGTTTAGAGACGCCATGGTTAGGCGTCCAAATGTGCCCCCGAGAGGGGCGAATTTTTCTTTCCTTCTGCTTTGTCTACTCTTTCTTCTCTTCTGTCGCCCCCCCTCTGTTAGATAGTCCCCCCGGGTTCTCGAGTCATACTGTCAAAGTTGTAATTATTGGTCTGGTTGCATACGTCTTTATTTTATCTTTTGTAATACTACAATGGTTAACATAGTATCTATGAATGTGAAGGGGCTTAACTCCCCCCATAAAAGGAAGTTAGCCCTCAATTACTTTCATAAACTTAAAGCGCACATAGTTGCCCTCCAAGAGACACATTTTATTAAGTCTGCACCCCCGCAGTTCTCTAATACGCGATTCCCACACTGTTACTTCGCAAATGGCTCGGCAAAGAAGGCCGGGGTTGCAATTCTGATTTCTCAGCACTGTCCGTTCTCATTCACCTCGCAATATAGTGACCCCGAAGGGAGATATCTAATTGTGTCAGGTCAACTTGAAAATAAGGAGGTAACTTTAGTGTCCTGCTACGCCCCTAATACTAAACAGCTGACGTTTTGTAGAAAACTCTGCGCCAAGGTACGACAACTGTCCAAAGGCGCGTTGCTCCTGCTAGGCGACTTTAACCTCACTGCTGACCCTGAAATTGACAACTCCCGCAGACAGACTCCGTGTCCCGGTCAGCTTCGTAGGAATGCGCAGGGATTCCGCCAACTGCTGGCGGAACATGACTTGCTGGACGTCTGGCGCGTTAAACACCCGACCGTCCGGGATTACACATACTATTCACATGTACACTCCACCTACTCCAGAATTGATTTTGCTTTAGCAGACAAATGGACCTCCCAGTCCATTAGCGCCATATCTATCCTCCCCATGTCATGGTCCGATCACTCCCCATTGTTTATTAAGTGGCACATAGCCAATAGACTCGTCTCTCCTGGTCCCTGGCGCTTGGGTAAACAAAGTCTTCTCAACCCAGAAACTAAGCAGGCTATCCAATCTACTATAACCCATTATCTCTCTGAGAACTGCCCTCGGGACACATCAGTCTTTAACTTTTGGTGCGCCCTTAAGGCAGTGCTTCGGGGAACTGCAATACAAATAGCGGCGAGACTCAAACGGGAATACCGAAAAAACCTTGCCTCTGCTGAACGCAAAGTTTCCTCTTTGGAAGACTCCCATAAAAGAGACCCGCATAACCGGACTCTCTTGAAACAGCTGCAGACTGCTAGAGATGTGGTAAACTCCTTCTATTTGGCGGAGGTCCACCGTAACATACACAGGTTAAATCAAAAGTTCTATGTACATGGAAACCGAGCCAGTAGACTACTGGCAAGCAAACTACGAGGTAGAAAGGCTAGGGGTAAGATACATACTATTTACTCGGATAAGGGTGCTAGAGTCCATGATCCGGACGAAATTGCGACAGTATTTGCGACTTACTACTCTAAACTTTACAATTTAAAAGACGACAGTTCTACCTTCCAGCCCACTAGGGGTGCCATCCGGGACTTTCTTGATAGTCTCGAGCTCCCCTCGTTGTCTCCAGAAATGTGTAGAGATATTGGTTCCCCCTGGACCTTAACCGAGATAGAAATAGCTATAGATTCTTTACCTAAAGATAAGACACCGGGCCCGGATGGCTATCCCTCAGCTTTTTATAAATCCTTCAGAGACAGTCTGGCCCCGGTTTTGCTTTCAGTGTTCAATGAGGCCTCAGAGAGGGGTAGTTTCCCCAAAGAAATGTTGGAAGCTCAAATTGTAGCCATCCCTAAACCAGGGAAGTCCCATACCTCTGTACAAAACTTCAGACCAATTGCTCTGCTGAACTCAGACCTTAAGATATACGCCAAAATGGTCGCTAATCGTATTAGTCCTCTTCTCCCTTCCCTAATTCACCCTGACCAGGTTGGCTTTGTGCCGAACCGCCAAGCCCCGGACAATACACGGAAGGTAATAGACATCATTGAGCACTGCTCAGCAAAACGGGAACCTCTTCTAGTTCTCTCATTGGACGCCGAGAAGGCGTTCGATAGACTAAATTGGGATTTCATGCAGCTGACGCTGGAGAAGTTTGGCTTCGCCGGACGGATCATGGACTCTATCCTAGCATTATACTCCTTGCCCTCGGCAAGGGTTTATGTGAACGGATGCACCTCTCCGAGTTTTGATATTACTAACGGCACCCGACAGGGTTGCCCTCTATCCCCTCTTATTTTTATTTTGGCAGTTGAACCCCTGGCTGCTAGGATCAGATCTCATGATTCGATTAAGGGACCAATTATAGGAGGTGTAGCACATAAAGTTAGCTTATTTGCAGACGATGTCTTACTATGCTTAACAGATCCTGAAGACTCCCTCCTGACCCTACACTCGGTCCTTCAACAATACTCAGACGTTTCATATTATAGACTCAACACCTCTAAAACGGAAGCCCTTCCGTTCCACATTTCTTTAAACGCGATCTCTAGAATGAAAGACCTATACAGATATGCCTGGCAGACCCATTCCTTGAAGTACTTAGGGATTCATTTGGCTGGAGAGGAGGAGCTGATTAATCGTAATTTTGACCTTTTATTAAAAGCTTTTGCGGAGCTGACTGGGGAATGGATGATGCATGAGGTCTCCTGGCTAGGTCGGATTGCCGCGGCTAAAATGGTGCTCCTCCCCAAACTTATGTACTTGTTTCGTGCCATACCGAGGCCCCTCCCCAAGCTGTTATATATTAAATTTAATCAAATCATAACCAAGTATGTGTGGAGAGGCTCCCGGCCAAGAGTTGCTAAAAAGACCCTGGTTTTGCCCAAAAGTGCGGGTGGCGTTGCTTTTCCAGATTTGGAACTATACCATATGGCCTGTATCTTGAACCAAACTAGGGATTGGTTCACCGTCGAGAATCCGAAATCATGGGTGATGGTGGAGGCCACTTGCATGCACCCGGTTGCGCTCCCTGATCTCTTGTGGATGCCTCCTTCCGTTGCGAAAGCCAAGGGAAGGTCCTGTAAGTCAGTTGAAACTACTCTGGGTGCGTGGCACAAGTTGGTATTGTCTTCAGATGAGATTACTTTGCCATGCTCCCTTCTATCGCTAGACTCCTTCTCTACCATGATTTTTAATATAGACCTCAGCGACTGGAGGAGGAAAGGCCTCTCCTCCCTAAGTGACTTGTATGTGGCAGGCTCCCTTCTCCCCTTCTCCCGACTACAGGAGCTATATGGCATACGGTCTCAAGATTTTTTTAAATACCTACAGCTGAGGAGTTGGATACACTCCTTCCCTAAATTTGCTGGCTCTAGAACCTCTCTCCCAGCATATATTAAGCTCCATTTGATGTCACCGAGGTATAGGGGCGGGATCTCCTGGTGGTATAAACTCCAATTAGCAAACTCCACACATACCAAATTGAGGGCACAGACTCTATGGGAGAGGGACTTAAACAGAGCCCTCTCGAATGAGGACTGGGACGGAATATTTAGATCCTGTTTCACAATTTCAAAATGCATAAATCACTCTGAAATGTTCTTTAAGCTCATACAGAGGGCTTACTTTACCCCAGAAAAGCAACACAGAATCTGGCCCTCACAATCCAAATTCTGCTGGAGAAACTGCGGATATACAGGAGACATATTTCATGTCTTCTGGAAATGCCCTTTACTCAGCCGCCTATGGAGTGATGTGTTCCAACTGATTAATACGGTTTTGGGCTCCTCTATCCCTATGGACCCCGCTTTAGCGCTCTTCCACCTTCATACAGACCACCTCCCTCCAGGCGACAGATACGTCTTGGGCCAGATCTTAGTTGCCACTAAAGCTGCTATAGCTCAATTATGGAAAACAGATAATGTCCCGTCCCTGGTAGTTATACAACAAAAAGTCCATAGGCACTTTGTTTATGAAACAGCTGAAGCCAGATACTTGCCCTCTTCTTCCTCTATTCTCATGAAATGGTCTAAATGGTCTACATATAATACCGAACTAGATTCTTCATTTGTAGTTGCCCCGCTATTTGCTGTGACAGAGTTAAATGAGCTCAATGCCCCCTGACCGCCTATTTCTCTCTGTATCCTGTGCATTAGCCTATTTATGCATATGTGCCTATCGTAGATCTTTACAGTATATTTTTGTACACTTCACCAAAAGTATGTAACCATGTATTGTAGTGTATTTCACTTTATGTCTGACTCTGAACCCTCCCCCAATGTTTTCCCTACTTCTTTTTTTTTCTGTTTCCCTGACTTATTTGTACAAAAAAGAGAGAGGAGGATTCCTTTTTTTCTTCCCTCTCACCATTCAATAAAAATTTAATGTTTAAAAAAAAAAAAATGTGAATAGGGGGTACTGTGTGGAATAAGGTGTACTGACGGGATGCAGTTAATTTCCAAAATGACGGGATACCGGCAGTTAAAATACCAACACTGGAATCCCGACAGGAGGGAAAATGCTGGCAGTCAAAATCTCGACCGCTGCCCAATATTCCCACTCGGGTGGTGGTCCATGCCACCCTCCGAGGGGAAATATAATAGTGTGGTGAGCAAAGATTGCCATTGAGCCCAAAGCATGGTGGGCATAGCGAGCCCACAAGGGAACATACTGCTCTTGAGGTCGGGATTCCGACTGTCGGGATTCTGGCATCGGTATTTTAACTCTTGAAGCCAAAGTGATGATTCAAATAAGTAAGAGTAAATATGCCATTACCCAAATTGACAATATTAGAACGTATATTCTTTCTTGTTATATCCACTGGGTGGTGCGCCCAGAGTCAGATATAAATGCAGACACAGCAAACCAAAGAAAAAGTAGACTCTTGTGTGGGTGCACTCTTATTCTATTCAATAAATATTGTACAAAAGTTCAGAATGAATTAGTATCCCACTGACAATGTAGCAAGATTCCTATTAGGTAGGAATCAGCAATGATAAAAAACTAAGAGATGTTCTGGTCTGCCTCTTAATAAAGAGAATTAAAAAGATGTAGACACATCAGTACTACATCTATTTTACACTGACCGCACAGATTATACTGTATTGCTGAGACCCCAAAGGGTCAATATACACTTGGGAAAACCTACACACCTGTTTATATAGTTGTGAGAACCTATTACATTGATAGAAGCAATACTGCTAGTCATAAAGACATTCTTAATAAAGGGTTGGCATAAGAATCCGCTAAACAGTAATTTGCTAATGCACAGATGGAAAAAGTGGTCATCCTGCTGTTAGTGTTTAGCTTTGAATCATGCATCTATATTAGTCCGATTTCTCTACAACACTGGGTATTCCCTGGGGGTCTCCCTCCCAAGTATTGACCAAGCCCTATACTGTTTGGATGAAGTATGGATGGCCATCGGTCAGCCAAACCTAGTATGAGTTTTTCAATTGTTTAAGGAAATTGAGCTATGAGTATGTTAATTATTTCAGCAACAGAACTACAACATTGCAGTACTTGGTAAAGTGTATTGTAGAGGTCAACAAACATTATCATCAATTATAGTGCTCATTTAAAAAAATTGCAAATGCATTGCATCACTAAAATCAAAGCTAAAATAAAGGGAAAGTATTTTGTTCGGCGTTCATTTAAATAATTACTTTTTTATCTTAACTAGTTTTTAAAAAAAATTCTATGCAAAAGAAAAGCAAATTATAAATACTACACTGTTAATTTATGTATAAACTGTTATTTGTCATTGAAGCGTACAATCAATAACATGACAACTATTGTACAACACCAACATAAATCAACATGGTGGAGTAAAATGAAAGTACTGACAATCCTATTTTTTTCTTATTAAAACAAAACAGAGGGATTCCAAAGCCTAGTCATTGTCTTAATTGGTATATGTTCTTATTGTGACATGGAAGCATGCCAGTAGGTTCTGAACATTACATTTATTATTATCATAACTCCAGTTGTCATCTGGGATAAGTAATATTAAATAATTTGCAGCATTAGTGTCTGGACTGTTTTGTAAAGAAAACACTATGTCTTCATGGACAAAAAATATATAACCATTTCAGAAAATAACTAGTTATGATTTTAATATGATAAATGTGTTCAGTTCTGAGCAGATCAATATTTTGTTTTGAACTTCTACCACCAGAATTACTAAGATACTGTAGTATAAAGTCTATAAACACTGTACATTTACTTGTCTCAGTAGAACTTGATTTGATTGCATACAGTATAGATTTTATCTTATCTTCAGATTGTAAATTATTTTCAGAAAAGTTCTCATTCCAACTGTATTTTGAAAATACTACAATTATTTATCAGTACTGGACATAACAGCTGATAATGCTTAGTAATTTTTCTTTCTTTTTTACTTTTTTTCTCAGTTCTCCTTATTTCTACTTCTTTCGTGTGTCATATTCAAAAATGCTTTAATTAATTATATGCATAAAATGGGTGTGGATCGTTGGGTCAAAAGTAACTAGGTCAACAGTCATTAGGTTGACCACTAATGGTCGACAGTGACTATGTCGACACATAAAAATAGGTCGACACTGTCATTAGGTTGACATAGATAAGGTCGACATGGAAAAGCGTAGACATGATTTTTTTTTTACATTTTGGGTGTCGTATTCCTCGTAAAGTGGCCGGGAACCCCAATTTGTGCTCCGTGTCCGCTCGCATGGCTCACTTCACTCACCATGCTTCTGGCAAGGTACCTTGCTCCACTACCGCTGTGCTCAGCACAGGTTACTATTCCCAATTGTAGTCCACGCGGATCGTAAAGTAAGAAAAAGTCCACATTGGCCCTCATTCCGAGTTGATCGGTCGCAAGGCGAATTTAGCAGAGTTACACACGCTAAGCCGCCGCCTACTGGGAGTGAATCTTAGCTTCTTAAAATTGCGACCGATGTATTCGCAATATTGCGATTACTAACTACTTAGCAGTTTCAGAGTAGCTCCAGACTTACTCTGCCTGTGCGATCAGTTCAGTGCTTGTCGTTCCTGGTTGACGTCACAAACACACCCAGCGTTCGCCCAGGCACTCCCACCGTTTCTCCGGCCACTCCTGCGTTTTTTCCGGAAACGGTAGCGTTTTCAGCCACACGCCCCTGAAACGCCGTGTTTCCGCCCAGTAACACCCATTTCCTGTCAATCACATTACGATCGCCGGAGCGAAGAAAAAGCCGTGAGTAAAAATACTTTCTTCATAGTAAAGTTACTTGGCGCAGTCGCAGTGCGAACTTTGCGCATGCGTACTAAGCGGATTTTCACTGCGATGCGATGAAAAAGAACGAGCGAACAACTCGGAATGAGGGCCATTGTTTTTTACAAATGTGAAAAATTCATGTTGAACTTTTCATGTGTCGACCTTTGCCAAGTCGACCCAGTGACCATGTCGATCTAATGCATGTCGACCAATAGTGGTCAACCTTATGAGTGTTGACCTAAGTGTTGTTGACCTAAAGACTGGATACCACATAAAATGCTTGGTTACTGAAAGCAATCTAAATTGTTATGGTCAAAGAGTTCACTTAAACTGACCATACACCTAAATATTTATTGTCCAATCTAACTGTTTGGAATGAAAATCTGGTAATATATGACAGCAAATGACAATTGAACATTTGCTCCAAAATACCGGAAAACTGACAAAAATGGTTGTTCAGACAAATTGAATCACACGGATTGAACCAATTTGTCTGCTTGACTATTTTTGTTTGTTTTTCAGCACTTGGGAGCAAGTGGTCAAATGTTATTTGCTCCCATACGTTACCAGATTTTCATTCCAACCAGCCAGATTAGATAATAAATCTGTAGATGTATGGCCAGTCCTAGATTGCAAAGCATGCCTTCATTGGGTCAATTTGAACACCAAGACTATCTCATCACTTTCTATTGCTCTCTTTCTTAGTATACAGATGGATCCGCGCTCATCTGAGGTGGTTCCATCGCAGGCATGCACTCCCGGCATGACTAGGCGATCCATCCGCCTACTCACACTGGGAGTGCACAGAGACACTCCCATTGTGAGCGTCTCTGTCTTGGCTTGCGGACGGAGATGCTCTCCATTCAAGTGAATGGGGCGCATCTCCTTCACGACTAGCGTGGCACAATTTGTACATCAGGATGACCCACATCCGATGTGAGTTGTATCATGATTTCCCTTGAACTCCCTGGCAGATCCCTGGCAGTCGCAGACACGAGTGACACACAATGTGCTAACGACCTGTCGTTAAATGATCGATTGTGTGCCTCACAAAAAAAGTCCAGTGAAATACCACTCAAAATTGTGCGATGCTTCGTATGTGCATGAAACATGGTATGATGTGCATAAGATTATGGTGGATATGCAGGGCTGCCATCAGAAACTGTGGGGACTAGGTCTGACCAAATAGGCAGGGCCCCCTTCTTACAAAAAATATTTTAGTCAGATAGTGCTGCACAGAACCCCCCTGTATGCTGTGTCCTCCTCCAGTCTATAATAGTATTGATGACAGCCAGCCCAGGGCCCCCTTCTGCCTCTCTCACAAGTACATAAATACATACTTAGCCCTTGCTGTGAAAATCCGACATCCTCTCTCCCACTCTGTCTGCTTCTGAGCTCTTCAGTCTGGCGCAGTGGCTCCTCTTCTCTTCACTGGTGCTGCATGACGTCATGACGCCATGATGTCATGCCGTGCCACATCCTACAATAACTTTATTGAACAGCAAGCTGGTAGGGATCTTTCCTGCAGCTTGCTAACTAGGATCTGCAGCGGGTGGCGGGCAGCAGCCTGCGGACCGGTGATAACGGGAGAAGGGAAGTGGCACAGGGTATTTGAGAATACTGGCATTGGCAGCCTCGAGCAATACCGCCCATGCAAAGAGTAGTACTAGCAGCGGTGGCCGTAGATAGTCCCACCAGCTGCAGCGAGCAGTATGAGCAGCCTGGGCGCTCCACTCTCTGTCACAGTGGCCATTCCCTTGATGGCAGTCCTGATTGCATGTATGATCAGAGGATGCAACATTCTACCCATGAGGACACGCATCGCATCGTAATCATACCCAAAACATGCACAGTGTGCACACAATGCATCGTATGAGCCGTCGAAATTGTGTATTCATACACGATATTAACCTAGTGTATGGCCAATTTATGACCAGCATAAGATTTTATTTATAAGCTTTAGCATTTTGTTTATCATGCAGGGACTGTGTATTTTTGTCTTGTATATTGTATGGTACAGAAACACTAAAGCAGGCACTGATTACCACCTGTAGATCAGCTTCTTAAATATATTTCCATACAAATTATGTTTGTGCTGTTGCATTTTTTATTTATTTGAAAAGAGTTGTGGTGGATGGGTGCTGTGGTGTAGCCTGATCAGAATCACCCTCCAGTAGTAGTTGGTGTCCAATTTCAGTGTGAGGATTTGCCTGCAAAAAAACATTGTGGACCCAATTTTGGATTACCATGGGTACTGTATGTGTGCTCCCGAGACCCATGTTATCCAATTAAAAAAAAATTCATGCAGGGTTTTATGCTTTGAAATGCTTTGTCATCTCATCTTTCCACTGTGGAGGAGGATTCTGGAAAGGGAGGTGGAGGCTGGGAGGTAACTGCTGGGAGATGCAGTTCTCCCTGCTGCTGCCTCCAGACAAACACATGGGGGTTACACACATGGGAAAGGGGTTTACACACACACACCAGGGTCACACACCTGACAGGGGTCTCACACACATTCTTACACA
The DNA here is from genome assembly GCF_028390025.1 of Pseudophryne corroboree. Taxonomy (NCBI): domain Eukaryota; kingdom Metazoa; phylum Chordata; class Amphibia; order Anura; family Myobatrachidae; genus Pseudophryne; species Pseudophryne corroboree. The sequence goes on along the minus strand of NC_086445.1, from coordinate 373,528,344 downwards.
TTCACACATACTTACACACACTGCTGCTGCAGAAGACCGGAAACCCGACAAGCTTGAGAAAGAAGACACCGCTCCAGAAGGTGAGTAATTAGGGACTAATTAAGCTAATCGGAAACTTCCAATTGCTTAATAAGTCATTGGTGCTACAGGAATTCCCAATGATTTTTCCTAAAAATAATGTTTTTAGGAAAAATCAGACTTGCTCAGGGGGTGTGAGAAAAAAAGCTGTGGTGATGCCTATAGAGATCAGCTGCAGCTCATTTCCTCTCCTGCTATTGAATAGAAAAAACACTTTGGCTGTCGGAAAAAGACAGCACCTATGGCTTTTTAAAAAATGAGTGCACAATTGAGTATGCCCATATGCAGGCATTGATTGCCACCTGTAGTTCAGCTTCTTAAATAGCTTCCCATGCAAATTATTTTTGTTCTGTTGCATTTTTCCATTGAGTAGACTTAATTATTTGAAAAGAGATGTGGTGGATGGGTGCTCCTGCGTAGCCTGATCTTAAACTTCCAGTAGTAATGTTTGAATTTGCAAGTATAGTAACACAGATAATAGTTTTGCACAGAAAATATTTTTGCAATAAATCAGTATCCATGCTCCATTTTTGCAAAAGATACACACAGTTAATCACTTAACTGATGATTTTTCCCTTCAAAACCGATTATACTAATTTTTTTGCCCTACTGTAACTCACTGACTGATTGACTGACTGACTAACTGACTAACTCATCACTAATTCTCTTACTTCCCGATATGTTAGGAAGATGAAAGTTAACATAGGTATTCTGCAGGTGGGAAAAGGAAAAACTACATAATTGGAATCTTAAAAAACCTCCCCTAAGGTTTTGAAAAGGGTGTTGACATAATGACATCATTACCGATGTGTGGCTTGCATTGCGAGAACGATAACGCCCAAACGGACAATCAGCTAAAAATGTGGGTTGCACCTCCAGAATCAGAATGAGCTTTATTGGCCAGGTATACTTGCGTATACTAGGAATTTGTCTTCGGTTTGCTATACAACAGCCAAGTAGGTAACAGATAAGTAGTTGTGGGGGCAAGTAAAGTCATACAGATAGGTATACCGTAGGGACACAAGTTAGTTACATGTACGTCTAGTCAGTCAATGTTCAGGAGTTCAGCAGGCGACCCTGTAGTGCCTGCCTGAAGGAACCAAGTTAAACATGCTGTGACCGGGGTGTAGCTGGTCCTTTACTGTCTTTGTTGCCCGCTTTTTAGCTATGGACAGGTACATGTCCTGGACTGAGGGAAGGTCGGCCCCAATGATCTTCTCTGTGGTTCTGACCACCCTTTGTAGCCTGCATCTGTTCCTCATGCTGGTGGAGCTGTACCATACCAGTATCGAGGAGCACAGTACCGACTCCACAATCGCAGAGTAGAAGAGGAGCAGAAGCTTCTGTGGGATGTTGAACTTCCTTAGTTGCCTGAGAAATAACAACCTCTGCTGCACTTTCCCGACAGTGGGGACAGCGTTGGACCCCCATTTAAGATCCCGGGAAATTGTGGTCCCATGAAACTTGAAGAAGTCCACTAGCGATACGACACTGTCAGCAATCATTAGCGGAGGTGCACTAGCTGACTTCTTCCTGAAGTCCACTATCATCTCTGCAGTTTTGAGGGGGTTGAGCTCTAGGGTTGTTGTGGATGCACCACTGGGCCAACTGGTCTACCTCCCGTCTATAGGCCGATTTGTCCCCGTCCTTGATGAGGCCGATGACGGTGGTCTATGTGGCGAATTTGATGATCTTTACTGATTGCACCTCTGAGGGGCAGTTATTTGTGTACAGGGAGAAGAGCAGTGGTGAGAGGACATAGCCCTGAGGGGCACCTGTACTAATGGACTGTGCTTGAGAGGTGAATTCCCCCGCTTTCACCACCTGTATCCTATCTGTCAGGAAGTCTACTATCCAGGAACAGGTAGCTTCTGGGACCCTTAGGAGAAGTAATTTGGGGTGGAGGATGCTGGGGACAATTGTATTGAAGGCCGAGCTAAAATCGACAAACAGGACCCTCGCGTAGGTATCAGGAATGTCTAGGTGCTGTAGAATGTAGTGCAGGCCCAGGTTGACTGCATCCTCAACACACCAATTCGATCAATTGGCGATCGATAGGCAATATGCCCCAGAATCTTTGCTCATCAAGCTCACAAAAATATACACCCTAGTTTAGATTTCCATACAGTTGAGGCCCCACTGTTTCTGGTACAATCTAATATCAGCTTACTTATGCTTCCTGTGGGATCACCCTACAAAGAATTAAAATGTATTTCTAGTTCACCTAATTTAATGTGGACTTACACTAAATTTACTGTGGCTTTTTCCTGATGGTTTATCAATAATAATAGGATTTTAATACCTACCGGTAAATCCTTTTCTCCTAGTCCGTAGAGGATGCTGGGGTCCACTTCAGTACCATGGGGTATAGACGGTTCCGCAGGAGCCATGGGCACTTTAAGACTTTTCAAGGGTGTGAACTGTCTCCTCCCTCTATGCCCCACCTCCAGACCGCAGTATAGGAACTGTGCCCAGGGAGATGGACCTTTCGAGGAAAGGATTTACTTTAAATTTAACGGTGAGATTCATACCAGCTCACACCTCAACCATGCCGCACAACATGGCATTCAACATAACACACGCCAACAGGCATGAACCATTTGCAGCAACATGCTGAAAATAATTGTAACACAACGCTTGTGTAACTACAACAAAGTAACTACTGCACTGGGTCGGGTGCCCAGCATCCTTTACGGACTAGGAGAAAAGGATTTACCGGTAGGTATTAAAATCCTATTTTCTCATACGTCCTAGAGGATGCTGGGCTGCTTCAGTACCATGGGGTTATACCAAAGCTCCAGTACGGGCAGGAGAGTGCGGATGACCCTGCAGCACCGATTGACCAAACTTGAGGTCCTCATCGGCCAAGGTGTCAAACTTGTAGAACTTTGCAAACGTGTTTGACCCTGACCAAGTAGCTGCTTGGCAAAGTTGTAATGCTGAGACCCCCCAGGCAGCCGCCCAGGATGAGACCACCTTTATAGTAGAATGGGCATTTACCGACTTCGGTATCGGCAAGCCTGCCATGGAATGAGCATGCTGAATTGTCCCTCTGATCCAGTGCACAATAGTCTGCTTAGAAGCAGGACACCCAATCTTGTTGGGAGCATACAGGAAAAACAGAGCCTCTGTTTCCCTTTTGGGCTAGGATCCGGCGTTTAACAGCCATGCCATCAAACGTAGCCGCGGTAAGTCTCGATACACACACGGCCCCTGCTGCAGCAGGTCCTCGCAAGGAGGAAGAGGCCAAGGATCTTCTATAAGCAACTCCTGAAGATCTGGATACCAAGCCCTCCTTGGCCAGTCTGGGGTAATGAGGATTGCTTGAACCCTTGTTCTTCTTATGATTTTTAGAACTTTCAGTATCAGTGGAAGTGGAGGGATGACATATACCGACCGAAACACCCACTAGGTCACCAGTGCATCCACTGCTATTGCTTGAGGGTCTCTCAACCTGGAACAATATCTCTGAAGCTTCTTGTTGAGACGAGATGCCATCATGTCTACTTAAGGAACTCCCCAAAGACTTGTCACCTCTGTGAAGAGTTCTTGGTGGAGGCCCCATTCTCCTGGATAGAGATCGTGTCTGCTTAGGAAGTCTGCTTCCCAGTTGTCCACTCCCAGAATGAAAATTGCTGACAGAGCTCTTGTATGCCTTTCTGCCCAGAGGAGGATCTTTGTCACCTCTGCCATCGCCGCTCTGCTTTTCGTTCCGCCTTGATGGTTTATGTACGCGACTGCTGTTACATTGTCCGACTGGATCTGCATGGGTTGATCTTGAAGAAGATGTACCGCTTGTAGAAGGCCATTGTAAATGGCTCTCAACTCCAGAATGTTTATGTGAATGCAGGTTTCCTGACTTGACCATTTTCCTTAGAAGCTTTCCCCCTGTGTGACTGCTCCCCAACCTCAGAGACTTGCATCTGTAGTTACTAGGACCCAGTCCTGAATCCTGAGCCTGCATCCCTCTAGTAGGTGAGAACTGTGTAGCCACCACAGGAGCGAAATCCTGGCTTTGGAGGACAGGATTATCTTCTGGTGCATGTGTAGGTGGGATCCGGACCACTTGTCCAACAGGTCCCACTGGAATACTCTGGCATGGAATCGGCCAAACTGTATGGCCTCGTAGGCCACCACCATTTTCCCCAACAACCGAATGCATTGATGTATTGACACTCTTGTTGGTTTCAAAATATGTTTGACCATTCTCTGGATTTCCAGAGCCTTTTCTACTGGAAGAAATACTCTCTGTACTTCTGTGTCCAGTATCATCCCCAGAAAGGACAATCTTGTCGTCAGTTCCAATTATGACTTCGGAAAATTCATGATCCAACTGTGTTGTTGGAGTACTGACAGGGAGAGTGCAATGTTCTGCACCAACCATTCCCTGGATCTCGCTTTTATCAGGAGATCGTCCAGGTAAGGCATTATATTGACTCCTTGTTGTCGAAGGAGGACCATCATCTCTGCCATCACCTTGGTGTATACCATTGGTGCCATGGAGAGCCCGAATGGCAACGTCTGGAACTGGTAATGGCAATCCTGTACTGCAAATCTCAGATAAGCTTGGTGAGGAGGATAAATGGGAACATGCAAGTAAGCATCTTGTATGTCTACTGACACCATGAATTCCCCTTGCTCCAGACTGAAAATCACTGCCCTCAGAGATTCCATCTTGAACTTGAACCTTTTGAGGTAGAGATTCAGATTTTTCAGGTTTAAAATTGGTCTGACCGAGCCGTCTGGCTTCGGAACTACGAAAAGGCTTGAATAAAAACCTTCTCCTTGCTCTGACAAGAGTACCAGGACAATGACTTGATCCTGACATATTTTTTGAATTGCAGCTGTTACGACTTCTCTGGAAGAGAAGCTGGCAAGGTCGATTTGAAAAATCGGCATGGGGGGACATCTTGAAACTCCAGTTTGTATCCATGGGACACTATTTGTAAGACCCATGGGTCCAGGCCAGATTGAAGCCAGATCTGACTGAAAAGTTTCAGATGTGCTCCCACCGAGCGGACTCCCACAAGGGAGCCCCAGCATCATGCTGCAGATTTGGCAGAATCAGGGGTTGATTTCTGCTCCTGCGATCCTGGAGACGCTGCGGATTTCTTTCCTCTTCCCCTTCCTCTACCTGCAAAGAAGGGGGAACCTTTGGCCTTTTTATATTTGTTGGTCCGAAAGGACTGCATGTGAGAGTGCTGTGTCTTTTTCACCGGTGCAGGAGCATAAGGCAAGAATGTTGACTTACCTGCGGTAGCTGTAGAGACTAACGCATCCAGCCCATCTCCAAACAAGGCATCACCTTTATACGGGGGAGCCTCCATATTTCTTTTGGAATCTGCATCAGCATTCCACTGGCGAATCCACAATGCCCTCCAAGCTGATACTGCCATGGTAGCGGCTTTTGAACCCAATAGTACAATATCTTTCATGGCTTCTAGCATGTATGCAGCAGCGTCTTTGCTATGATCTAATATTAGGAGTATCTCGTCTCTATCTATCGAGTCAATTTTTGATGACAAGTTATCAAACTTGCGGTCTGCCGGCTCCTTCAGTGAAGCCGTCCCAGGTGCAGGGAGAATCACCTGTTTAGTTAACCTTGACTGGGCACTGTCTAATACGGGGGTTGACTCCCATCTTTTCCTGTCCTCTGCTGGGAAAGGATAAGCAACCTGAATCCTTTTGGAAATCTGAAATTTCTTTTCAGGGTTTACCCAAACTCCCTCAAATAGAGTATTAAGCTAATGCAAATTTTTCTTTCTTTATAAAAATATGCCTTCTCCTGAGGTACAGGAGGGGCTTCCGTAACTTCCAAAACTACCTTTATAGTAACAATCATATATTGAATGCTTTTTGCCAATTTAGGATCTATCCCCCTGGAATCACTATCGTCAACACAGGAATCAGAGTCCGTGTCAGTATCAGTATGTACTATTTGTACAAATGGTCTCTTATGTGACCCAGAGGGGTCGCCTGCGGATGAAAAGGCAGAACTATGAAAAATCACATCTTTCACTGATTTTCTCCAGCTCTCTGCATGAGACTCAGACTTATCTAATCTCTTACTGATATGATTCACACTATCACGTAATTCTTTCACCCATTCAGGCTCGTGGTGTGCCGGCAGCGCCACCACATTACAACTCTGTGTCCCCAAAATGGCTCCCTCAGGGGAAGAGCTCCCTGCCTCAGACATGTCACACACGTGCACACACACACCACAGACACTCCGGGGCTTATAGGGGACAGACCCACAGTAAAATCTGTCAGAAGGACACAGTTAGGATTTGCCAGTTCACAACCCAGCGCCAGTAATAAATTGTCTTTGAAACACAAAATGCCCACTGACATGCAGCGCTTTTATAATGGTAATCACACAATATATAGCACCAAATTTCATTGTGCCCCCCTGTTTTGGACCCTGATACTTGGTTCAGCAGTGGAGGAGGACCAGCGTTCTTCTCTGCAGCCTGGAAGGAGAGAAAATGGCGCTGAGCGGTGTGCTGGCTGACTGAGGAGGAAGCCCCGCCCCCGTAATGGCGTGTTTCTCCTCAGCATTTATGAGGTAATTTTTTATACTGGTGGGGGTAGGACTGTGCCTCAGCATCTTTTGCCCCTTTATTTGCCAGTTTTACTAGGTTTCATGCTGCCCAGGGCGACCCCCCGTGTCCTGCACCCTGCAGTGCCTGTGTATGTGTGGGTAGCATGGCGCGCAGCATTCCTGCCCGCTGCGCGGCAGGCTTAGACTGGACCACAGGGGTACAGGGGAAACCACCGGTGGGCCCCACTGCCTGGGGGCCCACCTCCTGCTCTAAGGATTAGGTTCCAGACTGTGCACTTGAATTATACATTATACATAAGTTACCTTATACTGGGCTATGGTGTATTTTCTACAGTGCATTGCTATTATTAATCTGGTTCATTATCATGCATTCAGCAGCTGAATTTACTGTACATATTTATGAAGGGTCCAAGATGTTGCACTCTCTAATGGTTAGTCAAACCAATGAGGTGGCAGGCCACACCCCCTCCGCGGACTTGCCACACCCGTAAACATGGGCCCCTACCATCGCATTCCCCGGTGGGCCCTACATGCCCCAGTCCGACACTGCTGCGCGGTACTTGTTAGCCATCACGATGTCTGAAGAATTCTTCTTACACTGATCTGTCTTCTGACTTCTGGCTCTGTAAGGGGGGTGACGGCGGGCTGTGCGAGTGAGCACATAGCCGCATCTAGCGTTCAGTCCCCTTCAGGAGCTAATGGTGTCCTGTTAGCCAGAAGAAGAGCCATGAAACTATTCAGGAAGTTGGTTCCTACTTCTTCCCCCTAAGTTCCACGAAGCAGGGAGACTGTTGCCAGTAGTTCTCCCTGAAAATAAAAAACCTAACATAAGTCTTTTTAGAGAAACTCAGTAGAGCTCCCCTGTAGTGCATCCAGTCTGCCTGGGCACATCTTCTAAACTGAGGTCTGGAGGAGGGGCATAGAGGGAGGAGCCAGTTCACACCCTTGAAAAGTCTTAAAGTGCCCATGGCTCCTGCGGAACCGTCTATACCCCATGGTACTGAAGTGGACCCCAGCATCCTCTAGGACGTATGAGAAATCTGGTTATAGAATGCTACTGCCATACTTGACTTAGTAACAGTGGCGTCACAAGGTGGGTGCTGGGGGTGTGGCCCACACGCAGGTTTCACCCACCGAGGGGTGACACCAAAGTGCCTGCTCCTGCTCAATGACAGGAGCCAGGTGCTGCACTGTAACATTACATGCAGCAACCCAGCTTCTGTCACCGTGTAGAAGCAGGCAACAGAGAAACGCTAGTCTCTGGGGGCAGCCCGCAACTCCCGCAACCTCAGAGTGATGAAATGTGGGTCGGGGCACTTAGCCATGCCCCCTCCAGTGGGTCACCTGCTTAGCCATGCCCCCTCCCGTGAAACCATGCCCCTTTTTCAACTGCGGCCGCACCAGGTGCAAAAGAGGTGAGTGATGCCTCTGCTAAGTAATAAGGGGTAGGGGTGTTATTACACAAAAATTTAGTTTATAAGGGTATGTGATTGAAATCTGCTAGACCTGGAAAGTGGCAAAACCTTCAAATATTATTGTTGAATAAATTAGTTTAGTTGGGAGACTAGCAATGCTGGATCTGTATCTTCTGTGCGTGCAAATCATAGCCTATCATTGTCTTGCCTAATTAAGTTAATTCAGAAGCCAGCCCTGATATCGAATAATAACTTTCAAATTAATACACAGGTTCATTTCCACCAACCAGCCTCATGACATCAACTTAGTGTAATTAAAATGTAAGTAAATATGTATATTTAACCCAGTGAACCCTGACATTAAATTAATTACATCCCTTGCATTAATTTCTGCTACACTATGGTAATATAGTAACCACCCTACATTACATTATATGACATTATACTATATCACTCCTCTACATAGCAGTGAAACAGTACCTACTGTTACCAACGGGATAATAATTTGATTTCTACATACAGTACTGTAGCATAAAAGCTGTAATACTTGTGTAGGGACCCATTTAAGTTTGAAGGAGATTGTATGCTGAGAATGGCCTAAGATTTAGAGCCAAACAAGCCATTAAGAGGCCATCTTTTCTTGTCTTTGGTGATTTTACCTAGCACCAGTGACAAGCAGTGAGGTGAGGCAGAGCCTTTTTTGGCTATGTAAAGTATATGCAAAATACTAATATTTTATTAGAAGTATCTGCTTTGTATTAGTCTTATGATTTTTATAGTCAAAACACTAGAGTAAAAAGTCTATGGCAGATGAGGTAGTGCCTCTCCTGCCTATCTTTTCTGCACATCTCAGATCAAAACTCACCAAATTTCCAGCGGTATATACTGCTGCACCTGTGTATAATGCACACATGTACCCTTGGGCTCATATATTGCATGTAAATCTGGCTCTGATACTAGCAAGTGCACCCTAAACCACATACCTCACCACAAGTCCCTGCCTAGCACTAATAGGCCCTACACACTGGGCAATTTAACTAGTGTGGAGGCAGCAACGATGAACGATGTGTGGCCCCGCGCTCGTTCATCATTGGTGCCCCATCGCTTGTGCATGCTGGCCAATATAGACGGTCTCGACCATATTTTCATGCACTGCTATGGAGCATGGTGACGGGGTGAGTGAAGAAACTTCACTCCCCCCGTCACTGCCCCCCCCCCCGCCACCGGGTTGCCCGTCGGCCGTATCCGCCACCGGGCAGCTCGGCGGCAGATCGCATAGTGTGTAGGGCCCATAACACTTGCATTTGATGTACAATGGGCTTCTAAGAGGTAGTCTTTAAAAAGAGTGCACACAGTTAACAATTTAAAAAGGTTTTAATATTCAAAATTACGTATAATAAAATATCAATATAAAAAATATTCTGAGTGAGAAAAAAATACAAACAATGAACCAATACCAATAATCAGATTAATTCAGTTCACCTGAAAAACCCCTTGGCGGTAACTGCCAGTACTGTTGGGAGGAGAAACTAGTTATGTTTTAATTCCTGAATTCCCTTGAGACCCCACAGTGAATTCCCTTGAGACCCCACAGTGTCTGCCTACTTTGCTTATTGCTTGCTACAAATTTTCCACTGGATGGCTGTGCTCTCCCTCCCATTGTCTAGTGGACTGAAGGACTCAGATCATATCACCTACAGCACACTAATCTTTTGCTAGGCTAAGCAGCTCACAACTGATCATTTTTGCTGCTGGTGCTGCTCACCCTACATGTGTGAGGGGTTAGGTTGAGCATAGTGCAGCCTGTTTAAATTGCACATTACTGGCTGCACTCTCCCTCTCCCCCTGCAGTAACAGCACTTCTGAATCACAGGCAAACCGGAAACCTCCCTTCTCTGGGAAAGTTGCTCAAATTATGTCAACTATAGCAATGGTATATAATACGATTACTAGAGCTACTGCCACATCATGTAGTTTAAAGGACAGAGCAGAGCTGCACATGCCCCGTGGTAGCAGCTGCTTCTACCAAGTTTGCTGTGAGTGTAGATCTGAGTCATCAAGCAGTGCACTCGACCAGAGAGCAGCTATTAGGAAGAACAGACAGGAGCCTTAACATCATGTGTGAGAATGTGTGCTTAGAAAGTGCAGTACTGGTTCTATTATGTTTGTGTACTTATTTATATTATTTCAATGTTTAACACAGCCGATAATATATATAGACCATCTATAGTGTTAAATATTAATACTGTATTCTATAAAGTATCCAGTGTATAAAAAGACTTATATTGTTACTAGTTTTCTTGTACTGCTCCCCCAGACTACTGCACTTGCTCCAATGCTCCACAGAGTGGGAGATTGCGGACTAAATTTGCTAACAAATTTGCTAACCCCCCTCTAGAAATACTGTGTCCATCCACTGTGAATATTGATAACATTTGTGAGGGGTGAGTTTGAGCATAGCACAGCTTGTCATCCATATTACTGGCTGTGATCTCCCTCTCCCCCTGCGGTCACAGGACAGTTCTATGCTGGCAGCAGCACTAGTTTCTGGCTGGGACTAACTTTATCAGGAAGTAGTCCCACCACATCAGCCGAGTACTGACTGTAAGTGCCAAAGGCTCAAAGGGCAGTTTGACTATAGTACAGCACTGATTCTGACATCACTGGCTTCTACATAAACTGTATAAGCCCATAAGAGGGGCTTGAACTATTAGCAGGCACTGCAAAGAAGTTGTCTTGAATTATTTATACCAATCATCTTGGAATAGTTGATTCGGCAAGAAATATTTGGACTTACCTAGGCTATTTGTTTTAGATCAATTCAGATTTTATTGTGTGAGCAGCATAGATTCTATAAGGAGACCATCAGGTTAATCTTTATTATCATTATTTATTATTTAAGATTTGCTAATTTTTTTGTACCTGATTAGAATTCCAACTATTGTGTATGCATATTTCTTCTTTGGATGTTATAATAACATGAATAGCTTAAATGTTATAGTTATTCTATTTGTGATCATGCATGTGTCATATATGTCCTCTGCATTCTGCGTTGTTATTGGATGGAAAACTATTTTTGAATTTAATACAGCTGGTTTGAATAATCCTTTGAGTACTGTCCCTTTTCCTGGAACTATAAATATATATATATATATACGCAGAAGGTAGGTGCGGCACTCCAATAAACCAGTCATAAAGCTCCGTAAGTCACAACGTTTCAATGCCATTTATTAGTTAGGCATTTTCATCAGGATACAAAGGAAACATTAAAACAACCTACCTTATATAGCAGATATCACCCTGTGAGGCGCCAACTGCCGCAACGGGACTGCACACCCGGCGGAAGCGCACAGAAGATGACGTAATGACGTCCTGTAAGAGGAAGGCAAGCGTCGTGTGAAAAAAACCATCACCATAACAACTAATAACAACAACTTGCTGGCACCCAAGCGCAAGCACGGTGCGGCTGCTAGCAGACTGAGTAATACAGATAGCTCAATAGCAATATGTCTAACATAACATAATAATACAAAAAAATACGATGGAGCAATGATCAGATCAATATATAAATGCCATCAGCTATTGAATCTTATTAACACCAGGACTAAATAGAGTGGCCTAAGATAAATGTGTCATAGTATACAAAAACACATAAAAGAAGAAATTAGCCACTAAAGATACAACATCAATTACTACTAGCTAGTATGCTAATACCTGACTGTTCATTTAAACCACCAGGGGCAAGAGTACCCAAACGATAAATCCAGCGTGCCTCACACTGCAAAAGTTTGAGGCCGCGATTGCCTCCTCTCAGTGAAGGAGGCACATGATCAATCATCCGATATCTAAGGGTGGTTAGGTTGTGCGCGGCTAGCAAAAAATGTCTAGCCACTGGTAAGTCACTTTTGCCTGTATTAATGGCTGATTTAATTCATTACCTATGAGCGGCCATCCTTTCTTTAAAAGGACGTTCTGTTTTTCCAATATAGGAAAGGCCACACGGGCAAATGATTTGATACACTGTAAACTTAGAGTTACATGTAAGTCTATGACGAATGTGTAAAATCTTGCCAGTGTGAGGGTGATAAAAAGTCTCACCTGGAATTAAAAACTTGCAAGTAACACATGTACAGCGAATACAACCCAAACTACCTCTATATAAGCTAGGGGGGATATCGGAGATATCTGACCTCACTAAAATGTCACGCAGACTACGGCCACGTTTATAGCATGACATAAGTTGAGTGTCAGATAGATTACACTCCGGATCAGACCTTACAATAGGCCAATATATCTTTGAGATTCTGCTGATTGTCTGACTAGCTGGAGTATACGGTGTAACCCAAGGCATAATATGTTTCTGAACATCTTTCTTGGGATATAAAAGTAACTCTCTATCAATGTCCAGGGCCTTAGATTTAGCTGCTTGTAATACGTTAAAGTCATATCCACGCTCTAAAATTTTTTGGAATAACTTATCAATTTGTACTATTGCCCGTATAAACTGCGAGTAGGGAAGGCCTTTAACAAGAGATCTGGGATGGCAACTGGTAGATAAAAGAAGGTTGTTATGATCAGTGGGCTTAGTATATAAATCTGTAGAGATATACCCATCACAGATTGATATCGCTACATCCAAAAAATGGATCTTGTCAGGGCTGTGGTCAAAAGTAAATTTTACAGGACTCCCTCCAGCATTATGCTAATTGATATGATTAATTAAAACACTACTGTCACCCTTCCAAAAGATCAGAAGGTCATCTATGTAGCGACAGAAAAAAATAATATTAGAAGAAATAGCGGGATCTGCAAAGAATACTAACTGTTCAACGTCAAACATAAAAATATTTGCATATGAGGGGGCTACCGCCGCCCCCATCGCACAACCGACCAATTGAAGGTAGAATGCACTGTCATAAAGAAAAAAATTACGAGTCAAAATAAACTGTAATAATGACAAAACGAATGAAATTTCTGGACCATTATAATCAACCTGATCATTCAAAAATCGACCTACAGCCGTCAAACCCATATCATGCGGAATGACGGTGTATAGGCTAGTGACATCGATTGTAAACATCACCGTATCTGGGTCTAATATAGCTTGGGTGCCAGCAAGTTGTTGTTATTAGTTGTTATGGTGATGGGTTTTTTCACACGACGCTTGGCTTCCTCTTACAGGACGTCATTACGTCATTTTCTGTGCGCTTCCGCCGGGTGTGCTGTCCCGTTGCGGCAGTTGGCGCCTCACAGGGTGATATCTGCTATATAAGGTAGGTTGTTTTAATGTTTCCTTTGTATCCTGATGAAAATGCCTAACTAATAAACGGCATTGAAACGTTGTGACTTACGGAGCTTTATGACTGGTTTATTGGAGTGCCGCACCTACCTTCTGCGTATACATTCCCTTGTGAGGGCACCCAATCTTACATTTATTTTAAGTGGCCGTGCCGGACCCCCATCTGTCGTCTATATATATATATATATATATATATATATATAATCATACGAATTCAGGGAATGTTGGTTCCAAAATACTGCAACAGTGTGTTAAGCTAACAAAGGGATTAGCAGTTAATAATGATAATAATAATAATAATAATAATAATAATCAGTCATGGGTGAAAATACACATGGAAAATGAATCAATAGTTGCTACTGTGATTTGTGTGTCTTCCAGCCACATCAGCTGTAAAGGAGTTGGAAGTGACAAGATTTGCTTGTTCCATTTGTGGGCAACTTAAGAAAGAAACGCTTTAGAGATAACAGCTACAGTCAGAGCCGGCCATAGGCATAGGCAAACTAGGCAATTGCCTAGGGCATTTGATATGCCTAGGGGCATCAGCAGCTTCTGCTGATTAAAATGATATGCAGCATGTCTATATTCTGTGTGTAGCATTTCATATGCAGATACAGCCACAGTCTCACACAGTATATAGGCATGCTGAATATCATTTTAATCAGCAGAAGCTGCTTGTGTATCCTAGCCACATAGCAATGCAAATAAGATGCATTTTCATAAAAATAAATGTGCCCAATGTTAGCATTGAGGCAAGATTTATGAGGACACATCTGTATTCAAGCAGAGGCAGAGGTCACAGTGTTAGTGGCAGTGTGAGTGCTGTGTGCATGTGAGTGGGTTGGTTGTGCAGTAGTGTTCGGAATATGTGTAAGGAGCATTATGTGTGTCATGTAAAAATGCATTAATAATGTGCAACATATGTGTAAGGAGCACTATGTGTGTCATTATGTGTATAAGGACATTAATAATGTGCGGCATATGTGTAACAGGGTACTGCTGTATGTGTGTCATTATGTGTATAGGGGCACTAATAATGTGCAGCAAATGTGTAGGGGGCACTATGTGTGTCATTATGTGTATAAGGACATTAATAGTGTGCGGCATATGTGTAAGGGACATTATGTGTAAAAGGGCATAAAGGTTGTCATAATGTGTAAGGCGCATTTTGTTTATAAGGACATTAATAATGTGTCTCATATGTGTAAGGGGCATTACTGTGTGGCATTATGTGTATAATGTGCTCTACTATGTGGTGTTGCGTATAGAAAGGGCACTACTGTGTTGTCTAATGTGAATAAAGAGCAATAGGGTATGGTGTAATGTGAATAAGGAGCAATTCAGTGTGATGTAATGTGAATAAGGGGCTCTACTGTGAGGAGTAACGTTTATAAGGTAAAGTGATACAACTGTGGGATGTAATATGAATTATGGACACTATTGCATGATCAAATGTGAATAAAGTTGCAGTACTGTGTGGCGTAATTGGAATTGGGGTTACTATTGTGTGGCCATGCCCCTTGCCAGCAAAAACACACCCATTTTTGGGCTGAGCACCAAATGTGCGAACTGTTCCTATTTAAAATATAGGGGGTACAAACCCCAAAATAAGGACTGCTATGGATGAGGGGTGATGGTGCTGAGAAAGAGGTGCAAGGTCAGAGGCGGAACCAGTGGTGGTGCTAGGGGGCACCAGCCAAAATCTTGCCTAGGGCATCATATTGGCTAGGGCCGGCTCTGGCTACAGTTTAAGAATATAGCAGTATACATGTCCCTTACCCACAAAACAGGACTAATACAGAATTTTGTATAATCTGAATATAAGAGACAGCTTTCCTACTGCTCTGAACATAGATCCATATTAACAATGGTGCAGACGGTACTACAGTCCCAGGCCTTTAAACAGACCTTGATAAAGACTTACTAGTAGAAACGCGTTGTTGGAGCATGTGAAGTTCTGGGAACCACACTAAACAGCTCACTCAGCTACACGGTGAGATATCCCGGGTTACCATCTGTTTCACTGTTGTGCTGTGTTGTAATACATCTTCATTGCTGATATAGTTGTGGCATATGAACCAGAAATTGTTTTTAAGAAATTTTACTAATAAATTCATACAAATCCTCATATATCCCTTCGTGTCTTTGCTTTAAACCGAGCAAAATACGAACTTGTGGGACGATTGAGGACGACAAACGGACTTGCAGAAAAAGAAACCGTTACATGAAAGAACGGCGTCTCTTGAAGTAAGCCTTGATGTGAGCATCACATATAGATGAATTTTATTTTGAATGTCTGGAGCATGAGAAAAATTGAATAGAAGAGGTGTTCTTCACAGAGACTATAAAGAAACCTTTATATGTTTTGTCCTAAGTGTATGAAAGTAAGCACACATGTGAGGAGCATTTGTACACCATCTACACTGGGGTGAACCTTACGGATATCATTGCACTTCCCGAATAGCCATAGTCGAAGGAATCCGGGCAGAAGTCACCCTATTTTTCCACTCTTCCTGGGAATTTAAATTGAACTTTTGTATACCCATTGTGCTTTTTTTACATATCATCTTATGGAACTGAATCTGCACATGGACTATTCTTTGTGATTTTGACGGACTATTCCCAGAGAAATTGATGAAGAGTGAACATTACGGTAAAACACCACCATCATCATATCTTTGCGCCACAAGTGGGATCCTATCCAAACCCCTACTTTGCATATTTCCCCCTGTTGGTGTGTGTGGTGACACATCAGGGTACGACCCCACAATAGGCAGCAAAGGGAGTGCACAGGAACATATCTAAAAATCTTGTTTATTAATGTTCTTTAAACAAAATAGGGCCATCATCATGATAGCATGATTATGAACATCCACCTAGCTGGCTGTATAGTCAGCCATAAATTATTATTAAAATAATATTTCTACTTTCCTTACAAAATAATGCAATTTTAATTATTTAGTGAAAATTGGGGTTGCTAGTGTAGGAAGTGTACATGTCAATATGGTACCGCCCACTGCCACACAGTATTGGTCACAGCTCCTTCGATTCTCACAATACGCCCTAGAGCATTTTCAGCCCCATGCCCAGTGGCGGATCCAGGGGGGGAAGCACTCGGGCCCGTGCCCCCCTGTCATTTCTGGCCCCATCCGCCCCCCCCCCCGCATGTGTCACTGAGACACGCTGCCGCGCAGTCCGGCGGCAGCGTGTCTCAGCTGTCAGGAGGAGAGCGCGGCTATCTGGCGGCGTGTTGTGGACTTCAAACCAGCCGCCGGTTCGTGAGCCAATCAGAGCTCGCGGACCGGCAGCCAATCAGGAGCCGCCGGTCCGCGAGCTCTGATTGGCTCACGAACTGGCGGCTAGTTTGACGTCCTACACACCGCCAGACATAGCCGCGCTCTCCTCCTGACACCCTCAGAGCCAGCCGGACAGAGAACAGCAGCAGCGGTAAGCAGCTGCAGAACTGCTGTGGGGGCATTTGTATACCTGCTGTGGGTGCATTTGTATACCTGGCACTGTGAGGGCAATTGTATACCTGGCACTGTGGGGGCAATTATTTACCTGGCACTGTGAGGGCAATTGTTTTCCTGGCACTGTGGGGGCATTTGTATACCTGACACTGTGGGGGCATTTTTGGATCTGGCACTGTAGGGGCATTTTTGGATCTGGCACTGTAGGGGCATTTTTGGATCTGGCACTGTGGGGGCATTTGTGGATCTGGCACTGTGGGGGCATTTGTGGATCTGGCACTGTGGGGGCAATTGTGGATCTGGCACTGTGGGGGCAATTGTGGATCTGGCACTGTGGGAGCAATTGTGGATTGGCACTGCACTATTAGGGGCATATGTCTGTGTATCACATCTCATTTTAATTGGCCACACTCACTATATGACTGCAGGCATTACTACAGGCAACATTACTACTGGGGGCAATACGGGCATTGCATAAGGGGCACCACTACTATGGGGTCTATATAAGGGGCACTACCAGTACAGTGGACATTGCATAATGAGCGCTACAACTGTGGGCATTGTATAAGAAGCGCCACCTCACATGCACCGAAGCCGCACGCAAATGTACTTGCCCCTTCCATGGTGCCCCCCCTATCATTTTCTTCTGGATCCGCCCCTGCCCAGGCCCTTATTCTGGCCCTGCCTGAGCCTAAGTTTGTACATACTATAACAATAAATATACTGTAAATGATACACAATGCTGATGCATCTCACAAAATAACAGTATGTTTTTTTTTGTTTTTTTTTGGAAATTATAATTTTTAAGTATGTTTAATCCGCTAGTTATTTTTTATAGTGGCTGCATTTTTTTTTCTTCACATGAATATACAGAATTGGTAGTTTTTGACAGAATGTTACAGTTTACAGATCTGTTCTGTCACCTAACATTCTATTCGCAGTAAACGCAACTCTTTTGCCTCTAACAGAGTGCACAAACCCACAATCCAGAGGTATACCGTGGCTAGTTGCAACTGTGATGCAGTTACTCATGGGACCTGTTCTTGGGTAGGGTGAGAGCGGCCACATCTGTATTTTATATTATTTATTGTTAAGATTCATAGGGCCTAATTCAGACCTGATCGCAGCATCGGCCCCACCTGCAGTGCACATGGTTTTTCCCATTAGAGAAAGATTTTGCTGTTGCAATCAGGTCTGAATTAGGCCCATATTTTGCTTAACTGCTTTCAATATATATGATTTCTGATCTACTTGTCTACTTGTCAATCTAAAGATTTTATTTTATTCTAGTCACAGATTGCAAACTGAACTTTTTGTGTGCATCTTTGTACAGAGATGAGGAAACAGCAAGCATCTTGGTGATGCTATCTGTATTAACTGTGCTGAAGAAAAGGTCAGCAGCTCTATCACACATTTCAGATTTTAAACTGTTTCACAATTTTCACTAGTTTTGGATCAATTTTTAGACAGAAAATACAGTTTTATGACAGATGACCTTATCCCCATCAACAAAAGATCTGCTCTTGAGCTGTACATCAAAACGAAATATGCTCTTTATAATTCTCCCGTATTCTTGTGAATAGAGAATAGTATTCATTAAATGTCAGGTGTTGAATTTACTTGAGAAATGCTTAGAACTGTAAAAGAGCAGGCAAAAGGAGATAAAGACTCTACATTTTCCTTATAAAGTAAGTCATTTATTATTATTATTATTATTATTAGTGTTTTATTTACATAGTGTTAATTATTACAAATCTGTATAAATCTATTTTTCTATTTACAGTATACAATACATTGTCGATTGAGATGAGCACCCTCTTTAATATGAAAGGTTGAACAGAGTCCCATTCCTGGCATTTGTGGATGGTTAAGTGCTTTAACAGCTGAATATGTCTATTAAATGGAGAAGTGACCCTGTAAACACATAGGTAGCTGCTAGCTTCCCGCCTTTTTGATTTCTATTGGTCTGTGGGTATCCGGTCTTTAGGTTGACCGCTATTGGTTGACATGCATTAAGTCGACATGGCCAGTAAGTCGACATGGAAAAGGTCGACACCTGGGAAGGTCAACATGAGTTTTTTTTTTTTATAATTTTTTTAACTTTTCCTTACTTTACGATCCACTTGGACTACTATTGGCAATAGTAACCCGTGCTGAGCGCAGCAGTAGCCGAGCAAGGCACCTTGGGGGTCATTCAGACCCGATCGCTGCTGTGCATTTTTGCACAGCAGCGATCGGGTCTGAATTGCACATGCCCCAGCGCTGCAGTGTGCCGGTGCATGGCAGGCAGTCTTAGGTTACTGATTGCCTCTGCCTGATTGACAGCATGCCTCACCCCGCATGTCAGTGTGCCTGATCATAGCTGTGCTAAATTTAGCACAGCTATGATCAACTCTGAATCACCCCCCTTGCCCGAATCATGGTGAGCAAAGTGAGCCATGTGATGGGACACGGTGCACTAATTGGGGTTCCCGGTCACTTTACGAAGAAAATTACACCAAAAAAATGCCAAAAACTCACGTTGACCTTTTTTAATATCGACCTTTTCCGTGTCCACCTCATGACCGTGTCAAGCTATTCCAGGTGCTGACCTAGTCACTGTTGACCAATAGTGGTCAATCTATTAACTGTCAACCTAGTTAGGGTCGACCCAATTATCCACACCCTGGTCTGTGTCCACATCACAATAGACTGTGTGTACAAAGTAAAACTACTTTAGACAACAGTAGGGCATGCCCCAAAATCTATCAACTGCAAAGGTTAACTGAAATTGCCATGCATACATATGCTGCACAAATGTATATGAGGATTTGGAGTTAATGTGGCACAAATGGTCATTTCAGGAAAATATTATGTTTCCTATCAGAAATTACCAAAGCATACAAGATCTTAAAAGCAATATATGACATACAGTATACACTAATCATTAATCATTTAAGGTACAGTACTTGACTTTCGATAATGACAATACCCTCCCCCTCATAACTCAGTCAAGGTTTGCAGTACCAGTCTATAACCAGGTATTGTTGGTAGACAATTAGGAGAAAGTCACAGGAAATTTGTGTGGAAGACCACACTGGTAAAATTAGGTGAACAAGAAATTCATTTGAATTATTTGTGGTGTTATCCCGTAGGAGGCATAAGTACTGTAAGTTGCCATTAGATAGTCCCAGTAACACTGAGTCCTCAACTGGGTAGGTATCTAAACTAGGGCGGATATTTTTGTGAGCTTGATGAGCAAAGATTCTGGGCAGATTCAGTGATAAATGCTAGTCCATATGAAAATGAAACATGAATGCAACTTGCGTTTTATAAATGCAAGAGTTGCATGGAAACCAAAATGCAGTGGAGTGGAGTATCAAAGCCTGAGATGGGGGGTTTCATTTAGTCAATGGTGGAAACCAACTGGTGGTTAAAGAGGGGGAGAAATGGGATCATGAGAATAGACAGCAAAGGAGCAGTCGGAATAGTAGGAGGATAGCAGAGCCGGTTCTAGACCTTGTGACGCCCAGGGCGAAAGTTTCCTTTGCACTCCCCCCCCCCCGACAAGGAAAACAGGGTTCGTGCGCGCCATAGGCGTGTGGCAAGAATAGGGGCATAGCTTCATAGAGAAGGGGCATGGCTTCATAGGGAAGGGGTGTGGTCACAGTTATGCCCCCTGTAGCTGTGTCCCCTGTAGTTTTGGCCCAAGTAGTTGTGCCCCCAGTAGTTTTACCCCCAGTACTGTGCCCCCTGTAGCTGTGCCACCAGTAGTTTTGCCCCAGTAATGTGTCCCCTGTAGTTGTGCCCCCAGTACTGTGCACTCAGATTTAATGCCCCCTGTAGCTGTGCCTCCAGTATTAATGCCCTCTGTAGCTGTGCCCCCAGAATTAATGCCCCCTGTAGCTGTGCCCCCAGTATTAATGTCCCCAGTACTGTGCCCCCAGTATTAATGCACCTAGTAGCGCCACTTACACACACAAAAAATAATAATAAATAAAAAAATACTCACCAGCCCCGCTCCTGCTTCCCGACCACTGCTGTCCTCCGGCCGCTGGCCTATCATGATGTCTCTCCCATAGCACTGCACTGACACTAGAGGTCAATTATGACCTCTAGTGTTGACGGCCACTCCCACAATGCCATGCGTGATGACATCAGACAAACCACACGGCACCATTAGTGGCTCCTCCCATGGCGGCAGCGCCCTCGGGATAGCGTCGCCCGGGCAAAAATCCTGCTTGCCCGTGGCAATAGCCGCTACTGGAGGATAGCCAGGAGAGAGCAGCATCATACAGATCAAAGGAGTCAAGAACATTCTGTTTCCTAGATGGATAAGAACAATAATAGGAACTGGCAGGGGTCATTGAGGTTAATAATACTGAAGGAACAAAAATGTCCACATTATGTGATTTTAGCTGTTTTTATCAACTTTTGAAAAAGATACAGATCCAAAACCAATACATGTGAGGGCAGTTTTGGCAAAACCAAAGCATGAACTTAATACAGATCCAACACCAAAACCTGAATACGGTGGTCGGTGCACATCTCTACTGCTAACACAATTCTGGCTGTGCTACACTTTAGTCCAATGGGCTAATTCCAGACTACAGTGGTTGTGGCAGATGTGATAGTCCAGCCTGCTTTAATCAGGTTTCTCAAACAAGCCCTGTAGGCATTCATAGTGCACCTCAAGCAGTTCATTAATACTTTATACCATTCAATGAGGAATCCATAGGTGGTAAAGCAGAAGTTTCACAAAATTGCTGGCTTTCCACACATAGGGATTGTGATTGTAACACATACTGTATTACGCTTGTGTATCCCATTTGCATCATATTGCGAATAAGACCCACTTAGATGGAAAAAGTTGCATGAATGTCAGTGTTCTCTCCATAAAGTGGTATACACAGACAAAGGGTGTGCAGATGCATGAAACGATCATTACTGTATAATAAAATTTAATATGTCATAAGAGGTTGTTGGTATATATCGTTCGCCAATGATATCGGCCTGCCCACCAATCGTCCAGGTTACCTCTTGTCGAGCAGGTCCCTAACACTATGGGGCCAACATCTGGAATGCTGGGAACCCCAAAACATGATCCAGCAGAGGACCCCCCCCCCAGGCATCACACTAAAAAATAGTGATAGTAAAGTGATATAAAGTGTAGGTATGTGAAGGTCCCTACTCTGAGTTTAAAGGTAGAGATTATGTGAAAAAAATGTGCATGCATAAATAATAGACAAACATGATCTAAAAAGTGACTGTGTATTTAAATGGTGATGCACACCACCTCAATACCCACCAGCATGGGACCTCACCTTTCCTCGCTGTGCTGAGCAGGGGGAGAGATGTGTGCTGAGCGGTTTGCTCAGCACACATCTCTCCCAAATCGGGCCGTGCGTACTGGCCTTTAGGGACCTGCTTGACAAGAGATGACCTGGACAATTGGTGGGCAGGCCGATATCATTGGCCAATGATATACCAACAACCTCTTATGACATATTATATTTTATTATACTGTAATGATCGTTTAGTGCATTTGCATCGCTTTTGTCTGTGTATACTACTTTTTTCTCAGCAGCATAGCACCTTTCATTACTGGAGGGTGTGCAATTTAGAACCATTTCCTCTCCATAAAGTGGCAAGATGTCATCGTCATCCTCACCCTCATCAGTGTATACATCATCCTCAAACAATATTATTTCATCCCTAAGAAACAGGGAGATAGTGTTGGTGCTCACCTGGTGTGTATAAGATTGAAAATATGTAATGAAGAGGAAGGAAAGTAGTATAGTATCAAATGAACAATCAGTACAATGTGTAGATGAACGAATGGCGGTTTATTCAAAATAGTTGCACACTAATAAAGGAAGTCATAGATTGCAGTATGACTCCAATCTAAAAGGTCAATGAAAAAAATCAAATGAAAAAACAAGGAGGTGGAAGCAGTGTCACTCTAAAAGGGGTGTCAGTGAATCTTTTAGGGAACCTTTTGGTGCATAGGCCCTTAATCCCGGAGCCTATGCCCACTGATTATGACTGCACTGAACCCAATTGTTGTAGTTAAAAGCCGGGGCTGCTATGCAGTATATGTGGAAGTGGGTAGCTGCGTCCCGCTCTGCACTGTCCACTTACCTGTATATGTGCCCGGAAAGGTGAGGTCCCATGCTGGTGGGTATTGAGGTGGTGTGGAACTTAGATATAATTGCTAGTAAAGGTCTTCTTTGTTTTGATAAACTTAATCTTTTCCACATTTTCAAGAAGCAGCCTCTTTTTCAGTACACACTGGAGGGTGGGCAGCTTAAGTAATGCAAAGTGAGTTTGTACAAGGGCCTCCAAATTGCTTTTTTTTCCTTCCAGTAGTCAAAGGGACTCTGTGACATGCCTTTTTGTATGCTGTCATTTAATTAATCCTCCACTATTTTTTGAAAGGTAAGCGTATTAGATGGAGTTACGGAAGAGGTGTCACTAATTTTAGGAAATTCTTTTAGACCTGACCAGATGTAAAAATGCTGTGTTGACTCCCCTGCTTCACCACTGGGTGAAAACCATGTGCACTGCAGGGGGGGCAGATATAACATTTGCAGAGAGAGTTAGATTTGGGTGGGTTATTTTGTTTCTGTGCAGGGTAAATACTGGCTGCTTTATTATTACACTGCAATTTAGATTGCAGATTGAACTCACCCCACCCAAATCTAACGCTCTCTGCACATGTTAAATCTGCCTCCCCTGCAGTGCACATGATTTTGCCCAAATGCTAACAAAATTCTTGCTGCGATCAACTTGGAATTACCCCCATTGTCGTGTCATGTGCCACTTAAGCTGACAACTTGCTCACCAGGAGCTCTTTGCATCTCTTAAGATCTGGGTCAGTTGGAAAGAATTACACAATGTATGATTTAAACCTACTGTAAGATCAAGCATGGTCGCCAAAATGTAGTGATCTGATTTCAAGATATTGTCAAATCCTGGCAAAGCAAATAAAATACTTGATCTACATGTGTGACACACTTAGTGGAATCGCTTTGTTTCATATCCTCCTTCAAATTTTCAAGCTGTTTTTCCAAAAGCCTAATTAGGGGAATCACCTGACTCAAGCTGGCAAAGTAGGAAATCACTTCACAGGTGACTACTTTGAATGTTTTCAGGGCCTTGCATAACATTGAAAGTGTTCTCCACTGTCCTGCACTAAGGTACATTTCCCCTCCTCTCCCAATGTCATGGCTTGTTGTCTAGCTTTGAAAGGCTTTTTGCTGTTCCTCTATCCACTGAAGCATGTAATAGATGGAAATCCACTTGTTTCCATCTCTTGCTTCAGTTGATGGCAGCATAAATTGAACTGTTCTTGCAGGTGCTGCAGTCTTCTGTATGAAGCGGCTGAATGGCAAAAATGTGCCAATTTTTTTGGCCACAGTCAGCATCACCTGCACCTGTCATTTCTTAAAAAACTCTGTACAACCAAATTGATTGTGTGAACAAAACATGGGATTTGTTGGAATTTACCCAGCTCTAATGCTTTCACAATATTTATGGCGTTATTAGAAATCCCAAATCCCAAGGAGAGTTCAAGCGGGGTAAGTCATTTTTCTATGATATCCCTTTTTCTAACAGGTTGTCAGCGGTATATGTCTTAGTGAAACTGCCTGCCTCTGAATGAGCTGGCATTGTTTGTTAGATGATGCTGCTGTTCTTGCTGCTGAAGGTGATCCACCCACCTAGTGGGCTGTCACAGTTATGTAATAATTAGTTTTCCCAGTTCTGCTTGTCCACATATCTGTGGTTAAGTGAACAGTGGGTACAATCGCAATTTGTAGCTCAATAATGACACATTTTTTAATATCCTGTTACAGCAGAGGAATTTCTTGTCTAGCAAAATGCAACCAAGACGGAATTTAAGATCTAATACCAGTGTAGCTATCATAGCATCAGTGATCCGCTGTGCAACTGGGTGTCAGCTGTCATACTTGCTTCCTCCCACAAAGGATTGTTTAACAGTCAATTGTTGTTTGTTACAACTAGTAGTCTTCTTGGTCCCTCCCTGGGATGAATATCCACCACCAACAGCAGCAGTAGCAGTAGGCCTAGCGCGGAAGGATTCTTCTGAGGAATCCTAGATAGGGAGATGTCACATAGCCTTACCCTGAATCCAGGACTACCTCTGATCATTAGTGAGGATACTGATGATGAAGGTGTTGGTGGTGGAGATTGCAGGTGCTGGGATCTAGCTGAGAGAAGGAAGCTAGCTGATACTGGACTGCTTGCTGTTATTTAATTATCATAAGTTTCTTATTTTCCCAAAACATTTCCATGAACTCTCTGCAAATGAGTCAACAGGGATAGGGTTCCTAGATGATTAAGGTTCCTACTTCTACTTTCTTTGTCTTTACAAATGCTATGGATGGCTTGACAAGCGTTGTCAGGATTTGGGTAAATATAATTCCACACATAGGATGTGGATTTTTTGGTTTTATGCCAAGGCGTGAAAATGACCTTCTTATCACGGTCAAAAACTGCTTTCAGTCATACCTGACTTACACAAACAACATTCTTATTAATGCCAGAGACAGCTACACAAATATCCCCCTCATCTTCTGGTAGCATCCTCAATTTCTATGTCAGCATGTTGACTTGTGCTGCTCATCCCCACATTTGCAGAGGCTGCAGAAATGGTGGAAAGAGGCTTCTCTATGGGTACAGCATCAGAAAGGTCAAGCTCACACATAGCACTCATGGACACACAGACTCTCCTTAGGGAGTTGTGATATTTCTGAACACACAGATTGTTCTACTGCCTTAGTGGTTTTCATATTTTTTAAACCTCTTGTAGACTCTAGAGTGAGAAGGGCTTACATCATCATAAAAAGGGAGAAGAAGATGCCTCACTGATAATTGCAGAACTATAACTCATAAATAAAGGCCAAGGCCTTAGCCTTTCTCTTGCCACTTAGTGTGGTGAATGGCATGTTGGCAATTTTGTTTTCTGCACCAAACTGTATTAGAGGTGTTTTTTTCTTTACTACTGTATATTGTTTTATTTGATTTAGGATGTCCTGACTTAAAACCTCTATGCCTTTGGGCATCAGCTTTAATAAATAAATGACCTTGGAGGACTGGTATAATCATGACTGGTGGCAGTGCTAGTATGTGGTTTAGGTTTTGGGGGGTTGTTTAGGGTTAGGCTGCATCCTGGGGGATTAGGGTTAGGCTGCGGAGGATAGTTAGCTTTAGGCAGCAGGGACAGGGGGTTAGGTTTAGGCACCTATGGGGGGTGGTTAGGGTTTGGCAACAAGGGGGGAGATTAGGGATGGTGGGTTGGGGTTAGGGGGTTGGGGAGAGGGGGGAACACCTCTTACTCAGCCCTGTTGGCTTCTCAACACTGGACAGGTGTGTCGTCAGCACTGGAGTTGATGGACACTGGACAAGTACATTGTCAGCAATGGAGCAGATAGACACTGGACAGGTGCTTCATCAGCACTGGAGCAGATGGACAATGGACAGGTGCATCATCAGCACTGGAGTGGATGGAAACTGGACAGGTGCATCATCAGCATTGGAGTGACTGGAGGAACACAGGAGAAGCCACTAGAGTTGATGGACCCAGGAGCAGCCACTTAGAAGCACAGCAGAGTAGAGTGCACAGCAGCGATGATGAGTGGAACTGGCATTGGAAGTCACAGCTTCAGCAATCTTATATAGATTCCAAAGCAAGCAAGCGATTCAACACCAGCTGATGACGTTGTGCCTCGATCTAAAATCTGCAATTGGAGGGAAAATCCGAGCAGTGTGTCTGGATTCCCCCACATTGGGAAAGTTCTCTGGGATCCGAGCCCACTCATCTCTAGTCTGCATAGCTATAGGTCTACCCGTCAACCCGATGTTCCTTGTTCTTTTGTGTAGGCTGTATATTTAAACACAATTGCAAATATGTTGCAGTAGCTCTAGTGGACATCTCATTTAATTTCTGCGTGGCATCTTCACTTACTGATATCTGCAGTTGAGTTGTGAAGCAAATCACACTTGCAGTGCAGGCCCTTTATTAATTTATACAGATATCAATTATTGTGTATCCAGGTTTATGCTATTTAAAATGTTTAAACAAAATGGAGTCTATTTTTTCTTGTTATTGCGGTGAGAGATGCCAGGAATTATAAATTCTACAAGAAGGAAATAAGACTTTTATGAAGATTTTTTTTATTATTTGAAAAATGAAAAGTGCTAAACTACAATATACTGTAGTTATAAATTAAGGAGTTGAGACTGTACATTGAGAGATTATCCCAAATAATTCCAGATCCTTATTCAATGTGAAATAACAGTTCTAGTACAAATTACTTTCAATTCTACGATATCTAGTTTATGCAGAGTTAACTTTACATGCTCAAATACAGTAAACCAATGTATAAAAAACTTAGTCTTCTATATTAAGATATTGTATAATTGACTAAACTTTTAAGAAATGTGAATATAATTTCAAATATTCTTTTTGTTTTGAAAAACCCCTATGTGCTGTAGAAATTGAGCTAAAATTTCTATGTTATAATGTACAACCATACATTTTATTTCATAAATGGTGTATCAATTCAGTCCTCAAGTACCACCAACAGACCTAGGCGATATTTTGTAGACCCAGTAATTAGCCCACTTACTTCCACAGAGAAAAATGCTCAAAACATGACAGATGTTTACATACTGTACTATGGAATAAGAATAATCAATTTATAGGATGAAACAGGACCTTGAATGAAAGGGTTAAACAATACAATAAAACCGGTAAAAAAAAAACCTTCACAGCGACACTGCTTTAAACTAGTAAAATAACCAGCATCTGTATGCAATGCACAAATATTTTTTGCACAAATTTGCAAATATACAGATGGAGCCTCCCTCATTTTTGTTTTTTCTCTGCCTAAACTGAGGTTTAGTCGCACCTAGGAGATAGCTTAGGTTGTTGACTTAATGCAAGGACAGGCACACTGAGGCATGACTACATACTCAACATGCAATAAACATCTCAACCACTGGGTGGCTAATGTTCCATTAATCCAGTACTTTAGAGCGAATAGTGGAGGATTGATCTACAAGCACTGGCAAATGGTCAGTGATGACTTTAATGTTACTGTACTGTATACTGTACACACAAACCAATGGTTCGACGAAGAGATTCATTAAAAACAAAATAGTTTATACAGTCGCAAACGAATGTGTTAAAACACTTGTCCATTGCTGTGTTACTGTATGTGAGCATCCAAGTCTAAAACAGTATATAAAAATAGTGTATACAGCTGCAACTAATGTGTTAAAGCAATATTGTAGTTCATTAATGTTGACAAATCAATAAATAAAAATAGTGTTTATAGTCACAACTAATGTGTTAAAGCAAGACTGTAGATCATTGACCATATATGTATAAGTATTGTACAGTATGAGCGTCCAAGTCCTGTAATGGCATAAACAAAAATCATTGGGAAAGGATCACTGCTTGCAGAATATTTACACATGAGCTTGTGTATCTATCATGAAGCATCGTGTCCGAGTGGTGAAGTGTGCCACTTCCCATGCTTAGAGTCCTGGGTTCGATTCCCAAAGTGCGAATGCATGTTTATTTTTTTCTGACACTTTATTACATTTTTTTTTATCCATTGTAATATTCCCTCACATTCAATAGAAGTGTGCACACAGGGCAAAGCAGCAGGAGCATCTCATTCCACTAGCTAAAATACACAGCGGCTATGGGAATAAGCGAGCTCAATGCACTGTACGGTACACATACAGTACTGTAGCAGGTCAGACTCGATTGACATGGCTGCTGCCCATGACCCTGTGCCTCATGGAAGACCTCAGCTATGGAACCAATGATGGCATCGGTTTTGCAAGATCTTTTAAAAGATAAACACAATATAAATAGCAGCAGGGTCCCCAGAGTAACAGCAGTGCACTTACCTCCAACCTAATGCACAACTGTGCATGTATGCCTTTGCCACACATATAAAGATTACATACTGCAGACACACTGCGGTACATACAGATTAGTCCCCCTACAATGCGTTAGCTCGTGTGCACACATCCCGGCAGCAACTACACATGAACGGGTATGAATAGTCGCACCCTTGTATGCACAATTCATGCTCTATGGATCGTGATTACAACTATTTACATGTGGTGGTGTATGGACACACTAGTCGCAGCAAACCAGTCACGGGTGTGAACACTCGCATCTGTGATTAGGGTGAACACATCTGTATAGTAGAGTTATGTGCAGACCCCAATGTTTTGGGTTCAGTTTGAAATGATTGTTATATTTTGGTTTTGGCAAAACCATCCTCAAGTGTTTTGGTTTTGATTTCGATTTCTACAAAAATTGATCATAACGGCTTCAATCATGTAACTTAGAATGCTAGTACGAATTATTGTAGCATGAACTACAGCTTACACTCTCTACGTATGCTCTCCTGTGTGAAATGGCATTTAGATCTGAGATCTAAACTCGGTGGGAAGACTGAAGCCGGGATTTGCTTCTGCTGAGAATCCCAAAGTGATCCAAGCCCGGACTTAGTTGACTAGGAACCCTAATGTGTGTTCTGTTTTCAGCAAAACTGGACCACTCATCTCTAATATACTGTATACGCCACTGTCTCACCACACACTACCTGCATTAATACACTCCGAGCTGCATCTGTCAAACTGTATGCTCCTGCACTGTACTCCTGCTGCATTAACCCTTTGTTGACTAGCATACTGTGTTCTATCTAGTTAATCGACCAGTCCCTGGTTAATCTATTCATTGTGTGGATTGGCATCCATCACAGACCACTGACACCTATCAACACTATAGGTTTTGCCAATATGCACTACGTACATACAGTAAATCACCGGAAGAAATGGCACTATAACATTTTCCTGGAGATTGGCACATATGCAGTACACTCAGTGCCAGAGTCTAATGAGGACTTGTGCCTGCAAAGTGGGAGGGTGAACCAAGTGGAAGGTCATTATTTTATAAAATAGAGACATTTGAAAACTCCATTAGTAAAAGATAAACACAATATAAATATTATGGTAAATTAAGGTAAAATGCTTATCATTCACTTTACAAGTACTAAAAACAGAAAGTGGGAAAAAATGTTGCTGTTTGTTCTTCAGAAATGAAAAAATATTTTATTTGGTATAGGCTTGCATCTTTTAAATTATATTCATAGCCTGCTTTCTATATTACATATAGTATACTGTACAGTACAACAGTTTATTTGAATTATGCAATATTTATAAAAATATCTAACCTTTGAGCTTTCATTTGGTTTACATACACATTTATATTCAAAGTATCATTGAGTCTCTGATGAGTGCAGACTTGCTTTGGAAATTTTTAATTAAGGACCACTATACTTCGAAAGTACTATTAGGAAGTGTGAGCATTTCTATGAGGTACAGTACAGTAATCTTGCATGAAATAGCGCAAAATATTAGAGTGAAGCAACGTCAGAAGGTAGAATAGGGCGGTTGGGTATGGGTCACATAACCGCATCCCGAATAGCGACGTGGGCCAGTATTTGTGCTAGGCATTCAAACAGATATATTTGCATAAAAAGAACCAATGTACTCAGTTATTTTCTAGGTGTGTAAAACAGGTGTGGTATGTTACATAGAATAGACGTAGGTCGACCACTATTGGCCGACAGTAAGTAGGTCAACATGGTTTCTAGGTCGACAGTGACTCTAGGTCGACATGTACTATGTCGACATGGAAAAAGGTCGGCATAAGTTTTTTACATTTTTCGGGTGTCGTTTTCTTTGTAGAGTGATGGGGAACCCCAATTAGTGCACCGTGTTCCCTTGCATGGCTCGCTTTGCTCGTTACCGTTCCCAACTGTAGTCCACGTGGATTGTAAAGTATGAAAAAGTTCAAAATATTAACTTTTTTTTAAAAAAAACTCATGTCGACCTAGTACATGTCGACCTAGAGTCCCTGTTGACCTAGAAACCACGTCGACCTACTTATTGTCGACCAATAGTGGTCAACCTAGACACTGTCGTCCTAAGTCCTGTCGACCTAAAGACCGGATCCTGTAAAAAATTCCCACCAACCTTCTAAAATTTATTTAACATACAGTATAGAACAACAATTTACACAAATGTAAGTCAACTTATTTGCAAGTAAAGCAAATATATCAGCCACTAAAACATTTCTGCTTTAGATTTAAACAAACACATAGCAAAAAAGGCACATCTTTTTCTATTAGCAAACAGCATAATCAATATGTACATACTGATTACATCAAAAAAACAGTCTAGCAACAAAGTGTTCACAACATTAACTTTTTTTTTATTATATGTTTGATTTATATGTTTAAAAGATGATTTTGACAGAATATAGGTAGTGTGGAATTTTCACATTGTCAGCTTCACAGTGTTTATTCAGTTCTAACATCAGGTTTATCTATAACTGAATTAATTGCATATAGTTACAAGATCTCACTGAATTTAATTTGCACAGATGAATAAGCAATGTGTTAAAGGGCATAACACCAGAGTGTAAGATACATCCTGACAATAAGATAAGAACTGTATGATGAGAAAACTTGCACCGATTACAAAATAACAAATTCAAGACCTCATGTCTATAGCCTCACAGTTTTATTTCTGTCACTTTCATTTTAGTTATAAATTTGGAAAATATATGTGATTTTGAGAGAGCCACTCGTGCACTTGGTTTATATCTGGGGAAGAGATGTTTGGTCAGACCTGTCATCCATTTCTTTTTTTATTTAGACACTTTCGGCTGTGTGCTATAACTAAACAGAATATACAGTACTGCAATTCAGTAATTCAGAATTTACATATTTGGCAGAGATGGGAAAATAACTTTGTGCTGTAAAATGTTGCTCTACAGCCTATTATTGCATCAGTTGCAGCAAGTGTCAAACTGGAGCATGAAGGGCCCACCGGGGAAAGGCATTTTTAGGAACCCATGTTTAGGAGTGTGTCCACTCCCCAGAGGTTTGGCTAGCCATTACAGAATGCATGGTCTGGCCCCTTGATAAATATATAAAGTATATATATACTGCTAGTGCATGCATGATAATGTACCTGGACAGAAATGCACCATAGAAAATACACCATAGTCCTGTGCAGTATAATGTAACATATGAATAAGGTATAATTCAAATGCACAGTCTGGAACCTGATCTCTAGAGGAGGAGGTGGTCCTCAAGCAGTGGGGCCCACCAGACACTCAGGGGTAAATTTACTAAGATGGGAGTTCTATTTAAAATGGGATGTTGCCCATAGCAACCAAACAGATTCCATGTATTATCGAAGGTGCTAGATAAATGAGAAGTAGAATCTGATCTGAGGGGGAGGGGGGTAAAGTCTGAAGGTAAAATCCGCCACTGTGAAGTATGGGGTTGCTAACCAACAATATGTAGACCAAAATTGACCTACAGATGTGTCCTCATACATCTTGCCCCAATACGCTAAGTCATGGAAGATGCCTTGCGTGAGTAAGCTTAAAGGTTCCGTGCAACTCCATTAGTGTTTTTGCCGAAGATGTGTCTTATTCTGTCACGTCTGAGGATTCTTGTGGATCCGGATTTGGGGGAAGATGATTCTGGTGTACTTGGATCTCTGAATAACAAACGTGCAGGGTGGATGAAGGTCTTGCGCATTTATTACTTAGAGTAGTTTAACAGGGTTCACCAAAGACAGTTGAATAGAGATGCAACTGTAGGTTAGCGGGTGGCTGAGGATACTGGAACCGTGACCCAGTACTTTAAAGGAGGAAGTCTGAAGGCTGGTTACTGCGGCATCCGGAACAGGTAGCTAGGTAGGACACGGGAACAGAGTCGGCAGTCTGCGTAAGGCTATATCAGGAGGCTTGGGTACTTTGCGGTAACAAGAACCTGACACTGGAAATGCTGTGGGAGCACAGAGAACTAGCTTCACAGATACTGTGAAAGAAGTTGCACTGGAAAATTCCCTCCTCCAGGCCTTCCTGTCTTATAACAGCTGCTCGGAGCTAATTGGCCACAGGAAAGTGATAAATTGGTGAAGTGTGGGCAAGACAGGCTTTTTGCCCACATCCAAGATGGCCACCAGGAACACATCCCAGCCTGTTCACAGAAGCCCTGGCTCCACAGCAGCACCGCTAACCCCTGCCAGAGGGACTGGCAAAAAGTCAGTCTGCAGAGCCGCCAACCATTGCCCCTGCCTGTCCTCCCAGCGCACCCTGCCCGGTGCCAGCAGCCTGCACATCCGCCAGCTGGGACTCTTCAAAGGGACCGGACAGGTAAGAGCCGGCTCCCCTGCACAGTCTCCCACCGGACCGTGACATATTCGCTTTTATCTGCTGATTAAAATTACATGCATGCCTATAGTCTCTGTCCTTGAAAAAGGCCATTAAACGGCTGAAAGACCCACCGAACACTAACAAAGCACCTAGCACACTCCTGAGCCAAGAAGAACTTCCCCCGCACTCACTGACATAGACATAGCTAAATCTCCTCACTGGCCAGTGAGTTTGAGCAGCCAGAGCACACCACTGCCCTGTTCTAAACCTTTCTCCTCCCTCTTTGTGTCAGGGTTCATATGGTATCTCCCATGGTTCATGAGGTCTCATTCTGTCTGAGGCAATATAGACGCAACAGTATATAATCCAGAAAGTATTAACATCAATCATTACCTCTGAGGAAGTCATACACGCTGGTGTGACAGGATAAAATGCATTTTAGTGATTTGGACCTTTTGAACTTTTGTTGAGTTATTTGTGGAAATGGTTTCCTTGGGACTTCAAAGTTCAGAAAGGAACTCCCCCCCCCCCCCCTTCCCCCCGCACACTGGGTGACACAGATAACCTTATTTTCTTATGCGTTTTTTGTTTATTGAATTGTGTGGTGTTTTGAACTAATACTCGTGATACAAAACATACTGTATTATGTGGATATTTGCTGTTATTTTCTTTACAAACAATAATCACAATAATAATATACAGAAATGTAATATGTTAAAATCTGTCTAAGAGTCACACATAAAATAACAAGAGATGAGCAAACATAGTTCTCCAAAAACCAGACCCACCCAAACTTCACGATCCGAGTTCAGATCCAGGGTTTCCCGCCAAACTCGGATCCCAACACAAGGCAAAAGTCATCATCCCGCTGTCAGATTCTCACAGGTTTTGGATTCTATTAAGGTCCCCAGTGATTGGCGCCATCTTCACTCCAGCTGTGGAGAGTGTACTGGATGGATGTGTCCTGCTCAATACTGTGTTGTCTGGCATGGAGTGGGTGCACTGTCTTCTGCATCAGTCCAGGGGAGCTCTGTCTGCTGTATCAGTTCAGGGGTGCTAAGTCTGCTGTATCAGTCTAGGCAGGAATGCTCTGTCTGCTGTTTCAGTACAGGAGTGCCCTGTCTACTGTATCAGTCCAGGGGTGCCCTGTCTGCTGTATCAGTCCAGGGGTGTCCTGTCTGCTGTATCAGTCTAAGGCTTCTCTGTCTGCTGTATCAGTCCAGGGGTGCTCTGTCTGCCATGTCAGTCCAGGGGTGCTCTCTATGCTGTATTTGAAAGGGGTGAGCTGTCCATCTATCCAAGAGCTCCACCCCAGTGTAAAATGAAAATAAAAGCTAAAAACAGAAAGCAAAAATTTTAAAAACAAAAAGCCTAAAACTATAATTATTAAAAAAATATTTTGTGCTCTACCCAAGTGTACTATATAATTTTTATTTTATTTTCAGAAGTACCTGGACACTGCTGGTCAGACTGCAGTATATTATTATTATTTCGTACATTATACACATATTCTGTGACACTGTTGGTGAAAGTCAAACGCAGTGTACAACTATCATTTCTGATGCACACACGTAATATATTTTATTTCCTACTCATACACATATTGTACGACACTGTTGGTGAACTTAAACTGCAGTGTTCAATTACTAGCTCTGACTCATCCACGTATTGTGCCACTCTGAAGGTGTTACTTTTTTTGTACAAATTGTTTGTGCTGTACCAAACTTCATAAGCATTTGTGGATAGATATGGAAGATGAACAATTGAGAGGAGAGCAGGAAGTGTAGGTGCTGCCAGCAGTCATGAAGATACAAGTCCATCAACATCATCTTCTAAGACCGAAGCCCGAGGGCATAGATGGCTTAAGTCAGTGGCATAAAAAAACCACATCAAATAAAAAGTAAGCTACAGATAAAAATAAAATTACCAACAGACCATTCACAACACGCAGTGGCAAGGAAAGGCTAAGGCCTTGGCATTTATTTATGTCTGGAGGATCTGCCTCTTATGATGATGTAAGCCCCTCTCTCTATAGAAGGGTAAAAACAAATGAAACTCATTAAGGCACAGGAACCAACTGTGTGTTCCGAAAAATCCCAAATCCCTGAAGAGAGTTCAAGTATGTCCACAAGTGCCATGTGTGAGCCTAAACTTTCCAATACTGCACTCAAAGAGAAGGATCCTTCCATCATTTGTGCTCCCTCTGCAAATGTGACGATGAGCAGCACAAGTCAACATGGTGACAGTAATTAAGGATGCTTCTGTGGAAATGCACCAGAATGAGGAGGATATTTGTGTAGCTGGCACTAATAAGGATGTTGTTGATGAAGATGTTATTGTCAAATTTAGAAACTTTGGCTAAAAAAACCCCCAGACATTTCAATGTCACCTAGCTCCTCCCTTCTCTCTTAGATTCAAAGGCCTGCAATCTCCACCACCAAAACCTTCTTCATCAACATCCTCAGTCATGATTGGAAGTAGCCTGATTCCAGTCTCATAAGCCTGACTGACTCCTATCTGAGCTTCCTGAAAAGCATCCTTGTGTGCTATGCCTGTTGCTGCTGCTACTGTCCAGATGAGGACCGGGTAGATTACTTGTAGCTTAATTAAAGAATTGACTGTTAAACAATCCTTTGCAAGGGGGAGCAAGTATTGCTTCAGTCACCCAGTTGCACAGCGGATTAATGATGCCATAACAACTACACTGGTAAAAAGTGTATCCAGAATCTGCCATTACTGCAGTGGGTTTTAGAGAGTTGATTGAGGTCCTGTGTCTCCGGTACCAAATCCCGTCTAGATTCCATTTCACTGGAAAAACAATTTCCAGCCTGTACAAGGACATTAGAAAAAGCATTGTTAGTGTCCTCAGAAATGCCATTGTACCAACTGTTCACTTAACCACGGATATGTGGACAAGCGAAACAGGGCAAAGTAAATGCTATATGACTGTGACAGCCTACTTGGTAGATGTATTGCCTTCAGAAGCACCAACAGCAGCAGCTGCTTCTCACAAATGCCAGCTCATACAGATGCAGGCTACTCTGTGTATCACCAGTTTCTGTAAAAGTCATACTGCTGACAACCTTTTTGAAAAACTCAGGGAAGTCATTGCAAAATGGCTTACCCCACTTGGACTCTCCCCGAGATTTGTGATATTTGACAATGCCACCAATATTGTGAGAGCATTACATCTAGGCCAATTCCAGCATGCCCCATGCTTTACTCACACAAATAACTTGGTGGTGCAATTTGTTTTTTAAATAAAAAGGGTGTGCAGGAGATGCTGTTGGTGGCCTGGAAAATTTTGGAACATTTTTCACAATTTTGCAAGTGCATGTAGAAATTTGCAGCACTTGCAAGAAATGTTGACTTTCTCCAGCCATCAAATGAAGCAAGAGGTAGTAACGAGGTTGAATTCAACTCTCTATATGCTTCAGCTAATGGAGGAGCAGCAAAAGGCTATCCAAAGTAACACATCAACCTATAAAATATGGAAAGGAGGGGGAATGCACCTTAGTCAAGCTCAGTGGAGAATAAGTTCCATGTTGTGCAAGGTTCTCAAGCCCTTCGAAGAACAAATTGTCAGCTCAAGCTGCACATGACATGGCAACATCTCCTTAAATTTGTCTGGCAACTGCGACTGTGAGGAAAAACTCACTTTTCCTAAGCAACCCATTGGCAATCAATCAGGAACAACTTTTGACACCTGTTCTAAACTGAAAGAGCTGTATAATTACTGACATGTCTACTGTCACTGCATATGATACGGTCACCATTCAAAGAATGGTTGACAATTATTTCAGTGAAAGCAGCCAAATAGGCATGTCAAGTCTGTTTCATTACTAGCAGGAAAAGAAGGCAATTTGGAGGCCCTTGCACAAACTGTCTAAGCTTTACTTAAAGTGACCCCCCTCCAGTGTGTACTAAGAAAGAGTTTTCAGCACAGTTGGGAACCTTGTCAGCGACCGGCGTAGGAGGTTACTACCCCAAAAAGTGGAAAAGATGATGTTCTTCAAAATGAATGACCAATTCCATGAGGAAAACCTTTACCGACTATTACGTTCACAAAATAAAGAGGCACCTAATACAACAAATTCCAGCGGGGGTGAATTAATACTTTGTGAGGAAGAGGATGTACACACTGATGGGGATGAGGAATCGAATGATGCAGACGATGACATTATCTTATCTATGTAGAGCCAGTTTGAGTATGATCACTGTCAGCAATATTAATTCCCCTTTGCCAGCTTGTTTGTGGGGGCCCAAGCAAACCATTCATTTCAGACAAAACTTAAGTGACAGTCCCTGATGCTGAAATTATTGGTTTGTTAAATTGTGCATGACCTGTTTAATATATACAACATAAGGGTGGGTGGAAGGGCCCAAGAACAACTCCATCTTGCACCTCTTTTCTTTGCATTATGTACTGCTTGGAGCATTGGTGACTGTCTTCTTGTGTAGATGACAACATTTGTTTAGTTTTTTAAACTGCTTCCCTGTCTACCACTGCAGTGCCATTCTGTTTCCTAGATGTGCCATGCTGGAACTTTAAGTGCACATGTTTGTGCCGCCCACTGCTGTCGTTTAGCTTAGTTATCCAGCTACCTCGGTGCAACCTTTTGACCTAAAGTGGATGAAAACAATATTGTGAGTTGTGTGGTGGTCAAAACTGACTGGAAATTAGTGGAAATTAATCTTATTGAGGTTATTTTTACTATAGGAACAAAAGCAGGCCCATCTCTGTGATTTTAGCTGTTTTTATAATTAAAAACAATACAGATCCAAAACAAATACAGATCAAAACTCACAAGGAAGATAGAGGCAAAACATACACAAATCCAAAACACAAAGGAGATACAGATCCAAAACTAGAACCCAAAACCTGAGATTTGGGATGGTGCACATCTCTTAAAATAACACAGGACAGTACATTTAATGTAACAAATAAAACAAAAGTAAAATATAAAAAAATACATTTTTCTAAAAAAATTGTATAAAAAGTGTATTCTAACTATTACCAGTATTTGTGATGTGTTTCACATATCCAAAGTTCACTTCGTCAAGCATTAGTTTTAAGAATGAGAGGAAGATTTAGCAAAAAAACAAAAAATGCAAACAGCAAGAATATGAGTTACAGTATATAGGAGAAAAGGGGATGCAGGTATATAGGGATAAGCAAAAAAGAAAAATCCTGAAATTTAGGTAATACGATATATACTGTATCAAGAGTACTGATGTGGAAGTGTAAATCTAATATTAATAGAAAATATCAGTAAAATAAGGAATTAATAGAGGAGGTTAATAATGAACCCGATAGTAAAAAAATGATACAGATGTCAATCAGAATTGAAGTTGTCTGTAAGAAAAAACCTTAATTAGCACAGTTGTGTTAGTGTAAGTCAATATTACATAACTTAGTGTAAGTCAACTAGTGTGCTGCTGGGTAGCAGTTGATTTACCGACGGACACAATACCGACTGTCATAATCCCGACAGCCATTGACCGACAGTCAAAATACCGACATGGTCAAAATACCGACATTCATTATACCATCATGTTCAAAATGCAGACATAGTCAGAATACCAGCATTTGAAATGCCGACATGCGTTTTTAAGGAATTTTTGCCCAAAAAGAGACCCTGGAGGGGGAATATAATAGTGTGCCCGAGTGCAGTAAGGCACCAGGCCCGAAGCATGGGGAGCACAGCAATCCATGCAAGGGGACAAGGTACACTTAGACGGTTCCATGTTGACCTATGTCGACACTGACACACACAAAAACAGAAAAACATATGTCGGTATCTCACACAAAACAGCTCTACAAAGTCAGACATAAATAGACCTGCTTTTTTGGGGTGAGTTGTATTTGTCAATGTTGAAAATCAATTACAAGTACACAATTACAACACATTTTACAACAAATAAACATGTTTAAAATTATTTCTAACCTTAAAAACAAACAAAATACTTTGAACTCTCAAAATAGTCTGTGTGCTCTACATGTAATTATTGCTAATTTTCCCTGGAAAATGCATCTGATTCACAAACGGATGTACAGTATTAGGATGCACAAGCAGCTTTTGCTGATGAAAATGATATGTAGCATGGATATATTCTGTGTGTAATAGCAACTGTATCTGCATACAAAATGTTATATTACAGTGTTTCTAGGCAAACACTGTAACATAATTTGCTATGCCAATACAACTGCTATTACATACAGGATATAGGCATGCCACATATCATTCTAATCAGCAAAAGCCACTTGTGCATCCTAATACATCCCTTTGTGAATAACATACATTTTATGGGGAACATTAACAAAAACATGCACTTTGCGTCTATTTATCCTGACTGCAGCAAAGGTGTAGGAGGGCACAGTTGTACAGAATGGTTTTAGTGATGATTGCTGTGCCACCTAGCAAGTCTGAGTGAATGGGCCTGATTTTGATTTGGGAATAAAGGAAAAGGAGCAAGTATTGTAACCGTTCACCTTTGTAAAAACGATGCTGCAATGTAGGTGGGTCAGAATTAAATTATGTCCAAACTGAAACCTAAATTGCTGTGTAAAGTTAAAATTACCCAGTATTTGTAAGCTACATGCAAAAACATCCAGAATATACCCTACATGCAAAAAACAATGTAGTTGCACCCCTTGCATTGTAACATGGTGCACAGTTGAAGCTGAATCATTTCTCTACCTATAGTGAACCCCAAGTATTTAATCTCTACCATTGCTAAGCAGCATTTCTTTTGGTTGGCTATTAGCCCTGCCTTTCTGATTAAGTCCATCACTGCCTGTACTCTAAATAATTGAGACTCCCAGTATAGATTGTGATACATCGTCCATATATATAGCTGGATATTGTTTGTGAGGTTTTAAAACCTTATACATTGCATGCTGGATCTTTTCATGAGACACTTGCAATCCAAAAGACACCATCTTATACTGAGTTAGTTCTTCTGGAACATAGAAAGCTGTTTTTCCTTTTTCAGTTAATGGTATTTGCCAGTAACCTTTTGTCAGGTCAAGTGTGGTGCGATATCTGGCTGTTCTTAGCTTTTCTATCAGCTCATCTACATATGGGGCTCATGGTACATATCAAACTTGAACACTGTGTTCAGCTTACAGAAATTGTTACATAAGCATAGGCTTCCATCTGGTTTTGGAATGAAAACTACGGGGCTTGACCACTCACTGTTAAACTCTTCTATAACACTGAGTTCTAAAATATTTTTAACCACTTTTTCACTGGGCTTCATTGCTTTAAGTTAATATGTTTATATGGCTTTAAGTTAATCTTGACCCCTTGGTTTTCTGAGAGAGTCATGCTTTATTATGGTTGATCAGCTGGGCAGCTCTGAAAAAATATCCATATTCATTTGAGGAACTCTTTTGTATTTGTCTTTTGAGCAGCTGACAATATCACCAATACCTTTTCTTCCAGAAGGAAGAAGAATAAAGTTACTGGTGGCCAAGGTGCAGCTGACAGAGCTTAACTATCTGTACAGGGGGTTAATTCAGACCTGATCTCTAGGGTGCATTTTTTGCATCCCTGCGATCAGGTACTCGCCACCTACAGGGGGAGGGAATTGTGTGTGTGCAAGTGTGCGATCGCTTGTGTTGGAGAGATGCACAAACAGCAGTTTGTGCAGTCTCTGCACAGCCCAGGACTTACTCTGCCGCTGCGATGTTTGGGGACGAAGCTGACATCAGAAATCCTCCCACAATACACTGGGTCCCTCCTGCGTTTTTCCCTGATGCTGCGGTCCGTCGCGCATGCGCATTTCGGTGCATACATTTGCGCAGTGAATACCTGATCACAGCCTGTGAGAAAACGCACAGAAGCAATCAGGTATGAATCGGCCCCTGGGTTTTATTAGAATCACCTGGTAAATATTTTGAGCTTTCTCTTTCCTAGTTGGTATAGTGTATAGTTGAAATGTGCAGGTTCTGATTTATGCGGTTCTTAAATGCGAGTTGAGATTTATCTGGATATTCCTTATTGTCTATCCAAAGCATGTGACATCCGAGAGCCAGTAGGATGCCATTTTGAGATCTGGGTAAATCTGGGTAAAACCGGGTAAATCCGAACACGCACATCTCTAGTTTATAGTTAACCTCATTCCCATTGTCCCTGATCTCAAAAGAACCCTGCCATTTAGCCAAAAACTTGCTTTCCTCTATGGGTTTCAAAATAAGAACAGAAATGTAAGGAAATGCTCAGACTTTATACAATGTTATGCATAGGCACCAATTCTGTAGAACCAGTCGCTGCCCCAGTAGAGCTAGCCACCGCTGCCCCCACAGTAGATTGAGAGGTGTTGGGGGCTACGGAAGTGTTTCTGTACCATAGCAATATTTTAAAAAAAAATGGCCGCCACCGAGGAGGAGACAGATGCTAAAGGTCACATTTGACCTCTAGCACCTGTCTTCTCTGCGGTGGGCATTTTAAGAGGGTGTTTTTGTACACTACTATGGTACAGAAATGCTTCTGCAGCCCCTAGCGCATCTCAATCTACTGCGGGGGCTAACAGTAACCATTGATGCCCACACCCACCCTCCCTAACTTTACTGGGGCAGCGGCCAGGAGATACTGTACCTGGCAACACACAGGAAACTCCTGGCAATGCACAGGAGACCCCTAGCAACGCACATGAAACCCCTGGCAACACACAGGAGATGCCTAGCAATGAGCATGAAACCCCTGGCAATGCACAGGAGACCCCTAGCAATGAATGTGGCAATATTGTGTGTGGGCATAAAATGGTATCAGGGCCAAAACTGTGTGTATCATAATATGTAATTGGCGTTACAGTGTGTGGCATATTTCATAATGGGCATTACGGTGTGTAGCATTATATGTAACAGACATTACGGTGTGTGACATATTGTGTAATAGACATTACGGTATGTGACATATTGTGTAATAGACATTACGGTGTGTGTGGCATATTGCGTAATGGGCATTACGGTGTGTGGCATATTGCTTAATGGGTATTACGGTGTGTGGCATATTGCGTAAAAGGCATTACGGTGTGTGGCATATTGTGTAATGGGCATTACTGTGTGTGGCATTTTATGTAATGGGCATTACGGTGTGTTGCATAATGTGTAATGGGCATTAGTCATTGCTGCGGCCACCCGTTCAATCCCGCTGCGGCCTCCCGCCGAGCACCCACCAGCAAAAATATAAATCGGCACCTATGATGTTATGTACAGTGGGGGTCATTCCGAGTTGTTCGCTCGCAAGCTGCTTTTAGCAGCTTTGCACACGCTAAGCCGCTGCCTACTGGGAGTGAATCTTAGCTTCTTAAAATTGCGA
The DNA here is from genome assembly GCF_028390025.1 of Pseudophryne corroboree. Lineage (NCBI taxonomy): Eukaryota > Metazoa > Chordata > Amphibia > Anura > Myobatrachidae > Pseudophryne > Pseudophryne corroboree. The sequence continues at coordinate 373,485,924 of NC_086445.1, read as the reverse complement.
ACGAAAGATTCGCAATATTGCGATAAGACATCTCTGTGCAGTTTCTGAGTAACTCGAGACTTACTCGGCATCTGCGATCAGTTCAGTGCTTGTCGTTCCTGGTTTGACATCACAAACACACCCAGCGTTCGCCCAGACACTCCTCCGTTTCTCCAGCCACTCCCGCGTTTTTCCCAGAAACGGTAGCGTTTTTTCACACACTCCCATAAAACGGCCTGTTTCCGCCCAGAAACACCCACTTCCTGTCAATCACATTATGATCACCAGAACGAGGATAAAACCGTGAGTAAAATTCCTAACTGCATAGCAAATTTACTTGGCGCAGTCGCAGTGCGAACATTGCGCATGCGCACTAAGCGGAAAATCGCTGCGATGCGAAGAAATTTACAGAGCGAACAACTCGGAATGACCCTCAGTATACTGTTGTATTCCATAGCAATATAACAATTCTGTTTTATACACAGTGTATTACATAAAAATATGCAACACAGAAAATGTTTGTGGAATAATTTGAATATCAATATGCTTGCAAATTCAACATTTCAATTTCATTTATAGGCACAAGATAATCTCTAATTGAATAAAAAAGATTAATCATCCACATTTAAAATAAATAACTTTCCTACTAAATTGAGTGATTGAGCTGGGTTAGTTAAACAAATCCACAGTAAGTAACATGTACATTATATTGTTACAGAACTCTGATTTATTCACAAGTGCGTGTACAGTATATGGATTTCTTTCTGATAGGCTCATGTATCTCAAACATGCATTCTCATAGCTGTACTCATAGTCTGTATGACCTTCATAATATTATGCAAAGATTTATAGAGAAATGTATTCTTGCATCCATTTATCTTTACTGTATGCTCTATTAAAATTGTTTTACAGTTCAAATCAATAGAAACAAAATTAGCATTTTTATTTACAACTAGAATTTTCAGTAAAGTAAGCTTCCATTATACTACTTATATTTAAATTTTGTACTCATCAGCATGTAAAACATGTAGCTACATACTCTAGGTTCATTAAACAGTCCTTTCAATGTGTTACTGTAATTATTAGAATGTCATAACCCTCCAAATAAAAGCTAATCATATTATTATTATTAATTATTATTAATATGTATGGTTCCACAAGGGTTCCACAGCACCTCACAAAGGGGGTCATTCCGAGTTGATCGCACATAACAACTTTTTGTTGCTCATGTGATCAACTAGACGCCGCTTTTGGGGGAGTGTATTTTAGCATAGCAAGGATGTGATCGCTTTTGCAGCCCTGCTATGCTAAAAAAGTTTTGTGCAGAACAAGACTAGCCCTGCAGTTACTTACCCTGTGTGATGGATCCAGCGATGAAGGTCCCGGAATTGTCATCAGGCAACCGCCCTACAAACACATGGACACATCTGCGTTAGGATCCCCATGCCCGGAAAACGGTGAGTATTCGCCCCGGAACGCCTCCCCGCTGTCAATCTTCTTGCGATTACACTAGCGATCACTTTCTTCTTTCTACTGGTCGTTTCCCGGTGACGGCTATCGCTGGGTAATGATGCGCATGCGCATTTCCGACCCGTTCGCACCGCAGCATGCAAACGGGTCGGAATGACCCCCAAAGTACATAAACAAATGAGCAAAACAAGAAAATCTAGAACAAGTAAAGGCTACAGTATATACATATTCAGTGATTAGGTGCAGTTGTAGGGAGTATGCAGAATAATAATGGGGGTCATTCTGGGCTATTTTTTGCACTGCTGTGACCAGGTAATCGCCACCTACAGGGGAGGGGGTTAGGGCTGTGCAGGGCTGCAATCGCTTGTGCAGAGAGCTACACAACCAAAAAGTTTGTGCAGTTTCTGCACAGCTCAGGACTTACCCGCTGCGATGATCCGGCTTGGAGCTGACGTCAGGAACCCTCCTCTTCAACGGCTGGGCATGCCTGCATTTTTACGAACACTTCTCGAAAGCGGTGAGTTGCCGCCCAGGTCCGCCTTCTGCCTGTCAATCTTCTTGCGTTCGCCACTGCGAACGGCTTCTTCGCAAGGTCCGTCGCTCCTTAGCGATGGCCGTCACTGGCGACCGATGCACCTGCACATTGCTGCCCACATGCATGCACTGTTCTGACCCATTCAAAAATTGCAGCATGCGGACGGGTCGGAATGACCCCCATAGTCTTATACCCCTTTGAGAGCGCAATGGAAATGGGTCCTTCCCTGGTATGATCCAGCATTGGACCTTTCATACTGCGTCCCTGACAAGGCGGAGGTGGTGCTGGGAGATGAGCTCATCTCTGCAATGCCTCTCCCTATGTAGTGAACGGGTCCAGGGTTGCATCGACCCAGCAACCCGTTCACACTAGAGATGAGCGGGTTCGGTTCTCAGAGAACCGAACCCTACCGGACTTCACCACACGAGCCCGGATCCAAGTCAGGCTCGGGTTTTCCCGCCTGACTCAGAAATCAGAAAGAGGCAAAACTTCATCATCCTGCTGTCAGATTCTCCGCGGGGTTTGGATTCCATATAAGGAGCCGTGCGTCCCCGCCATTTTCACTCTGGCATTGGAGAGAGTGTAGAGAGAGGACGTGTCTCCATCCTCAGTGTCCTAAGTGGTAGTGTCTTGTGCTGCATCTGTCCAGTCACAGTGGTTGTGTCCTCTGCTGCCATATGTCCAGTGCTGCTGTATAAGTCCAGTCCAGTGGTGCTGTATTGTCCTGCATCAGTCCAGTGGTGGTGTGTTGCGCTGCATCAATCCAGTCACAGTGGTGGTCTCCTCTGCTGCCATATGTCCAGTGCTGCTGTATAAGTCTAGTCCACTAGTGCTGTGTTGTGCTGCATCAGTTCAGTGGTCATGTCTTGTGCTGCATCAGTCCAGTCACAGTGGTGGTGTCCTCTGCTGCCATATGTCCAGTGCTTCTGTATAAGTCCAGTCCATTGCAGTGGTGTTGTGCTGTCCTGCATCAGTCCAGTGGTGGTGTCCCTGTGCTGCCGTATATGTCCAGTTGTACTGCCGTATATGTCCAGTGATCCTGTCGTATATGTCCATTGATACTGCCGTATATGTCCAGCGGTACTGCCGTATAAATCCAGTGATCCTGCTGTATAAATCCAGTGATGGCAGTATCAAGGGACATATACAGCAGTATCACTGGACATATATATATGTCCAGTGATACTGCTGTATATGTTCATTAATACTGCAGTATATGTCCAGCTGTACTGTCGTGTAAATCCAGTGATCCTGCCGTATAATTCCAGTGATCCTGCCATATAAATCCAGTGATCCTGATGTATAATTACAGTGATCCTGCCATATAAGTCGAGTGATCATTCCTTATATGTCCTTTGATACTGCCTTATATGTCCAGCAGTACTGCTGTATAAGTCCAGTGATCCTGCCATATAATTCCAGTGATCCTGCCATATAATTCCAGTGGTACTGGCATATAAGTCCAGTGATCCTGCCGTATAATTACAGTGGTACTGGCATATAAGTCCAGTGATCCTGCCATATAATTACAATGGTACTAGCGTATTAGTCCAGTCCAGTGATCCTGCCATATATGTCCAGTGATACTGCCGTATATGTCCATTGATACTGCCGTATATGTCCAGCGTTACTGCCGTATAAATCCAGTGATCCTGCCATATAATTCCAGTGATCCTGCCGTATAATTCCAGTGGTACTGGCATATAAGTCCAGTGATCCTGCCATATAAAAACAGTGGTACTGGTGTATAAGTCCACTCCAGTGATACTGCCATATATGTCCAGTGGTACTGTCATATAAATCCAGTCCAGCGGTACTACCGTATATGTACAGCAGTACTGCCATATAAATCCAGTGATCCTGCCATGTAAGTCCAGTGATCCTGCCATAAAATTCCAGTGATCTTGCTGTATAATGCCATATAAATCCATATAATTCCATATAAGTCCAGTCCAGTGGTGCTGCCATATAAGTTTAGTGGTGCTGTCCTGTGCTGTATATTATTTACTCAACATAAAGGGGTTATTAATATTTAATCCAAATAATTTTTACAGGGCTTGCCCTGTGTCATGTAGAGGTATGCTCTCCTGTACCGCATATTGTTATATAACTCCAGAAAAATGAGAAAAAAAATTTGGAGGATAAAATAGGGAAAGATCAAGAACCCCTAGTGCTGAAGCTGCTGCCATTAGTCATGACATAGATGATTAAATCCCATCAACGTCGTCTGCCAAGGCCGATGCCCAATGTGATAGTAGAGGGTATGTAAAATACAAAAAGCATAAGTTCAGTAAAAAGACCCCAAAAATACATTTAAATGGTCTGAGGAGAAACATAAACTTGCCAATATACCATTTACGACACGGAATGGCAAGGAACGGCTAAGGCCCTGGCCTATGTTCATGACTAGTGGTTCAGCTTCACATGATGATGGAAGCCCTCATCCTCCCGCTAGAAAAATTAAAAGAATTAAGCTGGAAAGAGCACAGAAAAGAACTGTGCATTCTAAGATGGTATCACAAATCCCCAAGGAGAGTCCAAGTGTGTCGGTGGTTGCAATGCTTGACCTTCCCAAGACTGGACGGGAAGAGGTGGCTCCTTCCACCATTTGCACGCCCCCTGCATGTGCTGGACGGAGCACCCACAGTCCAGTTTCTGATATTCAAATTGAAGGTGTAACTGTTGAAGTACACCAGGATGAGGATATGGGTGTTGCTGGTACTGAGGAGGAAGTTGATGATGAGGATTCTGATGGTGATGTGGTTTGTTTAAATCAGGCACTGAGGGAGGCAGTTGTTGTCCATGGGATGAATAAGCCCATTGTGATGCCTGGGCAAAATACCAAAAAAGCCACCTCTTCGGTGTGGAATTATTTCTCCACATATCCGGACAACAGGTGTCAAGCCATGTGTTGCTTCTGTCAATCTGTAATAAGAAGGGGTAAGGATTTTAACCACCTAGGAACATCCTCCCTTTAACGTCACCTGCAGCACATTCATCTGAAGTCAGTGTCAAGTTGTGAAACTTTGGGTAAGAGCATAAGCAGTCAACTGACACCTAAATCCCTTCTTCCTCTTGTACCCAAGCTCCTGCAAGCCACACCACCAACTCCTTCAATGTCAACTTCCTCCTAGTCAGGAATGTCAGTAGTCCTGCAGGCCATGTCACTAGCAAGACTGAGGAGCCCTCTCCTAACCGAGATTCATCCGGAGAATCCTTGAGTGGTATGCCTGCTGTTGCTGCCGCTGCTGTTGTTGCTACTGGGAGTCGATCGTCATCTCAGAGGGGAAGTCGAAAGACCATTTGTACTACTTCCAGTAAGCAACTGACTGTCCAACAGTCCTTTGTGAGGAAGATGAAATATAACAGCATATAACTGAGGCCTTGACAGCTATGTTGGTGTTAGACATGCGTCCGGTGTGCGCCATTAGTTCAGTGGGACTTAGAGAAGTGTTTGAGGTACTGTGTCCCAGTATGAAATCACATCTAGGTTCCACTTCACTAGGCAAGCGATACCAAGAATGTAGAAAAGTGTCTCCTCAGTGTCCTACAAAATGCAGTTGTACTGTTCACTTAAGCACAGACATGTGGACAAGTGGAACAGGGCACACTAAGGACTATGTGACTGTGACAGCCCACTGGGGAGATGTATGGCCTCCCGCAACAACAACAGCAGGGGCACCAGTAGCAGCATCTCGCAAACGCCAATTCGTCCCTAGGCAGGCTGCGCTATGTATCACTGCTTTTCATAAAAGGCACACCGCTGAAAACCTCTTACGGAAACTGAGGGACATCATTGCACAATGGCTTACCCCACTTAGACTCTCCTGGGGATTTGCAATATCGGACAATGCCACCAATATTGTGCGTGCATTACATCTGGGCAAATTCCAGCATGTCCTATGTTTTGCATACTCAATTAATTTGGTGGTGCAGAATTTTTTGAAAAATGACAGGGGCGTGCAGGAGATGCTGTCAGTGCCCCCGAAAAATTGTGGGCAACTTTCAGCATTCAGCCACCGCATGACCGGAGTGCCATCAAACACTCATGAATCTGCGCTGCCATTACCTGAAACAAGAGGTGGTAACGAGGTGGAATTCAACACTCTATATGCTTCAGAGGATGGAGGAGCAGCAAAAGGCCATTCAAGCCTATACATCCACCTATGATATAGGCAAAGGAGGGGGAATGCACCTGACTCAAGCACAGTGCAGAATGATATCCACATTGTGCAAGGTTCTCCAACCCTTCGAACTTGCCACACGTGAAGTCAGTTCAGACACTGCCAGCCTGAGTCAGGTCATTCCCCTCATCAGGCTTTTGCAGAAGCAGCTGGAGAAATTGAAGGAGGAGCTAAGATGGAGCGATTCTGCTAAGTATGTGGGACTTGTGGATGGAGCCCTTCATTTACTTTGCCATGATTCAAGGGTGGTCAAACTATTAAAATCAGAGCACTACATTTTGGCCACTGTGCTCGATCCTAGGTTTAAAGCCTATGTTGTATCTCTCTTTCTGGCAGACACAAGTCTGCAGAGGTTCAAAGACCTACTGGTGAGAAAATTGTCAACTCAAGCGGAACATGAACCATCAACAGCTCCTCCTTTATTTTCTCCCGCAACTGGGGCTGCGAGGAAAAGGATACAATTTCCTAGCCCACCCGCTGGTGGTGATGCAGGGCAGTCAGGAACGAGTGCTGACATCTGGTCCGGACTGAAGGACCTGCCAACGATTACTGACATGTCTACTGTCACTGCATATGATTCTGTCACCATCGAAAGAATGGTGGACGATTATATGAGTGACAGCATCCAAGTAGGCATGTCAGACATTCCGTATGTATACTGGCAGGGAAAGGCAATTTGGATGCCCTTGCACATACTGGCTTTATTTTACCTAAGTTGCCCTCTCTCCAGTGTCTACTCCAAAAGAGTGTTTAGTGCAGCCGGTATCCTTGTCAATGATCGGCATAGGAGGTTTCTTCCACAAAATGTTGAGATGACGTTCATCAAAATTAATTACTGTATAAATTCCTCCAGGAAGACCTTAACCAGCAATTGCCTCCAGAAAGTACACAGGGACCTGTGATGGTGGATTCCAGTGGGGACGAATTAATACTCTGTGAGGAGGAGGATGTACACACTAAAAGGGGTGATGAATCAGAGGATGAGTTTGTGCAAGGAGAGATTGTTTCTTTTTTGGTGGGGGCCCAAGCAAAGCAGTCATTTCAGCCACAGTCATTTGGCAGACCCTGTCGCTGAAATGATTGGTTTGTTACAGTGTGCATGTCCTGTTTATACAACATGAGGGTGGGTGGGAAGGCCCAAGGACAATTACATCTTGCACCTCTTTTTCTTCTTTGCATCATGTGCTGTTTGGGGACTAGTTTTTTTAAAGTGCCATCCTGTCTGACACTGCCATACAAGTCCAAGAGTACTGCCGTATAAGTCCAGGGGTACTGCCATATAAGTCCAGTCCAGTGGTGCTGTCTTGTGCTTCATCAATCCAGTGGTGGTGTCCTGTGCTGTATATTATTTATTTCAAATAAAAGTGTTAAATACATTACTTATATTATTATCCAAGTTTTTACAGGGTTTGCCCTGTGTGTTGTAGGGCTACGCTCACCTGTGCTGCATATTATTATAATATCTCTATATTAAAGGGTTATTATCATCCAAATTAATTTTACAGGCTTTACTGTGTGTGTGGTTTAGGGGTACGCTCTCCTGTGCCACCAATATTGTGCATGTATTACACCTGGGCAAATTCCAGCATGTCCCATGTTGTTTGTGCCGCACACTTGTGTTGCTTAGCTTAGTCATACAGCTACCTCATTGCACCTCTTTTTCATCTTTACATGATGTGCTGTTTGGTGCCTAGTTTTTTTTAAGTGCCACCCTGTATTCCACTGCAGTGCCACTCCTAGATGGGCCATGTGTTTGTTCTGCACACTTGTGTCACTTAGCTTAGCCGTCCAGCGACCTTGGTGCACCTCTTTTTTTCTTTGCATCATGTGCTGTTTGGGGCCTAGTTTTTTTAAGTGCCATTTATTTATTTATTTATTTATTTACAATTTTTTATATAGCGCAGCAAATTCTGTTGTGCTTTACAATTTGAAATAACAATAACAAACTGGGTGATAACAAACAATCATAGAGGTAGGAAGGCCCTGCTCGCAAGCTTACAATCTATAGGGAAATAGGCATGTGTACACAAGGAAAGGTGCTATCTATTGCATAGAATGAGAAGACATGTGAAGATATGTGTGGACTGTACAGAGTTTATGCAATTTGATAGGAAGGTTTATGAAAGTTATGTGGGCGGTTCTGGAATTTGATATGCTTGCCTAAAGAGGTGAGTTTTCATTGAACGCTTGAAGGTTTGGAGACTAGAGGAGAGTCTTATTGTGCATGGTAGGGCATTCCACAGAGTGGGTGCAGCCCGATGAAAGTCCTGCAATCGTGAGTGGGAGCGAGTAATGAGTGTGGATGAGAGACGCAGGTCTTGTGAAGAGCGAAGAGGTCGGGTTGGGAGATATTTTGAGATAAGCGAAGTGATGTATGTTGGTGTAGTTTGGTTAATGGCCTTGTGTGTGAGTAAAAGAATTTTATATTGAATGTGGTAGAGTACAGGTAACCAATGGAGGGACTGACAGAGTGGATCTGCAGACGATGAACGTCTAGCAAGGAAGATAAGCTGCATTCAGAATGGATTGTAGTGGTGAGAGTCTCGTTTTGGGAAGACCAGTTAGGAGACTATTGCAATAATCAATGCGGGAGATAATGAGAGCGTGGATTAGAGTTTTAGCAGTGTCTTGTGTAAGGTATGGTCGTATTTTGGATATGTTTTTTAGATGCATGTAACATGATCTTGAGACAGATTGAATGTGGGGAACAAAGGACAGATCAGAGTCAAGGATGACACCTAGGCAGCGAGCTTGTGGGGTAGGGTAGATAGTCGAGTTTTCAACAGTGATAGAGATATCAGGTTGGTACCTACTATTGACTGGTGGCAATATAATTAACTCTGTCTTTGAAATATTCAGTTTGAGGTGGCGAGATGTCATCCAGGATGAAATGGCAGAAAGGCATTCAGCGACACGGTCCAGTACAGATAGGGACAAGTCAGGGTAGGATAGGTAGATTTGAGTATCATCTGCGTACAGATGATACTGAAAACCAAAAGAGCTGATTAGTTTACCAAGAGATGAGGTATAGATAGAGAAAAGCAGAGGACCCAAGACTGAGCCTTGCGGTACTCCAACTGAAAGAGGTAGCGAAGAGGAGGTAGATTCAGAGAAGCGAACACTGAAGGAGCGATTAGATAGGTAGGATAGGAACTAAGAAAGGGCTGTGTCTTTAAGACCTAAGGATTGTAGTGTCTGTATGAGAGTGGTCTACAGTGTCAAATGCAGCAGATAGATCTAGAAGAATAAGTAGTGAGTAGTGGCCTTTAGACTTCGTAGTGACCAAATCATTAACCACTTTAGTCAGTGCTGTCTCTGTGGAATGTTGGGAACGGAAGCCTGACTGAAGTTGGTCCAACAAAGTGTATGAGTTAAGAAAGTGTGTGCCATCCTGTCTGCCACTGCAGTGCCACTCCCAGATGGGCCAGGTGTTTGTGCCGCACACTTGTGTTGCTTAGCTTAGTCATACAGCCACCTTGGTGCAACCTTTTGGCCTAAAAACAATATAGTGAGGTGTGAAGTGTATAGACTGGAAATGAGTGGAAATTAATGTTATTGAGGTTCATAATACCATAGGATCAAAATGATCCCCAAATTCATTGATTGTAGCATTTTTTATGTTTTTTTTTTTTTCAAAAATCATCCAGATCCAAAACCAAAACACGAAAGGGTGGTTTTGCCAAAACCGATTCAGATCCAAAACACGAGCATGGAACCAGAACCAAAACACAAAACACGAAAAGTGCCCACCGCACATCAACCTGAACATAGTATGTATGAGGTATAGTAAATGGTTGAAAGAAAATAAAATGGAAATGGGAATGGAGACTGTATGATATTGACAGAACAATAGAATTCCAGTAGTGTATGTAAAAGTATGGTGTTGGTACATGTGTATGGATGTAGCCACAATCATCATGGCTACATCTAGACGCATTCACACCTTGTTTGCTGTGACTGCGTGCTGTCTAAGGCATGTGCACCTTAGATGTGCATGCACCTCATTTGCATGAATTGGAGCTGAAAAAGATGCAGCTAGGTGCAGGCTCGCCTAGCCGCAACGGGAGTGCCCGTACACAGCAGATGTAGCCACGATGAGCATGGCTACATCTTTATGTTCAATGACAATAATATAGTTTCAAGCAAAATAAAAGTGAAGATTAAAAAGTTGCATAAGTTGAGTTTTAAAGTTTACTTTTAGAATTGAGAGGTTGTGAGAGTAGGGAAAATGAAATGGTGATTCACACAGGGCTTTCAATAATACAGTGTGTAAAGGAAAATTTACACTGGTACAACTGAAAATTCAGGCGTTAGTGGTAAACTAATGAGTAGATACAGATGAAGTGGAAAGGTCTTATAGTGCTCTTAACACAGATTTAAGTGATAAGTGTCCAGGTTACTCAGACTAGAGTTGTGTGATGCATAGAGTAAGTGGATTCACATTTGTTGTTTCAATGCAGTCCAGATTTTGGGTAGAACGTTCTCTTTAAATAATGAGACCAAACATGTGACTGCAATGTTAACACCCAAACTCCAATGTACCCTCCCCCAGCAATGGCTAGCAATAAAACAGTTTAAAAAAATAAAAACAACAACAAGATAAGATACCAACAACCTAAGATTTAATAACGAGTCATGCCCTCACCCCTACAGTCAGGAAATACCAAACATTCCAATTTATCAATAATTAACACATCATATGCACACTGTATTTAATCTATTGCAAAAGCAGGTGCCTTATGCCTATGGCAATGCTATATTTCTTTAAAACCCAATTAGCAAACTAAGATTTCAGTGTAATCAGTAGAGACAATCTGCAGGGAGATTCTAAATTATTTTTACTTAATCATAACCATTTCAACATACAGCACATCAGGAGGGATAGTCTGCAACTTTAAAAATTTTTTACCTAAGCATTTAATCAAATCAATCCAAAACATAAGGTAGAATGCTCTGCAATATAGTTCAGATATAAAATCCTGAATTACCTAAGCATTTAATCAAATCAATCCAAACACATAAGGTGGAATGCTCTGCAGTTTAGTTTGGATATAAAATCCTGAATTACCTAAACATTTAATCCTGAGATTCTCAAGACACCTCAATGGTCCAGGTTTTAGGTATATCCATGGCTCAAGTCAGCATGAATGGTTAAATCAAATTGAAAAGTGCTAATTATGTCACCTGTGGCCAAGCATGGATAAACCTAAAACCGGGACTATTGGGGTGCCTTGAGTATCACATTTGAGAACTTCTGATGTAATAAAATCAATCCAACACATGAGGTGGAATCAGGGCAGGATTAAGGTCTGTGGGGGCCCTGGACAACAAACTTGTTGGTGCCCCCATAAATAATAAAAAAAAAAAATATATATATATACACATACAGTATAACGCATATGTAATAGAGGCGACACTCACCGGGGTGGCTGTCAGATGTATGGGAGAGTGCTGGATCTTTTTGATATATATATATATATATATATATATATATAAGCGCAATGTCCACGGCACTCCCAATTCCCAAAGGTCAATGTGACATAATACTAGAGCCGGTGCCCTCCCTGGTAACAGCAGCGCTGTGTCCAATATTAAATGCTGAATCGGGCGGCACTCTCGGCGTAGAAATAAAGACAGACCTTGTTCGAACGAACATCAGACCTGTTTGTCTGTCTTTATTTCTACGCCGAGAGTGCCGCCCGATTCTGAATTTTATATATATATATATATATATATATATATATATATATATATATATAGTAATTCTCCTTGGGTTCTGTGACAGGACCTCTATTGAAGAAAAATAGGCGGCACTCCACGGACTTAATAGATTCAAGCTGTATTCAAAAAGGGGAAATAAAAAGACAAAGTAGATCTATTCGGGCGCACCCTGCAGCTGAAAAATATGTTGCTCTGGAGGTATCACCAACCTCTATTATAGACAGAAATGGATACAAAAATGGGCAAACATATAACATCAAGCGCTGGGAGATAAAATTCAAACCTTCCCTTATGAATGTGAAGAGAAAGGTTGCAATTGAAGGCGTTTTCCTCTACTTCTTAAGGTGGAGACTCCAATCCTCCATTCACATCAGGAATCATGACATGTAAAAGAATATGATACAATGGTGTAGTATGTCTTCACTAGATCACACTTCACCCCAGTGGTTCTTGATTAAATGAACAATGGGTATTGAGCCTCCACCAGATTTTCAGAAAATTAAATAAACAAAGAGCGTACCCGGACTCACAATAGAAATGTATGTTGTAAACATATAAAGGTATCTTTGTGTGAATATATAATCAGAAAAGACCGTCTAAAGGGCGTACCCCAACTCACAGTGACTAGGGGTGAATGAAGCCTATAAAGGTTTCTTTTAGTGAGTACTTCGAATCACAGCATACCCCAACTCACAGTTAAACAGGTGTTCATAATCATATCACGGTTTCTTTCACTCTCCAAATATCCAGAGAGAAAGATCGATGCAAAAAAGGATTTATTCCATAAAATATTCATTAAAATATTCCCACAGGAATGTCCAAATAACAAATGATAAAACTTATTTTTTTAAAAAGGAGCAAAGATGAACGATCACACCACCTGGCTTGGACACCTGGTGTATATCACCTGAGCATGCAGATTCCGGAGTTCTTATCGGTGCATCCAGGGTCCAAAATTCGGGTGGGGAGAAAGCACATCAATGATGAAAAAAAGCTCCTGTCTGCTGCCAACGCGTTTCAATCTCTACAAGAGATCTTTATCAAGGCCTGCAGACCAGGGGCCCATGTGCCGGTATTTATACCCACAATAAGCAATTAAACAGGAAGTGAGGTCACACAATGGAAATAATCCCATATAATGGTAATCTTCACATACAATCATTATCACAACCAATTGGTGACTTTATCCAGTTGGAAATGTTAAAAGTACAATCTGACTCTGTTTCCCGAGTTTAGCTATGTACTAGCATAGATTCGCACTACAAAAAACCGCAATGACGGAACAGGAAGTGAGTTCCCGTGGAACGCATGCGTTCCACCGGTCACGTGGCACACAAGTCATATGACGCGTAGGTCATATGATAGATGCCGTGATCCTGAAACAAAATAGAAGCAGGCGGAAGCACTCGTCTGTGTACCGCATGCGTTCCACTACCCAAGGTGTCAATCATATGGTGCCATCCGGGACTAAATATATGTGGAACGCAAAAACAGGAAGTCAAATGTCTTCATCGATATTTAGAACATTTCCGACTGCATGTACATATCTATGTATCTCAACATAAAAAAAAATGCAACGTTCACAATATAGACAATAGAACAAAATAATCATAATTATATCAACATTTTTTTATATTCCTTCCTTCTTGATTTCCGATGCTTTCTTGCAAGTCCTTTTATTAAAAAGAAAGTCCATATATAGTCCATACAGAGATCATAGAAGCCTAAAATGTGTGAATTTGAACATTGGTGATTTTGTTTGAAATGAAGTGATAAGGCGTGGGTCTCCAGACCATTCTTAACGTTTCTTACGTGCTCACCTATTCTCACTTTTAATGGTCTGGATGTCCTCCCTATGTAGAATTTTTGACATGAGCATTTCACCGCATAAATAACATTCTTGCTATTGCAAGTAATGAATTGGTTAATAGCAAATTCTTTTCCATTTAAATTCACCTTATCAATTTTATTACGGCCCTCTCCTTTGATGTTCTTACATCCCTGACAAAGGCCGCATCTAAAAAATCCTTTAGACACAATTTTTCCTTTTCTCTCTGGTCCTCGTAACCTACTAGTAACCAGCTGATTCTTCAGATTAGAAGCCTTCCTATAAATACATACTGGTTTCTTAGGGATTTGAGTGCCAATAATGGGGTCTTTAGTTAGTAGTCCCCAATGTTTGTTGAGGATTTTCTCTATACCCCGATATTGGCAGTTAGAGTTTGTCACAAATGCCCATTCAAACCTATTTCCTTTTTGATCATTCTCATCGACAGACCTAGGTTTAAGGAGTGTGGTTCTATCAATTTCCTTTATTTCTCCAAAAGTTTTGTCTATCTTCCTCATGTCATAGCCACTGGCTCGAAATTTTTCACACATTTCAATGGCCTGAGTCGAGAACACTTCCATTTCAGTACAGTTTCTCTTTAATCTTTTTAGCTGTCCGCACGGAATTGACTCAAGCCAATTCCGATGGTGACAGCTACTGGCATTAATGTAAGAACCTGAGTCTGTAGGTTTGCAGTAATTTTTGGTACAGATATGATTTTCTTTTATATACACAGTGATATCTAGAAAATTAATGATATTATCACTAATCTCAAAGGATAAATTGATATTGTATTCATTGATGTTTAGGGAGGCACAAAAATCATCTAAGTTTTGTCTGTCCCCCCTCCAAATGAAAAAAACGTCATCTATGTATCTAACGAAGTGAAAGAAACCGTGATATGATTACGAACACCTGTTTAACTGTGAGTTGGGGTACACTGTGATTCGAAGTACTCACTAAAAGAAACCTTTATAGGCTTCATTCACCCCTAGTCACTGTGAGTTGGGGTACGCCCTTTAGATGTTCTTTTCTGATTATATATTCACACAAAGATACCTTTATATGTTTACAACATACATTTCTATTGTGAGTCCGGGTACGCTCTTTGTTTATTTAATTTTCTGAAGATCTGGTGGAGGCTCAATACCCATTGTTCATTTAATCAAAAACCACTGGGGTGAAGTGTGATCTAGTGAAGACATACTACACCATTGTATCATATTCTTTTATATGTCATTTATTCAAAAAGGTATTTTCATGGTGCAAGAGAACAACATTTCAAGGCTCTACGGCCTTTTCATCAGGTTATGCATCATAGGTGAAGTGAAAAACAAAAAATAAAAGACTGAGAATGTGTTGCGTGTCTTTTGTCTTTTGTTTTTTACTTCACCTATGATGCATAACCTGATGAAAATGCCGTAGAGCCTTGAAACGTTGTTTTCTTGCACCATGAAAATACCTTTTTGAATGCAGCGTGAATCTATTAAGTCCATGGAGTGCCACCTATTTTTCTTCAATAGAGATCCTATCACAGGACCCAAGGAGGATTACCAGTTATATTAATTTCAGGAAGGCACCCCGGCATTTTTTCTTTTCATCACCCAGAGTTCCAGACGACCACACAAAAATATTGTGTGTGTGTGTGTGTAGGTATATATATATATATATATATATATATAAAACAGACGTCGGCGGCACTCAGAAATGATGGCACAAACAGCAGGTTATGTTATACACACGCACACACACACACACACACACACACACACACACACACACACACACACACACGTATATACAGTATACAAACACAGCACTGTGGCTGCTGTGTGCTGCAGGTGACACTGTCATCTCACCTGCAGCACAGCAGTCAGACACAGTGCTGTATTTATATACATAGTGTGTGCATGTGTGTATATATGTATGTATGTATGTATATATATATATATAATGTTAGAGTGACAAGAAATATTATTAATAAAAACATTATTACTTAGGTCCAGCACCAGGCACCTCAATACTTAAGCTGCTTCACCACAGGGGGTAGCTGTAGGGGGATCCAGCACTACACAACACACAGCCAGTCACAAATACACTACCGGCGCTGCTGACGAAGGAGCTGAGAGTAAAATGTTGCTGCCTCACTCTCAGCTCTTGAAGATCACACACATCCCAGCGGGCGCGTCGGTGAGTATGAAATCCCAGAGTCTGATTGCAGTCTGTAGCAGCACCATGGCGGGCAGTGCTGGCCGTGGCTGTGTACTGGGGAAGTCGGAGACACAGCAGAATCATGCTGTGCTCCAATTTTAGTGCTGGCGGCATGCGTAAATCAGAGGGAGAGTGTGGGGGCCCGATGACGACCGCCCCTGTCGCCCCTGCCTGGATCCGGCCATGGGTGGAAAGATCTGCAGTTTAGTTCAGATATGAAATCCTGAATTACGTGTTGATGAGAAGAAGAGAGGAGGAGTCAATTCACAATCAATATCAGTTGATCATACAACTAATATATCTAATTAGATAGGTGTAAAGTCGAAATTTTGTGTAATTTTTAGCTATCATTAGAACGGAGGTCCTTAGAATTGATCTCTAACTGTAAGCAGTGAGCACCATAATGAAATGTAAATGAAATAGCTTCATAGACTTCACCTTACCCCCAATAAATTGCATAAAATGTGGCCATCCTGTTCACAAAACTGTTGGCATTATTGTTCCACTTTTGGGGATATTTTACACATATTTTGGGATTACTCTGTTATTCAGCCTTTTTAGTTGGATGTAATTGTTTCATTGTCCAAGGTTATCCGAAATCCCAAACCCAAATCCAGATCTTGCACCTCCGGCAAACTCAGAACATATTACATATACCCCTAAAACTTGTTTCACTATGTATATATGACAAGGACAAAATGACCAGTTCTGCCTTGTGAAAATGTATGTTCCAAAAATGAAGCTTACACAGTATGCTCAGTCTAAATAGCATTTAATTAGTAACATTTAATTAGTTTTGTAAACAACATAGAGTTGAAAACAGCCATTTAAATGTTGTTTTCAATGTCCGTTTTTTATGTACTTTTCATGCTCTTTATTCTTTTTGTTTTTTTAATCTAACAACTGTAAACTTGGAGTAATTTTTATATGTAAGGATTTTTAAGCGCAATACTGTACATGACTGCATATCTTTATTAGTGTGTGCTATGTCATGTTTTGTGGCAACATTTACTTTCAGAAAATCCACATTTTGTATTGAATTCTATACATAGGTTTTTTTTCTATATCTATATCACTATGAAGTATTGAAGATGTAGTGCAACAACAACTTTTTCATACTGTATTTATATTATAATTTGTGAATTCATAGTATCAATGTTTTTTTTAACCTTACAGTTAGATGTTTAATAGAAAGCTGTGTGGAACAGTTTACCCAGTCTGCCAAAATGTGGGATTCTTACATGATGGGTTGTTTGACACTGTAATTTAAAATGACAATGGGAAGTGAGCTGTATGATTTCCTTGCCTGTGATATTCCCTTTGGACCTAGTCACTGCAAGATCATCTCCTCAGGCTGTCATGTTATGCAAGGTGTGAAAGAGAGATTATGAAGGGGTCAAGATATTTTCACAGCAGGTCAAGCACGTCAAACAGTTAGGAAAAAATCCCAAATCATCTTCAAAATGCAACTCATCAAGTAAAAGCATGGTATAGTTTACTATATTACAAACACTTATTTAGTGCATAGAATAATGCTTTAATTTGCAAGATATTTAGTGTTGATATTTTTTATTATTAACAGTTGTACACAAGATCGGTTGCTGTATTTTCCCAGGATAACAGTCCATTCCAGGTAATAGATAAAGTGATGCTATGTAGCCTTTTAGTTTACAATTACCTATGGTGTCATGTATAGTTAAAACTAGAGATTAATGGTTCCGATTCCTTGGAATCCAAGCCAGCCCGAACTTCCGGAATCCAAGTCAATACGAGCCGTGGCTCGGGTTTTCATGCAGGACTCAGATTCCAAATCGAGGCAAAATGTCATCATCCCAGCATCGGATTTTTGTGGGTTTTGAATTTGATATAATGGGGCTGCAGCCAGGACTCAGCTCCATTTCACTCCAGTCCAGGCGTGCTGCTGTATGCTGCACTCTGCACTGCTTTAAGTGGCTGTGTGGTGTTCAGACTGTGTCAATACTCCTTACTAGTGACTGTACTCTGTCCATACAAGTGACTGTGCTGTGTCCATCCATACAAGTGGCTGTGATACATATATACAAGTGGCTGTGCTGCCTGTGTCCATCTAAAGTGGCTGTGCTGTGTTCAACAAGTGGCTGTGCTGTATAAATCCAAAAGTGGCTGTGCTATGTCCATTAAGTTGTGGTCCAGTGTCCATCCACTCCAGTGCTGCCAATGTACCTGTCCAGTGTCCATATGCTACACTGCTCCCAATGCACTTTTTCAGTATCCGTTTGCTACAGTCCTGTCCCGTGTCCATCCATTCCAGTGTTAAAAAAAATAAAAAAGAAAAGAAAAGTAATAAAAAGTTTTAAAAACCACATTGTGTGTGTATGGGGGGGAGCGGGATAGCACAAAAAGGAGAGTATAGGCCCTTTGAAAGACAAGTTGGGAGTCTTAAGCAAAAATGATAATGACATAGCGGACACACTAAATAAGTTTTTTTCAACAGTATTCACTAGAGAGGACCCAATTCAGGGACTGACACACAATCTCAATAATGACAATATCACACTGATAGGTACTTATTTAAGCGAGGAAGTAGTCTGTGACCGATTAAAACATTTAAAGATTAATAAATCACCAGGGCCCGATGGTATTCATCCAAGGGTTCTAATGGAGCTTCACTCTGAACTGGCAAAACCACTATCTTTGATCTTTGAGGATTCAGTTATATCAGGTATGGTTCCCAAAGACTGGCGTATAGCGGAAGTAGTGCCTATATTCAAAAAGGGAAGTAAAGCTGAACCAGGTAATTATAGACCAGTTAGTCTTACATCTATAGTGGGGAAAGTATTGGAAGGTATTCTAAGAGATAGTATTCAGAAGTTCCTTGAAACCAATAAGGTCATTAAAAGGAATCAACATGGGTTTATGAAGGACAGATCCTGTCAAACCAACTTACTTGGCTTTTATGAAACAGTAAGCGCAAACCTAGATCAGGGTAAAGACGTGGATGTAATCTTTTTAGACTTTGCCAAAGCGTTCGATACTGTACCACACATGAGACTTATATACAAGCTACAAGAATCAGGGCTAGGAAGCACAATATGCACTTGGGTCAAAAACTGGTTAGATAATAGGAAGCAGCGCGTTGTGGTTAATGGATCTTTTTCAACTTGGACTGAAGTGCTAAGTGGTGTGCCGCAAGGCTCAGTATTAGGACCGCTATTGTTCAATATTTTCATTAACGACCTAACAGAAGGTCTAGAGAGCATGGTGTCAATTTTTGCAGATGATACCAAATTGTGTAAGGCTATAAATACAGAGGAGGATGCCGAGTCTCTTCAGAACGACTTAGTTAAATTAGAAGCATGGGCAGCCAAATGGAGAATGCGCTTCAACACAGACAAGTGTAAGGTAATGCACTGTGGTAACAAGAACAAAAATTACACCTACCTACTAAATGGGGTAAAATTAGGGGATTCTGTACTGGAAAAGGACTTAGGTGTCCTCATAGATAGCAAGCTAAGAAGTAGTATCCAAAGTAGGACTGCAGCAAAGAAGGCTAATAAGATATTAGCATGCATAAAACGGGGTATTGATGCTAGGGACGAGAGTATTATACTCCCGTTATATAAATCACTAGTGAGGCCACACCTTGAATACTGTGTACAGTTCTGGGCACCGTACTACAAAAAGGATATCCTGGAGCTTGAAAAGGTACAGAGGAGGGCGACCAAACTAATTAAGGGCATGGAGACGATGGAATACAAGGAAAGGCTTGAAAGACTAGGCATGTTTACATTGGAAAAGCGGAGACTAAGAGGGGATATGATCAACATCTACAAATATATAAGGGGACAATACACAGAGCTTGCGCGGGACCTGTTTTTGGTTAGATCAACACAGAGCACTCGTGGACACTCGCTCAGGTTAGAGGAGAGGAGATTCCGCACAATACGGCGTAAAGGCTTTTTCACGGTAAGGACAATACGTGTTTGGAATTCCCTGCCCGAGGGAGTTGTAATGGCGGAATCTGTCAACACCTTTAAGAATGGGTTGGATAAATTCCTATTGGAAAAGGATATCCAGGGGTATGGTGCATAGTCATGCATTATAGTTACTATAAATAGGGATAAAATGCAATGGCTGACAGCAGCATCAGTCAGAAATTTTAGTCAAATCATCATGCATAGGACACCACAAATAGGTTGAACTCGATGGACAATTGTCTTTTTTCAACCTCAGATACTATGTTACTATGTTACTATGTTACATATGAACATACATGCACATACATGCAGGGATGTTTGTAACATATTTGCTAAAAGGCAAGTCCCCAGGGATCGGAAGCGCTACGTGATGCTGCATTTGGCTCTACTCTTCTTCAAAGCCTGCCCTCAGACTCTTGTGAAAACTAGCCAATGAGAGCCTAGGGGTGGGCTTAGCAAGAGAGTGGAGGTGTTATGCTGAATGCTGAGTCCTGGATCCAGATGCAGCTGTAATGCAACATGCATCATTGCCAATTCCCAGAGACCTGCAGCCTGCACATACATATGTTACATACATCTAAGCTCCCCCCTGCATGATGTTGTGTGAGTTGCAGGCCAGGGGCTGCAGCTTCCACTGATAACTTGCAAGTACTGTGCAGGCCGTACCCCACTGTGTATCAATAACATACAAGTACTACGTCTACTGTTTATCCATAACATACAAGCATTGTGACTTTGCAGGCCATACCTGCTGTATAAGTCTAGGCAGGGGTGCTCTGTCTGCTGTATCTCAAAGGGGTGCTCTGTCTACTGTATCTGATAAAGATCAGAGTGCTGATTGAAATGCGTTGGTAAAAGAGAGGGAGCATTGGCATACTGACCAGACCAGGAGAAGATTGGATCACATTAGGAGCTGATGCTATCACAAGAGCCTTTGACATCTATTCAGTCCTTACAGTATGTGTACCCTTTTACTCCACAATCTGGTAGGAAGCCACCCTCATCAATTTTGGATGAATCATCTGTAAATACAATGTATTCCATTGGCATATTGATTTTTTAATTGGAATTTTTATTAAATAGGGTCTCTTTTTTTAATCTTTTACCTGAACACTTTGCATTTTGTAATCTGTGCCAGTATGAGATATTTTGTCTAATTTAAAATTTTTTGGTCGACACCACCTGTGAATAAGCTGCACTAGAGTGTTTATATTTCAGTTTTCACATGTTACGTCATCTGGATATTTATCACTATTTTTGCAAGTGTTTGTGAAGATCATCTCTTAGCAGACAAGATCTATCAGACCTCATACAGAAAAGTTAAGTGGTTTTATTTTATGCTCTACATTCACTTATGTGAGAGCTCTATATTCTTTTTGTATATCCCAGTAGTCTGGGTGAGGATAACAGCCTAGGTGCACAATTCAGCAGTGCTAATTACATACTTTGTTTAGCTGCCCATTATAGTTAGGGCTCAAGATGTTAGTTAGTGCCCTTATGGTAGGCTTGGTTGTTTTTGTTTTCATTTATGCATGTTGACAATAGAAAAGCTCCATTTCATTGAATGAAACTTGGACAAGCTACATGTGTAAGTCTTTTGGACACCTACTGCACCACTGAGTTTGCTGAGCTAAAATACCCCAAATCACCACAATATGGTGGAGAGTTGCTTTGCAAATTAAGATCTACACAGAAATATATGGATTATACCAGCAGCTCATTGGTAAAAGTAATACATCATGCACTGCAACAGTAAAACAAATCTAACATGAAAACCCAAGGAGACGATGGGTGATAAAAAGCCTGTTATGAAGTGTGTAAATAGAAAAATGTCTGTCTATGTGAAGAAGTAAGAATGTGGTGCAGAATTTGCTAAAAAAGCAAGTGTGTTAAATCACATGTGTTAAGTGGACACTTTGGGCCTGATTCACAGATGTATGTTATGCTGATGCTTTCACAATTGAACAATTGTCAGTAAACTGCACTTGTCACTGCCACAATATGCATGCATGGTGAAGTATTAGCAATTACTCTCTCAGTGAGGATTCATTCATACTGGATTGATAGAGTGTTATGCACACCAGTGCCTGCAGGAAAGTACTGGTGTTTGAACTGTTATGCAAAACAGATGGACTCACAGACAAACTGGGGGATATGACATAATGTACACAGAAGGTGATAGGGTAACAAAATACACACAAAGTGAACAGAGAAGCCCAGAGGCTAAGGAACTGGGTATCTCCCTTGTATTAGAACTGCTCAGATGGAAAAGCAAGATGTTGTGTTTTAATACGTAGAGAACCCGAAATGCTGTTGCTAAGGGCAACAGCAAAACCCTAAAGGGTTACCAACGGGTGTGGCAGTAAACTCCTTGGTCAGAGATGGAATGATAGACACAAGGAGAATCTCCACAATCCTAATTCTCACTTGCAGTGCACAGGTTTTAGCTTACTGCCACTAAACTGACCCCTGACACCTAGCACAGTGAGACAGGATTAGACAGGCAAGTCTTAGAATACAGCCGCAAACTTGCTAAGTTCACAGAGTAGTAACAGAACCCCAGCAAGCTAAACGACTGACTCCAGTCTTACTGCTAGGTCTGGATTGGCAGAGTGTAATACCAAATCCCCAGGCCTATTTGCAGTAAGCAACAAACAAATACAAAGCTACACAGTACTGGCTAACTTTCATGAACTGACTAACCAACAAAGATTCAGCAGCATCTGCTTACCCTGAAAAGAGGCCTTATAAAGCAGGTGCTGTCCACACCCCACTCAGACCTCACAGACTGTGAGCACAAAAACCAGCACCGGATCCCCTGCCGTGCACAGAGCCTATAACCACTGCACAGCAAAAGACCCGAACCGGAGTATCAGCTGCGCTCAGGTTACTCCACTAGCACTTGTCTCCCGGTTGCCATGACGACGTGGCAGCACAGGGCAGGAGACCCTAACAGTACCCCCCCTCTGACGAGGGGTCAAAGAACCCCTACCACCGGGTTTATCGGGGAACTGCGAGAAGAAAGAGCGTATCAGTCTGGGGGCATGAAGATCACAACTGCGCACCCACGACCGCTCCTCCGGGCCATACCCCTTCCAGTGCACCAAAAATGACAGCTGACCCCGAACCACCTTGGAGTCAAGAATCCTTTCAACAACAAACTCCCTCTGGCCACGTATCAGAAGAGGGGAAGGTCTTCCACTGGAAGAAGGATTACTAATCGCCCGTTTTAAAAGGGAACAATGGAATGTTTTATTGATACCCAAAGAACGGGGCAGATCTAACTGAAATGCCACCGGATTGATAACCCTGGTGATCTTATAAGGGCCGATGAACCGGGGCCCTAACTTATGAGATGGCTGTCTCAACTTCAAATTCTTGGTAGACAACCAGACGAAGTCTCCTAATTTGAAGCTGCAGGGTCTTTTCCGCTTATCAAAAACCCTTTTGGTCACTAATGACACAGACACAAGGGCTTTCTTCACTTTCCGCCAAATACCTCTAAGGACCGAAACCACAGAGGAACCACCAGGCGTGGAGTCCAGGGGGTCAAAAGAATTGGCCTTAGGATGATGCCCATACACACAAAGGAAGGGAGAGATCCCTGTAGCAGAGTGAGCCGCGTTGTTATAGGCAAACTCCGCCATGGACAGATGAGCAACCCAGTCAGTCTGACACTTGGAGACATAACACCTGAGGAACTGCTCCAAGGACTGGTTCACCCTTTCAGTCTGCCCATTAGACTGCGGATGGTAGCCTGACGACAAGCTGACAGAAATCTGGAGATCGGAACAAAATGCCCTCCAGAATTTGGCCACAAACTGGGATCCGCGGTCAGAGACCACATCAAGTGGCAACCCGTGGAGACGCAAAACATGCAGCATA
Organism: Pseudophryne corroboree; assembly: GCF_028390025.1. NCBI lineage: Eukaryota > Metazoa > Chordata > Amphibia > Anura > Myobatrachidae > Pseudophryne > Pseudophryne corroboree. The sequence goes on along the minus strand of NC_086445.1, from coordinate 373,462,155 downwards.
AATAATTCAGACAGGCGTCTGGCTGATGGCAGCCCAACCAGTGGAACGAAGTGCGCCATCTTCGAAAACCTGTCAACGACAACCCAGATGGCTGTCATCCCCGAGGATTTGGGCAAGTCCACCACAAAATCCATAGAAATGTGGGTCCATGGCTTAGATGGGATAGAGAGTGGATGTAATGGGCCAACAGGAACCCCTCTAGGAGTCTTATTTCGGGCACAGATGTCACATGCCCGAACCCACTGATCCACATCCTTAGCCACCGAGGGCCACCACACCGCCCTAGATAGCAACTCCCGAGTTCTGGCAATACCCGGGTGACCTGCCGACTTCTTGGCATGGAATTCCAGGAACACTCGCTGTCTTAACCTAGGAGGCACAAACAAAAGACCTACCGGAAGGTCTGGAGGAGCCTGCTCCTGTGCTCTAAGGACTAATGATAAGAGGTCCTGGGTAATGCCCACTTTAATACATGATGGGGAAACAATGGGCAACGGCTCCTCGGTGGTCTCCTGGATTGGAGCAAAACTCCGCGAGAGCGCATCAGCCTTGATGTTTTTTGACCCAGGGCGATATGTTATCAAAAAATTAAAGCGAGCAAAAAACAAAGCCCATCGTGCCTGCCTGGCATTGAGACGCTTCGCTGACTCTAAATATGCCAGATTCTTATGGTCAGTGAGAATTGAGACCACAAACTTAGCCCCCTCAAGCCAGTGTCTCCACTCCTCGAGTGCATCCTTAATAGCCAACAATTCCCGGTTACCCACGTCATAATTCATCTCGGCAGGCGAAAATTTACGGGAAAAGTAAGCACAGGGATGAAGGCGATTATCAGACACTCCCATCTGAGAAAGCACTGCCCCAATACCCATCTCAGAGGCATCCACCTCCACCACAAAAGGACGCTCTGGATCTGGGTGTCGCAGCACCTTGGCCGAAACAAATGCCCTTTTGAGACGGGCAAAAGCCGCTTTAGCCTCACAAGACCAGTGAGCAACATCCGCCCCTTTCTTAGTGAGTGCCACCAAGGGCGCCACTATAGACGAAAATCCAGCGATAAATCGTCTATAAAAATTTGCAAAGCCCAGGAAACGCTGAAGCGCCTTCAAACTAGTGGGCTGCACCCAATCCAGGACTGCCTGTACCTTGGAACCCTCCATTTGGAAACCTTCTGGGGAGATAATATATCCTAGAAATGCGATTTGCTTAACTTCAAATTCGCACTTCTCCAGCTTCGCCCCAAGCCGGTGGTCTCTGAGTTTCTGGAGGACTAAGCGTACATGCTTCCGATGTTCCTCCAGGGAATGGGAGAAGATTAGGATGTCATCTAAGTATACAACTAAGAATCTATCCAAATATTCCCTGAGCACATCATTCATGAAATCCTGGAAGACTGCCGGGGCATTACAGAGCCCAAAAGGCATCACCAAATATTCATAATGCCCTGAGTGGGTATTAAAGGCAGTCTTCCATTCATCCCCCTCTCTTATTCGGATTAGATTGTACGCACCGCGTAGGTCAATCTTAGAAAAAATGGTGGCAGTACGAAGCTGGTCAAACAAGACCGAAATGAGAGGCAGTGGGTATGAGTTTTTAATCGTGATACGGTTCAATTCCCTGAAGTCGATGCAGGGTCGCAACGAACCGTCCTTTTTACCCACGAAGAAGAACCCCGACCCAACTGGAGACTGTGAAGGTCTGATAAATCCCTTAGCCAAGTTCTCCTGAATGTACTCTGCCATAGCCTGAGTCTCAGGACGTGACAGGGAGTACAACCTGCTCTTGGGAAGCTTAGCATTTGGCAACAAATCAATGGCACAGTCATAGGGGCGATGGGGAGGTAGTACCTCTGCAACTTTTTTGGAGAACACGTCCGCAAAATCTGCATAACACCCTGGCAATCCTGGCAAACTTAGCTGCGAGAGCCTGACTGGAAGGCTCAAGCAACTCCTGAAACAATCAGTACCCCAACTAAGAATCTCCCCAGAGACCCAGTCAAATTGAGGATTGTGGGCCCTTAACCAGGGTAACCCCAACACCAATGGGGCAAAAGTACAAACAGTCACATAAAAGGACAATTTTTCAGAGTGTGTGGCTCCAATAAACAAAGAAATCTGGCTAGTGCAAGAGGTAATTTTACCTTGGGATAATGGTTCCCCGTTTAACCCACAAATCTCAATTTCCGATGCCAAGGGTACTAAGGGAACAGAGTGTTTCAGGGCGAATTGGCGGTCCATAAAAACCCCGTCGGCCCCACTGTCCACAAAGGCCTCAGTCTTGACAGTTTGACCGAGGATCTTCAAGGTCACCGGAATGATAAAAGTCTTCTTGGGAAATTCTGACTTCTGGCCTGACAGGATATTTCCCCTCACCCTCAGGCCCTGAAGTTTTCCGGCTTTTCTGGGCATGATACTACCACATGACCTTTATTCCCACAGTACAAACACAACCCCTGCTGTCTCCTCCGCGTCTTCTCACGCGAGGAGAGGCGGGTAGCCCCAATCTGCATAGGCTCCTCAGAAAATTCCTCAGAGTCTGAGGTTCCCTTGGGAAGGAAGGAAATCTCAGTCTCCCTTTCAAGCCTACGCTCTCTCAGCCGTCTATCCACCCGGATGGATAACTGCATGAGCTGATCCAAGCTATCAGGCAAGGGATATTGTACCAGTTGGTCCTTTATCTGGTTAGAAAGACCTCTTCGGTACTGGTGTCTCAGGGCTGGGTCATTCCACTGGGTATCATGGGCCAACCTCCGAAACTCCGTACAGTAAACCTCAACTGGCCTTCGCCCTTGCTTAAGGATCGAAATCTGAGCCTCGGCTGAGGCCGTCTTGTCAGGGTCATCATACAACATGCCCAGTGCCGTAAAAAAAGCATCAACACTTTTAAGCGACGGACAGTCAGGCTGCAACCCTTATGCCCAGACCTGTGGGTCTCCTTGTAGCAAGGAAATCACTATGCCCACCCGCTGAATCTCCGACCCAGAAGACTGAGGCCTAAGCCGGAAGTATAGCTTGCAGCTCTCCTTGAAACAAAAGAACTGCAAGCGATCTCCAGAAAAACGATCCGGGAGATTTACTTTCGGCTCCTTAACCCCTGCAGGTGCTGCTGCTGCGGGAGCTCCGCCAGCCGCCTGGGAGGTGTGCATTTTAATGGACAAATCATTAAATTGTCGAGTCAGGACCTGCACCTGATCGACCACCTGTTGCAACGTATTTTGAGGGGTATGCTCCATATTCCCACAAAATTTCAACAGGAGTATTAGGCTGCTGAATATGTTATGCACACCAGTGCCTGCAGGAAAGTACTGGTGTTTGAACTGTTATGCAAAACAGATGGACTCACAGACAAACTGGGGGATATGACATAATGTACACAGAAGGTGATAGGGTAACAAAATACACACAAAGTGAACAGAGAAGCCCAGAGGCTAAGGAACTGGGTATCTCCCTTGTATTAGAACTGCTCAGATGGAAAAGCAAGATGTTGTGTTTTAATACGTAGAGAACCCGAAATGCTGTTGCTAAGGGCAACAGCAAAACCCTAAAGGGTTACCAACGGGTGTGGCAGTAAACTCCTTGGTCAGAGATGGAATGATAGACACAAGGAGAATCTCCACAATCCTAATTCTCACTTGCAGTGCACAGGTTTTAGCTTACTGCCACTAAACTGACCCCTGACACCTAGCACAGTGAGACAGGATTAGACAGGCAAGTCTTAGAATACAGCCGCAAACTTTCTAAGTTCACAGAGTAGTAACAGAACCCCAGCAAGCTAAACGACTGACTCCAGTCTTACTGCTAGGTCTGGATTGGCAGAGTGTAATACCAAATCCCCAGGCCTATTTGCAGTAAGCAACAAACAAATACAAAGCTACACAGTACTGGCTAACTTTCATGAACTGACTAACCAACAAAGATTCAGCAGCATCTGCTTACCCTGAAAAGAGGCCTTATAAAGCAGGTGCTGTCCACGCCCCACTCAGACCTCACAGACTGTGAGCACAAAAACCAGCACCGGATCCCCTGCCGTGCACAGAGCCTATAACCACTGCACAGCAAAAGACCCGAACCGGAGTATCAGCTGCGCTCAGGTTACTCCACTAGCACTTGTCTCCCGGTTGCCATGACGACGTGGCAGCACAGGGCAGGAGACCCTAACATAGAGGGAGAGATACTTTATGGGAGCTAACAGGGAATGGCGGCAAAAATGCCGGCGTGTCAGTACCATTTTTGTGGCTGCTGGCTGTAAGCTGGAATCACGTCTGCTGTGTCTCAGTTGCAATAGACTTTCAGATTGACCATAGACTCACTCACTCACTCATTCACTCTGTTTTCTGGATCTGCATCAATGCTATGAAAGTGAATGCAGTTGCAGCCAGCTGCGAAGACTCGACTGGGCATCTCTACACAATTACCAGTGGCTATCCAGTTAGCATATTTTCGCATATCCTCAGAAATTGCATCTGTGTCAGTATTTGCATACTACTATGAATCAGGCCATTTGTCCTTTTGAGAGGATGACAAAAAAAGGTGTCTGCAAAGCTGCTGAGTTGTTGCTGCAAAGAAAAAAGGAATTGTGTGTAAATTAATACTAAGCAGTATAATGGGTTAATAGTGGAAATCTAAAGGGGATATCTGCTGAAAAAGCAAGTGTTTTAATCTGCCTCATCAAAGTTGGGTGTGGTGCACAGCAAATATTATTTTTGCAAAGTCAAAGTGACAATTACTGTGACATGCTGGTCGTTGGGGTTTCACAGCTGCAGTGTCAAGTAAAGTGTTTTGCTGTGATGAGAATACTTTTGAAAGAAAAGTGTGATACAGTGAAAATAAAAGCTGTTCCTATGTATATTCATTGTGCAGATAAAATATGGGGAATAAAATGAAACACAGTACTAGAAAAGGCAAAATGTCTACAAGTGTTCAGTGTCAAACTGGAGAGTTGAAAATCTAGGTTTGGAATCTATTGTGGAAGTAAAGCAAGCTTGTTGCAGGGAGGTGATTTTATGTTGTTGTTTTTTTTAACTCCTATGTGATATGATGAAAGATAAATCTCTTTTCAAAGTGCCTGAATGCAAAGTACTGTTCCAGATAAAGAGACCTCTAAATTGAAAAGTAAAGTTAAGAATGTGTGTGGTCAATGTAATAAAACTATGGTGCAAGGTCTACCAGGAGAGACTATGTCAGCTTGGAAGAATTTTACCACATGAATAACAATTTGCATAAAAGACCTTTGTAGTATTATAAGCAGATAAGTGACTTAAATAAAAAGTCTCCTGAAGAAAATCCTTTGTATGAGCAAATTGTTGGATAAGGTCAGGTAAAGCAAATTGTTGGAAAAGCGTTAATTATCCTCTTTAAAAATATAATTTAGGCAAGAGAAAGAAAATCGATAGCTGAAAATTAAGGATCTTAAAGATACAGACCTCAAATTGTTAGGTATGCCTAAACTACTTGAAGAGGCAGATGTGTTAAAAGTGTCTATACTGAAAAGAAAGCAAGAAGATAATGTGCTTCATCCAAAGAAAGAGCAGATTTATAGGCCCTACACACTGGCGGATATTCCTCAAAGATATGAACGATCTCATTCATTATTGAAGAGATAACGTTCATATCTTTGAGTGTGGAGTCACCAGCGATGAACGATGCACGGCCTCGCGCTCATTCATCGCTGGTGCCCCATCGGCTGTACATGCAGGCCAATATGCACGATCTCGTCCATACTTGCCTGCACTTCAATGGAGCCGGGTGAGGGCGGAATGAAGAAACTTCATTTCCCCCCCCGCCGCCGGGTTGCCCGTCGGCTGTATCCGCCGTCGGGCAGCTCGGCGGTGGAGCTTTATATGTGTAGGGCCCAATAGTTGAACTGCACCAATGGTTTGCACTATATTAGCAAAAAGTCAATGAATTAAAAAGATGGGTAAACGGACATCATAGTAGAGCAGAGCAGACAAAAGAAAAAAGTGGCAGATTTAGCTCTGGTGATAAAAGAAAAAAGATTTTAGATGTTTCCACACAAGAATACTTGTAGTGTGTGAATGACACTCCTTTTACACATGCAGCAAAATCCTGTGTTCTGGAATGTGCATCAACCCAGGATTTGTGCATGTGTGAAAGGAAATAAACTGGGACTAGGGGGTCTATTTACTAAGCCTTGGATGGAGATATAGTACCAGCCAATCAGCTCCTAACTTTCATTTTTCAAACCCAGCCTGTGACATAGTCATTAGGAGCTGATTCTCTGGTTCTTTATTTCTGTCCACTTTCTCTCCATCCAAAGCTTAGTAAATAGACCCCTAAGTCCCTGGTCCATGACCTTGCTCCCAACTAGGGCCATGGAGCTGAGATCTGGAAATTTGCTAACTTGCTAGACCCGGCAAATTACCCGATCACATGTCTGTCACATAGTTTGTCTTTAAGCAAGTTTTAAAGAGCAAATGCAAATGTTCCAGACAACTTGGCTATGGCCAGATCAACTTCTGAGTGTTTGACTGAAAGAAATCTATGTCTAGAGGAAATTCTGCATGGAGCTGCAGATCAAACTAACATTTTGGAGAAAGTACTTTACCATGTACAGTATGTGCTCTGGTTCAGGAGTTGTGGGGAGTGAATATGAACTTTGTGAAGTTTCTGTAAAGTGCACAGAAACAGTTTTACCATTAACAGATGGAAATAAATGCCCAAGATTCAATGTAATTTAAAAGTAGCAGAGTTTGAACTAGCTGAACAAAAGTTGAAACTTGTTACATTGAAGATGTGGAGAGCAATCTTCTGCAGACTCAGAAGGCTGACATGAAGAATGATATGCTAGCGATACAGATGGATTTAGGTAGTATATTAAAGAACTTGTATAATGAACAGCAGGTCAGCAGTGAACTACTTGAACAAATTTAGATGTTCCAAAAGGATAATATCTGTTGGCATCAATTGGACAATAGAGTCATCCTTTTTTTTATATATTCTTGTGGGCAAGAAGGGACCAAAGTGCCAAAGCTGAAAAACTCCCTAAATGACTGTGTTGCAGAAATTGAAAGAAATTACAGTGATCTTCAGCTTCCAGTTATATCTAAAGATGTGCAGTCTTCTTAAAGGGTTGAATTTTCCAATGATCACTCAGAATCTAAAGTTAATGATATAGAGATGACAAATATATATACTGTAGTAATCTTGTGTCCAATGAAGAAAGGGTACAAAACATACAGAAGGGTGTTGTATGTTATGCCGGCGGTCGGGTACCTGGCGGCCAGCAAACTGGTGCCAGAATCCCGACCACGGCATACCGACAGCTGGGCGAGTGCAAATGAGCCCCTTGCAGGCACGGTGGTGCACTACATGCACCACGCTATCTATTCTCCCTCCAGGGGGGTCGTGGACCCCCAAGAGGGAGAAAAGCTGTCGGTATGCCGGCAGTCAGGATTCCGGCGCCAGTATGCTGGTCGTCGGGAGCCCGGCCACCGGCAAACTGAAGACCACCCCATGCAGAATGCTGCAAAAATGTTTATGGCTTCAGAGTTAGGAGTGAATGTAAAAACTACTAATCAATTTTGTATGTAGCAGACAAATACCAAGATGTTTTTATACTGAAAAATAGGACATGCCCTTCCCAACTATAAATCTTCCTGTACATTTAAAATCTGTCCCACCTACAGTGTAAAATGATTTATCAAAGTGAAAATTTATTGTAATTCTTAAGTTTGTCATACACCTAAAGATTATCTTTCTAACCAGTCAAATTGTTAAATCAATGGCAACTTCTCTGAATTAACATTTTTGGATATTTCCTGGTGCTTGAGTGAAAATGGCTGATAGTTATTTGCTTTCATATATTACCAGATATTTATTCCAACCAGCCAACCAGCTAAACTGTCATAGGATGATGGCTAATGAGTGATGACTAAACATGTGCAATGTTAGTATAAGGTTATGTAACTCATCTTGACAGCCACCTTATTTTGTCATTTATTCTGTTACTCCTGTATTGATGGAAATATGTGTTTGTTCGTCTGGAGGATTGCCGCCTAGCAACAGCAAATGGGTTATGTAGTAAGCATAATGATTTTCCGCTGTAAGGCAGGGAAGTGAAATATTTAAATCACAAACAAGCCGACACTAACCGCGAAGTTGCACTTGCCCAGCAGGCTAGGTTGTGCACAGGTTATATGCACACTAGCAGCTGGGCAGGGCCAACATTCCCTGAATCAGATTTTTCTTCAGCACTGAAGGATGAGGCCACAGCCTCAGTCTCTCTGGCTGACACACTGTTATTTCCTCATATATTGCAAAAATGGACATAAAAACCTTGGTAAAGGTTATATCAGTGTCCACTACTCCCTCATCTGTGACACAGTATTTATCAGAGGGAATGAGAAATCCTTCAGAAATAATACCTGATAGCCAACTCACATTCTGAGGTACAACTCTGTGCTAGTCATTCAGGTCTTTCTCCATATGGGATGCGGTCAAGATGCCGCCGGCCGGAATCCCGGCGGTCGAAATACCGACGCCGGAATCCCGACCGCCACAATCCCGACCGCCACAATCCCGACATATTCTCCCTCCGTGGGTGTCCACGACACCCATAGAGGAGAATATAATAGTGTGCCGAGCGTAGCGAGCGAAGCGAGCCCGCAAGGGGCTGCGTTCTGCTCGCCACCCCTGTCGGAATTGTGTGGTCGGGATTCCGGCGTCGGTATTTCGACGGCAGAGATTCCGGCCGGCGGCATTTAGTACTGATCCCCTCCATATTATGGTAAGTTTGTTGCTATCAAATATAACTAAATAAATACAAATAATATGGATTTCTCACAGGGATGCCTGTTCAGGCCAATCTATTTTATCACTCCCTGAAACTGCCCATAGCAGGCAAACCTATCCTGTCTGGAGCTGACAGAACAATACTGCCCATAGCTGGCAATATACCTCTGCCCGGAGCTGGCAGCAAGTGGAGACCTGAAATATGATTAAAGGGTACTCTCATGACAAACCCATTGCTGGTCCTTCCCATATTGTTTAATCCTCCAGTCCCTCTTCTGTGGTAAATGCAGAGTCTGAGGAAAGGATTGGGACAGCTGTGTCTTCAATGTCACATTGGTTACTGAGGCCCTTTCTGTCAGAGACCGATGATAGATTATGCAGCGCTGGTTTCTGTCACAGATATACTGTATATTTCACTTCTCACTGTATCAGGCATCAATATACAAAAATAACACACACACAAAGGTTTGTCACTGTGTTATCATCATCCTTCTCCTCACGTAGTACAGTAGTTGTTAGGTAATAATAATACCTCAGACTCTGAGGCAAAAAATGGTCTCTGATCATAATAAACCATTGTCTGAGGTAGTCACATGTTCAAGACTGATGTTGCCACTAAAATAAATAAATCCTCACAGGGATGTCAGTTGAGGCGTACACACAATGTTCCCTGATATTGCCTGTAGTTGACAATAACATTAGAAACCCATCTCTGAATAAGAGATAATGTGATGCTGGCCAATGTCACTAAAACTTTCCCTTCATAATAAATTCAACACTTCTGAATGGGAATCCTAATACCAGGTTGCAGGGGTGGCTCTAGCTGCCAGGACACTTCTGCCTAACCTATACTCCATCCTCACACTGGGCTTTGCATTCGCAATCTGAGGTGCATGAAAATTCTCAACAGGCATTCAGGTCTACACTTATAAAATAATATTATATGGCACTAAGGATTACATAGGCCTGTTATATATACCAATTCTCTTCTCACAGTTTTTGATGCAGCTCTTAATGCATTATTGTGTGATAAACTGCTGATTTCTCAAATAAAACTCTGAGAAAAACGATTAAAATTACAGTTGCAGCAGGTCCTCTGCTATATGTCCTGGGCTAGGCAGAAAGGAAGGATAATCTGTATGCTCCCTGGATACACTTTTTCTTGCTCCCTTTGAAAAGTTATCAGTTACTGTATTGTAGTGATGAGCGAGGTTCGGTTTTACTCGGTTTTACTCGGTTTTACTCGGTTCTCAAAACGGCATCTTATTGGCTATCCAAAACACGTGACATCCGTGAGCCAATAAGATGCCGTTTTGAGAACCGAGTAAAACCGAGTAAAACCGAGTAAAACCGAATCCGCTCATCACTACTGTATTGTGGGACAAGCAGTTAACTATTTTACAAACTTTAGAAAAGTATCATCGCTCGCTAGAGCAGGCTTATGAAAACTAGAACCAAACTATCTGGACTATTCTAATCTCTCACACGTAGACCTGGTTGGACCAGAGTTTCTGTCAGGAGTAATGTCTTGTTATATGGTTCACAGGTCCTTTGTGGTGCTGAAGCCTAGAGCTCAAGGTGAACATATTGTATAAAGCCCTTTGTGCATTGTGCTTCCAGAGCTAGACTTTAGTAAAGAGAGCTTACCACATACAAAATGGCTAATGACAATACAAGTTGGTGTCAACTTGCCATTAATTTAATTTCTCATTAAAGGCATATACAGTTTACCGTTTGATATGCAGTCCCGTCTGAATGATATATTACAAACCGTTCTCTGACTAGAACAAATTAGAGATGGAAAGCCCATTTTTGCATAGCTGATCAGTCATAACTTCCCTATCAAAAATAAATACATAAAATAAAAATTAACATTTGTCATTCAGACCAGTATTAAATGTTAGAGTGCAAAACAGCTTTTCAAAACCCATAAGATTCCGTGTGGAGAGTTTGCATGGCATTTACTTTTTACTAAACCAGAATGGATTATGCATTAAAATAAATCTCCAGAATGCTTTCCTTCCTATTTACATAGATCTATACAACAGTATGTTACAATTTTATTGGAAAATGCTTTTATTCCAGTGTCTTGTCATGTTATTTTGCTTCTCAAACACACCTTATATTTTACCTATTGGAACAATAGTAGTCACCACAGCTAGTCTGCAACCATATGGAGTCTAGAGACTGGTACACATAAACAATTAACAAAATCATACACCACAGGGACTTAACAGTATCATTCATAATAGAATTGGCCTTTATCATAAACTGCTATAATAGGGCAGTCAACAGAGCAGTGGCATCTACAGGTAAGATCCCTAAGGTTGAATCATGATAAAGCACCCCTTGGTTTCAGTACATGCTTTGAATAATGGAACCTTGCGGCTCCTCCAAAGAAATGGGGAGCAATAGAGAGATTGGTTCTGACTTTCTTGCCAAAGCCAACAATTTCTCTCAATGATTTAGCGGCACTAACCGGGACAAAAGTAGATCTCTCTTACATGTTTTGTCTCCTATGCAGGAACTCACTAGCTCTCCTTAGGTTTCCTTAAAAACCTGTCACTGCTAGTCAAGCATACCTATCTTCCCATGTCATATGGGAGATATCCAATTGAAATTCTCTGCCAATTTCCAAATTACAGGCCCGCAATAGACCCTCTACTGATTTTAACGATAACATCAGATATGTCTCATCTGGGATAGGATAACTTCTCCCAACAAAGATACATACAAGGAGAATTGTCATGGAAGAAAATAGCCTTTCTAAAAGTACCTTAGAACTGAGATATGGTAAATAACTGTTGAATCTCTTTAACCTCTCTAGACACACAAGGCGCTAGATCTGCTCTGGACAATATGACAGCTGTGTCCTTCATAACAGAATAGAGAAAATCTTGTAATGTTCCTTTGCATGGCAGATTTGGACATTTTGCAGGAGATCATATAAAGGAACATAATTCTAAAATAAACCTGCCTGGAAATATTATCTAACTTGCAGATTCCCTTTCCTCTCTTTGACTACCTTGATTTTCTTATTATCTATTATGTCTATTTCTAAGACACAGGCTTCCCTCTTAGCTTTAGCATTTGCAAATAGGAGGAGTTGAGCTTATTCTATAAGTTTTCTCAAACCATTTCTCAACCCCAAAAGTGTACCGAATTATTCTCAAGGGTCATACCAAAACATCTGTTATGTAGAATTCTTAGTAGAATTAGAAAAAGTAAGGCTGATAAAGAACCAAACCATTACATTGTCTCCTGTTTATCTACTTACCTTGCTCTTACCCGACTTGTTACAATATACAGCAATTATTTATAAGTTTACATAACCTTTCTGTATAGCTAAACCCTCCACCCTTACAGGATATATTGTCACATGATAGTGTCTGGTATTAATATTTCTCAATTTAAAGGCCTCTCTTTACTGGGTGACACTGCTTCAAAAGCTGCTTCAAGGTCTTGCCATGTCAAGCTATCATGCACGCTGCAAGCTGGTCATCTGCACGTGCATTGGGAAAATACTATGGAGACTGGTGATCAGGAGGTTTACCTCCTATACCCTCCAATTAGCTTGAAGGGAAATTTACCTTACACACTGATACTGTATACCCTCAACTTCAATGGACATAACACTACTCAAAGGCCACTTTTAAGAGAAGTTCGCAAAATGAAGGTACCTCAGAAGGTCTTCCCTTACAAATAATGATATACAAGGCTCATTTGTCATTAATGTGGTCATGTGCATAACATTATTGGAGACTTATGATGAAGAAAAGATTAGGTCTTTCAGAACAACCAACAGGTGTGTGGTAGTCTGCCCACCTGCTGTTGCTAGGTGGCAATCCTCCTGACGAACAAACAGTAGTTTGCAGGAATCTTTGACCTGCAAACTTCCTTTGTTCTAGGAAATAGGATTGCCACCTAGCAACAGCGCCCATCCCACCCTTCCAAAAAATAAATAAATAAATAATAATTATTACAAAGTAGCTGTTGCTCTCTGTTGGTTACTCTTCCAGACATTAGTCTATTATCTTTTCAGGCCCTCTGAGGGACATGAATATTAAAGAGTCTGGCTACAGAGTACCCTAGAAATTGAGATGCCTCAGTTTTTTTCTGTTTGTTTACTTGCAAAACAAAGGTATCTTTATAATATTGTTTTGCCATCCATTTCTGGAAAACAAGACAAATATAGCCGAAAAAGTAATTTCACACAAATACTTTATTTTCTAGTTGTGTACACTTATTGTTATTCCAACTGAAATTGTCTAAAATTATAAGAAAGATGTTTTAACTTCCATTTCTTGTTCTACTTATATATATTATACAGTGCAAATATAACCACAGTCAAAACAGTGAATATATATTTATTATAGTGTATATATATATATATATATATATATATATATATATGTGTTATTTCTTCTCAGGGTTTGCCTTTCACAAGCCTCACCAGTACTGTATGCCTAAATAAATGGTTCAGTCCGTTCAGATTTAAATGTAGGTAGTACTCTCCTTTGCTCCAACACACCCAATATTCACCCACAGGTGTTCTTGTTATTAGGATTGCTACCAGTAAGCTTTGACAAATCTGATTCAGTGAATGTTAGCCCCACCCAGCTGATAGTATGCACGTGACCTGTGCACAACCTAGCCTGCTGGGCAAGTGCAACATCACTGTTAGTGTCGGCAGGTTAGTGATTTAAAAATTTCACTTCCCTGCCTTACAGCAGACAATCAGGATGCTTACTACATAACCCACCTGCTGTTGCTAGGTGGCAATCCTATTCCCTAGAACAAAGGAAGTTTGCAGGTCATAGATTCCTGCAAACTACTGTTTACAGGCTTGAAGATGTAGCAGAGTTTCTGTACACACCAGCAAATATCTTAGAACTATGAACAACCCAGTTACTTAACCTATGGAGTGGTTTTATTAAAGACAAAGCAGGTACAACCATACTCACTGTTATATACACTTTTAGATGGAGCAGATGTCACACAGCTTACCAGCCAGGATGTCATACAGCTCACCAGCCAGTAAGTGTATGTAGGTACAAGTTAGTGGTGCAGGATGATGAAACAGCATTTCATTGTTGGTCTCACTGGATTTAAGTGTAAATCTACTGTCTTCCACTGTGGTACTTTTACACAGTCCCAAATGGCTCAGCACATGTGCAGTAGTAGCCTCGTGTACATATTGGGCTTAATTCAGGGTAGATCGCAGCAGCAAATTTGTTAGCAGTTGGGCAAAACCATGTGCAATGCAGGGGGGGGGGGCAGATATAACAAGTGCAGAGAGAGTTAGATTTGGGTGTGGTGTGTTCAAACTGAAATCTTAATTGCAGTGTAAAAATAAAGCAGCCAGTATTTACCCTGCACAGAAACAAAATAACCCACCCAAATCTAACTCTCTCTGCAAATGTTATACCTGCCACACCTGCAGTGCACATGGGTGGTCATTCCGAGTTGAACGCTAGCTGAAAATGTTCGCTGCGCTGCGATTAAGTACAAAAAATGTCACTTCTGCGCATGCGTATGCGGCGCAGTGCGCACATGCGACGTACTTTCACAGCGGCCAATGTATTTTTACACAAGGTCTAGCGAAGCTTTTCAGTCGCAATGGCTGCTGCAGAGTGATTGACATGAAGTGGGTGTTTCTGGGTGTCAACTGACCGTTTTTAGGGAGTGTTTGGAAAATCGCAGACATGGCTGCCCGAACGCAGGGCGTGTTTGTGACGTCAAATCCGGAAATGAACAGTCTGAAGTGATCAGCGCTGAGTAGGTCTGGAGCTTCTCTAAAACTGCACAATTTTTTTTTTGTAGCCGCTATGCGATCCTTTCATTCGCACTTCCGCTAAGCTAAAATACACTCTCAGAGGGCGGCGGCTTAGCATTTGCACGACTGCTAAAAACTGCTAGCGAGCGATCTACTCTGAATGACCCCCATGGTTTTGACCAACTGCTAACAAATTTGCTGCTGCGATCAACTCTGAATTACCCCCATTGTCACAGAGAAAGAAGCTCTCCTGGAAGAGCAGCAATATGGAGTCTGCGCAATAGCATACTCCACTTTCAACAAATATTTTATCAATATATTATGAAACTACACTGATACATTTTTTAAAGAAAAAGATACATAAGAATAGACACCTTTGATTATATCCAGAGGTAATAAAATACCTGTTAGACTGTGCAATGATATTTATTATAAGAAAAATATTTGTAAATGTTTCTGCTTTTAGAATATAATTCACTGGTGATATATTTTCAATTAGAATGGGAAGTTAACATAAAGCAGCCATCAAAATGATGATTTATCTGTCTACAGTGTTCCTTATCGGATGAAATGCTAAGTTAATATGTTAAAACTGTTTAATTTAACAATTGTAGCCTGTAATACATGGACCAATGAATATATAAGATAGGACATAAAGCCACATTTATTACTGTACTCATCAATGAGGACATCATGCAGAGCAGTGGCTGTTTCCTTAAAAGCATTAATAATCTACCGATATGCTTCAGAGGGAATAATCCTAGTAAGAAATAGTTATTGCAGAATTTTCCATTTACTCATTTTCTCTAGAAGCATCATTTCATCAATTTAGTATATTATTTACCTCAGAGAAACAAGGGCACAATATGAAATTAGATTTTTCAAAGAACATCAAGGCTGCACATCAAGCCTGAATTGCAGTTGCAAGAAAAATGTAACTGTAATGTCATTATTTGATCTAAAAACAAGCCACACTGTGAGGAGTCCTGCAAGTTCCCTTCTTGAAGAGAAATAATGAATATTATTGAGGACAATAGTTAGCTGCACTTCAGTTAGCTGCAAGGCAGTTGCGGAACTAGCGAGCGGTGGGCCCAGGTGCAACAAAATGCTTTGGCACCCCTCTCATCCCGTCCAAGTCCACCCCTCTCGCTCCCAACTCCAAATTAGAGATTCTTTGCATGCTCCCGTATAATATATATATATATATATATACACCCACACACACATATACCCAGTGGTGTAAGTAGAAAAAAAATGTTAGTTGTACTGTGTATGCACGCCGAAGGCACGCACATGACAAAGAATGGGGTGTGGCCAATGAAAATGGGGGCATAATACACATGACCCAAATAGTGCAGTGCCAGATACACATATTCCCCCACAGTGCCAGATATGCCCGCACAGTGCCAGATACACACATGCCCCTTCAGTGCAAGATACACATATGCCCCCACAGTGCCAGATATGACCCACATGGTGCTAGATATGCCCCCACAGTTCCAAACGCACATATGCCCCCACAGTGCCAGATACACATGCCCCAACAGTGCTAGATATGCCCCCACAGTGCCAGATACACATATTCCACCATGGTGCCAGACATGCCCCCACATTGCCAAATACACATGCCCTCACAGTGCTAGATATGCCCCCACTGTGCCAGATACAAATATTCCCCCACAATGCCAGATATGTCCCCACATTGCCAAATACACATGCCCCCACAGTGCTAGATATGCCCCCACAGTGCCATATGCACATATTCCCCCACGTTGCCAGATATGCCCTCACATTGCCAGATACACATGCCACAACGGTGCCAAATATGCCCTTATAGTGCCATATATGCCCCCACAGTGCTAGATATTCCCCCACAGTGCCAGTTTATATATCTTTACCTGCGCATTGCCAGGGGTTTCATGCGCGTTGCCAGGGGTTTTACATGTTGTGTCATGCTTGTTCCCAGGGGTTTTATGCTCTGGGATCCATGCTCATTGCCTAGGGAATGCTCATTGCCTAGGGGTAACTATGGATGGCCGCTGACCATCAATGTTATCCATCAATGGTGACCATTAATAAATAACCCACCAATAACCATTCCTAGAATTAACATTTGCTGGTGGGCACTAGCCCGCCAGCACTAGAATGCTCTCCCCTTCCATCCTCCCTCCTCCTCTTTACTCCACTTGGCAGGCAGAGATTTCCAGAATGACTCGATCATTCACTGGGCCGGGTGAGCTGAGTAAGGAGGAGGGAGGGGGAGAGGGGCCCACCACTGTCAAAGGGCCCAAAGCCAGCGGCATTTCACCTCTTCACTGGCATGCCACTGGCTTTGGGCCCCTTGACAGCGGTGGGCCCCAGTGCAAGGCACTACTTGCACAGGCGGTAGTTCCACCACTGCTGCAAGGGCTAACTGTTCAAGCACCCCATTCTTAGAACAGATTCCAGTTTGCATGGATTCCGAAGTCTACCTTTAGAACTAAAGTTTGCTTTTAAACAAAAAACAAAACCCTCTCCCTATGACTCTAAGCTTATGGTTTAACTTGCCAGTGTTCTAGAAAGTTCCTTGCTATGCTTTTCTTTAATTCTGACTATGTTGGAGTTAATTTCAGTTTATTCCCCTGTACATTATACTGTAGACAATTGGGCGGCTTTCAGCTGGTTTGGCTCTTCATTTTCATCAGTGGCGCTCATGGCAGGAAATAGTTTTTATCTTGGCAGGAGATATAGGGGTAATAGGGTACGAGAAGCTGGAGGTGCAGGAGTTTTTGCAAGACTACCCATATTTTAAAAACAGCAATCATTTATCATTCTCACACAAACCCCCGTGCCTCCAGCTTCTGGCACCCTATTACATTTATCCCATGGTCTTGTGAAACTCTAACAAGTAAGTATAATTGTGTAGTGTATATCCTAGGAAAATACCTGAATAGTTGTGCCTGAAAAGTAGAGCTCTTTTTGTGGAAGTTGGTCTCAGATAGCGGGCATGAGTGCCTATGTCAGAGATGCAAGGATTCGCTTCCTCAAATTTAATACTTTACAAGTGGCTGCAAACACATTGGAGGGAATGTAACAGGGTGTGAGAATCAGAAAGCAAGAGATTTTTGGAGAACTTTCCTGTTTTTTTTAAAGTGGATATCATTTACAGTGGGGTTTGAAAGTTTGGGCACCTCAGGCAAAAATTCATTATAATGTGCAAAAAGAAGCCAAGGAAAGATGGAAAAATCTCCAAAAGGCATCAAATTACAGATTAGACATTCTTATAACATGTCAAAAAAAGTTTGATTTAATTTCCATCATTTACACTTTCAAAAGAACAGAAAACAAAAAATGGCTTCTGCAAAAGTTTGGGCACCCTGCAGAGTTAATACCTTGTACTGCCCCCTTTGGACAGCTGAGACCTGGCAGTGTCATGGATTGTTCTCAAGCATCATCTGGAAAGACCAGGTGATGTCAATATCAAAGGTTTTAAAAGCCCAGACTCATCTGACCTTGCTCCAACAATCAGCACCATGGGTTCCTCTAAGCAGTTGTGTAGAACACTGAAACTGAGAATAGTTAACGCTCACAAAGCAGGAGAAGGCTATAAGAAGATAGCAAAGCGTTATCAGATGCCCATATCCTCTATAATTAAGAAATGGCAGTCATCAGGAACAGTGAAAGTTAAAGCAAGATCTGGAAGACCAAGAAAAATATCAGACAGAACAGCTCACAGGATTGTGAGAAAAGCAAGTCAAAATCCACGTTTGACTGCATGATCCCTCCAGGAAGATCTGGCAGACACTGGAGTTGTGGTGCACTTTTTTACTATAAAGAGATACTTGTACAAATATGGTCTTCATGGAAAAGTCATCAGAAGAAAACCTCTTCTACGTCCTCACCACAAAAATCAGCGTTTGAAGTTTGCAAATGAATACATAGACAAGCCTGATGCATTTTGGAATAAAGTTCTGTGGACCGATAAGGTTAAAATAGAACTTTTTTGCCGGAATGAATGAGCAAAGGTACGTTTGGAGAAGGAAGGGCACAGAATTTAATGAAAAGAACCTCTGTCCAACTGTTAAGCATGGGGGTGGATCAATCATGCTTTGGGGTTGTATTGCAGCCAGTGGCACAGGGAACATTTCACGAGTAGAAGGAAACATGGATTCAATAATATTCCAGCAAATTTTGGACGCTAACTTGATTCCATCTGTGAAAAAGCTGAAGTTAAAGAGAGGCTGGCTTCTACAAATGGATAATGATCCTAAACACACCTTAAAATCCACGGTGGATTACATCAAGAGGTGTAAACTGAAGGTTTTGCAATGGCCTTTACAATCTCCTGAACATAATTGAAAATCTATGGATAGATCTTAAAAGAGCAGTGCGTCACAGACATCCCAGGAATCTCAAAGAACTGGTAGACTTTTGTAAGGAAGAATGGGCGAAGATACCTCAAACAAGAATTGAAAGACTCTTAGCTGGCTACAAAAAGCATTTACAAGCTGTGATACTTGCCAAAGGGGCAGTACAAGGTATTAACTCTGCAGGGTGCCCAAACTTTTGCAGATGCCATTTTTTGTTTTCTGTTCTTTTGAAAGTATAAACTTTTTTTGACATGTTATAAGAATGTCTAATCTGTAATTTGATGCCTTTTGGAGATCTTTCCATGTTTCCTTGGCTTCTTTTTGCACATTAAAATGAATTTTTGCCTGGGGTGCCTAAACTTTTAAACCCCACTGTACATGGCAAATCCAGATTGATTTTGCCATGTAAATGATTGCCACTTTAAAAAAACAGGAAAATTCTCCCAAAATCTCTCTCTCTCTGATTCTCACACCCTATTACATTCCCCTCATTATCTTTCTTTAACTGGACATCTTTCTTTCTTTGCATTTTTTTTTCTAGATTTTCCATAGCATTAAAGTTAGCAAAACATACTGTAACACTGTATATAGCAGATTGTGTCACAGTTTCCCTTTCACCCTATTCCCCAAAGCCAACTTTAGCCATTCATTTCTCAATACTCCTGTGTTAATGTTGAACCAGACTACTCACCTGTTTATACACATTTAAAATTACACTTACACTTTACTATTATCCTTATTACCCTATTTGAATGTAAAGTGCTGTAGAATATGTGTGTGCTATATAAATAACTTGTAATAAATAAATAAACTACCATACAAATAATAATAGGTTAAATTATCACTAACAATACCATATTCAACTCTTCCAGTATCAGTGTTTTATACATATTATGGATTCATTTTTAGCCTTTATAATCATAACATTACATGGCCATGGATCATAGGTGCACATACAGTAATGTCTGATGAAAATCCGGATTTATTTCATTTCTTATGAGTCCATGTACTAAAGGGAGATAATGGGTCCAAATGAAAAAGACAGAGAAAAATCACTGTACATATCGCTTTTCATACTTGTCCTCATACATCTAGTCTCAATACGCCATGCAGCATGAGATGCCTGGTGCAAGTGAGCCGCCAGATCCAGTGTTTCTCTGCTAGCAGTGGGCATCTATTTTGGCTGAAAATGCGTCAAAGTCAAAAAACAATGTGACTAGCGTACACCAGTAGACTGGACTGATTAATTGGATATGTGACACATATATATGTGGGCTACTGAGTCTGTACATGAAGCATAGTAGAACTTGGTATGGAAAAAAATTATGTGGCCACTGCATTATAGCACTTCATATACTGATACGGAGACTCAGTCACCCGAAATATACAAGTGTTGAATTTCAAATTAATAAACACAGTCTTCTGGGGCATCCCAGTTACAGTACAATGCCAACTGAGATGCATTTTCAGCAAATAAAGACACCCGACTCTAGCAGAGTCTCATGGAACCTGGCATTCAAAGAGGGTTGTTTGACATAAGTGCAGCAATGATGACACATCTGTACCATATGTACTAAAGTTTTTGTTATCTGCTAGCAGGCTAGAATATTGACACTGCCATAGGCACAGATGGCAGGGATAGGTTAGCCAGCTATTACTGAGGTGACATGTAATTTGCTATCAGCTGTCTTGTCCAGTGCCAGCTTCATCAGCTCTAGCTATCAATATTTGCCTTTTCTCAGTAAGTTGACTCTCTGTCACTTTAGGTGGTTGTCAATAAAGTTTTTTTATTTTAAAAAGTAGAACTGCTGCAACTGCAAGGGAGAGAGGTGGATACAGTCAGTAAGGAAAAAATGGAATGTGTCTATGCTGTCACATCTGAGGAGGGACTAAATGTTCACTCTCCTCAGTGGGGCTATTTTTAGTATACTATGAAATGATAATAGGTGAAGTAAGAGCATCTTTATCTCAATGGTAAATAGAGTTTTAGTACAGCCATTGGTTTTATACAGTTGATGATTAATGGTCTGTTAGTAGTAGACACAGTCCATCACTATCAGTACAGTCATTATGTTCAAACTGTCACCCCATGACTGTCAACAGTGTACATTACCTTGCATTGGGTAACTGAGGTAAATGTACTGTTATTTCTTTAAATGGAGGTCTTCAGTTATTAGTATATACTGGATATCAATAGAGAAGTATGCAGGAATAATATATCATGCCCATCAGTACAATAACTACTGCAATATTGTACTATTCCTTTTGTATTCAAGATCAGTACTCACTAAATGTCCCTTTTGTTGGATTAACATTACTTCAGTGGAAGATATCCTCCTTCTTTTAATTGAGGGTATTCACATCAGTTTAGGTAGCCTGTTTAGCCTAGGGCGGCAGGAACTAGTGATGAGCGAGGTTCGGTTTTACTCGGTTTTACTCGGTTTTACTCGGTTCTCAAAACGGCATCTTATTGGCTATCCAAAACACGTGACATCCGTGAGCCAATAAGATGCCGTTTTGAGAACCGAGTAAAACCGAGTAAAACCGAGTAAAACCGAATCCGCTCATCACTAGCAGGAACCCTTAATCAAGCCCTGCTAATGGGTTTTTTTTAGTGCACCAATAAAAAGAAAATCTTATTGCTTCATTTTAATATACTATTGGCTACTCTCTACTGAGATCTTTAAATAGAACCAGTTCTATATTCCTTTCCTGCAAACAATCTCCATTTTATAAAATATGTAGAATCACATTTAAATTCTTAAGTCAGATATCATCCCTTCTAGCAACTGTTGTTGGAAACAGGCATCCATAGATGGTGCACCAGATATGATTTCTTCAGCTAATTTAACTAAGCTTCTATACTACTGTATATTTGAGAAATTACCTCATTTCTGGTGCTCCAAGCTCCATGAAGCAGCGCCCACATGGCTGTCTTTTAGAGTCTCCAGTTTATCACATGAAACACTGTAGTTGGGTTATCTTACAGTATTTGCCATTGTAGATAGATCTAGATTGGACCTCTGTTCTTAATTATGCAGGCAAGTTCTCCTGTGCATGCAAGTTTAGTTACAAGATAATTTAATTCATTTTTTGTATTCATACCAGTTTTAATTAAATCGTTGCAGAAATAATGAATTTGCCCCATACTGTACATACTTGACATTTTTAACTATTTAAGTCCTCATTTATAGTATAGAGATCAGTGGAGATATTAAAAGATTATCACAATTTTGGAAATATCACTGATTTAAGGCCATAAAATTATTTTTGTATTGTAAAACCAATTCACAAAAATGCTTGAGGAAAAATATAAACCACTCAAATCATATGGATTTCTCTACATATTTTCATATTTATGAAATTCCTTACACTTAATTTGCCTTTTTTTAGCATAGTAGTGACAAATGTATTATTATTTTATTGTTGTTATTATTATTATTATTATTAACTAACATTTATTATTATTATTATTACTGCATATGATAAATCTATGCAGTTAGCGCTGTACTTCCTAACACACCACCATACAAGATTTCTATTTTGGGCGAAGTTGTTGCTGCCAATTTTATAAATAATAATGGTTTACCATAGCACAGCTTCATGACAATTATGCATGATAATGCAATGACAATGATATACTGTACAATGAGCATAAAACATTGTGTCACTGAGAGGGTGTCTGCAAAAAATATTAAACATGAATCATCTATGGGTACCTACTCAAAAGTAATTAGTGAAATGTAATTAGCATCTAATTATACATAATGATAAATGAATATGCTTTGAATAATTTATATTATCCTAAAACAACTGGAGACCTGTGTTAATTGTTGGGTAAGCTAAAACAATAGAGCATCTTTTGTTAACTTGTAATTAGATTGAATTTATGCATGCTGAATTTCCATTGAAAAGGGAACATTTGTTTGTTATGGTACTGTAGTAAGATGCAAGTTATTATAGAATAAAAAATCAGATCAGTTCTACCTAACTTAAATTGTATATTTACATGTTTTTGTGAGCAAATTAGAATCCAAGGTTTGTTTTTCTGGAAAAATAGCAGTAAGATCTTTGTGTCTTTGTGGTTGGTGGAGATGCCCAAATTCTGTATTGCATTTAAGAACAACTATGGGCTGGCCATATGCAGAGATGGGGAAAACGAACAATTGTGGCAATGATAGTTCTTCCTCAGTTTTGTATCACCATTCATACAAGTGCAAAGCACTTTATGGACATTATTATGAACAAGATTTGCAACAATGAATTGAATTAGGTGCATAATATTAAAATGCATAATTTAAAAGTGCATAATTTACATTTTAAACATAATTTTGCTGTTCTACCAATGTTATTAGTTTTATCTTCAGCTGATATCGATTGTGAATTCACACCTCTACTTTTCTCTTCCTGTCATCTACAGATTCAGAAGTAGCCATGCTCATCATGCCTACATTGTCTAAGACGCACATGCACTCCATTCATATGAATGGGAGCGGCAAATGCGTATTGAGCATAATGACTACAACTGCCTTACTGCCTTTCTTTCCACCCACTCACGCTTAACCCATTTCAGTCTTGCTTCCGTCCTCTCCCTTCACTGATACTGCCCTCACAAAAGTCTGCAATGACCTCCCTGCTGTTAAATCCAAGGGTCACTGCTCTCTGCTTATTCTCCCTGACCTTTCTGCTGCTTTTGACACTGTGGACCATATTCTCCTTCTGCAGCTCCTTGACTCCCTTGGTTTAAATGATACTGCCCTCTCCTGGCTATCTTGCTACCTTTTTGACTGTTCCTTCTCTGTCTCCTCTCATGACCCCTCCCCCCCCCCCTCCACACTTCCTCTTACAGTTGGTGTCCCCCAAGGTTCTTTTCTTGGTCCTTTCCTCTCTCCTTGGATGTTATAGCGCTTTCTAAAATGTAACATGTCTAAGACTGATCTGATCATATTCTGACACTCCTGCATTACATAACCTCCCACGATTTAATTGTCTATTGATGTACTTTTATTGTATATAAGGATAGGACCACCAGATGTGCAGCATGGTTCCCGGTTGACTACATTTATGCCAAAAGAGATCAGTAGCGGTCGGACAGATTGAGTGAAGGCAAGTTGGGACTAGATACTAGCAAAAGTACAGCTTGTAGGCTTTCCCTTTGACAGGCACCAACATACAGCAGAACTCTTAGCCACCTTTAGCCACATTTTAGTCCATTCCTCAGAGTATAGAGTCTCGCCTACCTCATGCTCCCAGGCCAACTTATGCATTTATAAAAAGCATTGATCAGTCCTTTAGTACAGTATATTGAGAGCATCAGCATAATGATTCTATTGGGGAACTGGTTGTATGACCAGAAGGCATTGGCAGCTACTGATAAAAGTGATGGATCTGCAGAAACTGATAAAAAAAACTATGTGTGATAGAGAACCAATTCTGTAGGCTGGCAAAGTCAGGCAATGAACATAACAGTGTGTTATCTAGTATGAAAAGTAATGTTGTGGCGAATCCATGAATCAAATGAGCTATGATTTATACCAAGGGGAAAAGCAGGATTGTTCCAAATAGTGGCTAAATATGGGTGATATGTTCAGAGGTTACAAAGCCTGGTACAAAGGTCCCGTTAGCTAAAGTTAACCAGACTGTTGGCAGTAGTGAAGAAGGTGATAGATGACTGCAAGGCAAGCACCAGAGGAGGTTAGAATATAAATATACTGACTGAGTGCTGACCTCTATGATTGTCCAAATACTGTAGTCTGGGGGGAATGCCAACGTATACATGGGACAAGTTGAACCACAAGAAAGTATTTAATTAGGTCCAGAAATCCCATGCCTACCAAGGTATAGTAAAGCAATAATATCCTGCACTTCAAAAAATGTGATGTGTGAGCAGCTCAATAATAATAAATTAAGTACTGAATCAGTGCATGCATAATTCAGTGCTTTATTTTTTCCATCCCAAGGAATGGTGTTTTAGAAGTAGCTGTATCTTAACTCTAGGCCTCCTTCCTGCCCAAATGAAATCAAATATGTTCCCCGGAGTACCTTTATCATTTTCACAGGAATGAACAGTATATAGGGAGTATCTGCCAGAGATAGAGTAATCAAGGCAAGACATTCAGTATTTATAGCAGCTATACAGCCATACTAGGAGATAATAGGGGGGAATGTAATAGAGTGTGAGAATCAGGAAGTGAGAGGTTTTGTGATAGCTCTCCGTTTTTTTTAAAGTGGCGATCATTTATTTTGCCATGTAAATGATTACCATTTTAAAAAAACATGAGAACTCTCACAAAATCTTTCAATTCCCCATTCTCACACCCTATTACATTCCCCCTATTATCTCCTAGTATGGCTGTATAGCTGCTATAAATATGAATTTCTCCCCACAAAGAGTTTATTCCAGGTTGACATACTGTATAAGATCTAATCGAGGCAAACATTTTTGGAAAGTTGGCTTTATAGAGGTGAGACTATGTTTAGGAGAGATTACTTCCTAACTATGTGGTTTTATTAGATTGCCAACAGAATGGGTAGTAGGCTTGCAAATAGGCAAGGTCAGCTAGTCGGACATGTAAATCTAAAATCCCCATTTTATCTGTGTTAATTTTTGTAATTGAAGAGCGGTCTGGTTTTTTTTATTCTTTCAAACAGGCAAGGAAGTGAAAGTAGTGGGCTGGTTAAAGTGAGAAACATGTCATCGGCATATAGTGCAATTTGTGATCTATAAAACCCACAGTAACACCTGAAATGTTAGTGTTGAGTCTTATGATGGCAGCCAAAGGCTCCATTACGAGGTCAAACAGAATGGGGAGAAAGGTAGATCCCTGTCAAGTACTGCTCATTACAGTGAAGTGCAGTAGGATGAGGCAGGTGAGGCTGAACCTTTCCGGTCATACTAACATTTGTGCCAAAGTTTTGACTATATAAAGTACTGTATATGAAAAATACAAAGAATATGTTTGAAATATCTTCTTTGCGTTACTCTAATCATTTTTCTAGCCAAAACCCTGAAGTAAAAAGTCTATGGCAGGAGAGGCACTGTCTTTTCTGCCCATCTCTGAGCAAAACCCACCAAATTTCCTAGAGTTTGTTACTGCTGCGCCTTTGTATAATACCCTGATGAACCATTTTAGCTCATATATTGTGTGTAAATCTGGCTCTGGTACATAGATATGGTTACGAGTCTGTTTAGCTTGCAGTCTACAGGCAAGAAGGGTGTCTGCTACAGATGTGTCATCTTACATCCTTTCTGCAGTCACACTAAACAGTCCTTGAAGTTGCACCAGGCTGTGGCAGGACTCGGTAACGCTAAGCATTTTTTATGCATTTGTTTCTGCGAAAATGCATAATAGACACATTTAATAGTAATGTAATAGGACGCACAAGCAGCTTCTGCTGATTAAAATGATATGCAGCATACCTACATTCTGTGTGTAATTGTGGGTCTGTCTGCATCTGAAATCCACAGTTTTTTCCACGAAAATAGTCTAGCACTACATTTTGTATGCAAAAACATTCGCAGTCACACATAGAATATAGGCATGCTGCATATCAGTTTAATCAGCAGAAGCTGCTCATGCATACACTTGCATTACTTTGCATCTAAGTTGTATTTTCGCTGAAAAAACACAAAACGCTTGATGCTACCAAGTCAAATGGAAGAAGACACATCTGTATATTAGCTTTTTCACAAAACCCTTGCTAAAACCCACATTGAAGCTTTGACAGCTTGTTCAACATGGACCTCAGAAAGTTGACCCTTGACATCTAATATTTTTATGTAAGTATGCTTTTTAGGATTGTGATGGTGGAGTTGGGTGAGGTAAGCAAGGGTGGCCTCTAGTTCTGATATTCACAATTGCTGCTCTTTTTGATCAGCTGATAAACTGATAAAAAAAGACCATAGATGGTAGCTTTAACCTCCCAAAGAGTGGAAAGTTAGGGCCGAGGGGGTTAGGTTTAGGTACCACTCTATGGGGTTAAGGTTAGGCTGCATGGGGGGTTAGGGTTAACCTGTGCGGAGGGGGGTTAGGTCTAGGTACAACCGGTGTAGGTTAAGGTCAGGCACTAAGAGGGGAGGTTAAGTTTAGGCTGCGGAAAGGGAGGGGTAGGGGGTGGCGGAGATGTGGGGAACTTACCTTACCTCTCCCTTATTAACATTTACACTATCAGGAGACTGGCATTGGTATTCTAACTGCTGGCATCCCATAAACCAGAATATCATACTGAATCTCCTGTCTAATACCTAACATTCGAGTTCTCAGACTAAACAGAGCTTGTACCCATAAATTACAGGCATACAATAATGTATGTATACCAGGCACTACATAATTATTACCAAACAATGGTTCAAAGGTTTAGGAGGTTTGTGCAATTTATCCTAAACAAGCTCACCCACCTCCTAATCTGAAAGGGAATCCAGGGCCTTACAGGATCTATAGGTATGTCTGGCACTTATCGTAATGTGACACTAGCTATTATTATTATTATTATTATTATTATAATGATATATAAGGCATCACAAGTGTTTCGAGGTGCTGTGCATATGGCACATGGTAGAACAATACAGGGTACACTGAACTTAACATTACAGTATACTGGATGACCAGAAAAGATGGGAGGAATTATGTAGGGAG
The DNA here is from genome assembly GCF_028390025.1 of Pseudophryne corroboree. Classification (NCBI taxonomy): domain Eukaryota; kingdom Metazoa; phylum Chordata; class Amphibia; order Anura; family Myobatrachidae; genus Pseudophryne; species Pseudophryne corroboree. The sequence goes on along the minus strand of NC_086445.1, from coordinate 373,434,644 downwards.
ATGTATGTAGCTGTTCAGTTAGAGAGGGCCTTGGATGTGAGGGTGAAGAGGATTCTTTAGGGGAATGGGAGCAAACGCAGGTTTGTCAAAGGGGGGTGGCAGATGTGGAGCTGTGGGAAAGGAAGATAAGTTTAGTTGCAGAGTTGAGAACAGATCAGAGTGAAGCAAGATGGGAGCATGGGAGGCCAGTGAGGACAGTGTTGCAATAGTCAAGCTGTGAGAGAACTGGTGAGTGGGTAATAAGTTAAGTCACACTCTGGGAGAGGAACAGCCTGATGCAAGTGATGTTGCGTAACTGGAACTGACAGGATTGAGCGAGAGACTGAACATGGGGAAAGAGAGAGGAGTCAAGAGTGATGCCCAAGCAGCACATTTGGAGAATGGGGAAGATGATGGTGTTATCAACAGTGATAGAGATATTGGAGGTGCGGAGACTCTTAATGGAGGAAAGATGATGAGTTCAGATTTGTCCATGTTAAGCTTCAAGGAGCACTCAGACATCCTGGAGGAGGTGACGGAGAGGCAGATGGATACCCGAGAGAGGAAAGAAGGGAAGAGGTCAGGAGAGAAGAGATATAGTTGTGTATCATCGTCATAGAGGTGGTATTGAAGGCTGAAGGAGCTTATGAATGCATCCAGGGAAGATGCACACAGGGAGAAAAGAAGGGGCCAAGCACGGAAACCTTGGGGACACCAATAAGAAGAATGGATGGAAGGGGGGAGTTTGAGATGGAGGCAGACACTGACAAGAAGCAGTTAGTGAGGTAAGAGGTGAACCAGGCAGAAACAGTGCTAAAGAGGCCAATGGTCTGGAGTGTGAAGAGAAGGAAAGGATGGTCCACAGTGTCAAAGGAAGGAGAGAGATCCAGGAGGATGAGCAGTGAGATGTGACCCCTGGTTTTGCTATCAGATGCATCTCATTTCACATCTGTAAATGAATGCATTTTTTAATGCATGACTGTTTTAATGCACCTGTATTTACAATACTTATTGTATTAGTCTCTCATTTGCTCTCGCATACACTGATTTTCTGTATTCCTATGGTTTATTAATAACCTTTACTTTCTCATGCATTCACTCAGTTACTACTTTCTTCTCTGTGACTTCTAACTAGCAATCTCCTTATGTACATCTACTACTTGATTACTTTGTACTAGTTGATTAAGCTACCCTTTGCCAATTCTCAACTATCATCACTTAATGTCATAAGTCTCCTTCTCACGCACCACCAATCCATGTACATGTTTTTCCACTTTACCGAAACTTACCTTTACCTCTCTTCTCTATAATACCAGTTTACTTTTCCTTTCATTTATAACATCGTCTGTAGCTCCAAATGCTCTGCATCCTGTGCCTGTATTAAATTAACTTAAGTGATATCATCCACATCTCCTTCCTTGATTGATTCTAACTCATCATTTCTTCCTAGACATCTGTTACATTTCTCCTCATGTCTCTCTTGCACCACAAAATTGTCATACACTGTGTATTCAACCCTTCTAGCCTCAATTTTCCACTTTACTTTTTCTTGTACAGTATTGAAAGTAAGTTCTGTTTGGAAGAAACTCACACCCATCCATGACTTAGTCCACATTCATTCATTCAATCAATCAATCAATCAATCAATCAATCAGTCTCCGTGTGATTGATGAAACCTGTCTACAGTCTATGACCCTGTTTTCCAGGCTGTTCTCTCCTGTATAAACTCACCTTTATCACCATTCTTCAACCAGTGACCAATAAGTTGATAAAATAGACTTCCTTCTGTGCGATGTTTGTACTTCCATGTAATTCCTCGGAACCTTCCATCTATGACATACATGTATGTTTTTTTTCTCCACTATACGTCTACTGTGCTTTCATTATTCCCAACAGGGCCAGTTTCCCACTTCTTATGGTTTCCTCTCTGGATATTTACAGAACCACCCACACTTATTTTACTTGAAATGCTGCTTTCCTCCTTATGTATATCCAAGCTGAATAATCTCCCACTCATCATGATGGATACTCCATAGTCTTCATGTTCTCCCATATCTACTTTATATACATTTGTCTTTCATCTTGCATCCTACATCCCCACCTGCACACAAATCCATGTGCACATAAATGGCCTTTATGTAGTCCTCTCCTCTCAGCTTCATTTGCACAACTTCTTTTTCTAATTTCTAACTTGTCCTACTTTAATATTTCAGTGTCTTTCGACAGCACTACACTAACTACAACTCCACCAATCATACATTATTTCTAGAAATTTACAACCATTGTGCTGAATACACCTGCAAAAGAGCCCCAATTGAGAAACCCTTGCTTGAATGCTGACTTGGTCCACTAAATATATGTACAGTATTCTTATTTTAGAACACTCTCATTCATCAAGACAACATATAGTGCTTGAAAGCCTTAATATTCACCCAGGTGATCAGCCCATTGACCTTCTTTGACACTGTAACTTGATTCTACAGTATGCTCAAGTGATGCATGCAACATTGAAGGTGAAGTGGGTGGGAAATAATTTACAGTAAGAGTCTTACCATTGACTAAAATTGTAACCACGCACCTTTGCCTTCTTATATGTATGTGTGCATATCCCTACTGTTATTCATTTGTTCTTGCATGCCCCCAATATATGCCTCAACTTGCGTGAAGCTCTAAGTTGTTTCATTGTGATACACAACGGGAATTTTGAATGAAGATTGTATTTACGTCCATTCAAAATAAGACCCACAATTCCTATAATTCAAGTACTTCTATTGTCTCATGTTGCTTTGGTAGTCAAATAATGATCAAACTGTTTAGTAGTGCTCCTCACATTAACTGCATGAAGGTGAACTTAATTATTATATCTGTGTATATGATAATATTGAAAAACTGCGGAAATGTTTTCCATTTTTAATTCTGGATTATGTTAGTTTTTGGATAACTGTTTTCTAAATACTAAATCCTATACACTTATTATAATTGATAAAGAGGTATAAATTAAATTGAGCTTCATGTATCTGCATATTATTTTCATGTATACATTGCATTATTTTTACTTAATTTCTAAACATTATGAATTTAAATAGTTTAATTGTAATCCAATCATAAGATACTGTACATAAATAATGTATATTTTATTATGTCTGTTAGTGTTAATCATTAAGGCTTTACAAAGATGTTTGTTTAAATTTTATATCTGTACTGTGTAAATAACCCATGTTGCTTTATACCATGGTAGACTGCTGGAATTACCAAGAGGGCATTAAAAATAATTGAGCTTGTGTGCATCTTCAAGACTTAATACATGGCCAGCTGTCTTACATTCCTGGTTTACATTTGTGTGCTTTATGCAGACATAAAAAAACAGACATAAAAAAACCATTTCCATATAAAAGGGAAAGAAATCAAATACTGTAAATACAAAATACACACTGCTAATACTAATTGAAATGGAATATTATCTACATATTATTAAAGCTGTGGATAGTTTGTTTTCTAATAAAGTACATAACATTATATGTAAAGTAAACGCTTTTCAAAATATTTTAATGTGTAATAAAGCACTCAGGAATCACTGAGATGACTAACCTGCACTAGTTGGAACTGCCAGGACTCTGGTGAATTAAAAATGTATTAGAGTGGTGTGAATAACAGCTTTTTCAAATAAATGCATTCTTTTCTACAACTCAATAATGTATAGAGACAAGGTGTATTAATAGATTCTGAAATTCAACTAAATGTAAGAGCATTTACAGTTTGCTACTGATTACCCCCAAATAACACAAACTATAAAATCAGGCCCTTTATGGTGCATGGAATTTCATAAAGCCATTCAGAAACCAATGTCACATGTCTATAGCCTTAAAAAAGTAAATTATTTTAAATTACTTGGACTTTCATTGTTCCTAGATTGTATATCTAAGAATGCCATTTGTGACTGTGACGGGATGCAGTTATGTGACCTGCGGTCAGGAAACTGCCGGTGACATTATCTATCAGCACCTAGATCCCGCACCCCATGAATCCCAATAGTCGGCATGCCAACTAGCAGGGGCTATTCCCACTCTTGGGTGTCCACGGCTCCCATAGAGTGGGAATAGAACCTGTGGTGTGCACAGCTCGTCACCGAGCCCACAAGGGTGTTTGTTGTGCTCTTCACCGCCAGCATTCTGCGGCCGGAATCCTGGCATTGGGATGCTGAACACCAGGATCTCAGCTGCCGGTAACCCATACCCAACCCATAATGCGTTACAACTTAACTCTTAACTACTATGAATAGAAAATAAAGACCAGGAATCATTGATTAAAGCAAATTAAAACTTGTTCTAATAAAAACTGTTTTTATTACTAAATTGCCAGTTGCAGGACAAAGCATGAGCAAACAGGAGTAGTTTTATGTTGTGATTCAATATCCAGCACCCAATATATATGGAGGCTTATAACACCAACTTGTAACATGCAACATGTTCACAAGCTGATTGCCTCCTCCTTACACATTAACTCATGAAAAAAATCATGAGAAAATTAGAGATGAGCGGGTTCGGTTCTCAGAGAACCGAACCGTACTGAATATCATGCTCTGAGCTCAGTTCCAAGTCAGGCTCGGGTTTTCCCGCCTGACTCGGAAATCCGAACGAGGCAAAACATCATCATTCCGCTGTTGGATTCTCGTGGGATTTGGATTCCATATAAGGAGCCGCGCATCGCGCCCATTTTCACTCCAGTCTCGGAGACTGTAGTGAGAGAACGTGTCTCCATCCTCAGTGTCTGTGTGGGGGCGGGAAAGTGGGGCGGCGAGTCTAGTGCTGTGTTGTGCTGCTCAGTACAGTCCTGTGTAGTCAGTGTCTTATGCTACATCAGTCCAGCCAGTCACAGTGTTGGTGTCCTCTGCTGCTATATGTCCCCAGTGCTGCTGGCTGCTGTATAAGTCCCTTGTATTTTTGCTGTGTTGTCTTGCATCAGACCAGGGGTAGTGTCTTGTGCAGCATTAGTCCAGTGACCAGTAACAGTGGTGGTGTCCTCTGCTGCCATATATCCAGTGTAGCTGTATAAGTCCCTTTCAGTGGTGCTGTGTTGTCCTGCATTAGACCAGGGGAAGTGTCTTGTGCAGCATCAGTCCAGTGACCAGTCACAGTGGTGGTGTCCTTTGCTGCCATATATCCAGTGTTACTGGCGTATAATTCCCGTAATATTGCCGTATAATTCTCTGAATACTGGTGTATAATTCCTGTGATACTGCCATATAATTCCTGTGATACTGGCGTATAATTACTGTGATACTGGTGTTAAATTCCTGTGACATTGCTGTATAATTCCTGTGATACTGCCATATAATTCTAGGAATACTGGCATATAATTCCTGTTATACTGCCATAAAATTCCAGTGATACTGGCGTATAATTCCTGTGATACTGCCATATAATTCCCGTGATATTGGTGTATAATTCCTGTGACATTGCCGTATAATTCCTGTGATACTGCCATATAATTCTCAGAATACTGGCGTATAATTGCCGTGATACTGGTGTAAAATTCCTGTGATATTGCCATATAATTCCCGTGATACTGGCGTATAAATCCCGTGATATTGCCGTATAATTCTCGGAATACTGGTGTATAATTCCTGTGATATTGCCATATAATTCCCGTGATACTGTCGTATAATTCCTGTGATTCTGGTGTTAAATTCCTGTGACATTGCTGTATAATTCCTGTGATATTGCCATATAATTCTCGGAATACTGGCATATAATTCCTGTTATACTGCCATAAAATTCCAGTGATACTGGCGTATAATTCCTGTGATAATGCCATATAATTCCCGTGATACTGGCGTATAATTCCTGTGATACTGCCATATAATTCCTGTGATACTGTCGTATAATTCCTGTGATACTGCCATATAATTCCCGTGATACTGGTGTATAATTCCTGTGACATTGCCGTATAATTCCTGTGATATTGCCATATAATTCTCAGAATACTGGCGTATAATTCCCGTGATACTGACGTATAATTCATGTGATATTGATGTATAATTCTCGGAATACTGGTGTATAATTCCTGTGATACTGCCATATAATTCCCGTGATACTGGTGTATAATTTGGATAAGCATTGATGACATGAGATGAAGCAGCACAATATAGACACAGGTGTTTTGATAAGTGTCTTCTACGCTCTGCAGGATACAGACGAGAGCAGTTGATCTGCATGGGCTCATCTTTGGGTGGAGATAACTGATGATGAGGTATAACACTGGAGGTTTTAGGAAGTGTGGATCTTCCTCGTTCAATTGCCCTTTCATGGAATCTGAGATCAGCTTTGATGCAGAGGGATATGAGCTCATCAATTTTAGGAGGTAAGTCTCTAGTAGCGAGCTCATCTTTAATTCTCTCAGAAAACCCTTGCCAGAAAGCTGCATAGAGAGCATCATCATTCCATGAGAGTTCAGATGCAAGGATCTGGAATTGTACTAAATATTGACCGCCTGTCCATGTTCCCTGACGTAGCCAGAGGAGATCAGTGGAGGCAGATGTCACACATCCTGGCTCGTTGAAGATGCGCCTGAAGGTCGCCACAAAATTTGTATAAAAAGAAAGCAGGACTTCAGACTTCTCCCATAGAGGTGAGACCCAATCCAGAGCAGGACCACTGAGGAGGGAGATGATGTAGGCAACCTTGGTGCTGTCAGTTGGAAAGTTGCCAGGCTGCAACTGAAAGTGAATTTCACACTGGTTTAGAAAACCTTGACAGGCTTTAGGGGAACCATCAAACTTGGCTGGTGTCGGTAGATGAAGACACGGAGCAGAAATGGGTATGGTGGGTGGGGTTACCACCAAATGTACTGTAGTCAGCACACTGAATGCCCCTGATCCACGGAGGATTATTTGAATCCCATCCAGCCGGGAGGAGAGGTCCTGGAGATAGCGAATCACTTGACCCTGATGTTCTAAACGGGCTGTAAGTTGTAGTATCGGGCTAGTTGCTTGGGCCTGGTCTCCGGACAGATCCATATGGTCAGTGCTTACTGTCACAACTGAGGGCTGAGGCTGACTGAGAGAAGCATCAGATGTAGGGGCTGGTTTGTAGGGGAACCATGTAGGTGAGATTAGGTTCCTAGACATACAGGATGTTAGAACACCATGAACCTGAAGGTATGACCACAACAATGGAGTAAAATATAACAGTCAGTTTATTGAACAAACAGTATAAATCTTGACAATGAGATATCTTCAACAGTAAGTGCAGAATGAAAATGCAGTTCAGTTCCTGGGAATGCAACAGGTATTTGAGACTGTGGCTATGCAGAACAAGATGACAAAGTCCTTGCCAAAATCTGGAGTTGGAAAGTCCGTAGCCACAGCTAATCGCTGTAATGAGGAATGAGCAAGTACTGCCCAGTAGGTGGTAAACAGGAGACTGGGATAGGCACTGATACACTGAGGTTGAAGAGATGTAGATAGGATTGCCAGAGAGTATCAGATGGAAACGGTGTGAGGAAAGATGTGCTGAACTCACCACTGGAGCAACAGTTTGATGGTGAGCATTGATGGATACTGTGGTCCGATGTTGTGTGGAATGATATGCAGGGCGATATATGAATACCACTGGAGATGACGTGAAGCACCGTTGTAGGCATATGGTAACACCAATCACTGCTGGAAGCTGGAAGCAATGTAAGTGACACGCTGGAAGCTGAAAGCCAGTGACAGTTTACCACAGAAGCTAGTAAGCGAGGCCGTAGATAATGGAAGCAATAGCGATACCAGGACACCGCTGGAAGCTTGAGGCAGAATAGAACCAACGCTGGAAACCAATGTCAGGACCGCAGTAGAAAGCCAGGAAGCAGAGCTGGAACACTACAGGAGTCAGGCTGCACTGCAGGATGGTAATTGGTGCCGGTCACTTGGAGAAGCTAAATCACAGCATCTAGAATACCTGGAAAGTCAAGCTGAGAATTCACCAAACAGGACAGACATGTATGCAGGATTGACAGCCAAAGCACTGAAGTTTCAGCCCTGGAGCAGGATATTTATACCATCTGGTGAGCAGGGATAGGCTGGATAATTACACAGAGTCCAGACTGCAGCGGATAGGCTGAAAACAACATGTAATAAAAACAAACATGGCTGCACCTATGTTTGAAACTGGAGGGAAAGTCTGTTTGTATTTTACATGTGAGAATTGGCAGTAATGGCGGCGGAGGCCACAGAAGGCAGGAGACGCCATACTTTAAACAGATGGATGTTTAATATAATGTTGCCATGTCAGCACTGCTGCAATTACAGAGGAGAACCTTGAGACATGGATATGCAGCACGCCGGGCCAGTCTCAGAATGCCCTTAGCAGGTAAATAATGGGTGCTAATAACCTGGATCGTGACAATACTGCCATATAATTCCCATGATACTGGCATATAATTCCTGTGATACTGCCATATAATTCCCGTGATACTGGCGTATAATTCCTGTGACATTGCCGTATAATTCCTGTAATATTACTATACATTTCTCAGAATACTGGCGTATAATTCCTGTGACATTGCCGTATAATTCCTGTAATATTACCATATATTTCTCAGAATACTGGCATATAATTCCTGTGATACTGCCATATAATTCCCATGAAACTGCCGTATAGTTTCAGTTATCCTGCCGTATAATTCCATATAAATCCATATAATTCTGTATAAATCCAGTCCAGTGGTGCTGCCATATAAAGATCAGTGGTGCTGTCCTGTATATTATTTACTCCAAATAAAGGAGTTATTCATATTTAATCTAAATAATTTTTAGTGTTTGCCCTGTGAGGTGTAGGGGTACGCTCTCTTGTGCCGCATATTGTGTTATATAACTCCAGAAAAATAGTGGAGAACAAACATTTGGAGGATAAAATAGGGAAAGATCAAGAACCACTTCCTCCTAGTGCTGAAGCTGCTGCACTAGTCATGACATACTGTAGACTATGAAATGCCATCAACATCGTCTGCCAAGGCCGATGCCCATTGTGATAGTAGAGGGCATGTGAAATCCAAAAAGCCAAATATCAGTATAAAGACCCAAAAAAATAAATTTAAATGGTCTGAGGAGAAACGTAAACTTGCCAATATGCCATTTACGACACGGAGTGGCAAGGAATGGCTGACGCCCTGGCCCGTGTTCATGACTAGTGGTTCAGCTTCACATGATGATGGAAGCCCTTTTAACTGAGGCCTTGACACTTATGTTGGTGTTAGACGTGCATTTGGTATCCACCATTAGTGCAGTGGGATTTAGACAACTGATGGAGGTATTGTGTCCCCGGTACCAAATCCCATCTAGATTCCACTTCACTAGGCAGGCAATAGTGATATTTTTCCATTTTATTCCAGTGATTTCGACGTATAATTCCAGTGATTTTGCCAATTAATTCCAGAGATTTGGACGTACAATTCCAGTGATTTTGCCAATTAATTCCAGTGATTTGGACGTATAATTCCAGTGATTTGGATGTATAATTCCAGTGATTTGGACATATAATTCAAGTGATTTGGACATATAATTCCAGTTGGAATTGTTTGTGTTGCTTGGTTTAGTCATAAAGCTACCTCATTGCACCTCTTTGACATCTATGCATGAGGTGCTGTTTGGGGCCTAGTTTTTGAAAAGTGCCATCCTGTGTGACACTGCTGTATGAGTCCAGGGGTACTGCTGTATTAGTCCTGGGGTACTGCCGTATAAATCCACCAATTGCAGATTTTTTTAAAAGTGACTGGAGCGCGCTGGGGATGCTGTCAGTTGACCGAACAATTGCAGCCTACTCTCGACATTCAGCCACTGTGTGACACTACTTGATGGGCCAGGTGGTTGTGTCACTTGGCTTAGTCATACAACTACCTCATTGCAATTCTTTTTCTTCTTTGCATGATGTGCTGTTTGGGGCCTTTTTTAATATCTGCCCTCCTGTCTGCCACTGCAGTGCCACGCCTAGATGGGCAAATTGTTTGTGTCGATTGGCTTAGTCATACAACTTTCTCATTGCAATTATTTTTCTATTTTGCATGATGTGCTGTTTGGGGCCTTTTTATATTGATGGGCCAGGTGTTTTTGTTGTCCACTTGTGTCGCTTAGCTTAGTCATACAGCAACCTCGGTGCAACCTTTTGGCCTAAAAACAATATTATGATGTGTGAGGTGTTCAGAATAGACTGGAAATTAGTGGAAATGATTGTTATTGAGGTTAATAATACCGTAGGAGCAAAATTACCCCCAAATTCTGTTATTTTAGCTGTTTTTATGTTTTCTTTAAAAATCATCCAGATCCAAAACCAAAACCAAAACACAAAAGTGGAATTAGAACCAAAATACAAAACACGAAAAAGTGCCAGCCGCACATCTCTAGAAAAGAATGGCTCAACTTTGTGGGTGGTATCAGCAATCCAGGTGATAATGCCAACATATTAACTCCAGCTGCATTTAATCAAATGTGCATCATAATGCCCAATGTTAGCCATGTTGTATTGTCTCAATAAATATGAAGAGGGTTCCACAGAGTCCACTAATAATTAAGATTTCAGACAGAGATTAGTTATGGAACATAGACCAGAAAATAATTTTAATATTTAAGATGAAAGAGAACAGATCTCCTGAATCTTTATTTATAGATAATGACTTGGAATCTCCTGCATTAATGCTATTTTTCGCTTGCTCAAATTATGTTTTATACTTTGTGTTAGGTTTTGCACAGGCAGGTATTTTCCTCTAGTGTTAAGTCCACTAAGAAGGCTATTCTGTACAAATGTTTGGTTCCATAACCAGAAATGAGCTAAAGTTATTTTAACCAGTTGACTGGCATAGTTGCATGGAATGCGACCAGTCAGCTGTGCTTTCACTGACAAGGTTGACCAATTGAGGCAGAGCTTATCATTATCAGGGGGATCCTGCAGTGTTGAAATATCTTCAGAGGGCTGTAGGAGGAGTTTAGCATCCTTAGCATCTTCCATGCTGGTTACACAACTTCAGATGACTGGAGGTGCAGAGTTTAGTGCAACCAGGGGTCGTAGCTTTGAATGGCAGGGAGGATAAATTCAGATGGCCCTGTTATTTGGTGGCTGAGGTGGAATTGAGTGGGTTATGCTTCAGATGGCTTTTTCCTGTTAATACTACATGCAATGCAAGGGATCCAGAGGGACTATTTTCCTGGTAGTACTGGAGCTGCAACTCCACCCACACCATTGTTAATATTGCCCTGGTAATGCCGCAGGGGTGGTTATCTTTTTGGGGTTGGCAATTTTCAACAAAATAATTATTGGTAGGTAATACACATGTAGTGACACATGATAAGGATGGTTCTACTGTGAGGACCTATGGTTACTGGTGGTTGGGATGCTATGCCACTGGGGATGTATAACTACTGTACTAGTAGTGGGAGGTAATGTGACCAGGGATCTATTGCCACTTGGGGTGGGAACTACTGTTACATTGGGGGCATATGAAGATAAGTGAGCACAAGATACTCCCTAGACATAATTTTTTTTAATAAACTATTCCAATATATTTTTTTAAAATACATTCTAAACTTCTTAGAATGTAAACAAAAATAAAAAAAATTCTGTGCAGATATTGGGGTCAAATTATCCAGATAAATAGTTAATGTCAACAGAGAGCAAAAATATAGCAATCAGCAGAACTATCAGTTTCTGAATGTGCAGGTGGTCTGTGATTCAAACATGCAACCCTGGGCCATGAGAAAATGGTTGCATAGATGCAGATAATAAAACTTATTTTGGGGAACACTGTTCTAGAAATTAAATGGTTATGAAATGTGTCTTATGCCAATGGGTAGCACTGTAAATAATTTATTAAAAATAAATACATTGTAAATATAGAAGAGAGTATTATTATTATTATTATCCTTTATTTATATGGCACCAAAGGGTTCCGCAGCACCCAATTACAGAGTACATTTGCACATAATCAAAACAGGATAACAGTGACTTACAGATGAAGACAATATAGGACAAGTACAGGGTAACTAAGCATAACTACACCAGTAAACGACATAGAGATAAGTTCCAAGGTGGTCAAAAAAGTGCAGGATTTGGGCAGTTGAGGATTATTAAAGTAAGAAAAGGATAAGCACATGAGGGAAGAGGTCCCTACTCGTAAGAGCTTACATTCTCCTAATGCACTGGGGTGCAAGTATACACAATACATTGAAAATAGGAGACTCTGACTTATGTAAAGCTAGACTGCTCTTAATTATATTAAAATTAATAGTAAAAAGTAGAGTCAATGGCAAGACCTCAGGTCAACAGTATAAATCTACCACTACTGGTAAAAAAAAAACCACAGTTTCTTGAACAGATGCAGTACTGTATGTACAGTATTCAAATGTGCTTTAAACACAGCTCAGCAGGGAATACATGGTTATTTGTATAGAATGTGTACCATACACAACCATGTATTACATATAGGCCAGTGATATTACATTTATGTTGAGATTATAGAGGAGGATATGGGTTGGGTACAAAATGCTGGCATTCAGGATCCCAATGGTCAGAACCCTAACAGCGGAATCCTGATGAGCACAATCCTGGCAAGTATTCTAACCCTAGCCCTAAATCTAATCCTAACCCTAACCCTTACCCACCCCTTCCACAGCCTTACCGTTCCACTTCTGTAGACTAACCACTGGCGTATTTATAATGGGTGCACTGTGCGCAGTGCACACGAGCCCCCAGGGTCCAGGGGATCCCACATCGCAAACCTGGCACCAATTATATTTTAAAATTAACCTCTTGAGTCCTGCAACAGCACTGCAGGAGTCACTGTAAAAATGATATGGCACCATTTTCCCAGTGTTTCGATCATGCGCAATATGAAAATCACTTGGAAAATGGCCGCCGCACCATTTTCATGAAGATCTGCACATTAGCTCTAGGCTTTGGGACAGCTAGGGCTACGATCATGACAATAGACATTTGGGGGGACGCCCAGCAAAGGGCTATCCTGCCCCACATGTCAGTGTCGCCCCCCCCCCCCCCACAGAAGTGCAAAAGCATTGCACAGAGGCGATGCTTTTGCACTTTAGGAGCAGCTCCCGGCCAGAACAGCTTTAGCGTGCTGCCCGAGAGCTACACGTCACTCCCCGACCTGCAGCGGCTGCGTGTGACATCATGCAGCCGCTGCAGTCCGCTCGCCGCACAGTCCGGCCACGCCTGCGTTTGCCGGACCGCGCCCCCATATTGGCAGCCAAACGCCACCGTGCTGCCCCCTCCTGCCCAGCGACCACCTTTGCCTATCAATCAGGCAGAGGCGATCGCAGGGAAACGACGGCATTTGCCCGTCCGGCATTCGCCAGCGAACTGCAGTGCCGGCGCATGCGCAATTCCGACCCGAACGCTGCGCTGCGATAAACTGCAATGAGCGATCAGGTCAGAATGACCCCCATAACTCTAACTGTTCTCTCCCTTAGCCTAACCCTAACTGTACCCTCCCACAGCCTAACCCTAACCCTAATGCTTACTGTCAGAATCCATCCGCAATGTGACCATTGGGATTCTGCTGTTGTGATTCTGACCATCAGGATTCTGTCCATCGAGATCCTGACGGCAAGTATCATGACTAATTCCCAATGATATAATTGAGGACAGAAATTGAACATCAATAGATACTTTACATTCACATACTTTACTTTCTGTGGAGAAGAGAAGCTAAATAAATACACTAACCATTCCCTATTTACAATAGAATTCATTGAAATCTCAAATGTAACATATTCTTGGCTCTACAGCTGTGAAGGATGCAAGGTTTTTGTTTTTTTCAAAATCTGCAAAAAATGCATGGAAAGACACATTTAATAAGAGTGCAGGTCTGCATCCAGCCTACAAGTAAATATACCCAATGGGATGAATCTAATTAGTTACGAGTCTGCTAATGCGAGTATGTTTTATGAAACTCGCAGACTTCACATAAATACATGCACCCGAGAATTCATTTATCCATTTAGAAATGGCAAATCTACAGATGTGCAGTGGGCACTTTCGGACCACCCTTGAATCCCAGCAAAACGAATGAAGGGCTCCATCCACAAGTCCCACATACTTAGCAGATTCGCTCCATCTTAGCTCCTCCTTAAATTTCTCCAGCTGCTTCTGCAAAAGCCTGATGAGAGGAATGACCTGACTCAAGCTTGCAGTGTCTGAACTGATGTTACGTGTGGCAAGTTCAAAGGGTTAGAGAATCTTGCACAAGACGGAAATCATTCTCCACTGCACTTAAGTCAGGTGCATTCCCCCTCCTTTGCCTATATCGTAGGTGGATGTATAGGGTTGAATGGCCTTTTGCTGCTTCTCCATCCTCTGAAGCATATAGAGTGTTGAATTCCACCTTGTTATCATCTCTTGTTTCAGGTAATGGCAGGGTAGGTTCAGGAGTGTTAACTGGTGCTCCAGTCTTCAGCATGCAGTGGCTGAATGTCGAAAGTGGCCCGCAATTTTTCGGGTCACCAACAGCATCTCCTGCACGCCCCTGTCATTTAAAAAAAAAATTCTGCACCTCCAAATTAATTATATGTGCAAAACATGGGACATGCTGGAATTTGCACAGATGTAATGTTGACACAATATTGGTGACGTTGTCCGATATCACAAATCCCAAAGAGAGTCTAAGTGGGGTAAGCCATTGTACGATGATTTCCTCCAGTTTCCGTAAGAGGTTGTCAGTGGTGTGCCTCTTGCAGAAATTGGTGATACACAGCATAGTCTGCCTAGGAACAAGCTGGCATTTGTGATATGCCACTTATAAATGTGATATGGCATTTGTGGTGCCACTACTGTTGTTGTTGCGGGAGGCAATACATCTATCCAGTGGGCTGCCACAGTCATGTAGTCCTTAGTTTGCCCTGCTCCACTTGTCCACTGGGTACAACCACATTTTTAAGGACACTGGGGACACTTTTCTTAATGTCCCTGTACAGTCCAGGAATCAATTTCCTAGTGAAGTGGAATCTAGATGGGATTTGGTACCGGGGACAAACCACCTCCATCAATTATCAAAATCCAACTGCAATAATGGCAGATACTGGACACACGTTTAACACCAACATAGCTGTCAAGGCCTCAGTTATCCGCTTTGCAACAGGATGACTGCTGTCATATTTCATCTTCCTCACAAAGGACTGTTGGACAGTCAGTTGCTTAGTTGAAATAGTACAAGTGGTCTTCCAAATTCCCCTCTGGGATGATGATCGACTCCCAGCAGCAACAACAGCAGCAGCAGCAGCAGCAGAAACAGCAGCTGTAGGCGTACCACTCAAGGATCCTCCAGAGCTATCCCGGTTAGGAGTGACATGGCCTGCAGGACTACAGACGTTCCTGACTGAGGAGAAAATTGACGTTATGGGAGTTGGTGGTGTGGCTTGCAGGAGCTTGGGTACAAGAGAAAGAAGGGATCTAGGTGTCAGTGGACTGCTTATGTTCTTGCCCAAAGCTTCTGAACTTGACAATGACTTCTGATGAATGTGCTGCTGGTAACGTATACGGGAGTATGTTCCTAGGTGGTTAATGTTCTTACCCCTACTTATTACGGATTGACAAAGGCAACACATGGTTTGACACCTGTTGTCTGGATTTGTGGAGAAATTATTCCACACCAAAGAGGTGGCTTTTTTGGTATTTTGCCCTGGCACGACAATGGGCTTATTCATCCCATGGACAACAACTGTCTGCCCGGTGCCTGATTTAAACAAACCACATCACCATCAAAATCCTCCTCATCAATTTCCTCCTCAGTGCCAGCAACACACATATCCTCATCCTT
Organism: Pseudophryne corroboree; assembly: GCF_028390025.1. NCBI lineage: Eukaryota > Metazoa > Chordata > Amphibia > Anura > Myobatrachidae > Pseudophryne > Pseudophryne corroboree. Next base: position 373,418,864 of record NC_086445.1, on the reverse strand, counting down.
GTGTACTTCAATGGTGACATCTTCAATTTGAATATCAGAAACTGGACTGTGGGTGCTCCTGCCAGCACTTGCAGGGTGTGTGCATATGGTGGAAGGAGCCACCTCTTCCCATCCAGTGTTGGGATGGTCAGGCATAACAACCACCAACACACTTGGACTCTCCTTGGGGATTTGTGATACCATCTTAGAATGCACAGTTCTTTGCTGTGCTTTTGCCAGTTTAACTATTTTCATTTTTCTAGCGGGAGGATGAGGGCTTTCATCATGTAAAGCTGAACCATTAGTCATGAATATAGGCCAGGGCCTTAACCGTTCCTTGCCACTCCGTCTTGTAAATGGCATATTGGCAAGTTTACGTTTCTCTTCAGATGATTGAAATTAATTTTTTTAAGTCATTATACTGAACTTTGGCTTTTTGGATTTTACATGCCCTCTACTCTGACATTGGGCATCAGCCTTCGCAGATGACGTTGATGGCATTTCATCATCTATGTCATGACTAGTGGCAGCAGCTTCAGCACTAGGAGGAAGTGGTTCTTGATCTTTCCCTATTTTATCCTCCAAATTTTTGTTCTCCATTATTTTTCTGGAGTTATATAACAATATGCAGCACAGGAGAGTGTACCCCTACACAACACAGGGCAAACCCTGTAAAAATTATTTAGACTAAATATTAATAATTCCTTTATTTGGAGTAAGTAATATACAGCTCAGGACAGCACCACTGGACTTATACGGCAGTACCGCTGGACTTATATGGCAGTATCCCATGACTTACCGCTTGACTTATATGGCAGTACTGCTGGACTTGACTTATACGGCAGTACCACTGGACTGGACTTATACACTAGCATTACTGGACTTATGGCAGCACAGGGCACCACCACTGGACTTATGGCAGCACAAGACACCACCACTGGACTGATGCAGCACAAGACACCACCACTGGACTGATGCAGCACAAGACACCACCACTGGACTGGACTTATACAGCACCACTGGACTTATATGGCTGTACCGCTGGAGTTATACTGCATTACCGCTGCACTTATACTGCAGTACCCCTGTAGTTATACTGTAGTACCCCTGGACTTATAAATCAGAACCACTGGACTTATATGGCTGTACCGCTGGACTTTTACGGCAGTACCCCTGGACTTATACAGCTGTACCACTGGACTTATACGGCTGTACCGCTGGACTTATATGGCAGTACCACTGGACTTATATGGCAGCACCACTGGAATGGACTTATACAGCAGCACTATTGGACTGTATTATTCAGCAGCACCACTGGACTTATGGCTGCACAGCACACCACCACTGAAGTGACTGGACTAATGCAGCACAAGACACCACCACTGAACAGATGCAGCACAAGACAGCACCACTGGACTTATACATCATCACTGGATTAAGACGACCGTACCCCTGGACTTATACGGCAGTACCGCTGGACTTATATGGCAGAACCGCTATACTGGACTTATACTGTAGCACAGCTGGACTGGACTTATACGGCAGTGCCCCTGGACTTATACAGGAGCACCACTGGATTTTTAGCAGCACAGGAAACCACCACTGGAGTGATGGGACTGATTCAGCACAAGCCAGCACCACTGGACTGAACTTGTACAGCAACACTAGACTTATATGGCAGTACCCCTGGATTTATATGACAGGTCCGTTGGACTTATACTGCAGTACAGCTGGATTTATACAGCAGTGCCACTGAACTTATACGACAGCACCACTGGACTGGACTTATAAAGCAGCAGCACTGGACTTATGGCAGCACAGGACAACAGCACTGGAGTGACTGGACTGATGTAGTACAATACACCACCACTGGACTGGTTTAGCAAAAGACAGCACCACTGGACTGGACTTATACAGCACTACTGGACTTATACGGCAGTACTGCTGGACTTATACGCCAGTACCACTGGACTTATACGGCAATACCCCTGGACATATACGGCAGCACCACTGGACATATATACGGCAGCACCACTGGACTGGACATATACGGTGGCACCACTGGATTTAGGGCAGCACAGGACACCACAGCTAGACTGATGCAGTACAACACCTCACTGATGGACTGGAGTTATACAGCAGCACCACTGGACTTATGGCATCACAGAACACCACCACTGGAGTGACTGGACTGATTCATCACAAGACACCACCAATGGACTGATGCAGCACAAGACAGCACCACTGGACTGGACATATACAGCAGCACTGTACTTATGGCAGCACAGGACACCACCACTATGACTGGACTGATGCAGCACAAGCACTGCCACTGGACTGATGCAGCACAACACAGTACCACTGGACTGAACGTATACAGCAGCACTGTACTTATGGCAGCACAGGACTCCACCACTATAACTGGACTGATGCAGCACAAGCACTGCCACTGGACTGATGCAGCACAACACAGTACCACTGGACTGAACGTATACAGCAGCACTGTACTTATGGCAGCACAGGACACCACCACTATGACTGGACTGATGCAGCACAAGACAGCACCACTGGAATGATACAAAAGAGCAGGGTGTGGTATAGCACATAGACAGTTAAAAAATAGACAGTCATTAGGTAGACACCATATGATCGACTGTCAAAAGTCAGACAGGGTAAAAAGTCTGATAGGGCCAAAAGTCAGATAGTTGAATGTTAGTACTTTTGTCTTGTTATGTAGGCACTTCCAAAATCAGAAAACAACTTTGCAAGATACTGATTATGATCCCTATATTGTTGTTTAAATGTTCACATTTCAGCAAGCAATACCATCCAACATGAGCATTGGATACTTTTAATAGTCCTAGTCCTGAAATGTTGTGTCCTTTTCCATTTAGAATGTAAGATGTCCTTAGAGAAGGGCCATCCCTACCCCTTATTTTCATTTCAAGATTTAATTTATCTATCTTAAACTGTATGTGCCTGTTTTGCATAGCTTGTTTTTCCACTGGCCAGCGCTGTGGAGCAATGTTGCACTTTGCAAATATATGAAAAAAATAATTAGACTATACTAACACTTTCCTTTGTGACTGTATATGTATATATTTTACTCCAGAGCTTTAACTACAAGAGACTATGGGGGTGATTCAGACCTGATCGTAGATGTGCTAAATTTAGCACATCTATGATCAGTTTCTCTGACTTGTGGGGGGACACCCAGCACAGGGCTAGTCCGCCCAACATGTCAGGTTCTCCCCCCCTACCCTCGCATGAATGCGAAAGCATTGCATGGTTGCTATGCTTTAGCACCCACCAAGTAGCTCCAGGTAGCAGTGGCTGCGTGTGACGTCATGCAGCCGCCGTAGACCGCCCCCGCAATGGTCCAGACACGCAACTGCGTTGTCCAGACATCGCTCCACCATCAACATTCTAACACCGTTGGCACACCCCCTCCTGACACGTGACCATCTTTGCATTTTACTGGGTCTCACGGGGTGCACGAGCGCACTCCCCAAAGGACTTTAGACTGCAATCACTGCCATTACAGCAAACGGGTCTGAATTAGGCCCTACGTTTACACAGTGGGAATGTCATAAACCCAATGGACATAGATAATGCAATCACATATAGTCCAATATGTGCCTTTCCACATACCTGACCTGATTGCTTGTTGACTAATAGAGATGCTTCCTTTTAAGAGTGCAAAATACAACAAATATTGCTTCAAATGTGGAAATATATAAGCATACATTTAGGAACTCTATTTTTCTGACTTCAGCATGGCAATTATGTTTCACCTGAGTCTTCTGGGTGCTGTCATGCTGTGGGGTAAATAAACAATCAATCACATTCATATGAGTAGTGTATCTGTATGAGTAGGGGTTCGGTATGACAGACACCGGCATCCCGACATTGAAGATTCCGATGATGAAGGTGGGAAGTATTTTTACCTCCCCTACCCTAACCTTTAGCCTTCGGGGGTGGTAGCTAGGACTAACCTCTCCAAGGGTTGACGGCTAGGCCTAATCCCCAGTGGAAGGCAGCTAGGGCTGTACCCTCCTCAATACCTAACTCTAACCCCCTTCCCCATGTTCTAACTCTAACAGTTACTCTGATACTTACCTTTGGGATGTCGGCTGTTGGTCTTTTGGTGCTGGTGTCCCGAGTAGTGTTGGGATTTTGGCATCAGTCACATGACCGCTGGCATCCCTTCCATCAGCATGCTAAATGCATCCCATGAATGGCCATGTAATCGATCAGCATCCTAACACAATTTACAATGAAATAATTTACAATACACCAAAGTGTACCTGCAGTCTAGATCTACAGTACTCTCAAATGTTATAAGCTAAAATGCACTGCTCTTCCCATTGATAATGAAGATAACTGGTAAAATCATGCCACTCATGAAATCTTCAATTATAGGAATTTGCAATTGGCCATGTACAGTTTATAGCGATATATTGAAGACAAGGCCAGTAGTCACTTGTATAAATTTAGCAAAAAGCAGAATGTAAAATCATTTTCCAATCCCCTTGCATTCCAAAATAGCACTGTAGGATCTCTACAAGCTATTGTGCAATAGGATACAGTAGTACAATATAATGATATGAATCTATAGCTTTCCTGGTGTGTAGCACAAAGGACAGTATGCAACAATACAGCTTTCAAAATCCTTAGAAAATGTATCAAACCCTTAACTATTCCAAACATAAAGTAACTCTGCACAGTATACAGCCTCAAATACCTTGAAAAAATCCCTCCAAAATGTTGAGAACAAGAACAGCAAATCAAGTGTCTATTACATATTAATAACTACAACAACAGAAAGAAAATTACAGTATAGTGAAAGTGGATGCCAGAATTATAGGAAAAGTGAGTAAAAGCTTGTTAACTTTCACAGAACTGCATTATAGCTAACAGTTTGAATACAAAATATTTTGGAAAGACATACAGTGTAATGTAAATCTAATGTATATTTAGAGCAAACTTAATGTCACTATTCTGCCATCTGTTCTCAGCTACAGACCGATGACCCCGCATGTCAATCCATTGCCTTATTCCTCATATAAAATGAAAAAATGTGTGCCTCTGTTTAAGATAATCAGAATTTTTGTTAAAATTCTGAGGGCCTTATCAGTCCTGATCGTAGCAGCAAATTTGTTAGCTAATGGGCAAAACCATATGCACAGCAGGGGGGGGGGGGGGGGGGGGGCAGATACAACATGTGCAGAGAGAGTTAGATTTGAGTGAGTTATTTTGTTTCTGTGCAGGGTAGTTACTGTCTGCTTTATACTTACACTGCAATTTAGATTTAAGTTTGAACACACCACACCCAAATCTAACTCTCTCTGCACATGTTATATCTCCCTCCCCTGCAGTGCCCATTAGCTAACTATTTTGCCGCTGTGATCAGATCTGAATTAGGCCCCATATACAGTATATTAAAATGATAGATGTCAATAAATCACAGACTTAGCTTAATATTTGCACTGTAGTCTAGTTACAGTCATACTGTACTTTCTAATTGTTATACTGTAGTACTGAGAAAGGCTTGTGGAAAGCAGCCTCTGCAACATGTCTCTAATTAATGATTCAATACAGGATTGGCACAGTGACAGTACCAAGAGTGAAGGTACCTTACTGTGTTTCTCAACTGCAACGCTTGTTATTAAGCTTTCATAAGCTGTTGCATTAGCCAAATTGTTGCATGAGATTTAGCTCAATAAATACACTACAGCCAATAAAAAGGCAATACTACAACTTACCATTATGAAGTTGTCATTGAATAAACAGTCTCATGGCTTACTGCACTTCTCTCATATGCATTTACACTCTAAAGTTCTTACAATGTGGAAATTATTACTATAGTCCACTACTCCTTTCCAGCACCCAAGATCCCTTGTTTCCCATAACAAGAGCATCTACTTTATGATGTCTCTGATCTATCACACTGTAGCAGACAGCAGGTATAGTCCATTTTAGCCTCCTTCAGTGAGCACCTATTTTATCAGAGGCTTTTTCTCATGGGGTTCCAATGTATAGGTTGACAGTCAATAGGTCAATAGTCACTAGGTCAACCCCATATGGTTGGAATGCATTCTGTCGACCTTGTCAAAAGGTTGACAGGTAAAAGGTAGACAGTGCTTAAGGTCAACAGGTACAAAAGGTCAACATGATAATGGATAATGTAAGTTTTTTGGGGAGTTTCCAGCTTTTGCTTGATTTACTATCCATGTTGACTATAATTGGGAATAGTAGCCTGCCCAAAGTATGGCTAGTGAAGTGAACTTGCAAGGGTACATATTTCCACTGATTGTGCTTAGATATAGCTAAATATACAAAATGACTCTAAAAAAACTTGTGTTGACCTTTTTTGTGTCAGCAATTGTCATGTTGGCCTTTTCTACTGTACCTGTCAACCTTACCCACTGTCTACCAACCCTTTCACCCTGTCAACCTTTGACCCTGTCAACCTATTTGAATATTTCAATTTAACAATTGCAACTTTACTTTTATTTCAAATGAACCATGTATCACAAATTTATGATCTTCTTTGCTCTCCATGGTATTTTCTCAAAAGCAATTACAGCATTCATTTTCCCTGCAACTCAACCCTCTTTAGCCATTGATACTTCAATAATCCACTCCCCTCTTATTAACACTCATGAGCTTTTAACTTATCTTTATACATTGACAATAACATCCACAACCTGTCACTGCAAAACACATTCACAAACCTTCTACACTCACATTTATTTCTCTCTCCTACTTCTGATAGCTGGTGACATTTCCCCAAAACTGGTACCCAACCACTTGCCCCTCTCATATTCATCTAATTCACAGCAATATATAACTCCAGCCAACCTTATAAACATAACGTCTCCCATCATCCTACAAATTACTAAAATGTGCCTTCTGGAATGCATGCTCTGTTTGTAACAAATTAACATCCATCTATGGCCTCTTCAACAACAACCTGAATCTATTCGCTATAGCAGAAACATCACTCACACAATCTTACACAGCCTCCCCTGTTACATTGGCCCTCATTCCAAGTTAATCGCTCGCTAGCTACTTTCAGCAGCTGTGCAAATGCATAGTCACCACCCACAGGGGAATGTATTCTCGCTTTCCAAGTGTGTGAATGCGTGTGCAGCCGAGCAGGATGAAAAAGTTTTTTGCAGTTTCTGAGTAGCTCTGGACTTCCTCAGCCCTTGCGATCACTTTAGTCTTTTTGGTCCCGGAATTGACGTCAGACACCCGCCCTGCAAATGCTTGGACACGCCTGCGTTTTTCCAAACACTCCCTGAAAATGGTCAGTTGCCATCCACAAATGCCCGCTTCCTGTCAGTCTCCTTGCGATCGGCTGTGCCATTGGATTCTTTGTTAAAGCCATCGCCCAGCAACGATCTGCTTTGTCCCCGTAAGATGTGCCTGCACATTGTGGTGCATACGCATGCGCAGTAGTAACCTGTTTGCTGCGCTGCAAAAAACGTCAGCAAGCGATAAACTCGGAATGACCCCCCATTGTCTCCACTTCATACACACTTCCAGGCCTGGTAACAGTAAAGGCATATATAGTTTGGCAGATGCTCAATTAGCTTAGTGATATCATTCAGGTGCTTGAAAGGGAGGGGTATTTCTAAGCAAGAAAAAAAAGCATTTTGTTTCCTCCAGCACACTGAATGATAACAGTAACTAGATGTAAAGCCCACATAATAATAGAATTCAGAGATCTTCGTTACATATATTTGTGCAAATGTATGGTTAAGCCCCAAAGCCGCATCAAGGAGTCTCTGTATATTTGGTGTCCCTAGCGCTATATCTAGGTGCAGGATGTGGCACCCCAAAACACCAAAATAAGCCAGAAAGCCCATGGTAGCAGACCAGCGAAAAAACTATAGTGTTAATAAATTAATGTTAGGAAGCCGAAGCTATGAAGAAGGTGATACAAAAATTAAATGTAATTAAAATGGAGAGATAGTGTTAAAGAAATTAGTGTGTGAAGTGTTAATAGAATGTAAAGGAATGCCACACTTATGCCATCCAGCTCAGCCAGTCCAGAGGCACCACACCTCACACCTCCATTACCCCAATCTGGGTCTATGATTAACCAGCAAGGAGCCACATGATAATGGCTCCTTACTTAAATATATCTAAGCTAAGAGCTACCTACCTTGGAGCAACCCCATAATGCTCCATATGGCATGTCAGGGCCTGCATCTCCTCCTAATGCATGGACCTCTCTGCCTCTCACAACAGACATATATAGCTTGGCAGATGCTCAATTAGCTTAGTGATATCATTTAGGTGCTTGAAAGGGAGGGGTATTTCTAAGCAAGAAAAAAAAGCATTTTGTTTCCCCCAGCACACTGAATGATAACAGTAAAGGAGATGAAGTAGGAATATTACTATGCCAATCTTTCACATACACTGTTCTACTAATTTTTCTATCACTCATTTTTCATCACTCATAATTTGAAGTGAATTCTATCAAACAATTTCTGGAAGATCTTTCTGCCTTGCTCCCTTAGTTCCTATAATCTAACATCTCCACCATTATCATAGGTTATTTCAATATTGCTATTGATACTCCAAAATCTACTGCTCATGCCTCCAAAATACTCTGTTTAACCTCATCTCTTGGCCTCTCCCAATGGACTGAATCCTCTACTCATCAGGATGGCCACTGGTTTGATCTAGTATTCACTAAACTATGCTCAGTTGCTGAATTCATACACCCCTTTCCTTCTCTTAGAGCACAACCTTATCACCTGCATGCTCTCCTCCATTACTGCAAACTCAATGTCACTGAAGTCCTCCAATCCTACTCAAACCCACATAAACCCACATAATTTTCAATAATTTTCCACCTCTTTGCAAATACTTCTCTCACCTACTGTATTTTTGCATTCACTTATCCTGAGATGGTTGTATCTCACCTGAACCAAACTCTAGAAACAGCCTTTGGTGAAGTGGTTCCTGCTACCCATCACACTCCATGTAGGTCTAGATGTCAACTGTGGCACTCTAAATTAAAAAGACACCTACAGAACCTCTCACATAAAGTTGAACATCAGTGGCATAAATCTTGGACTCTAATCAACTTCCTCACATATAAGACTACCACTCTTATTGTAATGTCCTAGACACTGCCACACAAACACATTTACAAACTCTCATATTTGCTCAAACCTCTATCCCAAACAACTTTTTAATACATTTAAATCACTTCTAAACCCTGCCTCACCTAACCCACCAGCCATAATCAATGTGCATAATCTTGCTTGCTACTTCAAAGGCAAGATTGATAAAATCTGAGATGAAATTGTATGCTCTTCCTTAGACAGTGACCTGCTCAATTCCCTACCTGAACCCTCTGGCACATTTTCTTCATTTGCTTCCACAAGTGAAGATGAGTTATCATTTCTCTTCTCATCTTCCTACTTTACTATCTCTCCTCTTGATCATATACCTTCACAAATAAGTAAAGCTCTGTCTCCTGTGCTCATCCCAACATTATCTAAAATTTGTATTCTCTTTTACTCTACTAGTATCTTTTCTTTATTGTTCAAGAATGCAGTGATTACTCCCATTCTGAAAAAAACAAAATTCTGATCCTAACTCTTTCTCAAACTACCATCCCACCTCTCAGCTCTCACGCCCCTCCAATCTATTTGGGAGACTTGCCCTTTATTGGTTAATTTCCCACCTATCTAATCACTCATTCAAAGGGGTATATTTACTAAGGTTCCGATTTTGACCGAGATGCCGTTTTTTCTTCAAAGTGTCATCTCGGCAATTTACTAAGCAAAAATCACGGCAGTGATGAGGGCATTCGTAATATTTTGGAAGTTGTATTAAAAAAATACGAATGAATTCTCCATCGGTCAAAACGCGGCTGTTTAGGTATGAATCACGGTCATTTACTAACCATTCGTATTTGTAATGTCTACCGTGAAAATGCTTTTGCGGTCGTGAAAAAATACAAATCGTAAAAAAGTCCTAAAAAAAAGTAGACCTGCTTTTGAGAAGCGTGTTTACATGTGTATTCAATTATCCATTAGTCACACCTGAATGTTTGGCCCTATTAAAGGGTCCAAGGCACATTTTGAATATCTCTCACTCTGAAATGGCTGCTGTGTTGTGTGCTACCGATTTTTTGTTTGCTGGGGGATACCTGAGAGTGATCCATGACTCGTCCATAAATCAGGGACAGGTAAGTGAACATGGTCAGCAGGTTGAGCAGGTGCCGCGGAGGCTGCGTCAGCCACGATTTTTTAGGGGACGTTTAAACTTAAACGCATTGTCTGATGATAGGGTCATACAGATGTTTCACCTAAATAGAAACAACATTTTCTGTCTGTATGACCTTGTCAAACTGGGACTAGACCCTGAGACAGCACGCTCTCGCTCTGTCTCAGGCCTGCACAAACTCCTGGCTGTGTTACACTTTATGGCTACTGGGAGCTTCCAGGCTGTGACAGGCGACGTCATCGGTATCTCCCAGCCCACCTTTTCCAAATATTTGAACCAGGTGAGTTGAAATATATATACACGTCTATATCTAAGTGTTGCTTCTGTTAGGTCTTAGAACACAGTATTGTATTGAATACAGATCATGACACTCACCTTATATTTATTAATGTCCACTCAGGTTTTGGATGTCTTGGAACCACATATAAATGCCTCTATCTGCTTCCCTACCCAGGAGTCGCAGTGGCATGCTGTCAGGGTAGCTTTCTATGAGCTTGCTGGCATGCCCAATGTGCTGGGGGCCATAGATTGCACACACGTTGAGCTGAGACCACCTAGGGGCCGACAATATATATACTAATCGACATATGGACAAATCCACTAATGTCCAGGTGGTTTGTGATGCAAATCTCAACATTATGAGTGTGGTTGCAGGTTACCCTGGCGGCTGCCATGACTCCTTCATCCTCAGTCAGTCATCTCTGTTCGATAAATTTGAGGACGGACAAATGCCTGATGGCTGGCTGCTGGGTATGTTCCAAGTGTGTTGTGTGTATGTGTGGTGGTAACTTCAAACTCCATTGTTTTTTAGGGTAATTACTCATCATACACATGTACTAATGTTGCTTATATTTGTTTTTCAGGTGATGGTGGTTATGGCTGCTACTCTTGGCTACTTACTCCATTGTCCCAACCTGATTCTCCTGCTGAACACAGTTACAATCATGCACATAAGTCTACGCGGAACGTGATAGAAAGATGTTTTGGTGTGCTGAAATCTCGGTTTCGGTGTCTGGATAAATCTGCTGGGCTTTTGTTGTATAGTCCCTCCAAGGTGACTAGGATTGTGTTCTGCTGCTGTTTTCTCCATAATCTGTGTTTGAAACAACATCTGCCACATGATGATGGAGAAAACAGTCAGCAAGCAGAGGATTTAGAAACATCTGGTGACAGTGTGAGTACAGATGTAGGGAGGCAGGTAAGGCAAGAAGTGATTCAGCGGTATTTTACCCGTAAGTATTTTTAAAATTCAAATCACCTTGACTAACCACTTTGATTAAATGTATTGTAGGTGTGAATGTGTGTTTTGTTCGTTAGTGTTTGTTCTTTATACTGGTCTGTACATTTTTAAAAAACAAATTCCAAAAAAACATTGTCACTCATTACCCCATTAAAACAAACACACATAGCGTGTTTTACAATGATTGACGCGGACACAGGAATTTTTGAAAATACAATATTACCAATTTTATTGTGTATCACAAATTTCATGTATTCTTCATTTTTTTTTCTTTTGTGTGCTGGGTGCAGAGGTTTGAGCAGGGTCGCTGGGCCGTGTTCTGCTTGATCGTCGAACAGGGGAGGTAACTGGGGTCTGGCTAGGGGTAGTCGTGCCTGAGCTGGAGCTGGCTTGTTGTGCTGCCATCTGAGTTATGCTTTGGCTCAAATTATGAATACTGGCATTCAGCTGATTATTTGTGGCAGTGTTGCTGGCCACAATCCGAGACAAAGTTTCATTCACTACCTGATTGTGCTGACTAACTTGAATTAAGGCTTGTTGCTGCCGCTGTTGCTCATCAATGATGCGCGTCAAATTTGAAAGCATTTGCGTGTTGTCCGCCCTGATTTGCTCCATTGATGTCGCAATTCTGCCTACCTGAACAATCAGTCTTCCTGAGTTCCGACTAATGCGTGGAAGATGATGGGGCAGACTGGCAAGGTGTTGTGTGTGTGTGTTCAGGTAGGCAGTGTTTTGGGCCTGTTGTGTTGCCCAACTGGACCAAAAGTCTGCGGACATTTGTTGCTGGGGTGGAGTAGGGATCAATTGTGGCCTTACTGAGGCTTGGGGCATATCCTGCTGCTGGGTTGGCTGGGTAGGATCAACGGGCGTAAGGTGCAGTGTAAATGTTGGCTGTTGGTCAGGTTCCTGCTTGTCGTCCTCGGCCATGATGTTTGGGTCTGTATGGGGTGACCAACAGGCACTGTTTAGTTATAATTAAATATCTTTGCTTGTCCTAAACATGCCCTACTTAATAATACTCATGCCAATTTGATTATAAAGGTGTGTTATAAAAAACTAGGAATCTTTCCTTTACAAACACATATGTGCCTTCACAGGCGTGCGCAGAGACTGACTGGCGGGTTCCGCATCGAACTTCCCCCCCTCCACAGCATTATAGTGTTCTCTCACCTCCCCTGTCCTGGATATAGACTGCTCACCTGGACGGACCAGAGGAGCAGATCAGGTAAGCAGTCTACATCCAGGACAGGGGAGGTGTGAGAAGACTATAATGCTGTGGAGGGGTTGGGGGGTTAAGTCCGGTGTGAAAGCCGCTATTCATTTTCTGTGCACGCCTGTGGGATCAATTTCCTAAGATGGGTGTTGATTTAAAAATGGGATGTTGGCCATAGCAACCAATAAGACTTTATTTTTCAATTATTTTGCACATTCAAGAAGAGAATACCTGGAATCATAATGGTTGCTACGGGAAAACATGTCAGCTCAAATAGAACTCACATCTTAGTAAATGTACTGTGTCTTACTTTTTTATTTAAAATAAAAAATGTTTTTACTCACCAGACAGCTGAGGTGATCGTGGCTCATCACTTTGGGGACTAGCCAAAATTGCCTGTGGTGGCTGGGCCAGCACTGCGGAGATGCGCCGCCTTGGTGGTGAAGATGGAGCCGCAGAATCAGACTCCACATGACGCGTCTTACTGGGCCTCCTAGGTAAACTCACAGAGCCCTGTGATGGCCGCCTTAAAGGAGGGCGGCTTGCAGAAGACGAGCCTATGTGAAAATATAAACATTAATATTTTGTGCTTCTATGTGTTTGCAGAATATGTGACTACAGTGAATTCTTACCTGCATTCCCACCATCTCCATCAGTTGGCTGTGGCCTGTCTGTGGCGCTTCGCTGGCGTACTGTTGAAAAATTGGCAACAACATTATTAACATACGTAGAATATTCATTGTTATATGAAGCTCATTATTGTGAAGTAAACATCTTGATCCTAATGTTAAGTAAACTATTTTATGTTTAAGCAATTCTGGATTACTTAATTGGGTGTGTATACGGAAATTAAGATGGTGTTGCAATAATTAAGCCATAAATATAGATTAATTCAGCACAAGATATTGCAGTGAATTTTTAAGCCATAATTGACACAAACAAATTTTGAGAGTAAAAAAACCCAACACAAACATCATTAACCAAAAATAAAACAATATTTAAAAAATGCTATTCTCAAAAACAGTTAGGGACAAGCAAGATCTCAGATTATGTAATAGAACTACACATACCAGCATGCACTGCAACAGATTTAACATTCACTAATAGCAAAACTCAGCCAATGCATGATTGGACTTGTAGTTTTGAAACACATTTACAGCTACAGGTTGCACAGGCCTGCACGACATCACCAACACAATGTTTAAAGATTTTAAAAAACAGTAAAAATTAACAACATTAACTTTTACAAAAATGCAATATACAACACATAATTTAAAAAAACTCACCATCCATCCGTGGGCGGTCCGAATCCCGGACATGAGTCGCAGACACCACTTCGGCAGGAATAAGGGTCCGCACAGGCTCCTCCCAATCACGATAAGTCGCCCTGAAGGGGTGTCCACCCCCGTTTTGGCGGACTGATTTGGCCTCCTTGGCCATCTTGGCCTTGACACGGCGCTTTATATCATAAAATCCTTTACGGCACGTGTCCTCAGTCCGCCTCACCACACCCTCACTATTAACTGCCGCTATAACTTTAGCCCACAGGACCGACTTCCTACGTGAGGACACCTTGGCAGCATCCTGCCCAAACAATTGGCGATGATGCCTCATCAGCTCCCGCACCAAAGCCATGTTTTCTGCATAGCTGAACTTAACATTGCGCCCAGTCTTGGTAGTGGTGCGTGGCTGCGGAGCCACAGCACCTTCACTATCACTGGAAAACGCAAGAACAGGCACCCCCATCTCCTCACTAACCTCCTCCACCTCACTCACCTCCTCCCTCTCACTAACCTCCTCCACCTCACTCACCTCCTCCCTCTCACTCACCTCCTCCACCTCACTTACCTCCTCCACCTCACTCACCTCCTCCCTCTCACTAACCTCCTCCACCACACTGACCTCTGACTGAGACATAACTACAAAAAACACAGAGAAAAAAAAACAAATAACACACTCCTCCACTACCACTACACACCACACACCCAACACAGACACACTCACTCACTCACTCACTCACTCACTCACAAACAATGACAATAGACTTGGAAAAAAAAACAAGGACAAAAAAGTAGACAAACTTTGAAAAAACTACACAACAAGTATGACAAGACTACTTACACACACAGTACAGCACTCAACAATCGCAAAACTCCGCTCCAAAACCACCAAAAACTCCACCAAACTCACCAACTCCTAATACACCTTCCTCTCTCCTCTCCACTAGCTAAACCCACGAGGTGCGGACGGTTTGGGGCGTTTTTATAGTAATGTTCACAGACACTCCTCCATCACGAATACAACCAATCACGGACGAGTGACAAAAACGAAACTTAGGAAAAAAACGCGGCCATGCACGGACAAACACTGCCGTAACAGACATGTGACGCAGTCGTAAAAAAAAATTAATGACACGGCCGTAAAACCACAAAATCGGCTGCGTTATAACCAAAAAAAACACGAATGACATCGACATTGGACAACACTAAAAATACAAATACGACGGCTTAGTAAATTAGTCGTAATCAATTCAAAAAGTTGCATATTTACACTTTCGATGTCATTCGTGATTGAACTTTGACCTCAAACGGGAAAATATGAATCTTAGTAAATTTACCCCAATGTCTGCTTCATCACCATATGTATTGTTCCATGTCACTGAATTCATTTCTGCCATTTCATCTTGGATGTCATCTTGCTATCTCAAAGTTTATTGTCACAAAACAGAGTTAATTATATTTCCCTTGGCCAACAGTATCTTCCAACCTAATATCTCTATCATTGTTGAGAATTTCAATCATACCCCACAAGCTCGCTGCCTTAGTGTTATCCTTGACTTTGAACTTTACTTTTTACCCCACATTCAATCTGTTTCCAAATCATGTTACATCCATCTAAAAAAACATGTCCAAAATATGACCTTACCTTACACAAGACACTGCAAAAACTATTATCCATGCTCTCATTATCCTCTGCATTGATTATAGCAATAGTCTTCTTATTGGTCTTACCAAAAATAGACTCTAACTACTACAATCCATTTTGAATGCAGCGGCGAGGATAATATTCCTCACTATACGTTCATCATCTGCAGATCCACTCTGTCAGTCCCTCCATTGGTTACCTGTATTCTACAGTAATAAATATAAATAAATTTTACTCACACACAAGGCCATTAACCAAACTAAACCAACGTACATCTCTTTGCTTATTTCAAAATATCTCCCAACCTGACCTCTTCAGTTTTCATGAGATCTATGTCTCTCATTCACACTAATTATTCACTCCCATTCATAATTGCAGGACTTTCTTCGGGCTGCACTAACTCTGTGGAATGCCCTACCATATACAATAATCATCTCCTCTAGTCTCCACACCTTCAAGTATTCCCTGAAAACTCAATTCTTCAGGCAAGCTTATCAAATTCCAGAACCACTCAAATAACCTTCAAAAGTGTCCTACTGTACAGTTCACGCATATCTTAACATATTTTGTTTTTCACTTTCCCTTCCTCCTGACCTTGGTTCATCATTGCTGTGTGGCCATATCATGCAGTCCACCAAGAACCTTTGCAATCTGGTGGACAATTATGCAATAAAGAGCACCTATCCTTGTGTATCAATGCCTATTTCTCTATAGATTTTAGGCTATTAAGTAGGGCCTTCCCACCTCGGTATCTGGGCTATAGGTCGACATGCATTAGGTCGACATGATCAAAAAGGTTGACATAGTCTATAGGTTAACATGTAAAAGGTCAACAGTGCTTATGGTTGACAGGTACAAAAGGTATACTTTACCATCCATGTGGACTACAATTGGGAATAGTAACCTGTGCCAAGCGAAGTGGAACTAGAGCAAGGCATCTTGCCCAAAGCATGGTGAGGGAAGCAGTACACTAATTGGGGTTCCACATGCTTTGATAGCAAAAATTACACCAAAAAACCTTCAAAATATTGTATTTACCTTATTTGTGTTGACTTTTGTCATGTTGATCTTTTTATATGTCAACCTTTTGATCCTGTAGACCTTCCCTAATTTCTACCTTTTGTCATGTCCACTTTTTCATGTGTTGACTTTTTGACCCAGTCAACCTAATGCATGTTGACCATTAGTGGTCAACCTAATGACTGTAGACCTTTTTCATGTAGATCTGATGATCCATAGCTCCTACTTCTATGGCTATCTGTTATTACCCAGTTTGTTTTATCATTGTTGTTCCTAATTGTAAAGCACAATGGAATTTGTTGCACTATATAATAAACTGTTAATAAATAATCATAATAATAATAATAATAATAATAATAATAATAATATCAACCATATGGGGTCAACCTAATAACTGTCTACCTAGTGTAGATAATCTATACCACACCCGTCTCATGGTCCAAACTCCATTACCGTGCCACTTCACTAACATTATCATTTCCAACAATATTTTAAATCTATTAATAGCTTTGTAGCATGTTCTACTGTTACATGTTTGTGGAAAAAAAAAACATAGCTTGCAGTCCTCCTGATCATGACAGGGAGCATCCTAAATTATGTAGATTAGGTTGTTTTAGTATGAAAAAAGGTGCTTCTTTCTATAAGAGAGCACAAAATGCACAAGGACTCTTCTTAGCTGTCATGGTGCAGGTTGTGAAAAGGTTAAATATTTGAAACATCCCCTCTTTTTATCCTTGTATCCCACGTATATAAAGTAAAACACAAAAATCATGGACAACTACACCATTAAAACATGGTTCTTGCATAGAATGTTGAAAGTGGAGTGCTCTACTATGCAGACTCCATGTTGCTACTCACCCAGTGAAGCTTCATTCCTTGTACAAGATGGTCACAAGGCTACTAATGAGCATGTGTGGAGCCATCTTGATACTGTGAGAGTGCCATAGTGGAAGACAGTAGTCAGGCACACAAAGTTTAAGTACACAAGCCCAAAGCTACTAGAACAATGACAATAGCACACAGGTACCATCTTGAGCACATGTACACTCACAGACTGCCATAGAACATGGGGTCAATACAGCACACAGTGTTTCCAGCACAGTGTAGCAGCATCACAGCATATTAGAGCACAGAGGCTGTACAGTTATTTCTGTAAGAAGTAATGATAAAGGAGTCTTACCCATACTGGGGTTTATCAAGCTAAAAGGTGCAGAGAATTATACATCTGGAAGTTTGCTATGCAAATGCAACTGAAACATGCAAGATTGTGGAAAGTTACAGTACATACTGGTGACAGTCCAAACCACAATAATGGGAATAATTCAGATTGGATTTCTGCAGCGGCAATGATCGCAGTCTGAATCCCTTTGTGGAGTGTGCTTGCGCAGTGGACGCACTGCTCGTGCGCACTCTGAAAGGCCCAGTAAAATGCTAACAGCATCTCAGGGCTGCGATCACCGCTGCTTGATTGACAGACAGAGGTGGTCGCGGGTTTGGAGGGGGCGTGCGAATGGCGTTAGAATGCCATTGGCGGGGTATGATCCGGACAATGCAGGCATGTCCGGACCATTGTGGGGGCTGGCCGCGGTGGCTGCGTGACATGCAGCCGCTGCGACCTGGGACGTGGTAGGTAGCCATCTGCCAATGCAGCTAGGCTGCGCAGGCAGGGAGCTACTCACCAGGTACGAAAGTATCATCTCTGTGTGGTGCTTTTGCACCCTTGTGGAGGAGGGGGGAGGGCCTGACATGCAGGGTGGACTAGCCCTGTGCTGGGCATCCCCCCGCATGTCAGAGTAACTGATCATAGATGTGCTAAATTTAGCACATCTACGATCAGATCTGAAATACCCCGATGTACAGAGAGCCATAGGTACAATTGGCTTAAGTGTAGTGTTTAGAGCAACATGTGTGCTCTAAAATACATGTGGAACAGCAGTGCAGATGGTCTACCAAGACTGATGTTTTATGGGCCTAATTCATGTTTGTATGCACTTGCCTATGCAGATGTGATTTTTAGGCTACAAACTGCTAGTCATCGCAAGTGAAGCCGCCAACCATAAATAAATAGACACCCATCAAAGACATTGTAAAGTCATCAGCAACTATATACACATATGCCGCATCAACGCAGGTACATTGACTCACCGAGTGAGTTTATGGTCACACATACTGTCCTTGGCAGTAGCAACACTGGCACCATGTTTTTTTATACATACATGATTGCAGCTGAACGCAGAAACATGCCATGAAAATGACCATGACACACCACTATTTTTATTGCAACTCCCTGTTACTTCACCAAAATGTAATTTTCCTGTAAATCACTTTGTATATAAATTCTAACTATGAGTGGCATTACAAAGTTACTTTGGCAAGTGTGCAGTGCGATTGTAGTACATGCGCGGTCTGATGTTAGTTGCTTAGTTACGTGATTATTGCATACCTACCAACTTTTGTGTTGAAGAAATCACCAACCAAAAAGGGGGCGTGGCCTCGAACGTGATTGACGTGGCCTCGCTCGAGTGTGTGTGGCCTTATCAAACGGACCATTTTCCTGCCTTTTGGGGGCGTGCTTAGCGCTCAACCAAGCAGTTGGGCAGCCCCTGCTCCCTTCCTAGTAATGAATACTAGAGATGCGCACCAGACATTTTTAGGGTTTTGTGTTTTGGTTTTGGATTCGGTTCCGCGGCCGTGTTTTGGATTCGGACGCCTTTTGGCAAAACCTCCCTGAAATTTTTTTGTCGGATTCGGGTGTGTTTTGGATTTGGGTGTTTTTTTCAAAACCCCCTCAAAAACAGCTTAAATCATAGAATTTGGGGGTAATTTTGATCCTATAGAATTATTAACCTCAATAACCACAATTTCCACTCATTTCCAGTCTATTCTGAACACCTCACACCTCACAATACTATTTTTAGTCCTAAAATTTGCACCAAGGTCGCTGGATGACTAAGCAAAGTGACCCAAGAGGGCGGCACAAACACCTGGCCCATCTAGGAGTGGCACTGCAGTGTCAGACAGGAGGGCACTTAAAAAAATTGGCCCCAAATAGCACATGATGCAAAGAAAAGAGAAAAAGAGGGGCACTGTGGTCGCTGGATGGCTAAGCTAAGCGACACAAACACCTCAATATCACAGGAATTATTCGTTCTAATCAATGGCATTATTGGTCCAAATCACTGGAATAAAATGACAAAATCACTGGAATTATTCATTCTAAATCAATGGTATTATTGGTCCAAATCAGTGGAAGAAAATGACAAAATCACTGGAATTATTCGTTCTAATCAATGGTATTATTGGTCCAAATCACTGGAAGAAAATGACAAAATCACTGGAATTATTCGTTCTAATCAGTGGTATTATTGGTCCCAATCACTGGAAGAAAATGACAAAATCACTGGAATTATTCGTTCTAATCAATGGTATTATTGGTACAAATCACTGGAAGAAAATGACAAAATGGATGGATACTTGCAATGACACAGAGCTGCAAGATACAGCAATGGCCTACTGTACACAACTATATACTGTTGGGTCACCAAAATGCTGCACTGTAATACTATATATACTGCTCACAAAAATGCCGCACAGATATGGAATGGATACTTGCAGTGACACAGAGATGCAAGATACAGCAATGGCCTACTGTACAACTATATACTGTTAGTCACCAAAATGCTGCACTGTAATACTATATATATATACTGCTCACAAAAATGCAGCACAAATATGGAATGGATACTTACAGTGACACAGAGCTGCAAGATACAGCAATGGCCTACTGTACTGTACTACTATAATTATTATATAGATGACAGATATAAAGTTACATTGTGGGGGTATCCAGTATACGTTCTGTCACCAGGTACCAGTGTATGACCACATCATGTATATAGGTGACAGATATAATGTTACATTGTGGGGGAATCCAGTATATGTTCTGTCACCAGGTACCAGTGAATGACCACATCATGTATATAGGTGACAGATATAACGTTACATTGTGGGGGAATCCAGTATACATTCTGTCACCAGGTACCAGTAAATAACCACATCATGTATATAGGTGACAGATATAAAGTTACATTGTGGAGGAATCCAGTATACGTTCTGTCACCAGGTACCAGTGAATGACCACATCATGTATATAGGTGACAGATAGAACGTATACTGGATTCCCTCACAATGTAACTTTATATCTGTCACCTATATACATGATGTGGTCATTCACTGGTACCTGGTGACAGAACGTATACTGGATTCCTCCACAATGTAACTTTATGTCACCAGGTACCAGTGAATGGCCACATCATGTATATACTTATACTGGTGGTCCCCAGTCCCCACAATGCAGCACACTGATCAGATATTTGCAGCACACTGAGCACAGATATGGAGCGTTTTCAGGCAGAGAACGTAGATATTTTCAGCACACTGAGCACAGATTATTTGCAGCACACTGAGCACAGGTATTTGCAGCACACTGAGCACAGATTACGGAGCTTTTCAGAGAGAGAATGCTGCCACGTCCTCTCCGTTCAATCTCCAATGTACGAGTGAAAATGGCGGCGACGCGCGGCTTCTTATATAGAATACAAATCTCGCGAGAATCCGACAGTGGAATGATGACGTTCGGGCACGTTCTTGTTAACCGAGCAAGGCGGGAGAATCCGAGACTGCCTCGGAACCGTGTAAAATGGGTGAAGTTCAGGGAAGGGGGGGGGGGGGTTCGGATCCTGAGGATTATAGTCTGAGGATTGTCCGTAACATAAACTATTACATCTTAACACTTAATTATAATAAATAAAGACACGGAGACTTGAATTTGGCAGAAACTGTTAGCTATTTATTTAAGTGAACCATTAACTGTGAATAATTAAACTAAAGTATGGTGGCCAGAAAGAACGGCTAAATAACCCTATCCCATAGATAACTATCTTATAAAAAAGAACTGACGTAAACCTTCCAACAAACAAATAGGTATCCGCTCAACCTCCATCCTGACTACCCACCCATGAAGGTGATGAGGATGCCACCCGTGAAGGCGGTCCAGCAGATGTAAAACCAGTCAGCGAAGGAGAGCGCACCTAAAATCAACAACTAAATGACCTCCAATCCACTCTTTAATCCAACAAATGTTAATTTGCCGTTCTTTCCAGCCACAACCCAAATCGTGACAACCCACAGCACGAAAATAGCCAACGCAACAACAAAATCAAACACCACCAGTAGGGAGGGAGGGTGGGACGACAAAAGCAGAAGTGGCTGACCCAGCCCCTTTCTCAGGCTTAAGAAACCATTCCACCTACCCCCAACATTTATTCCTATTGGCTAACAATAAAACTCCCATAATGCTTTACCGTCCTGCCCCCAGACTAGCTGAGGTTTAACCCACTCCTCTCCTATTCTGTCAATTCGTTCTCCTAAACCTCATATAGTCTGAGGATTGTCCGTAACATAAACTATAACATATTAACACTTAATTATAATAAATAAAGACACGGAGACTTGAATTTGGCAGAAATTGTTAGCTATTTATTTAAGTGAACCATTAACTGTGAATAATTAAACTAAAGTATGGTGGCCAGAAAGAACGGCTAAACAACCCTATCCCATAGATAACTATCTTATAAAAGAGAACTGACGTAAACCTTCCAACAAACAAATAGGTATCCGCTCAACCTCCATCCTGACTACCCACCCGTGAAGGTGATGAGGCTGCCACCCGAGAAGGCGGTCCAGCAGATGTAAAACCAGTCAGCGAAGGAGAGCGCACCTAAAATCAACAACCAAATGACCTCCAATCCACTCTTTAATCCAACAAATGTTAACTTGCCATTCTTTCCCGCCAACAGCGAAGTTCTGCTCCACAGGAACTACGCACCGCCACCATACCCCTAACCTACCGAACCAACCACCGAAAACAGATCCTCCAAAACATAGATAGTCCCTGTCCTGTCAAGTGCACACCATCCGGTCTAAACAAGTAGAAGTGCCAAAACTTGATCCGCTGATGCCAAACCACAGCACCTCCATGGGCCACCACAAACTTAGCCACCGCGGCATTCACCTTCCGGCGAGCCACATCGATCGCCCGACAATCCACCACTCCACGCCAACACAACCGCGACACCATACAGCCTGGCCAAGCATCCGAAATCACTTGCAGATCCTGAATAATGGCCAATCGAAGATTCACTGCCTTCCTCCTACCTAGGTCGTTCCCTCCTAAGTGAATTACCAACAGTTTGGGGATACCAAACCACCGAACCTGCTCCATAAGCTTCGCTTTCAGGTCATGCCAAAGCATACCACACACACCTATCCACCGCACATCATCCGAACCCACAAAGCAGGGAGCCCCTTCCGTAGCCAAAAATTTGGCTGCCCAATAAACATAGGAATGGCCAATCACCCACACATCACACACATCCACCCGCCAACCTAAAAGGGGAAAAAACAGATAAACAAATATGAATATGGGAGATAAAACCAAACCCAGCCCAGAACAGGAACCAACTATCAGAACGAGGATCTGCCAAAAAGAAAAATTTGAATAGAGGACTATAACTTTCCTTTTGAACAAGCTTCAGGCCAATCGAAGCCACAGAAAGACACAAAAGGAAAAACCAAAATAATAAAAAAGGGGGGGGGGGAGGTTAGAGCTGGGAGGGTGGGGTTGGGGGGAACACAGAATAACTCGGCTGGAGGTGAAACGTAAAAATCTGCTGAGGAACTTGTAATTAGATGCCAATTAGCCGAATTGAATAAATTAAGCCAAATCAGTTCGTCAGTTCTGGCAAAAAATCGCGAAGCACTCCAGACCCCCACTGCCAGCAGTGGCGAGTAGCTAGCCATCCGAGTAGGGAGGACAGGGGAGACAAACAATACAGTACGAACACACTGAACTGAAACACACAATGCAGTAACACAAACAACATGTTAGTAGAACAAACTCACTTACGCATCAACGGGCCAAATGTAATGCTTTTAAGCCGCCGACTTCCAGCGGCCCAAAGCCTTAATTTCGTCCACGGCGCGCCCTGCAGATGCTGTGGAAGTGGTGGCTCCTATTCTAAAGGAATGGGAACCAAAGTCCCTAGGCGAGAGGCCCAAACTGGACAGGCAGCGCCGCATCATCCATGTAAACTGGTACTTCGTCAATGGCGACCCGTCGTAATGCAGGAGCCAAGACCCCTCAGACGAGGGCCTGACCTCCGCATACCGACCAGCCAATGCCACCGGACAACAGTCCCCACCACCCGATGGTGTCAAAGTGAGCCAATGCCCTCTACCCATCTGATCAGTTTTTGAGCAGCGCAGCCTGCACAGCACGGACCCCCCACCCACAATAACGTCTGCGCGCCGCATAAAGGCCTCGGTTTTCTTAGAAGCCGCAACCAGCTCAGAAACCCTGAATGCACCATGGAACGCCATGGAAAAGGCCAGCTGAAACAGGAGCGTTTCAAAACGGGAGTCCGCCACCCCCGCCTCCGCCCCTAAGAGGGAAGAAAGCAGGGACGCATCAATAGGGCGTCAGCCATTGGGAGGCACCGGAGCCGAACGCGCCCAACCTCTAAGCGCCCTTGCCAGCAGGAAACCCTTCGTAAAATCCGGCATACCCTTCAATTTAGAATAAAAGGATATCCCGGCGAGGTACCGAGACACCAAGGCCCTCGATCTCCCCATTACGAAGAGTTGCCAAACGAAATCTAGAAACAAGCTCTGACCCCTCTTACCTCTAGGCCCTTTGTTATGGGAAAAGTTTTCCCACTCCTTCTAGGCCCTACGGTATCCAGCGAGAGTGGACGGAGCCAAAGACAGCTCTGCTAGCCCTTCCAATCCGCCATGATGACCTGCCAAATATAAGAAGGGCAGGGCAAACCTACCGAATCAGCCTCCGGGGCCAACAAACGGAACCTATCCCACTGCCCCCTGGACAATGCGTCGGCGATCCCATTATCTACCCCGGGAACGTGCTGCGCCCGAAACAGAATATTGCAGCACAAACAGGTTAGCACGAGCCGTGACAACACTCGGAGGACCCGCAGGGCCTTTGCCCTTTGGTTGTTAACCGTGTGCACGACCCCAAAGTTATCGCAACGGAAGAGAATACTGCGATCGCGCAGTCGCTCCCCCCCAAACTTTCAAGGCCACCATGATGGGAAAGAGCTCCAGCAACAACAGGTCGCCGGTCAGCCCCTCCCTCGACCAAGACTCGGGCCAAGAGGCCGCGCACCAAGCCCCGTCCAGGTAACAACCGAACCCCGAGGAGCCCGCCGCATCTGTAAACAACTGCAATTCGAAACTGTCAACGAGCGGGGCCATCCAGATCCGTACACCATTGAAATCCGCCAGGAACGAAACCCACATAGCGAGGTCCCGCCTAATCTCTGCCGAGAAACGGACAAAATGGTGCGGCCTGGACACCCCGGCCATGGACCGTTCCAGCTTCCGGCAAAAAACCCTGCCCATGGAAATCACCCAACAGGCAAAGTTCAACCGACCCAAGAGGGATTGCGCCTCCCGCAACGTCACCTTACTTCGTTCCGAGCACTGCGCAATGGACTCCCGTAGCTGCACGACCTTGTACTGAGGCAGCCGGCACGCCCCCGCAACCGTATCGATCTCGATACCTAAAAAGGACAAGCAGGAGAGGGGCCCCTCCGTCTTATCCTCGGCCACTGGGACGCCAAAAAAAACCCAGCAATGCCCGCAGCGAGAACAGCAGGAAACCACAGCGAGGAGAATGCGCGGGCCCCATGCACAAAAAATCATCCAGGTAATGTGCAATTCCGCTACCTCCGCAAGAAAACTCCACGCACCAATGTAAAAAGGTGCTGAACTTTTCAAAAAAGGCACACGAAACGGAACACCCCATAGGCAGACACTTGTCAATGAAGTAATCCTTCCCGACGCGGAAACCAATGAATCGAAACGACTCCTGGTGCAAAGGGAGCAAGCGAAAAGCCGATTCAACATCCAGCTTAGCCATGAGGGCCCCCGGGCCACACTCCCGGACCATACCTAACCATTTTAGCATGGCCTCCAAACGAACCGGGGTCGGCACCCTAACTAGCGGCAAGCCCGCCCGTTGCTCTTCCGGCAGGGCCAGCGGCCGCCTTGGCACCAGGACGCCCCCCGCGGAAGCAATTGGAAGCAGGGTGGGATCCGTTACATCGCAAGCAAAGGTGTCGAAAACTACACCGATGCCCCAGGGGGCACGTGACATTGTTGAACGCGAAACACTTCCCATTCGCCGGCGTCTGCTGCGGAGAACGGGTCGCGTTCCAAGGTCGGCGCGGCGGACCCTCAACCGCTGGTCGAAACTGACTCACCGTTGCGGCCTGCGCCACCGGCGCCCCCTTAGCCACCATCTTCACATCCTGCGCTCGCGTGACCCGAAGCCATACCTCCACATCTTTGCATCCGAAGTCAATGACGTGTAGACAATCGTGTTTCTGACTGAACTGTTTGTCGTATTGCAGCCACGAATCGTCCTTAGACTGATGCTGCATGTCATGCACGAGGTGAATATACCTGATGACGTTCATGTGTTCATCAGGGCGATCCTCCAAGTAGCACGCCGCGAAAACACAGAAACCCGCCAACCAGTTGTCATACAATCAAAAGGCCTCCGTCCCAATACCGCCCTTCGCGAGCGCTTCCTTACCTTCCCTCTTGGTGTCCTCCGTCAGCGTAAAGAGGTCGACGTATTCCCCCCATCTAATCTTCCTCCTGCAACTCTCCCGCAATCCCCGCAAGACTGGCGTGTACTCGCAGCGTACCACGCCCGGCAAATTACGCCTCCTCCTTTCCCGTCGAGAACTACCACTACTCTTCCGAGGCCGCTTATCCCGGTGCCGCGCCTCACGCCGCGCGTACCTGATAGCCCTCTTCCTAGCCTTCGCGGTGCTACTAACCGTAGACCGGCACGACGAAGAAGAGGAAGATCTACTCGACGTACTGCCGTACGAGGAAGAAGAGGACCCCAGCGACATAGCAACAGTATCTGTGTCCCACTCACCGGCGTGCCCGCTTCCAGAAGGTGATACGACGGCCACGCCCGGCTCCTCGTCCCGATCGCTATCTGGTTCCGCACCTGAAAAAGAAGGGACAACCGTCCCCGGAGCCGAAGCCCCCCTTGCGGGAATGAAAGCAGACGCCCCCGCGGGCGATGGGGTAGTGCTACCCAGCAATGCAGCGGCGGAGCCCAGACTGCGACACGCCTGTAGAAACTGTGCCATGGCTGGGTCAGACGCACTTGGGGGAACGGCCGCGTCGCCTGCAGCGGGAACCGATGAAACGCCACCCGGGGACAAAGCCAACAAAAACGGCGCAAATGCCACAGTCATGGCCGACAGTGCCGATGCTACGGCAGAGGGATCCGAAGCCGCAGCTCCAGAGGTCCCCCCAGCCCCTGGGTCCACAGCTGGGATGGGTCGAACCGCGCCGGCATGCCGCCCAGGTCGGCCCCGCCGGGAAACCGGCACTAGCCGCCCCAATAACCCCCGTTCCCTCCTGCGGTGCATCTCGAGCCACCGAGCCGCTCCGGCCCCCACTGGCCCCGCCCACCGGGACCGCTGCCTTCTGCCACCAGCCAGAACCCCCCCCTCCGGCCCCCTGCCGTCACTACCAGAGGCCCCGGGAGCCCCCCCCCCGTCAGGGCGGGGAGAGCGCCCCGGGAGTCCAGCTGCCCCACGGGCGCATGTGCGCGCCCGCGATCCGGAACGCACCAGCCTCACCAGACGGCCTGTGGAAGGTTCACCGTCCCCCTCCATAGAGGCAATCCCCTCATGCTCTGGGGAGCCTCTGGTGACTCTCAGCGGTGGAGAGCGCAGGGAAAGCGCGTGCGCGCGTCCCCGTGCCGCAGCAGCCAGCGATGAATCCACGCCAGCGGGCTCCCCGGCTGGCTCTCCCCGCCGGCTGCACCCGCACACGCCCGCCGTATAGAACGTATACTGGATTCCCTCACAATGTAACTTTATATCTGTCACCTATATACATGATGTGGTCATTCACTGGTACCTGGTGACAGAACGTATACTGGATTCCTCCACAATGTAACTTTATGTCACCAGGTACCAGTGAATGGCCACATCATGTATATACTTATACTGGTGGTCCCCAGTCTCCACAATGCGGCACACTGAACAGATATTTGCAGCACACTGAGCACAGATATGGAGCGTTTTCAGGCAGAGAACGTAGATATTTTCAGCACACTGAGCACAGATTATTTGCAGCACACTGAGCACAGGTATTTGCAGCACACTGAGCACAGATTACGGAGCTTTTCAGGGAGAGAACGCTGCCACGTCCTCTCCGTTCAATCTCCAATGTACGAGTGAAAATGGCGGCGACGCGCGGCTTCTTATATAGAATACAAATCTCGCGAGAATCCGACAGTGGAATGATGACGTTCGGGCACGTTCTGGTTAACCGAGCAAGGCGGGAAGATCCGAGACTGCCTCGGAACCGTGTAAAATGGGTGAAGTTCAGGGAAGGGGGGGGGGTTTCGGATCCTGAGGATTATAGTCTGAGGATTGTCCGTAACATAAACTATTACATCTTAACACTTAATTATAATAAATAAAGACACGGAGACTTGAATTTGGCAGAAATTGTTAGCTATTTATTTAAGTGAACCATTAACTGTGAATAATTAAACTAAAGTATGGTGGCCAGAAAGAACGGCTAAATAACCCTATCCCATAGATAACTATCTTATAAAAAAGAACTGACGTAAACCTTCCAACAAACAAATAGGTATCCGCTCAACCTCCATCCTGACTACCCACCCGTGAAGGTGATGAGGATGCCACCCGTGAAGGCGGTCCAGCAGATGTAAAACCAGTCAGCGAAGGAGAGCGCACCTAAAATCAACAACTAAATGACCTCCAATCCACTCTTTAATCCAACAAATGTTAATTTGCCGTTCTTTCCAGCCACAACCCAAATCGTGACAACCCACAGCACGAAAATAGCCAACGCAACAACAAAATCAAACACCACCAGTAGGGAGGGAGGGTGGGACGACAAAAGCAGAAGAGGCTGACCCAGCCCCTTTCTCAGGCTTAAGAAACCATTCCACCTACCCCCAACATTTATTCCTATTGGCTAACAATAAAACTCCCATAATGCTTTACCGTCCTGCCCCCAGACTAGCTGAGGTTTAACCCACTCCTCTCCTATTCTGTCAATTCGTTCTCCTAAACCTCATATAGTCTGAGGATTGTCCGTAACATAAACTATAACATCTTAACACTTAATTATAATAAATAAAGACACGGAGACTTGAATTTGGCAGAAATTGTTAGCTATTTATTTAAGTGAACCATTAACTGTGAATAATTAAACTAAAGTATGGTGGCCAGAAAGAACGGCTAAACAACCCTATCCCATAGATAACTATCTTATAAAAGAGAACTGACGTAAACCTTCCAACAAACAAATAGGTATCCGCTCAACCTCCATCCTGACTACCCACCCGTGAAGGTGATGAGGCTGCCACCCGAGAAGGCGGTCCAGCAGATGTAAAACCAGTCAGCGAAGGAGAGCGCACCTAAAATCAACAACCAAATGACCTCCAATCCACTCTTTAATCCAACAAATGTTAACTTGCCATTCTTTCCCGCCAACAGCGAAGTTCTGCTCCACAGGAACTACGCACCGCCACCATACCCCTAACCTACCGAACCAACCACCGAAAACAGATCCTCCAAAACATAGATAGTCCCTGTCCTGTCAAGTGCACACCATCCAGTCTAAACAAGTAGAAGTGCCAAAACTTGATCCGCTGATGCCAAACCACAGCACCTCCATGGGCCACCACAAACTTAGCCACCGCGGCATTCACCTTCCGGCGAGCCACATCGATCGCCCGACAATCCACCACTCCACGCCAACACAACCGCGACACCATACAGCCTGGCCAAGCATCCGAAATAACTTGCAGATCCTGAATAATGGCCAATCGAAGATTCACTGCCTTCCTCCTACCTAGGTCGTTCCCTCCTAAGTGAATTACCAACAGTTTGGGGATACCAAACCACCGAACCTGCTCCATAAGCTTCGCTTTCAGGTCATGCCAAAGCATACCACACACACCTATCCACCGCACATCATCCGATCCCACAAAGCAGGGAGCCCCTTCCGTAGCCAAAAATTTGGCTGCCCAATAAACATAGGAATGGCCAATCACCCACACATCACACACATCCACCCGCCAACCTAAAAGGGGAAAAAAACAGATAAACAAATATGAATATGGGAGATAAAACCAAACCCAGCCCAGAACAGGAACCAACTATCAGAACGAGGATCTGCCAAAAAGAAAAATTTGAATAGAGGACTATAACTTTCCTCTTGAACAAGCTTCAGGCCAATCGAAGCCACAGAAAGACACAAAAGGAAAAACCAAAATAATAAAAAAGGGGAGGGGGGGAGGTTAGAGCTGGGAGGGTGGGGTTGGGGGGAACACAGAATAACTCGGCTGGAGGTGAAACGTAAAAATCTGCTGAGGAACTTGTAATTAGATGCCAATTAGCCGAATTGAATAAATTAAGCCAAATCAGTTCGTCAGTTCTGGCAAAAAATCGCGAAGCACTCCAGACCCCCACTGCCAGCAGTGGCGAGTAGCTAGCCATCCGAGTAGGGAGGACAGGGGAGACAAACAATACAGTACGAACACACTGAACTGAAACACACAATGCAGTAACACAAACAACATGTTAGTAGAACAAACTCACTTACGCATCAACGGGCCAAATGTAATGCTTTTAAGCCGCCGACTTCCAGCGGCCCAAAGCCTTAATTTCGTCCACGGCGCGCCCTGCAGATGCTGTGGAAGTGGTGGCTCCTATTCTAAAGGAATGGGAACCAAAGTCCCTAGGCGAGAGGCCCAAACTGGACAGGCAGCGCCGCATCATCCATGTAAACTGGTACTTCGTCAATGGCGACCCGTCGTAATGCAGGAGCCAAGACCCCTCAGACGAGGGCCTGACCTCCGCATACCGACCAGCCAATGCCACCGGACAACAGTCCCCACCACCCGATGGTGTCAAAGTGAGCCAATGCCCTCTACCCATCTGATCAGTTTTTGAGCGGCGCAGCCTGCACAGCACGGACCCCCAACCCACAATAACGTCCGCGCGCCGCATAAAGGCCTCGGTTTTCTTAGAAGCCGCAACCAGCTCAGAAACCCTGAATGCACCATGGAACGCCATGGAAAAGGCCAGCTGAAACAGGAGCGTTTCAAAACGGGAGTCCGCCACCCCCGCCTCCGCCCCTAAGAGGGAAGAAAGCAGGGACGCATCAATAGGGCGTCGGCCATTGGGAGGCACCGGAGCCGAACGCGCCCAACCTCTAAGCGCCCTTGCCAGCAGGAAACCCTTCGTAAAATCCGGCATACCCTTCAATTTAGAATAAAAGGATATCCCGGCGAGGTACCGAGACACCAAGGCCCTCGATCTCCCCATTACGAAGAGTTGCCAAACGAAATCTAGAAACAAGCTCTGACCCCTCTTACCTCTAGGCCCTTTGTTATGGGAAAAGTTTTCCCACTCCTTCTAGGCCCTACGGTATCCAGCGAGAGTGGACGGAGCCAAAGACAGCTCTGCTAGCCCTTCCAATCCGCCATGATGACCTGCCAAATATAAGAAGGGCAGGGCAAACCTATCGAATCAGCCTCCGGGGCCAACAAACGGAACCTATCCCACTGCCCCCTGGACAATGCGTCGGCGATCCCATTATCTACCCCGGGAACGTGCTGCGCCCGAAACAG
This sequence comes from Pseudophryne corroboree, assembly GCF_028390025.1. NCBI lineage: Eukaryota > Metazoa > Chordata > Amphibia > Anura > Myobatrachidae > Pseudophryne > Pseudophryne corroboree. The sequence continues at coordinate 373,387,442 of NC_086445.1, read as the reverse complement.
AATATTGCAGCACAAACAGGTTAGCACGAGCCGTGACAACACTCGGAGGACCCGCAGGGCCTTTGCCCTTTGGTTGTTAACCGTGTGCACGACCCCAAAGTTATCGCAACGGAAGAGAATACTGCGATCGCGCAGTCGCTCCCCCCCAAACTTTCAAGGCCACCATGATGGGAAAGAGCTCCAGCAACAACAGGTCGCCGGTCAGCCCCTCCCTCGACCAAGACTCGGGCCAAGAGGCCGCGCACCAAGCCCCGTCCAGGTAACAACCGAACCCCGAGGAGCCCGCCGCATCTGTAAACAACTGCAATTCGAAACTGTCAACGAGCGGGGCCATCCAGATCCGTACACCATTGAAATCCGCCAGGAACGAAACCCACATAGCGAGGTCCCGCCTAATCTCTGCCGAGAAACGGACAAAATGGTGCGGCCTGGACACCCCGGCCATGGACCGTTCCAGCTTCCGGCAAAAAACCCTGCCCATGGAAATCACCCAACAGGCAAAGTTCAACTGACCCAAGAGGGATTGCGCCTCCCGCAACGTCACCTTACTTCGTTCCGAGCACTGCGCAATGGACTCCCGTAGCTGCACGACCTTGTACTGAGGCAGCCGGCACGCCCCCGCAACCGTATCGATCTCGATACCTAAAAAGGACAAGCAGGAGAGGGGCCCCTCCGTCTTATCCTCGGCCACTGGGACGCCAAAAAAATCCCCAGCAATGCCCGCAGCGAGAACAGCAGGAAACCACAGCGAGGAGAATGCGCGGGCCCCATGCACAAAAAATCATCCAGGTAATGTGCAATCCCGCTACCTCCGCAAGAAAACTCCACGCACCAATGTAAAAAGGTGCTGAACTTTTCAAAAAAGGCACACGAAACGGAACACCCCATAGGCAGACACTTGTCAATGAAGTAATCCTTCCCGACGCGGAAACCAATGAATCGAAACGACTCCGGGTGCAAAGGGAGCAAGCGAAAAGCCGATTCAACATCCAGCTTAGCCATGAGGGCCTCCGGGCCACACTCCCGGACCATACCTAACCATTTTAGCATGGCCTCCAAACGAACCGGGGTCGGCACCCTAACTAGCGGCAAGCCCGCCCGTTGCTCTTCCGGCAGGGCCAGCGGCCGCCTTGGCACCAGGACGCCCCCCGCGGAAGCAATTGGAAGCAGGGTGGGATCCGTTACATCGCAAGCAAAGGTGTCGAAAACTACACCGTTGCCCCAGGGGGCACGTGACATTGTTGAACGCGAAACACTTCCCATTCGCCGGCGTCTGCTGCGGAGAACGGGTCGCGTTCCAAGGTCGGCGCGGCGGACCCTCAACCGCTGGTCGAAACTGACTCACCGTTGCGGCCTGCGCCACCGGCGCCCCCTTAGCCACCATCTTCACATCCTGCGCTCGCGTGACCCGAAGCCATACCTCCACATCTTTGCATCCGAAGTCAATGACGTGTAGACAATCGTGTTTCTGACTGAACTGTTTGTCGTATTGCAGCCACGAATCGTCCTTAGACTGATGCTGCATGTCATGCACGAGGTGAATATACCTGATGACGTTCATGTGTTCATCAGGGCGATCCTCCAAGTAGCACGCCGCGAAAACACAGAAACCCGCCAACCAGTTGTCATACGATCAAAAGGCCTCCGTCCCAATACCGCCCTTCGCGAGCGCTTCCTTACCTTCCCTCTTGTTGTCCTCCGTCAGCGTAAAGAGGTCGACGTATTCCCCCCATCTAATCTTCCTCCTGCAACTCTCCCGCAATCCCCGCAAGACTGCCGTGTACTCACTGTTAGGCGCCGTGGTCCGCTCGTCGGTGCGGCCCGGCGCCTAGCAACCAGGGACGCCGTGCGCGTACAGCCGCCGGCTCCCTGGCAACGCTAGACGCCGGGCGCACGGAGCCGCTCTGACCCTAGCAACGGGGACGCCACGTTCGGGCCGCGTTCCCCGTTGCTGGGTCTGTTCTAATTATTTTATGGTGTGCTGGCCGTGCAGCTTGCAAGCTGCACGGCATTCATTGTGATTACCCAGTCTGGCTCCTGATTGGGGAGCTCTCTGTTATAAGCACCCTTTGGACTTCCCACAGACGCCGGTGATAGCTTCCTGTTTGCCTGTGTCAGTTGCAGAGAGTTCCAGTCTTGCTCAATCCGGTTGTTCCTGTCCTCAGTGGTCCTGTACTCGGAAAGTTGTCATCATTCCTGGAGTCTGACCGAGCACCTTTAACATCCTGTGGTGTTCGTGAGTCGCGGCGCAGCCGTGTGTTGCGGCTTGTCCGCTTACTGTTTATTATTTAGTATATTTGTGTTCTGGAGCTTTTGCGGAGGATTCCGCTCCCACAGATCCACTCTGGTATCCAGCGGTGCTGGAGAGGAGTAACGGATCGGTGGATCCTTGGTTGTCCTTTTCCCTGGCGGCTAGTCCGCACATACCTTTGGTTTAAGTTAGTTAGCTTGTAACCCCTGGCCTGGTTGCTTAGTCAGAGGGCCCCTTGTTATCACCCTGTCTCGGATTTCCCTTTGTCTCCCATTAAGACCTGAGGGGGCATCGGGGTTGGGCAGACATAATCCGCCCTTCGAACGCGGCTGCCATGGGCTCAAGCAACCATAGTCTCGCAGGGGATTTCTGATAACACGGGCGAGACAACGGAGTTAGGGCGCCAGGGGTTACTAGGCTCTCCTGCTCCCACTACCAGCAGATCTTCCCTGTACTCAGACCTCTGCCATAAGATCTCCTCTGGTCTGGAGTTCGGGAATCATAACATTATCACCGGCCAGACAAAAAAAAAAAATTAAAAGGAGTTAATTTTTTTCACTTATTCAGTTGGGAGATTTTGTCGGCCTCATGAATCCCACCGGTGTTGGGCCAAATCCTGGCCAACTTCTAGTTAGTCAGATTCAAGAACTTACTCAGATGGTTCAGGATCTGTCCCTCCGGGTGAGGTCACAGGAAGATCTGTTACGGACTTCCCCGAGGGTCATCCCTGAACCAAAAATGCATCTGCCTGACCATTTTTCTGGGGATAGAAAACAGTTTTTTAATTTTAAAGAGTCTTGTAAACTTTATTTTCGTTTAAGACCAGTCTCCTCAGGTACGGAGGCTCAGCGGGTTGGAATTATTATTTCTCTGCTTCAGGGGGATCCTCAGACCTGGGCTTTTGGTTTAAAGACAGACGATCCGGCCTTATTGTCTGTAGACGCCTTTTTAAAATCTTTAGGGCTATTGTATGACGACCCTGATAGAGAGGCGTCCGCTGAGAGTCAGTTGCGTGCTCTCAGACAGGGTAGGAATCACGCAGAGATTTATTGTACGGAGTTTCGCCGTTGGTCGAACGACTGTGGATGGAATGACCCAGCCTTACGCAGTCAGTTTCGCCTCGGCTTATCTGAATCTATAAAAGACAGTCTCCTTCAGTATCCCGCTCCTGAGACTCTCGATAAACTCATGGAGCTCTCTATTAAGATAGATCGTCGGCTCAGAGAGCGGAGGGCTGAAAAAGGAGCATCTGTCGGATCTACTCCTTGTGTTTTTTCCATTCCTGTGGACATGGAGGAGCCTATGCAGATAGGTCTCTCCAAATTGTCTCCTGAAGAAAGAACCAGAAGGCAAAATTCTGGTCTTTGTTTATACTGTGGAGGTAAGGGACATTTTGCCCGTAGTTGTCCGAACAAGTCGGGAAACTACCCGACCAAGTGAGTTGTGAGGGGGTTCACTTTGATCTGCAGCTTATCTCCTCAAATAATTCACTGTTAGTTCCTGCTAAAGTTTCCTTTGGCAGCCTCTGTTCCCTCGGTCTCTGCTTTTGTGGACAGTGGAGCTGCAGGGAACTTTATGGATTTAACATGGGCCAAGGCCTTAGGTATTCCTCAGTTAACCTTGGGTAGGTGTGTCACCATGCATGGTTTAGATGGGAGTCCCTTGTCCAATGGGGTTATTTCTCTCTGTACACCTCCTGTTTTACTTTCGGTAGGAGCTCTGCATTCTGAAAAGATTGAGTTTTTCCTTACCCATTGTCCAGCAGTTCCTGTGGTTCTGGGTCACCCTTGGCTGGCCTTTCATAATCCCATCATTGATTGGCAGTCGGGGGAGATCTTACAATTGGGTACCATCTGTAATAAAGAATGTATTACGCTTCCTATCCGAGTAGCTGCCGCCGTTCCCGCACCCGTTCCTGTGGAATACCAGGATTTTGTTGATGTATTTTCCAAGGGCAATGCGGATATTCTGCCTCCCCATAGGCCTTATGATTGTGCCATTGAGCTAATTCCTGGTGCCACGTTGCCTAAAGGAAGGTTATATGCATTGTCTGGTCCTGAAACTGTGGCCATGAATGAGTATGTGAAAGAAAGCCTTGGGAAAGGATTTATCAGGCCATCTAAATCCCCTTTAAGTGCAGGTTTCTTCTTCGTAGAGAAGAAGGATGGTTCACTTAGACCCTGCATTGACTTTAGAGCTTTGAATAAAATCTCAGTAAAGAATACTTACCCTCTGCCGCTGATCTCTGTCCTCTTTGATCAGCTACGTTCGGCTGTGATTTTTTCTAAGATTGACCTGAGAGGAGCATATAACCTCATCAGAATCAAGTCAGGGGATGAGTGGAAAACGGCATTCAGTACTCAGTCAGGCCACTATGAGTATCTGGTTATGCCATTTGGCCTGTCTAACGCTAGGCAGTTTTCCAGGATCTCATTAACGATGTGCTCCGTGAGTTTCTTGGAAGGTTCGTTGTAGTCTACTTAGACGATATTTTGATTTATTCTGACTCTGTAGAACAACATGTTACCCAGGTGCGTCAGGTTCTAAAAAAATTACGTGAAAATCACCTATATGCCAAGCTTGAGAAGTGTGAATTTCATGTCACGGAGGTATCCTTTTTAGGGTACATTATTTCCCCTCGGGGATTCTGTATGGAACCAAAGAAGCTCCAAGCCATCCTTAGTTGGGCGCAACCCACCAACTTAAAAGCAATTCAGCGCTTTTTAGGGTTTGCGAACTACTATAGAAGATTTTTTCACTCCTTCTCTGACCTAGTTGCTCCCATTGTGGCACTGACTAAGAAGGGAGCAGATCCTACCAATTGGTCACGTGAAGCTGAGTTATCTTTTCAGGCCTTGAAACAAGCCTTTGTCTCAGCCCCTGTCCTCAGACATCCCAACCCAGAATTGCCTTTCATTGTTGAGGTTGATGCCTCGGAGGTTGGAGTAGGGGCTATCCTATCTCAGAAGGATCCGGATTCCCTCGAATTACATCCTTGTGCCTTTATGTCCAGGAAATTCTCATCTGCAGAATCCAACTACGATGTTGGTAACCGGGAATTGCTGGCTATTAAATGGGCTTTCGAGGAGTGGAGGCATTGGCTTGAAGGAGCGACTCATACCATTTCAGTTTTGACTGATCACAAAAATCTTCAATACATTGAATCAGCTAAACGACTGAATGCCCGGCAGGCTCGTTGGGCTTTATTTTTTACTCGTTTCAAATTTATTATCACCTTCAGGCCAGGTTCCAAGAATACTAAGGCAGATGCCCTGTCACGCAGTTTTCTTCCAGTTCAAGACAACAGTCCTGTTACTCCCATATTTCCGTCTTCAGTCATTCGGGCAGGCCTCACACAGGATGTATTTACCCAGTAAAAGCTGCTTCAACATCAAGCTCCTGAAAATACTCCTGCTGGTCGTCTTTTTGTCCCTGAGTTTTTGAGAGCAACTGTTTTGACGGAGTTTCATGATAGCAAAGTTGCCGGGCATCCGGGAATCGCTAAGACTTTGGAATTAGTCTCCCGCTCAGTATGGTGGCCTGGTCTTTCCAAAGACATTAAAGAGTTTGTTTTTTCGTGTCAGGTCTGTGCACAGCATAAAGTTCCTCGTTCTTTGCCTATCGGTCAACTTATGCCCTTGAATGTTCCTCTTAGGCCATTGTCGCATATCTCCATGGATTTTGTGGTGGACCTCCCTCTGTCAGCCGGATGCCGAGTCATATGGGTGGTAGTGGACCGTTTTAGCAAAATGGCCCATTTCATTGCTCTTCCCCGATTGCCATCTGCCCAGGGATTGGCAGTCTTGTTCCTCCGCCATGTTTTCAGACTCCATGGCTTACCCACTGATATTGTTTCTGATCGGGGTCCACAATTCATTGCACAATTTTGGAAGTCTTTTTGTGCTTCATTAAAGATGAAATTATCTTTAACGTCTGGCTATCATCCCCAATACAATGGGCAGACTGAGCGAGTTAATCAATCTCTAAACAATATTTGCGTTTGTACTCGGCCAAACTCCAAAATGACTGGTCTGAGTTTCTTCCATTGGCGGAGTTTGCTTATAATAATGCCTGTCATTCTTCCACCAATGTGTCTCCATTTTTTGCAGTTTTTGGTTTTCACCCCAGGGCTAATTCATTTTTTCAACATTCCTCTGTCTCCTCACTGGCCCTGACCTCTCATCTTAGACTCATTTGGAGAAAAGTACACCTGGCTCTCAGAAAAGCGGCATTCCGGGAAAAAAGATTTTCTGACAGGCTCCGGCGGCCGTGCACTTTTAAAGTAGGAGATAGGGTGTGGTTGTCGACTCGCAACATTAAACTTCGACAAACCTCAGCCAGATTCGGTCCTAAATTTATTGGACCATTTCACATTATCAAAAAAGTCAATCCAGTTGCTTTCCGGTTACGTTTACCAAAAACTTTACGGATCGGAAATACCTTCCATTGCTCATTGCTGAAACCATATGTTTCGTCCAGTAGATTTCCTCGTAAAATATCTCAGGGGAGATCACAAATAAATGTACAGGGTCAGCAGGAGTTCCTGGTTGAGAAGGTTCTCGATTCCAAGTTTTCCCGGGGTCGGCTTTATTTTTTGGTACATTGGAGAGGTTATGGGCCAGAGGAAAGGTCTTGGGTCCTGGATGAGGATCTTCATGCCCCGAGGCTCAAAAGGGCATTTTTTCGAGAATTTCCTCGGAAACCTGGCTTTAGGGGTTCCTTGACCCCTCCTCAAGGGGGGGGTACTGTTAGGCGCCGGGGTCCGCTCGTCGGTGCGGCCCGGCGCCTAGCAACCAGGGACGCCGTGCGCGTACAGCCGCCGGCTCCCTGGCAACGCTAGACGCCGGGCGCACGGAGCCGCTCTGACCCTAGCAACGGGGACGCCACGTTCGGGCCGCGTTCCCCGTTGCTGGGTCTGTTCTAATTATTTTATGGTGTGCTGGCCGTGCAGCTTGCAAGCTGCACGGCATTCATTGTGATTACCCAGTCTGGCTCCTGATTGGGGAGCTCTCTGTTATAAGCACCCTTTGGACTTCCCACAGACGCCGGTGATAGCTTCCTGTTTGCCTGTGTCAGTTGCAGAGAGTTCCAGTCTTGCTCAATCCGGTTGTTCCTGTCCTCAGTGGTCCTGTACTCGGAAAGTTGTCATCATTCCTGGAGTCTGACTGAGCACCTTTAACATCCTGTGGTGTTCGTGAGTCGCGGCGCAGCCGTGTGTTGCGGCTTGTCCGCTTACTGTTTATTATTTAGTATATTTGTGTTCTGGAGCTTTTGCGGAGGATTCCGCTCCCACAGATCCACTCTGGTATCCAGCGGTGCTGGATAGGAGTAACGGATCGGTGGATCCTTGGTTGTCCTTTTCCCTGGCGGCTAGTCCGCACATACCTTTGGTTTAAGTTAGTTAGCTTGTAACCCCTGGCCTGGTTGCTTAGTCAGAGGGCCCCTTGTTATCACCCTGTCTCGGATTTCCCTTTGTCTCCCATTAAGACCTGAGGGGGCATCGGGGTTGGGCAGACATAATCCGCCCTTCGAACGCGGCTGCCATGGGCTCAAGCAACCATAGTCTCGCAGGGGATTTCTGATAACACGGGCGAGACAACGGAGTTAGGGCGCCAGGGGTTACTAGGCTCTCCTGCTCCCACTACCAGCAGATCTTCCCTGTACTCAGACCTCTGCCATAAGATCTCCTCTGGTCTGGAGTTCGGGAATCATAACACTCACAGCGTACCACACCCGGCAAATTACGCCTCCTCCTTTCCCGTCGAGAACTACCACTACTCTTCCGAGGCCGCTTATCCCGGTGCCGCGCCTCACGCCGCGCGTACCTGATAGCCCTCTTCCTAGCCTTCGCGGTGCTACTAACCGTAGACCGGCACGACGAAGAAGAGGAAGATCTACTCGACGTACTGCCGTACGAGGAAGAAGAGGACCCCAGCGACATAGCAACAGTATCTGTGTCCCACTCACCGGCGTGCCCGCTTCCAGAAGGTGATACGACGGCCACGCCCGGCTCCTCGTCCCGATCGCTATCTGGTTCCGCACCTGAAAAAGAAGGGACAACCGTCCCCAGAGCCGAAGCCCCCCTTGCGGGAATGAAAGCAGACGCCCCCGCGGGCGATGGGGTAGTGCTACCCAGCAATGCAGCGGCGGAGCCCAGACTGCGACACGCCTGTAGAAACTGTGCCATGGCTGGGTCAGACGCACTTGGGGGAACGGCCGCGTCGCCTGCAGCGGGAACCGATGAAATGCCACCCGGGGACAAAGCCAACAAAAACGGCGCAAATGCCACAGTCATGGCCGACAGTGCCGATGCTACGGCAGAGGGATCCGAAGCCGCAGCTCCAGAGGTCCCCCCAGCCCCTGGGTCCACAGCTGGGATGGGTCAAACCGCGCCGGCATGCCGCCCAGGTCGGCCCCGCCGGGAAACCGGCACTAGCCGCCCCAATAACCCCCGTTCCCTCCTGCGGTGCATCTCGAGCCACCGAGCCGCTCCGACCCCCACTGGCCCCGCCCACCGGGACCGCTGCCTTCTGCCACCAGCCAGAACCCCCCCCTCCGGCCCCCTGCCGTCACTACCAGAGGCCCCAAGAGCCCCCCCCCCGTCAGGGCGGGGAGAGCGCCCCGGGAGTCCAGCTGCCCCACGGGCGCATGTGCGCGCCCGCGATCCGGAACGCACCAGCCTCACCAGACGGCCTGTGGAAGGTTCACCGTCCCCCTCCATAGAGGCAATCCCCTCATGCTCTGGGGAGCCTCTGGTGACTCTCAGCGGTGGAGAGCGCAGGGAACGCGCGTGCGCGCGTCCCCGTGCCGCAGCAGCCAGCGATGAATCCACGCCAGCGGGCTCCCCGGCTGGCTCTCCCCGCCGGCTGCCCGCTGCACCCGCACACGCCCGCCGCCCAGCCCAACCACAGCCGCAGGGATCCCCCGGCGGCCGCGGTCTAGCCGGTGACGGGGCGGATGCACGCGCCGCCGCGCGTGCCCGAGAACGAGCGCCCGCAGCAGTGCCAGCAGGCACAGACTCGGCCGCGAGCAGAGCGCTCCGGCCCGTTGCACCGGAGGCCGGCTCCCGAGTAGGGGCCGCATCAAGGAAGCGGGCAGGGGGGGCAGAGGAGCGGCGAGGACGGGGCATGTCAGGCTAATGTATAATCCCGGGCAATGAGGACAGAGGGGGTACAGCAACAGCAGCTATGACAAGAGCACTTCAAATTAAGATGCAGCACAGCAAGAGACAAAGGGGGGTAGAGCACTCACCCTCACCATGACAAAAGCAGAAGAGGCTGACCCAGCCCCTTTCTCAGGCTTAAGAACCCATTCCACCTACCCCCAACATTCATTCCTATTGGCTAACAATAAAACTCCCATAATGCCTTACCGTCCTGCCCCCAGACTAGCTGAGGTTTAACCCACTCCTCTCCTATTCTGTCAATTCGTTCTCCTACATGACTTGCGTTGTGAAATCATTTTGGCTCTATCCCCACCCCTTGGTACAAAGGGGATATAATCAATTATTTTATACTTAAGGCTAGACAGTATGATTAGCATTTTTATAATTAGTGAGCCACTGACTGGTCAATGTTTTTTTGCCTTGTAGTGCTGTGAGAATTGCTGACCTGTTCTTTAAATGTTCTTGTTATTTGGCCAATGTAGTATAGTTCATGCGGAAAATAATTGCATAATTTAAAAATTGTGCTGAACATGTCAAGAAATATTTACTCTTACACTTTTTGCCTGCATGTGGATTTAAAAAGTATTGTCCAGGATGCATATAGCCGCAAGTTACCCAAGGGGTGTAGTAAGGCTCACCGACGGTCAGGAGACCTGTGGTAAGCATACTGATGCCAGGATCCCGGCAGCATACCAAAGCCGGGATCCCGGCAGGTGGAGCGAGTGCGGTCGCCACGGGGTTCTATTTCCACTCTATGGGTGTCGTGGACACCCAGGAGGGGAAATAGTCCCTGTTGGTCGGCATGCTGACTGTCGGGATAGTGAGGGGGCGGGATGTTGGAGGAGGTCATGTGACCATCGGTCTCCTGACCGCCAGTCACATGACTACCACCCTACCCAAGAAACACATCAGTAGCAACCTGTTTTTTTTTTTTTAGATGTAGCTGACAGTGGTGTTTTGAAGTATGGTTGTTACGTTACATTTATTTTAGCTATGATATCCTTAAGATTTTTATCAGTTTTGTAACTTGTCATAAGTGATTTATACTGGAAACAAATAATTTCATTAACAAGGTGAACTAAAAGTTTTGATAGAAGAATAATTTGATGGAGGTTTAAAGTTTGATTTATAAGATTTCCTGAGAAATGGGCCATTATTATTCTTCAATTTGTCTCCAGTGCAATTTTGAAAAAAGTATTTAAGCCTAAAAGATCTAGAGAAATGGTATATGTACTGTATACTTTCCAGTACCATTTATTAAGGTAATTTATGGAGATGAAGGAAAGTCCTTTGTTGAATATTTTTTGATCTAGCCATGTTAATGAATGAGAGGACACATTGAAAATTACTGTAATTCTTTGTTTTGTTTGTGGGTGGTCTCGAAGATCCTATGGGTCTGGTCAACACATCTGGTTGGTTTATGATTGAGCTTTGTTCTTTTGTCCTTGAAGTAAATCCTAAAGGGATGCATTTGGGATACATGGTTCATCCAAATTATTGTGGCAACATACATTATGTAAATTTGTTACATTTGATTTTATGGAGTTCTTTACCTGCTTCCTCTATTACTAGCAGCATTAAATCAAGGTGGCAATATTTAAGGATTGCAATCAATCTTCTGCAAAAGTCAGCATGATTGTGATCAATGGTAGGGTTATTCATGACCCATCATCCCCTCTGTATTGTTTTTCTTGAAAGTAATCTGATAGTTCCATTTCAAAAAAATAATCAGTTTCAAGAGAAATCATCAGTTATATTTGCCCCATCAAATGATTTTTCATCTCCCGTAATTGAGTGCTGGTATTTACTGCTGTTTTTCCTGACACATGCGCAGATGCACTGGAGCAGCCACTAGAGCCCAAACTGGGCTCGGTGGTGGCCTCAGTGCACATGTGTTAGTGCTCTTGTTTTGTTGGCTGTTGGATGTGCCATAGCCATTTTGATGGGTTGGAAACAGGCTAGGATCAAATTTTCATCAAACCAGTGGTCCCAATGTATGATTTATGTTTTCTGGCATCTACAATTTAATTATGTAATGTGTATAATGCATAGTTTACCCAATATATGCAGATTAATTGTTTCATGACTTGACACGGTTATTCCTATTGTTTAATTGCAGAAAATACAGATTAATCCATTAATCATGCAATAGTAACAAAAAGATTAACTTTGTTGTTTCTGGGAGAGTATAAAAAACAATGTTTAAACCATAACTCAATTGTATATTCATTCATCTTTGTCTACAGCACTTGACCTTAGTCAACTGGTAAGCTGTCTACACATACTACAGTATATACTATATTCACTTAAATTTAGGGTGTTTCCAGCAGAGGCGTAACTAGGGTTTTTGGAGCCCAGGGCAAGATTTGGAATGGCGCCCCCCCCCCCCCCCCCCCCCCCCCAAAAAAAAAAGGGGGAAAAAATCCATAAAGAAATGTGTGCGCGTGCCATAGGCGCGCACCGAAAAATGGGTGTGGTCACATGCCAGAAGGGGCGTGGTCACTGAAAATGGGGCGTGCCAACATGACATGCCACCTGTTTCATGTCACACTGGGAACATTGTTTTCAATTCAACATACACCTTACCTGTATGATGGTTTCTCACAATATGGAACCTCTGAAGAACTGTATCCTCTATGGCAGATGGCGTCTCCAGTTGGTATTCACTATTCAAGTAGGAGATCACACCGTCCAGAAGATGCCTGTTTGTGTAGGAATATTAACAAAGTCAGCATCATACAACAGCGATTCAACCAGACTCGCATCCTGTTTCCTGTGTCACAACCTGCCCCCTGCATCTCTCAGCCACACCATCATCTCCCCCCTGCGGCGTCTCTCAGCACACACCATCATCTCCCCCCTGCGGCATCTCTCAGCCACACCATCATCTCCCCCCTGCGGCGTCTCTCAGCACACACCATCATCTCCCCCCTGCGGCGTCTCTCAGCACACACCATCATCTCCCCCCTGCGGCGTCTCTCAGCACACACCATCATCTCCCCCCTGCGGCGACTCTCAGCACACACCATCATCTCCCCCCTGTGGCATCTCTCATCACCATCTCCCCCCCTGCATGTCTCTACCACATCATCATCATCATCATCTCCCGCACAAATAGCTGTCACTGCATATATAGGTGTCAAGGTACGTATGTCAGTGTATGTATAGATGTAGGGGTGTGTATGTCTGTGTACGTATAGGTGTTAAAATGTATGTCAGTGTATGTATAGATGTCAACGTATAAATAGGTGTCAGTTTGTGCATGTCAGCATATAAATAGGGGTGTATGTATAGGTGTCAGCATGTGTATGTCAGTGTGTGTTTGCCATTGTATGTGTAAGTGTCAGCGTGTGTATATCGGTGTATGTATAAGTCAACGTGTGGATGCCGTTGTATGTATAAGTGTTAGCGTGTGTATGTAGGTGTATGTATAAATGTCAACGTGTGTATGTATAAGTGTCAGGGTGTGTTATTTGGTGTATGCATAAGTGTCAGCGTGTGTATATCAGTGTATTTATAAGTGTCTGTGTGTGTATATCGGTGTATGTACAAGTGTCAATGTGTGAATGTCAGTGTGTTAGCATATGTATGTTGATGTAAGTATAATTGTCAGCGTACGTATAGTTGTCACCGTGTGAATGTCAATGTACATATAGGTGTCAGCATGTGTATGTCAGAGTAAATATAGTTGTCAGTATATGTATGTGGTGCTGTTACATCTGTGTGTGCGTGTGTGTATGTGTGATATATGGTACATTACCAGAGGTGTATTATACACACTGACAGCACCCATAGGACACTATTGCAGATCTACAGTGTACAGTATGTAAAACAGCACCCTATCGGAGACACATACATGACAAACACAGTATATGATACATACATGTCTCGCTCACACACACACACACTACATAATACATACATGTCACACACAGAGAGCACATAATACATACATCATGTCACACACACTACATACATGTCACACAGAGAGCACATAATACATGTCACACACAGAGTACATAATACATACATGAGTCACACACACACACACACACACACACACACAGAGTACATAATACATACATGTGACACAGAGAGCACTTAATACATACATCATGTCACACACTACATAATACATACATGTTACACACACAGAGAGTACATAATATAAACAAGGAACACACATACACAATACATAAAATATATGTGGCACACATAAACCTGGGCACAGATCTGTACTGGTAATGAGGCTCCAGCCCCGCTGGCTCGGGTATTGAGGAAGGCAGCGACCCCCCCCAGATAGGCCAGCCCGAAGCAGGCGTCCAGCAGCAGCAGCAAGGCCTCCTTGTCCCCATGGCTGAGGGCGGCCGGGAAGAGTGCCGATTCAGAGAGGGCTGCTGGGAAGAGCGCCAATGCCGAGAGGGCGGCCGGGAACAGCGCCGATGCAGAGAGGGAGCTCGGCGGAACCAGCAGTAAGAGACACCACAGGAACAGGCAGCTGTAAGAGACAGCATCACCTGTCCCGTCCAGCATCGCACGGACACGCGTCTTCAGCCGGGAGGCCCTTATGCGCTACAACAGCTCCCGCAGGGGCATCGTTGGCCACAGTAGCAATTGGACGCAATATAAAAATCACACTGTATACACTGCCCTGGTGGCGCCCCCCACTGTCAGGTCTGCATATAGCGCCCAGGGCATGTGCTCTGCTCGACCCACCCTAGTTACGCCTCTGGTTTCCAGTATGTCACATTAACAACTGTTGTACAATATTTTGTTAGTTCATATTTTCTAATAATGGTATCATACTTTTAAGATGGTATTTGTAAAATCTGTTACCTATTCTTGTTATATAAAACAATATTTCTATCTTACAGTACATATTACATTTACATGTATCTCCTACAAAAAGGTCCGTAACAAAGTGAGAGCAAAAGGTGCATTGCTCACAGCGCATTTGTCCTGTGGTGCAGCTTTTACATACACCAAAAGTGGCTGAATATTCCCTCCACTGCGGCTGCTCCTCCTGATCCAGCTCCCCTGTGCCTGGTGCCCGCAGTCTCAAGCTCCGACCAGCAGGAACCTCTGCCACTGGTGGCTGCGTAGTTAGTGGCAGTGCTGGCTAGTAAGTCCTCTGTGTGCTGTGCTCCCGTGGCCTGCCCTCTCTTTAGGCCTGCAGTGCAGTGTACAGAGGGAGTGAGTTCTGGGTCAGGAGCCGGCAGCAGCGCAGGCAGAATGGAGAAATCATATAATTGCCTACAGACTACACTACTCTACACTATATTACACTATAGTACACTACACTACACCCTAAGGGTAAGGGGGGGAGGGGTGTAAGGTGCTTTACCTGATGTAATGTGTATAAGGGAGTCTATCTGGCTTTATGTGTGTAAAGTGCTCTACCTGGCGTAGTGTGTGTAAGGGGCTCTACTTGGCGTAATGTGTGTAAGGGGCTCTACCTGGCATAATGTGTGTAAGGGGCTCTGTTTTAAATATTTGGGTGGGGGTGCACCAATTCTCTTACTGGCACATGGCACCAAAATGTCTAGTTACGGCTCTGCATACAGATATATTCTATTACATTGTAAAATATTTTTCCTTGGTAGCGTCATTTTTATTTTAAGTGTTTCAAACCTGTAATGTGTCTCTAGACTTGATTGAAATTGTTCTAAAGATCTTTATTGAGACCTTTTGGGCTGAGTGTTTTCAATGTGAAGTTTCATTTGCATTCTGTTTTGTCTATATATTGATATACAATAGCTATTGAGCGCTGTTTAACCACTATATGATATATATTCCCTGGATGAAAGGACTGGACTGCTGCTATTCTAGCATTGATATTGGGTCTTATTCAGGTTTGTTGGCAAACCAAAAAAGCATATTAATGGGCAAAACCATGTTGCACTGCAGGTGGGGCAGATGTAACATTTGCAGAGAGATTTAGATTTGGGGGGTTATGTTGTTTCTGTGCACGGTAAATACTGGCTGCTTTATTTTTACACTGCAATTTAGTTTCAGTTTGAACACATCTCACTCAAATCTAAATCTCTTTGCACGTTACATCTCCCCCAACTGCAGTGCAACATGGTTTTGCCCATTAGTGTACTTTATTGGTTTAATAACAAACCTGAATAATGCCCTTTGTTGGGCTTCCACTGGTTGCAGTTCAACTAGAGGGGCTGTATTTTATGACCTCTCGTGCATTTTAGCACATTTGATTCCCTAATATAATAAACCTCCCAACACTCCTTTAACCTGTATAATATACCTCTTGGCTGTATTACAGAGTAACTCAAAAATAACTCAAAAACTTTTAAGTAGGACAGAAGTGTATTCCAATCCTTTTTTTAAGAGCTACTACCTTTTCCACTATATACTTCAAGGTTTTGTTAAAGTATTCTATTAGTATATCGGTTTGAGCATGATACAGTGATGAACAAATAGCATTTATGCCTGAAAGCTGGTACATTTCCTTCACCAATTTAGACATGGATCTGTGAGAATCTTTTTGAGCTAACATCTGTGATGGAGAGGATACCAGTGACCTTCCGACATCTCAACACCACTTGGGAGACCGCTCCGGAACTCCGACAGCCGACATCCCAAAGGTAAATGTTGAGGTCAGGTCCCGGGGGTGTAGGGTTAGGGTTAGATACTTTGGTAGGGTAGACATTAGGGAGCATTAGCCATAGCCCCCCCTAATTATTAGCCTTAGCCACCACCCCCAGAGGTTTAGACCTAAGCTGCCACCCTTGAAAGGTTATGGTAGGGGTGGGGGATAAAAAATACTTACCCCCTCTAACATTGGGGTTTTCAATGTCAGGATGCTGGTGTCAGTCTTATGACCGATTGCATCCCAGTGAGCGGTATTTCATACCGAACCCGGCACTGGCTCTGGATAGCAGGTATACCACTTACACTCTGCAACTTCCAGAATAAGGCCAGTTGAACATACACAAGACCCAGTCATGTTTTTTCCACACCAAGATGACCCCCACATACTGGAGAGTGAGACAGTTTTAGTTCTAGTATAAAGTATACTTGTGGAATCACTCACTGTTTGGATGGAACAGTGAGTGATTCCACAAGTATACTTTATGCTAGAACTAAAACTGTCTCACTCTCCAGTATGTGGGGGTCATATTGGTGTGGAAAAAACATGACTGGGTCTTGTGTATGTTCAACTGGCCTTTTTCTGGAAGTGGTAGAGTGTAAGTGGTATACCTGCTATCCAGAGCCAGTGCCGGGTTCGGTATGAAATACCGCTCACTGGGATATAGTTTAAAATCACTTGTTGTACTAGGTACCAACCTAGTACAACAAGTGATTTTAAACTATAAAATAAACTGCATTTCCAGCTGATTGGGAAACTTTAACTCTAATTACCACACTGTTTCCATGTATACAGAGAAACTGGAAATTAGGCAGTTGTACATTACTGATTCAGGTATAACTGTGTTGGAGAGCTGGGTGTGTTCATTTCCAGAGTCCCCTTCACCAGCAGCACTTTGTGTTCAGTATTACAATAGCCTGACATGACCAGGACTTTCTTCTTGCAGCACTTATAGCACTGTACCCAGGATAGACTGGACAAACACAAGACTGAATGCAGTAGATTGGCTCCTGTTTCATTTGACATTGGTCCCAAAGATGACCCCACACTTCCACACACAACATTCCAGCACAGTTACTTCTCTTGCTGGCATCCTTTCCACCATGGCACCCTCACAAATTATGTCATTCAGGCCATTCACCCACATTTTATGATATTTCATATCTATTGCATAGACCCAAACTTCATAGCAATGGCATGTCCTAAATATTGCATGTAACCATCAGGCCAGTCTTTTATTGAAATAATTTACCACTAGAACAGCTATGATTTTTGCTGCCAATTTATGGTAGCTTCAAGTTGAAGCCATTTCTTAAGAATCAAATCAGGCAACTGTGACCTACACAGTTTGTCTATTTCAGAGGCAAAAATGATATCACAGCAACAGTGATTTTATTGCAAACCATAATCTATTGCTTAAACTGTTGATAATCCAACTCCTGTATTTCATTTAAATACAAATAGGCTTTTGTGCTCCACCACACAAATAAGGTGAAAAAATATTGTCCCATTTCTCTACAAGCCATTTAGCATATTCTACAGTCCTTTCTAACATGTGTTGATACCAGTTTCAATTTCTGCACAGTATACAGTTTAGGCTTTTCATTCTATTTCTGTAAAGACAGATTCAGTTGTGCATGATAGTAGAGATGTGCTCGGATGCCTGTGTTTTGGTTTTGGCAAAACCACCATCAAATATTTGGGTTTTGAATTTCTTAAAAATGTACAGTCAATTTGACCACCTCTAAACTCAAAATATTATTTTCACCAACATTAGGCAAAGGCTGCAGCAAGGTACTGTAGCTGCCGAAACTAAATGACAGAGCAGTAGCACAAAGACACAACAGTTTAAAATATAGCACATCTATGAAACATTGTGGTACAACAATGGCAGACAGGATGGAAATTTAATAAACTATAGAACTCTAGAGAATGTTTTCATGTATCAAGTACTAGAGGCCCAAGGCCTATACAGGTAAATAAACTACTAGTACTAGAGGCCCAAGGCCTATACAGGTAAATAAAAGTAGAGAATTTTTGTAGTAGAAGCTAGGTAAAGCATTGACTGATTGATAATAGTAAAAGTCAACTATGCTTTAAAGAAAACTGAAACAGAGGATTAGAACAAACTATTAACAAAACAAATACTAGAGATGAGCGGGTTCAGTTCCCTGAGAACCAAACCCTACCAGACTTCACTACCCGAGCCCGGATCCGAGCCCACCTCGGGATTTCCCGCCTGACTCGGAAACCAGAACGAGGCAAAATGTCATCATCCCGCTGTCAAATCTCGTGGGTTTTGGATTCCATATAAGGAGTCGCGCGTCGCCGCCATTAAAACTCCAGTCCCGGAGAGTGTAATGAGATGACGTGTCTCCATCCTCAGTGTCTGTGTGGGAGGGAAAGTAGTCAATTTCAGTGCTGTCTTGTGCTGCCCAGTCCAGTGTAGTGTCTTATGCTGCATCATTCCAGTCACAGTGGTGGTGTCCTCTGCTGCCATATGTCCAGTGAAGCTGTATAAGTCCAGACCAGTGGTGCTGTGTTGTTCTGCATCAGTCCACTGGTGGTGTCTTGTGCTGCATCAATCCAGTCACAGTGGTGGTGTCGTCTGCTGTCATATGTCCAGTGCTGCTGTATAAGGCCGGTTAAGTGGTGCTGTGTTGTGCTGCATCACTTTAGTGGTGGTGTCTTGTGCTGGATCAGTCTAGTAACAGTGGTGGTGTCCTCTGCTGCCATATGTCCTGTGCTGCTGTATAAGTCCAGTCCATTGCAGTGGTGCTGTGTTGTTCTGCATCAGTCCAGTGATAGTGTCCCTGTGCTGCTGTATAAGTCCAGTGATACTGCCATATATGTCCAATGATACTACCTTATAATTCCAGTTATACTGCCGTATATGTCCAGTGGTACTGCAGTTGAAATCCAGTGATACTACTGTATATGTCCAGTAGTACTGTCATATAATTCCAGTGATACTGCCATATATGTCCAGAGGAACTGCTGTATAAATCCAGTGATACTGCCGTATATGTCCAGTGGTACTGCCATATAATTCCACTGATACTGCTGTATAAATCCAGTTGTACTGGCATATAAATCCAGTGGTACTGCCATATAATTCCAGTGATACTGCTGTATAAATGCAGTCCAGTGGTGCTGGTGTATAAGTCCAGTGGTACTGCAATATAATTCCAATGATACTGATATATAATTCCAATGGTACTCCCATATAATTCCAGTGAAATTCCATATAATTCCATTGATACTGCTGTATAAATCCAGTCCAGTGGTACTGCTGTATAAGTCCAGTGATACTGCCGTATAATTCCAGTAATACTGCCGTATAATTCCAGTGGTACTGGCGTATAAGTCCAGTAATGCTACCGTATAAATCCAGTCCAGTGGTACTGCCATATAATTCCAGTGGTACTGCCGTATAAACCCAGTGATACTGCTGTAAATGTCCAGTGATACTGCCATATAATTCCATATTTGACAATTGACGTTTTTTCCGACAGTTGGAAAAATGGCACTTGCATTGAGTAGGTCGAATGCAAATTTGACCTATTCCTGTCGGAAAGTGATGGAATTTCTGACTGTCAGAAATACCGGCACTAATTGAATAGACCACTTTGTGTTGATTAGTGATGCAAGTAGGTTAAAAAAAAACTACTTTATAGTAGAGATGAGTGGGTTTGGTTCCCCGAGAAGCGAACCCCCCGAACTTCACTACCCGAGCCCGGATCCGAATCTTGCTTTGGTTTTCCCACCTGACTCGGAAACCAGAACAAGGCAAAACATCATCATCCTGCTGTCGGATTCTTGTAGGGTTTGGATTCCATATAAGGAGCCATGCATCGCCACCATTTTCACACTGGCATTGGAGAGTGTAGCGAAAGGACGCGTCTCCATCCTCAGTGTCTGTGCCGGAGGGAAAGTGGGGTGGCGATTCCAGTGCTGCCTTGTGCTACTAAGTCCAGTGTAATGTCTTATGCTGCATCAGTCAAGTCACAGTGGTGGTGTCCACTGCTGCCATAAGTCCAGTGCTGCTGTATAAGTCCATTGCATTGGTGCTGTGTTGTCCTGCATTAGTCCAGTGGTGGTGTCCTTGTGCTGCTGTATAAGTCCAGTGATACTGCCATATATGTCCAGCAGTACTGACGTATAAATCCAGTGATATTGCCTTATGTGTCCAGTGGTACTGCCATATAATTCAAGTGATACTGCTGTATATGTCCAGTGGTACTACTGTATAAATCCAGTCGTACTTCTGTATAAATACAGTCCAGTGATACTGCTGTATATGTCCGGTGGTACTGCCATATATGTCCAGTGGTACTGATGTAAAAATCCAGTCCAGTAGCACTGCCATATATGTCCAGTGGTACTGCCATATAATTCCAGTGATACTGCCATATAATTCCAGTGATACTGCCATATAAGTCCAGTGGTACTGGCATATAAATCCAGTTCAGTGATACTGCTGTATATGTCCAGTGGTACTGCCGTATAAATCCAGTTATACTGCTGTATATGTCCAGTGATACTGCCATATAACTCCAGAGATACTGCCATATATGTCCAGTGATACTGCTGTATATGTCCAGTGGTATTGCCGTATAAATCCAGTCCAGTGTTACTGCCGTATATGTCCAGTGATACTACCATATAATTCCATTGATACGGCTGTGTAATTCCAGTGATATTGGCGTATAAATCCAGTGATACTGCCATATAATTCCAGTGGTACTGGCATATAATTCCAGTGATACTGCCATATAATTCCAGTGGTTCTGGCGTGTATGTCCAGTGATATTGCTGTATAAATCCAGTCCAGTGGTACTGCCGTATAAATCCAGTGGTACTACTGTATAATTCCAGTGATACTGCCGTATATGTCCAGTGGTACTGCCGTATAAGTCCAGTCAAGTGCTGCTGCAATATAAGTTCAGTGATGCTGTCCTGTGCTGTATATTATTAACTTCAAATAAAGGGGTTATTCATATTTAATCCAAATAATGTTCTCAAGATTTGCCCTGTGTGGTGTAGAGGTACACTCTCCTTTGCTGCATTTTGTTATATAACTCCAGAAAAATAATGGAGAACAAAAATTTGGAGGATAAAATAGTGAAAGATCAAGAACCACTTCCTCCTACTTCTGCTGCTGCCACTGCTGCTGTTTCTACTGGGAGCCGATCGTCATCCCAGAGTGGAAGTTGTACTACTTCAACTAAGGAAATGACTGTCCAACAGTTTTTTGTGAGGAAGATGAAATAGTCATCCTTTTGCAAAGTGGATAACTGAGGCCTTGACAGATATGTTGGTGTTAGATGTGCATCCAGTATCCACCATTATTGCAGTGGGACTGAAGTGCCAACCCTAGATGGGCCAAGTGTTTGTGCCACACACTTGTGTCGCTTAGCTTAGTCATACAGCTACCTCATTGCACCTCTTTTACTTCATTGCATGATGTGCTGTTTCGGGACTATTTTTTAAAGTGCCATCCTGTCTGCAACTGCAGTGCCACTCCCATATGGGCCAGGTGTTTGTGCCGCATACTTGTGTCACTTAGCTTAGTCATACGGCCACCTCGATGCAACCTTTTGGCCTAAAAACAATATTGTGAGGTTTTCAGAATAGACTGGAAATGAGTGAAAATTTATGTTAATAATACTGTAAGATAAAAATTACCCCCAAATGCTGTGATTTTAGCTGTTTTTATGTTTTGTTTTTCTAAATCATCCAGATCCAATACCAAACCCAAGCCCAAAACACAAAAGGGTGCTTTTGGCAAAACAAATCCAGATCAAAGACCCGAGCATGGAACCAGAATCAAAACCAAAACACAAATCATGAACAGTGCCCTCTGCACATCTCTACTTTATAGTATTATAATAGTAATATATGCTGCCTCTCAAAAATACACACATTCTTGGCAAAGACCAGAATGAAAAGTGGTGCACAATGGAAATGTCTTGGCCACCCACCCACCCTTATGTTTTATACTATAAGGGACATGCACAGTTTAACAAACCATAATTACCCCACTCATCCTGTTGCACTTACAAACTAGCATCCTCAATTTCTATGTGTAAACTGACACCATCATTACTTTTAGTAGTACTCACACTCATAACATTTGTTATGGGTTCATAAATGCTGAAAGGAGGCTTCTCAATGACTACAGTAATTGTCAAACTCCCACATAGCACTCTTGGGACACCCTTATAATATCCTCAAGGATTTGTGAAGTTTGTGCACACACAGTGTGTTGTACAGCCTTAGAGTTCGTTTTGTGCAATTATTTGCCTGTTTTAAAGGTGACACATCTAAACTAAGTGAGAAAGTGATACATGCAAGATTACAGAAGATGCCTGACTTTGTGTTGCCATGGCTTTTAGAGTACTGTAGGCTATTTATTGCATGAAGGTATCAGGACAACCACTCACAAATAAAGGCTATGCTATAAGCCTTCCCTTTCCATTGTGTGTAGCGTATGGAATGTTGGTAAATTTACGTTTATCTGCAGTAATTTTTTCCCTTTATACTGTTGTTAGAGGTGATGTATTCTTTAAGATTTTGAAATGCTGTTTAGATTTGAGGTGCCCTTGGCCTTTACACCTTGTTTCCCTTTGATATCCTTAAGTAGTAGATGTTAAAGAAGTACTATGACTGCCAGCACTTTTTTCTTTTTGGTGTGCAGCTCCCTCGGACACAGAGAAAAAATAAACAAGGAATTGTGCTCCGCATTCAAACACAAGTAAAGTGATATAAAGAAAGGGTTAATTAATTATATTGTATGAGCAAGCCAAGCATTTATAACATACATTTATTATTAAAAAAGAACCGAAATTCACTTCAGATGCATGTCATATGTGCAACAAATAAATATGACAGATATAAGACCCAGAATATTAAAATGACTCAAATAAATAATTCAGCAATTACAAGGCTTGCATTATCTCAAATGAGCGTTATCTCAATTTAGGGATGTCCTCCCATTGGAATTAAATCATGAATTTCCAGTCTGCAAAAAAGTCTTTGAATAGTAGAGACTGATAGCATCATTCGAATTTTTAAGGGATGAGCTAATAGTTCCACAATCTGTAATATGGATTTACAACAGTCAGTTTATCCAAATAAGTGTCCCACACTTACAGGCATTTATTCAATATATACAATAAAATGTATTAATTTTTATCAGTTTACTATATTTGAATATATCTAGTCCTCTAAAATATGAATGCTTCCCAAAAAGAGTCATTTGTTTCTTCTTCTTGTTACTAACTTCAGATATACAGACTCTGGGGAGCACCGCTGACGGTCACCCAATACACATTATTTAGGCAAGTACGTTGCTACCGAATGTGGGGTACCTTATTAAGGAATTTGTTCCAGATAAAGTCTGCATTTTTAGAGGACATCTATTATCTTTTACTTCATAATTATTAACAACCTGTTCGGCTTCCTTACAAACTTTTTCTCACTATTTATTCAATATGCTCAGCAGTATATACTGTCGCAACACTTGAGAATAAATTAACATTCCTCGTGAGGTACAAAGGTTACCAGCATTACGTTACCTTTCCAAGTCAATTCCACTCCCCTCTGAAGCTCCTGTGTGGCAGCCATGTGTACTGGGACGGCGTAATGCAGAAAATCGGGGTATGTTGTTTCAGGAAGGCAATGGACTAGAGAGGCGCCTTCCCCACTCTGCTGGCTATTCACTGTTAACTGCAGTGCCCCTCCATTTATTTTCATATGCAAATGATATTGCCAATAATGCATTACAGTTAAAAATTCTATAGGAACATAATGAATATATGAATCAATGAATAGTGAGCATATAACAAGTATTATAAAAGAACAAAGAATATATTAGGAGAATCAATGTATTTTTAAATTTTATTTTTTGTCAAAGGGGCGGTTGTACCCTGAAATGTTGGAATGCCACGATTTACATTTAGGGGCCAATTTAGTAAGGTTTGCAAATTCTGCTAATCAGCAGAATTTGCTAACCATTAGCACGCATGCTGGGGGCCGCCCAGCATGCTGACCGGCACATCCCCCCTGCTTCAAGCAGAAATTGCAAACCGCATGCAATTTCTGCATGTTAGCAGAAATTAAGGATGACTCTTGCTGGCGCAGCTTAGCTGCGGCCGCAAGAGTAACAGCGCCATTTTTGTTGTCGCACCCCCGACATGTCCCCGTTCGCGCGTACCAGCCCACCCCCAACTTTTTAAATAATTTTTCTTCCTTTTTTATGATTGATTGATTGATTGATTGATGCCTGTCTGTCTGTCTGTCTTACACCCACTTATTCTGTACTGCATATGGAATTTATTGTGACATCTCCATTTGGAAACATCTTTTTAGTGTGAACATCCAGATATTTATATG
Organism: Pseudophryne corroboree; assembly: GCF_028390025.1. Lineage (NCBI taxonomy): Eukaryota > Metazoa > Chordata > Amphibia > Anura > Myobatrachidae > Pseudophryne > Pseudophryne corroboree. The sequence goes on along the minus strand of NC_086445.1, from coordinate 373,363,019 downwards.
AACAAAAGATACTGAATAAATATAATTTATTTTTGAAAGTATATACAGCTTCCTGCATTTGTCCGTAAGTTTGCGCTAGGGGTCCCCCCTTTTTAAAGAACATTAGTCCATTTAGTGGATTTAGGTAGTGATTCCACTTCCCCGAACAGCAACTTAGGAAAGTCTACACCTGTCCTTGCCATAGCGCAGTTACTAGAGATGAGCGGATTCGGTTTTACTCGGTTTTACTCGGTTCTCAAAACCGAATCTTATTGGCTATCCAAAACACGTGACATCCGTGAGCCAATTAGATGCCGTTTTGAGAACCGAGTAAAACCGAGTAAAACCGAACCCGCTCATCTCTAGCAGTTACCCCACCTTTTCTTACACCGCTGTGAGTGTCTCTGTCTGGAGACATCCATCTCCAGATGGAGACACGCCCCATTCACTTTAATGGAGAGTATCTCCGTCCGGGTGGGCGCGCTCGCCCAGAGACACTTACAATGGGAAGCAGCTCTGTGCACTCCCGGCGTGACTAGGCGAATGAATCGCCTAGTCGCGTAAGGAGTGCACGCCTGCGATCAGGTGGGTAAGACAATGGAGGCTCCATCTGTACATGTTAAGAGAACATACTGTATATTGTAGGATTGTTCAAGTATATAATTTGCAGGGTAGCACTGAACACATTTGCACTGGCCCAGCATGTGTATTCAGTCCAATGCAGGGAGATTAGTGCACCAGAAATGCTTGCTATTGGCTTTGCAGCAGTGGATAGCAGGTACAACACTACTAGTATTTGAGAAGCACAGCCTTTTTACAGTTTGTACTACAGTCCACTGGATTGCAGTTGCAGCAAGTGTGCCTGACTGACACACTTTAACAAAGATGCCTGCAGTCACCTTCACAGGCACCTATTCCATGTACCTGCTTCTTCTACTAATCCTCCTATATTTCTGTGTCCTAATGGCACCCTGGTGGTTTTGCAGTTCCACAGACCACAGTCCCATACCCTCTCTCTCCTCTGTATGAATAAAACTTGGTGGGAACATAAGAGTCATGACTCGGTTCTACATTGAAAACCCAAGTTCAGGGGATATGTGCATTTGGTTCAGAGTTCTCTGAACAGAACATGCACATCTCTATGCAATATGCTAGTGGTCTTGCAGTCCAAGGAAAAGTACAATAACAATGAACCAGTGATATATTTTTTTAATAGAGTAATTTTTTTTATTGAAGAAAGAGTAGTACATACACGCACAATATCGTAATAAAAAGAAGATAATGTATACACATACATACATCTGAGTTATCAGTAAAAACAATATGTATCAAAGAGTCAATTGTACCGTGATATAATAAAGAGTGAGTACCTGAAAAAGAAATGAGTATGTGTAGTTTATAGACTTCCAACAATGCAATTTTTAAATATTAATCCTATAAAGAACCAAAAGTGATCAAAAGATCCCAACTTGCTGACATAAACCCAAAAATCAATATCAAGTAAAATAAGAGTACAAAAACCAAAAACATACAGTCTGAACCAACCATAGCATCTCCCTAAACAAACACAACAACCTATAAGCAGGAGGAAATACTTTAAGAAGGAACATCTGGTGCAGAGTGAATAGAATCAAGCCAGAAAGACCATATTCTCTCAAACCTAGAGCTGGCATTATGTTGCATATAGACATAGCATTCTTTCAGAATGGTATCCTGGACAAGAGTCCTAAAGGCAGACAATGTGGGACCTTTTTTCGCCATCCACACCCTGGCAATACACACCTTTGCCAAAGCACACATATTATGAACATATAAACTCTCCCACTTGGAGAGGAAGCTCGAGACATCCGCTCCAAGAATGCATAGCTTCGGAGTTAGTAATACCAGAGGAACACCCGTATCCCCCAGAATCGACCTGACCCCCATCCAGAAAGTCTGCAAAACACTACAATCCCATAGCAGGTGCCAAAAAGAACCTTGGGTAGTATTACATTTAGGGCACATCACTGACCATCCCTAATCTTGCCCAGTCTCACAGAGTCATGTAGGTATGGTGAAGTATGTAGAATTGGATCTGTTGAAATCTAAGATACTTTGTAGCCAAATGTGGGTATTCCCTGGCGAGATCCCACTCCTCATCATCCAAACGACCCAAATCAGTCTCCCAGCGCACACGGAGATGGGAGAGAGGGTCCATGTGAAACTGAGCAAGAAGATAGGAATATGCCAAGAAGACAGTCTTAGTACTACCAAGACCGAGAAGAAAAGTCTCAGTGGGAAATACACTAATCGGTGGGGAGCCTCCAAACTACATCCGCAATGCATGACGAAGTTGGAGGTATCTTTAAAAATAAGAATTGGGCAAGGCAAACTCTTCTTTAAGTTGTTGGAACGATTTCAAGACGCCATTACAGTACACCTGGGACAGGGACACTACAGCGACTGAGGCCCACGCAACCCTTACATCAAAAGAGTTTAATTCCGGGAGCCAATTAGAATGCCAAAGGGGGGTATCCGGATCCAGGTCTCCAAACCCAGCTAACTTTCTAACTGCCCGCCAAATTATCACAGCTTGGAAAACAATAGGAGAAGAATAAGTACACATATTCCCACTCAATAAAACTTGTGGAGGAGTAAAAGCAGGGTAATAACAGTGGATAAACGCAACATGTAGAGAGGAGTCTGCGACCTCCTGGAACCATGCCCTCATGTGTGACAATTGAGCTGCGTAATAGTATAATTGAAAATTGGGGAGTGCCAATCCCCCATCCATTCTGGATCTAGTATGGGTATACAATTGAATTTTTGGCCCCTTACCAGCCCAGACTAAGGAGGAGAGCACACCATTCAACTTTCTAAAAAAAGAAGGGAATATACAGTATATACCAGAGATTGTAAAGGGATGCACAGAAACTTGGATAGCAGCACCATTTTGATCAGATTGACCCTGCCGGACACCGACAAAGGGAGCTTACACCAAGTTTTAGACTTGTGAATAATTTGCTGCATCAACGGTTCTAAATTCAGTGGGACAAACACAGACGGTCATTAGTAACCTGGACACCAAGGTATGTAAACTGACTAGTCCAGTACAGAGGCAATAAAACCTTCGGGACAGCGGGGGGAGAACCCACCATGGGCATGATGTAGGACTTGTCCCAATTAATGCAAAGACCTGAGTATTTGCCAAAATCATTAAAAAATTTCAAGACCAGAGGCATATACAGCGCGTAGTCATGCAAGAATAGGAGGAGATCATCTGCATATAGGGCTACCTTATCGGATCTGGCACATTCACTCAAGCCCCTTATATCTGGATGAGACCTAAGAATACAGGCTAACAGTTCAATGGCCAGCGCAAATAATGTGGGAGAGAGGGGAGAACCAGTGATATATTTAGTTTTATTCTCAATAAAACTTTTTACAATCCAGTGTTAAGTAGTCTGAACTGCCCCCCAAAATGACACCATTTACAGAATTAAGTTACAGCTGTTTATTACAGGCTCAAACATTTAGCTGATTCATCTTTAACAATGGCATTTTATTCACTTGCTAATCCCTACCTCTAATTGGCTCACTTCTTTATTAGATTATTATTATTATTATTATTATTATTATTATTACTACTACCAGTTATTTATATAGCACACACATATTCCGCAGCGCTGTACAGAGAATATTTGCCCATTCACATCAGTCCCTGCCCCAGTGGAGCTTACTAGAGTTCATTTTTGCTGGGAGCCAATTAACATAGCAGTATATTTTTGGATTGTGGGAGGAAACCGGAGTACCCAGAGGAAACCCACGCAAGTACGGGGTGAATATTCAAACTCCACACAGTTAGGGCCATGGTGGGAATCAAACCCATGACCTCAGTACTGTGAGGCAGTAATGCTAACCATTACACCATCCGTACTGCCCATTAGATTGGCCACCTTGTCCAATATTTACCGCCTACTCACCTTTATAACTCTGAGCATGACAACTCTCCCTCTTTATTTACTGTATATTTATTTGTCTTCAAGAATGCAATGACTTTAGGCCTAAAAAGCAAAGATGCCATGGTCTGCATTTCTTATTGGAGGGGGGGTCCAATGTAATGAGCTAACAGTTGTCAGATCAACAGAATGTTGACTTAATTATGCCAGACATCAGAGCCAACATTTTAGAGCTGTGAAAAATGACAATTTTCACACTATTTCTTTTTCCTTTCACACTGTTTAAATCTGCTTATATAAAAGTCATTAAAGCTACTATAAGTCTGTATCTGTATTTAAAAACAAAACAAAAAAACAACATATCTAAATTCACTGGTAATTCCCGTCTACAGCTTTGTTTTTTGTAAACTGTAATTATTCTTAATTAGATTTTAGTTCAAAATAAAGTCATATTTTTCATTTTTATTTGTGTGCAACTATGGCCAGAGAACCTTTGTGCTATTACTTATAACCTCCGGATTGTTTGGTTGTCCTTATTTTGCAGTGAGTAAAGATAGAAAACCTGTATCCAATAAGGTCATCGTGGTGAATACAGCAGAGACTACAGTATCTAAGGAAATATGAATATTGACCAAAGTAGAGAAGGTGACTTACTGTATGTAATTGTTCCATCGTTTATGATAGGACATGACTGATTGTTATACAGTAGCAATATGATATGGAGATAAATGGCAAGTAAAAAGCCATGGTTTCATAATGAAAGGAGTATGGTCCCCCTGCAGATCACAGTGATATAGACTCCTGTCACAATTATGCAGAAAAATTGTGGTACTGAGAACACCTGTATATGTAAGAAGGTCATACATTATGAAATGTTTTTAAAGGATCAATAAGAAATGACCTGAAAGGTTTAAAAAGTAGGACATGATAAGCAAAATTTTTTAAAGAATATAAAGAAGCATTGGTCAGAATGATAAAAGAATGTACTGGCGCTGGTTAATGTTTCTCCAATAATAATAATAAACAACCGTGGATTGATAAAAATAAATGAACAATTTATTAACTAGACAATAAATATGTACTACCACTAGAGATGTGCACCGGAATTTTTTTGTGTTCTGTGTTTTGGTTTTGGATTCGGTTCCGCGCCCATGTTTTGGATTCGGACGCGTTTTGGCAAAACCTCACCGAAAATTTTTTGTCGGATTCGGGTGTGTTTTGGATTCGGGTGTTTTTTTTCAAAAAAACCCTCAAAAATAGCTTAAATCATGGAATTTGGGGGTAATTTTGATCCTATAGTATTATTAACCTCAATAACCACAATTTCCACTCATTTCCAGTCTATTCTGAACACCTCACACTACTATTTTTAGTCCTACAATTTGCACCGAGGTCGCTGGATGACTAAGCAAAGTGACCCAAGAGGGCGGCACAAACACCTGGCCCATCTAGGAGTGGCACTGCAGTGTCAGACAGGAAGGCACTTCAAAAAATTGGCCCCAAACAGCACATGATGCAAAGAAAAATGAAAGAAAAAAGAGGTACAAGATGGAATTGTCCTTGGGCCCTGGGCCCTCCTCACACCCACCCTTATGTTGTATAAACAGGACATGCACACTTTAACGAACCCATCATTTCAGCGACAGGGTCTGCCACACGACTGTGACTGAAATGACTGGTTGGTTTGGGCCCCCACCAAGCAATCAATCTCTCCTTGCACAAACTGGCTCTACAGAGGCAAGATGTCCACCTCATCATCATCCTCCGATTCCTCACCCCTTTCACTGTGTACATCCCCCTCCTCACAGATTATTAATTTGTCCCCACTGGAATCCACCATCTCAGGTCCCTGTGTACTTTGTGGAGGCAATTGCTGCTGGTGAATGTCTCCACAGAGGAATTGATTATAATTCATTTTGATGAACATCATCTTCTCCACATTTTCTGGAAGTAACCTCGTACGCCGATTGCTGACAAGGTGAGCGGCTGCACTAAACACTCTTTCGGAGTACACACTGGAGGGAGGGCAACTTAGGTAAAATAAAGCCAGTTTGTGCAAGGGCCTCCAAATTGCCTCTTTTTCCTGCCAGTATACGTACGGACTGTCTGACGTGCCTACTTGGATGCGGTCACTCATATAATACTCCACCATTCTTTCAATGGTGAGAGAATCATATGAAGTGACAGTAGACGACATGTCAGTAATCGTTGGCAGGTCCTTCAGTCCGGACCAGATGTCAGTACTCGCTCCAGACTGCCCTGCATCACCGCCAGCGGGTGGGCTCGGAATTCTTAGCCTTTTCCTCGCACCCCCAGTTGTGGGAGAATGTGAAGGAGGAGATGTTGACGGGTCACGTTCCGCTTGACTTGACAATTTTCTCACCAGCAGGTCTTTAAACCTCTGCAGACTTGTGTCTGCCGGAAAGAGAGATCCAACGTAGGTTTTAAATCTAGGATCCAGCACAGTGGCCAAAATGTAGTGCTCTGATTTCAACAGATTGACCACCCGTGAATCCTGGTTAAGCGAATTAAGGGCTCCATCCACAAGTCCCACATGTCTAGCGGAATCGCTCTGTTTTAGCTCCTCCTTCAATGTCTCCAGCTTCTTCTGCAAAAGCCTGATGAGGGGAATGACCTGACTCAGGCTGGCAGTGTCTGAACTGACTTCACGTGTGGCAAGTTCAAAGGGTTGCAGAACCTTGCACAACGTTGAAATCATTCTCCACTGCGCTTGAGTCAGGTGCATTCCCCCTCCTTTGCCTATATCGTGGGCAGATGTATAGGCTTGAATGGCCTTTTGCTGCTCCTCCATCCTCTGAAGCATATAGAGGGTTGAATTCCACCTCGTTACCACCTCTTGCTTCAGATGATGGCAGGGCAGGTTCAGGAATGTTTGGTGGTGCTCCAGTCTTCTGTACGCGGTGGCTGAATGCGGAAAGTGGCCCGCAATTCTTCGGGCCACCGACAGCATCTCTTGCACGCCCCTGTCGTTTTTTAAATAATTCTGCACCACCAAATTCAATGTATGTGCAAAACATGGGACGTGCTGGAATTGGCCCAGATGTAATGCACGCACAATATTGCTGGCATTGTCCGATGTCACAAATCCCCAGGAGAGTCCAATTGGGGTAAGCCATTCTGCAATGATCTTCCTCAGTTTCCGTAAGAGGTTGTCAGCTGTGTGCCTCTTCTGGAAAGCGGTGATGCAAAGCGTAGCCTGCCTAGGAATGAGTTGGCGTTTGCGAGATGCTGCTACTGGTGCCTCCGCTGCTGTTCTTGCTGCGGGAGGCAATACATCTACCCAGTGGCCTGTCACAGTCATATAGTCCTGAGTCTGGCCTGCTCCACTTGTCCACATGTCCGTGGTTAAGTGGACATTGGGTACAACTGCATTTTTTAGGACACTGGTGAGTCTTTTTCTGAGGTCTGTGTACATTTTCGGTATCACCTGCCTAGAGAAATGGAACCTAGATGGTATTTGGTACCGGGGACACAGTACCTTAATCAAGTCTCTAGTTGCCTCTGAATTAACGGTGGATACCGGAACCACGTTTCTCACCGCACAGGCTACCAAGGCCTGAGTTATCTGCTTTGCAGCAGGATGACTGCTGTGATATTTCATCTTCCTCGCAAAGGACTGTTGGACAGTCAATTGCTTACTGGAAGTAGTACAAGTGGTCTTCCGACTTCCCCTCTGGAATGACGAACGACTCCCAGCAGCTACAACAGCAGTGCCAGCAGCAGTAGGCGTTACACTCAAGGATGCATCGGAGGAATCCCAGGCAGGAGAGGACTCGTCAGACTAGCCAGTGACATGGCCTGCAGGACTATTGGCTTTCCTGGGTAAGGAGGAAATTGACACTGAGGGAGTTGGTGGTGTGGTTTGTAGGAGCTTGGTTACAAGAGGAAGGGATTTAGTGGTCAGTGGACTGCTTCCACTGTCACCCAAAGTTTTTGAACTTGTCACTGACTTATGATGAATGCGCTGCAGGTGACGTATAAGGGAGGATGTTCCGAGGTGGTTAAAGTCCTTACCCCTACTTATTACAGCTTGACAAAGGCAACACACGGCTTGACACCTGTTGTCCGCATTTGTGTTGAAATAATTCCACACCGAAGAGCTGATTTTTTTTGTATTTTGACCAGGCATGTTAATGGCCATATTCGTCCCACGGACAACAGGTGTCTCCCCGGATGCCTGACTTAAACAAACCACCTCACCATCAGAATCCTCCTTGTCAATTTCCTCCCCAGCGCCAGCAACACCCATATCCTCATCCTGGTGTACTTCAACAGTGACATCTTCAATTTGACTATCAGGAACTGGACTGCGGTTGCTTCTTCCAGCACTTGCAGGGGGCGTGCAAATGGTGGAAGGCGCAAGCTCTTCCTGTCCAGTGTTGGGAAGGTCAGGCATCGCAACCGACACAATTGGACTCTCCTTGGGTATTTGTGATTTAGAAGAACGCACAGTTCTTTGCTGTGCTTTTGCCAGCTTAAGTCTTTTCATTTTACTAGTGAGAGGATGAGTGCTTCCATCCTTATGTGAAGCTGAACCACTAGCCATGAACATAGGCCAGGGCCTCAGCCGTTCCTTGCCACTCCGTGTCGTAAATGGCATATTGGCAAGTTTACGATTCTCCTCAGACGCTTTTAATTTTGATTTTTGGGTCATTTTACTGAACTTTTGTTTTTTGGATTTTACATGCTCTCTACTATGACATTGGGCATCGGCCTTGGCAGATGACGTTGATGGCATTTCATTGTCTCGGCCATGACTAGTGGCAGCAGCTTCAGCACGAGGTGGAAGTGGATCTTGATCTTTCCCTATTTTAACCTCCACATATTTGTTCTCCATTTTTTAATGTGTGGAATTATATGCCAGTAACTATCAATAGCAATGGCCTACTACTATATATACTGCGCACAACTGAAATGCACCACAGGTATGGATGGATAGTATACTTGACGACACAGAGGTAGGTAAAGCAGTGGCCTTCCGTACCGTACTGCTATATATACTGGTGGTCACTGTCAGCAATCTGCAAAACTAAAATGCATCACAGGTATAGAATGTAGATGGATAGTATACTTAATGACGACACAGAGGTAGGTACAGCAGTGGCCTTCTGTACCGTACTGCTATATATAGTATACTGGTGGTCACTGTGTCAGCAAACTGCAAAACTAAAATGCACCACAGGTATAGAATGTAGATGGATAGTATACTTAATGACGACACAGAGGTAGGTACAGCAGTGGCCTTCCGTACCGTACTGCTATATATAGTATACTGGTGGTCACTGTGTCAGCAAACTGCAAAACTAAAATGCACCACAGGTATAGAATGTAGATGGATAGTATACTTAATGACGACACAGAGGTAGGTACAGCAGTGGCCTTCCGTACCGTACTGCTATATATAGTATACTGGTGGTCACTGTGTCAGCAAACTGCAAAACTAAAATGCACCACAGGTATAGAATGTAGATGGATAGTATACTTAATGACGACACAGAGGTAGGTACAGCAGTGGCCTTCCGTACCGTACTACTATATATAGTATACTGGTGGTCACTGTGTCAGCAAACTGCAAAACTAAAATGCACCACAGGTATAGAATGTAGATGGATAGTATACTTAATGACGACACAGAGGTAGGTACAGCAGTGGCCTTCCGTACCGTACTGCTAAATATAGTATACTGGTGGTCACTGTGTCAGCAAACTGCAAAACTAAAATGCACCACAGGTATAGAATGTAGATGGATAGTATACTTAATGACGACACAGAGGTAGGTACAGCAGTGGCCTTCCGTACCGTACTGCTATATATACTGGTGGTTACTGTGTCAGCAAACTGCACAACTGAAATGCACCACAGGTATAGAATCTAGATGGATAGTATACTTAATGACGACACAGAGGTAGGTACAGCAGTGGCCTACTGTACCGTAATGCTATATATTATATACTGGTGGTCACTGGTCAGCAAAACTCTGCACTGTGCTCCTCCTATATAATATTATACTGGTGGTCCCCAGTCCCCACAATAAGGCAGCACACTGAGCACAGATATGCAGTGTTTTTCAGGCAGACAATGTATACTGGTGGTCACTGTCAGCAAAACTCTGCACTGTACCCCTGCTATATAATACAGCTGCTCCCCAGTCCCCACAATTAAGCAGTGTGAGCACAGATATATGCAGCACACTGAGCACAGATATGGAGCATTTTTTTCAGGCAGAGAACGGATAACTGGTGGTCACTGATCAGCAAAACTCTGCACTGTACTCCTCCTATATTATACAGCTGCTCCCTAGCCCTCCCCACAATTAAGCAATAGTGCACAATCAAATTCAACAATAACGGAGAGGACGCCAGCCACGTCCTCTCCCTAACATTTCCAATGCACGAGTGAAAATGGCGGCGACGCGCGGCTGCTTATATAGAATCCGAATCTCGCGAGAATCCGACAGCGGGATGATGACGTTCGGGCGCGCTCGGGTTAACCGAGCCATATGGGAGAATTGGAGTATGGCTCGGACCCGTGTAAAAAGGGTGAAGTCCGGGGGGGTTCAGTTTCCGAGAAACCGAACCCGCTCATCACTAGTTGATATACAGTATAGTAAGGTGCCTAATAAATCCATGCTATTTTCCTTCAGATATTGGATCTATGCTGGCAGCAGTGTGGTCAGAGAGACTCCTACAATATCTTTATATCTGTTGCGATTGTCCAATACTTCATTTGTTTGGTAAACTATGTTTTGTCTATCATTACAAATATAACATAGGTTTAACTCCTTGAAGACTATCATGTATACCAAATATCATTAATCCTTTAAAAAAATGTATTCAACATATTTGTAATATGTATAAAAGAAAGTAGTGTTCACTCAAATAGGCACTATTTCAAGTAACATGTACAATTGAAAAACACCAGTGAGAAGAAGGGAAACCATCAACCTCAGGGTATTTGTAGTACAGAGTCTTACTCTGAAAATTTTGAGTTCTCAAATCAGTTCGTATAAACAGGTTTCCAGTTCCACCTTTAGGCTTCCTTATTACTTTCCAATGAAGGCCGGCAGAATAAATTAAAAATCTCCTCCAATCAAACTCCTCCTCCATTTATTACTCAGAACGATTTTTCAAACAGAGAGAAAGGAGAGATAATTGTGTAATACCTTTTGATAAAGGGTAGAAAGTTTAATTCATACATTGCACTCACATTTAAAATAATCATACATTTAAAATCTACATCATCACACTCTCACCAAGAAGGGTGTGATATTCTTGATTATATCATTGATCTTCCAACATCTCACATACTCTTGAACTAAATGACCCTTTCTTACTATCCTTCCCTTACCCCTTCCCTTTCCCCACTTATCTCTCAGCCATAAACTGGCACCACATTACCTGATTATTGTTTTCACTTGCTCATTAGTTGGTGATAAGAACAAAAGTTGGTTAATTTATGTTAGCAACTGATAACAATCTGTTTGCTCCCAACACCATGAATTTGCTGAAAATGGTCAGTTAGTAGTTTAGTCAACCCATCTGAATGATAATCATTTCAGTGTAGGGGAAAACATTCCCCAAACTTAACGATTTTAATAGAAGTAAATGGACATTATATTGTATTCCTATTTCTGCCTACACTGGCTAGTACATCACAGCATCACCTTTTAGCTCTGTACAAAACTTTTTTGTTATTCCTAATGCACACTGAGTGAAAAATAATACTACATAATCAGATAATACGGAGATCTTAGTTGCGTATATCTGCAGATATAGGGTTAAGCCCCCAGGCCAATCGGCAAGGCGTCTCTGTCACTTTTTTCTTACACAGAATTACCCCTTCCTTTTAGCACCTGAGTGACATCACAATATGATTTAGCAGCTTGCCAATATATGTGCTCTGTACAAAACCCAAACTGTTGTGCCACATTTGCTATTTCATTTTAGAGGACAGAACGTGTATCATCTAGGGATGAGCGGGTTCGGTTCTAACCCTACTAAACTTCATGTCCCGAGCCCAGACCCGAGCCCGGCATGGAACTTCCCGCCAGACTCAGAAAGCAGAACGAGGCAAAACGTCATCATCCCGCTGTTGGATTCTCGTGGGGATTGGATTCCATATAAGAAGCCGCGCGTCGCCGACATTTTCACTTCGGAATTGGAGAGTGTAGCTTGAGGACGTGTACCCGTCCTCAGTGTCTGTGCGGGAAAGTGGAGTGGTGATTCCAGTGCTGTCTTGTGCTGCTCAGTCCAGTGTAGTGTCTTGTGCTGCATCAGTCCAGTCACAGCGGTGGTGTCCTCTGCTGCCATATGTCCAGTGCTGCTGTATAAGTCCAGTCCATTGCAGTGGTACTGTGTTGTCCTGCATCATTCCAGTGTTGGTGTCCCTGTGCAACCGTATATATACAGTGATACTGCGGTATATGTCCAGTGATACTGCCGTATAAGTCCAGTGATATTTCCGTATAAATTCAGTTCAGTGGCACTGCTGCATAAATCCAGTGATACTGCCGTATATATGTCCAGTAGTACGGACTTATACTTACAGTGATACTGTCGTATATGTCCTGTGGTACTGCCTTAAAATTCCAGTGATACGGCCGTATATGTCCAGTGGTACTGCCTATAATTCCTATGATACTGCCGTATATGTCCAGTGGTACTGCCATGTAATTCCAGTGATACTGCCGTATATGTCCAGTGGTACTGCCATATATATCCAGTGGTACTGCCATATAAATCCAGTCAGTAGTACTACGGTATAAGTCCAGTGGTACTGCCATATAAATCTAGTTCAGTGGTACTGCCGTATATGTCCAGTCCAGTGATACTGCCATATGAGTCCAGTGGTAATGCTATATAAGTCCAGTGTTACTGCTGAATAAGTCCAGTGGAACTGCCATATAAATCCAGTCCAGTGAAACTACCGTGTAAGTTCAGTGATACTGCCGTATATATCCAGGTGTACTTCCGTATAAATCCAGTGATACTGCTGTATTATGTCCAGTGGTACTGCCATATAATTACAGTGATACTTCCATATATGTCCAGTGCTACTGCCATACAAATCCAGTCCAGTGATACTGCCATATAAGTCCAGTGTTACTGCCGTATATGTCCAGTGGTACTGGCGTATAAATCCAGTGATACTGCCATTTATGTCCAGTGATACTGCCGTATAATTCCAGTGATACTGCTGTATATGTCCAGTGGTACTGCCATATAATTCCAGTGATACTTCCGTATATATGTCCAGTGGTACTGCCATATAATTCCAGTGATATTGCCGTATAAATCCAGTGGTACTGCCATATAATTCCAGTAATACTGCCATGAATGTCCAGTGGTACTGCAGTATAAATCCAGTGGAACTACCGTATAAATCCAGTCCAGTGTTACTGCCGTATATGTCCAGTGGTACAACCGTATAAGTCAAGTGATACTGCCGTATAAGTCCAGTGGTACTGCTGTATAAATCCACTCCATTGGTACTGCCGTATAAGTATAGTAGTACTGCCATATAAGTCCAGTGGTACTTTCGTTTAAGTTCAGTGGTACTGCCGTATCAATCCAGTCCAATGGTACTGCCACATAAGTTCAGTAGACCTGCCATATAAATCCGGTCCAGTGATACTGCCATATAAGTCCAGTGATATTGCCATATAAATCCAGTCCAGTGGCACTGCCATATAATTCCAGTGACACTGCCATATAAGTCCAGTGGAACTTCCATATAAATCCAGTCCAGTGATGCTGCCGTATATGTCCAGTGGTGCTGCCGTTTAAGTTCAGTTTTGCTGTCCTGTGCTGTATATTATTTACTCCCAATAATGGGGTTATTAATATTTAATCAAAACAACTTTCACAGGGTTTGCCCTGTGTGGTGTAGAGGTACGCTCTCCTGTACCATATATTGTTATATAACTCCATAAATATAATGGAGAACAAAAATTTAGAGGATAAAATATGGAAAGATCAAGAACCACTTCCTCCTAGTGCTGAAGCTGCTGACACTAGTCATGACATAGACGATGAATTGCCATCAATGTTGTCTGTCAAGGCCGATGTCCAATGTCATAGTAGAGGGCATGTAAAATCCAAAAAGCCAAAGTTCATCAAAATTCAAGAAAAATATTAAGTGTTAAGCTGGCAAAAGCACAGCAAAGAACTGTGAGTTCTAAAATGGTATCACAAATACCCAAGGAGAGTCCAAGTGTGTCGGCGGTTGCGATGCCTGACCTTCCCAACACTGGACGGGAAAAGGTGGCTCCTTCCACCATTTGCACGCCCTCTGCAAGTGCTGGAAGGACACCCACAGCCCAGTTTCTGATATTCAAGAAGAAGATGTCACTGTTGAAGTACACCAGGATGAGGAAATGGTTGATGCTGGCGCTGAGGAGGAAGTTGACGAGGAGGATTCTGATGGTGATGTGGTTTGTTTAAATCAGGCACCAGGGAAGACAGTTGTTGTCCGTGGGATGAGAAAGCTTTTAGTGTGGAATTATTAATTCACAAATCCGGACAACAGGTATCAAGCCATTTGTTGCCTCTGTCAATCTGTAATAAGTAGGGGTAATGATGTTAACCACCTAGGAACATCCTCCCTTATATGTCACCAGAAGTCAATGTCAACTTCAGAAACTTTGGGTAAGAGCATAAGCAGTCCACTGACACCTAAATCCCTTCTTCCTCTTGTACCCAAGCTCCTGTAAGCCACACCACCAACTCCCTTAATGTCTATTTCCTCCTCAGGAACATCAGTAGGCCTGCATGCTATGTCACTGGCATGACTGACAAGTCCTCTCCTAACCGGGATTCCTCTGAAGGAAGGCTGCTGCCGCTGCTGTTGGGTGTCGATCGTCTTCCCAGAGGGGTAGTCGGAATACCACTTGTACTACTTCAACTAAGCATTTGACTCTCCAACAGTCCTTTGCGAAGAAGATGAAATATGACAGCAATCATCCTGTTGCAAAGCGGATAAATAAAGCCTTGACAGCTATGTTGGTGTTAGATGTGCATCCAGTATCTGACATTGGTGCAGTGAGATTTAGACAATTGATGGAGGTAGTGTGTCCCCAGTACCAAATCCCATCTAGATTCCACTTCACTAGGAAAGTGATTCCTGGACTGTACAGGGACATTAAGAAAAGTCTCCCCATTGTCCTGAAAAATTCGGTTGCACCCAGTAGACAAGTGGAGCAGGGCAAACTAAGGACTACATGACTGTGACAACCCACTGGGTAGATATATTGCCTCCCGCAGCAACAGTAGCGGCACCAGTAGCAGCATCTCACAAATGACAGGTCATTCCTAGGCAGGCTACACTGTGTATGACTGGTGTCCATAAGAGGCACACCGCTGACAACCTCTTCCGGAAACTGAGGTACATCATCACAGAATGGGTTACCCCAATTAGACTCTCCTGGGGATTTGTGAGATCGGACAACGCCACCAATATTGTGCATTCATTACATCTGGGCAAATTCCAGCACATCCCATGTTTTGCACATACAATTAATTTGGTGGTGCAGAATTGACAGGGGTGTGCAGGAGATGCTGTCGGTGGCCCGAAAAATTGCGGGCCACTTTCGGCATTTAGCCACTGCGTGCCGAAGACTGGAGCACCATCAAGAACCTGCACTGCAATCACCTGATGCAAGAGGTGGTAACGAGGTAGAATTCAACACGATATGCTTCAGAGGATGGAGGAGCAGCAAAAGGCCATTCAAGCCTATACATCCACCTACTATATAGGCAAATGAGGGGGAATGCACCTTAATCAAGCACAATGGAGAATGATTTCCATCTTGTGCAAGGTTCTCCAACCCTTTGAATTTGCTACACATGAGGGGGGTCATTTCGAGTTGTTCGCTCGTTGCCGTTTTTAGCAGAGTTGCGATCAGGCAAAAAAACGACAGTTCTGCGCATGCATATGGGCCGCAGGGCGCACGCGCTAAGTAATTTCACACAAAACTATGCAATTTTACACAGGGCCTAGCGACGCTTTTCAGTCACTCTGCTGATCGGTGAGAGACTGACAGGAAGTGGGTGTTTCTGGGCGGAAACTGAGCGTTTTCCGGGAGTGTGCTAAAACACGCAGGTGTGCCAGGCGAAAACGCAGGAGTAGCTGGGGAAACGGGGGAGTGGCTGGCCGAACGCAGGGCGTGTTTGTGACATCAAACCAGAAACCAAACAGTCTGCAGTGATCGCAATCTAGGAGTAGGTCTGGAGCTACTCGGAAACTGCAGGGAAATATTTAATAGCAGAACTGCTAATCTTTCATTAGCAATTCTGCTAAGCTAAGATACACTCCCAGAGGGTGGAGGCCTAGCATGTGCATTGCTGCTAAAAGCAGCTAGCGAGCGAACAACTCGGAATGAGGGCCAAAGTCAGTTCAGACACTTCCAGCTTGAGACAGGTCATTCCCCTCATCAGGATTTTGCAGAAGCAGCTGGAGAATTTGAAGGATGGGCCAAGACGGAGCGATTCCACTAAGTATGTGGGACTTGTGGATGGAGCCCTTCATTCGCTTTGCCAGGATTCAAGGGTGGTCAATCTGGTATGGGTCGTTGGGTCAACAGTCATTAGGTCGAACATTAAAGGTCGACATGAGCATTAGGTCGACATGTACTAGTTCAACATGGGCATTAGGTCGACATGTACTAGGTAGACAGGTGAAAAGGTTGACATGAGTTTTTGGATTTATTTTGGTGTTGTTTTCTTCGTAAAGAGACGGGGAACCCCAATTAGTGCACCGTGTCTCCTCGCATGGCTCGCTTTGCTCACCATGCTTCGGGCAAGGTTTCTCTCTCTGCTACCATTGGGCTCGGCACTGGTTACTGTTCCCAAATGTAGTCCAAGTGGATCGTAAAGTATGAAAAAGTCCAAAAAGTAAAAAAATATATGAAAAACTGATGTCGACCTTTTGACCTGTCAACCCAGTACATGTTGACTTAATGATCATGTCAACCTTCAGTGGTCGACCTAATGACTGTCGACTTACGTTGAGTTGACCTAGCGACCATATCCGGTCAATGTGTTGAAATCAGAGCACTACATTTTGGTCACCATGCTCGATCCTACTGAAGGTTTAAAGCTTACGTTGTATCTCTCTTTCCGGCAGACACAAGTCTGCAGAGGTTCAAAGACCTTCTGGTGAGACAGCTGTCAACTCAAGCGGAACGTGACCCATCAACACCTCCTCCTTCATTTTCTTCTGCAACTGGGGCTGCAAGGAAAAGGATAACATTTCTGAGCCTAACTGCTGGCGGTGATGCAGGGCAGTCAGGAGCAAGTACTGACATCTGCTCCAGACTAAAGGACCTGCCAACGATCACTGACATGTCTACTGTCACTGCATATGATGCTGTCACCATTGAAAGAATGGTGGAGGATTATATTGGTGACAGCATCCAAGTAGGCATGTCAGACAATCCGCATGTATACTGGCAGGAAAATTAGGCAATTTGAAGGCCCTTGCACAAACTGGCTTTATTTTACCTAAGTTGCACCCCCTCCAGTGTGTACTCTGAAAGAGTGTTTAGTGCAGCCGGTCACCTTGTCAGTGATCGGCGTAGGAGGTTACTTCCAGAAAATGTGGAGAAGATGATGTTCATCAAAATTAATTATAAATTCCTCCAGGAAGACATTTACCAGCAATTGCCTCCAGAAAGTACACAGGAACCTGTGATGGTGGTTTCCAGTGGGGACGAATTAATAATCTGTGAGGAGGAGGAGTATGTACATGCTGAAAGGGGTGAGGAATCGGACGATGAGGATGACATCTTGCCTCTTTATAGCTAGTTTGTGCAAGGAGAGATGAATTGCTTCTTTTTTGGTGGGGGGATTAATTGCTTTTTTTGTGGGGGCCAAAACAACCAATCATTTCAGCCACAGTTGCAGCAGACCCTATCGCTGAAATGATTGGTTTGTAAAAGTGTGCATGTCCTGTTTATACAAAATAAGGGTGGGTGGGAGGCCCAAGGACAATTCCATCTTGCACCTCTTATTTTTGCTTTGCATCATGTGCTATTTAGGGCCTAGTTTTTAAAAGTGCCATCCTGTCTGACACTGCAGTGCCACACCTAGATGGGCCAGGTGTTTGTGCCGCACACTTGTGTCACTTAGCTTAGTCACCCAGCGACCTCAGTGCACCTCCTTTTTTTTTTGCATGATGTGCCCTTTGGGGCCTAGTTTTTAAAAGTGCCATCCTGTCTGACACTGCATTGCCACTGCTAGATGGGGCAGGTGTTTGTGCCGTCAAATTGGGTCGCTTAGCTTAGTCACCCAGCGACCTTGGTGAATCTCTTTTTTTTCTTTGCATTATGTGCTCTTTGGGGCCTAGTGTTTAAAACTGCCATCCTGTCCGACACTGCAGTGCCACTCCTAGATGGGCCAGGTGTTTGTGCCACCCACTTGGGTCGCTTAGCTTAGTCATCCAGCGACCTCAGTGAAATATCACAGCAGTCAATCTTCTGCAAAGCGGATAACTCAGGCCTTGGCAGCTGTGTTGGTGTTAAACGTGTGTCCGGTATCCACCGTTAATTCACAGGGCATTAGAGAATTTCTTGAGGTAGTGTGTCCCCGGTACCAAATACCATCTAGGTTCCACTTCTCTAGGCAGGTGATACCGAGAATGTACACAGACGTCAGAAAAGAGTCACCAGTGTCCTAAAAAATGCAGTTGTACCCAATGTCCACTTAACCACGGACATGTGGACAAGTGGAGCAGGGCAGACTCAGGACTATATGACTGTGACAGCCCACTGAGTAGATGTATAGCCTCCCGCAGTAAGAACAGCAGAGGCAGCACCTGTAGCAGCATCTCGCAAACGCCAACTCGTTCCTAGGCAGGCTACGCTTTGTATCACCGCTTTCCAGAAGAGGCACACAGCTGAAAACCTCTTACAGAAACTGAGGAACATCATTGCAGAATGGCTTACCCCAATTGGACTCTCCTGGTGATTTGTGATATCGGACAACGCCACCAATATTGTGCGTGCATTACATGTGGGCAAATTCCAGCACGTCCCATGTTTTGCACATACATTGAATTTGGAGGTGCAGAATTTTTTAAAAAACGACAAGGGCGTGCAAGAGTTGCTGCGGTGGCCCGAAGAATTGCGGGCCACTTTCGGCATTTAGCCACCGCATGCCGAAGACTGGAGCACCAGCAGACACCCCTGAACCTGCCCCGCCATCATCTGAAGCAAGAGGTGGTAACGAGGTGGAATTCAACCCTCTATATGCTTCAGAGGATGGAGGAGCAGCAAAAGGCCATTCAAGCCAATACATCTGCCTACGATATAGGCAAAGGAGGGGGAATGCACCTGACTCAAGCGCAGTGGAGAATGATTTCAACATTGTGCAAGGTTCTGCAACCCTTTGAACTTGCCACACGAGAAGTCAGTTCAGACACTGCCAGCCTGAGTCAGGTCATTCCCCTCATCAGGCTTTTGCAGAAGCAACAAACACAGTATTCCTGGTGCTGCAATTGTCGGTTTTGAAAGCAGCTCTCTCAGGGGTAACAGGTCATTTACCCCAAAATAGACCAAAATAAATACAATATGAGAGTGCGCTTTTCAAATCCAATGTAGATTTTATTAATTTTAAAAAATTATTGTATACACACAATTATATATAATCTGCCGGCCGGCTGCATAAAAAGCTTATTTCAATTAGATATAAAAGATATTTATATATAATTTGTTAAAACTTAATTTCAATAACAATCCTAAATGCTTATATTCTCATTGTGCTGAGTTTTTATCCAAATACTACAATCACTTTTCCCAAGTCACTCTGCCCAAGTCCATATATTTATAAGAACATTTAGCAACTTATTGCACCAGTTGTAATTGATAGCAATCTGTTGAGCAAGGCCATACAAATTGAAGCCAAGCAAGTGGTTAGTAACAATGTAAACCACAGCCTTTCTCACGGCTGAGCAGTTCCATTTAGGCAGTTCATAAATTGATTTTGTTATAGCTGTAACTGATTAGAAATAAAATGTATCAATTTAAGATTTGTATACCATACAGGATGTCTCTGTTGTCCACCTTGTATACATGCATACGGCGTCCCTCCTGGTTAGTGTTTCTCGTCACTGTCCGTTTTCTCTGGAGGGGAATCAATTTGTATATCACTCGCCGCTCTTATCCTCCCGGCACTTAGCCGCACGGCTGGTATTTTTCCTCGTCAGCCTTACTGGAGGTTCGTGGACTGATGTCGGGCAAAGAAGGCACACGCTTCCCCTCGCCTTCGGGGTGTTTGCGTTCGCCGACCAGCTGATGTGCAAAGTGCTGCTGTCTGTGTGAGAGTATGTGACAGACGCGTTTCCCCGCCTACTCAAGAGCATCGGCGGCTTCCTCAGTGACACTGAGGAAGCCGCCGATGCTCTTGAGTAGGCGGGGAAACGCGTCTGTCACATACTCTCACACAGACAGCAGCACTTTGCACATCAGCTGGTCGGCGAACGCAAACACCCCGAAGGCGAGGTGAAGCGTGTGCCTTCTTTGCCCGACATCAGTCCACGAACCTCCAGTAAGGCTGACGAGGAAAAATACCAGCCGTGCGGCTAAGTGCCGGGAGGATAAGAGCGGCGAGTGATATACAAATTGATTCCCCTCCAGAGAAAACGGACAGTGACGAGAAACACTAACCAGGAGGGACGCCGTATGCATGTATACAAGGTGGACAACAGAGACATCCTGTATGGTATACAAATCTTAAATTGATACATTTTATTTCTAATCAGTTACAGCTGTAACAAAATCAATTTATGAACTGCCTAAATGGAACTGCTCAGCCGTGAGAAAGGCTGTGGTTTACATTGTTACTAACCACTTGCTTGGCTTCAATTTGTATGGCCTTGCTCAACAGATTGCTATCAATTACAACTGGTGCAATAAGTTGCTAAATGTTCTTATAAATATATGGACTTGGGCAGAGTGACTTGGGAAAAGTGATTGCAGTATTTGGATAAAAACTCAGCACAATGAGAATATAAGCATTTAGGATTGTTATTGAAATTAAGTTTTAACAAATTATATATAAATATCTTTTATATCTAATTGAAATAAGCTTTTTATGCAGCCGGCCGGCAGATTATATATAATTGTGTGTATACAATAATTTTTTAAAATTAATAAAATCTACATTGGATTTGAAAAGCGTACTCTCATATTGTATTTCTTTTGCAGAAGCAGCTGGAGAGATTGAAGGAGGAGCTAAAGCAGAGCGATTCCGCTAGGCATGTGGGACTTGTGGATGGAGCTCTTTATTCGCTTTACCAGGATTCACGGGTGGTCAATCTGTTGAAATCAGAGCACTACATTTTGGCCACCGTGCTCGATTCTAGGTTTAAAGCCTACGTTGTATCTCTCTTTCCGGCAGACACAAGTCTGCAGATGTTCAAAGACCTGCTGGTGAAACACTTGTCAAGTCAAGCGGAACGTGAGGGGGATGTACACAGTGAAAGGGGTGATGAATCGGACGATGAGGAGGAGGTGGACATCTTGCCTCCGTAGAGCCAGTTTGTGCAAGGAGAGATTGATTGCTTCTTTTTTGGTGGGGACCCAAACCAACCAGTCATTTCAGACACAGTCGTGTGGCAGACCCTGTCACTGAAATTATGGGTTTGTTAAAGTGTGCATGTCCTTTTTATACAACATAAGGGTGGGTGGGTGGACCCAAGTACAATTCCATCTTGCACCTTTTTTTTTATTTATCTCTGCATCATTTGATGTTTGGGCCATCCTGTCTGACATTGCAGTGCCACTCCTAGATGGGCCAGGTGTTTGTGCCGCCCACTTGGGTCGCTTAGCTTAGTTATCCAGCAACCTTGGTGCAAATTTTAGGACTAAAAATAGTATTGTGAGGTGTTCAGAATAGACTGGAAATGAGTGGAAATTATGGTTATTGAGGTTAATAATACTATGGGATCAAAATTACCCCCAAATTCTATGATTTAAGCTGTTTTTGAGTTGTTGTTTTTTTAAACACCCGAATCCAAAACACACCCGAATCCGAAAAAAAAATTTCAGGGAGGTTTTGCCAAAATGCGTCCGAATCCAAAACACGGCGCAGAACCAAATCCAAAACCCGAAAAATTTCCGATGCACATCTCTTGTTCAGATAGATTGGAAATGAGTGGAAATTAATGCTATTGAGGTTAATAATACCTTAGGTTCAAAATTACCCCCAAATTCTGTGATTTTAGCAGGTGTATGTTTTTTTTCAAAAATCATCCAGATCCAAAACCCAAAAGGGTGGTTTTGGCAAAACCAATCCAGATCCAAAACACGAGCGAGGAACCAGATACAAAACCAAAACACAAAAAGTGCCTGCCGCACATCTCTAGTATCATCTTTTGGGTCAGGCGCTGGTCAGTTCTCTCCTTTGCCACCTTATTCATCTTCCTGATAAGCATGGAGCACTTTAATATTTTATTGATGTCAGCACTTGGTAGG
The DNA here is from genome assembly GCF_028390025.1 of Pseudophryne corroboree. Lineage (NCBI taxonomy): Eukaryota > Metazoa > Chordata > Amphibia > Anura > Myobatrachidae > Pseudophryne > Pseudophryne corroboree. The sequence continues at coordinate 373,340,612 of NC_086445.1, read as the reverse complement.
TTCACCACGTGTAGTGATTAATGCAGAAACCCTTTTTGGCAAACTGTCCAAAAGTTCCTGGACAACAGCAGGCGGTATGTTTTTCCATAGTACAGTGACCAACTGTGATACTGAAGAAGGTTGAGTCGGTCTAGAATGCACCTGTCTCTCCAATTCATCTCAAAGGTTTTTAATGGGATTAAGATCTGGACTCTAAGGTGGCCAGTTTATCCTGGTTACCGAATTTTCTATATACCAGTCCAGTGTCGCCATGGAAACATGACAGCCTATGATGATCCCCTTTTCAAACTTGGTTAGCTCTTTCCAGCAAGCCATTTCATTAATGAACTACTCAGTACTCCACTACCCATTTTATAGCTTGTGCTATGGTGGGGTGGGGTGGGGTGGGGTGGCGTGGGGGTGGGGTGGGGGTGGCGGTGGTGTGGGGGAATATCCAGTGACTTTTGTCTACAATTTGATCTTCTGTCTCTGGGTTTCCAGTTTTAGTTTTCCTTTAATCCATCACATTTCTCCTTCTGTTTTCTAAATGTGGCCCTCATTCCGAGTTGATCGGTCGCAATGCGAATGTAGCAGAGTTACACACGCTAAGCCGCCGCCTACTGGGAGTGTATCTTAGCTTCTTAAAAGTGCGACCGAAGTAATCGCAATATTGCGATCACAAACCTCGTAGCAGTTTTGGAGTAGCTTCAGACTTACTCTGCCTGTGCGATCAGTTCAGTGCTTGTCGTTCCTGGTTGACGTCACAAACACACCCAGCGTTCGCCCAGGCACTCCCACCGTTTCTCCGGCCACTCCTGCGTTTTTTCCGGAAACGGTAGCGTTTTCAGCCACACGCCCCTGAAACGCCGTGTTTCCGCCCAGTAACACCCATTTCCTGTCAATCACATTACGATCGCCGGAGCGATGAAAAAGCCGTGAGTAAAATTACTTTCTACATAGCAAAGTTACTTGGCGCAGTCGCAGTGCGAACATTGCGCATGCGTACTAAGCGGATTTTCATTGCGATGCGATGAAAAATACCGAGCGAACAACTCGGAATGAGGGCCTGTATTTTTTTCTCTAATACTATGTTACAAAAAATGCTACTATTAGCGTTATTTGGAACCTGTGCAGTATATCGGATTTTACTTTTTAAAAATCTTGCTTTACATAGATCATTTTCATTTTTTGCTGTTTTAATGTTACTTTGATTCCAAAAAAATACAAACTGAAAAACAAAAGGGCAAATAGATTCAAGGTGCTCAGTTCCCTAATAAAAACATTGCGTTTGTACAAATCTATTATTGGCCTATCTTGCATACAGGTGCAAGGTTAATGCTGACTGAATAGGGGGCAGAAACTTTGAAGAACTGTTTTGCCAGTTTGGGCACTCACTAGCAGCAATCAGTTTCTGAGAAACCTGTTTTACATTTATCCTTCTTTCTATTATATACTGTATGTTCATAAAGGATCTGCTTTTCCTGATTTTAGTAAATTAGTATCAGGAGTTAAAATGTATATTAGCAAGAATACCTGTGCTTGGCTACGGAAATTAAAATATTTCCATGCGTATAACTTTAATTTTGAAGGACTTCCTGGTAAACTAATTAGACTTACAACATGCTCCACCCGCCAATGCCAATCTTTGTCAGGCCGTACCTCCAGGCGAGCCTTCCCTGTATTGATGCTGTCAAAAGGCTGGTGCTGAGGAGAATAATCTGCCTCTTTCTCTGCCCCTTCCCACCTCTGATGTTGCCCTGCTCAGTGCGGTAAATATTGGGACGACAGGCCAAGCTCCGCCCACTGTATGGTAAATATGCAAGGTTTGCAGGGATAGCCTGACTCTATTGTAAAGGACCCTAGGTCTCCTTGCTTAGCTTCTTACTCTCCTTAGGGCTCCTAATTTGAAGTAAAAAGGTAAAGATTTTCGCAAAACATTTAAGGTCACTGGGAGAGCTGTCGGTACCCTTTACACAGCAGATAAGCAGTTGCTGACTATCAAGCTTTTCCTTTAATGCATTTGAGAGTCAAAATATCTATCTCTCTTTTCCACCTATTGCTGTCTGAGAGGTTCGACAGGTTAACCTCTGATAAATGAGACACTATACTCTCCTGATTACAAATAGGTTGGGTAAGTACTTATATGGGAAATATAGTATATATATATATATATATATATATATGTTATGATTCCAGCACTCAGGTCTGAGGAGATCTTATTGCGAAGACCGGAGCACTGGAACGAGATGCTGGGAAAGGGAACGGGAATGGAAAATAGCCCCTTGCGCCCTAACTCCGTTGTCTCACCCGTGCTGTCAGAAATCCCCTGCGAGACTATGGTTGCTTGAGCCCTTGGCAGCCGCGTTTGAAGGGCGGATTATGTCTGCCCAACTCCGATGCCCCCTCGTCTTAGTGAGAGACAAAGGGAAATCCGAGACAGGGAGATAACAAGGGGCCCTCTGACTAAACAACCAGGCCAGGGGCTACAAGCTAACTCAAAACTAGAATATGTGCGGAAAAACCGCCAGAGAAAAGGACAACCAAAATAGCCACTTGTCCACTTCTCCTACCCGGCACCGCCGAGTTCCAGAGAGGACTTGTGGAAGCGGAACCCTCCGCAAATGCTCTGACAACAGAAGATATAAAGATAAAGTGGCTGAGCCGCAACACACGGCAGAGCCGCAACTCACGAAACACCACTCGATGTTAAACGGTGATCAGTCAGGACTCCAGGGAACAAAACGACTTCCTGGGATGAGATGACAACTCCCTAATACTGGACTTCTGAGGACAGGAATGACCGGATACAGCAGGACTGGAAACAGACTCTCAGCAAAACCAAAGCAGCATGCAGGAAGCTATTACCGGCGTCTGTGAGAAGCCCTGGGAAGATACTTAACAGGGAGTCCTCCAATCAGCTGCTTAGAGCCTGATTGGAATAAATGCCGTGCAGCTGCCTTGCTGCACGGCCGGAGGACAGGTGTATGTGTTAGTTCATTAAGCCCAGCAACGGGGAACGCGGTCCGCCAGTGGCGTCCCCGTTGCTAGGGTCCATGCTGCTCAGCGCGCCCGGCGTCTAGCGTTGCTAGGGAGCCGGCGGCTGAACGCGCACAGCGTCCCTAGTTGCTAGGCGCCGGGCCGCGCGGACAAGCGGACCCCGGCACCTAACCGTACCCCCCCCCCCTTGAGGAGGGGTCAAGGAACCCCTAAAGCCTGGTTTCTGAGGAAATTCCCGAAAAAATGCCCTCTTGAGCCTAGGGGCATGAAGATCCTTATCCAGGACCCAAGACCTTTCCTCCGGACCATAGCCTTTCCAGTGAACTAAAAAATAAAGCCAACCCCTGGGATAATTTGGAATCGAGAACCTTCTCTACCAAGAACTCCTGCTGTCCCTGTACATCCACTGGAGATCTACCCTGAGAGATCCTCCGAGGAAACCTACTGGAAGAAACGTATTGTTTCAACAGGGAACAATGAAACGTATTTCCAATCCTGAGAGATCTTGGTAAACGTAGCCGAAAGGCAACTGGGTTGACTCTTTTAATAATAAGAAATGGCCCAATAAATTTGGGTCCCAGTCTAGCCGAGGATTGTCGAAGCCTGATGTTGCGAGTCGACAACCACACTCTATCTCCCACCTTAAAAGTGCAAGGACGTAGGAGCCTGACGGAAAATTTCTTCTCTTGAAAGGCCGCTTTTCCGAGAGCGAGGTGCACTTTTTTCCAAATTGCTCTGAGATGGGAGGTCAATGCCAGCGAGGAGACCGGAAAATGATGAAAAAAAGAATTAGCTCTGGGGTGATAACCAAAAACTGAAAAGAATGGAGTCTCTTTAGTGGAGGAATGACAGGAATTATTGTAAGCAAATTCAGCCAAAGGAAGAAACTCGGACCAATCATTCTGGAGCTTGGCCGAATACAAGCGCAGATATTGTTTCAATGACTGGTTAACTCGTTCGGTTTGCCCGTTGGATTGTGGGTGATAACCGGATGTTAATGACAGTTTCATCTTTAATGAAGCACAAAAACATCTCCAGAATTGTGCGATAAATTGTGGACCCCGATCAGAAACAATATCAGTGGGTAACCCATAAAGCCTAAACACATGGCGGAGGAACAAACTGCCAACCCTTGAGCAGAAGGCAATCGGGGAAGAGCAATAAAATGAGCCATTTTACTAAAACGGTCCACTACCACCCATATGACTCGGAATCCGGCTGAAAGGGGAAGGTCAACCACAAAATCCATGGACATATGAGACCATGGCCTGAGAGGAACATTTAAGGGCATAAATTGCCCGATAGGCAAGGAACGGGGAACCTTATGCTGTGCACAAACCGGACATGAAAAAACAAATTCCCTAACGTCTTTGGACATACTAGGCCACCATACTGAGCGAGAGACTAACTCCAATGTCTTAGTGATTCCCGGATGCCCTGAAACCTTGTTGTCATGGAATTCAGTTAAAACAGTAGCTCTCAAAAATTCAGGAACGAAAAGACGACCAGCAGGAGTAAATCTAGGAGCTTGGTGTTGAAGCTGGTTTAACTGGGTAAATAAATCCTGTGTGAGGCCTGTCCGGATGACTGAAGATGGAAGTATTGGGGTAACAACAGGATTGTTATTGTGAACCGTAAGAAAACTACGTGACAGGGCATCAGCTTTAGTATTCTTGGAACCAGGCTTGAAAGTGATAATAAATTTGAAACGAGTAAAAAATAATGCCCAACGTGCCTGCCGAGCATTAAGCCGTTTAGCTGATTCAATGTATTGCAGGTTCTTATGGTCAGTCAATACCGAAATAGTATGCTTAGCTCCTTCCAGCCAATGCCTCCACTCCTCAAAAGCCCACTTTACCGCCAGTAACTCCCGATTACCAACGTCATAATTGTATTCAGCGGAGGAGAACTTCCTGGACATAAAGGCACAAGGATGTAGCTCCAAAGACTCCGGAACCTTTTGAAAAAGGACAGCCCCCAACTCTAACCTCTGAGGCATCAACCTCCACAACAAAGGGCAATTCCGGATTGGGATGTCTGAGGACTGGAGCTGAGACAAAGGCTTGTTTGAGGGCCCGGAAGGACAACTCAGCTTCATGCGACCAGTTGGTAGGATCCGCTCCTTTCTTAGTCAGAGCCACAATGGGAGCTACCAGGTCAGAAAAAGAATGAATGAACCTCCTATAATAATTCGCAAACCCTAAAAAGCGCTGAATTGCTTTTAAATTGGTGGGTTGTGCCCAATTAAGGATGGCCTGAAGCTTCTTTGGTTCCATGGAAAATCCCTGAGGGGAAATTATGTACCCTAAAAAAGATACTTCCGTGACGTGAAATTCACTCTTCTCCAGCTTGGCATATAAATGATTCTCACGTAACTTTTGAAGAACCAGACGCACCTGGGTGATATGTTGTTCCATCGATTCAGAAAAAAATCAAGATGTCGTCTAAATAAACGACCACGAATTTCCCTAGGAAGTCACGGAGCACATCATTTATGAGGTCCTGAAAACTGCTGGAGCATTAGACAGGCCGAACGGCATCACCAGGTATTCGTAGTGACCCGACTGAGTACTGAAAGCCGTCTTCCACTCATCTCCAGATTTAATTCGGATGAGGTTGTAAGCTCCTCTCAGGTCAATCTTAGAAAAAAATCACAGCAGAACGTAACTGATCAAAGAGTACAGAAATCGACGGCAAAGGATAGGTGTTTTTGACTGAGATCTTATTCAGGGCTCTAAAATCAATGCATGGTCTAAGCGAGCCATCCTTCTTTTCCACAAAGAAAAAACCAGCACTTAAAAGAGATTTTGATGGTCTAATAAACCCTTTCTGTAAGCTCTCCTGAATATAGTCATTCATAGCCGAAGTTTCTGGCCCGGACAATGCATAAAATCTTCCCTTTGGCAATGCGGCACCAGGAATTAGCTCAATAGCACAATCATAAGGACGATGGGGAGGCAGAATGTCCGCATTGCCTTTGGAGAAAACATCGGCAAACTCCAGGTATTCCACAGGAATGAGTTCTGGAATGATAGCTGCTACTCTGACTGGAAACGAAATACATTCCTTAGCACAAAAAGTACCCCATTGTGAAATCTCCCCGGACCGCCAATCAATGGTGGGATTATGAAAGGCCAACCAAGGGTGACCCAGAACAACTGGAACTGCTGGGCAATGTGTAAGATAGAACTCAATTTTTTCGGAAAGTAAAGCTCCTACTGTGAGTAGCACGGGAGGTGTACGGTGAGAAATAACCCCATTGGAAAGCGGACTCCCATCTAAGCCATGCATGGTGACACACCTACCCAATGGTAACTGAGGAATGCCTAAGGCCTTAGCCCAAGTTAAATCCATAAAGTTTCCTGCAGCTCCACTGTCGACAAAAGCCGACACCAAAGAACTGAGGCTGCCAAAGGAAACTTTAACTGGGACTAAAAGAGAGTTATTCGAGGAGATAAGCTGCAGACCTAGGTGAACCCCCTCACAATTCACCTGGTCAAGGCGTTTCCCGACTTGTTCGGACAGTTACGAGCAAAATGTCCCTTACCACCATAGTACAAACAAAGACGGGAATTTTGCCTTCTGGCTCTTTCCTCAGGAGACAGCCGGGAGAGACCCATCTGCATGGGCTCCTCTACGTCTTCTGGAATGGAGTAAACACACGGACTTGACCTTACAGGTGTTCCTCTTTCAGCCCTCCGCTCTCTGAGACGACGATCAATCTTAATAGAAAGCTCCATGAGTCTATCGAGAGTCTCAGGAGCGGGGTACTGGAGGAGACTGTCTTTTATTGACTCTGATAAGCCAAGGCGAAACTGACTGCGTAGGGCTGGGTCATTCCAGCCACAGTCGTTCGACCAACGGCGAAACTCAGTACAATAAACCTCTGCAGGATTTCTACCCTGTTTGAGAGCGCGCAGCTGACTTTCAGCGGACGCCTCTCTATCAGGGTCGTCATACAAAAGCCCTAAAGACTTAAAAAAGTGTCTACTGACAACAATGCAGGATCCTCTGCTCTTAAACCGAATGCCCAGGTCTGAGGATCCCCCTGGAGTAAAGAAATAATAATCCCAACCCGCTGAGATTCAGTACCAGAGGAAGTGGGTCTTAAACGGAAATAAAGTTTACAGGATTCCTTAAAATTAAAAAATTATTTTCTATCGCCAGAAAAACGGTCAGGCAAATGCATCTTTGGTTCAGGGACTACCCTTGGGGAGGCTCGCAAAAGATCTTCCTGCGACTTCACCCGAAGCGAAAGATCCTGAACCATCTGAGTAAGTTCTTGAATCTGATTGACTAAGAACTGGCCAGGATTTGGCCCTACACCTGTCGGATTCATGAGGCCAAAAAATGTTAACAAAAACTGAAAGAGAGGGAAAAAATTAAAGCCCTGTTTAATTTTAATTTTTTTGGTATGGCCGGTAATAATGTTATGATTCCAGCACTCAGGTCTGAGGAGATCTTATTGCGAAGACCGGAGCACTGGAACGAGATGCTGGGAAAGGGAACGGGAATGGAAAATAGCCCCTGGTGCCCTAACTTCGTTGTCTCACCCGTGCTGTCAGAAATCCCCTGCGAGACTATGGTTGCTTGAGCCCTTGGCAGCCGCGTTTAAAGGGCGAATTATGTCTGCCCAACTCCGATGCCCCCCGGTCTTAGTGAGAGACAAAGGGAAATCCGAGACAGGGAGATAACAAGGGGCCCTCTGACTAAACAACCAGGCCAGGGGCTACAAGCTAACTCAAAACTAGAATATGTGCGGAAAAACCGCCAGAGAAAAGGACAACCAAAATATCCACTTGTCCACTTCTCCTACCCGGCACCGCCGAGTTCCAGAGAGGACTTGTGGAAGCGGAACCCTCCGCAAATGCTCCGACAACAGAAGATATAAAGATAAAGCGGCTGAGCCGCAACACACGGCAGAGCCGCAACTCACGAAACACCACTCGATGTTAAACAGTGATCAGTCAGGACTCCAGGGAACAAAATGACTTCCTGGGATGAGATGACAACTCCCGAATACTGGACTTCTGAGGACAGGAATGACCGGATACAGCAGGGCTGGAAACAGACTCTCAGCAAAACCAAAGCAGCATGCAGGAAGCTATTACCGGCGTCTGTGAGAAGCCCTGGGAAGATACTTAACAGGGAGTCCTCCAATCAGCTGCTTAGAGCCTGATTGGAATAAATGCCGTGCAGCTGCCTTGCTGCACGGCCGGAGGACAGGTGTATGTGTTAGTTCATTAAGCCCAGCAACGGGGAACGCGGTCCGCCAGTGGCGTCTCCGTTGCTAGGGTCCGTGCGGCTCAGCGCGCCCGGCGTCTAGCGTTGCTAGGGAGCTGGCGGCTGAACGCGCACAGTGTCCCTTGTTGCTAGGCGCCGGGCCGCGCGGACAAGCGGACCCCGGCGCCTAACAATATATATATATATATATATATATATATATACAGCTCCAAAAGATAAACGGCACTGGAGACAGATAATTGCTGTAAAATTGTATTCAAAGTCTACAGCTGTTTCTGGGCAACAGCCCTTTCCTCAGGCCAAATACAAGCATGCTTGTATTTGGCCTGAGGAAAGGGCTGTTGCCCAGAAACAGCTGTAGCCTTTGAATACAATTTTACCGCAATTATCTGTCTCCAGTGCCGTTCATCTTTTGGAGCTGTATGTAACTTTTGGATCTGGCACGGAGCACGTTGTTATAAAGAGTTTGGGAGTGCCGACTGCTTTGCAAGGATATATATATATATATATATATATATATATCAAAATAGATGGTTGTACGGAGAGTGCTCTAATGTGTGTAAATGTCTCTTTGTAGTTCCTTCTAGGATAATCCTATGAATTTGACCAAGGAGTGGTGATTCTGAAAAAGACCCTCTCACCAGATTCACCCTAACAGCGATAGCACTCATTAATCCATAGCTTCCAATAAAATGTATTAAAATATTTTTCTAGAAATAGATAAACTCTTAAATTGATCTTAACAATCGTGGGACATGATCTTAAATGGACTTGCTGTCCACCCCAGCCGGGGAGGAGCTCAAATGACAGCCTGTCCACCCACAATGTTTATCACCCAACGCGATTCGTCTAACCAGACTTCCTCAGGGTTGTCTTTAACAAAACAAAATCAATAACAAACATAACCAACTTAAATTAACAATAAAGTTCAATTGACAATAAAAATCAATATGACAAAATGATTACCATATATAAAAATATATATATCCATACGGAGATTAACTGAGTGACCTGATAAAGATGCTGTTAGGTAATAATTTTTTGCAATGTGGAAAAATAAATACATACATAACCAATTCGGACAATACCTTATATATCCAATACAAGTAGTGTTGAAAAAAGCCCATATTTCACTTTATAATATTTAACCCTTATAACATTTAACTTGTTAAACATTTAATATGTGCTTAATCATCTTTACTGATGACTTTAATATATAAGTACACATATGAGGTTTGCAGGCTTAATCATAACAATGATCAATCATACCATCCATATTAGGCTTTGAAAACTTACTTTTTATATGTAAGAGCAAAACTCTGACTGAAGAGAAGTAAAAGTTGGGATGGAGTCCCTATATATCAATTCTGTGGACACAGGATTAATCAATTAGTCCTAAGGATATGTTTAAGCGATATGTTTAAAAATGCCCCAATTGATACTCACAAAAAACTCAGTATTCAACTTGATAAAGCATTCAGTGCAAGACAATCCAAATTTCATATGGCCAGCATACAGGACCGTTCTGATTCTTTGTATACAGCTTTTAAAATCAATATGTGTATAAATTAATTAATGACATGTTCAATATCATTAAACAATTTTATATTAAATTAAATTAATTCAGATTAAATATATAAACTTATTTTACCTAATCACGGTAAAGAAAACCATTATAATTAATGTAAAAATATATTTTAAAGTGCATAAGTGGTGCAATATCAATATGATTTTATATTCAATTATTAATTTTGGTGATAAACCACCATAATTACTGTGATAGAAAAACCTTTAGACCAAAAATCTTAAATTGACTACTTACTGGTAGCTGTAATCTACTGCTGTCCTCAAAGCTGTCCTCACTCTGAATGAGCTTTGAAAGCTCCATTCAGGCTTATATTCCTCCCTAGCACTACATCACTTTCTGTATACTGATTAATTTATTGCATCTATAAACAGTCATTTTTCTGAGTAATTAAAATACTTTCCTAAATAAAAACACCCATGTTTTATAGTGGCTAACATCTCTTCCAATACACAACTTATATTTTATTTTTATGAATGAATCCAAAGATATTACATAAGTTAATTAATTGATGTTAAATTTAATGCAGGAGCGTTCTATGCTTCCTGTCTGTGTGTCAAGCCTCACTTTCAAGTTGTTCTTAATGGGCACACGTCCAGCACCTGGAACACTATCTGTTCCTATATCTGAGGAAAAGAAAATGCGTCCACACGCGAATGATGTCACGGCGCACACTCCCGTGAGCGCAGCATCGGCTCCCTATTGTTTTCATGGAGACCTTCTGCTGACGTGAATGACGTCACGGAGCATACTCCCGTGCGCGCAGGTGCGCGTGCCAACCTTGGCTCTGTATTGTTTTTAGTTACCATGGGGACCTTCGGCTGACATGCGCCCACTCGTAGCGCGTTCCTATGTCGCTCCGGTCTCCATGGTAAACTGCAGCAACACTAACTGGCCAGTTACCATGGAAATGTGCTAAACACGTGATTTCAGATCACATGGCTAATTCTGACCTATGTAAGCTAATCAAATGGAACGCATATTGCGTTCCATACGCGACATAAGTATATTTAGACTTTTTTAGATACCAATCTAACTTAAAATTATAAAAAACTATAAACATGGCTCCCAATCAATTATACCTTTAATTAATAAGGGGTTCTTAATTGATTTTGACAGATAATCGTCCTTTTGATTAAACCTTTAGTTATTAGGGGGTTCTTAACTGGTTTTTAACAGTATTCATCCAATATCTTATACTTAATAAGGTTAGTTGTATTATAGATATCAAAATATAAATTATTCACAGGTATGGATAAAATTTTTTGTCAATAATCGGTAAACCATTATTCCTGTTTTTGGTTAGATCAACACAGAGGACTCGTGGACACTCGCTCAGGTTAGAGGAGAGGAGATTCTGCACAATACGGCGTAAAGGCTTTTTCACGGTAAGGACAATACATGTTTGGAATTCCCTGCCCGAGGGAGTTGTAATGGCGGAATCTGTCAACACCTTTAAGAATGGGTTAGATAAATTCCTAATGGATAAGGATATCCAGGGGTATGGTGCATAGTCATGCATTATAGTTACTATAAATAGGGATAAAATGTAACGGCTGACAGCAGCATCAGTCAGAAATTTTAGTCAAATCATCATGCATAGGAGACCACAAATAGGTTGAACTCGATGGACAATTGTCTTTTTTCAACCTCAGATACTATGTTACTATGTTAAACATATGGATGAATACATAATTGATCATTGTTTTACAATTCAAAAAATGACATCACATATGGATTGTTATTCCTTAATGACCCCTAGCAGAAAGATTCTAAAATGGTGTCCAAAAACAAGATTAAAAATGATATGAATGAGACAATGTCTATACCCTCATTTAACCCTTTTGGTGTATGTGTGTCAAGTTCGTATATCCAAAAGGATTCACGCCTGGATAACTGTAGATCCCTACTGCCACCTCTAGGATTTTCTAATATTTGTTCTAGATTGGAAAATTTTAAGCTGCTTATATCTGAATGGGAAATTTCATAAAATTTCTGGGCAGACTATGGGTTTGAATTTTATTTTTTATATTTCGAAGGTGTTCTTGTATACAGAGTTTTAGACTCCTTTTAGTTTTTCCTACATAGTACATTTTACAACCACATGTTATAAGATAGACGACATAGTTGGAGTTGCAATTTAGAGTATCTTTATACAGTATTTCATTTTCTCCAAACTTCCATTCTTATTTAATTTTGGACATGTGTCGAAATGCTTGCAACAGATACATTTCTTACAAATAAAGCAACCTGGTTTCTTAACCAAAAAGTTATTCTCATTCTTCTCAAGTGTGTGGATGTTGTCATTTCCATGCCGAAGCTCACTTGGGGCTAGGATATTCTTCAAATTTCTTGCTTTTCTGTAGATGACAGCAAGTTTTTCTGGGAGTTGTGGACCCAATTTAGGGTCTTTTAGGAGGATTCCCCAGTGTTTTTCCAACATCTTCTTAATTTTGAAGTTTTCTTTGTTGTACTGTGTTATAAATGGACGTCCTTTTCTATTATCGATCTCTTTCTTCGGTTTGTTTAATAGCAATTCAGACCTGTTTGCATTAGATGCTCTTAATTGGGCTTCCCTTAATTCGCTTTGGTCATATCCTCTCTCCAGAAATCTTTCATATAGTTTACCTGACTGGTCCCAATACTTCTCCGTATTGCTAGAGTTTTTACGGATTCTCAGAAATTGTGCATATGGAACATTTGTTTTCCAACTCTTTAAATGGCAACTATAAGCAGGGATAAAACTATTTGCGTCTGTTTCTTTAAAATGTGTTGATGGGGAATAATGGTTTACTGATTATGGACAAAAAAAATATCCATACCTGTGAATAATTTATATTTTGATATCTATAATACAACTAACCTTATTAAGTTTAAGATATTGGATGAATACTGTTAAAAACTTGTTAAAAACCAGTTAAGAACCCACCTAATAACTAAAGGTTTAATCAAAAGGATGATTATCTGTCAAAATCAATTAAGAACCCCTTATTAATTAAAGGTATAATTGATTGGGAGCCATGTTTATAGTTTTTTTTATAATTTTAAGTTAGATTGGTGTCTAAAAAAGTCTAAATATACTTATGTTGCGTATGGAATGTAATGTGCGTTCCATTTGATTAGCTTAGATAGGTCAAAATTAGCCATGTGATCTGAAACCACGTGTTTAGCACATTTACATGGTAACTGGCCATTTAGTGTTGCTGCAGTTTACCATGGAGACCGGAGCGACATAGGAACGCGCTACGAGTGGGCGCATGTCAGCCGAAGGTCCCCATGGTAACTAAAAACAATACAGAGCCGAGGCTGGCACGCGCACCTGTGCGCACGGGAGTATGCGCCGTGACGTCATTCATGTCAGCAGAAGGTCTCCATGAAAACAATACGGAGCCGATGCTGCGCGCACGGGAGTGTGCGCCGTGACATCATTCTCGTGTGGACGCATTTTCTTTTCCCCAAATATAGGAACAGATAGTGTTCCAGGTTCTGGACGTATGCCCATTAAGAACAACTTGAAAGTGAGGCTTGACACATAGACAGGAAGCATAGAACGCTCCTGCATTAAATTTAACATCAATTAATTAACTTATGTATTGTCTTTGGTTCCATTCATAAAAATACAATATAAGCTGTGTATTGGAAGGGATGTTAGCCACTATAAATCATGGGTGTTTTTATTTAGGAAAGTATTTTAATCACTCAGAAAAACGACTGTTTATAGATGCAATAAATGAATCAGCATACAGGAAGTGATGTAGTGCTAGGGAGGAATATAAGCCTGAATGGAGCTTTCAAAGCGCATTCAGAGTGAGGACAGCATTGAGGACAGCAGTAGATTACAGCTACCAGTAAGTATTCACTTAAGATTTTTGGTCTAAAGGTTTTTCTATCACAGTAATTATGGTGGTTTATCACCAAAATTAATAATTGAATATAAAATCATATTGATATTGCACCACATATAATTAATGTAAAAATATATTTTTAAGTGCATAACGGTTTTCTTTACCGTGATTAGGTAAAATAAGTTTATATATTTAATATGAATTTAATTTAATATAAAATTGTTTAACGATATTGAACATGTCATTAATTAATTTATACACATATTGATTTTAAAAGCTGTATACAAAGAATCAGAACGGTCCTGTATGCTGGCCATATGAAATTTGGATTGTCTTGCACTGAATGCTTTATCAAGTTGAATACTGAGTTTTTTGTGAGTATGAATTGGGGCATTTTTAAATCTCGCTTAAACATATCCTTAGGCATAATTGATTAATCCTGTGTCCACAGAATTGATATATAGTGACTCCATCCCAACTTTTACTTCTCTTCAGTCAGAGTTTTGCTCTTACATATAAAAAGTAAGTTTTCAAAGCCTAATATGGATGGTATGATTGATCATTGTTATGATTAAGCCTGCAAACCTCATATGTGTACTTATATATTAAAGTCATCAGTAAAGATGATTAAGCACATATTAAATGTTTAACAAGTTAAATGTTATAAGGGTTAAATATTATAAAGTGAAATATGGGCTTTTTTCAACACTACTTGTATAGGATATATAAGGTATTGTCCGAATTGGTTATGTATGTATTTATTTTTCCACATAGCAAAAAATTATTACCTAACAGCATCCTTATCAGGTCACTCAGTTAATCTCCGTATGGATATATATATTTTTATATGGTAATCATTTTGTCATATTGAATTTTATTGTCAATTGAACTTTATTGTTAATTTAAGTTGGTTATGTTTGTTATTGATTTTGTTTTGTTATAGACACCCCTGAGGAAGTCTGGTTAGATGAAACGCATTGGCTGATAAACATTGTGGGTGGACAGGCTGTCATTTGAGCTCTTTCCCATCTGGGGTGAATAGCAAGTCCATTTAAGATCATGTTCCACGATTGTTAAGATCAATGTAAGAGTTTATCTATTTCTAGAAAAAGATTTTAATACATTTTATTGAAAGCTATGGATTAACGAGTGTTATCACTGTCTGGGTGAATCTGGTGAGAGAGTCTCTTTCAGAATCACCACTCCGTGGTCAAGTTCATAGGATTATCCTAGAAGGAACTACAAAGAGACATTTACACACATTAGAGCGGTCTCCGTACAACCATTTATTTTGCTGAATTACCGGTTCTTGACTGGCAGGAGGACTTGTATTGGAGATTAGCAGCTTCTTCTCCCCAAGGACTATTGTGTCTAAGGCAGGATTTTTCAATTAGCGCATTTTGGTTACTCTATTGTTTATATATGTCTATATATTGTGTATGATATGTCTTGGTAAAGGGGCATTAGCTCCGAAACGTCGATTAAGAATCATCTTAATCTCTGAGTATTTTTTGTCCTCTTGAGTGCCTTTAATTGCTTCCCCTTTGGAGATAGATATATATATATATAGATATATATATATATATATATATATATATATATGCTTGCAAGAGTCCCGGCACTCGTCTAAAACTGGGTAATGTGCTGCGGTGCCTTCCCAGGGAAACAAATCCTCCATGTATAGATAAGGAATAAAAGCGGCACTCAAACAGGCTTCATATGCAGTATGAAAAGGTCAGCTTTATTCAACCGACATGTTTCAGGGCTCAACCCCTTCCTCAGGGCCTCAACGTTGAGGCCCTGAGGAAGGGGTTGAGACCCGAAACATGTCGGTTGAATAAAGCTGACCTTTTCATACTGCATATGAAGCCTGTTTGAGTGCCGCCTTTATTCCTTATCTATCTATCTATCTATATATATATATATATATATATATATATATGGCAAATACCACTGACTCATCACAGAATCTCCTGAACCATAAGGCTGCACTTCCATGCCAGTGGCAGTTTTAGGGCAGTCCATTATTCAAATAGGGGAGCCACACTCAGCGATGTTTGATAGTGTTTAGGGGTGTCAGTTGATGTGGCTCCCCTATTTGAATAATGGAGTGCTCTGCAGCTGCCAGTGGCAAGGAAGTCCAGGAACAGAGCATTGTGTCCTCCCCCCTCCGCGACTTGGTAATGCCAGCACCATGCATTCTTTGTAGCCCTGGATAGGTGGGCTGCCTTAACTCTCCTGTGTGAGGGGGGAATTATCTCACCCCTTTTAACCATTTCCCTTTGGCTACATCACAAAAGCAAGCTACTGTCCAAATTCAAGTTTGGACAGTAGCTTGCATCTCCCGGTCTCCGGTGTGGACTGAAGCACTGATAGAGGGGTTTAAAAGGTAAGGGATGTTTGCTAGTTAAGTTGGTGTCACTTTGTGCATGTTATTTACACCCTGACGAAGGAGCCCTGTGAGGTTCTGAAATGCCGCATTGGAGCCTGATGTAACATGCTCCTAGGCATTTCACCATGACTCATATCTGATTTTTTCTATATAAATATACTTTATCAAACCTTGGAGTGCCGTGCCTAGTCCGGGACTGTGAGTTCTGACTATTTTGGATCTTTATTGCATGCAGCAAGGGCACCCAAGTACTGTGCTACTTTAATTGAGTGCTGGCTTATTGTGTATCCTGTTCATATTGGATGTTTGCCAGACCACCATAGTAGCAAGGCACCTATTGGATTTATTTCTATTTGGATTTACATTTGGAGTTTTTCATCTTTTTGCTTTTTTCATCGCTCTATATGGTGGCTAAATATCATTGTGTGATACTTTTTAAAAAGAATGGAACATATGGAGAGTGATAGTAGTACTGTCACTGCTTTTGCAGAAATCAGTTTACAATTGGGTGATACACTCAGCTTTAGCAGAGCCCAAGCTGAAAAAATCTTATTTGCATAAAACAGTGTACCAGAAGCCATGGATGATACATTTGATGAATTATATCAGCAACTATTATAGATGCGGAAACGTAAAACGGACTCTCTCTTATACAGATCTACACTGTCCGACTATTATCGACAAAAACAGATACCGAGGGGCTTCCGTGTGTGGAACTCACCTACCATTGGCATGTCACGATCCGGGTATCTGGACGCCATTACTTACCCTTCAGATGCCTCCTAAGGCTGGCTCAGCGTTCCAGGACCGGATCCCATCTGTTATACTGATGTCCACATTCCTGCCTCCTCTCCTGTCACTCTGAGACGCGGTCACCGCAACGCCTGTTACATCCGAAATGGCGTCTCCCGCGGCCTCCGCCGCTGTTCCTGAGTTTCTACATGCAGAATGTCAGAGTGGTGATTACATCAGCCGCGGCCTCCGCTGTGCCCGCGTGGTTAAATGTGCGCTTGTCAGTCTGGCGTCTCCTGTCTCCTGTGGCCGGCGCCGCCATTACTGTTTTGATTCTCACATGGATTACAAACCAAACTTCCCTCCAAGTGTCTGCATGGGCGCAGCCATCTTGGATTCTGTCATCTGTTCATTTCCACCAATCTGCTGTCTGCATTGTTAATCTGCATAATTGCCTAGCCAATCCCTTCCTTGCTGCAGGTATAAGTAATCTGTGCCTGAGCAAGGAAGGCGTCAGTGCTTTGGTTGTCAAACTTAGTTCCAGTTTGTCTCTCTCCTGTGGTTGTTTTCCAGGTTCCAGCTCCTATCTCCACACTTCCACTAAAGAGACCCGCACCAGCATTCCACCTGCGGTGTAGCCTGACTCTCCTATCCATTTGGATTCATCTGCTTCCAGCTACAGATCCACCTGCTTTCAGCATCCAGCTTCCAGCAGAGGTCAGCTCTTCTTAAAGTGCCGGTACCCTTTTCTGCAGATTATCATTTATCACCGGCATTATTATTTCACCGCTCTCAAGCTCCAAACCTCACTTCATATTTCATCGCTCTCAAGCTACATTTATTATTTAACTGGTTCCAGCCAGTATCCACTCCGTGCCAACATCAGTCTGGTTCCAGCCAGTACCCACAGCAGCCGTTTTATCCACAGCAGCCCAGCTTTTCCTGTAACACCAGCTGGTACGATCCTGGGCTATCTCCATTGCTACAGTCGGGCCTGGTAAGGACTTTCCAACTAGAAGATTATAAGAACTATCTCACACTACCAGAGCCCTGTGGCCCTTGCCACCCTGTAGTACCCAGGAACTGTATTTATCCTCTGCTGATTTTTATGTTTTCTTTTACTGCTGCTGTGTTACGGAGTTTGTCATAAATAAACATCATTGACTTTTACCCTGGTTGTCGTGTTCACGCCTTCGGGCAGTTCTTCTACGTGTTACTTACATGTCTAGGGGTCTGATACAACCTCCCAGGTTCCGTTACATCTCAGCCCCTACAACTGAGGCTGCCTCCCGTCAGCTCAGGCCCTCAGTTGTGACAGTAAGCACTGACCAAATGAATCCAGCCGGAGACCAGGATCAAGCGGCCAGGCCGATGCAAGAACTGGCAGCCCGACTTGATCAGGAGGCTGCACAGGGCCACATCATCCGCTGTCTCCAGGATCTCTCTACTCGGCTGGATGGGATTCAGACAACCCTCCGTGGATCAGACGCGTCCGGTGCGTCAACCACAGTGACTCCAGCTATAACCCCACCCACCTTACCCATTTCTGCTCCACGTCTTCATCTTCCAACGCCAGCAAAATTTGACGGATCTCCAAGATTCTGCAGGGGATTTCTCAACCAGTGTGAGATTCAGTTTGAGCTACAACCTGGCAATTTTCCCAGTGACCGTACTAAAATTGCCTACATTATCTCTCTTCTCAGTGGCTCAGCCCTTGATTGGGCATCACCGTTATGGGAGAGGTCCGACACCCTGCTATCCTCCTACACTGCATTTGTGTCAACATTCAGGCGTATCTTCGACGAGCCCGGCCGGGTAACTTCAGCCTCATCTGAGATTCTCCGTTTACGCCAGGGATCACGTACTGTAGGACAATATCTTATACAGTTCCAGATCCTGGCATCCGAACTGGCATGGAACGACGAGGCCCTGTATGCTGCATTCTGGCATGGCTTATCTGAGCGTATTAAAGATGAGTTAGCTACCAGAGACTTACCTTCCAAGTTAGATGAGCTAATCTCACTCTGCACGAAAGTTGATTTACGTTTCAGAGAAAGAGCAACTGAGCGTGGAAGATCATCTGCTCCAAAATCTTCTGCTCCTCCTCCTCGCCAACTGTCACCATCTAAAGATGAGCCCATGCAACTTGGCCGTTCTCGTCTAACTCCTGCTGAGCGCCGAAGACGTCTCTCTGAGTCTCTTTGTCTTTATTGTGCAGCTCCGTCTCACACCATCAATGCCTGTCCCAACCGTCTGGGAAAACTCCAAATCCTAGCTCGCCAAGGAGAGGGCCGGCTAGGAGTAATGATCTCCTCTCCATCTCCTCATGATTGTAATCTCCCAGTCTCGCTTCAAGTTGCTCAACGTTATCGGAACGTCATTGCCCTCCTTGATTCCGGAGCAGCTGGGAACTTTATTACCAAAGCCTAAGTTAAACGGTGGTCCCTACCCACCGAGAGACTTCCTTCGTCCATCTCCTTAACTGCCGTGGATGGCAGCAAGATTTTTGATGCAGTTATTTCTCTAAGGACTCTACCAGTTCGTCTGAGAGTGGGAGTTCTTCATTCCGAATTTATTTCTTTTTTAGTGATTCCAAGAGCCACACATCCTGTGGTCCTGGGCCTTCCATGGCTCCGTCTTCACAATCCATCTATTGATTGGATGACTACGCAGATTCTGGCATGGGGTCCCTCCTGTGCTGAGACATGTTTGTTTAAAGTATTGCCTGTCTGTTCTTCCTCCCCCAGGTCGTCTGATGTTCCACCTCCTCCATATCAAGATTTCACGGATGTGTTCAGTAAAGCTTCTGCTGATATCCTTCCTCCTCATAGAGAATGGGACTGCCCGATTGATCTCGTTCCAGGGAAGGTTCCACCTCGAGGCCGAACCTACCCGTTGTCTCTGCCTGAGACGCATTCTATGGAGGAATACATTAAAGAGAACCTAGCAAAGGGGTTCATTCGACCTTCCTCTTCTCCAGCCGGCGCAGGCTTCTTTTTCGTAAAGAAAAAAGATGGTGGTCTGCGGCCGTGCATCGACTACAGAGGTCTGAACGACATTACCATCAAGAACCGCTATCCACTACCCCTGATTACTGAGCTCTTTGATAGAGTTAGCGGAGCTACCATCTTCACAAAGCTGGACTTGAGAGGTGCATACAATCTCATCCGGATCCGTGAGGGTGACGAGTGGAAGACCGCCTTTAACACCCGTGACGGACATTATGAGTACCTCGTCATGCCCTTCGGATTGAGCAATGCTCCAGCTGTCTTCCAGCATTTTGTCAATGAGATCTTCAGAGACATTTTATACCGTCATGTCGTGGTCTATCTAGATGATATCCTCATTTTTGCCAACAATTTAGAGGAACATCGTTTTTGGGTAAAAGAGGTTCTGTCCCGTCTCCGTGTCAATCATCTCTATTGCAAATTAGAGAAATGCGTCTTTGAAGTCAAGTCCATTCCGTTTCTAGGTTACATTGTGTCCGGTTCCGGACTAGAGATGGATCCTGAGAAACTACAAGTAATCCAGAATTGGACGATACCCTTAACCCTCAAAGGGGTCCAGAGGTTCTTAGGGTTCGCCAATTATTACAGAAAGTTTATACGAGACTTTTCCACCATTGTGGCGCCTATTACTGCTTTAACTAAGAAGGGTGCTAACCCGTCCAAGTGGTCTGAAGAAGCTACGCAAGCTTTTCATCTCTTAAAACAACGGTTCATCTCTGCACCAGTTCTGAAACAGCCCGACATCGACTCTCCTTTCATCTAAGAGGTGGATGCCTCCTCCGTTGGAGTAGGAGCGGTGTTATCTCAGAGGGCTAAAGATGGCCATTTACATCCTTGCAGTTTCTTCTCCCGGAAGTTCTCCCCAGCGGAGCGCAACTATGCCATTGGCGACCAGGAGTTGCTAGCCATCAAGCTCGCTCTAGAGGAGTGGAGATATCTGTTGGAGGGAGCTTCTCATTCAATCACCATACTTACAGACCACAAGAACCTTTTATATCTGAAAGGCGCACAATGTCTCAACCCTCGTCAGGCCAGATGGGCACTTTTCTTTTCCAGGTTCGACTTTAAACTCCAGTTCTGTCCGGGCTCTCAGAATCGCATGGCCGATGCCCTTTCCCGCTCATGGGAGCAAGAAAATTAGTCAGAGTCTTCAGACAAGCATCCTATTATCAATCCGTTGGCATTCTCCACGGTAGGGATGGACTCTACGCCCCCACCAGGGAAAAGTTTTGTGAAGCCGGTGCTAAGGAAGAAGCTCATGCATTGGGCCCATACTTCCCGTTTTGCCGGACATACAGGTATCCAAAAAACCCTGGAGTTTATCTCTAGGTCCTTTTGGTGGCCAACTCTGAAAAAGGACGTCATGGAGTTTATTGCATCTTGCCCAAAGTGTGCCCAACATAAAGTATCCCGCCAGTCGCCTGCGGGGCAACTGGTTCCACTATCCGTTCCCCGTCGACCATGGACCCATTTGTCGATGGATTTCATTACAGACTTACCCATGTGCAACAAGTTCAATACCATCTGGGTGGTAGTTGACCGGTTCACCAAGATGGCACACTTCATTCCTCTCACCGGTCTTCCGTCAGCTTCCAAGTTGGCTCAAGTGTTCATACAAGAGATCTTCCGACTTCACGGTCTTCCTGAAGAAATTATCTCAGATTGAGGAGTCCAATTCACAGCCAAATTCTGGCGAAGTTTATGTCAAGTCCTCCAAGTCAAACTAAAGTTTTCCACGGCTTACCATCCTCAGACCAATGGTCAAACTGAGAGGGTGAATCAGGACTTGGAGGCCTTCCTCCGCATCTATGTGTCTTCCTCTCAAGATGACTGGGTTCAATTACTTCCCTGGGCCGAGTTCTGTCATAACAATCAGTATCATTCCTCATCTTCTTCAACACCATTCTTCACCAACTTTGGATTCCACCCTAAAGTCCCTGAATTCCAACCGCTCCCAGCAACTTCTGTTCCAGCAGTGGATATCACCTTGCATCAGTTTGCAAACAACTGGAAGAGTGTACGAGCAGCTCTGCTCAAGGCATCGTTCAGGTATAAGAAGTTTGCGGACAAGAAGCGTAGAGCGGTTCCTGCTCTCAAGGTGGGTGATCGGGTATGGTTATCCACGAAGAATTTGAGGTTAAGAGTTCCCAGTATGAAGTTTGCACCTCGCTACATTGGTCCTTTCAAAATTGAGCAAGTCATCAATCCTGTTGCTTACAGACTTCAGTTACCTCCCTTCTTAAAAATACCCAGGACATTCCATGTTTCCCTGTTGAAACCGCTGATCCTGAATCGGTTTCATTCCTCACTTCCTCCAACTCCGAAAGTCCAAACTCAACGAGGCGTTGAGTATGAAGTGGCCAAGATCCTGGACTCACGTCACCGTTACGGTCAACTACAGTATCTTATTGACTGGAAGGGTTACGGCCCTGAGGAACGCTCATGGACCAATGCTTCTGATGTCCATGCTCCTGCCTTGGTCCGGAAATTCCATTCCAAGTTTCCTCAAAAGCCAAAGAAGTGTCCTGGGGCCACTCCTAAAGGGGGGGTGCTGTCACGATCCGGCTATCTGGACGCCATTACTTACCCTTCAGATGCCTCCTAAGGCTGGCTCAGTGTTCCAGGACCGGATCCCATCTGTTATACTGATGTCCACATTCCTGCCTCCTCTCCTGTCACTCTGAGACGCGGTCACCGCAACGCCTGTTACATCCGAAATGGCGTCTCCCGCGGCCTCCGCCGCTGTTCCTGAGTTTCTACATGCAGAATGTCAGAGTGGTGATTACATCAGCCGCGGCCTCCGCTGTGCCCGCGTGGTTAAATGTGCGCTTGTCAGTCTGGCGTCTCCTGTCTCCTGTGGCCGGCGCCGCCATTACTGTTTTGATTCTCACATGGATTACAAACCAAACTTCCCTCCAAGTGTCTGCATGGGCGCAGCCATCTTGGATTCTGTCATCTGTTCATTTCCACCAATCTGCTGTCTGCATTGTTAATCTGCATAATTGCCTAGCCAATCCCTTCCTTGCTGCAGGTATAAGTAATCTGTGCCTGAGCAAGGAAGGCGTCAGTGCTTTGGTTGTCAAACTTAGTTCCAGTTTGTCTCTCTCCTGTGGTTGTTTTCCAGGTTCCAGCTCCTATCTCCACACTTCCACTAAAGAGACCCGCACCAGCATTCCACCTGCGGTGTAGCCTGACTCTCCTATCCATTTGGATTCATCTGCTTCCAGCTACAGATCCACCTGCTTTCAGCATCCAGCTTCCAGCAGAGGTCAGCTCTTCTTAAAGTGCCGGTACCCTTTTCTGCAGATTATCATTTATCACCGGCATTATTATTTCACCGCTCTCAAGCTCCAAACATCACTTCATATTTCATCGCTCTCAAGCTACATTTATTATTTAACTGGTTCCAGCCAGTATCCACTCCGTGCCAACATCAGTCTGGTTCCAGCCAGTACCCACAGCAGCCGTTTTATCCACAGCAGCCCAGCTTTTCCTGGAACACCAGCTGGTACGATCCTGGGCTATTTCCATTGCTACAGTCGGGCCTGGTAAGGACTTTCCAACTAGAAGATTATAAGAACTATCTCACACTACCAGAGCCCTGTGGCCCTTGCCACCCTGTAGTACCCAGGAACTGTATTTATCCTCTGCTGATTTTTATGTTTTCTTTTACTGCTGCTGTGTTACGGAGTTTGTCATAAATAAACATCATTGACTTTTACCCTGGTTGTCGTGTTCATGCCTTCGGGCAGTTCTACTACATGTTACTTACATGTCTAGGGGTCTGATACAACCTCCCAGGTTCCGTAACATCTCAGCCCCTACAACTGAGGCTGCCTCCCGTCAGCTCAGGCCCTCAGTTGTGACATGGCAGAACTAACCCAGATTTTTGTAAACGCTGGTTAGCAATTCTAAATAAATGTAGTTTCGATCTGATGCTCCTCATAACTGAGGAGTCAGGAAGAGAGCTGAATAACATAAGAACAAAGATAGATACTTTTCGGACGACTCATGCAACCCCATTGCAAGAGCCGAATCATGCCTCCTAGTGGTCGAAATTGAATCAACAAGTTGATAATTAAAAAAAAAATCTAAAATTTAAGAAAACTAAGTTGAAAGTGGTTCAGAGTGTTTATGAGGAACATAAGGTATACTGCTGGCTAACAGGCACAGAGCCATCACGTTTTAATATGCGAGGCGCTACATGCATGAATAGGAGACAGAGACATGACCGCTATGAAAAAGACCATTTTACATCAAACTGCGACAGTGACTTTAATATCGGTAACTCTGATGACTCTACCATTACACAACGCCCCTCTTTATTGGCTACCACCCAAGAAGAGCAGAAGCTGGCTCAAGCCAACAAGAGGGTACGGACAAAACGAAAGAATCTTCAAGAGGAACTTCAACCAAAAGGAACAAAAATAAATTTTTAATCTATCGTCTAGATCAGTGGTTCTCAAACTCGGTCCTCAGGACCCCACACAGTGCATGTTTTACAGGAAACCCAGCAAGTGCACAGGTGTATTAATTACTCACTGACACATTTTAAAAGGTCCACAGGTGAAGCTAATTATTTCACCTGCGATTCTGTGAGGAGACCTGCAAAACATGCTCTGTGTGGGGTCCTGAGGACCGAGTTTGAGAACCTGTGGTCTAGACCATTGACATCTACCGAGGAGTCTGTGTTGAACAAGGGTCTCTCCTTAGTGCCTACGAACAGTCACAATGAATTTGAGTGGCAAGCTGATCTTCACCAACTCGGTCGGAAACTCAGACTCAAAGAACATTTTCAGAACCAACCAATTTCCGTGATCCGTATAATGGAGTACTTCGTAAATATACAAAATCTACATTTGATCCGATTTCACATAATACCTCCGTATGCACCTTCAGCCACTTAATCAATGACTCAGTGACACAATACACAGCCACACCAAAAACTATATATCCTAATTTATCTATACAACAGAGAGAAGCAGTTAAAGTCCTTAGCCAAGTCACCAGCATAGTAATTTGCCTTGCGGATAAGGGAGGAGGAATCGTGATTCATGACTTTCTGCAGTACAAGTCTGAAATTATATGACAATTATCATGTGCTGATACTTATCAAAAATTGGATAAAGATCCCACAATACGCTTTCGGGAGGAACTGACCACTGATCTTAAGCAGGCAGTTTATAACAACGTGATCGAAGAAAAGATTTGTAACTGCCTGGTACCGAAGTTTCAGATTACACCGTGCCTATATACATTACCTAAAATCCAGAAGTCTTTGACTAACCCCCCCCCCCCCCCCCCCCGGGGAGACCAATAGTTTCAGCTAGGGGTTCATTATATCAGCCTGTTGTGGAATTATTAGATACTTTATTGCAGCCACATGTGATGAGACACCCTACATATTTGAAGGACACTACTACTTTCTTACAGCAAATCAAGGTATTTGAGGATTTGGATGATACGATCTTATTATGTACCATAGACGTAACCTCTCTGTATACCTCTATTCCAGGGGCGGCCAACCAATCAGTGACAAAGAGCCAAAAAACCTTGTTAGGTACGTGAAAGAGCCGACATCGAGCCGCAAAAATGGAATGTGGCCTTGTGTCTGCTAGATCACGTCCCTGGTATAAAGTACATTGAAAAAGCCAGAACGACATAAAATACATTTTTAACACCAGATCCATTGAAAAAGCCAGATTCACATAATAAACTTCAGCTCCCCTATGTGTCACTCCAGCCAACACCCTGCTGTCACTCCAGCCAGCTCCCCCATGTATCACTCCTGCTAGCACCCTCCTATGTCACTCCAGCCAGCTCCCCGTGAGTCACTCCTGCCAGCACCCCCCTGTGTCACTTCAGCCAACTCTCCCATGTGTCACTACTGCCAGGACCCTGCTGTGTCACCTCAGCCAGCTCTCCCATGTGTCACTCCTGCTACCACCCTCCTATGTCACTCCAGCCAGTTCTTCCACGTGTCACTACTTCCAGCACCCTCCTGCGTCACTCCAGTCAACTCCCCCATGTTACACTCTTGCCATGACCCTCCTGTGTCACTCCAGCCAGCTCTGCCTTGTCACTCTAACCCACCCTCGTGTATCACTACAGCCCCCCCCACCAACTCGTGCCATTGCAGCAGCCACTTATATGTCCTCTGTTTTCCCGTGGGTGTCTCACCTCTAGTATCTGGCTCCTTCATTTTTCAGTTTGTAGTGCTGCTGCGTGTCTGGCTGGTGTGCAGCGGTTTCTGTATCTGTTGTGGTCACATGCTTTAGAGTGTTGGGAGCCACATTTGAATAAAGAAAGAGCCACATGCGGCTCAAGAGCCACTTGTTGGCCACTGCTGCTCTATTCCACACGAAGAGGGATTGCAAGCCATGGAACATTTTATTGGAAATCTTGATGTTGAATTTGCCTTTGACAAATCCCTCTTTTTGCAATTACTACGTCTAGTACTTATGAGAAATTATTTTTTATTTGATGGCAGTTATTCTCTCCAATTGAGTGGTTGTGCCATGGGCAGCTCTGTGGCACTGGCATACGCTAATGTGTATCTGTTCGAGCAGGAAGAAGCATTCTTTTTTCTGGAACCCACATACAAGCAGCACATTATTTGGCTGACTCACTACATAGATGATTTATTCATCCTGTGATCGGGCAGTGAGGTAGCATTTGATAATATGATGGATAACATCAATAAATGACCATCTCCTATCAAGTTCACATATACTTATAGCCATCAACAGATTAATTTTCTGGACGTAACAGTATGTAAAAAGGAGGGTAAATTACAATCATCTGTTTTTTATAAATGTACAGATCACAATACACTTCTTGATTCCAGTAGCCATCACCAGACATCATTAAAAAATGGTCTTCCATATTCGCAGATGTTGCGAGTTTCTAGAATTACCAGCAATCGTTATAAGGTACCAGCCGCCCTGGATGTGGTGGTGGATAAATGTAAAAGATGGGGCTATAACTGGAAGAAACTCTAAATGATAAAAGCTAAATTATTGAAGATCAATAGAGAGACACTGTTGACAAGTAGTGGACGTGATAAGAACCCAGTTAATAAATTTATCTGGACAACTAAGATCTCAACCACCAGCCCCATTATCTCTCGAGCAACTAAAGCCCTGTGGCCTATTGTCACTACAGATAAGTCTCTAGCTGTATTTCATGGCACTCAGATTATGACTTGCTACAAAAGAGGTTGCAACTTAAGGAATCAATTGGTAAAGGCCAACATTACTAATTATGCTCCTAAACTTGGCCTATTTGGCTCGATTAAAAAATCTGGATGCTATTGCTGCTCTTCTTGTACAAAATGTAATCATCTCATCACTGGACCATCATTCATCCATCCTATTACTCATAAGAAGTATGATATACACCATGTAGCAACCTGTACCACCCGGTATGTGGTGTACTGCATCATATGTCTGTGTAATTTGCTATATGTAGGATTTACCAGCCGCACCTTTAGGGAACGGATGGGATTACATCGGTCGTCTATCAATGCCGCTATTGTTGGCAAAAATATGGAGCAACCAGTGGCCAGACACTTCCGAAGTAGTGAACATACATTATCTGATTTTAAATATCAGATCATAGATCACGTACCCCCACCACAGCGAGGCGGTGATAGATTTATGGCACTTCATAGATTAGAATCCAGATGGATCTATAGATTAGGATCACTACATCCTATTGGGCTTAATGAAAAACTTAATTGGAACGTGTTCTGAGTAGTGTGTTTCAATTATACCCGGATTCTGTAGAATATGCTGCATTTATTATTATTTTATCATTCTGTTAGGATTAAGTATTTTGCTTCAGCTTTATGGTTATGTTGTTGTTGTTGGTGTTGATTTTTGCTTTTCCTAAGTTTATTATTATTATACAGTAGTGGCTTCTATATTTTCATTCCATATTGTTCCTATGATGATAGCCCATGTATCCCACTGTTTAGCAGTGTTTAGTTTCTTATGCTGGTAGATGTCGCTTCTTGGTTATCTCAATGCAGCGCTTTTATGTATTAATTGTATTTGGCTGAGATGGTGGGTAAATAGCATGGATTATCTATACTAACATGTTTTTTTGTTCACATTTTCAGACCACTGCCAGAGCTGGAGGCTGCGCGACGGGTTACTATGGTAACCGGCGCTTTTGCGAGGATGTAATCTGAGCGCATCCTGAGTGGCAGCGCTCGCTGCATCTCCCGGTCTCCAGCGTGGACTGAAGCACTGATAGAGGGGTTTAAAAGGTAAGGGATGTTTGCTAGTTAAGTTGATGTCACTTTGTGCATGTTGTTTACACCCTGATGAAGGAGTCCTGTGAGGTTCCGAAATGCCGCATTGGTGCCTGATATATCATGCACCTAGGCATTTCACCATGACTCATATCTGATTTTTTCTACATAAATATACTTTATCAAACCCCGGAGTGCCATGCCTAGTCTTTGACTGAGTTCTGACTATTTTGGATCTATATATATATATATATATATATATATTGGTTAAAAATGAACGGCACTCACTGTCCATACAATCAGCCACCCAGGTGCCCTCCTTAGTAAAGATATGAAGGGTATGGTTCTCTGGTTAGGATTACTGCTACTGTCCATACTGCAAAAAGAACCAGGCGGCACTCCGGGACTTTGAAAAAAGCCAAACGTGTAATGATCACAATAAATACATCAAACAGGCATAGTGTAACCACTATGCCTGTTTGATGTATTTATTGTGCACTTTATGACCAAGAAACCAGGCAATTACAAATGCCTTGGGTGTACCACCTGCACTTACTTAGAGATCGGGGATTATATCACTCACCCCTACACGGGCAAGAAAATTAAAATTAAGCATGTATTAACCTGCTCAAGTAAATATGTTGTGTACTGCATTATATGTCCATGTAGCTTGTATTATATTGGAAAGACTGTCTGCCAGTTCAAGGAACGAATGGCGCAGCATCGCAGTGCCATTAAACAATCTCTGGAGGGTAAAATTGTTGACCAGCCGGTCGCTAAACATTTTAAGGCTAGGGGGCACACACTTTCATCCCTACGTTCTAAAATACTTGACCAAATTTGTGAGGACAGAAGGGGTGGTGATAGAGCCAGAGCGCTTTTACAATGCGAAGCAAGATGGATCCATCGCTTAGATACTATCGCCCCCAATGGTCTGAATGAAATGCTTTCCCTTAATTGTTTTTTATAATTTCTTATGACACTGTATTGTAACATTTACTCTGACTTGTATTCCTTATATTCTGTGCATTCAAACCGCTGTGATCTGTTTTGTATACAGTTCCCATGGCAACAGATTCCATGGTGATGTTGTTTCTGTCTTCCGCCCGGCGCCGTCTGACAGTGATGACGTCAGCGGAAGCACAGGGGTGATTCGGGTCTCGTTTGCACGTGCACTTTCACTTCACTTGTTTGGTATAAAGGTAAGCTTTTATGGATTGTATGTATTGTTACCTGACGAAGTATATTAAAATCCGAAACGTTGTATGCAGACCTGGGGTTCCTGGTCTTTTTTGAGCAAGTCCGTGAGTGCCGCCTGTAATTCTGCCATACCCTCACATAACAAGAGGAGGGCACCCGGCATATTGTTTGGTTGTTTCTATTGGAGTGCCGGATGCTGTACACTTCATATATATATATATATATATATATATATAGAGAGAGAGAGATATATATAGAGATATATAGAGATATATAGAGATATATATATATAGATATATATATATATATATATATATATATATAGAGAGAGAGAGAGAGAGAGAGAGAGAGAGAGAGAGATATGACAAATACCACATATGTTGATGTGGCTCCCATATTTGAATAATGGAGTGTTCTGCAGCTGCCAGTGGCAATGAAGACCAGGAACAGAGCATTGTGTCCTCGCCCCTCTGCGACTTTGTATCTCCGGCACCATGCATTCTTTATAGCCCTGGATAGGTGGGCTGCCTTAACTCTTCTTTGTGAGGGGGGAATTATCTCACCTCTTATAACTGTTTCCCTTTGAGTAAGTGCCTACATCTCAAAAGCAAGCTACTGTCCAAATTCAAGTTTTTCAAGTTTGCTATATATACAGTATATATATATATATATATATACAGTATGTATATGTATGTATATATATATATATATATATATATATATATACACTGTATATATATATATATATATATATATATATATCTATCTGGAAAAATAATTTAGGAGAATGCGCCCATAGTGCAGATCATTTTTATTTTATGAATGCATCATTAAAACAAGTCACAGGTAAGTGTATTCCCGTACCAAATAAGACCCACTCTTTGGGCCAGTTTAAGAACATAAAACCATCCACCAGGCAAACCTCCACCGCTGTGTGCAGACGCCAGGACCATGCACCGCGCCGACAATGCGGACCCGTCTGGCCACTCGCAACGGACACAGGGAGAAGAGAGCCGAGTGAGAAGAAGCACACACGTCTGGCAAGCTCCGCCCAACGCGTTTCGTAGATACTTCGTCAGGAGGCTGGCTTGTCAGACGTCATCTAACTATTTAAATACCCCATCGTAATTTGACACAGGTGGTATTAATCATCTAAGATCATTTGTGTCTACAGAAAACTTCAAATAACAGTTTTACATACATTTATCACAAATGGGTTCAGACAGTATTAATAACATCTGCACAATAAAAATGTAAAAACAAAATGTGTGCTCACATATAAAAAACAGTTACAATAACGCTCATTGCATCATTAATGATTAAAAAAAGAGATTTCATTGACTGCTACATAGAAAATCACTTCAGGCATTCATTGCGGTTTCCCATAGTAACCTGGGTGCACATGTGTTTCATTTCTACACCCTCCATATCTATATATATTTGTAAATTAGTCACTATTCTTGTCAAGAGGAGAAAGTTACGATCTATAAGGGCCTATATTTAAATTTGGAAAGGCATATATTTTATTGACCATTTTGGAAAATATATATATATATATATATATATATCCAGGGGCATTTTTTCCTTTTTACACAATTGAATTAGTGTCTGTAGTCAGAATAGAATACAAAACTGAGTGGCTATATTCCCTGTGTTTAGTGACACATACAGCAAAGTTTATAAAGGTATAAAGATATAGCCTAAAGACAAAGGAAGAATGCACGTTCATCCAGTACCGCATAGATTTAATTAAACAGATGATCACTCTACCATTTTCATTCAGCATTTCAAAACGGTTCTAGAAAAGTTTCTTCAAATAAACACAAGTGGCCCACCCCCTTTTATTGGCATAATTACCCACATTGGTTAAGAGCATTAGTTAAAAATTTAATCAGAGCCATAGACTGAGTGATATTATCATACACAGACCATTATGTGCATACATGAAAATAGGAGACCCGAGAATCACTACCGTTCCCTAATGAACGGGGTAATCTCGTAATTCTCATTTAAGCCACATGGGGCCAATGTATTCAAAGTCAGAATCCAGAAGGTTTCCCTTCTGAGAAAACGTTCTTCTCTGTTTCCACCATCTTTGCCTGCCAGTACATGTTCAATACCTGCAAATTTAAAGAGAGAGGGATCAGCATTGTGTTTCTCAGAAAAATGTCGTGGGACACTATGATTCAAAACACGGTTTCTGATGTTTCTACCGTGCTCTAATATTCTGATCTTTAGTACCCGCTTGGTCTTACCAACATACCCAAGTCCACAAGGGCACATTAGTATATAAATGCAAAAGGTGGTATTGCAATTAATGAATGATTGAATGGAAATGGGACGTGTAGTAATCTTCCCTGCTATGTTTTTAGCACATTTATCAGCCCAGTTACAAACTTTACAGCTCCCACATTGAAAGAAACCTTTCATGGGTGCCAAAAATTGATGATCACTTCTGTCTGTCTGCCTTTTTTGTAACTTACTCTTTGATACCATTGATTTGACAGTTTTTGCCCTTCTATAAATCACCTCTGTTTTTTTTGGGAGTTCCGGACCCAATATAGGATCAAGTTGTAAGATATGCCAATTTTTGGGGGCTATTTTTTCTAAATCTTTATATCCTGTGCTAAACTGTGTAACAAAGGGACAAAAAGTTTTTTTAGTATCATCCCTAGCCTTTTTCTTATAAACCAACAAAGATTCTCTTTGTTTCCCTCTAGCTTTAAGCATAGCATTTTGAGTCAGTTCCATCGGATACCCTCTCTCCAGAAACCTATCTGTATAGATCTCTGCTTGTTCATCAAATTTTAGGAGGTCTGTACAATTCCTCCGTAATCTAGTATATTGAGAGTAGGGTATATTCTCTTTCCACTGAGGGAGATGGCAGCTCTTAAATTCCAAATAGCTATTGCTATCAACTTTCTTAAAAAACATATATATATATATATATATATATATCTCCCCAAGAAAGTAGGAGCACTCACCAGTCTTCATAGTATTCTGATTTTTATTAGCAGCAAGACATCAATAGAGGGGTGTAATCGACGTTTCGGTTCCCAGTGGAACCTTTGTCAAGATCATAGAGCACAATAAGTGGTCCCCTTATAAACCCTAAAGTGACCCTCCCCCTAATTAATGTAATTACAGTTTATCAAGTAATCCACCAACATCAAACATATAAAATCTACATGTAAAGACACTACATAGACAAACACAACATATACATAAAAGTTAAAATCCATAGTTACCGGATAGACACATGATTCACTAATACCCGCTGTACTCAGCGGTAAACTTGCGGCGTGCGTTCCACTGCGCACTTGACTTCCGGTATCTGGAACGCACGCCGCAAGTTTACCGCTGAGTACAGCGGGTATTAGTGAATCATGTGTCTATCCGGTAACTATGGATTTTAACTTTTATGTATATGTTGTGTTTGTCTATGTAGTGTCTTTACATGTAGATTTTATATGTTTGATGTTGGTGGATTACTTGATAAACTGTAATTACATTAATTAGGGGGAGGGTCACTTTAGGGTTTATAAGGGGACCACTTATTGTGCTCTATGATCTTGACAAAGGTTCCACTGGGAACCGAAATGTCGATTACACCCCTCTATTGATGTCTTGCTGCTAATAAAAATCAGAATACTATGAAGACTGGTGAGTGCTCCTACTTTATTGGATATATTTGTACTAATGGATCTTGAGGATTCATTTTTGTTTGGAAGTCACCCCAGCATCTGTGGATAAGGCCAGAGTGTGGACTGTTCCTGTGAATATATATATATATATATATATATATACACACATATTTATTTATCAGTTATTTTCCATTCCAGATGCAGGAGTGTAACATTATAGTCTACTACTCTTAACCTATGAATGTAAATCAAACAGGTAATACTTTGTAAACTACCTTATCTTTACAGAATAATACAAGAACATGTCTGTCTGTATTTAATGTATGGGTAAATTAAAATCCATATATTGATGTAACTGCGACAGATAGTTTGTAAAGATGAATTTTTTTTTACAAAAAGCAGTTTGAGAATACGAAGGAAGAAATGGAAATAAAAATGTAGCAAATGAAACATTACTTTCTAGTAAATTCAATAAAAATGCATTAAATAGTAATGCAAACCCTAAAGAAATGTTCATGATTTTATTACAGTTGTGTCTTCATATACATAGTATCCTTCTTGTAGGGATGTAGCCAAATCTTAGAGAGTCAAAACTAAAGGTGGGTACATACTGATACATATATCTGCAGATCAATTGATCTGCAGATATATCTATGGACAGATCGGACAGTGGGTGTAATTCAGAACTGATCACTCGCTAGTGTTTTTTTTACAGTCCAGCGTTTGCATAGTTGCCGCCCACCGGGGAGTGTATTTTAGCTGTGCAAGTGATCAAATCTGCAGCAGAGCGGTACAAAAGTTTCTGAGTTGCCCAGAACTTACTCAGCCGCTGCGATCACTTCAACCTGTCCGGGGCTGGAATTGATGTCATGAACCCTCCCTGCAAACGCTTGGACACGCCTGAGTTTTTCTAACCACTCCCTGAAAACAGTCAGTTGACACCCACAAACGCCTTCATTCTGTCAATCTCCTTGCGATCGGCTGTGTGAATGGATTCTTCGTAAAACCCATCGCACAGCAACGATACGCTTTGTACCCGTGCGCCGCACCTGTGCATTGCGATGCATGTGCATGCGCAGTTCTGACCTGATCGCAGCACCTCAAAAAAATGCTATCGGGTGATCAGGTCTGAATTAGCCCCAGTGTGCTGTGCATACACACTGCCCGATCCATTGGGGACTGACGTCATGAACTAAGCGGGCATGTACACACGCCCACCAAGTTCAGCTGTCAGTCACTGTCGGCTACCGCAGCATGTGTACAGGCGGTCGGCTGATCGCTCGTACACACACAGCGATGTGCCAATATATCGGTAGATATATTGGCCATCAGTTGTGATGCAAGGCCGACGCAATATGTCTGTGACCGACAGAGTTCACAGACATATTGGCCATACCCACTGGCTGACAGACCCACAATATATTGGCTGTTCAATAGACCGTCAAACACAGACACCAAAATGTAAACATGTCATAATGTCAACGTGGTTGAAATTCAGACAAACAAAATACAGACATGGTCAAAATGTAGACATTGAAAATGCAGACACCATCAAAATCCAGACAGTCAGAATTCAGATACAGTCAAAACTTCAACAGGTAAAACATAGACAAATCATAATTCAGACAACCAAAATGTAGACACTCAAAATGATGACAGTCATAATATTGAGAATCATAATACTGTTTGTAATCAGCTTATATATGCTAAAAGCAATAAAACTAATTAGCTTTCATATGCTAACAGCAGATTTCAAATAGCATATAAATGCCATGATATAGTGGCAAAATGAGGGTGGGGCGAGCAGGGCGCGTGCCATGGGCGCCATGACAGGTCCAGGAGACTGGGGTGCCACCAGCAGCATGATTAGCACTACTATTTCCGCCAGCAGTGATGAAGCTGCTATGGACCCAGGCCAAGCTGCTTCCAGGACCAGCATCCCCTGCACCCAGTCACATTACACGTCCCCCTCAAAAAAACAGCCCTGCCCCCGGGGCCATATGGGGGCAGGACTGGTGAGTCGGAAACCTGAACTCACCACAGTCAGGAGCTCAGTGACTCTCTGAAAGTGCAGATAATGATAGAGATCTATTCTTCCCTCCCCCAGCAGCCCCAGCACCCTCCCTCCTCCAGCATCCGCACCATGTAGCACAGCATCCACCTCCTGTGGCACAGTTCCCCATGGTGTCTACCCGGTGCTGTGCCTGAACTCACACTGTGGACATTGCCGGCTGGGGTGGTGCCATGTGACTGTGTAGCAGCTTGAATAGCTCCATGTTTGGACACCCCCCTGCCACCGGTCTCACCTATATCTAGTTTCGAGGGCCTCCCTTTGCCCCTGCAGCTCACTGTAGTGGATTGGAGCACAGACCGGTGAGTACCCGAGGAGCACTGTATCCAGCCTACCTGTGTGTGTGACAACCTGTACCCCCCAATACCTGTGTGTGTGACACCTTGTACCCCCTACCCCTGTGTGTGTTTGTGACACTCTGTACCACCCAATCCTTGTGTGTGTGTGACACCCTGTACCCTTCTACCCTTGTATGTGTGCATGACACCCTGGTCCCCCCAACCCTTGTATGTTTGTGTGACACCCTGTACCCCTCTACCCTTGTATGTGTGCGTGACACCCAGTACCCCCTACCCCTCTGTGTGTATGTGACACCCTGTACCCCCTACCCCTGTGTGTTTGGCAACATGTTCCTCCATCCCTGTGTGTTTGTGATACCCTGTATTTCCCTACCTCTGTGAGTGTGTGACACCCTGTAACCCTCTAGCCTTCTGTGTGTGTAACAATTTGTGACCCCCTCCTCCCCAATGAATGGCAACCTGTATCCCCCTACCCCTGTGTGCAGGATACCCTGAACACCCCTAACCCCGTATATGACACACTGAACACCCCTTACCCCTGTGTATGTCCCCTTGTAGCTCCCTGCTGCTAACCTGGTGGACGCTGGTTGGAAGGCATAGCGCCCTTTACAAAGATGTCCACCAGCTATTCTGAGCCTCAGAAAGAGACACTGCACCGGAGCCACATGCAGCTGACTTGGCGGTGGATCTCTGCAATGAGTGCACATTCCACTGGCACCCTCCTGGTTATTAATATCAGAGAGGACATTGCTTCCATACATTCAGACGCTCCGATCATGGTAACTCTACAGCTAATATGTTTTTGTATACATTTATATTCAGTGTATACTCATATTTTTATTAGAGATGACAGGGTTCAGCTCTCAGAGAACCGTACCAAACTTCACCATTCGAGTCTGGATCCGAGCCAGGCTCAGGTTTTCCCACCTGACTCGGAAACCCGAATGAGGCAAAACGTCATCATCCCGCTGTCGGATTCTCGCGGGATTTGGATTCCATATAAGGAGCCGCACGTCGCTGCCATTTTCTCTCCAGTCTTGGAGAGTGTAGTGAGAGGACGTGTCTCCATCCTCAGTGTCTGTGTGGGGGTGGGAAAGTGGGGTGGCGAGTCTTGTGCTGTGTTGTGCTGCTCAGTCCAGTCCAGTGTAGTCAGTGTATTGTGCTGCACCAGTCCAGCCAGTCACTATGTTGGTGTCCTCTGCTGCTATATGTCTCCAGTGCTGTTGGCTGCTGTACAAGTCGCTTACATTTTTGCTGTGTTGTCTTGCATCAGACCAGCGGTAGTGTCTTGTGCTGTATCAGTCCAGTGACCAGTCACAGTGGTGGTTTCCTCTGCTGCCATATATCCAGTGTAGCTGTCTAAGTCCCTTTCAGTGATGCTGTGTTGTCCTGCATTAGACCAGGGGAAGTGTCTTGTGCAGCATCAGTCCAGTGACCAGTCACAGTGGTTGTGTACTCTGCTGCCATATATCCAGTGTTACTGGCATATAATTCCCGTGATACTGGCATATAATTCCTGTGACATTGCCGTATAATTCTCGGAATACTGACGTATAATTCCTGCAACATTGCTGTATAATTCTCGGAATACTGGCGTAAAATTCCTATGATATTGCCGTATAATTCCTGTGATATTGCTGCATAATTCTCGGAATACTGGTCTATAATTCCTGTGATACTGCCATATAATTCCCGTGATACTGCCGCATAGTTCCAGTTATCCTGATGTATAATTCCATATAAATCCATATAATTCTGTATAAATCCAGTCCAGTGGTGCTGCCATATAAGTTCAGTGGTGCTGTCCTGTGCTGTATATTGTTTACTCCAAATAAAGGAGTGCCGCATATTGTGTTATATAACTTCAGAAAAATAATGGAGAACAAAAATTTGGAGGATAAAATAGGGAAAGATCAAGAACCACTTCCTCCAAGTGCTGAAGCTGCTGCCAATAGCCATGACATAGATGATGAAATACCATCAACGTCGTCTGCCAAGGCCGATGCTCATTGTGATAGTAGAGGGCATGTAAAATCCAAAAAGCCAAAGTTCAGTAAAAAGACCCCAAAAAAGAAATTTAAATGGTCTAAGGAGAAACGTAAACTTGCCAATATGCCATTTACAACACGGAGTGGCAAGGAACGTCTGAAGCCCTGGTCTATGTTCATGACTAGTGGTTCAGCTTCACATGACGATGGTAGCCTTCATAACTGAGGCCTTGACACTTATGTTGGTGTTAGACGTGCGTCCGGTATCCGCCATTAGTGCAGTGGGATTTAGACAGTTGATGGAGGTATTGTGGCCCCGGTACCAAATCCCACCTATAGTCCACTTCACTAGGCAGGCGATAGCGAGAATTTGCCATTTAATTCCAGTGATTTGGACATATAATTATTAATTATAGTGATCTTGCCAATTAATTCCAGTGACTTGGACGTATAATTATTAATTCCAGTGATCTTGCCAATTAATTCCAGTGATTTGAACGTATAATTCCAGTGATTTTGCCAATTAATTCTAGTGATTTGGACATATAATTCCAGTGATTTTGCCAATTAATTTCAGTGATTTGGACGTATAATTCCAGTGATTTGGACGTATAATTCCAGTTGGAATTGTTTGTGTTGCTTGGCTTAGTCATACAGCTACCTCATTGCACCTCTTCAACATCTTTGCATGAGGTGCTGTTTGGGGCCTAGTTTTGAAAAGTGCCATCCTGTGTGTCACTGCCATATGAGTCCAGGGGTGATGCTGTATTAGTCCTGGGGTACTGCCGTATAAGTCCACCAATTGCAGATTTTTTTTTAAAGTGACTGGAGCATGCTGGAGATGCAGTCAGTGGACCAAACAATTGTGGCCCACTCTCGACATTCAGCCACTGCGTGACACTACTAGATGGGTAAGGTGGTTGTGTCGCTTAGCTTAGTCATACAGCAACCTCAGTGCACCTTTTTCTCTTCTGTGCATCATGTGCTGTTTGGGGTCTTTTTTTTATATCTACCCTCCTGTCTGACACTGCAGTGCCACTCCTAGATGGGCAAGGTGTTTGTGTTGTCCACTTGTGTCGCTTAGCTTAGTCATCCAGCAACCTCGGTGCAACCTTTTGGCCTAAAAACAATATTGTGAGGTGCAAGGTGTTCAGAATAGACTGGAAATGACTGGAAATAATTGTTATTGAGGTTAATAATACCGTAGGCACAAAATTACCCCCAAATTCTGTGATTTAAACTGTTTTTGTGTGTGTGTTTTTTCAAAAATCATCCAGACCCAAAACCAAAACCAAAACACGAAAGGGTGGTTTTGGCAAAATCAAGCTAAAACCAAAATACAAAAGTGGAATTAGAACCAAAACCAAACACAAAACACGAAGTGCCAGCCGCTCATCTCTAATTTTTATCAATAAATCTAACTGTGGGGGTAATTCCAAGTTAATCGCAGCAGGATATTTTTTAGCAGTTGGGCAAAACCATGTGCACTGCAGGGGGGGCAGATATAACATTTGCAGAGAGAGTTAGATTTTGGTGGGTTATTTTGTTTCTGTGCAGGGTAAAAACTGGCTGCTTTATTTTTACACTGCAATTTAGATTGCAGATTGAACACACCCCACCCAAATCTCTCTCTCTCTCTGCACATGTTATATCTGCCTCCCCTGCAGTGCACATGGGCCCTCATTCCGAGTTGCGATTTTCCGCTTAATGCGCATGCGCAATGTCCGCACTGCGACTGCGCCAAGTAAATGTGCTATGCACTTAGTAATTTTGCTCACGGCTTTTTCATCGGTCTGGCGATCGTAATGTGATTGACAGTAAATGGGTGTTACTGGGCGGAAACAGGCCGTTTTATGGGCGTGTGGGAAAAAACGCTACCGTTTCCGGAAAAAACGCAGGAGTGGCCGGAGAAACGGAGGAGTGTCTGGGCGAACGCTGGGTGTGTTTGTGACGTCAAACCAGGAACGACAAGCACTGAACTGATCGCAGATGCCGAGTAAGTCTGAAGCTACTCAGAAACTGCTACGAGGTGTGTAATCGCAATATTGCGATTACTTCGTTCGCAATTTTAAGATGCTAAGATTCACTCCCAGTAGGCGGCGGCTTAGCGTGAGCAACTCTGCTAAAATCGCCTTGCGAGCGAACAACTCGGAATGACCTCCATGGTTTTGCCCAACTGCTAAAAAATTTCCTGCTGCGATCAACTTGGAATTACCCCCTGTGTGATTTATTAATAAATGTGATATATTTTTTATGACTCTTTTTATCCTCTTCCCCCTCTCTCTTCTCCTCCTCCTACTTTCTCTCCTTCTCTTCCTCCCCCTCTCTCTTCCTCTTTTCTCCTGTTTTCTTCTTCTCCAACCCCCTCCTTCTTTCTCCTTATTTTGTATCCTCCCTCTTTCTCCTTCTCTCTTCTTCTTCTTCTCCTCCATCCCTCTCTCTTTCCCTATCGTCTTCTCCTCCACCATCCTCTTTCCCTCTCTCTTCTTCTCATCTTCCCCCTCTCTCTTCTACTCTCCCCTTTCTTTCTCACCTTCTCTCTTTCTCCTTCTCACTTCTCCCTCCCTCCCTCCTTATTTTTCTCCCCCCTCCATCCCTCTCTCTTTCTCTTCACTACTTCTCCTGCTCCCTCCTTCCCTCTTTCTCCTACTCTCTTTCTATTCCTCTCCAGCTCCCTCCATCTTTCTTCTCTCTTATCCTCCAACATCCCTCTTTCTCCTTTTCTTCTTCTTCTTCTCCTCCTCCATCTCTCTCTTTTCACCCTCTCTCCTCTCCACTCTCTTTCTCCTCACTTCATCTCCTCCTCTCATCCTCTCTTTCTCCTGCTCACTTCTTCTCATTCTCCTCCTCCTTCCCTCTTTTTTTTTTCTTGTCTTCTCCTCCTCCTCCATTCCTCTCTCCCTCTTATCTTTCCACTTCTCTCTTTTCTCCTTCTCTTACCTTTTCTCTTTTTCTCCTTCTCTTTCTTCCCTCCCCTCCTCCCTTTGTTATATGTTTACAGGCACTACATCTGCCCCTATTGCTTCTCACAGTTCTTTCACTCCTGTCCTCAGTTATATGTATACAGACTGAGGCTGCCTTTATTTCCTGCCCATATTGCCATGCACAGCCCACCCCCTATTTCTGTCCTATGCTTTGTGTTATATTTATAGTAGTACAGACACTATAGTTTACTCTTGCACCTTTTGCCTCTCACAGTCCTCCTTCCCACATCCTTCATATGTATACCACAGAGACTGCTTCTACTTCCTTCTCCTATTGCCCAGCACAACCCCCCTCTGGTATCCCTGTCCTAGTTTATGTACCAATGTAAGATTTATTCTATATAAGCTTTTATAGCTTTTTTATTTTTTTGGAGGGGGGGGGCACCATTTTTCATCTTGCCCTGGGTGCCAAAAATCCTTGTTATGCCTCTGCCATGATAACAATAATGTGATTAGCAACAGAACAGTAGTACCACAGATAGTGTTTCTCTGTGGAACCATGCAGCCCAGCATGTCACAGTGCTTGCTAGAATAAATAAACATAAAAATGAGTTAGCAAACCATCACCAATGGAGGTATCAATATTAATTAATTAGAAACATCCACCTAAGTGGTAATGAGCACACACACAATAATAATATAATATGCAATAAATATTGATAAGGGTGAAATAGCTAACAGATGAAATTGCAGACAGCAACTGCTAGACAAACCAATGTCACTTTCACCCTTTAAATTTTATACAGGCACATTGTACATTAAGGTTTAATAAAACAGAGTTAAAAGGTCCAATCCATGATATTGTTGTTTGAGCACATACACAAAGTCTCACCTAGTATGGAGATGATGATAAACAGATGATATGCTTTTGCTTACTGAATTATTTCAGCATGCAGCTGTAAGTGTAAAAGAATGGAGTACCATCAGTGTGCTCCCAAGGACAAAAGCAGGATTTCTGGAGGGGTGTTTCCATATATGTTTAGAACAATTGTAGCTAGCCCATAAAGGTTGCATTATTATCATGTAACTAGCTATAATTGCTATAGTTTGTGATACAGTACTTCAGACATATGCAGGCCCAATGACCACGGTAAGCCATTTACCAGATTCTCTCTTTGTACTCAGATCCACAGAAACACACAGCAGACTTGGTAGGAAAATCTGCTGCCACTGTGCATGTGTAACAGCTCCATTCCACCTTTATAATGCATGTAGTAGCTGCTGGCCAGGCTGTGGGGAAGGGTGTTTTT
This sequence comes from Pseudophryne corroboree, assembly GCF_028390025.1. Taxonomy (NCBI): domain Eukaryota; kingdom Metazoa; phylum Chordata; class Amphibia; order Anura; family Myobatrachidae; genus Pseudophryne; species Pseudophryne corroboree. Next base: position 373,299,137 of record NC_086445.1, on the reverse strand, counting down.
TGGTGCAACTGGAAACCCCTTCCACCTCCGCATTTGTATATTGCTCCTAAGTTTCTATGCCACCCAGCTGGAAGAATAATGAGCTGTAAAACAGCAGTATGACCATGCTGGCAGCTGCTTTCTGGAGAGGTGGCGATAGTGTGGTAATTGTCAGAGAAATGCTCCCAGCCATTGGTTCTAACCAGTGAATGTATGCTGGCCCAGCTGTATCTCACTGCAATTAGATCTTCATTAAAACTAGGACAAGCTAAACGGACCTAACAAGGGGGGTAATTCCAAGTTGATCGCAGCAGGAAATTTTTTAGCAGTTGGGCAAAACCATGTGCACTGCAGGGGAGGCAGATATAACATTTGCAGAGAGAGTTAGATTTGGGTGGGTTATTTTGTTTCTGTGCTGCTTTATTTTTACACTGCAATTTAGATTGCAGATTGAACACACCCCACCCAAATCTATCTCTCTCTGCACATGTTATATCTGCCTCCCCTGCAGTGCACATGGTTTTGCCCAACTGCTAAAAAATTTCCTGCTGCGATCAACTTGGAATTACCCCCAATATTGGCCAAGATCACTTCTAAATGCTGTGGTAAAGCTGGAAAATGCAGCGAAATTAGATGGTGGCAAGTCAAAGTTTTTTTGTTGCCCTGACCAGTTTCTCCATCTCTATGACCATGATAGTTTCCCCAGAGGGTAACTGCTAGAATAAATAAAGCATGTACTCCTGCCTTCACTGCATGTTACACTGTCAAATGCAAACAATGTCCTTTTTGGCATGGGTTCCCCAAATGAATATAGTCAGTACCACTTCTTCAAAATAAAGTTTACTGAAGACTCGTAGTATGGCATCAATACAAATGTCTTGAGCATCTAATACAGCATGTAAAAAACTGCATAAACTTTGCTGTATAAACTTTGTTACAAGTTACTGCTGCCCACTTCTTCAGACAGTTTATGCCTAGTTTTTTTCTGATAATTCTATTGCTGGAATCAGAATAAACACACTTTGTATTCTTGCAGAGTGCCTGCGTCTAGCTTGTTCAAGCTTGTTCTGTGTTATTTATTTTTAGCCTTGATTCCAGCCAGGGGCGCTATAAGAGAGGAGGGGGCCTGTGTGCAGTCTCCGATTGGGCCCTCTCCGGTGGTGCAGTAAACTCTGGCTTTGTGAGAGAGTCTACTGTGCATGTGCAGGACTCCAGGAGCATGGCATCCACATTGCGCTCCCAGGCACATCTCTATTGCACATATCCAAGTGATATTTACTGCTCTGCAGCCAATACAGGGCCAATGGAGAGGCGAGTATTATTATATGGGTGTAGGGTGTGCCCTTAAATCCAGGGGCCCATGTGCACCGCATACTTTGCACCCATTATAGATACACCAGTGATTCCAGCAATAGGAGCATTAAATAAAATAGGTATAAACTGTCTCTTATCAAGGCAGCAAAAAAAAAACAACAACAACAACAATTGTTTAGGCCTAATTCCCCAATTGGTTAGGGTGTGGGTCTGTATATATCCACTCAGGTTACACTGTCAGCAGTTACATATACTGTATCTTCAATTATAGTATTTTGATTGTCTGAATTTTGATAGGTCAAAATCCAGACAAAATGTTTTACATTCACATTTAGGCCAAAGCCTATACTACTTACTGCCTATTACATTTTGGTCACAAATTATGTTTTTTCATGACCCCAAAAAAATAAACCATGTAGCGGCATTCATTAATATCGGACATGGGTTTAAATACATAGAATGACATTGATAGACCTATACAGTATTAACTTCATATGAACTTAATATTGCAGTTAGAAGGTGACAGTAAGGGTCGGACTGCCCATCTTGCACTTCTGGCACATTCAATAAGGGTCAATGTGCTGGTGGGCCCTTCTGGTCACACAGAGAGCCAGGAAGGCTGCACGCAGTGCAGCTTCCAGCTCTCTGTTTGTACCCCCCCGTCTGTCCCCCCTGCCACTCGGTTTTTAAGATATATATGGGGCGTGCCATGAGTCCATTCCCCCTTGGCTTGCAGTACGCCCCCGTGAATAGTGTCTACGCATGGCCCCCTTTCATGTGCGTGCATGCCAGGGCCGATTTTTGGCCCCAGTCCATCCCTGGTGACAGTCACAATACAGTTAACTGCACCTACCTGTGGGGCATATTCAGTTTTATTGTGATTTATATTTATGAAATACAACAATATCTATTTACATGTTTTGAATTGATGATTGTGCTTGTTTTAAATAAATTGTATTTTTAAAGTGAAAAAAGTTCTTCATGTTACATGATCCATAAGTTCTGTTAAATATGTGGACAAGGGATAACATTTCCTCTAGATCCCATTTGAACTCTATTTCTATTTTTAAAAGTAGAATTTGTGCTATCATGTAACAAGTCTCTCATTAGTATCTGTGTGAATAGTTTGGCTATCTAAGTTAATTGAAAAAAAAAAACACATTCAGCGCTATGGCACACAGTTCACTGCAATAAATTCTACCATCTGTAAGTTAATAATGCATTTAAATTGTTTCCAGTATCTCTAAAGCATATGGAAAAGAACATATCATAGTGCCATATATTGTATTATAGTCTTCTTTCTCTAAAAATAAAATTCTTATGTGTAATAGTCCCATGTTTAATACAAGATTTGTTGGGAATTAATTCTGAACAGTAAATATTAAATATTTATTCCTTATCCTTGCTGCCATAGATATACAGTATTCAAGTACCAGTAGATGCTAACTGATACATGTTCCCTTTGATAAAGATGCTGAGAAACTCAGCACACTATATAATCAGAGAGCACTGCTGCTGAAAGATCGGAAATACTTTGAATTTTTATTAGAGGAAATGAAACGTTAACATCAGAAATAAAGATATTTCACTAAAGATATTTCTGGTCTCTGCTGTTCTTGAAGTTGAAAGGATAAAGACTGTGCTTTGGATCAACTTTAGCTCTATAGTATTTGAGTGTGATAGGTGCATTTTGAGAAATAGTGGATGAGAACTACAGTACAGTATTAAGTTGTATTAGTTGTTAACACTTTCCACAAAAGAGTATACAGAATTAACATAAATTCTTTTGGTTTCCTACACCTCTGATTCACAAAAGTCATGGATTACAATAATTACAATTGTAGGAGAGGAGAAGGCACGGCGGACAGCCCGAGCAGGGCTAGAAGCAGTCCCTATCTCCCTCTCCAAGATTTACGATCGATCCCCTTCTGCCCGGGACACCGCGCTGTGCTCATTAGAGCGACATCGGGGTGGTTCAGGGCGTAGAGGCGTACGGTCTGTCCGTAGTCCTTATTACTAACAGCACCGGGGGTACCCCTTGTTTTTTTTTTTCTTCTTTTGGATCCCACCTGTACCAAAGACATTATACAGTTTAACCACCAGCTCTGGACATTTTCCATTCAAGTTAGATTCCACTCAGAGGTGGGACGCCACCTTTCTGAAGTGGAACATCAGCACTCATATTCTTATTTTTTGTTCATCCAAGAACTTTATCACTACTTTATCCATAGCAGTGGAAACCCCCCCCCCCCTTTCTACCCCCCACCCATATCCTGTAGCAGCAGCTATTTCATTGTATTTACACAAAAATAAAAAATAAAAAGTAAAAACACAATTTTATTTCAGCATTATAGTTTATTGTCAGTATTTATATTATAGCTTTCATTGTTCAGCAGCACCGTCTTATTGAATGCACAATCAATTAGGAAAGAGACCAGTACAACATTTTTTTCAGGCATAATCCTTTTCAGGCGCACTTGTAAAAACCCATTAATAATCTTGTTTATGCGAAGTCTTTTGGAGGTACTTCATTTACAGGTTGCAGCCCACACAAAATATCTGTACACACGAGCGCCAATTATCTGACTTGTATATTTCATACGTTAATACCTCTTCATTTGGCCAGCTCTGTATATGGGTATTTTAGATCACCGTGCAGACAGAGATACTAGGGCTAACCTGGTATTCTCGCAATGTTCACATACCACAGAGACGCACGAGACTGTCAGCAAGTTTTGTGACATTTTTCTGAAATTAGAGAAATTAGTGGCCAGGGAATCAAAGGTGTGGTGGGATAGAAAATCATTAGAATGGTACTTAGAGCATAACCTAATCCCCAAAGGACTAAAAATTAAGAAGGACCCTACACAAAACAATGAGAATTCCGATTTCATGAAGAAGTGGGACTTCATCCTACACAACTGTTCCAAACACCTCATAGAATTAATTCTAGAGACACATGAGAACGAGCTGAACACCCTAGAGACGGAAATAGAGACTTTGCACACAGTTTTAGAGACACATAAGGAGGACAGTGAGTTCAAACAACTTAAAGACATCTCACAAAAAAGACTGAGGAAAATCGAGGAAGAGATCATAGCCACAAAAAAATAAAAAAATTTAAGAGACAAGATAGGGAAGGAAAAAACAAGTAGAAAGGGAACAAAAAGAAGACTCATGGCAAACATGGAATCCAAGACACCCAAAAAGGCATTATTAAGATGTAGCTCAGTTTTGATCCCCAAAACACCGATATATAAGAAATTAAATTTAACTTATCAACAATACATGACCAGGTTACATAGTAGGGCGAAAGGAGACAGTCCAGACAAAAAATTACACAAAAAGGGTGGATCTTCAGAAGATCCGGACACAAAACAGGACACAAACTTTTCCACATACAGTTTGAGTGAAGAACTCGACTACGAAAATCTAGCACGTTTTTCACTTGAAAAAGGATTCCAAGTCTCTGCTGACCTGGAAGAAGCTTCTTCCTTCCAAGTTTTAGGGGGAAAAAAGATAGCACCACCACCCGTAGACCCAATAGGATGTGCAGGGTTTTTTTTAGGGAAAGTTGCAGGCCTGAAAACCTGCGACCAGAGACAAATGACACCGACCAAAAGAAAATTAGAAGAACTAGACGAGGAGCTAGAGGGAGAGGAGGGAGGCAGACAAAAATGAAACAACCTACAGAAATAGACCAGACAGGGATATTCAATCTCAGCTTGATTGCATTGAAGAATGAACACATAACACTGTTGAATAAGGGCTTAAAGTTTGCTCCTACAAAGAAACTTAACAAATTTGAAACCTATTTAGATTTACATAGGTTTTGTCACGATCCGGGTATCTGGACGCCATTTCTTACCCATCAGATGCCTCCTAAGGCTGGCTCAGCGCTCCAGGACCGGATTCCATCTGTTATCCTGATGTGTACATTCCTGTATCCTCTCCTGTCACTCTGGGACGCTGTCACAGTAAACGCCATATTACACCTGGCATGGCGTCTCCCGCGGCCTCCGCCGCCGTCCCTGAACTTCTGCATGCAGAGTGTCTGAGTGGCGATTACGTCAGCCGCGGCCTCCGCTGTGTCCGCGTGGTTGGATGTGCATCTGTCAGCCTGGCGCCTCCTGTCTCCGGTGGCCGGCGCCGCCATTACTGTTTTCATTACCACATGGATTACAAACCAAACTTCCCTCCAAGTGTCTGCATGGGCGCAGCCATCTTGGATTCTGTCAGCTGATCATTTCCACCAATCTGTTCTCAGTATTGATAATCTGCATAATTGCCTAGCCAATCCCTTCCTTGCTGCAGGTATAAATACACTGTGCCTGAGCAAGGAAGGCGTCAGTGCTTTGGTTGTCAAACCTAGTTCCTGTTTGTCTCTCTCCTGTGATTGTCTTCCAGGTTCCAGCTCCTGTCTCAAGACTTCCACCATAGAGACCCGCACCAGCATTCCACCTGCGGTGTAGCCTGACTCTCCAATCCATTGTGGATTCATCTGTTTCCAGTTACATCAATTACCTGCTTCCAGCTCAGCTTCCAGCAGAGTACAGCTTCCCTTAAAGGGCCGGTGTCCTTTCTACACTTTACCACTCTCCACCGGTATTATTATTTCTCCGCTCTCAAGTTCTACATTTCAGTTCATATTTCATCGCTCCCAAGTTCATTTATTATTTAACTGGTTCCAGCCAGTATCCACTCCGTGCTAACAACAGTCTGGTTCCAGCCAGTATCCACAGCAGCTGTTTTATCTTCAGCAACCCAGCTTTTCCTGGAACACCAGCTGGCACAATCCTGGGTTATCTCCATTGCTACAGACGGGCCTGGTAAGGACTTTCCATCTAGAAGATCATAAGAACTATCTCACACTACCAGTGCCCTGTGGCTCCTGCCATCCTGTAGTACCCAGGAACTGTATTTATTCTTTGCTGACTTTTACGTTTTCTTTTACTGCTGCTGTGTTGCGGAGTTGTCATAATAAACATCATTGACTTTTATCCAAGTTGTCGTGGTCACGCCTTCGGGCAGTTATTATTCATGTTACTTACATGTCCAGGGGTCTGATACAACCTCCCAGGTTCCGGTACATCTCAGCCCCTACAACTGAGGCTGCCTCCCGTCAGCTCAGGCCCTCAGTTGTGACAGGTTTACCCGTAAACTTACACTTGCTAAATATTATAACAACAGCGCCACGAATGTAGACTATAACCCAAGCAAGGACACTTTCAAACATTCAGACCTGAGACCGACCTCGACATTTTACCCCCAACATATGCGGGGATCCTTGATAGATACATTTGAGCAACTGGTGACCAGAGACCTAGACAAAATAGACACAAAAAATGTGGATTTCAATTTAAGTATTCGAGAAAAGGGTGCACTCAGAGAACAGACAGGAAACAAGAACATAGCCATTAAGCCGGCGGATAAGGGAGGGGGAGTTGTGATCCTGGATAAGAGTGATTACATAGAGGAGTCCCTTAGAATACTGGGTGACACGGACACATACGAGACTTTAAAACAAGACCCCACAGTAAAATATAAGAAAACTTTAGAACACCTACTTACGCAAGGACTGGAAAAAGGAATACTGACCAAGAAAGAACATGGATTTCTAGACACCACAAACCCCATCATACCAGTTTTTTACTACCTACCCAAGATACACAAAAATCAAACAAAACCACCGGGTCGCCCAATAATATCTGGGATAGGGTCACTCATGTCCAACTTGTCACAATACATCGATACTTTCCTACAGCCATATGTACAGACACAGAAATCATACATCAGGGACACCACAGACATCATTAAAACACTTGATAACATGAGATGGTCAGAAGACTTTTGGATATGCACTAGCGATGTGACATCATTATATACGGTAATAGACCAATCACAAGGATTAGTCTCACTACAGTACTTTCTTGAGAAGGATCTGACCTTAGAATAAACACAGACCACCTTCATTTCAGATTGTGTCAGATTTATCCTGCAACACAACTATTTTTGGTTTGAGGAGACATTCTACAAACAGACCACAGGCACCGCTATGGGGACTAGGTTCGCCCCAAGTTATGCCAATCTCTTCATGAGTAGGTGGGAGGATGATTACATCTGGAGTGGGCATGACTTTGGGGCGAACATGGTCCTATGGCAACGGTATATAGATGATGTTATCTTCATATGGCAGGGTACCGAGGAGCGACTACAAGATTTTTTGAAACACATCAACTCCAATAACAATAACCCGATATTCACAACTGATTACAGCCAAACCGCAGTTAACTTCCTAGATATCACCATCTTCATAGAAGGAACCACTATTCACACTAAAACTTTCCAAAAAAGCGTGGATGTCAATAGTTACATTCTCACCACCAGTGGACACCACCCCAACTGGCTACGCAGTGTACCATCAGGCCAATTTAAAAGAATTAGGAGGAACTATACAAAAATAGAGGATTACCATACTCAGGCCAATGAAATGAAAACACAATTTCTGAACAAAGGCTACAAGGAGGAAACACTAGATAGAGATCTACAGGAAATTGAGAAATTAGAAAGAGGAACACTTTTGACATACAAAAATAAAAGTAAAAAGGAACAGACGAAAGATTGTAAAGTCACATTTCAAACTCAATACAGCAGTAAGAATAGGAAACTTGAAAAGATCATCAAAAACCACTGGCACATACTTTTAGAAGATGAGTCACTAGGGGACATATTACCAGAGAAACCAAGGGTGATATGTAGGAAGGCACCGGACCTTAAATCCAGACTAACACACGGTCATCTAAACAAGAGAGAAACATTACAGACCACTTTATCAGGAAATAATCTGAGCAAAGGTTTCTTTTATTGTAATTCTTGCCAATACTGTAAATCGAACCATGTCTCAACTAAGGGTATTGTAAGCTTTCAATCAAATAGGACACAGGAGTCATTCGACATTCAGGAACACATATCTTGTCAATCTAAGGGTGTCATTTATCTGATTGAATGCCCCTGTCACTTGCAGTATACAGGGAGGACAGTGAGGCCACTAAAAACAAGAATTTCAGAACATATAAGGAATATAAAGAAAGGTCTAGAAACTCACAGCCTCTCAAATCATTTCAGAGAGAAACACCGGCAGAACCCAGAAGGGATGAAAGTCACAGGCATTAAAATGCTAAAACAAAACTGGAGAGCCCCCCTCTCCAGTTTTGTTTCATGATTTAATTTCACGAAGACGATTAATAAGGAAGAGTTGAAATGGATGTTTACATTAAAAACCTTAAGACCTCATGGGCTAAACGTAGACAATGTGATAAGAGCAGTAATAACAGGCAAGTGACCAGCAGCTAAAAATAAAAATATTTAGGTGAAATAATCAAGATAGGACACTCATTGGAAATTAGAGTCCCACTAGCTCACCCCCTCAGCGACAAAAGGGAATGTATGTGTGCGTGTAGCTGCCCACATAGACGCATGTAAGCATGTCATACAGACTAACCTAATTGTTTCTGTAGAAATCATTCCATTGTAATTATTGATTAATAACCAGACCATGATGACTGACTGTCATGAAGTTAATGTACAGCACTGCAATAAGTGGCACTATTTTTATGGTTCCCATTCGTCCATTTATGGATATAACACACACAGGAATGAGAGGGTTAAAACCCATTTATTTCATTTTATTTTATTTCCATTTGCTTTTCTTCAGCACACCTTTTCCCCACCCCTACCCTCCCACTTTCCAAATTATGCGGCAAATCAACCCAGGCCACTCCCGCTGTATGTGGGCATAAATAGCCCACATCCAAGATGGCGGACAAGGACTCCCTGACGAAGGCCAACACTGGCCGATACGCGTTGGAGCACATGAGCAGAAAACAATTTCACAATAGACTTCTTAATTGAATAACAGAGCGAGCAATTTGAGACCCAGAGGAGGAAGGAGGAGAGAGGAAAGAGACGGGACCCAGTGAGCTCTCAACCTGGTCACATGGTCGGACCAATCCAGAAGTGCGGGAGGACGCCAGGCGCAGCAGCAACTACGGAGCAGACCGCTGGCGGAGGGACAGGAGACGGAGCAGAGGCTAGAAGGTAAGGGACTCTGTAGGAGAGGAGAAGGCGCAGCGGACAGCCCAAGCAGGGCTAGAAGCAGTCCCTATCTCCCTCTCCAAGACTTACGATCGATCCCATTCTGCCCAGGACACCGCGCTGCGCTCATTAGAGCGACATCGGGGTGGTTCAGGGCGTAGAGGGGTACGGTCTGTCCGGAGTCCTTATTACTAACAGCACCAGCCCTACCCTGACCCCTCACCGCCAGCGGCAACTCGGGGGTACCCCTTGTTTTTTTTTTGTTTTTTTTCTTCTTTTGGATCCCACCTGTACCAAAGAAATTATACAGTTTAACTACCAGCTCTGGACATTTTCCATTCAAGTTAGATTCCACTCAGAGGTGGGACGCCACCTTTCTGAAGTGGAACATCAGCACTCATATTCTTATTTTTTGTTCATCCAAGAACTTTATCACTGCTTTATCCATAGCAGTGGAACCCCCCCCCCCCTTTCTACCCCCCCCATATCCTGTAGCAGCAGTTATTTCATTGTATTTACACAAAAATAAAAAAAATAAAAAAACACAATTTTATTTTAGCATTATAGTTTATTGTCAGTATTTATATCATATCTTTCATTGTTCAGCAGCACCATCTTATTGAATGCACAATCAATTAGGAAAGAGACCAGTACACAATTTTTTTCAGGCATATTCCTTTTCAGGCGCACTTGTAAAAACCCATTAATAATCTTGTTTATGCAAAGTCTTTTGGAGGTACTTCATTTACAGGTTGCAGCCCACACGAAATATCCGTACACACGAGCGCCAATTATCTGACTTGTATAATTATTACAATGAACTGTTATCGCATATGAGATCACTGCTAAATTTTAATACAACAGCAATTTGCTATTACAGTACAAGCTGTTTTAACTAGAGATGTGCGACAGGCACTTTTCGTGTTTTGGTTTTGGTTCTGGTTCCATGTTCGTGTTTTGGATCTGGATTGGTTTTGCCAAAACCACCCTTTCATGTTTTGGTTTCGGTTTTGGATCTGAATGATTTTTGAAAAAAACATAAAAACAGCTAAAATCACAGAATTTGGGGGTAATTTTGATCATACGGTATTAGTAACCTCAATAACATTCATTTCCACTCATTTTTCCAGTCTATTCTGAAAACCTCACACCTCACAATATTGTTTTTAGGCCAAAAGGTTGCACCGAGGTGGCTGTATGACTAAGCTAATCGACACAAGTGTGCGGCACAAACACCTGGCCCATCTAGGAGTTGCACTGCAGTGTCAGACAGGATGACAGATTTAAAAAATATGCCCCAAACAGCACATAAGGCAAAGAAGAAAGAGGTGAAATAAGGTAGCTGGATGGCTAAGCTAAGCGACACAAGTGTGCAGCACAAACACCTGGCCCATCTAGGGTTGGCACTGCAGTGGCAGACAGGATGGCACTATTCAAAAACTAGGCCCCAAACAGCACATCATGCAAAGAAGAAAAAGAGGTGCAATGAGGTAGCTGTATGACTAAGCTAAGCGACACAAGTGTGCGGCACAAACACCTGGCCCTTCTAGGTTTGGCACTGCAGTCCCACTGCACTAATGGCAGATAACGGATGCACGTCTAACACCAACATAGCTGTCAAGGCCTCAGTGATACACTATGCAACAGGATGACTGCTGTCATATTTCATCTTCCTCGCAAAGGACTGTTGGACAGTCATTTGCTTAGTTTAAGTAGTACAAGTGGTCTTCCGACTTCCCCTCTGGGATGATGATCGACTCCCAGCAGCAACAACAGCAGCGGCAGCAACAGCAGCAGTAGGAGGAAGTGGTTCTTGATCTTTCCCTATTTTATCCTCCAAATTTTTGTTCTACATTAGTTTTCTGGAGTTACAGTATATAACAAAATGCAGCCAAGGAGAGTGTACCTCTACACCACACAGGGCAAATCCTGTAAAATATTTTGGATTAAATATTATTAACCCCTTTATTTGGAGTAAATAATATACAGCACAGGACAGCACCACTGAACTTATATGGCAGCACCACTGGACTGGACTGATACGGCAGTACCACTAGACATATGCGGCAGTATCACTAGAATTATATGGCAGTACCACTGGACATATATGGCAGTATCGGTGGACTGGATTTATATGCCAGTACCACTGGATTTATACGCCAGTACCACTGGATTTATACGCCAGTACCACTGGACATATACGGCAGTATCACTGCATTTATATGGCAGTATCACTGGACTTATATGGCAGAATAACTGGACTGGATTTATAAGTCAGTACCACTGGACATATACAGTATACGGCAGTATCACTGGAATTATATGGCAATACCACTGGACATATATGGCAGTATCGATGGACTGGATTTATACGGCAGTACCACTGGATTTATACGGCAGTACCACTGGATTTATACGGCAGTACCACTGGACATATACGGCAGAATCACTGGACTTATAGGGCAGTACTACTGGACATATATGGCAGTATTACTGGACTGGATATATATGGCAGTACCACTCGGTTAATATGGGTTAATACGCAGTACCACTAGACATATATGGCAGTATCACTGAAGTTATATGGCAGTACCACTGGACATATATGACAGTATCACCGGACTGGATTTATACAGCAGTACCACTGGATTTATATGGCAGTACCACTGGACATATACGGCAGTATCACTGGATTTATATGGCAGAATAACTGGACTTATACGGCAGTATCACTGGACTGGATTTATATTTATATACGGCAGTGTCAGTGGACTGGATTTATATGCCAGTACCACTGATTTATATGGCAGCACCAATGGACATATATACGGCAGTATCACTGGAATTATATGGCAGTACCACTGGACATATATTGCAGTATCACTGGACATATATGGCAGTACAACTGGACTGGATTTATATAGCAGTATCACTGGACATATACGGCAGTATCACTGGACTTATACGGCAGTACCACTGGACTTATACGGCAGTACCACTGGACTTATACGGCAGCACAGGTACCCCACCACTGGACTGGACTTATACAGCTACACTGGACATATGGCAGCAGAGGACACTTCCACTGTGACTGGACTGATGCAGCATAAGACATAGTGTCTGGACAAGATAGCACTAGAATCACCACCCCACTTTCCCTAGACCTAGAGCAATTGCCTTTCTTTTGGTGAGCTTCTTAATTAGTTTAGGTGTGTCTTGTGTCTTGTATTTTGAAGTTGCTTTTTTATTCAGAGTTACTTGCAAGTCCACATTATGGATGGGTCTTGTGGTTTTAGGGCATCCCATGATCCACAGCTATTCTAAGCACACAGATCTCTTGGCGTTCTGAGTTGTATGCAACTAAATGGCAACTTCACTTGCAGCAGAATGCACATGCAGTAACTGGGTGGTAATAGAGCATGCAGATATAGACTAACTTCAGTGAGGGCGTACCATTGATGTGCAGAGTGAATTAAGGGCAATGTAAAATTGTGTGTGCAAACAGATACACACTCAAGAAGATGGAATGGAACTAATAAAAATTATAACAAGTTTACCTATTTGAAATTTTTAATACTGCACATGTAGGTAGGCAAACCATGGAAAAATGAAAAAGAAAAAGAAAACCAACAGTATGGAATTCAACTGTTATTAATATTATATATGCATATATAAAAATAATACATAATAGCTGTGACCAAGCTTATAAATTCACTACAAATTTATTGAAAACTGCACCACTCAGAACATCAAAGTACAATAAACATAATATCACAAATAAGACACACTTAAGAAAAGTAATGTACAATATGGAGAGTTACTTCCAGTTAGGTATATGGATGCTATAGGAGAATTGTTAGTACCAATATACAGTAGTTATTGAATGATCCATATACTTTGTATTTAGATATAATTTTCTTTTAATAGGATGGTTATTTATAAGCAAAATAATTCAAAGGTAGCTATAGAATGTTCTCTCTCCAAAAAAATAGAAATATATACAATTACTGTAAAAGATCAAAGTTCCATAATTCAGATGCAATTAATGCTGATAAATATGCTTTCAATAAAAAGTCCAACTAAATAAGCTCTATAATAAGGAACATATTTTAGTGATTATGGTCATTATATGAATTGAATCGCTATAAAAACAACATTTAATCTTGCTGTTCTGTTCATGTCTACTATACAGATGTATTGTTTGGGTCAATATGACCTGTATCATAAAATTATGCTTTTCATTATCATGAAATCACTCTCCCCGCAGAAGTTTCTGGTTGAGGATCATGAGTAATTGAATGTATTGTATATGCGTCACAATTTTACATAACAATTCTGTCTATGGCATATATAGTCTTGAGGTAATATCGGGCTGATCAATGCATTTCCAAGCTCTTCTAAAAATATTCTCCTCTTGGTAAATTTCTTATCCTTCCTGTTAGGATTTATGTAGTCCATAGTACAAAAGCATTGTATGCAGTTACATCAATGATATTATAAAATATTATCACTGTCCAAGTGTTTGGAAGTGTACAGGTTCACAAGTTGATCTAGGCCTTTTGTCATGTTATAGTCCAAAATTATGTTTAGCTTGTCTGGCCTTTCACTAAGTCCTTTGTCATTATGCACGGTGTTCAAAAGTATGACATTCTTATTATTATTTAGAACATAATTCTATACCATTGTGTTTTAAGTGAAAAAAAGTACTATGCAGCTACTTATTTGTAATTTGCTGAGGTAGTTCCAGTTTATTTTTTTCTTATAGTATTAAATACGGTTATGGTTTGTTTGAGCAGAATTTGTACGGAAGGCACATGCAGACTCATCCTAACCTGCCATCTCCTTGTTCACAAAATTGACAATATATGTTCTTCAATGACTCCACTTCCTCATTTCCTGCTTACCATTACTTCAAACTCTTTCTAAATGGCCTGTCCCGCTGCTAGCTCATTCCCCAAGAATCCATCTAAAATACTTTACTGCAGTAAGATTTATCTTTTTATCTCACTTCTCCGCCTCCACTATCCCACTTTCTAATCCCTCCACTGGTTCCCCATCTCTTTCAGGATTGAATTTATGTTTCCTACTATCATCTTCAAAGCCTACACCAATTTCTCCTTTCATACATACTGTATCTGACTTTGTTTCAAGATATATCCTTTCTCTCACTCTCTGATATTGCTTGATCCAATGAATGTCCTCCCCATATAATCTGAAAATATGAAACTAAATCTGAAAAACAAAACAAAACGCATATTGTGAAAAGGGTAAGAACAACCTTACTGTAGTAGCTTGGGCTGGCATCTACTGTAGTTACCCTGTTGGTCCCATGGTGTATCTTTAACCATGTACTACCATGTACAGTCATGTCATTTATTAACATTATTTGTCCTATAGGTATCCTATAGCCTGTGGAAGACCTGAAAGATCAATATTGTGTTGGTAATTGATGAAACTACATAAGGTAGTACTGAATGGTACCAATTTTTTGATTGTGTTATAATAATTCAATAACACAGCATTGATCCTCCATTGTTCCCGCACCCTATGGGAGTACCGTTACATCAATAATGTGATTGTGAGTAAAACTGCTACAAAAAAATTCCAGGAATTACAGTGGTATATTTACTCTGCTGTATTATGCCTACATACTTTAATGCAGACTACATTATTAATCATGCATACATTTTACTGACACTATGGGATTAGAAAGAAATGTTCTCAACAGATTGCCAATTTTATATGATTTATGACTAAACCAACCCTGGTGTATACCAAGTCACACTAAGATTTCCAGAGTACATTAGTGGCCATATTGAATTTTCTAATTGATGAAACAATTATATAGTCTTCAAAAACCTTGGTCTGAATGTAAATTCCCAGTATACTGTACATCAAGGGGTTACCACCAGCAATAGCTGTGTAGTAAAAAATGTCTGACCTTTGACAGTTATGGCTTTCACTTGGGGAGGTCTGTTTTAACACGATTGTGGCAGTACTGTATATGACCCACAACAAAAACTTGTCCTGTTTCCACCATCTGAGGAAAGGCATAATAGTAATGGCTGGTCTAACAATGCAGTATGTTAATCAGTAGTATCACTGATGTTGCTGAATATCACTGCAATTTCTCAGTGAGATTTTATTGATTAATTACAGAATTTTTCATTAAAAAGTCATACTTAGCAACACATTTTTATATCTACATGCATAGAACAACTGTAAGCCTTCGCATTAATTCAATGGTAGACTCTTTGTCCATAGACAGCTCACATATTGTTAGGGCATAATTAATTCCCCCTTGAACTCAGGAAATAATCATAAAACAGAATGAAACAAAGGAGAATAAACCAGTGAAAAAATAATTGACATTCACTTTTATTCAGTTAAGTCAGGTGGTATAACCCCAAGTGCAATGAACAATAAACTACTGGATAATGATCCCTATAACAATAGTAGAGTTGTAACATATTTGTGTAAAAACAATATATGATTACTATAAAAAATAGAAGAGTTGCATGAAAATGCATGCTAATGACAAAGTAAGGAGTTTACAACCCTTTCAGTTTGGATGCAGAAAGTAAGTGTTGTTATAAATGTGTCAAATAAAATAAAATAAAAACTAAAAAGGGAAAAGACGTGGGTGAAGCATTATGGATTTAAACTTTAGCGCTATTATTGTGTTTCACTGATAGGGATCATTGTAATTAATTGGTCATTGTGCTTGGGGTTATACAGTACCACTTGACTATTTTCAACTGAGGATCCCTCACAACTGCAACTAACACACTTGGAACACAACACAGGTAGATATAATATGTTATATGTATTAAGTGACATGCATGTTCAGTATTTAATATAATTACTTATAATATTTTTTTACTGATACTGTTTAACTTCTAGAGTTTATACAGAATAGATTTTTTAATGTAAATAATATTTAACCAATTAATATTGCTTATTTTTCTCTATTGCTTCTTGTTAATTATGTGGATGCCATCGTAGCTCACTAGTGCCGCTTATTCTATTAAATTCTTTTTGAAATGATAAATATAAAATATCAGAGAGATGTGTGCTGAGCGACAGTGTCTGTGCGGGAAAGTGGTGTGGAGCATGGGGTGGCGACCTGCTCTTTTGTGTCATTCCAGTGCTGTCTTGTACTGTGTATTTCCAGTCACAGTGGTGGTGTCCTCTGCTGCCATAAATCTAGTGCTGCTGTATAAATCCAGTCCAGTGGTGCGGTCTTGTGCTGCATCAGTCCAGTGGTGGTGGCCTGTGCTGCCATAAGTCCAGTGGTGGTGTCCTGTGCTGCCATAAGTCTAGTGGTGCTGCTGTTTAAGTCCAGTCCAGTAGTGCTGTGTTGTGCTGCATCAGTCCAGTGGTGGTGTCATGTGCCGAGAAAAAAAGTCCAGTGGTGCTGCTGTATAAGTCCAGTGGTGCTGCCATATAAGTCCAGGGGTACTTCTGTATAAGTTAAATCCAGTGGTGCTGCCGTATAAGTCCAGGGGTACTGCCAGTTGAGTCCAGTGGTGCTGCCATATAAGTCAAGGGGTACTGTCGTATAAGTACAGTCCAGTGGTGCTGCCATATAAGTCCAGGGGTACTGCCGTATAAGTCCAGGAGTACTGGCATATAAGTCCAGTCCAGTGGTGCTGCCGTGTAAGACCAGGGGTACCGCCATATAAGTCCAGGGGTACTGCCATTTAATTCAGTCCAGTGGTGCTGCCGTATAAGTCCAGTGGTGCTGTCCTGTGCTGTATATTATTTACTCCAAGTAAAGGGTTATTAATATTTAATCCAAATAATTTTTACAGGGTTTTCCCTGTGTGATGTAGGGGTATGCTCTCCTGTGCTGTATATTGTTGCTTAACGCCAGAAAAATAATGGAGAAATTTTTTTTGGAGGATAAAAAAGTAAAATATCAAGAACCACTTGCTCCTACTACTGCTGCTGCTGCTGCTGCTGCTGCTGTTGTTGCTGCTGGGAGTTGATTGTCATCTCAGAGGGGAAGTCGGAATACCACTTCTACTACAGTACTTCAACTAAGCAATTGACTGTCCAACAGTCCTTTGCGAGGAAGATGAAATATGACAGCAGTCATCCTGTGGCAAAGCGGATAACTGAGGACTTGACAGCTATGTTGGTGTTAGATGTGTGTCCGGTATCCGCCATTAGTGCAGTGGGATTTAGACAATTGATGGAGGTATTGTGTCCCCGGTACCAAATCCCATCTAGATTCCACTTTACTAGGAAAGCGATTCCCAAACTGTACAGGGACATTAAGAAGTGTCCTCAGTGTCCTGAAAAATTAGGTTGTACCCAGTGTTCACTTAACTACAGACATGTGGACAAGTGGAGCAGGGCAAACTAAGGACTACATGACTGTGACAGCCCATTGGGTAGATGTATTGCCTCCAGCAACAACAGCAGCAGCATCACCAGTAGTATCATCTCACAAACACCAGCTCGTTCCTAGGCAGGCTACGTGTGTATCTCCGGTTTCCGTAAGAGGCACACCGCTGACAACCTCTTATGGAAACTGAGGGACATCATCGCACAATGTCTTACCCCACTCTCCTGGAGATTTGTGATATTAGACAACACCACCAATATTGTGTGTGCATTACATTTGGGCAAATTCCAGCATGTCCCATGTTTTGCACATGCAATTAATTTAGTTGTGTAGAATTTTTTTTTAAATTACAGGGGTGTACAAGAGATGCTGTCAGTGTCCCGAAAAACTGCAGGCCACTTTCGACATTCAGCCACTGCATGCCACTGCTAGATGAACCAGGTGTTTGTACCGCACACTTGTGTCACTTAGCTTAGTCATCCAGCTACCTCGGTGCACCTCTTTTTCTTCTTTGCATGATTGTTTGGGGCCTAGTTTTTTAATCTGCCATCCTGTCTGACACTGCAGTGCCACTCCTAGATGGGCCTGGTGTTTGTGCTGCACGCTTGTGTCACTAAGCATAGTCATCCAGCTACCTCATTGCACCTCTTTTTCTTCTTTGCATGATGTGCTGTTCGGGGCCTAATTTTTAAAAGTGCCATCCTGTCTGATGCTGCAGTGCTACTCCTAGATGGGCCAGGTGTTTGTGCCGCACACTTGTGTCACTTAGCAAAGTCATCCGGCTACCTCTGTGCAACCTTTTGGCATAAAAACAATATTGTGAGGTGTTCAGAATAGACTGGAAATGAGTGGAAATTAATGTTATTGAGGTTAATAATACCGTAGGATCAAAATTACCCCCACATTCTGTGATTTTAGCTGTGTGATTTTTTTTTTAAATCATCCAGATCCAAAACCAAAACATGAAAGGGTGATTTTGGCAAAACCAATCCAGATCCAAAACAAGAGCAGGGATCCAGATCCAAAACCAAAACACAAAACACGAAAAGTGCTCGCCGCACATCTCTAATTGTTGTATAATTTGTACTGTTCTGTACAATCTATCTACCCCAGTATACTCTGTACATCAGTGTGCTTTTTTCACTTGGTGTAACCTGCGAGACTCCACACAGTGTAATCCAAGCTGACAGTTAAAAAAACAAAAACAAAAAAAAATATTTTGTATTATTTTGACATCTGGTCGGGTTTAAAAGAATTTCTCAAAATTAGTGAAACCTCTACCATACCTTCAACTAATATGGTCACCATCCAAAGAATGGTGGAGGATCAATTTTATGATACCATACAATTTCCACAAGGAATACCTTTACCGGCAATTACATCAAAGTACAGAGAGTTTGTTAAAGGTGGATTCCATCAGGAATGAAGTGATATTGTGTGAGAATGATGTATACACTGATGAGGATGAGGATGGTAGTGACAGTGACATTTTGACACTGCATAGCTGTTAACTTAGCTTCTTTAAGCCCATTGGTTACTTGTTATGTGGAGGCCCATACAAACCAAGCACTAAAGGCACAAGAGTGACAGACCCTGTCGCTGAAGTGTCTAGTTTAATAAACTGTGCAATTCCATCTTGCACCTCTTTTAATTTCTGCCGCTGCTGTACGGCAATGTTTCATAGGGTTGTGGATCATTGGGTTGACAGTAACTAGGTCGACAGTCATTAGGTCGAGCACTATTGGTCTACAGTGACTAGGTTGACACATGAAATAGGTTGACGTGGTCATTAGGTCAACATGGAAAAGGTTGACATGGAAAAAGGCCAACATGATTTTTTTTGGTGTAGGTTTCTTTGTAAAGTGACAGGGAACACCAATTAGTGCACCGTGTCCTCTCGCATGACTCGCTTCACTCGACATGCTTCGGGCAAGGTGCCTCGCTCCACTACCACTGCGCTCGGCACAGGTTACTATTTCCAATTGTAGTCCACTTGGATCATAAAGTATGAAAAAGTTAAAAAAATTAATGAAATTGGAAAAACTCATGTCGATCTTAGTGGTCAATATAATGAGTGTCGAACTAAGTGCTGTCAACCTAAAGAAGGCTGCTGCTCAGTCCCTTAGTAACCAACCAGCTCGCTGCAGCCTTTGGCCTAAACTGAATAAAAACAATATTGTGAGCAGTGAGTTGGTCACAATTGACTGGAAATGACAGGAAATTAATGTTATTGAGGTTAATAATATTGTAGGAACAGACAAAAGGGCACTATTATTGCAAAAGAAACTTTAGGGAGGTCCCTCTATAAATGGATTTAACAATTTATCCGGATTTGGATTTACCAGAAGATGGCCGACGAAGGCCTTCCGTTTCCATGTGACTACATCCAGGACTTGTATAAAACTTGGGGACCTTTTCCAAAATGCCCACAATAAGACCTCCAGTTTCTTGTATCTGATAATTAGAGAGGAATCTGAGTCACTCCGAACATTGGGATCAGAGCTCAGATTCTTGTGGGACTTAGATCCAATATAAGGTGACATGGCTAGGACTCTGCACCATTTCACTCAATGCACACTGCTGTTTAAGGCGTTATACTCTTTTGGCTGTCCTGTGTCAAAACTTCACTAAGTGGCTGCAGTATGGTTAGTATCAGTGTATATAGGGCACGCTGCATGCTGCGCTGTACTGTGTTGTGCTTTACTAAAGTGCATTTTTTTGTTCATGTGCATCTATAAGCCCTGTGATCCACACAGTTTTAACTGAACAGCAGGTGTAAAAATAGAAAAATAAAATATATATAATATATTTATTGTTTTGTACTGGTTGGTTGTTGCCTTTTACTCAAGTGCAGTTTGTTAACATGCATCTTTAAGCCCTGTGATCTGTGCAGTGATCTGTGACTTGACAAATGGATAACTATTTGTTTAGAGAAGAGCAGCCAAAAACTAGTGCAGTAGCTGCTGCCACCAATCATGACGACAATGCTAGTCCAGCAACGTCATCTACTAAAGCTGATGCTCAAGGGCATAGCGGCTCTAAGTTAGGGCATCTAATATAAAATAAAATAAAAAACAATATATGGTGTTAAAGAAAAAGACACTTCTTATAAAGGGTAGGTTTGGTGAGGAAAACATAAAATTGCCAACATGCCACTTACCACACGCAGCGGCATGGAAAGGCTCAGGCCTTGGCCTTTCATTCTGAGTGGTGTTCTGCAACTGTCATTGAGGCATCTTCTTCTGCCTCTCATGTCAATGCAAGAATTTTTCACTCATGGTCAAAAAGAGGTGTCAAAAAAATTAAAACTACTAAAGGCAGTAGAATAAACTGTGCATTCAGAACCGTCAAACATTCCTGTGGAACAGTTAGTGGTGTGCACGTTAGCTATGTGTGAGTCTGACATTTCTCACACTGTCCTCATAGAGAAGCCTCTTTCACTTCCTTCTACCATTTCTGCACCATCTGCACATGTGGGGAGTAGTACAAGTAAAGATGGCAATGAGGGCATAATAAAAATTGAGGATTTATGTGTGAAAGTGGAACAGGATGAGGGGAATATGTGTATTCTACTACTGTCTGACACTGAAGATGAGGATGTCGATGATGTTGTTTGTGTAAGTCAGCCACCAATGGCTGCAGTGCTTTTGTCCTGATAAAACGAAACCTATCTGATACCTAGGCAAAATACTAAAAAAGCTACATCTTTTGTGTGGGATTATTTTTACCCAAATCCTGACAATGTTTGTGAAGGCATCTGCACCATCTAGCCACCTCCACCGTGTTACATCAGTTGCGGAGAGTTTTATTAAATGTATTTTACAAGATTATAATACAGTTAACACCCTCATCATTAACCTCCTCATTAGTGATCGGAAGTAGTCCTTCCAAAATATTGTCTTGTGGAGGTCCAAAAAAGCAAGCACTTCAGCCACAAAAGTGTCAGTTACTGTTGTTGGAGTGCTTGGTTTGATAAAGTGTGCATGTCCTTTTTAATATCCAACATAAGGGTGGGAGGGAGTGCCCAAGAACAATTCCATATTGCACCAACTTTCATTTCTGCCACTGCTGTGTGGCAGTTTCACAGATGTGCTATAAACTGCCATGTGCTCGGTCGCTTAGTAACCAACCAGGTCACTGCAGCCTTTGCCCAATAATGGTGAAAACAATATTGTAAGCTTTGAGGTGGCTAAAATTGATTGGAAATTAATGTTATCATGGTTAATAATACTCTAGGAACAGAAAAGTGCCCAAATTAATGATTTTAGTTTATTTTTTTTGTCAATTTTACAAAAAAATATTATTATTTATTATTATTAAAAATCCAAATCTAAAGCCAGTCATGGTGGTTTGGCAAATCCAAATCCAAACCTGGATGATGAATCAGAGCCAAATCCAAATCCAGCAAAATGGTGCAGTGCACATTTCTACTGAAAATGCAGCCCTGACTCACTAAAGTCTTTAGGAACCCTTTTAATATGGCCACAGTCAGATATCCAGTTTTACGGCATTGTATTCCAGATTATGACCAGATACTATAAACAGAAGGGGGACTGAGTGAGCAATACCTTATTGACTGTATTTAATATGTGGAACTGAGCAAACTGTTCTCCCATAGGGGACTAAGATACGGGGAGCATACCAGAAGTTAAATCCACTCTTTTTTGGGCATTTTTTAATTAATAATGAATACAATGGCTTTTAAGCTTTTTGTTTTTAATTAATTGGGATACTTTTAGAAAGATACTTTATGTATTAGATATTACATGAATGAACTAATATGTTTTGTACAGTATGTATCATTATTGGTTTTGTGAAGAAGACTCCTCCCAGCAATAAGGGGTTCTTATTCGCTTAAGTATAACCATCCTCAGAGTGAGAGACTCTCTCATGATTTGAAAAAAAGACAACTTCTAACTGAAATGCATTGGAAATCAGAGGGATGAAAATTTGACATCCTAACCAGAGAAGGGGGAGATCAGGTCATATTAGAATCTGAACCTCTCCAGTGAACCTGAACACCTATTCAGACATTTTGTGCCATTTTTACTCCATAATCTGTTAGGAAGCCTCCTTCACCAATGTTTGATGTATGATTTATATTAAATAGGAACCAGATCCTATTTGCATACAGGATTCTCTTCTCCCACATTACTTCTTTTGTATAGTTACTATTAAAATAGCTGTTTTTAATTTAAATTTCCAGTATCTCCTTGTCATTCCATATAGGAGCAATAACCATGAGACTTGTTTTCTGCATTTGACTTCACTTACAGTATTGCAGTTTTAATGAACATGCTGCACTATATTATTGCAATTTGTGCTTTAACATGTATCCACGCCTGGATGTTTTATCATAATATTTTATACGCTGTGAAGACTGGATTGAAACATGAGAATAGTCCCACTCCTAACTCCATTGGAGCTCCTAATGTTTTATGTGTTTTTTCTAATCCATCCACAGGAGTGAATGTTGACTTGAGCCATGCAGCAGGAAATTTGGAAATAGCAGTTAAAGTAGAATAAAGGATTTTGTAAATGCTTGAGTTCTGTAAACATCAACTAATAATGCAGTTAACGGATCAGGAAGCACCATTTTAATGTTTCATGAGTAGTATTCCCAACAAAAATTATTGGGAATAATCCTATTAATACAGAAAACAAGCCCTTTTCAATGATGAAATCACCTCTTGTTCAACCAAACCTTGTGTTCTAAACCTAAAATTACCTATTAAGGTTGGGCTGCTGCTCATAATCCAGTGCTGTGTGGTGGATCCATAGGCTGAGATTTGCCAGCCCCATGTCAAATCTACAGATATAGAATAGAAAATATGGCTGCAGGAACCACCCGGCGCCCAGATATAATATTCTAAAACAACAGAGAACACATATATGTATATAAATATACAACCCTTCAATTGTAAAAGGGCGTCCAATCCTCAAACTTCACAAATCCTTCTCTTAACAGGTGTCCATAGCAGAACAGCATATAAAACAGAGGGGAGATGAAGGCCACATGTGTAATACAGTAATTTAATAAAACAAACATAAGACATAAAAAAATCACAAAATGAGATGGTATAGAACATCCATGTATGTGGGCCACAAGGGGAATGAATGCAACAATTACCAGAGCGAAAGAGAACCCACAAAAAGTTCTCAATCAAGTTCTTAAACGCCAGAAGCCGCCCGGGCTGGAAACTGGAATTGTCCCTGGTCCTTGAATCAGCATGAACTCCCACTGGACACAGACCAGGGATGCCAAAAGTGTCGACGCGTTTCAACTCCTTTCCGGAGTCTTTTTCAAGGCTGGATACCTACATATCTACAGATATGTCCTTATACATTATTGCTGCAGTCACACCAAACAGCCCCTATCTGAGTTCCAGATCCTGTGAGATTCTGATTGCATTGGGTATCATTTTTACATCTTTTTTTTTTTTTTAAAGTCTTAGTTGAAATATGATGCAACTAGAATGCCCCAGGAGAATGTGCTGATTCATTTCATATTGAACACTTAAATATCTGTCTCTGACATTTTAGAAATTTTGAGAGAGTTTAAGATGTTTGGAACTCTTAATAAGAGACATCCCTAAGCGAGGGGAAGTTCTTGACATGTAGTTAAATGGTCCATCTCTATGGACATTTTGAGAGAGTTTGAGATGTTTGGAACTCCTAATAAGAGACATCCCTAAGTGATGGGGAGTCTAGACATGTAGTTAAATGGTTAAGCACTACAAGGTATCTCTTGACTGAATGTTATTGTGCATGACTCATCAACCACATCAATATCACATGTCTGAGTCAACAGACTTAAAGGTAAGGCTGATTAGCATACAGGTGCATATTGTTTTACTTTTACTGTTTTATTGGAGCATCACAGTACTGTACAGTTTTTGGCTAGGAGAGATTGACACCTTACATATTGACTGCTGTTTACATATATGTCACCTGTATCATGTTATCTTAAATAAAATCACTCTGGTTTGGAATCAATTTGTAGGCTTACCTCTTTGCTCACATCTGCTATGCACCTACCAAGGATACTAAAAGAACTTAAAGAGGTAGCACCATTGACAGAATTATACAACCAGTCATTAGCTACAGGAGTAATTCAAGAGGACTGGAAAAGAGCAAATGTAGTCCCACTGCACAAAAGTGGAAGCAAGGAAGAGGCAAACAACTACAGACCAGTGAGTCTTACATCAGTAGTAGGGAAATTGATGGAAACACTCTTAAAAGAAAGAGTTGTAGATTATCTCAAATTCGGCAATTTACAGGATCCCAAACAGCATGGATTCACTGGGGGGAGATCATGTCAAACAAATCTTATTGACTTTTTTGACTGTGTGACTAAAGCAATGGATAAAGGTGGAGCCATGGATATAGCTTATCTAGACTTTAGTAAGGCTTTTGACACTGTTCCACATCGCAGACTGCTAAATAAACTTTAAAGTTGGGGATTGGATATAAGGATTATTGAATGGATAAGATCTTGGTTGAAGGATAGAAAACAGAGAGTTGTGGTAAATGGAGTACATTCACAGGAGGAAAATGTTACCAGTGGAGTACCCAAGGGATCTGTACTTGGACCAGTGCTTTTTAATATCTTTATTGGTGACATTGCAAATGGCATTAAAGGGAAAGTATGCCTTTTTGCAGATGACACAAAGGTATGCAAAGGGTAGACACACCAGGTGGGGTAAAACAAATGATTGAGGATCTAGGTAGACTAGAGGAATGGTCAAGAGTGTGGAAATTACAGTTTAATGTCAAAAAATGCAAAATCATGCACTTGGGTCTCAAAAATCCAAAGGCTAAATACAGTATTAATGGCACTATACTGGAAACTACTGAGGAGGAAAGGGATCTAGGAGTCACTATTTAAGGTGACTTAAAGGCAGGTAAGCAATGTAACAAAGCAATGAGGAAGGCTAGTCAGATGCTTGGCTGCATTGGGAGAGGAATCAGCAGCAGAAAGAAAGAAGTAATAATGCCACTGTATAGGTCATTGGTACGGCCTCATCTAGAATACTGTGTTCAATTCTGGAGGCCATATCTTCAAAAGGATATTAATACATTAGAAACTGTACCTAGAAGGGCAACTAAAATGGTGCATGGCCTACATCACAAAACATACCCAGAAGGACTGAGAAATCTCAATATGTATAGTTTGGAGCAGAGAAGGGAAAGGGGGGACATGATAGAAACTTTCAAATATATCAAGTGTTTTAACAGTGTCCAGGAGGGAAACATTCTCCAAATGAAGAGAAGCAATAGGACACGAGGACATATACTGAGACTGGAGGCGGGGGGGGGGGGGGGTTCCAGGGAAATTTGAGGGAAAATTACTTCACAGAAAGGGGTAGTGGACAAGTGGAATAGCCTCCCATCAGAGGTGGTAGAGGCTAAGACAGTAGAACAATTTAAACATGTATGGGATAGACATAAGGATATCCTTACATAGAAATAAGGATCATATAAGGTTAGAGATAAAAATAATGTAAAAAAAAGGGGGGCAGACTAGATGAGCCAAGTGGTTCTTATCTGCTAATAAAACATGCATCACTCACACTTCAGTATTACAGTGTGTGCAACAAATAAAAAACTAGAATGTCTACTAGACAAATATGTACAAGGCGGTCTAGCAAATAACAAAAGCAAACCACTGTTACCACATATGTAATCAAATCTGAAAAACATCATTTAATCGGTACTAGATTTGGATCAAAATTCTAACGAATATAATAAGTGTGATATTCAACCATGATTAGGATTGTACATATATTTTGTAGTAAGGGAATAGATAAAATAGGCTAGTATATATCAGTTGAATGTTTAGACAATTTAGTCACTTCAAAGGCACACAGGTAATGGCATGCGCAAGGAAGTGCCTAAGACTACAATCAGGAATCTGCATATCCTGAGCAATGTATGTTATTCGGCCTTCTGCTTTGAGACAATGACTCCTAGGATCAATTGAATTAACGAAGTCTCAAATGTTGATGAACACTAGCAGTATTTACACTCCAAAATAACCAAAGGAAAACCTTGATAGACAAACAAATATCAGACGCTATGACTCCAGAATTCACCCCCTGCTCGTCACTGTTGAACAAATTATCTGATATGTTTTACAACACCTTTGAATATGTAAATTGGGATTGTTAAAGTTGGGATATAAGACAGGGTTTGGAGCAGTCTTTAGTTAGTGCAGAGGGAAAGAGACAAGGAAGGATCCTAAGACATCAGAAGAAGGTAGCTATGCATTTAACCCTCAATAATTCTTGCAAGTGTACAGTATGTGTGTTAATTGTTTAAGTTTGTAATATTGTTTGTGTTTGTTTAATATGTACTGCAGTTAATAATAATTATAGGATTTATTATCATTGTGTTTTTCATATCTTGTATTTTGTATACCTAGAATAAAGTGTTATTGAAATAGAGCTATTATTCCATGGTTCAAACTCATTTTTTGGAATCTCTAAATCATACAAATCTGCATATATTATATAAGGCTCTGCAAAGTTGGACAATATATTTATACCCCTAAGGTATAGAGCATTGATATATCAAATGAGCCAGAAGGATACATCCCTGCATAAAGTATATTTACCATGTGCACAGATGTATTGCTTGGACAGTAATTGTTTTCAGTAGCTATATTCATACCCACATAGTCAATGAGCCAGGATTATATATCTCTGTAAAGTATAATTACACTTTACCTTGACATATCTCTTGGACAAGTAGATATATAATTCCTAAACCCAAATGAGCCAATCACATGCATATGTATAGGAATGTTCATATAATGTACATTGCTGTGTGATTGGACTAGTGCTAATCTCTGCCCCTTTAGCTATGAGCCAACCTAATTTGTAAGCCTATTATAATATATTTGCAGATGTAAGATACATAAAGCATAAATCAATATATGATATAATAAATATATATTATATAAGATTCCACACTTCAATAATTGGCACCCCAGATGGGACCATGGAATAATTTGGTATCTATTTTAAACTAAATACAATATTTATTAGGAAGCAGCACCAATGGCTGTAAGCCTGCTGGCAAAGTACAAGATCACAGTGGAATAGGTTACAAATGAGAATAAAGAATTTAAAGGCCTAGAATAGAAAATGTGCACAGTGGAAATGAGTATTTCCAAATAAATGAATATATGTACCAGGTATTAGAGTTTAACCTTAAGACACCGGTCAATCTTAAGGAGAGGATACCTTCAGTACTAAAAACAAAGAATATATAAATTTAGCATTGTAATGTTAAATATGCAAAAAGTTGCAGCAGCATTAGGAAAAATGCGCAGAACTGCGGATTTAGAAGCCAAACAGAAAGGTAAAGAAGGATCAGGTTCACGTCTTCGTAAGGCGTGCCTGACCATTAATGCAAAAATGCATTCATTATTTAAGTCCCTTAAACAGAAAAATAAACAGAAAAAGTTTGGGGCAGAAGCAAAAAGCCTGGCAGATTGTAAGCAAACTGTCATGACCTCTCAGGAGGAGATAAAAGAAAGTACAAGGGAGAACATTGTAGATGTAGGTGAGACTCAGGACAGCATTGTCCATGTGCAGCACACAGAGTCTGCTATGGTCACACAGACCACCAGCAGAACAGCCTCTGTGGTAAAGGAAGAAAGTAGCAATGTGCCGGATGTGTCTATCATCAGACAGCACATTAATGTAAAGGAGGTAGCAGCAATAGGAGATGTCCCCTATACTGTTTCTACTAAAGGGGAAGATTATTGTAACTCAGATTATGAGTATTCTGCTGAATACACTCTCAGAGTTCCCAATGTAAATGAAGAATTTGTTATGCCCTTAGGCAAAGGTGAATTGTCAGCAGATTTAAACACTGATAGCAGCAGTACAGTGCACACAGGGGTGGAGAAGTTCCCCATGGTGAAAACTCCCATGGCAACCAGAGTTGCAAACTTTGAAATGTATTCACCTGGAAACACGTTTAAAGGGAAAATCCATGAAATTAATTCAGGAATGCATGTTTACAAACAAGGTTCCCAAACTTTTGTAACCCCCACACAACACTCAGAGACATCTAGTGATGGTGCAAATGTTTGCATGCTCTCAGAGAGACCACATGCAGAGTGTCATTCTGCAAACCACACACCAATTAACAATGACAAAAAGGATCACCAGGATGAAAATGTTTTTATGCCCTGGTGCCATAACCATTTTATTACAGGTGTGGAAAGACAGAAAGCCCTGGGACCTGCAATACATATTTGGCAAAGTCTAACAAGTTTCTCTCCCCACAAAAGTAGGTTTTTTCAGAAGCTCCAAGTTTCTTCCAGACTAAGGAGCCACAGCAAGCAGCAAACGCTATGGTTGGGGACAGCCTGGGCCCAGGCTACGTCACAAGGGAGTATGGTCACAAGTGAATACGGTAGTATCATTCCTTTACTTGTTAGATCCAATGTAGCCATTGTTTGCTTTGATGTTCAAACAGCCACAGTTTCCAAATTAAACCAGCATCATATCTGCAGCGACAATTGTGCTGTCATTGACACACAATGTAACAGGAAAGATTGGCACAGGCCAGAAACAATTGTTTGGTTGTTTGTTCTTCAATCTTTAAAGACACATTTGTAAATTCTGTACCTGATAACATGCAGCAGATAGGACAGAATGCATAGCAAGCTATGTTAAATCACTGTATAAATATCTGTGATATTCATTGTATGTATTTTTGTTTGATTCATAGTAATCCTGGCAACCTGTATACAGAATGGTGCAAGACTCCAAAAAGACTCCAATTTACAAGGGAAAAGGTCTTCATTAACCCTTTCATCGCTGCTATCCAGCAAATTCTACATAGCATCCCTAAAGACTGATATATGGACAAATCCTCAAGGAGTTTTCCAGTTTCACAAGAAAGGGGAAGGTTTTCATTAACCCTTTCATCACAAGTAATCATTACTTGTCTTTCAAACTACATGTACACCCCCACCACAGTGTACAGCACATCTCATCACTGTGATTATACAGAACTGTCTCATCCCTTCATATACCTTAATCAAATATATGTAAACATTTGTCTGATATATATATATATATATATATATATATATTATATCATTGTATCATATACCTTGTAAATATTTTATGTTTTTTTTATATTACACAGTAGATACTACCTATGCTTCCTTCGTAAAAGCTTCAAAAGTAATTAAATATCTAATACTGGATGGAATTAGATTTAGTCAAAGCCATTCCTAAATGATATTTAATATCTGTTTGAAGCAAAGTTATATTCATTTATTGTATTGATAGGCTGTTGCTATAGACATGTCAAATCATTTTATATAGCATTATTAGTTCAAATATAGGTAGGATAGGAAACGCCTTTATATGGGTTAAACTAATATAGGGTTATTTAAGATTGAGATGTATAAATAGGTTCAAGGTAGAATAAGGAGACTTAAGACTGCATGGTAATTTATTCAGTGAGGAAATACAGAACAGAGTAGGTGTACTACTCACAGCCATTTGTGGTACTATTGCCCGAAGACAATTAAGACCTACTATTAACAAGCAAAGAAAGAAAGAAAGAAAGAAAGAAAGAAAGAAAGAAAGAAAGAAAGAAAGAAAGAAAGAAAGAAAGAAAGAAAGAAAGAAAGAAAGAAAGAGAGAAAAAAAAAAAAGACTGTTTCATATATGCCTGTTCTATTCAAAATCACAACCTGTTTGTGCAAAAGCAATATGGACACTTGTCACAACTGCGGCATTGGAAAAACATTTAAAGGACGCACAAGGCTAAAGACCATTACTGAGGGTCGTCACAAGTACTGAATGTTCAAGACACAGCACTCGACGTACACAGCCCTCTGCCTCAAACAGCGAAATGGCAAGCAAAGGAGCAGCTGCTATGAAGAATCCTACTTCAACTGCCTTCATGATGCAAACGTAATACGTCTCCAATGGCAAGCAAACCACGCAGATGACATTACTCTCCCAGTAAATTGCTACAGCCAAGAACAGCAAAAATGTCCAAACGTACTGATCCAGATACAGGAAAAAAGGTCTACAATTGGGCTATGGTATTCCAAATGTCTGTAGAAATTAGTTTTCCTCATGAATACTGAATAAAAACCTCAGTCTTGTCTGCTTTAGTTAAAAGTAAAAGTAGAATAAGGTTAGGTAAGCTAAGAATTTTTGAGATTTTTAAAATCATAATGGTTATTATTATTACACTTATGGTATATATTATGGTTACAACAAAAGTTATGTTTTGAAGAAATTTTGAAATGTATTTGGAAGCAATTACGCTAGTTTAATGTGTGGCCAATCAAAATAATTTCTCATGGCCACAAGGGGGCGACTGTTACCACATATGTAATCAAATCTGAAAAACATCATTTAATCGGTACTAGATTTGGATCAAAATTCTAACGAATATAATAAGTGTGATATTCAACCATGATTAGGATTGTACATATATTTTGTAGTAAGGGAATAGATAAAATAGGCTAGTATATATCAGTTGAATGTTTAGACAATTTAGTCACTTCAAAGGCACACAGGTAATGGCATGCGCAAGGAAGTGCCTAAGACTACAATCAGGAATCTGCATATCCTGAGCAATGTATGTTATTCGGCCTTCTGCTTTGAGACAATGACTCCTAGGATCAATTGAATTAACGAAGTCTCAAATGTTGATGAACACTAGCAGTATTTACACTCCAAAATAACCAAAGGAAAACCTTGATAGACAAACAAATATCAGACGCTATGACTCCAGAATTCACCCCCTGCTCGTCACTGTTGAACAAATTATCTGATATGTTTTACAACACCTTTGAATATGTAAATTGGGATTGTTAAAGTTGGGATATAAGACAGGGTTTGGAGCAGTCTTTAGTTAGTGCAGAGGGAAAGAGACAAGGAAGGATCCTAAGACATCAGAAGAAGGTAGCTATGCATTTAACCCTCAATAATTCTTGCAAGTGTACAGTATGTGTGTTAATTGTTTAAGTTTGTAATATTGTTTGTGTTTGTTTAATATGTACTGCAGTTAATAATAATTATAGGATTTATTATCATTGTGTTTTTCATATCTTGTATTTTGTATACCTAGAATAAAGTGTTATTGAAATAGAGCTATTATTCCATGGTTCAAACTCATTTTTTGGAATCTCTAAATCATACAAATCTGCATATATTATATAAGGCTCTGCAAAGTTGGACAATATATTTATACCCCTAAGGTATAGAGCATTGATATATCAAATGAGCCAGAAGGATACATCCCTGCATAAAGTATATTTACCATGTGCACAGATGTATTGCTTGGACAGTAATTGTTTTCAGTAGCTATATTCATACCCACATAGTCAATGAGCCAGGATTATATATCTCTGTAAAGTATAATTACACTTTACCTTGACATATCTCTTGGACAAGTAGATATATAATTCCTAAACCCAAATGAGCCAATCACATGCATATGTATAGGAATGTTCATATAATGTACATTGCTGTGTGATTGGACTAGTGCTAATCTCTGCCCCTTTAGCTATGAGCCAACCTAATTTGTAAGCCTATTATAATATATTTGCAGATGTAAGATACATAAAGCATAAATCAATATATGATATAATAAATATATATTATATAAGATTCCACACTTCAATACCACTCACTATTTCTGAAAAACACATCACATAAAGGGGTAAATGTATGATGCAGTGATAAGAGTGGAGAAGTAAGTCAGTGGAGAAGTAAGTCAGTGGAGAAGTTGCCCATGGCAACCAATCAGCATTGAAGTAACATTTATATGTGCATACTATAAAATTATTCAGAGCAGCTGATTGGTTGCCATGGGCAACTTCTGCACTGGCTCACTTCTCCAGTCTTATCACTGCTTCATACCCATAAGAGCACTAATCTGTCCCTGCTAATATAGGGATGGTTAAATTGAAATCTTTGTTTTTTATCTTCATTTTTTTATTCTAAACTAAAGATTAATGCTAAATGTGAATACGATTATACTGAATACAAAATACAAGTAGTCACTATTTGTAACCAATTTTAATAATTCCAATACTGATCTATACATTAGATTCAACAGAGGTAAAATTGTAAAAGTAAAAGGGATGGAGTATTTTGCTCTATGTACAAATAAAGCAGTTCTCTTTTAGACTGCTGGCTCTTAGGAAGCCATTTGTCTCTGAGCAACACTCAATGCTCATACAGTATAGTAAATTTGTGAGTGGACACGCCTAATGCGTTTAGTGCTTTATGTAAGCACTAAACTAAATAACCAAATGTCTTTATCATCATTATTTTTTTATAATTTTTTTGCAAAAACATTGCAGGGGAGGGGCACTGAAAGGAAAAAGAGATGTAATCGTAATTTACAATCAGCAATATATAATAACAGGAGAAATACAGTTTTCAGTAGTAATTGGAGGAACAGGGTAGAACATACAAGTAAAACCAGCATTAAAGGCAGAATCAAAGCCAGTTGTAGAACACATGGAGCCAAGGTGACAATTTCCTTTAGCGCCTCCCATTTTGTACAGAAAATGAACATCTCTGTTTAAGCATAACCATACAAGTATGTCACTCCAACTCTCCCATGTGTCACAACAGTCACCCCATGTGTCACTCCAGCCCACATGTGATGCTCCAGCTCTCTTCTATGTCACTCCCTTTCCCCTGTGTCACTCCATCTCTCCCCTGTGTCATTTTAGCTCCCCCTGTATCACTATAGCTTCCCCATTTATCACTCCAGCCTTCCCTATGTGTCACTCTGGACTCCCCCAGTGTTACTCCAGGATCCCCTCTGTGTCACTCCAGCCTCCCCATGTCAATCCAGCCCCTCATGTGTCACTCCAGGTCTCCACTGTATCACTCCATCCCTCTTTGGTCTCTTCAGCTTTACCCTGTGTCACTCCAGTCCCCCTTGTGTCATTCAGTTTCAATAATACCAATGTCACTTTAGCTCCAGCCATAGCTTAGCTTCTTGGGCTTCTGCCTACAGCACTGCCCCTCTTCTCTTGGCAGCTTCTCTGCTGCCCTCCAGAGGCACAACATCATGACATAATTCACATTGTGCCAATTATGGAAAATAAAATTTATTATGTCACCAACACCAAGTGATGAGGAGAACAGGCTCCTCCTCCTCTTAATACCTATGCCCTGCTGATTTCTGCAGTGTCTCAGTCACTGGACTTCTCTTGTTGCCAGGCCAGGAAGGAATAACAATGTGGAGACTGAGGGACTGGGCTGACATATGGGCTACATCACTCTGGGTGACAACCCTGTCAGCCCACCTCTCAGCAGCACCATAACAATTGGAATACCAAAGAGATGGGTCATGCACACCTGAAAGCATTGTGGCACTTTTCCCATCAATGATAAATGTATGTAAGTTAAACCATTTTACCAATGGGGAGGGGGAAGAGAAAGATTAAGGTATGCCCATAATTTCCATTTGGAAAGTATAGTGAATTCTACATAAGGATTTATGTAGAGAGGGGGTTGGACATTTCCAGTTTTGTGCAATGGTAGCCCTAGCAGCAATCCACATAGGGCCTAAGATATTTACGAGATTTAGGCATGTCTGGGGTATATAGGTGGAGATGGGCTAGGGAGGCAATTCTTGAAAGTGAAAAAGTGAGGATTTTATTGGCCAAGGAGAAGACCTCACATCAATCTTGGGACATCCCCAAAAACATGAAAGATATCCCCTTGTTATGAACAATGCCACCAGCCATTACACCAGCAATATTTTGACTGCGAGGGTCATATCGTATGGAGATTGAAATACCAGCTATGAAATAACTTAAAATGCATCTCCAAGTGATTATAACATTTCCAGAAAAAATTAGCCATAAGGTTTAGTGACTTCTATTGCTAGGTTGTACAGAAAAAAAAATGCAAATGCACTCTGTAAGTACTAAACGCTGCTAATCAGAACAATTATAATAAACTCTGCATTTTGGGGGTAATTCCAAGTTGATCGCAGCAGGAATTTTGTTAGCAGTTGGGCAAAACCATGGCCCTCATTCCGAGTCGTTCGCTCGGTATTTTTCATCGCATCGCAGTGAAATTCCGCTTAGTACGCATGCGCAATATTCGCACTGCGACTGCGCCAAGTAATTTTACAATGGAGATAGTATTTTTACTCACTGCTTTTTCATCGCTCCGGCGATCGTAATGTGATTGACAGGAAATGGGTGTTACTGGGCGGAAACAGGCCGTTTTATGGGCGTGCGGGAAAAAACGCTACAGTTTCCGGAAAAAACGCAGGAGTGGCCGGGGAAACGGGGGAGTGTCTGGGCGAACGCTGGGTGTGTTTGTGACGTCAAACCAGGAACGACAAGCACTGAACTGATCGCAGATGCCGAGTAAGTGTGGAGCTACTCTGAAACTGCTAAGTAGTTTGTAATCGCAATATTGCGAATACATCGTTCGCAATTTTAAGATGCTAAGATACACTCCCAGTAGGCGGCGGCTTAGCGTGAGCAACTCTGCTAAAATCGCCTTGCGAACGATCAACTCGGAATGAGGGCCCATGTTCACTGCAGGGGAGGCAGATATAACATGTGCAGAAAGAGTTAGATTTGGGTGGGTTATTTTGTTTCTGTGCAGGGTAAATACTGGCTGCTTTATTTTTACACT
Source organism: Pseudophryne corroboree (assembly GCF_028390025.1). NCBI lineage: Eukaryota > Metazoa > Chordata > Amphibia > Anura > Myobatrachidae > Pseudophryne > Pseudophryne corroboree. The sequence continues at coordinate 373,263,725 of NC_086445.1, read as the reverse complement.
GCAAATTAGATTGCAGATTGAACACACCACACCCAAATCTACCTCTCTCTGCACATGTTAAATCTGCCTCCCCTGAAGTGCACATGGTTTTGCCCAACTGCTAACAAAATTCCTGCTGCGATCAACTTGGAATTACCCCCAAAATGCAGAGTATAAGTGAGGTGACCTTATCATGGTGGTCCCTAACATTCCTAAGGTTCAATACCAGAGCATGGGACTCCCTGCGCAACTTAACGACCCAAGTCATAACACTAGTGAGACGTAGCAGTAAAAGTGTTAAAAGGTGCTACATTAGTAAGACGTAGCAGCTATGTGTTAAGAGTGCTACATACAGATTTGTCCTACCTAATCTAGACTCCATACATAAGTGTCATGGCCAGGGCTGGTTTGAGCAAATTTTTTCTAAACTTTTTAAAGGGACACCACAAAAAGGGGCGTGATCTCACAAGAAAGTGGTGTGGCCACACAAGTGTGCAGGGGTGACAGGGAGATAGTGGGTGACTGAGACCGGGGTGATAGGGAGATAGTGACAAGGGACATTGTACAGGGACCAGGGGCACACTGACACACACACACACACACACACACACACACACACACACACACACTGTACAGGGACCAGGGGCACACTGACACACAGACACATTATACAGGGACCAGGGGCACACTGACACACAGACACATTATACAGGGACCAGGGGCACACTGACACACACACACACACACATTATAAAGGGACCAGCAGTACACTGACACACACACACACACACACACACACACACACACACACACACACACACACATTATACAGGGACCAGGGGCACAATGACACACACACACACACACACACACACACACACACACACACACACACATTATACAGGGACCAGGGGAACACTGAAGAAAAGGGTCCTGCTGGAGGGTTTGCATTTAACTCTGCATAGTTGTTCATACTGTTCACAGACCTGCAACATTATTACTGAGCACCAACAACAGCTAATACTCAGCTCAGCAGATCCAGTACCTGCAGCTTGTCAGCTGTCAGTGAGAGAGAGTCACAGCAGGCGGAAATGTTTACTGCACACTAGCAGCTTCTCCTGCTGCAGGCAGGTCTGCTATTGGCTGGTGGCAAGAGAGAGGCCTGGAAAGCAGGGAAGTGAGTACGGTGGAGTGATCACCCCATAAGGGTGGTCACTCCAAGTTGTTCGCTTGCTAGCTGCTTTTAGCAGCATTGCAAACGCTAGGCCGCCACCCTCTGGGAGTGTATCTTAGCTTAGCAGAACAGCGAACGAAAGAGTATCAGAACGCTTCTACTAAAAATTTTCATGCAGTTTCTGAGTAGCTCCAGACCTACTCCTAGATTGAGATCTCCTCAGTCCGTTTAGTTCCTGGTTTGATGTCGCAAACACGCCCTGCGTTCGGCCAGCCACTCCCCCGTTTCTCCAGCCACACCTGCGTTTTTCCCTGGCACGCCTGCGTTTTTTAGCACACTCCCGGAAACCGCTCCGTTACCTCCCAGAAACGCCCCTTTCCTTTCAATCACTCACCGATCAGCAGTGCGACTGAAAAGTGTCGCACGAACACCAGCAAATCTACAAAGTTTTGTGTTAAATAACTTAGCACATGCACGCTGCGTACCATGCGCATGCGCATTTTCCACCTAATCGCTGCGTTGCGAAAAACTGCAATGAGCGAACAACTCGGAGTGACCACCAATAGCCGTTGAGGCTGAGCAAACTCCTCAACACTCCTCGATACAGATGTCACATAAAGAGAGCTAGTTAGCGGTACAAGGTATGGAAAGCAGTCATACTGCACATGTGCTGCGGGGTCCCATATGTGTTATGGCTCCCAAATGTGCTAATGCTTCAAGCAGGAAAGCGTAACTCGGTTCCGGGATCCCCAGGCTGTGGTTGCTTCCTCGTCATGTTATTATCATATACTACTGTATATACTGTATGTTTCACTATACAGTGCCATATGCTCCAACTGTTTCTTTTTGACAGGTACAGTACCTTTTTTTATGGTCTGCACTGATTTTTGACTCTCCAAATTTCCACTGAAAATATAGGAAAGTGGGAGGGGCCACACCCCCTTTATCAGTGACACGCCCCTTTCCTAATTTGTGCTGATTTTTATGTGTAAAATGTTGGAGGGTATGCAGTGGCTGCAGGTATGGTGATCTGTCTGTAGCAGCGCCTTCTACAGTCTAGCGCTCTACGTGGCCACGTACCTTGCGTATGCATCGGGGCAGCCCTGGTCATGTCACACAGGTTGCATGAGAGCCACCAGCTCCCATGTGACTCGACCAGCACAGATCATCTTTTTCCCTAAAATGCATCTTATTCCCATTGTTTTGCAAATAAGAAAAAAACACAGACTGGAACTGCGCTTAACATCCAATTGAAGATTTTATTCACTCTCACGATAAAATATATATATTTATACAATCACCGGCCGGATTTCATATATTGCACAAACCATATAGATGATTTATTTATTATTTGGGGTGGGGATTTACAATCACTTGTTAATTTTACCACTGCATTAAATATTAATGAATTTGGATTAAGGTTTACACACAAATATAGTAGCACTTCTATTAATTTTTTGGATATAGACCTGTCCGTTGAGGGAGATAAATTGGTTACCAAAACTTTTATTAAACCTGTGGATCAGAACCGCTATTTAGATTATAAAAGCGCACATAAGCGTGTTTGGAAGGAAAACATCCCCAGGGGCCAATTTGTCAGGTTGCGAAGGAATTGTACGGAATTGTCCACTTTTTATGTACAAGCAAAAACACTGATGGATTCATTTTTAGAGCAGGGCTATCCACGTGATCTGTTAGAAAAAGCCATGACTGATGTGATTAAGTTGGATAGAGAAACATTATTGAAGCCTAGACCTATTGAGGTAAAAAATAAAGAGGATAGTAATAATAAGAAAAAAAGCGGCCTTTTTTCGACTAAATATTATTGTTGTGCGCAACAAATTGGTCATATTATTAAAAAGAACACGTCCATGTTACTCTTGGATGAGCTATTAAAATCAGACATAGATCCTAGCTGTACGGTAGTCTTTAGAAGGGCTGAGAATCTGAAATCAAAATTGGTTGTTAGCCATTTTGAGGGTAAGAATACATTTAAGACTGAGAATACATGGTTGCCACAAAAACCCCTGGGGTTTCATAGATGTGGTAAAATAGATTGTTTATCGTGTAGCTATCTTCCTCGTAAAAGTATAGAGTTTCAGTCGTTTGTCACAAAAGAAAAGTTCCAAATAAAGGAATTTATTAATTGTCTGTCAACCTACGTTATTTATTTATTAACGTGTGGTTGTGGCAGACAATATGTAGGTCGCACTACACGAACACTGCACGTACGTTTTATGGAGCACAGGCGTAATGTAAGGAAGAATGCTCAACATTCAGTAGCGAACCACATAACTCGGTGTCTTAAAGGAAATTTTGAGGGTATTACTATGATGGCTATAGAACAAGTTAAGCAGACTAAACGGGGGGGGAAACAGATATGGGTTATTATGTAGGCGTGAAGCTTACTGGATATTTCAGTTAGATACGATGTTGTCAAACGGACTAAATGATACCGTGGAATTAAACGGGGTCTAGGAATGAGTGGGACCATGGGACGGCGTGGTCCTATATTATTTCGAATTGTCACTTTTTTGTGCCATCATGAATCAGTAACAGGAGTTGGGGGTGTTTTGTGTGTGCTTAACTGTAGTTTCAGTATTTATTAAATATTTGCTACTGGCATATTTATATATGAATTTGTTAGATGTAGGTTAGAGGTTAGATATTAAGTGATTTAGATTAATTCAATTAGATAAGAGTTGAAGGAAAATAGGTGGAACTAAACTATATATGTATATAAATTGATGAGTAGTAAAATTTAATGAGATCAAATATATGTATATATATATATAGAAAAGATATACATTTTCGCACTTCTTCGGAGGTGGGACCAACACAAAAATGGAAATTTTGGGATGCAAAGAAAAAAAGTTTTTATCTTTGCATGTGTTAATAATAGGGATAATTTAATGTTTAGGCATATGTAAAAGCGTGAGTCTAAAATATGTTTCTAAGGTTTTATGGATAATAGGTGATAGGTGACTCCGTAAATTGAAAACATTGAAAGTCTCTAATAATACTATAAGAAGATTCTGGAGTGTGAGTCACTTTTGATATCGATAATGAGGCTTGGCTTTAACAGGCACTAAAGTAACTGACTTTCCGCGTCACATGTCAAATGAGAACGAGGCTTGGAGCGCGGCGCACGATGTATGTGCGGGTAAGAGAGGAGAACGGAAATACGAACCCGGTATTTAAGCCGGGAAACCATAGAGAGGCTCCATACACACTGAGGAAGCCGCCGACGGCACATGGAGGCGGAGAAACGCATATGTGGAGGAGTAGATAAGTGAGTTCACAGCCGGCCGGCTAAGGTATTTACCAAGTGATTGTTAGGCATACTCTGTATGATGGCTTACTAACCAACTAATCAACTCGGTACCCGGACACGCGGACCCCAGTGCTAAGGGGGAATAGAGAATGTGCTCCCAGACCTGAGTATTATTACAGCCATAATTTCATTCACAGACAGCCTTGATACCCTAGTGCTAAAGGAAAGGACATTTACAAGCTTGCTATAACTGCATTAATAACACCGCTTTGCTGACCTACGGCTCATTGGATGGTTACTAATCAATGACTGGTATTCAGTTTAACCCAGCAGACATAGGGGTACTATAAGAATATTTCATTTTTTCTTTTGCCGCTATAGAAATAAATAAAAACGGACAATAGACGAAATGCTATACATTGCAGGGACGCCTGCAAGGTTATAGGAGTCACCTATGAGCAGCTTTATAGTCAGTGAAATGACTATGTGTGCACTGAGTTTTTAATTCTTGTTTTTAAGAGATTTATGTATGCTAATTATGTGCTAATTATGTGTTATAGAGGCATTGAAGGTCCGTATTAATTTACTTATGGTTTGTGCAATATATGAAATCCGGCCGGTGATTGTATAAATATATATTTTTTTATCGTGAGAGTGAATAAAATCTTCAATTGGATGTTAAGCGCAGTTCCAGTCTGTGTTTTTTTCTTGTTCTATTAAAGTGGTGGCAGAGGAACCAAGCCCCAGGAACGTGCGGCTAACATCCGATTTAAACACTAGCGCCCAATTCTGTGTTTTCTTTTGCAAATAAGTTGCACAAGCAGACCTGGCCGATTAAAACATGTGGTATGACTATATTCTCTGTGACAATGCAGCAGTATCTGCATATGAAATGCTATGTTTCAGTGTTTTTCATGAAAACATGTACTATAACTGTCGTATGCAGATACAGCTGCAGTCGCACACAGAACATACACATGCTGCATATCATTTTAATCACCAAGGTCTGCATGTGCATTTTATTTGCATAGTGATGCAAATAAGACACATTTCAGGGACAAAATGCACAAAAAGTCAATCTACATTGGTAAACGCATACACCAACTCTTACCTAACACTGATAAATAACTGTGTATAAATTTAACCAGGACTTATCATTCATACTGTCTATTGCAGTGCCTATGCTAAAATCACAGGTGGGAGGGGTGCTAATCCAGGCTGAAGGTGTCTCCATCTTCAAGTTTACACACATGTACACAATATAGATTATGTCACTTGGAGATCCATTTCTGATTGTATCTGTGCTCGTGGATTTATTTACAGTATAGCCATATCCTCCAAAGGTAGTAAGTACAAAACCGTATAGCACCTCTGGAGTTGCCTGTTGACATTCTAGATAAAATGGCAGGTGAGGGAAGACTCAGGGGGCCACTTACCTTACTATCTTACGGCTAATGCACAAGTAAACAATTCCTCAGGGGGCAAAATATAATGCATCCTGAGGTGAGAGAAAGATAACATAGAATTATTATATAAAATATTAGAAATTTTGGTGATGCCACATGCCTGCCATACAGAGACCTGCAGGTCAGAGATAAAATGGGAAAGGGCCTACATGGAAAGATTGTGGGTGGGCAATACAATACTTTTACAGGAGAGTAAGGCGACATCCCAGATTCTAAGGGAATCTAATATAGCGCTCAGAGAATTGGGCAGTAGGGGCAAAGCTGCTTATGGGTCCAAATCAGCTTGGAAAGTGGAAAGTGTGGCACCAGGGCTTTTTTTTTTAATTTACACAAGGTTTCTTGTAGGAGGTAAGGCCTAATCACTAATTTGTGCTACTAAGAATGCAGACTGGTAGAGTGATAAGTTAGGCACAGCTGAACCTCCTAAATGCTTGGACTGCATTAAGCGGTCATAAGCTATCCATGGCATCTTCAATTTCAAATATAAGTCAGGATTTGTTTATGTATCTGAACAAGATAACTTTTAGGTACCTGATAAGGAAAGGAGTGAAACAAATGCATCAATTGTGGTTAGACCGTCATTTTGAAGTACACCAGTCTACCAAGCCAGGAGACCTCAAAGTTGAGTTATCTTTTTAAAAGATAAGCAGTATGAGCTACCGTAGAATGAAGTTGCAACTAATCTCTGCAAAATTTGACTCACCATTTAGTATATTTATACCCAGGTAGAGTAGGAAATTCTTCTTCCAGTGGTACTAATAGTGTATTGGGGGTTTTAAAAACTGGTTAATGTCACACTTACAAACTGAATCCCACCAAAACGGAGGCGTTACCCTTTCTTATTGTATGTGGGGGCTGCACTATAGCTGTCAATAACTCTAGGCAAGGCAGGCAAGAAGGACCCTGGGCTGTTGACAAATAATAAAACATTGTCAGCAAATAAACACACCTTATGTGTAGATGTGGCCACATTAATACCAGGAAAAGACTCTAAGTTATATATAGTAGTCATAAAGGTGTCAGTTGCCAGTATGTATATTAAAGGCATGAGAGGTCACACGCAGCTGTTGCAACCCAAAAGATGGTGGGTTGCTATCTGCCGCAGCAGCTAGGCTGCGTAGGCAGAAGGCAACCCTAAACATGCGAAAGCAACACCATTGTGCAATGCTCTCACATGTTTGAGTGGGGCAGGACTGGAGTGTATGCATGCACTTTTAAGTGTACATCTAGAAGAGAAAGGAGGGTCCATATAAGGTGCACTAAAGAACAAAAACAATCTAAGTTTTTTTTAAATGTTACTTTTTATTAGATAATTTTAAAATTGTAATACCCATTTAGGTTTTAATGTAGACAATGGTAGATGAAATTGAAAATAGGGATTATATTTTACGAGATATAATAAATAAACCCTAGTGCAATAGAATCTTTTTGCTGCACTTTTAAGTGCACTGTTGATTTTCCTAGTGCACCACTGCAAAATTAAGCATTTTTTGGTGCACCTCAGGTTCGGCCAAACATGAGGCGCACCACAGTCTTAGCATGGTCACATGGTATGAGAACACAACCAGCTGATCTTTCCCTGACATGATTATAGTACCTTCCTCCCTTTCCATGTGCAAAACACAATTTTTTTTCTCATTTGACCCATCAGCATACATTTACTGCTCTTGACCGCAAACATTACTGCCAAATATGCATCCTGTAGTGCCCTGTGAATTTAATGCTGAAGCACATATGCAGTATTAAAAGTCTAAAGTGGAATGTTTTAGCTGGCCCTTATCAACATTAAGCTGATATCTGCACTTCAAATGCAGATATCACCTGGGTAACTGATGATCAGTTCCTCCCTGAGACCTGCTCCACTGCACTATATGAAAGGGTAGAGTTAAGTGCCACTTTGGTAATGTCTATAGCCACAGTGGGGAATCTATCACCATAGGGGGCATGTGTTAAAATCACAAAGGTAATTGTTGCCACAGGAGGGTGGTTTGATCTGTAGACAAGGGAAGCTTATTGCCACTGTAGGAAGAGGGGTATATTAGTTAATGGGGACCTATAAACATGAGGATAAAAGCAGAGGAATGCCACTGTGGACATCTATTACCACTGAGAGGGTTGGATCTATTTGGATCTATTACCACTGAGAGGGTGGGTTTTATTGTTACAATGGGGACATTTGAACACTTTGGTGGTGCTAGACCACCCCATGAATATTTTTTTCCACTGAAATATTTAAATATGTTTTTAAAAATATGTGCTTGGCTTATCTATATTTTTATATCAACAATGTTTATGTCAGTTTCATAAAAAATAATCAGTTAAGTGGTTAAAAATAATTTCTATGGCATTTTCCATAAGGGCATAAATGTGGATAAAATTATATATGTGAAAGGATTGACCTATTAAATTAACAAATAATAAAACATAAGATGTACAATGCACTTAGTGTTTTTGACTGAGTGAAACACTCAAAAGTAATCTGCAAAATGTCAGAATTAGTAAAAAGTATGAGTCACATTACAGTATGTTAAATGAATACCAGTATGTCCTTCATATGTATTTTTTTACTACTACTCCCCTACCTCATAGAATGTACACTTTATATGTTCAATATAGTTTAAAAATGTAAAAAAATAATGTTTGAAAATGCGTGTACTTATATAATAATTTATATAGTTTAAAGGGATATTTTATTTCAAATTGAGTGCATCACACACCCAGAGATGTTTATTTGTAAGAGAACACTTTTGACAAGATAAAAAATGATGTTTTAAACAAATCTAAAAAAGCAATTACTTTCAAATGCACAAAAACTCTATGACATAGAGCACTTGTATAAGAAGGATAGTGTTGTATAACAAGACTTTTTATTTGAAACCTTGAGAAATTGATGTGTTGTTTTGTTATTTATTTCCACACGTTTGGGTATATAAATCATTATTTCATATGAAAAATCAATTTGGTGATTCATTTTGACAATGTTTCTCTTCTTCAAAACAAACTAAGTCATCACAAAATGAAAAATCGTATATAAAGTATTTTTGCCTGTAAATGTTAAAGACACTCCAGCAATATGGACAACTCCCTTAAAGTAAATAAGTTAAATTTAGCAAATTTGTAAAGAGATCATTTAATTTCATATTTGTATTTTGAAGCACACATTAGGAGTACTGTAGGTCTAATTCCAGTCCTAAGAGAAGAGGCTTAGACAATTCTTATACTGTAATTCATTAGAGATTATGGGGCAGATGTACTAAGACTTGGAGAGTGCTAAAGTGGAGAGAAATAACGTACCAGCCTACCTGTCATTTTCAAACACAGCCTGTAACATAACAGTTAGGAGCTGATTGGTTGGTAGGTTATCTGTCTTTCTCTATCACTCTCTAAAGCTTAGTACATCTCCTCTAAAGAATGGTTTCCGTGTGGTAGTTAGCGTTCCACAAATGGCAGAGAACGCCCCAGTCATCAGTGTTTATTTTATGCTTAAATTAAAAAAACACCCAATTCTGTTGGTGTCATACTGTATATTAAAGTATTAAAATTATATATATATATATATATATATATATAACAGATCCATGTGCAGAAAGCATTCTCAATTGAATCCAGAATGATGTCACTGAAATGGTGACATATGTATTTACCTTTTATTACTCTTTCATAGTGCACACATGGATGATCTATTTAAACATCAGTGTAACTAGTCATATTTTTCCTGAAGGACAACCAATAATAGGAAGCAACCTGTTAGCAATAAATCTATAACCCAATAAATATAGCAATGACTCAGCAGCTACCGAAAAACACAGCAATAACAGTTTGCAATTATTAAACTGGACACGTTTCTGAAATCCAGTCAAATGTATGAAAAGGAAAAAACTAACCTGCACCATCTGGAAAGCAGTTCTTTCAATGATTCAATAAGAAACACAATAGAATATTTGTATATATTATGCATATGGCTATGGATGTAAAGCAAAAAAACATATAAATTGTGCATGGGCAGACTTAATGGGCCAAGTGGTTCTTATCTGCCGTCAATTTCTATGTTTCTGTAGAATTTTTTTTTTCGAATTTAAAGGGAGAAAAAAGAGACTTTGTGTTGGGACACTCTTATAATGAAAAACTGATTTGACGATAAAACTTAAATTTTAATTATGTTCACACTAAAATTAATGTGACAAAAGACAATTGAATATTAAAAATTAAACATTAATATCATATATGAACTTCATGTTATAGTGCTAAATAGCACTACAGTGTGTTTGGGCCTTGGTGAAAATTTTATTCTGGACTTCAATATAATTGGTGTTGCCTGTCGCTTATTCATATAGTTTTGACAAGCTCGCTAATCCCATAGTGGTATCCTATAAAATGGTCCAAGTTGTACATGGTACATTATACAATACACAATACATTCTATGCTCACAATTTTATCCATCTGCTATCGAGGCTATATGGTAGCAAGTAATGCATTGTATATTTTCTGGGGGGGTTTCCAGTGACACAATTTTTCTGGCACCAAATTACACAACAAGTCACATATAGGGTATGTATACAATTATATAATCCTATACTCACACAAATGTAGCCACCTGATATCTGTAAAAATAAGTACAATATTAAAATTACATGGAAAACATATCATAAAGAGCATTTGAATGCTAGCACTATTATGCTTTGTTTAAAGTTACAAAATTAAAATTTCCCCTTTGACAACAGTGAAAAGAAATTAATTCCACAAGCCATATGGAAAACCACATGGAAGCTACTAAAGGACTACACTCAATGGGGGGGAATTAAAATATTAATGCACCCCCTATCTCCCGTCTAAAGTGACGAGAGATAGAGGGGCAATATTCAAATGGACCCCGTTATCGCCCCAGTACAGTCGGGTTTAGGCACGCAAAGCACCTAAACCCGACTAAACTAATGGGCACGATCGTAAAAAGACCCGTTTGGGCGCACATTTTAGCTTACTACCCCCGGGGTAGCGAGATGAAATTTATTTACCGTGCCTGTCGGCAATACCCTTAGAATACTGCTGGTGGGTGCGAGTGAGCACATTTGAATCCGGCCCAATGATTCAACAACACCTGGCCTCCATGGATGATAATTCAGTCAGTAAAAAGTATTTAATAATTTAGAAGATTGTAATTTTGTTATGTTTTTCTTACCAATGACACAATCTGGCTATGTATTAACTTACAGACCATTTACTTACTTGCATTAGACTTATTTAAAACACAGGTGCTAATAAGATGACTTGCATATCAATGTTGTCATTACTGTTTCCTCAAGCCTTGCATGCCTATTTAAAGCACACAATAAATTGTCTTGCTCATCTTTGCTACATATTTAGTGTACTCAAGTGTCATTTTATTGAAGTCTTACTACTTTATAAGTTGTATTTTATTTTCATAGCACCATCATATTCCTCAGTGTTTTACATAATGGGGTAGATGTATTATCCTCCATTATGGGGGAGAAGTGGTATAAGCACGCATTATGTGCACTGATACCACTTCTCCCCATGTATGACTCTGGTGGTGTGTGCTCAATGACAGGGGTGCTATCACCCCTGTGTATATTGGCGCTGCTATCTACAAGATAGCAAGCTGATATGCGGGGCAATATATGAACGGTCAGTGGCAATGTCTGTTCTGACACCTGCAGCTATTGATTTCGACAGCTGTAGGTTTAATTGTCCCCACACCACAGCAGGGACAGCTCTGTCCATAGCTGTGACAGCTGCCGACTCTGGGCTGTATATAAGATCTTATGAGGCTTATGAGATCACACACATGCACAGTAAGCTGGCGGGGAGTAGAGACACAGCACATCAGTACTAAACTGATGCACATTGGGGCTGTGAAGTGGATTGCTGGAGGGGGATGTTTTCACACATACATCTCATCACTACCTCTTCCTGCTTCGCCTTGGTAAAGAGGCCAAGCAGAAAGATTTATGTTTATGTTTAACAATACTTATTACAGTGCATTTACAAACTTTATTTGTTTTCAAACTCACTATTCCATATGGTTACTTAGTACCCATCTGGGATTAAGGACATTTCCATAATTGAGAGGCTTGCTCATACTGGATAGGCATAATCCCACCAGGTGAGGCACTGGCTACACAATGCTCAATGCATCATTGCCTGACTGGCCACTCTGCTGCTCCACCTACAGTCTATCCCATGGCCACCACCTCTGAGTACTCCTATTGGCCCTGGGTGAGACTGGAGTGAGTGTGCGTTGGATGCATGATGAAGCCAGGCAGTTCGGACCAGAGAGAACTGTCAATGGTAAAGGGACTCTAAGGCAGGCATGTAAGCTTACCTTAGGCATTTAAAGGGGCATTAGGTGCTGTTCATTAGAGTAATAAGAAAATGACCAGAAAGCTGACAAATAAAATGGTTGTAACTCTACTGTGGTTTTGGCCATGTATCCTGTCTGGGAATCTGAAAATGAAAAGGGGGTAATCCTACTGTTCTAGTATGAACGTTATTTACAAAGCTTATCTTAATTTTACAGTATGTGTTTTGTACATAGTATATGTACTGTAACAAATATAAAATATGTTTGATATAACAAACTGGAAAATGAATGGTCATAATGACTGTACACCAAGTGAATAGATTGGTAAAATCACACCGGGCAGCTGGCATAACAAGTAAAATATTTAGTCATGCTATATTTCTTTATGTATGGTTTGTCAATGACTCTTTAGTGTTAATCTTTTAAATAACAATTTTTGATGCTAGATCCTGTTTGATCCTGTATATAAATAAATGCCTGTAGGAAGCCACTCCCTGCCTGATCACCGGCCGTAGCTGGCTTATATGGGCTGCAACCTAAGCAGTTCATAAAAGCTGGGGTTGCGCATGCACATACTGGCTGCAGCTGGCGCGCATTTGCCAGTCCCAACACCTGCCAGATTCATTGCACATGTGCCGGGACCCAGCTGTCGGGCTGATTGTCTCCTCCTCTTTTCTTTCCACACAGGCACAGGTATCGACAGCCCCCCAACCACAGTCAGGTAGGAGCTGCCACTGATTATGTGTAGGACATTGCAGTAAGATAGTGTTTGTCTAGATTTATAGAATTGTATATGCAGATTTTTCAGCTTTTAGAATGAGTTGGTTTAAATGTAAATACAGGTGAAACTCAGAAAATTATAATATAGTGCAAAGGTTTATTTATTTTAGTAATTCAACTTAAAAGGTGAAACGAATATATTACTGTATATAGACTCATTACATGCAAAGTGAGATATTTCAAGCCTTTATTTGTTACAATTTTGATGATTGTGGATTACAGATTAAGAAAACCCCAAATCCAAAATCTCAGAAAATTAGAATATTACATAAAATCAATAAAAAAAGGATTTCCTTGCCACGCCGCATTGAGGCAGTAATTCACGCAAAAGGGGACCAAACCAAGTACTGAGTATATATGCATGAGGGCCGACATTTTCTGTATTTAAAATTCTTTTTTTATTGATTTTATGTAATATTCTATATTTTTTGTGATTTTGGATTTGGGGTTTTCTTAACCTGTAAGCCACAATCATCAAAATTATAACAAATAAAAGCTTGAAATATCTCACTTTGCATGTAATGAGTCTATATAATATATTAGTTTCACCTTTTAAGTTGAATTACTGAAATAAATTAACTTTTGCACTATATTCTAATTTTTTGAGTTTCACCTGTATGGCACAAATGCTGTCAATGCACAGCTCTCTACATATGGAAAAAAAATTTAAGTTGGCATAATTTTTACCAATATGCTGTATGGACTGGATATGCTGCATAGCAAGTTCTGCATATATTGTTGCCAAGTACTGTATATGAACATTTGCATATTTTTTTTACTGCCTTAAATGATACATATTCTTTGAACAACTATACATTATGCCCAAAGTGTTTAAAGTGCTTTAAAATTTTCCATATTACAAAAAGTAGGTTGCCTTTTCTCAGTTTGACTTAGCTTTATGTTTATTTTTCTGGCACATTCCAAACTACATTAAAACACATTTATTTCCTTAAAACCTTTTGTTTGTTTAACGAGTGCCATTTACTTATACTGTATGTCACTTTTTCATGGCTACAGGATATGTTTTTTTATGCATACTGAAAATAAACATTGCTCCCAGTGTAAGATAAATGATATATATTTTTTGGATCCATAAGTTAAGTACAATAGGCGAAAGAATATTTAATTATTTAATTTATCATTTGAAAAACTATTTAAAATATTACTAAGCCTACTGAGTTGATATGACTTTTATTTCAATTTTAGAGCACTTCCATGCCCGTGCATCCAGAAAATGAGTGATAAAACATTAATGAAAAGGCACACAGAAGCATCTGAAGTGGACAAAACAATCACTTGGCTTCTCATCAGACATGCAGAGAGATTAATCTTTAGCTGTTCAATAAATATGAGAAAGACATTTTACCTAATTGCTAATGTCCCTCCCAAGGCATTAGGAAGCCTCTCAATGAAGGTCAAGCCTGAAAAAGAAAGATTCTTGGATGCATCTGTTGTTATCCTAGTGCACTGCAGGGAAACAGGAATGCTAGGGCTCTATGAGACTTTGATTTGTATCTTTATATTCCCAATAGCGTTGATAGGAACTGTTTGTGAAAGTGTCTCCTGCAGTGAAATCACACACATGTAAGTGGATAAGAAAAACAAAGGGAAACTTTAAACTAATTAGGGTGATTTTTTTTTCCAATTACTGTACTATATATATGCTATTTGCATAATAAAGCAATGTGTTCAATGTTATTTCAATAATATTTTTAACATAACACAATTGTTTATGCCAGGTTTTAAATACTATAGGTTAAATAATGCATGGATGTTATAACTTATATCATCTGTTCTCTAGTATTAATATGTTTTCTCTTGCACTCTTGTTTACCCAGCCTTGTCTATATCTTACTCTATACTGTAAATGATTGTTGAATGTTCTGGTACATCAGTATATTGTACTATAAATACATTTTGCACAATGTTGCTAAATATACTTTCCCATGCACAAAAAATAAAGAGATCCATTATATTACTGTTTAATTCAGGATATTTTTACTACATGATTGTAAGAGATGAGTGGCACTCATTTTTTGAAGGTGTAATGCTTTGGCAATAAGTTCCACCATTACTTTACCATTCTATGAAGCACCCAAAGTAGAAAATAAAATTTTCCAATAGGGTTTTCCATTTTTTTTCCACTTTACTGAAGTAGTCCAAAGAAAATATTCACAAATAGGTATTTGGAATTAAAGTGGTGAAAGTGTTTTTTTTTCCCATAAAATGTTTTTAGCCTGCTTTTTATATTCTGGCTATTGTGGAAGTACACATTACTCAATAGCCATTTGCAGCCAAGAGGTTTGATTATGTAATCTTTCTAAAGAGGCCAGCATAACGGGTAAGACGAGTTCTCCTTATTTAACTGAGTATGCAACCAATCATTTTACAAGGCTAAAACACATGGCCAACAAATTTACTTATTATAAGTAAATAAACAGCCCAGTGCTGTACAAAGTTCCTCTTTTATAGGCTAAGAGAAAATACAATAGCAGAATGTCGGTACTGATAACATGAAGAAACAGATTAAAGGCAAAGTGATTTGACCAACATTTCAATGTTACTGAAACATTTTCATCAAAGTCCTAAATTGCAAACAATAAAAGTGAAGAATAAATACCTATGCTCCCATGACACACATGACACCAGACTCTCATGTCCTCTTGTGGTCAGGAACTGAGACAACTAAGAGAGTTGTGGGTCAGTACGATAGGCATATATGTATGGTATGTAAGAGGTGTGGGAGTGATTGATTGGCATATAGTATATAAGGGGTGTGGGAGGGTTATAGTCATAATACATATAAGGAGTGGGGGGATGATTAACATTAAATATATAAGGGAAGTATGAAAACAATAAATATATATATATAACATATATGGGAAGGGGTGGGTCACAACATTATTAAAAATATAGAGTGATGGAGTCCAAAAAAATCATTAAAGACATATACTGTATGGATAGGAGTAGGGGACAATGACATTTATTACACATAAATTAGTACCTGGTATATGCAACTAATCAAAGGGGGAGATTCAATTGTTTATTGTGCTGCACTAATTAATGGGTGCCTGACAGAGAAATGCAATTGTTTTGGGAACCCACATAGACAGGGTAAGCCCATTTAAAGTCCTGATTTAGGCCACCCAATCACCTCAGGATGCTTCAAGCAGAAATGTGTCAACCAGTGGCACTTTCACTCCTTTTCATGAAATCTGAAGAGTTTCAATTATGTTTAATTCTGTATTTACAGATACACACAATTTTTTTGTTTTCCATTCCATGTACTCTTGTACTTGTGGTTGGTTCGTTCATGCCAAATAGTTTCTGCTTGAATGTTTGCACAAAATACAAGTCTTTTGATAATACTGTACATACATTTCAGCTGATAGAGGTTGATAGTATGGCACATTAAACATAAGCATCTCTTTGTGATCATTTGGTATAGTTAATTTGCTGTCTGACCACCTCTCAGTGGCATCGTTTTTGTTCCTTTGCTCTTATGGGGCATATAGATAATTCCTTTAAAAGATTAGATATTGGTGCACTCTATGGACTTTATGTATAACAGTAAGTAAAAAAAAAATGTTAGATATGTCATATCTTTTGGACTCTAGTGGCTAAATGTAATAGCCTCAGAGTTTTGCTATGCTTCTCTGGCACAGCTAATAACATCAGTCCCTGGCACTAAAGAGACTGCAGCCTACTATCTGGCTACTATTTTGCATCAGTGTCCAGTGTTTTAAACTCTTCCTGTTCTCTGGTGATGATTCCCAGCTGACTCTGGGCAACCTCAAAACTCAGAATTCCAAACCTTGGAGGGAGCTGATCTCTCAGGAATGTAGTCAATTCAAGTGAGAGACAACCCTTCTCACCACACAGTATATATATATATATATATATATATATATATATACACACACACACACAGTATATGTATATATATACACAGTATATATATATATATATATATATATATACGTATGTGTATATATAAGAAGCAGCAGTTTCGGCACTCCCCAGGCTAAATGCAAATACCTTTGCCGGTGCCTCCATAAAAATTCAATGTATACCTGCAGATGTGGCACTCATAGCGTAAATAACACGACACAACACGTTGTGTCGTGTTATTTACGCTATGAGTACCACATCTGCAAGTATGTGTGTGTGTATATATATATATATATATATATATATATATATATATATATGAGCAATTGTTATTTAGTGATCTAAATTGGAGCTGGATATATCATTAATATCAGTCCTGTGAAACAATACCATAATACTGTAGTTTGATGCCTGCCCCCATTGGGATTTAACTCCAATGGCTCCTTTTATACATATACTGGATTGGTACAAGCAAACGTCTATTACATAATCAATGAGGATCGGGACACCATTTCATAAAACTAATATAGTACTGTATAATAGAATTAATAACAAACAAATATAATGCTCTTATTCAAGGATTCTTAATAACTTTTGCATTAAATATATTGTGTCAAGCAGTCTGTTTTCTGGCTTCTTAAAGAGACAGTACTTGATAAATGTTGAATGTTAAAAACTGCTAATATATGCTGAAGGAAGTAAAGTTTTGTTTTCTTAAATATCCAGGCACCGGTATGTAGGAAATTTTAAGGGCATTGCTGAATGTGGGCGATGCACAGAAGGTGCAAAATGCACAGATTTTACAGCTTGCAGAGGCCCAAGTAGAAAATACTAAGCTCTTGCATGAGAAGCTGTTTCAAGTAAGGCTAGGCTAGATATCTTGCAAAAAATAACCTCCACAGATGATGTGAAGGCATACTGTACCTCTTAGTTTTTCAGTTTACTGCTAAAAGGTTTAAATGGCCACCAAAAGTCTGGGCAGAAAAACTGACACAGTATTTGAGAAGCAAAACTCAGCTGGCCTATGGTGATTTGTCTGATGAACAGGCTTCTAATTATCAGTAGGTGAAAATTGTGATACTAGTCTAGATAGGAGTGACAGGACTAGGAAAAAAAGCCTGACATTTCCATGAATGGCACATTGTTAAAAGTAAGTTTGTTCACAGCTGGCAGAACTCTCTAAAGCAGGCATTCCCAACCTCAGTCATCAAGGCACATAAGTTGTCCAGGTTTTAGTGATATGCATGCTTGATCACAGGTGACTTAATTAGTTCCCCAGGTATTTTGACTTAACCATCGTGCTGAAGCCTGGATATCACTAAAACGTGCACTGTTAGTGTGCATTGAGGACCAAGATTTGGAATGCCTGCTCTAAAGTGCTAAAGAGCTGGTTGCAGCCAGGAATCACTACACCTGACTGTAGTGATACCTGGCCATTGATCACTGTATCCGTGGGCTTCACTGAAGCTCACTGAGATGAGTACTGCAAGCATGCACACAGACTTACAGATGTGTCCACTATTACCTTTCTGAAAACAGAGCTATGGTAGTAAATTTGGCATGACATGTATTCCTTGTACTTTGGTGCCATCATATTGTGCCGTGACAGTTCGTGACAATTGATAGTTTCACCACTGGGTGGCCAGTGCACCACGTAACATAGCTTTGCACTAACATTGCTGTTAAATAGACACTGTAATCAGTAGGGCCAGCTTTAAAGTCTAATTGCTAATTGTGTAGGTGTGAAAATCTCAGTGTGAGAGGCCTTTGAAGTAGACTCCTTGGGGGTTACAGATTTTATCCTGGCTGGGGGATGTTACTATCAGTGATGTGCGGTGGGCACGTCCCTGCTTACTATACAGTATGTTGCTCAAAGCACAGAGGTGAATGAAATCTAAAGTGAAATTAAATAATAAGTTAATAAAAACATTAGTGCTATAGAGTAAAAGAACATATTATAAGATTTTGCAATGATAAAATATTTCCAAATAAAGGGCCTCATTACGAGTTGATCAGACGAAGATGCTTTTTTCAGCCTGTGCGACAAACTAACCTCCGCCTATGGGGGTTGTTTTTTTTTCCCATACCAAGGCTTTGATCACTTGTGCAGGCCTGTTATGGTAAAAAATGTTGTGCAGTTTCTAAGTAGTTCTGGACTTAGGGGGTCATTATGACCCAATCGCAGCGTGTTGTCATTCGCACAGTTGCAATCGGGTCCCTACTGCACATGTGCGACGGCCGCTATGCGCGCGCACGGCCATCGACGGGAAACGACGCTGGAACCGAAAAAAGCGATCGCTGCAATGATTGCACGAAGATTGACAGGCGGAGGGGGTACCTGGGCATCAACTCACCGTTTGCAGCCGTTTTCGGGGGGGGGGGGGGGGGGGGTAAGAAAACGCGGGTGTAGTGAGAGAAATGCAGGCGTGTCCAGGACGGGTGTTTGACGTCAGTGCCAAGACCGAACAGGCTGAAAACGTTGCAGCAGGTAAGTAAGTCACCGGCACCCCTGCACTGAGGACACCGCCGGCACTGCCCACACTGCCGGCACCCCTGCACTGGGGATGCTGCCAGCACTCCTGCGCTGAGGACACCTCCTGCACTGCCGACACTGCCGGCACTTTTGCACCGAGGACACTTCCAGCACTCCCACACTGCCTGCACCCCTGACTGCTGACACTTCTGGCACCCCTGCGCTGGGGATACTGCCAGCACTCCTGCACTGAAGACACCTCTCGCACCAAGGACACTTCTGGCACTCCCACACTGCCGACACCCTTGAACTCCTGCACTAAGGACACCTCCAGTACTCCCGCACTGCCGACACTGCCGGTACCCCTGCACTGAGGACACCGCCGGCACTTCCCGCACTGCCGACACTCCTGCACTGGGTATACTGCCAGCATTCCTGCACTGAGGACACCTCCTCCACTGCCGACACTGCCGGCACCCCTGCACAGAGAACACTTCTGGCACTCCCACACTGCTGGCACCCCTGAACTCCTGCAATGAGGACACCGCCCTCACTGCCAGCACTCCTGCAATGAGCACACCTTTTGCACTGCCGACACCCCTGCCCTGCCGGCACACCTATTGCTAGCACTCATGGACTGAGGACACCTCCCGCACTGCCGGCACTTCTACACCGAGGACACTTACGGCAACCCCACACTGCCGGCACCCCTGAATTCCTGCAATGAGGACACCTCCCGCACTGTCGACACTGCCGGCACACCTGCACTGGGGATACTGCCAGCACTCCTAGACTGAGGACACCTCCCGCACTGCTGGCACCCCTGCACCGAGGACACTTCCGACACTCCCACACTGCCGACACTGCCAGCACCCCTGAACTCCTGCACTGGGGACACCTCCCACACTGCCAACACTGCTGGAACCCCTGCACCGAGGACACTTCTGGCACTCCCAAACTGCCGACACCCCTGAACTCTTGCACTAAGGACACCTCCAGTACTCCCGCACTGCCGACACTGCCGACACCCCTGCACTGAGGACACCACCGGCACTGCCTGCACTGCTGAAACTCCTGCACTGGGGATACTGTCAGAATTCCTGCACTAAGGACACCTCCCGCACTGTCGACACTGCCGGCACACCTGCACTGGGGATACTGCCAGAACTCCTAGACTGAGGACACCTCCCGCACTGCTGGCACCCCTGCACCGAGGACACTTCAGACACTCCCACACTGCCGACACTGCCAGCACCCTTGAACTCTTGCACTGAGGACACCTCCCACACTGCCAACACTGCTGGAACCCCTGCACCAAGGACACTTCTGGCACTCCCAAACTACCGACACCCCTGAACTCCTGCACTAAGGACACCTCCAGTACTCCCACACTGCTGACACTGCCGACACCCCTGCACTGAGGACACCACTGGCACTGCCTGCACTGCTGACACTCCTGCACTGGGGATACTGTCAGAATTCCTACACTAAGGACACCTCCTGCACTGCCGACACTGCCGTCACCCCTGCACTGAGGACACTTCCGGCACTCCCACACTGCCGGCACCCCTGAACTCCTGCAATGAGGACACCGCCCTCACTGCCGGCACTCCTGCAATGAGGACACCTTTTGCACTGCCGACACCCCTGCCCTGCCGGCACACCTATTGCTAGCACTCATGGACTGAGGACACCTCCCGCACTGCTGGCACTTCTACACCGAGGACACTTCCGGCAACCCCACACTGCTGGCACCCCTGAACTCCTGCAATGAGGACACCTCCCACACTGTTGACACTGCCGACACCCCCGTTCTGCCGGCACACCTATTGCCAGCACTTCTACACTGAGGACACCTCCCACACTGCCGACACCGCTACCCTGCCGGCACACCTATTGTTAGCTTTCATGGACTGAGGACATCTCCCGTACTGCCGACACTGATGGGACCCCTGCACCGAGGACACTTCCGGTACACCCACATTGCCGACACTGCCAGCACCCCTGAACTCCTGCACTGAGGATACCTCCCACACTGATGGCATCCCTGCACCGAGGACTACATTGTTTGACCAGTAATGAGTGAAGCTGAAGCAATTATATTTTTAAATACATAACATATTTTTTTATTGCAAGGAACAAGAAATGTATAAAAAAAACTTTTAATATTGTAGCTGCATACACTAAAGTTAGAAGCTGAGAAAACTTGTGACAATAACTCGGCATTCAAATCGTATTTTTTATATATAGTGTACAGTACATGAAATATACAGTACAATAGCTGCTGCAGGAAATACAGCATCTAGCAATGACTGTTGCAGGATATACAGTATCTAACAATGGACAGTATTAGGTTAGGCAGAGGCTGTGGTTCAATACATGGCTTTGGGCTGAAATTAGCAGAGTTCCACGTTGGACATCATTATCCCAGGGCTGTACTCTGCGCATCCTTAGCAATGAATTCAAAGTACTCTTAATCTTTGTAATATCACTGTTTATTAGTTGGAATTTCTCCCCACATCGCTTCAGGATATCCTCCTTTAGATTTACTGGTAGCGCCCTTTTTATCTTGTTACCATCAAAGTTCACATTATTAACCCAAGCCAGGTACAGTTGGTGTGGAACATGCTCCTGGAATATGGCTTGGGCATATCGATGAAGATGTCCCTTGCTCAGGGTGAACAGCAATAAATCTGTTTCAGGTGAGATGTTTCTGAGTGGTATGTTTTCCACAGGTCTTCCTGCTATCGCTGAAAAATCACTTTGTGTAAGTTGCTCAGGTGTGCTGAACCTGTGTGGCACTCCTGTATCACTATCCCCAGTCCTTCTTACTGTTGGTTGCTGTACTGGTGTTATCGGTGCAGTGGCATCGTTAGTGAAAAGTAAGTCATCTTCCATGCAGACATTGTCAAAATCATTTAAGAATTGTTTGGGATTTTGAGATTTTGTCTCTTTCATTGTAGTACTTTGCTCAGTAATAGCATTCTTCCACTCAACAGCAGCCTCTCGAACAGACTCATGGACAGTGTCCTGAACAACATTTCTAACAGTTTCCACCAAAGCAACACTCATAATGTCCACTTCAGCCCTGAGCTGTGTCCTCATCTCAGCTCTCAATTCTTTTACCTCACCCATCAGCTGACTCACCAACTCAGCACAGGTGCTTGTACAGACACCATCACTGACTCCCATGTACTCAAGTTTCCTACGGAGTCCAAGCGGGGATCTGCTACATGGTAACACTGGTGTGACTGTACTGTTCTCTGGTAAAACGTTGTCTTGCTCCATTATACCAATATCATCCATTAATGGCATAAAATTAGGTGTAGCTGGGTCCTTCTGGAAGTTCACTGCTTGCTCCACATCGATGTTGGCTTCCCAGTTTCGAGAAAGAACTGCACACTTTGCCTTTGCAGTTTTTTTCCTTGCATTTGGTACATTTTCTTTCCCTACTTTCTGCGGTTTAGTGGTCTTCGGTACCATACTGGCAAGCTTCTTGGAAACACTTCTATTTGGAGATTTGTTATAGAAAGAATTCTTCTTCATTCTGCTGGTCTTTGTTCACAGAAAGCGCAGTACTGTGAAGTCCAATAGGTAACAGACCACTATTTAAACTGTGAACTAATTTGTATACAATCCTGTCTCAAGTTCCCAAAGGTTGTCCTTGAAATGATTGGACAGCTTTATGAGACATCCCACATTCAAACCTGTACTGTATGTACTGGTCTGCTCTTATAACCTCCTCCACTTTTCTGCAGTACATAAAATTATACCTACTGTAAACAGTATGTTTGTACACACTACAAGATGACACGCACAATTTCAAAGAGTGTGAGCCAAATCATTGCTAATATGAAGAAGGAGAATAAGAAAATAAGTGAGATAAAACAGTGGCTGCAATACAGTGGTATTGAGGTCAGTTTACCCACGGTTCGTTATCATGCCTTTGAGAGGACTTTACTAAGAATCAACACACCTACAAAATGCACATGGTACGTATAGTCATTTTCAATATATGTTGTTTCAATTGTTTACTTTACAGTTTCAAAATATATCACTATATTTAATATTATGAAGCCAGGAAATCACATTCTAGTTAAATGACTGCACTTTAATGTAGACATACAGTACATATTAGTGCTTAAAAATATGGTACCAAATAGTATTTCATACACTGATGCAGTATAATGTAATTAAATTACTGACAGTGATTGTGTGACTTTCATCCACTGTTTGCCTCAAAACACAGAAAGAAGGAACAAGAAATTTGGAGACAGTGCATGTGCTACTTTATGAGAATGAGACTGTACAAAAGTCTCAATACAACATCAATTAGCATTAACAAAAGGCAGGGGGGAGGGCAAATGGAGACCTAATTAGTTGTCTGTCTGGGGACAGTGCACTGGGCCTCATGTATGAAGCTTAAAAAGTGATAAAATGCTGAGTGATAAAGTACCAGCCAATCAGCTCCTTACTACCCGGTCACAGGCTGTGTTTGAAATATGACAGTTAGGAGCTGATTGGTTGGTGGTTTATCACTCTCCACTTTATCACTTTTTAAGGCTTAGTACATCTTACCAATTGTCTCCAAATTCATTTCTCATTCCCCCTTTGTGTTGAGGCAAACAATAGATGAAAGCAGGGTCTCTTTAAGAGAGCAGGAGGCGCGTGTGATCGCTGACATCACCGGGCTAAAAATTGCTCAGTGCATACACACTGAGTGATTTCCCCCCTGCCCAGCGATGTCAGCGGGGGTGAATGGCTTTCCATAGCAGGACGCTATGGAAAGCCGTCCACCCCACCATTCATTTGCTGGTAATACCAGCAGATGAACGGCTGCCGCCGGCGATGAAACGGAAACACACTTCGGCGCTCACCGTTCATCGCCAGGGCATACACACTGGGCGGTTTTGAGCTGAAAGCAGCTCAAACAACCAAAAGGGAGCTGCTTTCAGCTCAAAATCGCTGGAGGAGAGAGCACCGATACACAGAGCTGGATTAAAGGGGGGGGAGGGAGTACGTACCCCGGGCCCCCCTTTCCAAAGGGCCCCCTGCCACACCACAGATCGGATCTCTCTTCCGATCCAATCTGCGGTGCTGGGCTCCCGGCTCACGTCCTCACTGCATAGGCGGCCGCACAGGTAGGACAGCTGAGCTGAGCGACAGCTCAGCTGTCCAATAATATATGAATGAAGCAGCCAGTCCCTGCAGCCTGCGTGCCCATCCAATGACTGGCTACTGCATTCATACATTATTGGACAGCTGAGCCGTCGCTCAGCTCAGCTGTCCTGTCTGTGTGGCCACTGCTGCAGTGCGGTAGTGCAGGGCAGGTCAGCAGGTCCGCCGTGTGCTGCTTGGGGAGCACATTAAGCTGCTGCATATATATATATATATATATATTCAGCTGCCTTCTTTTTATTAGAGGCTCCACAGTATTAAGAGCCACAGGCCCCCCATGGTCTTAATCCGGCTCTGCCGATACACATACAGTACGATACACCCTTGTCATTTGTTATTATTTAAACTCTTTGACAATACTGTATTCTTGCTGATATGGCATAGATATACTATACATTTTGATTATAATCTCTAATTTTTCATCGACTGTACTTTAGGAGAGTCAAGAAAATAGTAGATGAGCTGACTGCTGATAATGATGAGCTTACTGCCATAGAACTCCGTCGTATTCTGCAAGCTGAGTATGGCCTTGACATCTCCTGTAGTAGCATAAAAAGAATGCGGAGGCAACTTGGTTGGACTTATGCCGGTGCTAGGTACTGTACAGTAAATTGAAATTTCAATTACAATTAGAATACAATTTCTATACAGTTTGTATACAGTGCGGTAAACTAATTACATCTCTGAAATCAGCATCTGATTTTTCTTTAACATTATCTTAGTTTGGACGCTCAATTATCCTATTTCCACTGTAAAATGTATCCCATTTTACATTCCTTTCACAGGATGACTCACATGATTAGAGATGTTAACAAGGAAAAGAGAGTTCAACAGGCTCGTCAATGGATTGCTATTGGAGAAAATTTTGACAATGTCATATTTACAGATGAAACTTCTGTAGCACTTGAGAGGTTTGCAAGGAGGTCCTTCCGCAAACGTGGCCATTTATCATTTAAGCCATCTCCAAAGCACCCATTAAAAGTACATGTGTGGGGTGGTATCTCCCGCAGAGGCCCAGGACCAATTTTAATTTTTGAAGGTACATATAAAGTACAGTAGTAATGTACATTACTATGTTGTTTTTCAATATTTTCTATTTAGAACTACTGTCCAGTGACTACTGTAAGTCTATGGACTACGAGAAAAGGATTTACTGGTAGGTATATAAAATCCTGTTTTTTTTATTGTTCTACGTCAGGTATCATGGATAAAACATTCTTCCAGTCCATGATCATTAATGATACTGTAGTGCCGTATGTAAGAAAGTATTGGTCATCTGGACATCGAATGTTCCAGGACAATGATCCAAAACATAGTGCTTCGGCCAAATTCATAGAGGAAAAAGGCATCATTTGGCAACGCACACCACCAGAGTAAGTACAGTTTTGCCCTGTAGACTGATGCTTCCTGTAAAGCATGAAATGCCAAATATTCCATTTTTAAATTCTCTCCCTTTATTGACTTTTCACAGATCACCGGACATGAATCCTATCGAGCTAGTGTGGTCTCAAATGAAAAGTTATATTCGTTCTCAATGTAAGCCAAGGACAAAAGAGCAACTGATTGATGGCATCAATACATTTTGGAAAAACGTACTTACATTGGAGACCTGTAATAATTATGTAGACCATTTATTTTCTGTGCTGCCAGTGATTATAGAAAGAAATGGACAAGCCAGCTGCATGTAATTGGAATGGATCATATTGTCGACAAAAAGAAGGTCAACAGTCATTAGGTCGACCAATATTGGTCGACAGGCCATATGTCGACACATCAAAAAAGACAGTACGCAAACGAATAATGCATAGAATTTGCATAAAGGGCCCTTTACCTATCGTACTCATCCTTTCTGCAAATGCTTGAAATATCAAAATTAGACTACTTGCTTAAATTAATTAATTTGTTATATTTTATCTGTAACATGTACTACACCCTAGTATTACATTTGTTATGCAATCTTGAAAATTGTTTAAAAAAAAAAAGAAGTAGTCACCTCTGCAACACTGTATTCTGTAATTGTGTATGGATTGTACAAAGCATCCAAGTGATTGCATTCAGTTTTGTCTAACTTACAGTATATTTATACTATTTAGTTGGAATTATTTTATCATTGCATAGTCTTATAATATGTTCCGTTACCTTGTAGCACTATTAGGTTTTAATTAACTTATTCTTTAATGTCACTTTAGACTTCATTCACCTCTGTGCTCTGAGTAACAAATAACCCCAATTTTTTCATTAATAAACTGAGGCTCTGAATTGCTAAAAGTTCACTGTTTATTTCAAATTCCAGGACAGCAGCCCTTCCCCCACCCAGAATACACGTTACTGTGCTGTAACTCTATTCCCCAAGGAATCTACTTCAAAGGCCTCTCACACTGAGATTTTCACACCTACACAATTAAGAACTGGACTCTAAAGCTGGCAATACTCTACATCAGAATGACCTGAATACGATCACACACACATAGCGATTTGGGCTGCTTTTCTAATTGATTTGCTGAGTCACTTAGAAATACAGCACAAATCGCTATGTGTGTATAGCGATAGTGATGTGTGTCCCTGCATGCTTGAAAGATCTAGTCATCACCCATGTTTTCTCTATTGCAAACACGGGCAGTGACAGATCGCTCAGCACACATCGCTGGTGCAGCTCTGTGTGCTGAGTGATCTTGCTGAGCCCGTGTGATCACCGATATCGCTGGGCAGAAAACAGTCAACATAGGTAAGTATGTGTGTGTCGACATGTGTGAAATAAAGTTTTACTGTCACGGTGTGTGTCTCCTGTTTTTATTTGGGTATTTTTTTTCCATTAGAACTACAGGTACCAGCGGGCACGTTTTTCTCCCGCATGCTGGTACTTGTGGTTCTCCAAGTACCAGCTTGCGGAGGAGGCTTGCTGGGACTTGTAGTACTACTGGAAAAAACAATATTCTTTCAATTTTCTCAAGGCTATCAGCCCCCCATCCGCAGCCTTTGGATGGGGGGACAGCCTCGGGCTTCACCCCTGGCCCTTGGGTGGCTGGGGGGTGGACCCCTTGATTGAAGGGGTCCCCACTCCCCCAGGGTACCCTGGCCAGGGGTGACTAGTTGGATATTTAATGCCATGGCCGCAGGGCACTGTATAAAAGTGACCCCCGGCTGTGGCATTATCTGTCCAGCTAGTGGAGCCCGATGCTGGTGTAAAAAATACGGGGGACCCCTACTCTTTTTGTCCCCCGTATTTTTTGCACCAGCACCAGGCACAGAGCCCGGTGCTGGTTTTAAAAATACAGGGGATGCCCGTCCATTTTCCCCCCGGATTTTTAGAACCAGGACCAGCTCGAAGAGCCCGAGGCTGGTTATGCTTTGGAGGGGGGACCCCACGCAATTTTTGGGGGGTTTTTCCCATCCCATTAAAAAAAAATATATATATAATAATAATCTTTTTAAAAATATATAAATAATACTTGTGCCTCCAAAAAAGAGGGCAGTGGGGTGCTAGCAGTGCGGGAGTGCCAGAAGTGTCCACGGTACCATCAACCAAGTACAAGGAGCACATCTCCCGCACTACTGACACTCCTGCACCGGGGATACTGCCAGCCCTCCTGCACTGATTACACCACCTACACCTCTGCACCGAGGACACTGCTGGCACTCCCACATGTATTGGAGATATATTAATACTTCACAATTAGCTGCCGCTGCTGATATTCCCGTGTGCCTGATGGATAAATTACCCTGCACATATGGATGTCCATGTTGCTGCCCACGGTGCTGTTGGTGGCTAGAGGTGGGAGGAGAAGCCACCGGCATCCTTGATTCTGCTGACCGGAAGTCTGACCCGGTCACATACTCGTGGCCAGGGGTTACATGCTCGTTGCCAGGGGTTACATATGCTTTTTGCCATAGGGGTTATATGCTTAGAGCCAGGGGGTTACATGCTCATTCTGGGTAGCGCTGGGTAATGGTCTAGTAATACCCCTGGCATCTGTCTCCTATAAGGGCCGTCTTCCAATGCGATCTGCATGGAATCTGCAGCTTCCAGTAGTAGGTAGAGCCTAAGCATCTATTGTGCCGGTGCTGCGCCCCCCCAGGACTCAGCTATCCAGGCTGCAGCCTTATGGCTGATCAGGCCCTGGGTCTCATGTTTCTTCACCCACTTGTATGGCAGGCAGAGCACCCACTGACTTATGGAGCACAGCCCAAGCACAGGACTGATTTGTGGCAGACAGGCACAGCACCCACTTGTATGGCAGACAGAGCACCCAGTGACTTATTAATGCAGCACAGCCCAAGCACAGGACTGATTTGTGGCAGACAGGCACAGCACCCACTTGTATGGCACACAGAGCACCCAGTGACTTATTATGGAGCACAGCCCAAGCACTGGACTGATTTGTGGCAGACAGGCACAGCACCCACTTGTATGGCAGACAGAGCACCCAGTGACTTATTATAGCAACACAGCCTCAGCGCTGGACCGATTTGTGGCAGACAGACGCAGCACCCACTTGTATGGCAGACACTGTCGATCTTCAGACCGGATCCCAGTGAAATATATGTGGTATTGAAATACCAAAAATTCTCTCTACTCACACCTTAACCACCAAACAATTGCAAAAAATGACAAGTATCAATAGTGCCTTTTAGTTAGTATCATAATTTCTATATTGAATCTCTGTGTGGAGTTTGTATGAACTCTTCATCAGCACATTATCAATCACAAGGAAAAAGATTTTTTTAAACATGTAGGCAACATTGAGCCAGGTACATGTTGGAAGTTAGTATGAGAGATGTATTGGAAAAATATTAATACTTCACAATTAGCGGCTGCAGCTGATATTCCCGTGTGCATGATGGATAAATTGCCCTGCACACACGGCTCATGGGGGTCATTCTGACCCGATCGCTGCTGCTGACCAGCCGCTGCGGGCCGTGTAGTAATGAGTAGCTCCCGGCCAGCACGCTAAAGCTGCGCTGGCCGGGAGCTACTCCTGAAGTACAAAAGCATCGCCGCTGTGCAATACTTCTGCACTTCTGCAGGGGGGGGGGGCGTAACTGACCTGCGGGGCGGACTGGCCCTGTGCTGGGCATCCCCCGCATGTCTCTGTTCCTGATCGTAGCCCTGCAAAATTTTGCAGGACTACGATCAACTCGGAATGACCCCCCCATAGCTGCAATTTTGTTAGCAGATGGGCAAAACCATGGGGGTCATGCAGGCCTGATTGCACGCTAGGTTGTTTCGTTGCGCTGCGATCAGGTCATAACTGCGCATGTGTGTGCACCGCAATACGCAGGCGCGTCGCACAGGTACAAAGTGGATCGTTGCTGAGCAATGGATTTAATGAAGAATCCATTCACACAGACAATCGCAAGGAGACTGACTGGAAGAAAACATTTGTGGATGTCAACTGACCGTTTTCTGGGAGTGTTTGGAAAAACGCAGGTGTGTCAATGCGTTTGCAGGGTGGGTGTCTGATGTAAATTCGGGGCAAACACTTTAGCCTGTTCGTGTCCGGAATTGACGTCAGACACCTGCCCTGCAAACGCTTGGACACGCCTGCGTTTTTCCAAACACTCCCAGAAAGCGTTCAGTTGCCACCCACAAATGCCCTCTTCCTGTCAATCTCCTTGCTATCTGCTGTGCGAATCGATTCTTCGTTAAATCCATTGCTCAGCAATGATCCGCTTTGTACCCGTACGACGCACATGCGCATTGAGGTGCATACGCATGTGCAGTTTCGACCTGATCGCACCGCTGCAAAACAACCTAGCGTGCGATCATTTCGGAATGACCCCCATGGTTTTGCCCATTTGCAAATAAAATGCTGCTAGAATCAGGTCTGAACTACTCCCTCTAGAATCTCTTTATCAGACTTTCTGCTTGCTCAGTTTTTGAAAATGCCACCTGCTGTCTGAAAAGTGGTACTGCACTATATTTCAGAGGAGACACACATGGCTTGCCGTGTATATCTTAAGAGGAAATCTTATCTCGTGCCATGAACGGCAGGCCATGATACTTTTTTCAGAAAGGTAATAGTGGACACATCTGTATGAGGAACTTGCCCTGGCAATAGACCAATTTTGGCATAGCAACACATGTAAAGGGCTCCTGGCAATAGACCAATATTCAGAACAGCAACACATGTAAAGGGCTCTTGAGGAGAATCCAAAGCTTATGCTGGAAAAAGGGTGACCCTGACAACAGTGGAGCTAGTGAGCTAAGTCTCTCCACTTTAGTGCTTTGAAAGTGGTGAACCCAGGCATTTCTATGCTGATTTTCCAAGTCATCAGGAACACATGGACTGTACAGTGGCTAGGCTGGGTCCTGCCTTTCCTTCTTGCTGCACCATGTTCCCCTGTACAGGGAGTTATTTGCTGTTTTTGGTGACTGTACTAAAAAACCAATAGCCTGTTTGGGCTGACATTACTATCTTGTTCTATCATTACAAAAAGAATGTTGGCTAGGTTACCGGAGGTGATAGTGCTATGCATTCATGAAGTTACAGAGGAATATGAGCGAGTTTGTTTACCCCTTACCTTAAAAAGACTAATGTATACTGTAGTGGCTACTATAGTCCCAAAATTACCGTACTACTTTATTTTGTTGTGAGACTTTCCCTTGTTCCAAGAAGTTGATGCTGCTCTGATCCAGCTGGGCATGTTGGCAATTGATACACTGGTCAAATGGCCAACCTTAAAGGAACCAGTTTAACACTCACTGTATTTAAGAAAGAAGTCTACATTACTGTTGTTTATGGATTTTGGATACAGGTCCATGACTGCTACTCATCCAAAGTCTTGCCCAAGAAGACTGGACAAACAAGCCTGGGCCACAGACAACGTTATGGAAACTTTGGTGCCACCTGATGGTACTGAGGACTGGTCCCCAATTCCAAGACTTGTTTCATTACTAGAATGATGTTACCCTAGGAAATTTAAAACTGTTGTAGAAAGTTAATGGTGTAATGAAAGCTGCCAGGCTGGCAGAAAGTGAACCATATTTTTTGTTTAGAAAAATCTGCTGTATAGAGTGGGATTTTTTTGAAGGGAAAAATATTGATTTACTATTGATACCGCAGGTACATGTATTAGTTTTGAAAGCTGCACACACCTTTTTAGTGGTCATTTAGGGGAAAGAAAGCCCATTGAAAGGCTGTTACTATGGTTTTACTGGCTTGGATTGTATATGGCAGTGAAAAGGTAATATTTATCCTGCCTATTAGATCAGCAAACCTCTCCAAAACCTGCTTATTAAGCCCCCCCTAGAGCTCATCAGGAAGGTAGAAATACAGACGCTTTCTCCTGTATGTGTGTCCTGTCCATTTCACCTATAATTGGTTGGTGCAGCTAAAGGGAGGGACATATGGAAAAAAGGGCAGTTTGGTTTAAATAGAACTCCCATTTTAGTAAATTTACCCCGATGTCTGCTTCACCTACTGTAGGTTGGTGAAGCTAAGGGAAGGGCCAAAACTAGGCTTTTTGTCACACGGGGCAAGGCACTTATTTGACGCCCCCCATCACGCAGTTGTTGCAACCTTATTCAAAGTATACTGCACAGTAGTATGACTTATTAACATTATGCCACACAGAAATGCTACTTATTCACGTTACGTCACACAGTAGTGTCCGTTATTCACATTATACCACACAATAGTGCTCCTTATACATGCTACACCACTCAGTAGTAATGCACCTTATACACATAGTGCTACACAGTAATGTCCCTTGCACACTATGCCACACATTAGAAGTGCCAGACATTATCTATCCCTCGGGCAAAAGCAGCAGCAGGTAGAAGGAGCTAAGTGCGGGTAGAACAGCCAGATGGCGCACATGGCTTCAGCAATCAGAGCAGGCAATGCATTACATAGTAAAGTTGTGTAGTGTGCAGGATACAGCACAACAGATATATACACCCAAATCTCAACAAAAACGTTTCTGTGTGCCCTCTATGGGCAAATCTAATGCAACCTCTACAAAAACTAACAATATTGCCCGTTATACACCTTAATACAATGTTCCATATAAATATGTTTTTTCATGCGTAAATATGTTATCATTCAAAATAAGTATCAGTATGTAACAGATATGTAAGCATGTTACATATCTCCTGTTTTGCAGCGTCCCACCCATTGGATACCTTCACTTACTGGCTGTACTGTTGATGGTTTGTCAGAATGTGTGTGCCAGAACCTGGTGCCATCAGATTAGCATTAGATGCACGGTTAACACACTGTGTGAGCCGAGGGTAGATACTGAGCAATTCCTCTAGATTCCAGGTCAAAGGTCATGTGGTCCTGCAGTCTCGCAATATCGCAAGTCTCTACCTTTCTCCATCTGTGTCTGCTGCCGGGAGGTTCTGTAGAGCAACACCTACCGCTGGCTGCTCCACTGATGTCACTGATCGCTGCCTGCTGCAGCCTAGGGTCTCCTGTCAACAATCTCTGCACCCATTCACAATCGGCGCCCAGTGTGCATGCCCCCTTAGCCCCCCCCCCCTAGTTACGCCCATGCTAAGGGTAGTGGTATATGACAAATGGTGTCGTTTGTCCAAGTCTCTTGTGAGAGGCTTCAATGACTTCTCTAGAAGACTGTGATCTTATGGTGAAGACATTGTGTAAACATTCAATTAATGCCATATGTGCCACAAAATGTATAACTTTTTGACCATCAATAGATGAGATCAATTTGGGTCCTATACAGACTTACAGCAACCTGAACATTTTATTCCTTCATTTACATATGACAAAATAGGATTGCATTGAATATTTTGTGGTTAGAGACTAATTATGATTGACACATTCAAGTAACATAGTGTGATTATATAATACAGCTAAAAATTAACCTTTTAATTGTATATTCTATATTCTTGGTGATTGCTATGCAGAAGAGGCTGACTACCTCTTCACTAGGTGGCTGCTGATCTGCAAGTGTTAATCTACACCCGCATACACAGAGATGACAAAACCTTATCTTTTCCAATCTCCTTTCTGTCTCTACAGCTCCACAGTGTCTCTCCAACTATAGACCCTTTCAGTCTCTCTAGTTCCCCAGTTTCTTTCCAACTACCCCCACCAGTGTTTTTCCAACACCAGTTTATGTCTGCCTTTCCAGCTCCACACCTTCTTCTTTCTCTCTAGCCATTAGTGATGTGCACCGGAAATTTTTCGGGTTTTGTGTTTAGGTTTTGGATTCGGTTCCGCGGCCGTGTTTTGGATTCGGACGCGTTTTGGCAAAACCTCCCTGAAATTTTTTTGTCGGATTCGGGTGTGTTTTGGATTCGGGTGTTTTTTTACAAAAAACCATCAAAAACAGCTTAAATCATAGAATTTGGGGGTCATTTTGATCCCATAGTGTTATTAACCTCAATAACCATAATTTCCACTCATTTTCAGTCTATTCTGAACACTTCACAATATTATTTTTAGTCCTAAAATTTGCACAGAGGTCACTGGATGACTAAGCTAAGCGACCCAAGTGGCCGACACAAACACCTGGCCCATCTAGGAGTGGCATTGCAGTGTCAGACAGGATGGCACTTCAAAAAAATAGTCCCCAAACAGCACATGATGCAAAGAAAAAAAGAGGCGCAATGAGGTAGCTGTGTGACTAAGCTAAGCGACACAAGTGGCCGACACAAACACCTGGCCCATCTAGGAGTGGCACTGCAGTGTCAGACAGGATGGCACTTCAAAAAAATAGTCCCCAACAGCACATGATGCAAAGAAAAAAAAAAGGGGCGCAATGAGGTAGCTGTATGACTAAGCTAAGTGACCCAAGTGGCCGACACAAACACCTGGCCCATCTAGGAGTGGCACTGCAGTGTCATACAGGATGGCAGATTTAAAGAATAGTCCCCAAACAGCACATGATGCAAAGAAAAATGAAAGAAAAAAGTGGTGCAAGATGGAATTGTCCTTGGGCCCTCCCACCCACCCTTATGTTGTATAAACAGGACATGCACACTTTAACAAACCCATCATTTCAGCGACAGGGTCTGCCACACGACTGTGACTGAAATGACTGGTTGGTTTGGGCCCCCACCCAAAAAAGAAGCAATCAATCTCTCCTTGCACAAACTGGCTCTACAGAGGCAAGATGTCCACCTCCTCCTCTTCCTCCGATTCCTCACCCCTTTCACTGTGTACATCCCCCTCCTCATAGATTATTATTCGTCCCCACTGGAATCCAACAACTCAGGTCCCTGTGCACTTTCAGGAGGCAATTGCTGGTGAATGTCTCCACGGAGGAATTAATTATAATTAATTTTGATGAACATCATCTTCTCCACATTTTCTGGAAGTAACCTCGTACGCTAATTGCTGACAAGGTGAGCGGCTGCACTAAACACTCTTTCAGAGTACACACTGGAGGGGGGGGCAACTTAGGTTAAATAAAGCCAGTTTGTGCAAAGGCCTCCAAATTGCCTCTTTTTCCTGCCAGTATACGTACGGACTGTCAGACGTGCCTACTTGGATGCGGTCACTCATATAATCCTCCACCATTCTTTCAATGGTGACAGAATCATATGCAGTGACAGTAGACGACATGTCAGTAATCGTTGGCAGGTCCTTCAGTCTGGACCAGATGTCAGCACTCGCTTCAGACTGCCCTGCATCACCGCCAGCGGGTGGGCTCGGAAATTCTTAGCCTTTTCCTCGCACCCCCAGTTGCGGAAAAATGTGAATGAGGAGCTGTTGACGGGTCACGTTCCGCTTGACTTGACAATTTTCTCACCAGCAGGTCTTTGAACCCCTGCAGACTTGTGTCTGCCGGAAAGAGAGATACAACGTAGGTTTTAAATCTAGGATCGAGCACGGTGGCCAAAATGTAGTGCTCTGATTTCAACAGATTGACCACCCGTGAATCCTGGTTAAGTGAATTAAGGGCTCCATCCACAAGTCCCATATGCCTAGCGGAATCGCTCTGTTTTAGCGCCTCCTTCAATTTTTCCAGCTTCTTCTGCAAAAGCCTGATGAGGGGAATGACCTGACTCAGGCTGGCAGTGTCTGAACTGACTACACATGTGGCAAGTTCAAAGGGTTGCAGAACCTTGCACAACGTTGAAATCATTCTCCACTGCGCTTGAGTCAGGTGCATTCCCCCTCCTTTGCCTATATCGTAGGCAGATGTATAGTCTTGAATGGCCTTTTGCTGCTCCTCCATCCTCTGAAGCATATAGAGGGTTGAATTCCACCTCGTTACCACCTCTTGCTTCAGATGATGGCAGGGCAGGTTCAGGACTGTTTGCTGGTGCTCCAGTCTTCGGCACACGGTGGCTGAATGCCGAAAGTGGCCCGCAATTCTTCGGGCCACCTACAGCATCTCTTGCACGCCCCTCTCGTTTTTTAAATAATTCTGCACCACCAAATTCAATGTATGTGCAAAACATGGGACATGCTGGAATTTGCCCAGATGTAATGCACGCACAATATTGGTGGCGTTGTCCGATGTCACAAATCCCCAGGAGAGTCCAATTGGGGTAAGCCATTCTGCGATGATGTTCCTCAGTTTCCGTAAGAGGTTGTCAGCTGTGTGCCTCTTATGTAAAGCGGTGATACAAAGCGTAGCTTGCCTAGGAACGAGTTGGCGTTTGCGAGATGCTGCTACTGGTGCCGCCGCTGCTGTTCTTGCTGCGGGAGGCAATACATCTACCCATTGGGCTGTCACAGTCATATAGTCCTGAGTCTGCCGTGCTCCACTTGTCCACATGTCCGTGGTTAAGTGGACATTGGGTACAACTGCATTTTTTAGGACACTGGTGACTCTTTTTCTGACGTCTGTGTACATTTTCGGTATCGCCTGCCTAGAGAAATGGAACCTAGATGGTATTTGGTACCGGGGACACAGTACCTCAATCAAGTCTCTAGTTCCCTGTGAATTAACGGTGGATACCGGAAACACGTTTCTCACCACCCAGGCTACCAAGGCCTGAGTTATCCGCTTTGCAGCAGTATGACTGCTGTGATATTTCATCTTCCTCGCAAAGGACTGTTGGACAGTCAATTGCTTACTGGAAGTAGTCCAAGTGGTCTTCCGACTTCCCCTCTGGGATGACGATCGACTCCCAGCAGCAACAACAGCAGCGCCAGCAGCAGTAGGCGTTACACTCAAGGATGCATCGGAGGAATCTCAGGCAGGAGAGGACTCATCAGACTTGACAGTGACATGGCCTGCAGGACTATTGGCTTTCCTGTCTAAGGAGGAAATTGACACTGAGGGAGTTGGTGGTGTGGTTTGCAGGAGCTTGGTTACAAGAGGAAGGGATTTAGTGGTCAGTGGACTGCTTCCGCTGTCATCCAAAGTTTTTGAACTTGTCACTGACTTCTGATGAATGCGGTCCAGGTGACGTATAAAGGAGGATGTTCCTAGGTGGTTAACGTCCTTACCCCTACTTATTACAGCTTGACAAAGGCAACACACGGCTTGACACCAGTTGTCCGCATTTCTGTTGAAATAATTCCACACCGAAGAGGTGATTTTTTTTTTTGTATTTTGACCAGGCATGTCAATGGCCATATTTGTCCCACGGACAACAGGTGTCTCCCCGGGTGCCTGACTTAAACAAAGCACCTCACCATCAGAATCCTCCTTT
Organism: Pseudophryne corroboree; assembly: GCF_028390025.1. Lineage (NCBI taxonomy): Eukaryota > Metazoa > Chordata > Amphibia > Anura > Myobatrachidae > Pseudophryne > Pseudophryne corroboree. Next base: position 373,226,610 of record NC_086445.1, on the reverse strand, counting down.
TCAATTTCCTCCTCAGCGCCAGCAACACCCATATTCTCATCCTGGTGTACTTCAACAGTGACATCTTCAATTTGACTATCAGGAACTGGACTGCAGGTGCTCCTTCCAGGACTTGCAGGGGGCGTGCAAATGGTGATAGGCGCAACCTCTTCCCGTCCAGTGTTGGGAAGGTCAGGCATCGCAACCGACACAATTGGACTCTCCTTGGGGATTTGTGATTTAGAAGAACGCACAGTTCTTTGCTGTGCTTTTGCCATCTTAACTCTTTTAAGTTTTCTAGCAGGAGGATGAGTGCTTCCATCCTCATGTGAAGCTGAACCACTAGCCATGAACATAGACCAGGCCCTCAGCCATTCCTTGCCACTCCGTGTCGTAAATGGCACATTGGCAAGTTTAAGCTTCTCCTCAGACGATTTTAATTTAGATTTTTGGGTCATTTTACTGAGCTTTATTTTTTTGGATTTTACATGCTCTCTACTATGACATTGGGCATCGGCCTTGGCAGACGACGTTGATGGCATTTCATCGTCTCGGCCATGACTAGTGGCAGCAGCTTCAGCACGAGGTGAAAGTGGATCTTGATCTTTCCCTATTTTACCCTCCACATTTTTGTTCTCCATTTTTTAATGTGTGGAATTATATGCCAGTAATATATCAATAGCAATGGCCTACTACTATATATACTGCGCACAACTGAAATGCACCACAGGTATGGATGGATAGTATACTTGACGACACAGAGGTAGGTAGAGCAGTGGCCTACTGTACCGTACTGCTATATATTATATACTGGTGGTCAGCAAACTGTGCAAAACTGAAATGCACCACAGGTATGGATGGATAGTATACTTGACGACACAGAGGTAGGTAGAGCAGTGGCCTACTTTACCGTACTGCTATATATTATATACTGGTGGTCAGCAAACTGTGCAAAACTGAAATGCACCACAGGTATGGATGGATAGTATACTTGACGACACAGAGGTAGGTAGAGCAGTGGCCTACTGTACCGTACTGCTATATATTATGAACTGGTGGTCAGCAAACTGTGCAAAACTGAAATGCACCACAGGAATGGATGGATAGTATACTTGATGACACAGAGGTAGGTAGAGAAGTGGCCTTCTGTACCGTACTGCTATATATTATATACTGGTGGTCAGCAAACTGTGCAAAACTGAAATGCACCACAGGTATGGATGGATAGTATACTTGATGACACAGAGGTAGGTAGAGCAGTGGCCTTCTGTACCGTACTGCTATATATTATATACTGGTGGTCAACAAACTGTGCAAAACTGAAATGCACCACAGGTATGGATGGATAGTATACTTGACGACACAGAGGTAGGTAGAGCAGTGGCCTACTGTACCGTACTGCTATATATTATTTACTGGTGGTCAGCAAACTGTGCAAAACTGAAATGCACCACAGGTATGGATGGATAGTATACTTGACGACACAGAGGTAGGTAGAGCAGTGGACTACTGTACCGTACTGCTATATATATATAGTTATACTGGTGGTCAGCAAAATTCTGCACTGTCCTCCTATTATATACTACAATGCAGCACAGATATGGAGCGTTTTTCAGGCAGAGAACGTATAATACTAGTGGTCACTGGTCAGCAAAACTCTGCACTGTCCTCCTACTATATACTACTGCTGGTCCCCAGTCCCCACAATAAAGCAATTAGCACACTGAGCACAGATATTTGCAGCATACTGAGCACAGATATGGAGCATTTTTCAGGCAGAGAACGTAGATATTTGCACATGCAGCACACTGAGCACAGATATTTGCAGCACACTGAGCACAGATATTTGCAGCACACTGAGCACAGATATTTGCAGCCCACTGAACATAGAAACTGAGAGGATGCCAGCCACGTCCTCTCACGATCATCTCCAATGCACGAGTGAAAAATGGTGGCGACTCGCGGCTCCTTATATAGAATACGAATCTCGCGAGACTCCGACCGCGGGATGATGACGTTCGGGCGCGCTCGGGTTAACCGAGCAAGGCGGGAGGATCCGAGTTGCTCGGACCCGTGAAAAAAAAGGTGAAGTTCGGGCGGGTTCGGATCCCAAGGATCCGAACCCGCTCATCACTACTAGCCATCCAGTGTCTTTCTGGCTCCAGCCCCCTACATCTCTCTAGCTAGAGCCCACAGTTGCTTAACATATCCTTTGTGTTCTCTTGGCTGCTCCTCTTCATATCACAGTTGCTCTGCCTCTCAGCAGTGCAGTGTGACATCATACATGCTGCACCACATTAAATAAAATTAACTTTACTGGACCGGCCACCAGTTCCAGAACTTGGAAGGGGAAGTCAGTGATAGGGTTCCGCAGACTCTGTACATGACTGCACCCTGCAAATCACTGCAGTAATGCAGGAAAATATTTTCTAGTGGATATTCCTTATCATATGAACAAACATATGCACTAAGGTAATTTTTTTATTTTGTGGGTCAAAAGACAGTTAGCCTCCCAGTATTATTTGTGTGCATGAGGAAACCAAAGTGAATTAGTGAGTACATACAAACTCCACACATATAGACCTTAGATAGGAATTTAACTCATGACCTGCTGTATGTCAGTAATGCTAACCACTACACCAACCCTGCTGACAAACTCCAACCATGCTTCCATATTTAGAGACTAGTGTTGTTTTGTTATTTTGCCAATGCATTTCTTGCAACTATTCTACAGCCTCCAACACTATGAGTACAGACCCACCCCACACTATGTGTCATGAACCTGACTTAAGGATCTCATTCAGTAAGGATTGCAATTTCTGCAAAAAAGCAGTTGCTGCGATCAAATAGTTGCCACCCAGAAATGGAGAAAAAAAACACCCATTACAGAAATTGGTGAATGCATTGCAATATGCAGGCTGATCGCAATATCATATGCAATTCCCAGAACATCAAGGATTTTTCCTAACTGCACCAGGCGAGGTCATCCACAATTCTTGTGACAGAAGAGGCTGGAATTGTTCATCGCTGATGTCAGAGGCCCACCTTAAAAATGCCTGGGCATGCTTGTGTTTTTTCAGACACATCCAGAATATGGCAGGTTTCCACCCAGGAACTCTGGTTTCCTGTCAGTCAAACAGCGGTTGCATTGCAATCATGTTGTGTACGCAATTTCTGTTGCTATATTTACAATCGTGTGTGCAATGCAAATGCTGCACATGCGCAGTAATTCGATAATCGGCCAGATTGCAAATTTAAATTTGTTTTCAATATTTACTGAATAAGGTCCTAAATCTCCAATGTTGTAGTAACCAGCCCTGTGTCTTACCTCAGCCTCCTGTCCTATAGGCCATAATTTCCTGCATTATCCCAGAGTTCACTCAGCCTTGTTTCAGAATTTCATATTGACTTTTGTTTCAATTTCTGACTTGGTATCTGCTGAGCATTCTAGTTTTCAAGCTGCCATACATTCAGTTTAAGACAGTGTTGCTGCTGCAGCACTTTACCCAGGCTGATTTAGCACCTGTGCTGACTCCAGATTGCAGCATGGAATTTCACGTCAGCTGGTAATTATCTGTGTGCCTGAGGTTTATGCAAGCTCCTATGTGCAGTGCTGTGATAGTCTATGTCATTATTGCACCCCATGATCTCCAACTGATCTACACTTCACCAACTGCAGGCCTCATTCTGATCAGCTGACTCCACTGTCCTATCACTGCATAGCAAGGGGAATAAAAGGATCTTCACTGTTACTAGTAAATGGCCTGAACAACGTTTCTTCCTGCTATGATTCCAGGTCTCAATTCTGTATTGTTAACAGCTCCTGAACAACCATGTACAAGTGGTGCTGTTTGCTATATTCCTGGTCCCAGACTGTCCAGTCTCCCAGTCCCAGCCAGTCCAGTCCTCTGGTCCCTGCTGGTCCAATCACCCAGTTCTAGCTGGTCCAGTCTCCCAGTCCCAGCCAATCCAATCTCCCAGTCCAAGCCAGACCAGTCTCTCAGTTCTAGCCAGTTCACCTATACTCCTGGTTAAAGCCAGTCCAGCGATACTCCTGGTTCCAGCTGGTCCAGTGATACTCTGGTGCCAGCCAGTCCAGTGATGCTCCGCATGACAGTCGGTCCAGCGATACTCCCAATGCCAGCTGGTCCAGCAATATTTCCAGTACCAGCCAGTTCAGTAATATTCCAAGCCCGGCTACATTTCATTCTACTCTTGTTTCAAGCACAGCTCCTTGCATTCCAGTCTGGTTCCAAGACTGGTTCCACTGCAGTCAAGTCTGGTTCCACCCTGGTCAGCACTCCAGTTTGGTTCTTGTACCAGAAGAGTCATCATTCTATTTCCAGCCCAGTCAGCACTCCAGTTCGGTTTTACGCTAGTTCAGTACCAGCTCATGCAAGAAGTGTCATCATTCTAGTTCTAGCCCGGTCAGCATATTAGTACAGTTTTCAGTTCCTTTATACCAATTCTGCCTTCTCCAGTACTAGCTGATAGAGTACTACTTAAGTCTACCTCAAGGAGTTTGTTCTATTATTTATCCTGCTTATTCCTAAGTATTAGTAGCCTCAGAATTCAGACAAGTATTCTAATCCTATACTACAGTTCAATCAGTGGCGTCATGAGGGGGGTGCAGCCTGCACTCGGGTGTCACCCTTCAATGGGGTGACACCAAAACGCATTGCACACATGCACCCCATCCCAACCACTGACTTGTCTGTGGCGGCATCCACTCATCCCTGGCACCAAGCTTCCGCAGCCCCGCTGACTCAGAATTTCAGACACCCGCCTGCCTGTACACCGCTGCTGGGTCTGTACTGTCGCAGTCTCCCTGGAAACGATGCTGGGTGCTCAGTGCTGTACATCACTCCTCATGACATAATCATGCATGCCGGCACTGCAGGCCATTATGGGAGGGACAAATGGTGGAGACTTGAGTGCTGCTTCTTATCATTACCAGAGGAAGGACCTGGCTGTACTGTAGTGAAGTGTGCACCTTAGGTGTCACCAAGTGCTGCCCTCATTTCCACACTCTACCCCATCAGATGACAGAATGCAATCCTGCCACACCCCTACACCCCTCCCCCCCCCGCAATCACAGAGCTAGCTACTGCCACTACTTAACAACCAGCACGGGCTCAGTGACTAGCTGTGTTGGCAGTAGATGGGGAGGGTCGTGTGGTGGGTAGTGCCTCCACCCACTCAAAATATGATGCTGCTGCCATGGCTGATACAAGCAGCATTGCCGGGCACCCGCTATAAAACTTGTATATTGATAATGTAGCAGTACATAGCCCTGGTCTTGGCTGTCCCTGGCTCCCTGCATCTCTATGTCCCCGGCTGGAGCTACACCCAGCACTGTACTGCCTGAAGCAAGCTGTTGCGTTTCTTAAAGAACTGCCCCAAGCTACAGCTAACTAAAGATACATTAAAAAAGTGTGCATCAATATAGTATAGATAAGGGGTAGATGTGCATACATTATATAAGGGGATGGTGGGGGGGATGATGTGCTAACAGTATATATCTGGTGGGGCCTGATGGGCATAAAATATATTAGGGGTGGGTTATAGAAGTGGAGGGTGATGGAAATAAAATATATAAAGGCCTTGGGTAATAATGAGCATAAAAATATAAGGGGAATAGAAAATAAAAAAAAATAAGGGAAGGGGAACATGGGGCACACAATTGCTAAATATATATACGGGAGAGGATAGGAGTATCTTCAAGCACTACTACTGTTGGCGTTATGTGTAAAGGGCACTACTAGTGTGAGCATTATGTGTGGCACTACTACTGTGGGAGGTGGGAGTTATTTTCTAAGGAACACTAGTACTATAGGCAGGCCCGGTGACAGAGTCGACAAAGGGGACACCCATACCAGACCTCGAGTCCCCAGAGGGGTCCTGAGGATTAGGGGAACAATAAATGGGGACACCGCGCTTAAGAATGCTTTTTAAAGGCTGCCCACAAATTAATTAAAAGAAAATGATATCAGTGTATGTGGCCCCAAGATTTCTGTTGCCAGCCCTGACTTTGGGTATAATGTTTATAAGGGACACTACTGTGGATATTGTTTAAGGGGCACTACTGTGGGTTGTAACATGTGGTGCAATATGAATCATGGGCACTACGTGCAGTGTAATGTGAATAAGATTGTGCTACTGTGTGTCATAATTTGAATTGGGGTACTGTCGGTGGTCACGCCCCTACCTTGTTGGACCACACCCTTTTTTGCTGCAGGTGCCTGCAGCACACACTGTCCCTTTATTGAGTATGGAGGGTGCAAATTTGTGATTTGCAGTGGGATCGAACACCCTAGAACTGGCCCCTGCTCTCAGGGTCTCTGTATGGACTGATTCAAGAGTAGGTCCATGGGGGGTGGGGGATGACACCACGAGTCATAACACCGGGGGACACCAACCCTAGTGACGCCACTGAAGTCAATCTCTTCATCTGAAGAATCTCCGGGAACATCAAAACTAGAGATGAGCGGATTCGGTTTTACTCGGTTTTACTCGGTTCTCAAAACCGAATCTTATTGGCTATCCAAAACACGTGACATCCGTGAGCCAATAAGATTCGGTTTTGAGAACCGAGTAAAACCGAGTAAAACCGAATCCGCTCATCTCTAATCAAAACCCAGTCTTGTGACACTATGCTATGCTCTGTAAGCTTTGGTCAATTCCATTTGGGAAAAGCTATGTTGTCAATATTAGTGTGTTTCCACCTATTGAACTGTAAAGGCTCCCTCACTTGGTAGAAGCTGCACTCCTGGACTTTCCAGTTGGATTTTCAGGGGGTGATGTATCAAGACTTTGCAAGAGATAAGATGTTGCCCTTAACAACCAGCTCAAAACTATAATTTTATAGACCGTGCTAAATAAATTAGACAGATTGGTCTCATAAAAGTAAGAAAATTATTATGTCAGCCAAGAAGAGGGTGCTGTTGTTTCCTCCATTTCTCTTACATTGGTTCAACATACAAAATGGCTGACAACTCTGCATAGAGGACACAATATGTTTCAGTAATTTGTTATTAAGTTGTTTACAAAATGTTATGGGAAGGCACCTATGAAACCAAACTGATTGTTGCTTATTGTTTGTGATTATTTGATGTATTGTACCAATCACTCATGTATTGCTTAGTCCATAAAAAGGCTTGCTGTCACATTAAAAAATAAAAACAAACACCATAAAGTACGAGTAAAATTATAAACTACAACACATATATTATTTCATTTTATAAAGATATATTTAAATTATTGCTATATATTATCTAAGAATTATTGAAGCAAATTGTCTAATATATGATTTATCCAAGAGCATGTCAATAAATAATGGAAGTTTTCTTAAATATAATTAGAATTCATTATCACATACAGATTGTTCTTCTCTTTAATTTCTATTTGCTGCAGAAGTTATTCATAGTGTGTTTGTGTTGTTTCAAGTACAGTATTGCATTGTCCAGAAACTGGTAATTTATTCTTCAGCTTGTATAATTTATTGGGTTTGAATGGTCTCCAAGGAGACCTCATATGCGAGTTAAATTTTTTGTGATTTCAACCAGCAGTTGATGTTTCTTCTTATATTCAACTGAGAGCTGAATGGAAGCCTTCTGTGCCCTTCCCGTAATTATACAAACACTGTATACTCCTGTGCTCCTTCAGCAGTACAGTGACATAAATCCAATGCATAAATCCATCTGATGCTAATACTGTATAATAAATATTATAGTTTTCACAGCCACATCATGGATATTCAGCCTCCAAACAGAAAGCTACTTCCTTGATGCTCAAATTAGTTTCAACTTGTAGAAAAGAGCATATAACCATCCTTATATAAAAGCTAATAGTCTACTTGATAACTTTCACCTCCGCAAAAAATATAATCTTTAGATACTGTTATGTGAGCACAGATAAGAAAACACTGTTTTCTTATTTAGAAGGTATTTCTTTTTTTTTACCTTTACTTTATCCACTATATTGTATTTCATTGTTTTAGTAAATATCAGTGTAACTTATAGCAATATGCAAACATTTAGGCAACCCTGATAACGGGCATAATTCAAGTTTGATTGCAAAAGCAAAATCTTCCTCTAATGAGCAAAACAATGTGCACTGCAGGGGGGTTAGATATAACATGTGCAGAGAGAGTAATAGGCCCTACACACTGGGCGATTTTTTGAAAGATATGAATGATCTCGTTCATAAATGAACGAGAACTCGTTCATATCTTTCAGTGTGGAGACTCCAGCGATGAACGATGCGCGTCCCCGAGCTCGTTCATCGCTGGTCTCCCGTCGGCTGTGCATGCAGGCCAATATGGACGATCTCGTCCATATTTGCCTGCACTTCAATGCAGCCGCGTGACTGGGGGAGTGAAGAAACTTCACTCCCCCCGTCACTGCCCCCCTGCCGCCGGGTCGCTCGTCGGCCGTATCCGCCGTCGGGCAGCTCGGCGGCGGGTCGGCCAGTGAGTAGGGCCCCTTAGATTTGGGAGAGTTATATTGTATCTGTGCAGGGTAAATACTGGCTGCTTTATTTTTACACTGCAATTTAGATTTCAGTTTGAAAACACACCACCCAAATCTAACTCTCTCTGCACATGTTATATTTGCCCCACCTGCACTGCACATGGGGGTCATTCCGAGTTGATCGCACATACCTTTTTGCTGCTCGTGCGATCGACTAGACGCCGCCTATGGGAGAGTGTATTTTAGCATAGCAAGGCTGCAATAGCTTGTGCAGCCATGCTATGCTAAAAAAGTTTTGTGCAGAACAAGACTAGCCCTAGACATACATACCCTGTGCGATGGATCCCGCGATGATTGTCCCAGAATTGACGTCAGACAACCACCCTCCAAACGCCTGGACACGCCTGCATTCGGATATCCACGCCCGGAAAACGGTGAGTATCCTCCCCGGAACGCCTCCAAGCTGTCACTCTACTTGCGATCGCGCTAGCGATCACTTTCTTCTTTCTCCTGGTCGTTGCCCAGCGACGGCTGCCACTGGGCAATGACATGCGTGCGCATTGTGGGTACCGCGCATGCGCAGTTCCGACCCGTTTGCACTGCAGTGATGAATTGTTGTGTGCAAATGGGTCGGAACGACCCCCACGGTTTTGCTTTTGCGGCCATCCTTGAATTAGGCCCAAAATGCACATATTTTACTGAATCTCTAAGTGATGATAACTTTAGACAAACTCTTCAGAATATGCAACATGATTTCTGCATACTTTAATACACAATGATTATATATTTGCTTAATTTAATTCCACTTAGATACATTTTAATCGATTGATAGATATCACATGTCCTTTTAAAAAGACTTGTGCATTAATGCAGAGTGAGTAGTAAACATCTTTTGTTGTCCTACATAGGAATCTACAGATTCTAACAAAGAGAGCACATGCATCTGTGAGTATCTGTCATCTAGTTAAAAATGAAGAGGTGCATGTTTGTTTGAGCAGTCAGCGCTTCTGTAGAGGTATAGAATTGTCTCTATTAATGATGTGCGACGGATACTTTTCGGGTTTTGTGTTTTGGTTTTGGATCTGGATCTCCATTCATGTTTTGGATCTGGATTGGTTTTGCCAAAACCACCCTTTCGGGTTTTGGATCTGATTTTTTGGGGGAAAAAACATAAAAACAGCTAAAATCACAGAATTTGGGGGAATTTGTATGATATTATTAACCTCAATAACATTCATTTCCACTCATTCTGAACACCTCACACCCCACAATATTGTTTTTAGGCCTAAAGGTTGCACCGGGGTAGCTTGATGACTAAGCTAAGTGACACAAGTGGGCGGCACAAACACCTGGCCCATATAGCAGTGGCACTTCAGTGGCAGACAGGATGGCAGTTTTAAAAAGTAGGCCCCAAAGAGCCCATAATACAAAGAAAAAAAAGTGGTGCAAAATGGAATTGTCCTTGGGCCCTCCCACCCACCCTTATGTTGTATAAACAGGACATGCACACTTTAACAAACCAATCATTTCAGCGACAGGGTATGCGACACGACTGTGGCTGAAATTATTGCTTTGTTTGGGACCCCACCAAAAGAGAAGCAATTAATCTCTCCTCATCCTCCAATTCCTCTCAGCCCCTTTAAGTGTTTACAGCCTCATCCTCACAGAAAATACTGTAATTCCACATCGAAAAGGTGGATTTTTTTATATTTTGCCAAGGCATAACAATGTTTTTTTCCATCCCATGGCCAACAACTGTCTCTACTGGTGCCTTTTTCAAACAAACCACATAATTTAGGTGTCAGTGGACCGCTTACGCTATTACCCAAAGTTTCTGAAATTGACAATGATGAATGCACTGCAATTGATGTATAAGGGAGGATGTTGCTAGGTGGATAACGTCCTTACCCCTACTTTTTATGGATTGACAAAGGTAACTGATGGCTTGACACCTGTTGTCTGGTTTTGTGTAGAAATAATTCCACAGCAAAGAGGTGGCTTTTTTGGTATTTTGCCCAGGCATGACAATGGGCTTTCTCATCCAATGGACAACAACTGTCTCCACTCGTGCCTTATTCAAACAAACCACATCACCATCAGAATCCTCATCATCAACTTCCTCCTCAGCACCAGCTACACCAATATCCTCCTCATCCTGGTGTACTTCTTCAGTGACATCCTCAATCTCAATATCAGCAACTGGACTGGCGATGCTCCTCCCAGCACTTACAGGAGGCGTGCAAATGGTGGTAGGAGCCTCCTCTTCCCAAACAATCTTGGGAAGGTCAGGCCTAGACATTGCAACTAAGGACACACTTGGACTCTCCTTGGGGATTTGTGATATCTCTGAACGCACAGTTTTTTTCCCTGTGCTTTAACAAGCTTTATTTTATTTTTTGAGAGGGAGGAGGGTTTCCATCTTCATCAGAAGCTAAACCACCAGTCATGAACATACGCCAAGGCCTTCGCTTTTCCTTGCCACTTTGTGCTGTGAATGGCATATTGTCAATTTTGCGTTTCTTATCAGTTAATTTATTTTTCTTTTCTTTTTTTAGTTATTAATTTTTGCTTCTTGGATTTTACATGTCCTCTATGACATTGGGCATTGTCCGTAGCAGACAACATTGATGGACTTGCATCTTCAATGTCATTACAGGTGGCAGCAGCAGCTTCAGCACTAGTACTAGGAATTGGAAGTGGTTCCTGACCTCACTATTTTTTTCTCCAAATTTTTGTTCTCCATTTCATAGGACAGCACCCCTTTATTATTACAGCACACAGAGCAGTGTCCCTTTTTTCACAGCACCTCTGTATGTTTACAGCATACAGGACAGGGCCAGTGTACATTTTTTTTAACAGCACCCCTGTATTTTTACAGCATACTGGACCAGGCCAGTGTACATTTATTTTCACAGCACCCCTGTATTTTTACAGCATACAGGAAAGGGCCAGTGTACATTTATTTTCACAGCACCCCTGAATATTTACAGCATACAAGACAGGGCCAGTGTACATTTATTTTTATGGCATACAGGACTGGACCAGCACCCCTGTATTTTAAAAACACCCCTGTAATTTTACATCATACAAGACAGGGCCAGTGTACATTTATTTTCAAAGCACCCCTGTACTATTACAGCATACAGGACCAGGTCAGCACCACTGTAATTTTACAGCATATAAGACAGGACCACTGTACATTTATTTTTACAGCAGCCCCTGCATTTTTAAAGCATACGAGAAAGGGCCAGTGTACATTTATTTTCACAGTACCCCTGAATTTTTGCAGCATATAGGACAGGGCCAGCACCTCTGTATTTTCACAACATACAGGAGGGCAGTGCCCCTGTACATCAAAGTGACAGCCAGGAGAGCAACACCCATGTACAGTTGCACCCTAACAGCACATGTCACCACAGTGAGTGACAGGACATCACCCCTAACAGCACAGTGACAGGACAGCACCCCTAACAGGACTGCTGAAGACTAAAGAGCACACAATGACCCCACCCAATGCCACCACACACAGGGAGACACAGAGGTCTGTCTCCCTCACTCTCCAAGTCTGGAGTAAAAATGGCGGCAATGCGTGGCTGTTTATATGGAATCCAAAACTCGTGAGAGTCCAACACTGGGATTATGATGTTTTACCTCATTCTGGGATCCGAGTCTGGTGGGAAGTCAAGAGCCGTGCTCGGATCCCAGCTCAGATCATGAAGTTTGGGGGGATTTGGCTCTCTGACAGCTGAACCTGCTCATCTCTAGTCTATTTTTTGTTGACAAATATTTTTTTTCTTAGCGTATTTGTTTGGCTAGGCTTATGTGATTGTGTACATTGGCCAGGATGTAGTAGAATCTAAGTTTACCTGACATGTGGGATTTTCTTTTTAAAAGGGGCAATCATTTACAAGGCATGGTTATAATGAGTTTGCTTTAGTGCCAAAATTATATGTGAACTATTCAGTGGAAGTCTGGTGTGTGCGCAGATACAGTAGAAAGGCCGCTGATTGTTCAGTGCTGGCTTATCTCGCTCCTTTCTGATACATTTGTTAGCCACTGAAGCCTTCCAGTGGTAGCAAGGATTTTTATTTATTTATTAGCCAATTAACATGACAGTATGTTTTTAGAGTGTATGAGAAAATTGGAGGAAATACAAGGTAGCAGGGGTGCAACAAGAACTTTGTGTTCCTCATAACAACATATTGAGAACAGTAAGGATGGGGATAGTGATCAATTTGGGGGTGGAGAAGGGGGGAGTGAAAGATCAGCAGGTAAGGGTATTTGGGTATTTGTATTCGCATGGGTATTGACACCGGAATTACTTAGACAGGTATTGCCCAAGATATTACCAATTTATCACCTAATGACGAATATGGCTCAACAATATGGTATATAGAAAATGATGTCCATAGCATAAGGGAAGTTACTAACATCAGGGGGGTTTAGAACGTCTTAATGGGTCAAATAGAGATAGTAGTAGGGAAGGCTTTATTAAGTATGATGGGGTGGAAAGGGAGGGAAGAGAATAACAGTCGGTAAGGGTAAGTCTAGTAAGGCACTTGTAAATATAGATATGATACCATTAAAACAAACGGGCAAGGGAGATGCTAGGCTAAAATGAATGCTTGCGAATGCAAGAAGCCTATCATGTAAAATGGGGAATTGGAATGGCTTGTATCAGAATCTCAGTATGATATTATTGGTATTACGGAAACATGGTGGGACGACTCTCATGACTGGGTTGCAAATTTGGAGGGATATTCTCTTTTCAGGAGGGATAGGGCTACCAAAAGGGGAGGAGGGGTATGTCTCTTTGTCAAACCATCTATAAAACCAAACTTAATAGATGGTATTTACGAGGGAACTGGAGATAACGTGGAGTCACTATGGGTTGAAATCACAAGTGGGGGGACAGAAGCAAAAAAACTAGTTATTGGTACGTGCTACAAGCCAACGGATATTAACTTACATGAACAACTCTTACTGCAAATTGAAAAAGATGCGGGAATGGGGGATATCCTACTTTTGGGGGATTTTAACTATCCGGATATAAATTGGAGTAATGATACATGTGTAAAAACCAAGAGCAGCAGGTTCTTAAATACATTAAAGAATCAATACTTGACTCAATTAGTCGAGGACTCAACTAGAGGTTAAACTATTCTGGACCTAGTTATTATCAATAATGTAGACATTATATCAAACACTAAAGATGGGGAGACCTTGGGAATCAGTGACCACTGTATGGTCACATTTGACATCAGTTTCAAGAAGCATAGCTATAAGAGAACAACTAAAACATTTAACATTAGAAAAGCTAACTTCAATATGCTGAGACGGGCACTAAACGACATTGACTGGGAAGTTATGTTTCATGGTAAAGACACAACAGAAATGTGGGTAGCTTTAAAAGGGTTTCTTGATAGCAATATTCACAAATTCATTCCCATGAGCAGTAAACGCAGGAGTACTAAACATAAGCCAACGTGGCTTAATAAGGAGGTCAAAGAAGCAATGGCTAAAAAGAGGCGTGCTTTCAAAACACTTAAATCTAATGAAGGGGAGGAGTCATTCCAGCATTATAAGGAATGCAATAAAAAACGCAAAAAAGTAATAAGGACAGCTAAAATTGTAAACAAAAAGCAAATTGCTATAGAGAGTAAAACCAATCCTAAAAAGTTTTATAACTACATAAGCAGTAAATGTTTAAAAAGGAGACCATAGGCCTATTAAAAGATGAATTGGGAGCTTTGATAAATGATGATAAAATAAAAGCTGAAATACTGAGCAATTTTTCCCCCCTCAGTATTCACCAGGGGGGATCAGACGGTGAGAGTAGTGCATAACGAAAGTGAAGGTAATGGCTCTTGGCCTTGATGTTTGTTTAAGTGATATAGTAGTCCTGGAGAGACTAAGCAACATAAAGATTAATTAATCACCAGGCCCAGATGGTTTTCATCTGTGGGTTATTATGGAACTTAGGTCGCAGCTAGCAAAATCCCTATACTATACTTGAGTTTCCATAGTTCAATTACATCAGGCATGGTACCAATGGATTGGCGCATAGCTGATGTAGTGCCTTTATTTAAAAAGGGAACTAAAAATAATCCTGGTAACTATAGACCAGTTAGTTTAACCTCTATAGTGGGTAAAATATTGGAAGTTATTTTGAGGGACAGCATAAAGGATTATCTGCAGGTTAATAAGATTATTATCAAAAGTCAGCATGGATTTGTAAGGGGCAGATCATGTCAAACTAACTTAATTACCTTATACGAGGAAGTGAGCGAGAATCTTGACCAGGGAAAAACAGTGGATGTGGTGTATTTAGATTTTGGAAAAGCCTTAGATACAGTGCCTCACAGGAGACTGACCATCAAATTAAGGGAACTTGGCCTAGGATATACTATTTGTACATGGATAGGTAATTGGCTGGATAACAGAGTACAATGAGTAGTGGTCAACGGGATGTTCTCCAGCTGGGCACCAGTAGTTAATGGAATACCACAAGGGTCCATACTTGGCCCGCTACTGTTCAATATAATTATCAATGATCTAGGAATAGGCCTGGAAAGCACAGGGGCAATCTTTGAAGATGATACTAAACCATGTAAGGTAATTGAGTCAGAAAGCAACATGGAGTCTCTAGAGAATGACTTATTTAAACTTGAAACTTGGGCGTCTAAATGGGGAATGAGGTTTAGTATAGAAAAATGCAAGGTTATGCATTTTGGGACAAAAAACACATGCAGCCTACACTCTAAATGGGGAAAATATAGGGGTAACTGTGGTGGAAAAATATTTGGGGGTGCTCATAGATAATAGGCTTAATAACAGTACACAATGTCAAAATGTAGCAAAAAAGGCAAGTAAAGTGCTTGCATGCATAAAACGGGGCATTGAGACAAGGGACAAAGATGTAATCCTGCCACTGTACAAATCATTGGTAAGTCTACATCTTGAATACTGTGTTCAATTTTGTGCACCATATTATAAAAAAAGATATTGGGGAACTAGAAAGAGTTCAAAGGCGAGCTACTAAATTGATTAAAGGGTTAGAGAGAATGCAGTATGAGGAAAGGCTTACTAGGTTAAATATGTGTACACTAGAAAAGAGGCGTCTAAGAGGAGACATTATTAATATCTTCAAATATGTAAAGGGTCATTACAAAGAGTTAGCAGGGGATTTGTTTATTAAAAGAACTCTGTATAGGACACGTGGGCACTCGCTGAGGCTAGAAGAGAGAAAATTCTGTACACAATGTAGGAAAGGGTTCTTCACGGTAAGGGCAATAAAGATTTGGAACTACCTGCCAGAGAAAGTAATAATGGCAGACTATGTAACTGCATTTAAAATCAGATTGGACAAATTTTTAACAGGAAAAAGTAGCCAGGGTTATAGCATTTAACATAGTGACATTAATTTATGGGAGTGGTAAGAATCATAGTTGTTAATTGGTACTAAAAAATTACTTCAGCAGGTGCATTATAATATGAACAGCTTAACACAGAATACAGGTTGAACCCAATGGGCATTTTGCCTCTTTTCAACCTCACTAATTATGTAACTATGTAACTAGGTAACTATGAAGGAGCCTTTGACCAATGTTTCTTGAGAGACACCTCTCTGCAGCAGTTGTTTTATGCCCCATAATAGTGCCTTAGTTTATTTTCTAAACCATAGTAGTGCCCTAGTTTACATGATGTTACATTGTAGGGCTGTCAGTACACATTATGCCACACAGAATCCCCAATTCACTTGACACAGTGCCCCCAGATAATAATATGCAACATTATAATGCCCCCTGTTCATATTCAGGTAAATGTATTATAGCGGCATGCATCGTGCTGCTATAACACTTTAACACTTCCTGCTTTGCCTCATTACCGAGGTGAAGCAGGAAGGGCACAACTACCAAAAGCTCTCCCTTCTGGCGATGTCCCCCTGAGCTCACAGCGCATCAACTCAGAGCTGAGGTGCTGTGTCTCCTTCCCATCCAGCTCCTCTGTGCATGTACGGGATCTTGCTACTCACACAAGATCCCCAGCGCAGTCCAAAGCAGACACCCTCCAAAAAAGCAGGGACAGCTGTTGTGGTCTATGGGCATTGCCACCTGCAGCTGTTGAAACTGCAGGTGTCGGAACGATCAGCAATGAGTCATTCCTGTCTCTCACCAGCCAGTTTATTTCACTGCCATTGGACAAGGAGACCCTTGTGCCCATACAACTGCAGTTCTTTTAACATTTTTAGTTTTAGGAGGCAGTCTCTACAATTTCTGATCTTGGCTCCAAAATTCTGTATTACATCCTGCCATAGAAAAACATTTGATATGTAATTCACAAATGCCTCCATCAGGTCATCCATTTAAGTAACTTTTGATTTTATTAAAGCTCTTTTTCATTGCCTTGACTAGTCTGGCGCAGGGCCACAACTAGTAGGGGGGGCTAAGGGGACATGCACCCCGGGTGCAGGATTTGAGGGGGCGCAGAGGAGTTACAGAGGAGCAGGTTTTTTTTATTTTTAATGGCAGTGCTGTGCTGCTCCAGTGAGACTGCAGACGGCTCCTGAGGCAGTGTATCTAACCCACCTGCTTGACCGCAGCTGGCTCCGATGCTATGCAGGTGAGCTCCAGTACCTGGAATTTCTCCTATGCTGGCTACTGTCTTAAACTCTCTTCTTTGCCATGCAGTGCAGCGACTAGCGTGCAGAGCACATTGCAAGCTATAGAAACGAGCTGTTGGTGCTATATTTTTCAGCAGGCTATGATCTCGGCTGCCTGCCCAGCACAAACCGATAACAAGCTGTAGGCTACACATCATTGAGAGGACACGCTGCCCCAAGCTTTTGTTTGTTAACTGGTGCAGTCACCGATGTTACAGAAATAAAAGGCTCACTTTGTTAGCTATCCACTTGACAGTAAGAGCCTGGACAACCTCCAAATCTCACCAAGTATTACTACAGCAGCTTTGTGGTGAGATTAAATACAGACTTTATTATCGGCACTGCTCCCAGTTAGCAGTATCAACCTCCGCTTTGCCTCCCAGATGGGGGGATTTGGTGTAGCATATGGTATCGGTACTCTAGGTCGACACTGTCTAGGTCAACACACATTAGGCCAACACACATTAGGTCGACACCTATTGGTCAACATGGAGTAGTTCAACACACGAAATAGGTCAACATGAACAAGGTCGACATGGAAAAAGGTTGACATGAGTTTTTCACTTTTTTCATTTTTTTTTTTTACTTTTTCATACTTTACGATCCACGTGGACTACAATTGGGAATGGTGGGGGTAATTCTGAGTTGATCGCAGCAGGAATTTTGTTAGCAGTTGGGCAAAACCATGTGCACTGCAGGGGAGGCAGATATAACATGTGCAGAGAGAGTTAGATTTGAGTGGGTTATTTTGTTTCTGTGCAGGGTAAATACTGGCTGCTTTATTTTTATAGTGCTTGATAATTATGACTCCTAAAATTATCAAATCAGGCGCTCTGATATAAGGCACAAAATAAAGCTGTTGGTCACCCAATTTATAACTAACTAATTTATAACTAACTGATTAACTAATCGAGACACCTGTGAACAAGCACCTGAGAACCTGCAATCACAATGCTTCTATGATTGGTTACCCTGGAGCTTAAATAGAGCTCTCCTCTGCACTGTTTTACCTTCTGATGAAACCGTGGTTTGATTTTCACGGAGAAACATGTTAAGGACATCTCACACTGCTGTTTTTCCCTGAGATCTACACAAGCACAGCACCACAGTCCGGACTCCAGCACACGGCAAACTGCCTGAATTCTACAGCTACGAACGGCGCCCTCCCTCCCCGGGGAACTGAATAGAATACCGCCGCTCCCACCAACCACAATGGATTCCGCATGCTGACAGCCAGCCTCACATGAGACTCTAAGGAATAAGTGGTGAGCACAAAATTGTTTGGCGGTCGGGGGAGGTAGTAGCATAGCGCCCATCGTTTATACAGCTGAACATTCACCATCTAGTGAACACCATTCACATTCCCTAAAACAAATTGGGACTTTACAATTTGCTTTGGAGCGAACCAGCCACACTGGTCTTTTGGATGTGGACATCTGTGCAATATACAATTGGGATACAGTATATGGCAGCGTGTAAATAATATCAGCAGTGAGAATAATTCTTTTATGCAAATATGCATTGCATTTTTTATGCTTTTAATTTATGTGATTGAATAAAATGTTTATATAGTAATGATCAGTATCTAGCGCTCTCTTGTGATATTGCATGTTTCACAATTACTTTGCTTTATTTTTACACTGCAATTTAGATTGCAGATTGAACACACCACACCCAAATCTAACGCTCTCTGCACATGTTATATCTGTCCCCCCTGCAGTGCACATGGTTTTGCCCAACTGCTAACAAAATTCCTGCTGCGATCAACTCAGAATTACCCCTGGTAACCTGTGCTGAGTGCAGCAGTAGCGGAGCGAGGCACCCTGCACTAATTGGGGTACACTAATTGGGGTTCCCCGTCACTTTACAAAGAAAACAAGCCAAAAAACCATAAAAAACTCACGTCGACCTTTTTCCACGTTGACCTTGTTCATGTCGACCTAATGACCATGTCGACCCATTTCCTGTGTGCCCTATTCACTGTCGACCAATAGGTGTCGACCTAATGTGTGTCAACCTAGACACTGTCGACCCTGTGTCCCATACCCGTAGCATATAGGGGGATGTAGTGTAGTGATGTAGTCTACCATATAGGGTATGCTGTGTAGTAGTGTATTGCAGTATATAGGGGCATGTAGTGCACTGATGAGGTGGAGCATATAAGGGGATGTAGTGTAGTGATGTAGTGTAGCATATGGGTATGTAGTGCATGTAGTGTAGTGATGTAGTACATCGTGTAGGGGATGTAGTATAGTGATGTAGTGCAGTGGATAGTGGAATGTAGTGCACTGATGAAGTGTTCTAATATAGGGGGTAATTCAGACATGATCGCAGCAGCAAATTTGTTAGCAGTTGGGCAAATTCATGTGCACTGCACGTGGGGCAGATATAACATTTGCAGAGAGAGTTAGATTTGGGTGGATCATTTTGTTACTGTGCAGAGTAAATATTGACTGTTTTATTTTTACACTGCAATTTAGATTTCAGTTTAAACACACCCCACCCAAATCTAACTCTCTCTGCACATGTTATATCTGCCCCCCTGCAGTGCACATGGTTTTGCCCAACTGCTAACAAATTTGCTGCTACGATCAGGTCTGAATTACCCCCATAGTGCAGTGATATAGGCCCTCATTCCAAGTTGATTGCACATAGCAACTTTTTGCTGCTGGTGCGATCAACTTGATGCCGCCTATGGGGGAGTGTATTTTAGCATAGTAGGGCTGCGATCGCTTGTGCAGCCCTGCTATGCTAAAAAAGCTTCCTGCAAAACAAGACCAGGGTCAGACTTACTTACCCTGTGCGACAGATCCAGCGACGAAGGTCCAGGGATTGACGTCAGACATCCGCCCTCCAAACGCCTGGACACACCTGCGTTCAGATCTCCACGCTTGGAAAATGGTGAGTATCCGCCGCAGAACGCCTCCGACGCTGTCAATCTTCTTGCGATCACTTTCTTCTTTCTTCTGGTCGTTGCTCTCTGGACATCGACGTGCATGCGCATTGCGGGCACCGCGCATGTGCAGTTATGACCCGTTCGCACCGCAGTGAAGAACCGCTGCATGCAAACTGGTCGAAATGACCCCCATAGTGCAATGTATGGGGGCACACTGGGGCATGTAGTGGAACATGCTGCTGGGGGGACATTTGATGCTTGGGGTCATTTGGAGAACATAGGGGAATATTGTCCAATAGTATCCAATTTTTCGCCAACATTTTTTGATTATCTGATGATTTTAGTCTGTCAGGGTTTATTTGATGTTGTTGTTGGGGCTTTTTTGGGGGGGAGGGGGCACCAAAAGACTGCCTTGCCCGGGTGCCGAAAATCCTAGTTTTGGCCAGATGTGTGTGATATTATCACTAGGCATGTCAATACAGGTTGAGTATCCCATATCCAAAATGCTTGGGACCAGAGGTATTTTGGATATCGGATTTCTCCGTATTTTGGAATAATTGCATACCATAATGAGATATCATGGTGATGGGACCTAAATCTAAGCACAGAATGCATTTATGTTACATATACACCTTATACACACAGCCTGAAGGTAATTTTAGCCAATATTTTTTATAACTTTGTGCATTAAACAAAGTGTGTCTACATTCACACAATTCATTTATGTTTCATATACGCCTTATACACACAGCCTGAAGGTCATTTAATACAATATTTTTAATAACTTTGTGTATTAAACAAAGTTTGTGTACATTGAGCCATCAAAAAACAAAAGTTTCACTATCTCACTCTCACTCAAAAAAGTCCGTATTTCGGAATATTCCGTATATCGGAATATTTGGATATGGGATACTCAACCTGTACTAACATATCAATTAGGAGTATAGGAGGTAGAGTTTGCTAGCCAGGAGACAGGTGATATTGAATTTAATTATGTAACCTCTCAACAACTCGTTAAACCTCAATGTTAGATGGTTCCTAACACAGCATCACTGATAACAGTCCCAACCTTTGTAGGAAAGCATGGAATACGGATTGGATTTGATAGATGTAATTTCCAAGTCTGTTATGATACATATTTCTAATTCTAGTCAACTGTAAAAAAACATGTAATCTCTAATTAACAAATGAATGTACAATACAACACTGTGATGAGCCTTGGGTTATTTTAGGTGCATCTGGTGCTGGTATCTAATTACAGGAACATTATATTACATTTATATTAGAGGTGGAGATGGGGTACTTATTTGAAATAATTGAGCCTCAAAGATATTATTTAAGTAGTGTGATGATCTAGTGTCATTCATTTGGTAGAGGGGTTCATTGTTTTAGTGTCTACATGCTTAATCATGGTCCACATACAGCTTTTTAGGAAAATAAATGAAGTGATGCTTTACTGTCAACATAAATCAAACAGAAGATAACAAACAACCTAGCCCCTGTGTAGGGCATTATATCACTGCTTAACCCTCTGTAAGCTTGGCAGCTAGCTTGCAGACAAAGTTTCTCTCATAACAATACAAGTGTCTTTCAGTTTTGCCTGCTTACTGCAGGTATATCATCGGCTCTGGCCTGTCTTGGCTTTCTGCAGCAGCTTCACAAATATAGTGTCATAGTTTTCTGGTTCTAGTATGAATGCTGGCCTCCTGGCCCCCAGTGCATCCCTAGCACACTGAGCTCTGAATGAAGTCCCCACCTGGACTGTTTGAGTGCTTCATTCCCACCTGGGCTCTGTGTCAACAGGGCAGCAGCCTCTAGGTGTGTTCACATACACTTTTTGTTCATTGTGTGGGTGGATCGCTCCAGCCATACACAAAATCACCTGCTCAATACTGCCATATTTACTGATACTATAACAGTAGGCTACGCAGAATTAGAAGAATTGGAGTTAAAAAATAATTCACACAATCATTTTATTTAACAAAACTGAATCTATTTTTTTTTACTTCTCAAAATAGACATATTTTGCAGTTATAAATGTTAAACACCCTCTCGCCATTTTTTTCTACAATGGAATTTAATTATTGTTTGAAAATTCTTCTTATTCTAAACCAGCTCAATGAGATTTAAATCTGGAGACTGTGCCAGCAATTCAATGATTTAAAGCCTATCTTTTTATTATTTTCCTCAGACGAAGTTCTAACATAGCCTGGAGGTAAATTTTTGTTAATTTTCTTGATGTTGGATAAATCCTTGACCAATAAGGCAAGGACCAGAGGGTAAGGCACAGTAAAATGCCTTGAAAGCCCTTTTGGTTCAGGGTGCCAAACACTCTGTGCCAGCCACCAACTCTGGTTCCAGCAACATCATGCTTCCTCCGCCATATTTGACAGTTGATGTCACACATTGAAGAACATTCCTTTTGCTTACTTGACAATGTACAAAAGCCCTACATCAACCCAAAAATGTAAAATTTTGATCAGTCCATAAGTCTTCAGGTTTAATGTAGACTATATTCAAATTTTAACAAACAACATATACATTAGGAAGTTCATTAAAACATGTTGGGTACATAATGCCAGCTATCGAGATGCCGGCAGTCAAAAGACCAACCGCATCATCCCAACGTTTAGAATCTCAACATGGGGAAGGTAAGTATACTTACCCCAATGTACCCCTAACCCTCCATCCCCTCAGCCTAAACCTGACCCTCCCCCCACAGCCTAATTCTAACCCTCCCAGGTTGTGCCTAAACCTACCCCCACTTCTCGCAGCCTAAACCTAACCCTCCCTCTACCACAGCATAACGCTCCCTGGGGTTGCCTAAACCTAACCACCCTTCCAGCAGCCCAACCCTTACCCTACCTTCCCCACAACATAATCCTTACCCTCCCCCTCAGCTTAAACCTAACCTCCCTCTGTGGCTTACCTGTCTGGTGGCCCGCTCTGCTTACCTTCCCCCCCTGGCCCCCTAACCCTCCCTTTCTGTAGCCTACACCTAACTCTCCTGCCACAGCCTAACCCTAGCCCTCCCCCTCCCCGGTGGTGCCTAAACCTAACCCCTATTCCCGCAGTCTAAACCTATCCCTCCTCCCCGCAGTCAAACCTTCCCCCAGCAGCCTAAACCTAAACTCCCCTCTCTACAGCTTACTTCTCCAGTGCAGCTGTGTGTGATCATTTGGGATCTTGGCTGTTTGGATTCCGGTGCTGGGCTGGAGATCCTATTCGGGATGCCGCAGAGCCGCTCACATAGGAGGCCATACTCAGATGGAGAAACTGCATGCAAAGTAGACAAACCAGACAATATAGCAGCATCTTCAGACACTGTAAGTTAGTGCCTCAGTCTTTGTACATTTAGATGCATGGATGTACACCAGGAAATGGCTTTTTAGTATAATTAGAATGTGTTGCTGAAAGTTTAACAAGTGCACTGGGTACCAAAACGAATAATCAGCCCAACTCTAGCTGACTAATTAATGTATATCTTGCACCTGTCACACTAGAAACCAGCGACGGACTGGGGCTCTAATTCGGCCCGGGCATTTGTGAGCCCGCACAAGCACGTCACGGGAGTGCGCCGCCACGATGTAAAGTGAGTCATGGGGGAGTGGACTCGTGGCACGCCACCCTTACCATGGCAATGCTTGGCGGGGGCACGCCGCGAGTCCGTGGGCGTGGACTCTCGCCCCCCCCCCCATTTCCACAGAGACCGGTGGGGGCCGCTGAAGCAGAGAGCTGGAGGCTGCGCTGCGCGCGGCCTTCCCGGCTCTCTGAGGGACCGGATCAGCCCACCTGCCCATCGGCCCTTCTGGCATGTGCCAGAAGTGCCAGATGGCCAGTCCGGCCCTGCTAGAAACTGAGTAAAGTCAACAAGGCAAGCAATGCAATCTGTATAGACCTGAAATGCAGTGCTATAGGCATTAACATTTATAATCATCTTCAGTACCTACATTATATAGTTAAATCTCTTAAAACTGTTTAGTACAGATGAGGTATGAAGTTCCAGCAATACAATCTTCAAGTGCCAATATTGCTTATCTATTCCGTTATGGAAACCCATACTATTGTCTGAGTTATTACACATTTTGCAAAATTTACAGTCTACAGTATATCAAATTCCTTATAAAGCTAAAGCAAAGATGTTTATTGATTCTGCTCAGTGTTGTTGCTGGGAGTGAAAGTCTGCAGACATGTGGACAAATTAGACCTGAGACACTTGCAAATATAGTGCCTACGTGCAGAATGAATAGTTTTCAAAATGAGCTCATCTATATCAATGATCTAATAATTTTATGTACGGTATATCCTGGCTACCTTGAGAAAGGTTACAGTATTTGAGTATTAAGAGTAATGGGCCCTACACACTGGACAATAATACTGAGAGATATGAACGATCTCGTTCATTAATGAACGAGATACCATTCATATCTTTCAGTGAAGAGGCACCAGCGATGAACGATGTGCGGCCCCGCGCTCGTTCATCGCTGGTGCCCCGTCGCTTGTGTATGCAGGCCAATATGGACAATCCCGTCCATATTTGCCTGCACTGCTATGGAGCCGGGTGATGGGGGGAGTGAAGAAATTTCACTCCCCCTGTAACTGCCCCCCCCCACTGCTGGGTAACCCGTCAGATGTATCCGCCATCGGGCAGCATGGCGGCGGATCGCAAATTGTGTAGGGCCCATAAGAAATATCAGCAAATGTAACCTAACCATTTTGTAGTTATTGGGAGATTTGTTAGGAGATTTTTCCTGCTTTCAGAAGTAAAAACCATGCAACACATTTGTTTTCATTATTTTGTCTATTAAGTTAATTTGACATTCCAATGTAGGATATATTTTAATGTGTATTTTTTGACCTTGAATGTACACCATGCTGCACACTTCAAGTACATCTGATCAATGAAGCTCTTTTATTAATGTACTATTCATTCTGAACGCAGTAGATATAGTAGTAAACATTAACTGCTAGCAAATGTCAACTACAAAATAAGTAAAATGCTTGTCAGTGTTTGGAATATATATTACTGTTAAAATGGTACAAATGAATATGTGGCAATGATAATTTTGTCTGAAAGCTAGAATGTTGACATTTATAGTACATGCATGGAGAACCGGTTTTATTTCTGTCATACACTTATGCTGTAACTAGCTAAAGATTTACTGTGTATGAACTGTTTCTTTCAAACATAGTTTCGGTTTATAATAGTTATAAAAGCTCCACTGAAAGATTGTAATTTAAATAACACCAGTCGAAAATAAGAAATATTCAGTAAATGGTATTGCAAAGGTTATGTATGGCAAAGTTTTCAACCACTTTTTGCTTCATTGTTCTACATATTCTGCAAGTACATATTCTAGTCAAATAAACCACATTGCTGTACATTCTCTTAATCTGGTAAAATAATGCACAACTCACTAACAATTTCTTTACTCAATTAAAGACCAGTTGTGATATTTTTTATTAATCCTTTCTTTATATAGCACTACAAAGGGTCCACAGTGCCTTAAAAAGTATATAAACAGATACATCATGAACCCAAATACACAGCAGGTGGGTTAACTCAACGGTTAAAAGTGGTATATTAATAAATCAAGAAATGTCATTAGGGACTTCCGGTGGGCGGAGCATCGCGATGGCCGCTTTTTACAGATGTCTCTGTCTCCCTATGACTAAATCTACCTCCATCCAGCAATAAACCTCGTATAAATTTCACAAAAACTATTGGAAGGTGTAGTGGAATCTTTGCCCTACACAACGAGCCGACCATAGGGAAGATTGAAGCAGTTAGCCGCCGGAATCCAGCCTGCCGCTTCTGAGGCCTGCCTGTCTCCCAGTGGCGTGACCCGGCGCCATTGCCGGCCCTGCTATCCCACTGGGGCTGAACCGAGGGGGAGCTCAATGAGGTGAGAGACGGGATCTGACTGAGGACGAGACCCGCCATCGGAGTGGCACTCAGCGGCTGCTGTCCTGAATACACTGCCCAGACTGACTCCCACTGTTGGGGACCCCGGGTGATGTCTGCCCGTGAAACTCGCCTAGATATCTATTAAAGTGCCACTGGCGCGAACGCCAGAACTGAGCCTGTTCCCCTTACCTGAAAACCACTAAGTCCTGGGAAAACTATATCACGGAGACCTGGGTGCGGCAGAGACCGGGGAGGCGACCTCTGGGGAAAGGGCCGAGCCGCTGGGGCCATATTTAACCCCTGTCATCGTGGTTGCGCTAACCAGGCCGGATCGCGGCACGGGATACCCCGGACGGTGATTCTGGGTGGTCCGGACTGCACCTGGTCGGTTGGGGCTTGCCGCGACTGTGGGACCACGTGGAAGGAGGACCGGAGCTGCGGGGGTGGACATCGGCGCTGTGCCTGCCGCCCAGATATTGAGGCTGCTTTACGTCAAGACCCGGACCGGAGACCTAGCAGAGGACGACCCCACGGAGGACCAGACCTGAGAGGGAATAAAAACGTGTCCCCGTCGCAAAGCCGTGACACCCTTGCCCACTGAGCCATCTGACCTGTCTCATAACGTGGTGCTTGGGGTGCCATCAAAGCAGACAGCCATCTCGTCACAGTGGTGGTGTGACCGTGGACAGCGGGGACATATCTCATATCTCATCGGTGAACAGGAGTGAGGTGATTACCTCAACCACTAACTGGGGGAGAATCTGACCGAGACACTACATCGACTTTGGACTGTCCTTCCAGGTAGAACTGATATCTGTACTGTCAGGAATAACTTTCTGAGAACTCTCTTGGTGCTAGTTTGTGGCTGAATACCCAGGCCCCCCTCACCCCTCTCTCCAGACCACCTCTCCTTTCTTTTCCTATATTTCTTTCCTCTAGCTCAACTCTCATCTAATGTACTCAGCCACACTTGCTGCTTACTGTGGCAAACCCTTCCACATATAGTCATATACTTTCTGAGGAACAATTTAAACACATGTGAAGGTTGGAGTGCAGGAGTGCACAGAATCTGACCAAGTGTACCTATACCTGTTTCTTTTCTGTTTCTCTTCCCTATTCACCTCTTCTCTCACCAGTTTACTCCCTGAAATAGCAAGGTGCACATATGCCATCTAGTGATGGTTGAGATACACTACAGGACAACTTGGCAGTGACTTTTGCTTTTGTGCGCTCAGGGGAGACTGGGCACGCGAATAGCAAAACTAATACATAAACAAGCTTGTCATTCCAGATTCACTCTGTTGTACCTCAATCCTTAGAATAATCTAAGATATTTGTTCTGTTGGAATATATATATATATATATTTTTTATTTTTTTATTTTTCTTCTTTCTTTCTTTCTCACCTCAGTCTGATAGCTCATTGGCCAACTATAATATTGAAGGGCTAGGGCTGCCATCTCGTGGTACAAGTCGGTAATTGCTTGCTCCCTGCGTAAAGCCACCTGATGGCTGCTGTACTTCGCATTTAACTATCTATATATATATATATATATATATATATACATATACAAACCGGTGGGTGGGGGGAGGGGAATTCTTTTTTTTTTTTTTTTGTTATCAGCTACGGAAACATAGGTCCCCGTGAGTTCTTCAACATATTAGAATTTGCTGAATGTCTGACACTCCATTCAACACAATAATGTGATTCAAAGAATACATGGTTCGCTAGCCTAACCATCATATTATGTGATATTCTGTTTTTGGTTTTTCCTTTTTGGGGGCACACTCAATTTCTGGTCAAAGACAACCGTTCATAGCATGGACAGATTTCTAGACAGGTCTCAAATGTCAAACATGAAAAATAGGAACAAGGGTAAGAATACCCAACCTTTGAGCTCCACTACACGTGGCTCGGTTAACTCTTCCCCATCCATCACACCTCCAGAAAGCCCCCCCCTGGGAGGCACAGATGGCCCCTCTAGTTTGCTGAATCCAACACAAACAACACAAATTGAACAAAAACTGGATGCCATTCAGGCCTCTATTAACACAATCCTAACACACTTGGAAACAAACACCAAGCGCTTGGTGGAGGTGGAACAACGTACCAGTACCAATGAAGACGCTATTTCTGAACTCAAACAATTTGCTGAGGCACAAGTCCAACTTAACATTAAACTAGAATCTAAATTAGAAGATTTAGAAAATAGAACCAGACGGAGTAACCTGAGGTTCCTAGGCATCCCCGAATCCATTAAGGGAACAGACCTAATGGATCTCCTTAGCACTGACATCATATCCATACTGAATATTCCCACCCCATCAGGTACAGTTGTGATTGAAAGAGCACATCGCATAGGGCCCGAAAGAGAGAACCGAGATGCACGGCCAAGGCCGGTCATAGCTAAATTTTTGAACTATAGGGATAAAGAAAATGTCCTAATGGCCTACCGCAAACGACGTACTCTCCTAGTCCGTGACTTCCAAATCCTGATATTTCAGGATTTTTCTAATGCGGTTACTCAGAAACGGAGAGAATTTACACCTATCTGTAAACATCTCTTTGAAAACAACATCAAATTTGCCCTTCTATATCCTGCCAAACTCAGAGTAACCACCGATGGCAAAACCCATATGTTTGATGACCCTACTCAGGCCAGAAGTTGTCTTAAACTCGCTACACTCACCTCAACTACCAATCCGCCCCCGAATGGGTGATGGCTGGGACTATTACAAGTTAGCAAGGCTAGCGATACCACACTAGTGACGTAACTCTGGTATAACCCCAGATGTCTCACTCATCGACATTGGGTGTTAGACGTGAACCAAATGTATTATTGTTATTGTTGATGTTAATTTGGTTGTTCTTTTTTCCTCTTTCTTTCCCCCTTGCTTTACCCCTTTTTCCCAGGCCATGCGCGCCCGAGTCTCAATCTCAATCTGGTAAGTCATCCTACATGTGCTCTGCTAGCTGGGACAGAGCAGATGTGCCGTATTTCTCAATCAGCACACACGCGAATCTTGTTAGAGTTGGCATAGGATAACACAAACACAGTCCCCTAAAACGCAGTTTCCGCAGGTCACCTCTAACTCTTTCAGATTTTTGTCATGGAATGTAGCAGGCCTGAATTCAGCTATTAAAAGACGTAAAGTGCTGACACACTTAAAACGAGCTCACCCAGACATAATATTCTTACAAGAAACCCACTGGCTGAAAAAAGCAAACTCCACTTTAAAAAGCCCCTGGCTAGGGGATTGCATTTCGGCTTCTTATTGCAAGAAAAAAAGAGGGGTAGCGATCTTATTTGCCAGGAACCTCAACTTTGAAGTGACCAAAACTATTGCTGATCCTGAAGGTAGATTCCTTATGTTAACTATAACAATACATGGTGAACAGTTTACACTCCTCAACATATATGCACCGAATTCACCTAATTTTTCATTCTTTCAGACAATATCTAATCTGCTAATGCAACATGCCACACCCAATTTAATCATTGGAGGTGACATGAACTCACTACATGATACCACTCTGGATCACTCGAAATCTCAGGTGAATCCGTCTCCTCATAATAAAGAAGGCATTTCCCTTTTGTGCTCTCAGCATTCTTTGTTGGATGTTTGGAGGCTCCAAAATGGTTTTAGTAGAGAATACACATATCACTCACGAGTGCATGACACCTTTACAAGACTAGACTATATTCTCCTAGAAGAATCCTTGTTTACACGAGTTAACCGCACATTTATAGACAACATCATAATCTCAGACCATGCTCCAATATTGTGTGATATAGAAAGGAGAAATCCCCTACACACCTCTAAACTGTGGCGCTTCCCGATATACCTATCACAAAATGAAGATTTCCAAAAATATCTCAAAACTAATTGGCAAGCTTATGTAGATGACAACATACAACATTGGGACGATATAGTTCTATTTTGGGAAGCCTCCAAAGCAGTAATGCGAGGGCATATAATATCATATGTAGCTAAACGCAACAAGGATAGGAAGGACCAATTATATTCTTTAACTAATAGGCTACGACACTCGCACCAACAATATATACTTTCTGCTACAGAGGAAAATAAGTCCGTATATCTACAGGAAAAGGGGATATTGGAAGCCTTTCTCTTACAAGAGGCAAAACTTAAGACTGAATACATGAAAAATCAATATCATAGGTGGGGGGGTAAGTCTGGCCGACTTCTGGCCTTTATGGCAAAACAGCAAAAGAAAAAATGCTATATCACGAGATTGTTAGATCAGGGTTCCGGAGTAACGGCCACCTCCCACCCAGACATATTAAACTTATTGGAGTCCTACTACACTGATATGTATAAATCTAGTGAACCCGACCAACAAAATATAGATGCCTTCCTAGAGAATGTGGGTTTGCCTAAACTAACAACAGATCAGAGGGAGGGCCTTAATAGTCCAATTACAGAGCAAGAAATCCTTGTAGCCATTGATTCTCTGAAATCAAACAAAGCACCAGGTCCAGATGGTTTAAACGCCAATTACTACAAAATTATAAAGCCTGAAATAGTCCCTACGCTTACAGCTCTATTTCAGCAGATTTTTAATAATAAGATTCCTTACCCATCATTTAACGAAGCCATATCACTATTATTACCTAAACCAGGCAAAGATGCCTCTCTTATGGAATCTTACAGGCCGATTGCATTATTAAATCAAGACTACAAAATTATGGCTAGAATATTATCTACTAGGCTACAAAATTTAATGCCATCTCTTCTCACTCCACACCAATTGGGCTTCACAACGGGTCGACACTCTGTCCTAGGGATTCGCTCTGCTATAGCGGTACTAGCTTCCTCGCCAGCAAATAAGGCCTCATCAACTGTAGTGTTGAGTTTGGATGCCGAGAAGGCCTTTGACAAAGTCTTATGGGAATATCTGTTCAAGGTGTTGGACTGTAGGGGATTTGGAACTCTCTTTGTGGAGATGATTAAATATTTCTACTTAAAACCCAACACTAGATTGTTGATCAATGGCCTTCTCGGCAAGCCATTTCAGATGCATCGAGGGACACGCCAGGGATGTCCATTATCACCCCTATTATTCAACCTGGCATTGGACCCTCTGTTGCGCCATTTACAACAGTGGCCGACCCTGCAAGGGGCAAAAATTGGAAACCAGGAATTAAAACTGCAAGCCTTTGCTGATGACTTAATGCTGTTTGTCTCTAACCCTGAGGAGAGTTTGGAGCCCTTGTTCCATACCTTCAATCATTTTGGCTCGCTCTCGGGGTTTCGGATTAACCTATCCAAATCAAAGGCAATGGCGCTAGGCAATCGTCCCTACACTCCACGTAATCCCTTTGGAGGATTGCAGTGGACCTCTTCTCAAATACAATATTTGGGGATATATCTAACCAAAAATATCCATAATCTGTATTACGCAAATATAGCCCCACTTATTGCAAAAATTGAAACTGAACTGGAGGGTTGGCAACACCTACAGTTGTCATATCTGGGAAGAGCCAATTTAATCAAACTTATCACCTTTCCAAAGTTATTGTATCCATTACAAGTTCTTCCACTCACACTTACTCTGTCTGATGAAAAAAAAATTGTAGAATTTTTCCGAAAATTTATCTGGGCCAAGAAGAGACCAAGAATTAGTTTAAAGATATTACAAAAAACTAGAGAAGAAGGTGGAATAAATTTCCCTAATGTTAAATTGTATAACCAAGCAGCCATCTGT
Source organism: Pseudophryne corroboree (assembly GCF_028390025.1). NCBI lineage: Eukaryota > Metazoa > Chordata > Amphibia > Anura > Myobatrachidae > Pseudophryne > Pseudophryne corroboree. The sequence continues at coordinate 373,194,965 of NC_086445.1, read as the reverse complement.
AGATATATTAAGGATTGGCTCCATGGAACAGATCAGTATGCAAATTATACACTAGAAAAGCAATTTCTTTCTAATCTAGACTTGACCTGTTTCTTACATTTACCCAAACATGAGATCCCCTCACACGTACTGGACAATCCCCTGCTCATGTCAACATGGTCAACATGGCACACAATACGTAATAAAGCTAAACTTCACACTCTCTATTCTCTACATCTCCCCTTTCTGGGCAACATCAACTTCCAACATGGCTTGGCGACACAACCATTCCGATCGTGGCATGAGCGGGGATTGCGCACAGTTAGACATCTTGCAAATTTGGACACAAAAAAACCTCTTACCTATACACAAGCAGATTCTAGGTACGATTTTTTACCAGTGTGTAATTTGCCCTTCCTTCAGGCGCAACATTACACTAGTAAAGTATTAAAGTTTTTAAGCGAGGATGACTGGCGCAATCCGCTGGATGACGCTTTTCTAGCTGTGAACTACTCTGCAAAGGCCATATCTTACTTTTACAAAATATTGAGGATGCCTCATCACACTGGCCAGTATCAAACGGGCATCACAAAATGGCAAACACACTTTCCCAGTTTGAGGGAAGACGACATTTTGAAAAGTCTATTATATTCTGTAAAAACAATTTCAGCTACATCCTACAAGGACATGTTTTTTAAGATATTCTATAGAGGATACCTATCTCCCCACCGGTGTAACTTAATTGGTATGAGTACCTCATCCGTTTGTCACAAATGCACTAGCCCTGCAGCAACCTTATACCATTGCCTGTGGGAATGTCCCATGATTCAGCGTTTCTGGTTGGCGGTGAGACAGTTCACAATTAATCACCTGGTGAATTTCCTAATACTGACCCCGGAATGGGCGGTCTTCGGACTTTTACCAAACTCTCCGAAAATTTCAGTCGGTTGCAAAAAATTGTTGCTGTTTGTCTCTTCGGTAGCCAGAAAATGCATACTGCAACAATGGATTTCTCTCACGCCCCCGTCCCTGGCCATGTTCAAAGACAAATTATTTCAATTGTTTAAACTTGAATGGACCGAAACCACACTTCATAAAGACTCCCAGATTGAGAACTTCTTTTCGATATGGGAAAGTTACATAGACACTTTGCCCATCGAAACCAGAAGGCAAATACATAATTGTTTTCGTATGAACGTCTGGTACGAGACTAGAGTGTTCATACAGGACCCGCCAATTAACTTGAATTGAGAGGTGATGGATGGTTCGGACGCGCATGGCTTTACACCCCCCCCCTCCCCCCCTGCTCCCCCCCCCCCTCCCCTCCCCCCCTGCTCCCCCCCCTTTGCTTCTCCCCCCTCTCCTTCTTTCTCTGTTCTCTCTAACTTTCTTAATCAGATGTTAAACTATTATTATATTTTTTTTTGGATAATGATAAGGCATGACAAAAGATACTAAAGTGAATGTAATGGTAAATTTATTGAATACCAAAGTCAGTAACACACTTCTACAACGTAAAATTCATCAAACATATCTATGTTGTTGTATTAGGAGGTAGAAAATGTTGGAAAATGTTTGCAACAGATAACTATGTTTACAATTGTTAACATGTCTTGTCAAATTTGCAATAAAAACATTTTTGAAAAAAAAAAGAAATGTCATTAGTATTCATTTTTAAATGTTTTCATAAAATTAACCACTAGATGGCTCCAAGAGAACATCTGTGCTTAACATTGAACCGGGTTTAGTGAACCAAATCCCTTCTAACAAGTCAGTGCAACTACTGTGTATTTGTCACTCCTATAAATATGAAAGGAAAAACTGAAACAGAAAAAAACCTGGAAAAAGCAATCATAGCAATCTCTGAGTGTGATTTTGTGATAGAGCAGACACCAAACCAGCATCACTTATACCCAACACACTCTACAATATTAATCCTTGGGTACAAAAGATTGGTGGATACTGTATAATGGATCAAGCTCCATGAATCCATGTAGCAGTTCATTTTATGAAAGCTTTACAATGACTATTGATATGATGTTTTATTTATTATACAGTATATTTATCAATGAATTGGTACTATTGGGCAGTACGGTTGGTGTAATAGTTAGCATTACTGCCTCACAGCACTGAGGTCATGAGTTCGATTCCCACCATGGCCCCAACTGTGCGGAGTTTGTATATTCTCCCCGTACTTGCTTGGGTTTCCTCTGAGTACTCCAGTTTCCTCCCACAATCCAAAAATATACTGGTAGGTTAATTGGCTGCCAACAAAAGTAACCCTAGTGTGAATGTGTCTGTGTGTACATTTGATAGGGATTATAGATTGTAAACTCCACTGGGGCAGGGACTGATGTTAATGTGCAAATGCTCTGTAAAGCACTGCGGAAATAAATTAATAAATTAATAAATAAATAATATATGTATTTTTTTCCAACAATTCAGGGTGGATGGGTATTTCATAATGATGGTTATATCTTACTGCTGATTAAAAGCTTGGGTCAGAGTTACACACTAGCCAACAGTGAGCTTTTGATTTACAGGAACAGCACAAGCATTGAACACTGCCCCCTTCTCTCTAGCTGTGTCAGGGATGTAAGTTTATCCATGTCGGCCCAGAGGCAAGCTGGAGTTTGGTGCCCTCCCTTAAAAAAAGGGAAAATAAATATATACAGTATATATATATATATATATATATATGGGTGGCCTTCAGTATGCCGTCGGCCGGGATCCCAGTAACCAGCATACTGGTGCCGGGATTCTGACTGCCGGCATGCCGACACATATTCTCAATCTTGGCTTTCCACGACCCCCCTGGAGGGAGAATAAAAAGAGTGGCATGCGTAGCGCATCACTGTGCCCGCAGCGAGCCCGCAAGCCACCCATACTACACCCTCCGGCCACTCATACTACACCATAGATATATATATATATATACATATACATATATATATATAATATACACACATACTACACTACATATATATATATATATATATAGTAAATAAAGGAGTCTGCGGCACTCAAGGTCTTATCAAAAAGCTGATTGTTATTGAAACATCAAAACAGGGACATCGACGTTTCGGGGAATTCAACCCCTTTCTCAAGATGTGTGAAGCGTCTTGAGAAAGGGGTTGAATTCCCCGAAACGTCGATGTCCCTGTTTTGATGTTTCAATAACAATCAGCTTTTTGATAAGACCTTGAGTGCCGCAGACTCCTTTATTTACTATTGATTGACACACTGGAGGCACCGGGGCAAAATCTGGACTACAAACAGAGTGCCGGGCTTATCTTTCAACATATATATATATATATATATATATGTATATATAGAACATTGCAGAGGTGCGGCACTCAAAGACATATTTCTTCAAAGAAAGACTCACGGACACCCAGGTCAGTAGTTTCAATCCCCACAGGATTTTTGTCAAGATTACAAACAGTGCAAAAACAAGCTTACCTTATACCCCCCGAAATACAAATGGACATGCACAGATTGGCCGCGTTCTCCAGCACGGGAGCCCGACCCGGTCACTGGCGCGGAAACATGACGTCAGCGTGCACAGGCGCGCCGCACATCCGATCGTCATGGCAACATCTAAACAAAACATACACAGACGTGCTCCTGAGTTCAGATGCGCTACGTCAGATCGCAAACACAGCTGATATTAGTTGTCATGGTAACATGGAAAACACATACTGATATATTGAGCATAGTAAAGACCATACATAATGCCTGCATAATTATACACTGTCAATACCGTACACTAACAGTAAAACCACCGTATAGACAAACAGCAGCTTCCAACAGTTTGAATGACATAAACAGGAATATGTTTGGACTTGTACTGTATTAGGAGCAAGCGTTTGATGCACTTTATGACTATTATTGCTGCTATAAACTGCTGCTAACAGTTCTTTATTTACACTTGCACTTTCTTGCACTATTTTTTGCACATAAGTATTTTTTGCACATTACTGCATCTGTTTGCACGGACCGGTCTCAGACACTCTTTGGCGGTCGTTATGGCTGAATCAGCAGATACACCTGATGAACATTTTAATCCGTTACTTGTACCACTGCATGATATCTTTAGTTATTCTGAATCTGACACAGAGGGTATTTTACATCATGACCATATGATTGATCAGATCGAATCCTTATCTAATGATATCATTTACCGTGATCTCCTTAATCTTAAAAAACGTGAAATTGACTTCCATCTACACGGGGTCTCACTAAGTGATTATTACCGAGCGAAATAAATTCCAAGGGGCTTTAGAGTACGCAACTGCCTGACTATTGGGCGTTTTGATCCTAATTTCTGTAAAAAATGGATCAACATCTTAAATAAATGCTCATTTGATCTTATGTTACTGGTCATAGAGCAATCAAAAAAAGAACATCTCAATATTCAAAGTCAGATCAATGTATTTGAGGCAAAGCATCTACCCTGTCTTCAGACAGATATTGATCTTGATTGGCTTGCTAAGCTTAATAACCAGCTTACTATTTATAAGAGAGATGTATTGAATTTCAAACGCGAGAAGCTACAGAAAGTGAACTTAGACTATCAACACCATCAAGTCGACAGGTGGCTCACGGGCAGCAACAACTCTAAAGGCGATAGGGGCATGGATCACAAGCCCTTTTTCCGCAGAAATCGTTACCCCAGGAATGCTTTGGACACCGAGTCTTCTCAAGATGGTAATAGTTCAGCAAGTGAGACCGATAAAGGTAAAATCAACAAGAGGAATAAGAACAAATATAAGGAGATCATCCGTTTAGCAGTGGCTACAAGAAAAATGGTCAGAACAGATCCAGGAGATTCAACAGGAGAGGGGGTCAGAACAAACGAACAAAACCCGAGCACAAAACCACCGATACAGTCAAGGAGGAAATCATTTTTAATTTATCCTCATATGAATTAAGTGCAAGTGAAACCAGTCTATTAGCGAAAGGTTTATCATTTATACCAATGGCTAATTTTAATGACTTTCGTTGGCAAACTGAAAAATTCTGTCTGCAGAGACAGCTAAAGTTGAAAGCATTCTTCTATAAAAAAGAAGTAACTCCGGAACAATCCAACAAATCTAAAATACCAGTTCAACTGAAGCGTCTAGCACCCAGATCTAATTTTGACCCTCCGTCAAATAATGCCTCTATTAAGACCTTTGTCAGATTATTGGATCAGGGAGTAACAACAGCACCAAACATGAAGAGATCTACGTACCCGAATTTAACTCCTCTTGAACAGGAGGCAATTAAATCTTTATCTCAAAATCATCAATTGGTGATCCGTCCGGCGGACAAAGGGGGCGGTATAGTCCTTCAGGACTTACAAGACTACACCGATGAAATTAATCGCCAACTGGGAGATGGGCAGTTTATCAAAAGTTAAAGGGTGATCCGACGGTACAGTTTTCTCGAGAACTTTGTGAAGTACTCACTTTGGCAAAAGACTCAAGATTGATAGATGATACAATCTTTGATATCCTACTTCCAAAATTTCCGGTGATGCCACTTCTATACACACTTCCTAAAATTCATAAGGGCTTGTCCCCTCCTCCCGGACGCCCCATTGTTTCAGCCAGAGGATCACTGTTACAACCTACTTCAATATATTTGGACTCTATACTACAACCGCTGGTTCAGAAACATCCTAACTTTCTACTTGATACAACAATGCTTTTGAATAAATTAAATTCTTTAAACATGCTTCCTGCTGGGGTATGGCTAGTGACAGCTGACGTATCAAGTCTCTATACTATTATACCCCATACAGAGGGGATTAGTTCTGTATGGGAATTGCTGTCTCTGTATAGTGATTATGAGCGCCCCCATGTGGATATTTTGTTACAATTGCTTGAATTAGTGTTAACTAAGAATTTCTATCTATTTAACAGCATTTATTTACAAGTAACTGGGTTTGCCATGGGATCGTCTGTGGCCCCCAGTTATGCAAATTCATATATGTTTGGTGTTGAAAAACAGTTGTTTTTTGATGATCCATCGGTGGCTGAGAAAATACTATTTTATACAAGGTTTATAGACGATTTGTTCTTTATTTGGCATGGTTCTGAGTTGGAATTAAATCGTCTGTTTGCCGAACATAATATGTCTTCCTCACCTGTGAAGTTGACTCATGCTATGAGTTAATCTGAGATACAATTTTTGGATGTGGAAATTGGTATCACCAATGGTGTGATTAATACCACTCTATTTTCCAAAGAAACAGATAGAAACACTCTATTACATTTTCAGAGTTGTCACCCCCTTAGCTTAAAGATGGGCCTACCGTTTTCACAAATGGTACGAATTAGGAGGATTAATAATGACAACTCCATTGCTTCATCACAGATAGATTGGTTAATTAGCAAATTTCTACAGAGAGGCTATCATTTGGATATGTTATTGAATGCAAAGGCTAAAGCAATGGCCCTCAATCGACAGGACTTACTAGATAGCAAGGGCTCTAAGCCACATAAAGAAAGGTTGCATTGGGTGAATCAATATAATGTTAGATCCCCTGATATTAATCGACTTTCTAAGAAATTATGGCCCATTGTCTCTTCAGACAAAGTATTAGGGCTTGCCCAAACAACACTTATGTCATGTTACTCTCGTCCAAAAAATCTGCGAGATGTACTAGTTAAAGCTGATGTTTCTAACTATCAGTGTCACTAGCAAAAAATTTCTAGTAAAAAAGAAAAGTGGTTGCTTTAAATGCCCTTGCACCATTTGTAACTTTCTTTTGACAGGAGATACATTCTGTCACCCGCATTTAGGCATCAAATATAAAATCTTCCACCATCTCACGTGTGACAGCACGCATGTGGTATACCAATTGGTGTGCCCATGCGGGTTGTCATACGTTGGAAAAACCCAGAGAAAATTTAAGGAAAGGATGAGTGCGCACCGATCCACCATTCGACTGGCCCTGTCTAAGGGATCGAGTGATCAACCGGTGGCTCGCCATTTTTTAATGGCTAAACATCCTTTAAACAGTCTGCGATACAGAATGATTGATCACATTCCACCACTGCGGAGAGGGGGGGACCGTAATTCCATGCTTCTCAAGAGAGAAGCAGAGTGGATCCATAGGCTTAAAGTCATTGCCCCAAAAGGATTAAATGACATGATACCTTTCTCTAGCTTTATATGAGGGCTATGTATTGCTATTTATTGCTCTGTATGCTTGGGGGGCACGAGCCTTTTTTATTCCATTTTCTTGCCTCTTGTCACTATTATCATGTAGTACTGTTTATGTAATTCAAACTGTTGGAAGTTGCTGTTTGTTTATACGGTGGTTTTACTTTTAGTGTACGGTATTGACAGTGTATAATTATGCAGGCATTATGTATGGCCTTTACTATGCTCAATATATCAGTATGTGTTTTCCATGTTACCATGACAACTAATATCAGCTGTGTTTGCGATCTGACGTAGCGCATCTGAACTCAGGAGCACGTCTGTGTATGTTTTGTTTAGATGTTGCCATGACTATCAGACGTGCGGCGCGCCTGTGCACGGTGACGTCATATTTCCGCGCCAGTGACCGGGTCAGGCTTCCGCGCTGGAGAACGCGGCCAATCTGTGCATGTCCACTTGTATTTCGGGGGGGTATAAGGTAAGCTTGTTTTTGCACTGTTTGTATTCTTGACAAAAATCCTGTGGGGATTGAAACGTTGAAACTACTGACCTGGGTGTCTTTCTTTGAAGAAATATGTCTTTGAGTGCCGCACCTCTGCAATGTTCTATCAATTTATTGTGAGGGCACCAAGACTGGTTACATGAATTAGGTGGAGTGCCGGGTTTTATGTGTTTTGTTTTATATATATACTCGCCGGACACTCATACTACACTATATATATATATATATATATATATATATATATTAGAGATGTGCGGTGGGCACCTTTCGTGTTTTGTATTTTAGTTTTGCCAAAACCTCCCTTCTGGGTTTTGGTTTGGGATCTGGATGATTTTTGAAAAAAACACAAAAACAGATAAAATCACAGAATTTGGGGGTAATTTTGATACTACGGTATTAATAACCTCAATAACATTCATTTTTACTAATTTCCAGTCTATTCTGAACACCTAACACCTCACAATATTGTTTATAGGCCAAAAGGTTGCACCGAGGTTGCTGGATGACTAAGCTAAGCGACCCAGTTACCCAAGCGGTCGGCACAAACACCTGGCCCATCTAAGAGTGGCACTGCAGTGTCAGACAGGATGGCACTTTTAAAAACTAGGCCCCAAAGAGCACATAATGCAAAGAAAAAAATAAGAGGTGCAAGATGGAATTGTCCTTAGGTATGTTGTTTAAACAATGTGCAATGAGATAGCTGGATGACTAAGCTAAGCGACCCAAGTGGGCGGCACAAACACTTGGCTCATCTAGGAGTGGCACTGCAGTGTCAGACAGGATGGCAGTTTTAAAAACTAGGCCCCAAAGAGGACATAATGCAAAGAGAAAAAATATTTGCAATGAGGTAGCTGGATGACTAAGCTAAGCGACCCAAGTGGTCTGCAAAAACAACTGGCCCATCTAGGAGTGGCACTGCAGTGTCAGACAAGATGGCAATTTTAAAAACTAGGCCACAAAGAGTACATAATGCAAAGAGAAAAAATAGGTGCAATGAGGTAGCTGGATGACTAAGCTAAGCAACACAAGTGGGCGGCACAAACACCTGGCCCATCTAAGAGTGGCACCGCAGTGTCAGACAGGATGGCAGTTTTAAAAACTAGGCCCCAAAGAGCGAATAATGCAAAGAAAAAAATAAGAGGTGCAAGATGGAATTGTCCTTAGGTATGTTGTTTAAACATGACAAGCCCACTTTAACAAACCAATCATTTCAGCGACAGGGTCTGCCACATGACTGTGGCTGAAATGATTGGTTTGTTTGGGCCCCCACAAAAAAAGAAGCAATTAATCCCCCCACCAAAAAAAGAAGCAATTAATCTTTCCTTGCACAAACTGGCTCTACAGAGGCAAGATGTTGTCCTCATCCTCAAATGACTCACCCCTTTCAGTGTATACATCCTCCTCCTCACATAGTATTAATTAGTCGTCACTGGAATCGACCATCACAGGTCCCTGTGTACTTTCTGGAGGCAATTGCTGGTAAATGTCTTCCTGGAGGAATTTATAATTAATTTTGATGAACATCATCTTCTCTACATTTTGTGGAAGTAAACTCCCACGCCGACCGCTGACAAGGTTACCGGCTGCACTAAACACTTTTTCAGAGGGGGGGGGGGGGACACTTAGGTAAAATAAAGCCAGCTTGTGCAAGGGCCTCCAAATTGCCTCTTTTTTCTGCAAGTATACATGCGGACTGTCTGACATGCTTTCTTGGATGCTGTCGCCCATAAAATCCTCCACCATTCTTTCAATGGTGACAGCATCATATGCAGTGACAGTACACATGTCAGTAATTGTTGGCAGCGTCTTCAGTCCGGACCAGATGTCAACACTTGCTCCTAACTGATCTTCATCACCACCAGTGGGTGGGCTAGGAAATTGTATCCTTTTCCTCGCAGCCACAGTTGCGGGAGAAAATGAAGGAGGAGCTGTTGACGGGTCATGTTCCGCTTGGGTTGACAATTGTCTCATTAGCATATTTTGAACCTCTTCAGACTTGTGTTTGCCAAAAAGAGATATATAATGTAGGCTTTAAAGATAGGATCGAGCATGGTGGCAAAAATGTAGTGCTATGATTTCAACAGATTGACCACCCTTGAATCATGGCAAAGCGAATGAAAGGCTCCATTCACAAGTCCCACATACTTACACATCTTTCTCCAGCTGCTTCTGCAAAAGCAGCTCGCACCTCCCGAACCCCCCAAGTGACGAAAAACGGGGTCGGGAATAGAAGCCCCGCCCCTCCGTGAAGCCACACCCCTCTGTGAAGCCATGCCCCTTTTGATGGCATCACTGCAGCGGGTGTACAAGGTGTTGGTGACGCCTCTGTATGAATCTGTTTCTCTCTATGGGGCCTATTTATCATAGGATGTGATATTTGTATTGAGACGTCCACTAGTGGCATAGCAAATCCACCACTCGTACAGAAGACCGCTTGTGCAAACATCAGAGGCACAGCAGCAGACTGGCTTATGGAACGGATACACCAGAGCCATTTTGACTGCATATGGGATAGCAGTCACAGGTAGTTACATGCCACCAGTGGTGTAAGTTTGTCCCAGTTGCCCGGAGTCAAGATAAATAATGGTGCCCCCCATATATAGATAAATATATGTATGTAGGTACATACATATATCTATATAAGGGGGGGGGGGCAGTATGCACATACAGACATATATTTATTTATATTTGGGGGGGCACTAATTAATAAATATATATATATATATATATATATAGCTATATTTCACTGGCATTTATTTAAAATCACACATTTCTTAGCAGTCATACACAGGATTAGAACCTATGACCTGTTACACAGAAGTCAGACACTTTACAGATCAGGCTATTTGCTCTGAGTGCCATAATATGCCTACATTTTAGTATCTGTTCCCTGTAACTATCCACAAATGTCACCTTACTATCAATCATTTTGCAAATAAATCCTCGCTACAACTGTCTTTGCAAGACCATCGCTGCACATGCACAGTGTGACTGCCCACATGGGCTGTGGCAAAAAAACTCCACTGCATACAAAACCAGCCATGCGTCCATCTCTGAATCATGGCCCTCAGTGCAGTATAATGGGGGTAATTCGGAGTATATCGCAGCAGCAGATTTGTTAGCAGTTGGGCAAAACCATGTGCACTGCGGGGGGGGGGCAGATATAACATTTGCAGAGAGAGTTAGATTTGGGTGGGTTATATTGTGTTTGTGCAGGGTAAATACTGGCTGCTTTATTTTAACACTACAAATTCGATTTCAGTTTGAACACACCCCACCCAAATCTAACTCTCTCTGCACATGTTATATCTGCCTCCCCTGCAGTGCACATGGTTTTGCCCAACTGCTAACAAGTTTTCCGCTGCGATCAACTCGGAATTAGGGCCATTGTACGTTATAATATACAATATACTCTAAGTTTCCTTGTTTCACTATTCACCAATGTTAAGACAATTCTTAACAGAACATATTAAAAGAACAGTGTGAGTTGAAAGTGAATGCTTCAAAAACTTTTGCTGAAACAACTGCATTTGATTAATAGACTAAGGTACAGATTCTGATTTGGAAATAAAGTAAGAAAAAGTAAGCACAGTAACTGTGCGCCTAGGCAAAACCATGTTGCACTACAGGCGGGTCAGATTTAAAAGGTGCAGAGAGAGGTGTGTGCAAACACAATTCTAAATTGCAGTGTAAAAATAAAGCATCCCAGTATTTGCATACTACATGTAAAAGGAGCGAGTATTTACCCTGAATGCAAGAAAAAATATATATATGTATTTGCACCCCTTGCATTGCAACATGTTTTGTCCAGGTGCACAGTAACTTTGTTATTCTATTCCAAAACATAATCAGGACAAGCGCCTTATTCAGGTTTGTTAGCAAACCAAAAATGTAAGCAATTGGACAAAACCATGTTGCACTGCAGGTGGGGCAGATGTAACATGTGCAAAGAGAGTTAGATTTGGGTGGGGTTTGTTCAAACTGAAATATAAATTGTAGAGATGAGCGGGTTCAGTTCCCAAAGAACTGAACCCCCCAAACATCATGTTCCGAGCTGGGATCTGAGCCCAGCTCGGGACTTCCCGACTTGGAAACCATAACGAGGCAAAATGTCATCATCCCGCTGTCGGATTCTGGTGGTGTTTGGATTCCATATAAACAGCCGTGCATTGCTGCCACTTTTACTCCAGACTTGGAGAGTGAAAGAGACAGACCTCTGTATGTGGTGGGGTCAGTGTTTGCTCTGTAGGGGTGCTGATCCTGTCACTGTGGTGTACCTGTGCTGTTAGGGGTGCTGTCCTGGCTGTCACTGGTGTTTCATATGCTGCAGCTGTACATGGGTGTTGTTGCTGTACTGGCTGTCACTGTGTTATACCCCCTGTACAACACAGTGACAGCCAGTACAGCAACAACACCCATGTTGCAGTGCAGGGGCACTGCAACATGGGTGTTGCACTGTCATACAGCATACAGCATGACAGGGGCACTGTCATGCTGTATGCTGTAAAAGTTCAGGGGTGCTGTTGATAAAATAAAAGCACACTGGTTCTGTATGCTGTGAAAATACAGGGGTGCTGGCCCAGTCTTGTATGCTGTAAAAATTCAGGGGTGCAGTTGTTAAAATTAAAGCACATTGGCCCTGTATGCTGTAAAAATTCAGGGGTGCAGTTGTTAAAATAATATTACACTGGCCCTGTATGCTGTGAAAATGCAGGGGAGCAGGCCCAGTCTTGTATGCTGAAATAATTCAGGGGTGCTGCTGTTGTTAAAATAAAAGCACCCTGGTCCTGTATGCTGTTAAAAGAATAGTACACTGGCCCCGAATGCTGTAAAAATTCAGGGGTGCCGTTGTTAAACTAAAACCACACTGGTCCTGTATACTGTGAAAATGCTGGTGTGCTGGCACAGTCTTGTATGTTGTAATAATTCAGGGGTGCTGCTGTTGTTAAAATTAATGCACACTGGTCCTGTATGCTGTGAAAATACAGGGATGCTGGCCCAGTCTTGTATGCTGTAGTAATTCAGGGGTGCAGTTGTTAAAATAAAAGCACGCTGGTCCTGTATGCTGTGAAAATGCAGGGGAGCCGGCCCAGTCTTGTATGCTGAAAAAAATTCAGTGGTGCTGCTGTTGTTAAAATAAAAGCACACTGGTCCTGTATGCTGTAAGAATACATGGCTGCTGTGAAAATAAAGGAACACTGTTTTGTGTGCTGTAATAATAGAGGGGTGCTGTCCTGTGAAATGGAGAACAATAATTTGGAGGAAAAAATAGTGGAAGATCAGGAACCACTTTCAGTTCCTAGTACAAGTCCTGAAGATGCTAGAGCCACCAGTCATGACATTGACAATGCAATTCCATCAACGTCGTCTGCTAAGGACGATGCCCAATGTCATAGAGGCATGTAAAATACAAAAATTTAAAATTAATAATCAGAAAAAAAGTAATTATCTGATGAGAAACATAAAATTAGCAATATGCCATTCACAACACAAAGTGGCAAGGAAAAGCTTGGCCTATGTTCATGACTAGTGGCTCAGCTTCTCATGAGAATGGAAGCATTGTCCCTCTCAAAAAATTTTTAAAATATTAAGCTTCTTAAAGTACAGGAAAAAACAATTGTGTGTCCGCGGTTGCGATGTCTAGGCCCGACCTTCCCAAGACTGTATGGAAAGAAGAGGCTCCTATCACCATTTGCATGCCCCCTGCAAGTGTTGGGAGGAGCACCACCAGTCCAGTTGCTGATGTTGAGATTGAGGATGTCACTGTAGACATATACCAGGATGAGGAGGATATTGGTGTAGCTGGCACTGAGGAGGAAGTTGACAATGAGGATTCTGATGGTGATGTGGTTTGTTTGAATAAGGCACCAGTGGAGACAGACAGTTGTTGTCCATGGGATGAGAAAGCCCATTGTCATGCCTGAGCAAAATACAAAAAAAAACACCTCTTCGGTGAGGAATTATTTCTCCACAAATATGGACAACAGGTGTCAAGCCATGTGTTGCCTTTGTCAATCTGTAATAAGTAGGGGTAAGGACGTTAACCACCTAGTAACATCCTCCCTTAAACGTCATTCATCAGAAGTCATTGTCAAATTCAGAAAATTGTGAAACTTTGGGTAAGAGCGTAAGCAGTCCACTGACACCAAAATTCCTTCTTCCTCTTGTACCCAAGCTCCTGCAAGCCACACCGCCAATTCCCTCAACGTCAATTTCCTCCTCACACAAGATTTTAAGTAGTCCTGCAGGCCATGTCACTGGCATGGCTGATGAGTCCTCTCCTAACCGGGATTCCTCTGGTTGATCCTTCAGTGATACGCCTACTGCTGCTGCTGCCGCTACTGTTGTTTCTGCTGGGAGTCAATCGTCATCCAAGAGGTGAATTTGGAATACCACTTGTACTACTTCAACTAAGCAATTGACTATCCAACAGTCCTGTGCGAGGAAGATGAAATATGACAGCAGTCACCCTGTTGCAAAGCATATTACTGAGGCCATAACAAATATGCATGACTGTGACAGCCCACTGGGTAGATGTATTGCTTCCCAAAGCAACAACAGCAGTGGTACCAGTAGCAGCATCTCACAAATGCCAACTCATTCCTAGGCAGGCTACGCTGTGTAACACTGGTTTCCGTAAGAGACATAACCACTGACAACCTCTTACGGAAATTGAGGGACATGATCACACAATGGCTTACCCCACTTAGACTGTCCTGGGGATTTGTGATATCCGACAACACCACCAATATTGTGCGTGCATTACATCTGGTCAAATTCCAGCTTGTCCCATGTTTTGCACATACAATTAATTTGGTGGTGCAGAATTATTTGAAAAATGACAGGGGCGTGCAGGAGATGCTGTCGGTGGCCCAAAAAACTGCGGGCCACTTTCAACATTCAGCGACTGTGTGCCTAAGACTGGAGCACCAGCAAACACTCCTGAACCTTCCCTGACATCACCTGAAGCAAAAGGTGGCAACGAGGTGCAATTCAACACTCTATATGCTTCAGAGGATGGAGCAGCAGCAAAAGACCATTCAAGCCTATAGATCCACCTACGATATAGGCAAAGGAGGGGGAATGCACCTGACTCAAGCGCAGTGGAGAATGATTTTCATGTTGTGCAAGGATCTCCAACCCTTTGAACCTGCCACACGTGAAGTCAGTTCAGGCACTGCCAGCTTGAGTCAGGTCATTCCCCTCATCAGGCTTTTGCAGAAGCAGCTGGAGAAATTCAAGGAGGAGCTAAGACAGTGCAATTCCGCTAAGTATGTGGGACTTGTGGATGGAGCCCTTCATTTGCTTTGCCATAATTCAAGGGTGGTCAATCTGTTGAAATAAGAGCACTACATTTAGGTAACCATGCTTGATCCTAGGTTTGAAGCCTATGTTGTATCTCTCTTTCCAGTAGACACAAGTCTGCAGAGGTTCAAAGACCTGCTGGTGAGAAAATTGTCAACTCAAGCGGAACATGACCCGTCAACAGCTCCTCCTTCATTTTCTCCCGCAACAGGTGGTTGCAAGGAAAAGGATACAATTTCCTAGCCCACCCGATGGTGGTGATGCAGGACAGTCAAGAGCAAGTGTTGTCATCTGGTCTAGACTGAAGGAGCTGCCAACCATTACTGACATGTCTACTGTCACTGCTTATGATGCTGTCCCCATTAAAAGAATGGTGGAGGATTATATGGGTGACAGCAACCAAGTAGGCATGTCAGAGAGTTCGTATGTATACTGGCAGGATAAAGAGGCAATTTGGAGGCCCTTGCACAAACTGGCTTTAATTTACCTAAGTTGCCCCCCCCCCCCAGTATGTGTACTCCGAAAAAGTGTTTAGTGCAGCCGGTAACCTTGTCATCGATCGGCGTAGGGGGTTACTTCCACAAAATGTAGAGAAGATGATGTTCATCAAAATGAATTATAAATTCCTCCAGAAAGACCTTTACCAGCAATTGCCTCCAGAAAGTACACAGGGACCTGTGATGGTGGATTTAAGTGACAACGAATTAATACTCTGAGGAGGAGGATGTACACACTGAAAGGGGTGAGGAATCGGAGGATGATGATGACATCTTGCCTCTATAGAGCCAGTTTGTGCAAGGAGAGATTAATTGCTTCCTTTTTGCTGGGGGATTAATTGCTTCTTTTTTTGTGGGGGCCCAAACAAACCAATCATTTCAGCCACAGTGATGGTTTGTTAAAGTGTGCATGTCCTGTTTATACAACATAAGGGTTGGTGGAAGGGCCCAAGGACAATTCCATCTTGCACCTCTTTTTTCTTTGCATTATGTGCCCTTTGGGGCCTAGTGTTTAAAACTGCCATCCTGTCTGCCACTGCAGTGCCACTCCTAGATGGGCCAGATTTTTGTGCCGCCCACTTGTGCCGCTTAGCTTAGTCATCCAGCGACCTCAGTTCAACCTTTTGGCCTAAAAACAATATTGTGAGGTGTGGGGTGTTCAGAATGGACTGGAAATTAGTGGAAATGAATGTTATTGAAGTTAATAATACTGTAGGATCAAAATTACCCGCAAATTCTGTGATTTGAGCTGTTTTTATGGTTTTTTTTCAAAAATCATCCAGATACAAAACCAAAACCCGAAAAGGTGGGTTTGTCAAAACCAATCCAGATCCAAAACCAAAACGCAAAAGCCGAAAATCGTCCACCGCACATCTCTACTAAATTGCAGCCAGTATTTACCCTGCACAAAAACAATATAACCTACTCAAATCAACCTAAATCTCTCTGCACATGTTACATTTGTCCCACCTACAGTGCAACATGGTTTTTCCCAGTTGCTTACTTTTTTGGTTTGATAACAAACCTGAACAACCCCCCTAATTTTCGTATCCCTAATGTCAATTTCGAATATTATTTATCATGTGTTCGTCCAAATTTACCTTTCATCTCTTGACAATGGTCAAGAGGTAAAATGATTTTAGATATTTCTTTAACTGTACATTATATGCATTTGTTCTTACTTTTAATGAAAATCTTGAAATATGGGGAGTTGTTCACACCAGTCCTTGGGCGCGTGCACGACCTTACACATTGTGGCCACATCCCTCAGGGGCAGGGCGTTCTGAATGGACCCTTTTGGGGGCATGTCACACGCAGCTGCTCCAAAATAAAAATGACAGCAGAGCACGTGACAGCGCAGCCAGGCTGTGCTGTCAGGTGTCAACCTTAGTTCTGATGCATCCGCAATCCAATTGCAGATGCTTCGGGAGGCGGACTTCACACATGCTGGACAGCCTTGGCCGATGCTGAGCGGTCCCCAGCATGTGAGAAGAAAAATGCAGATCTGGCTGAGTATGCATTAATCTGTGTTCATCTCTGAATTAAGGTCCCTGGTCCTGTAGACATTTCATAACACCACAGTAACATGTCAACTAGGAGCATACTTATCATCATGCCACAAAAATATCCTTGCTCTAATGATTCTTTTTGCTGAACCTTTGATAATACTAGCCTTCTTTCTAGTCAACTCTTCAGTGTCTTCTTTAGAACCACTAAAAATAATAGAAAATGTGATCTGGATTTGGGAAAGGCATGTTCAAACTTAAATCTAAATTGCAGTACATATAAAAATAAAGAAGTCCAGCAGTTGTGGGCTACATGCAAAAGCAGCCTGTATTTAATATTCATGCAAAAACAATAAACATACATTATTTTCATATACCAATTGCATTGCGACATGGATTGTCCAAGTGTCGAGTTACTTGTTTTTTCTTTGCTTTGCTCAAGACTCAGCATCAGCCCTATACAGTATATGTTAGAAGCAAACCAAACCTTTCTGCCACAAACCCCCAGATTTACAGTACTAGTGTTTTTCAGTTCAACTGAAAATTTCAGTTAATTAATCATATGTACTGTGACTGATTTATAATGCATCAAGTTTCTGACCACTTTTTAACCCAGTCAGACCAGGTGTAGGTTTCTATTTTTAAAGTACTGTAATTGAAGTCAATGGAGTCATTACTTTCTATATTAAAACTACTCTTATTGAAATCAGCAGAAAATAGCTGCCACTGAAGTCAATGAACAAATGTCAACTTAGAAAAATCTATAATTTACTTGGTTATTAATCTTTTTTTTTTTAATATGTTTATTGTAATTTTTCCAGGCCAATTGCATTTTTTTTTTTAATTTGGTCCATAGATTTTTCTCCTTTATTTTTTAAGTCTCACCACATTTCAGTTTTCTACAAGTACTGTATTGCCATTAACCAGCACTAGACTTAACCAACCAGCCAGCATGATTTTTGGGGGTGCCATTGGGGGTGTTCTATTCATCTCCCCCTTCTGTTTATAGACTCTGGTTTTCTCTATTTCTCCATTGGTATTTGCACCCAGTCTATCATCTGTGTTATCTGCTCCAACATATTGGGCCTGATTAGAGGTGGACACAGTCAGAGTCCCACACTGAAACCATCACTTTGAGACATCAGGAAGGCAGACATGCTGCCCCAGCTCCAGCTGTATTGCATGCTGGGGATATAAGGTAAGCACTTATCGCATTCTGAACTTTTGTATTCTAGAAAGCATCTGTGCAGCAAAGAAACAGTACAAAACTTAAAGTGCCAGGCCTGGATACTCCTGTACACATAGCCTCCATTGGGATACTATATATATATATATATATATATATATATATATATACACAATAAACATAAAGTGCGCTAAAACCTTATACACTGATTGTAAAAATATCCAATACAGGACTCGTATGCAAAGATTCTTTTGAATTCTTATCCCTCTGGGGACTTCCCAATTGAGGCCTATAGAGAAATACCCTCTGACCAAGGTAATAGATCACCCAACAAGAAAAAATGAAGTCATTTAATAAAATAATTTTTAATCAATTGTTATAAAGTTGTATATAACATGACATAATAACGTTACAAGATAGCAAATACATCACAGATAATTAAATGTACACCCAATGCCTGGTTGACACAATGAAAGTACCACCCTCACCTCAACAGGTGTACACTCTAGGGTGGATATTCATGCAGAGGAGTAGTGTACAATAATTGATAAACCCTACACGTTTCATCCACAAGGACTTACTCAGGGGTAAGTGATTTCTAAAAAAAACAGGCTATGTTACTCAAAAAAAGAGAAGATCATCAGCCTTTATTAGGCACCATCATCAGGCACCGATATGCCATATATACCCAATAGAATTGGCTCTATATTAAAGGCACAGTTTGATCTAAATCAATAAAGTCAGTGATTTATTAGAACCTAAAGAGGCAGTGTACCACCCTAATACAGGGATGAATAGTCCACAATAATTAAAATTAAAAGCCATTTAGGTTCAGGAATGAATCTGAAACCTCCTGGTCACAATTTGATAAACTGAATTGTGTAGAGGGCCAGTGATATATAAATCCAAACACATATACCTTTGATCATCAGAATCAGCAGACCAGCAAATCAATTGATTGCAGCAGCCAGGAAGGGAGACATCTGAGGAAGTCCTTGTGGACCAAACATGTAGGGTTTATCAATTGTTGTACAATACTCCTCTTCATGTATATCCACCCAAGAGTTTACACCTGTTGAGGTGAGGGTTGTACTTTCATTGTGTCAACCAGGCTTTGGATGTATGTTTAATTATCTGTGATGTATTTGCTATCGTGTAACATTATTTTGTCATGTTATATACAACTTCATAAACATTGATTAAAAAATCTTTTATTAAACAACTTCATTTTTTGTTGTTGGGTGATCTATTATCTTGGTGAGAGAGTATTTCTATATAGGCCCCAATTGGGAAGTCCCCAGAGGGATAAGAATTCAAGAAAATCTTTTAATAGAATTAAATATTTTTACAATCGGTGTATAAGGTTTTAGCGCACTCTGTTTTTATTGTGTATGTCTGTTTCTTAAGTTTCCACTAACAGGGGATCTTTCAGTTGTGCTGCTACTTTTCAGTGCGTGAAGGGTATATTTTTCTTTTCGTATATATATATATATATATATATATATATAGTCTTAAAATGTCAGCAGGTCCCAGGTAGCACCTTCAACTTCATCCAGACCTACAACTACAAGGCTGTTTCTACACCAGGAATTTCCTTGGTTGGCTTTAATGGCCTGACTTTTGAAACCAAGCTTTCGAGGGCCAGAGGTTTCTCTCTCTCAGTAGTTCATACTATGCTGCGAGCCTGAAAACCAGTTTCATCATGCAATTATCACAGAGTATGGAAAAGCTACATCTTGCATTGCGAACAAAGAAGGGTTCATAAATCCATGTTTTGACTCTCTCAGTTATTGGCCTTCCTTCACTGGGGTTTGGAAGCTTGTTTAAAGCTTTGGCTTTGTTCTGAAAATACAGATTTCTGCATCTTTAATTTATTTCCAGCTGTGATTGGTCTTTCTTCCAGAGGTCCGAACATTTCTGCAAGGTGTGTTGCATATTCAACTATCCTTTTGCATGCCGGTAGCACCACGGGATCTTAATCTGGTCCTATTGGCTCTCAAACAGGTCCCATTTGAACCTCTAGCTTCAGCAGATTTCAGTTTATTACTTGGAAGCTGGCCTTCTGGCCATTGCCTCAGCTTAGTGTGTTTCCAAGTTGGGGGCTTTGTCTTGAAAGCCACCTATTCTCATTTTCCAAAAAGATAGAGTAGCTCTCCGGATAATTCCTATGTTCCAATAAAAAAAATGGCTTTTAACTTAAGCTAGGAGATTGTCTTTCCAGTTTTTTCTTCTTTGATGACTTCCTGGGACTGGGGTGATCTGGCTCCACAGCACAGATTCCTTGCTTGTTCTTTACGACTTTCATAACTGTGTTTGGCTGGCTACAAAGTGCTTTGCATGGTCATTACTAGAAAGAATTTCTGATTGTGCCCAACTAGTGCATTATAGCTCTTTGTCGTATAGATAATGATATGACATATGCCATAATACACTAGTTCGGCACAACCAGGCAAATTTTGTTTGTTGCCTTTGGATTGGTAAGCAGAGCAACTGTCCTACTCTGGTTTGCAATATAACTAGAATTACATTCCAGGTTTTCTGATTTAACAAATACTTATATGGATTGTTAAATACTAAAGCAAGGATTGAGGTAATCAGAGGTCACACTCTGAGGGACCTCTGTCTGCTATGTTCCCCAGTCATTACTCAAGTCTATTCTAGTGTGGGGCAACCAGTCTGCACATAAGACTAAGGAGATGATGACCTCCCGGGCAGTGCAACAAAGGGCTTTGTTGGAAAAGGTCTGTAGTGCAGCTACCTGGTCCTCTGTCCACACATTTGCTCATTTTTACCATTGTCATGTTTTTGCCTCCAGCAACTGTATGCTCATTTTTGGCGTATAGTTCTCTGGTCAGGCAGCCTGAGCATTCATCCTAGAGATGTACGGCGGGCAATTTCATGTTTTATGTTATGGTTTTGTTTCCATGCTCATGTTTTGAATCTGGATTGGTTTTGCGAAAACCACCCTTTCGAGTTTTGGTTTTGGATCTGGATAATTTTTAGAAAAAAAAACATAAAAACAGCTAAAATCGCAGAATTTGGGGGTAATTTTGATCCTACAGTATTAATAATCTCAATAACATTCACTTCCACTCATTTCCAGTCTATTCTGAACACCTCCCTCCTGACAATATTGTTTTTAGGCCAAAAGGTTGCACCGAAGTGGCTGGATGACTAAGCTAAGCCATAAAAGTGGGTGGCACAAACACCTGGCCCATCTAGGAGTGGCACTGCAGTGGCAGACAGGATGGCAGATTTAAAAAGTAGGCCCCAAACAGCACATGATGCAAAGAAGAAAAAAAGGTGCAATGATGAAGCTGGATGGCTAAGCTAAGTGACACAAGTGTGCAGCACAAACACATGGCCCATCTAGGAGTGGCACTGCAGTGTGAGACAGGATGGCACTTACAAAACAAATAGTCCCCAAACAGCACATGATGCAAAGAAGTAAAAGAGGTGCAATGAGGTAGCTGAATGACTGAGCTAAGCAACACAAGTGTACGGCACAAACACCTGGCCCATGTAATGTTAGAGTGGCACTGCAGTGGCAGACAGGATGGCACTTAAAAAAACTAGTCCCCAAACACCACATGATGCAAAGAAAAAAAGAGGTGCAATGAGGTAGCTGTATGACTAAGCTAAGCGATACGTGTGCGGCACAAACACATGGACCATCTAGGGTTGGCACTGCAGTCCCATTGCATCAATGGTAGATACCGGACGCATGTCTAACACCAACATAACTGTCAAGGCCTCAGTTATCCGCTTTGCAACAGGATGACTGCTGTCATATTTCATCTTCCTCGCAAAGGACTGTTGGACAGTCATTTGCTTTGTTGAAGTAGTACAGGTGGTCTTCCAACTTCCCCTCTGGGATGATGATTGACTCCCAGCAGCAACAACAGCAGCAGCAACAGTAGGATGAAGTCGTTCTTGATCTTTCCGTATTTTATCCTCCAAATTTTTGTTCTCCATTATTTTTCTGGAGTTATATAACAAAATGTAGCAAAGGAGAGTGTACCTCAACACCACACAGGGCAAACCCTGTAAAAATTATTTGGATTAAATATTAATAACCCCTTTATTTGGAGTAAATAATATACAGCACAGGACAGCACCACTGAACTTTTATGGCAGCACCACTGGACTGGATTTATACAGCAGTACCACTGGACTGGATTTATTTGCTAGAACCACTGGATTTATACGGCAGTACCAATGGATTTATACGGGAGTACCATTGACATCTATGGCAGTATTACTGTATTTATATGCCAGTATCATTGGACTTATACGGCAGTATCACTGGACTAATACGGCAGTATCACTGGACTAATACGGCAGTATCACTGGATTAGATTTATACGGCAGTACAACTGGATTTATATGGCAGTACCACTGGACTTATACGGAAGTACCACTGGAATTATACGGCAGTACCACTGGAATTATATGGCAGTACCACTGGAATTATACGGCATTACCACTGGACTGGATTTATAAGGCAGTACCACTGGAATTATACGACCGTATCACTGGAATTATATGGCAGTACCACTGGACATATACTACAGTATCACTGGAATTATATGGTAGTACCACTGGACATATACGGCAGTATCACTGGATTTATATGGCAGTACTGCTGGACATATATGGCTTTATCACTGGACATATACGAAAATTTCACTAGACTTATACGGCAGTACCACTGGACTTATACAAGAGCACAGGGACACCACCACTGGACTGATGCAGCACAACACAGCACCACTGGACTGGACTTATACAGCAGCACTGGGCATTTGGCAGCACAGGACACCATCACTGTGACTAGACTGATGCAGCACAAGACACCACCACTGGACTGATGCAGCACAACACAGCACCACTGGACTGGACTTATACAGCAGCACTGGACATATGGCAGCAGAGGTCACCACCACGGTGACTGGACTGATGCAGCACAAGACACTACCACTGTACTGATTCAGGACAACACAGCACCACTGCACTGGACTTATACAGCTACACTGGACATATGGCAGCAGAGGACACCACCACTGTGACTGGACTGATGCAGCATAAGACACTACACTGGACTGAGCAGTACAAGACAGCACCGGATTCACCACCCCACTTTCCCTCCTGCACAGACACTGAGGATGGAGACACCTCCTCTTGTTACACTCTCCAGGACTGGAGTGAAAATGACGGTGACGCGCAGCGCCTTATATGAAATCCAAAACCCGCAAGACTCTAACAGCCGGATGATGACATTTTGCCTCGTTCTGGTTTCCGAGTCAGGCTGGAAAACCCGAGCCGGGCTTGGATCCGGGCTCGGGAAGTGATGTTCGGGGGGGTTTGGTTCTTAGGGAACCGAACCCGCTCATCTCTAATTCATTCCCCTGGTGGTGGCTGTTGAAATTTCCATGGACCAATGTCCCAACAGCCTTGCCAGAAGAGAAAAGATGATTTTTGCTCAAATGCTGCTAAATAATTTTCTTTGAAGCAGGCTGTGTGACACTGTGTTTCCTCCCTCATACCATCACCATGCGAGGTGATGGTTCTTGACCATCTTTCTCTACTGGTTTGTTTAATTGTTTAATTGTTTCACTGGGTTACTGCAACTCTGTAGACTCTTTAAAAAAAGTACTGGTATGATGGGGTTGCAGGGGGAGGAGCTTATACTTTTTATACAGTACTTTAAGTGCCAAACTCAAGACCAACCTGCAATCCCATGGTCCAGAGTCCCACAGCCTGCTTCAGAACAGATGATTCAATAGCAAGTGACCAAAAATCCTCTTTCCTCCTGTTAATTAATTTGTCTCAGAAAAGGAGGAGTCATTGTACAAGTGACTGTTATAAAAGCTGTTGTGATGTGTTATACATGTTTTTGTAACACGGTACAGGTAGCAGCACAGTAGGATGACACCGAAAAATGGTAATGCAGAAACAAAAGTTATCCTTGTTCTATACTTTCTGTCAATATATATATATTGCTAGTCATATATTGAATTGCGTTGTCATTATTTGTAAAACAACCTGTTGCTCATAGTTATCTTTTACAATATAATGTACAGTATAATGTCCCTTCCTGAAAAAAAAATATTTTCTATTATAGGGTACAAAATGCGCACATAAATCCTGTGTACATTTATGGAGTCACATAGTGCGGGTTTTGATTTGAAAACAAAACCATAAAATTGCCTTAGTTATAAATTATTGTAATGCAGTTTATTTTTATATCATCAGGAAGCTTTCTGTCAATATATGAAGTCATAAAATGTGCATTATTACTGCAAAATAGCAAAAAATATTTAACTTAGAGGGTTATTGATAAACAGTACTTCAAAGTAAGGAATCAGAACAACACAAATGTATCAATAAGAAATATATACCTCTTATTTGCTCATGGTAAATAGAACAGCAACACTGATGAATTGATCACAGGAAAGAATAAAGCAACATTAGTGATTCTTATGCAGACCTGTCCGGATCCCCTTTAAATAAATACTGTATTTGATTCTGTTAGTAGGGATTTAAGTACTGTATATTCTTATAAAAACAGAAATCTTAAACCTGCCTTTTTCAAAAAGTAAATAAAATAACAATAACTACTGTATATAAATTATTATTATTATTATTATTATTATTATTAATAATAATAATAATAATAATAATAATAATATACCACAGCTGTAGGAAAATATAAAATCGTTAAAAAAAAACTCATTTTCTAATTGTGCCATAAAACTGTAAAATGAACAACAAATTTTAAATTACATTTTGCAGACATTATGCTTACATTTTTTTTTAGTAGTATATAATACTGTACATTTTTGATGTAAAATACAGAATTCACAGAGTAAAAATTTAGAATCTGACTATTTATATTATCTGCCTTTAGCAGCCCCTTTCTCTTAGAACTGGACAGACATATTTCCTCTGGAATGAGTGCATTACAGATATGTGAGTTTATATGCAAATCAGACACAGAGAGCTGAGAACACAGGTGAAAGCAATAAAACACACGATAAAACCTCCTGTAAAGTTCACATATTGTTTTTAAAACAAGCATTAGCAAAACGAACAAGCAAGAACAGATATTACTTTTAGAAATTTTTAACCCATCTAATAAACTCCATTAAATTCCAATAAGAGATAATATTATGCATTGCCAACCATGAAGAGCCCAAAATTATGGCAAATGAACAAGAACACTGAAGTGATTTGTTTCCACATGCATACCACAAATTAATGTAGTAAGACTAGGTGTCAAGGTAACAACACCTCAGAGCAAAAAGGCTAGTGCTGGTAGCAGCCCAATGAGTAGTCATTATTCAGGCAAATGTCAGAACTGATGGCAATCTAGGGAATAATTAAAATTTTAGCAAATGTTAGGGCAGGTGGCAAACCAGATAACATTCAGCATCAATGCAAAGGCGGGGCAGGTGTCCATTGAGAACAGAAGTCAGCATCTAAGCAAAGGTCATGACAGTTGATGATCCACAGAATAGTTAGCATCCATGGAAAAGATCAGGGCTATGGCAATACAGAGATGAGTTAGTGTCTAGACATAAGTTCAGGGCGTGAGACAAATTTCAAGAAAATTGTCAACATTCAGGAAAAGATCAGGTCAGAAAGAGATTCTTCATCATCCATTATCAACAGTCAGTGGTAAGATGAGCCCATTATATTGATAGAGGGACACAAAGCGTTTCTGTCACGATCCGGATATCTGGACGCCATTTCTTACCCATCAGATGCCTCCTAAGGCTGGCTCAGCGCTCCAGGACCGGATCCCATCTGTTATCCTGATGTGTACATTCCTGTATCCTCTCCTGTCACTCTGGGACGCTGTCACAGTAAACGCCATATTACACCTGGCATGGCGTCTCCCGCGGCCTCCGCCGCCGTCCCTGAACTTCTGCATGCAGAGTGTCTGAGTGGCGATTACGTCAGTCGCGGCCTCCGCTGTGTCCGCGTGGTTGGATGTGCATCTGTCAGCCTGGCGCCTCCTGTCTCCAGTGGCCGGCGCCGCCATTACTGTTTTCATTACCACATGGATTACAAACCAAACTTCCCTCCAAGTGTCTGCATGGGCGCAGCCATCTTGGATTCTGTCAGCTGATCATTTACTCCAATCTGTTGTCAGTATTGTTAATCTGCATAATTGCCTAGCCAATCCCTTCCTTGCTGCAGGTATAAATACACTGTGCCTGAGCAAGGAAGGCGTCAGTGCTTTGGTTGTCAAACCTAGTTCCTGTTTGTCTCTCTCCTGTGATTGTCTTCCAGGTTCCAGCTCCTGTCTCAAGACTTCCACCATAGAGACCCGCACCAGCATTCCACCTGCGGTGTAGCCTGACTCTCCAATCCATTGTGGATTCATCTGTTTCCAGCTACAACATTACCTGCTTCCAGCCCAGCTTCCAGCAGAGTACAGCTTCTCTTAAAGGGCCGGTGTCCTTTCTACACTTTACCACTCTCCACCGGTATTATTATTTCTCCGCTCTCAAGTTCTACATTTCAGTTCATATTTCATCGCTCCCAAGTTCATTTATTATTTAACTGGTTCCAGCCAGTATCCACTCCGTGCTAACAACAGTCTGGTTCCAGCCAGTATCCACAGCAGCCGTTTTATCTTCAGCAACCCAGCTTTTCCTGGAACACCAGCTGGTACAATCCTGGGTTATCTCCATTGCTACAGTCGGGCCTGGTAAGGACTTTCCATCTAGAAGATTATAAGAACTATCTCACACTACCAGTGCCCTGTGGCTCCTGCCATCCTGTAGTACCCAGGAACTGTATTTATTCTTTGCTGACTTTTACGTTTTCTTTTACTGCTGCTGTGTTGCGGAGTTGTCATAATAAACATCATTGACTTTTATCCAAGTTGTCGTGGTCACGCCTTCGGGCAGTTATTATTCATGTTACTTACATGTCCAGGGGTCTGATACAACCTCCCAGGTTCCGGTACATCTCAGCCCCTACAACTGAGGCTGCCTCCCGTCAGCTCAGGCCCTCAGTTGTGACAGTAAGCACTGACCTAATGAATCCAGCCGGAGACCAGGATCAAGCGGCCAGGCCGATGCAAGAACTGGCTGCCCGACTAGAACATCAGGAGGCTGCACAGGGCCACATCATCCGCTGTCTCCAGGATTTCTCTACTCGGCTGGATGGGATTCTGTTAGGGTCTCCTGCCCTGTGCTGCCACGTCATCATGGCAACCGGGAGACAAGTGCTAGTGGAGTAACCTGAGCGCAGCTGATACTCCGGTTCGGGTCTTTTGCTGTGCAGTGGTTATAGGCTCTGTGCACAGCAGGGGATCCGGTGCTGGTTTTTGTGCTCACAGTCTGTGAGGTCTGAGTGGGGCGTGGACAGCACCTGCTTTATAAGGCCTCTTTTCAGAGTAAGCAGATGCTGCTGAATCTTTGTTGGTTAGTCAGTTCATGAAAGTTAGC
The DNA here is from genome assembly GCF_028390025.1 of Pseudophryne corroboree. Taxonomy (NCBI): domain Eukaryota; kingdom Metazoa; phylum Chordata; class Amphibia; order Anura; family Myobatrachidae; genus Pseudophryne; species Pseudophryne corroboree. Next base: position 373,167,372 of record NC_086445.1, on the reverse strand, counting down.
CAGTACTGTGTAGCTTTGTATTTGTTTGTTGCTTACTGCAAATAGGCCTGGGGATTTGGTATTACACTCTGCCAATCCAGACCTAGCAGTAAGACTGGAGTCAGTCGTTTAGCTTGCTGGGGTTCTGTTTCTACTCTGTGAACTTAGCAAGTTTGCGGCTGTATTCTAAGACTTGCCTGCCTAAATCCTGTCTCACTGTGCTAGGTGTCAGGGGTCAGTTTAGTGGCAGTAAGCTAAAACCTGTGCACTGCAAGTGAGAATTAGGATTGTGGAGATTCTCCTTGTGTCTATCATTCCATCTCTGACCAAGGAGTTTACTGCCACACCCGTTGGTAACCCTTTAGGGTTTTGCTGTTGCCCTTAGCAACAGCATTTCGGGTTCTCTACGTATTAAAACACAACATCTTGCTTTTCCATCTGTGCAGTTCTAATACAAGGGAGATACCCAGTTCCTTAGCCTCTGGGCTTCTCTGTTCACTTTGTGTGTATTTTGTTACCCTATCACCTTCTGTGTACGTTATGTCATATTCCCCAGTTTGTCTGTGAGTCCATTTGTTTCGCATAACAGTTCAAACACCAGTACATTCCTGCAGACACTGGAGTGCATAACAGTTCTGACACCAGTACTTTCCTGCAGGCACTGGTGTGCATAACATATTCAGCAGCCCAATACTCCTGTTGAAATTTTGTGGGAATATGGAGCATACCCCTCAAAATACGTTGCAACAGGTGGTCGATCAGGTGCAGGTCCTGACCCGACAATTTAATGATTTGTCCATTAAAATGCACACCTCCCAGGCTGCTGGCGGAGCTCCCGCAGCAGCAGCACCTGCAGGGGTTAAGGAGCCGAAAGTAAATCTCCCGGATCGTTTTTCTGGAGATCGCTCGCAGTTCTTTTGTTTCAAGGAGAGCTGCAAGCTATACTTCCGGCTTAGGCCTCAGTCTTCTGGGTCGGAGATTCAGCGGGTGGGCATAGTGATTTCCTTGCTACAAGGAGACCCACAGGTCTGGGCATATGGGTTGCAGCCTGACTGTCCGTCGCTTAAAAGTGTTGATGCTTTTTTTACGGCACTGGGCATGTTGTATGATGACCCTGACAAGACGGCCTCAGCCGAGGCTCAGATTTCGATCCTTAAGCAAGGGCGAAGGCCAGTTGAGGTTTACTGTACGGAGTTTCGGAGATTGGCCCATGATACCCAGTGGAATGACCCAGCCCTGAGACACCAGTACCGAAGAGGTCTTTCTAACCAGATAAAGGACCAACTGGTACAATATCCCTTGCCTGATAGCTTGGATCAGCTCATGCAGTTATCCATCCGGGTGGATAGACGGCTGAGAGAGCGTAGGCTTGAAAGGGAGACTGAGATTTCCTTCCTTCCCAAGGGAACCTCGGACTCTGAGGAATTTTCTGAGGAGCCTATGCAGATTGGGGCTACCCGCCTCTCCTCGCGTGAGAAGACGCGGAGGAGACAGCAGGGGTTGTGTTTGTACTGTGGGAATAAAGGTCATGTGGTAGTATCATGCCCAGAAAAGCCGGAAAACTTCAGGGCCTGAGGGTGATGGGAAATATCCTGTCAGGCCAGAAGTCAGAATTTCCCAAGAAGACTTTTATCATTCCGGTGACCTTGAAGATCCTCGGTCAAACTGTCAAGACTGAGGCCTTTGTGGACAGTGTGGCCGACGGGGTTTTTATGGACCGCCAATTCGCCCTGAAACACTCTGTTCCCTTAGTACCCTTGGCATCGGAAATTGAGATTTGTGGGTTAAACGGGGAACCATTATCCCAAGGTAAAATTACCTCTTGCACTAGCCAGATTTCTTTGTTTATTGGAGCCACACACTCTGAAAAATTGTCCTTTTATGTGACTGTCTGTACTTTTGCCCCATTGGTGTTGGGGTTACCCTGGTTAAGGGCCCACAATCCTCAATTTGACTGGGTCTCTGGGGAGATTCTTAGTTGGGGTACTGATTGTTTCAGGAGTTGCTTGAGCCTTCCAGTCAGGCTCTCGCAGCTAAATTTGCCAGGATTGCCAGGGTGTTATGCAGATTTTGCGGACGTGTTCTCCAAAAAAGTTGCAGAGGTACTACCTCCCCATCGCCCCTATGACTGTGCCATTGATTTGTTGCCAAATGCTAAGCTTCCCAAGAGCAGGTTGTACTCCCTGTCACGTCCTGAGACTCAGGCTATGGCAGAGTACATTCAGGAGAACTTGGCTAAGGGATTTATCAGACCTTCACAGTCTCCAGTTGGGTCGGGGTTCTTCTTCGTGGGTAAAAAGGACGGTTCGTTGCGACCCTGCATCGACTTCAGGGAATTGAACCGTATCACAATTAAAAACTCATACCCACTGCCTCTCATTTCGGTCTTGTTTGACCAGCTTCGTACTGCCACCATTTTTTCTAAGATTGACCTACGCGGTGCGTACAATCTAATCCGAATAAGAGAGGGGGATGAATGGAAGACTGCCTTTAATACCCACTCAGGGCATTATGAATATTTGGTGATGCCTTTTGGGCTCTGTAATGCCCCGGCAGTCTTCCAGGATTTCATGAATGATGTGCTCAGGGAATATTTGGATAGATTCTTAGTTGTATACTTAGATGACATCCTAATCTTCTCCCATTCCCTGGAGGAACATCGGAAGCATGTACGCTTAGTCCTCCAGAAACTCAGAGACCACCGGCTTGGGGCGAAGCTGGAGAAGTGCGAATTTGAAGTTCAGCAAATCGCATTTCTAGGATATATTATCTCCCCAGAAGGTTTCCAAATGGAGGGTTCCAAGGTACAGGCAGTCCTGGATTGGGTGCAGCCCACTAGTTTGAAGGCGCTTCAGCGTTTCCTGGGCTTTGCGAATTTTTATAGACGATTTATCGCTGGATTTTCGTCTATAGTGGCGCCCTTGGTGGCACTCACTAAGAAAGGGGCGGATGTTGCTCACTGGTCTTGTGAGGCTAAAGCGGCTTTTGCCCGTCTCAAAAGGGCATTTGTTTCGGCCAAGGTGCTGCGACACCCAGATCCAGAGCGTCCTTTTGTGGTGGAGGTGGATGCCTCTGAGATGGGTATTGGGGCAGTGCTTTCTCAGATGGGAGTGTCTGATAATCGCCTTCATCCCTGTGCTTACTTTTCCCGTAAATTTTCGCCTGCCGAGATGAATTATGACGTGGGTAACCGGGAATTGTTGGCTATTAAGGATGCACTCGAGGAGTGGAGACACTGGCTTGAGGGGGCTAAGTTTGTGGTCTCAATTCTCACTGACCATAAGAATCTGGCATATTTAGAGTCAGCGAAGCGTCTCAATGCCAGGCAGGCACGATGGGCTTTGTTTTTTGCTCGCTTTAATTTTTTGATAACATATCGCCCTGGGTCAAAAAACATCAAGGCTGATGCGCTCTCGCGGAGTTTTGCTCCAATCCAGGAGACCACCGAGGAGCCGTTGCCCATTGTTTCCCCATCATGTATTAAAGTGGGCATTACCCAGGACCTCTTATCATTAGTCCTTAGAGCACAGGAGCAGGCTCCTCCAGACCTTCCGGTAGGTCTTTTGTTTGTGCCTCCTAGGTTAAGACAGCGAGTGTTTCTGGAATTCCATGCCAAGAAGTCGGCAGGTCACCCGGGTATTGCCAGAACTCGGGAGTTGCTATCTAGGGCGGTGTGGTGGCCCTCGGTGGCTAAGGATGTGGATCAGTGGGTTCGGGCATGTGACATCTGTGCCCGAAATAAGACTCCTAGAGGGGTTCCTGTTGGCCCATTACATCCACTCTCTATCCCATCTAAGCCATGGACCCACATTTCAATGGATTTTGTGGTGGACTTGCCCAAATCCTCGGGGATGACAGCCATCTGGGTTGTCGTTGACAGGTTTTCGAAGATGGCGCACTTCGTTCCACTGGTTGGGCTGCCATCGGCCAGACGCCTGTCTGAATTATTTATGCTGCATGTTGTGCGTCTCCACGGGTTGCCACTTGATGTGGTCTCTGACCGCGGATCCCAGTTTGTGGCCAAATTCTGGAGGGCATTTTGTTCCGATCTCCAGATTTCTGTCAGCTTGTCGTCAGGCTACCATCCGCAGTCTAATGGGCAGACTGAAAGGGTGAACCAGTCCTTGGAGCAGTTCCTCAGGTGTTATGTCTCCAAGTGTCAGACTGACTGGGTTGCTCATCTGTCCATGGCGGAGTTTGCCTATAACAACGCGGCTCACTCTGCTACAGGGATCTCTCCCTTCCTTTGTGTGTATGGGCATCATCCTAAGGCCAATTCTTTTGACCCCCTGGACTCCACGCCTGGTGGTTCCTCTGTGGTTTCGGTCCTTAGAGGTATTTGGCGGAAAGTGAAGAAAGCCCTTGTGTCTGTGTCATTAGTGACCAAAAGGGTTTTTGATAAGCGGAAAAGACCCTGCAGCTTCAAATTAGGAGACTTCGTCTGGTTGTCTACCAAGAATTTGAAGTTGAGACAGCCATCTCATAAGTTAGGCCCCCGGTTCATCGGCCCTTATAAGATCACCAGGGTTATCAATCCGGTGGCATTTCAGTTAGATCTGCCCCGTTCTTTGGGTATCAATAAAACATTTCATTGTTCCCTTTTAAAACGGGCGATTAGTAATCCTTCTTCCAGTGGAAGACCTTCCCCTCTTCTGATACGTGGCCAGAGGGAGTTTGTTGTTGAAAGGATTCTTGACTCCAAGGTGGTTCGGGGTCGGCTGTCATTTTTGGTGCACTGGAAGGGGTATGGCCCGGAGGAGCGGTCGTGGGTGCGCAGTTGTGATCTTCATGCCCCCAGACTGATACGCTCTTTCTTCTCGCAGTTCCCCGATAAACCCGGTGGTAGGGGTTCTTTGACCCCTCGTCAGAGGGGGGGTACTGTTAGGGTCTCCTGCCCTGTGCTGCCACGTCATCATGGCAACCGGGAGACAAGTGCTAGTGGAGTAACCTGAGCGCAGCTGATACTCCGGTTCGGGTCTTTTGCTGTGCAGTGGTTATAGGCTCTGTGCACAGCAGGGGATCCGGTGCTGGTTTTTGTGCTCACAGTCTGTGAGGTCTGAGTGGGGCGTGGACAGCACCTGCTTTATAAGGCCTCTTTTCAGAGTAAGCAGATGCTGCTGAATCTTTGTTGGTTAGTCAGTTCATGAAAGTTAGCCAGTACTGTGTAGCTTTGTATTTGTTTGTTGCTTACTGCAAATAGGCCTGGGGATTTGGTATTACACTCTGCCAATCCAGACCTAGCAGTAAGACTGGAGTCAGTCGTTTAGCTTGCTGGGGTTCTGTTTCTACTCTGTGAACTTAGCAAGTTTGCGGCTGTATTCTAAGACTTGCCTGCCTAAATCCTGTCTCACTGTGCTAGGTGTCAGGGGTCAGTTTAGTGGCAGTAAGCTAAAACCTGTGCACTGCAAGTGAGAATTAGGATTGTGGAGATTCTCCTTGTGTCTATCATTCCATCTCTGACCAAGGAGTTTACTGCCACACCCGTTGGTAACCCTTTAGGGTTTTGCTGTTGCCCTTAGCAACAGCATTTCGGGTTCTCTACGTATTAAAACACAACATCTTGCTTTTCCATCTGTGCAGTTCTAATACAAGGGAGATACCCAGTTCCTTAGCCTCTGGGCTTCTCTGTTCACTTTGTGTGTATTTTGTTACCCTATCACCTTCTGTGTACGTTATGTCATATTCCCCAGTTTGTCTGTGAGTCCATTTGTTTCGCATAACAGTTCAAACACCAGTACATTCCTGCAGACACTGGAGTGCATAACAGTTCTGACACCAGTACTTTCCTGCAGGCACTGGTGTGCATAACATATTCAGCAGCCCAATACTCCTGTTGAAATTTTGTGGGAATATGGAGCATACCCCTCAAAATACGTTGCAACAGGTGGTCGATCAGGTGCAGGTCCTGACCCGACAATTTAATGATTTGTCCATTAAAATGCACACCTCCCAGGCTGCTGGCGGAGCTCCCGCAGCAGCAGCACCTGCAGGGGTTAAGGAGCCGAAAGTAAATCTCCCGGATCGTTTTTCTGGAGATCGCTCGCAGTTCTTTTGTTTCAAGGAGAGCTGCAAGCTATACTTCCGGCTTAGGCCTCAGTCTTCTGGGTCGGAGATTCAGCGGGTGGGCATAGTGATTTCCTTGCTACAAGGAGACCCACAGGTCTGGGCATATGGGTTGCAGCCTGACTGTCCGTCGCTTAAAAGTGTTGATGCTTTTTTTACGGCACTGGGCATGTTGTATGATGACCCTGACAAGACGGCCTCAGCCGAGGCTCAGATTTCGATCCTTAAGCAAGGGCGAAGGCCAGTTGAGGTTTACTGTACGGAGTTTCGGAGATTGGCCCATGATACCCAGTGGAATGACCCAGCCCTGAGACACCAGTACCGAAGAGGTCTTTCTAACCAGATAAAGGACCAACTGGTACAATATCCCTTGCCTGATAGCTTGGATCAGCTCATGCAGTTATCCATCCGGGTGGATAGACGGCTGAGAGAGCGTAGGCTTGAAAGGGAGACTGAGATTTCCTTCCTTCCCAAGGGAACCTCGGACTCTGAGGAATTTTCTGAGGAGCCTATGCAGATTGGGGCTACCCGCCTCTCCTCGCGTGAGAAGACGCGGAGGAGACAGCAGGGGTTGTGTTTGTACTGTGGGAATAAAGGTCATGTGGTAGTATCATGCCCAGAAAAGCCGGAAAACTTCAGGGCCTGAGGGTGATGGGAAATATCCTGTCAGGCCAGAAGTCAGAATTTCCCAAGAAGACTTTTATCATTCCGGTGACCTTGAAGATCCTCGGTCAAACTGTCAAGACTGAGGCCTTTGTGGACAGTGTGGCCGACGGGGTTTTTATGGACCGCCAATTCGCCCTGAAACACTCTGTTCCCTTAGTACCCTTGGCATCGGAAATTGAGATTTGTGGGTTAAACGGGGAACCATTATCCCAAGGTAAAATTACCTCTTGCACTAGCCAGATTTCTTTGTTTATTGGAGCCACACACTCTGAAAAATTGTCCTTTTATGTGACTGTCTGTACTTTTGCCCCATTGGTGTTGGGGTTACCCTGGTTAAGGGCCCACAATCCTCAATTTGACTGGGTCTCTGGGGAGATTCTTAGTTGGGGTACTGATTGTTTCAGGAGTTGCTTGAGCCTTCCAGTCAGGCTCTCGCAGCTAAATTTGCCAGGATTGCCAGGGTGTTATGCAGATTTTGCGGACGTGTTCTCCAAAAAAGTTGCAGAGGTACTACCTCCCCATCGCCCCTATGACTGTGCCATTGATTTGTTGCCAAATGCTAAGCTTCCCAAGAGCAGGTTGTACTCCCTGTCACGTCCTGAGACTCAGGCTATGGCAGAGTACATTCAGGAGAACTTGGCTAAGGGATTTATCAGACCTTCACAGTCTCCAGTTGGGTCGGGGTTCTTCTTCGTGGGTAAAAAGGACGATTCGTTGCGACCCTGCATCGACTTCAGGGAATTGAACCGTATCACAATTAAAAACTCATACCCACTGCCTCTCATTTCGGTCTTGTTTGACCAGCTTCGTACTGCCACCATTTTTTCTAAGATTGACCTACGCGGTGCGTACAATCTAATCCGAATAAGAGAGGGGGATGAATGGAAGACTGCCTTTAATACCCACTCAGGGCATTATGAATATTTGGTGATGCCTTTTGGGCTCTGTAATGCCCCGGCAGTCTTCCAGGATTTCATGAATGATGTGCTCAGGGAATATTTGGATAGATTCTTAGTTGTATACTTAGATGACATCCTAATCTTCTCCCATTCCCTGGAGGAACATCGGAAGCATGTACGCTTAGTCCTCCAGAAACTCAGAGACCACCGGCTTGGGGCGAAGCTGGAGAAGTGCGAATTTGAAGTTCAGCAAATCGCATTTCTAGGATATATTATCTCCCCAGAAGGTTTCCAAATGGAGGGTTCCAAGGTACAGGCAGTCCTGGATTGGGTGCAGCCCACTAGTTTGAAGGCGCTTCAGCGTTTCCTGGGCTTTGCGAATTTTTATAGACGATTTATCGCTGGATTTTCGTCTATAGTGGCGCCCTTGGTGGCACTCACTAAGAAAGGGGCGGATGTTGCTCACTGGTCTTGTGAGGCTAAAGCGGCTTTTGCCCGTCTCAAAAGGGCATTTGTTTCGGCCAAGGTGCTGCGACACCCAGATCCAGAGCGTCCTTTTGTGGTGGAGGTGGATGCCTCTGAGATGGGTATTGGGGCAGTGCTTTCTCAGATGGGAGTGTCTGATAATCGCCTTCATCCCTGTGCTTACTTTTCCCGTAAATTTTCGCCTGCCGAGATGAATTATGACGTGGGTAACCGGGAATTGTTGGCTATTAAGGATGCACTCGAGGAGTGGAGACACTGGCTTGAGGGGGCTAAGTTTGTGGTCTCAATTCTCACTGACCATAAGAATCTGGCATATTTAGAGTCAGCGAAGCGTCTCAATGCCAGGCAGGCACGATGGGCTTTGTTTTTTGCTCGCTTTAATTTTTTGATAACATATCGCCCTGGGTCAAAAAACATCAAGGCTGATGCGCTCTCGCGGAGTTTTGCTCCAATCCAGGAGACCACCGAGGAGCCGTTGCCCATTGTTTCCCCATCATGTATTAAAGTGGGCATTACCCAGGACCTCTTATCATTAGTCCTTAGAGCACAGGAGCAGGCTCCTCCAGACCTTCCGGTAGGTCTTTTGTTTGTGCCTCCTAGGTTAAGACAGCGAGTGTTTCTGGAATTCCATGCCAAGAAGTCGGCAGGTCACCCGGGTATTGCCAGAACTCGGGAGTTGCTATCTAGGGCGGTGTGGTGGCCCTCGGTGGCTAAGGATGTGGATCAGTGGGTTCGGGCATGTGACATCTGTGCCCGAAATAAGACTCCTAGAGGGGTTCCTGTTGGCCCATTACATCCACTCTCTATCCCATCTAAGCCATGGACCCACATTTCAATGGATTTTGTGGTGGACTTGCCCAAATCCTCGGGGATGACAGCCATCTGGGTTGTCGTTGACAGGTTTTCGAAGATGGCGCACTTCGTTCCACTGGTTGGGCTGCCATCGGCCAGACGCCTGTCTGAATTATTTATGCTGCATGTTGTGCGTCTCCACGGGTTGCCACTTGATGTGGTCTCTGACCGCGGATCCCAGTTTGTGGCCAAATTCTGGAGGGCATTTTGTTCCGATCTCCAGATTTCTGTCAGCTTGTCGTCAGGCTACCATCCGCAGTCTAATGGGCAGACTGAAAGGGTGAACCAGTCCTTGGAGCAGTTCCTCAGGTGTTATGTCTCCAAGTGTCAGACTGACTGGGTTGCTCATCTGTCCATGGCGGAGTTTGCCTATAACAACGCGGCTCACTCTGCTACAGGGATCTCTCCCTTCCTTTGTGTGTATGGGCATCATCCTAAGGCCAATTCTTTTGACCCCCTGGACTCCACGCCTGGTGGTTCCTCTGTGGTTTCGGTCCTTAGAGGTATTTGGCGGAAAGTGAAGAAAGCCCTTGTGTCTGTGTCATTAGTGACCAAAAGGGTTTTTGATAAGCGGAAAAGACCCTGCAGCTTCAAATTAGGAGACTTCGTCTGGTTGTCTACCAAGAATTTGAAGTTGAGACAGCCATCTCATAAGTTAGGCCCCCGGTTCATCGGCCCTTATAAGATCACCAGGGTTATCAATCCGGTGGCATTTCAGTTAGATCTGCCCCGTTCTTTGGGTATCAATAAAACATTTCATTGTTCCCTTTTAAAACGGGCGATTAGTAATCCTTCTTCCAGTGGAAGACCTTCCCCTCTTCTGATACGTGGCCAGAGGGAGTTTGTTGTTGAAAGGATTCTTGACTCCAAGGTGGTTCGGGGTCGGCTGTCATTTTTGGTGCACTGGAAGGGGTATGGCCCGGAGGAGCGGTCGTGGGTGCGCAGTTGTGATCTTCATGCCCCCAGACTGATACGCTCTTTCTTCTCGCAGTTCCCCGATAAACCCGGTGGTAGGGGTTCTTTGACCCCTCGTCAGAGGGGGGGTACTGTTAGGGTCTCCTGCCCTGTGCTGCCACGTCATCATGGCAACCGGGAGACAAGTGCTAGTGGAGTAACCTGAGCGCAGCTGATACTCCGGTTCGGGTCTTTTGCTGTGCAGTGGTTATAGGCTCTGTGCACAGCAGGGGATCCGGTGCTGGTTTTTGTGCTCACAGTCTGTGAGGTCTGAGTGGGGCGTGGACAGCACCTGCTTTATAAGGCCTCTTTTCAGAGTAAGCAGATGCTGCTGAATCTTTGTTGGTTAGTCAGTTCATGAAAGTTAGCCAGTACTGTGTAGCTTTGTATTTGTTTGTTGCTTACTGCAAATAGGCCTGGGGATTTGGTATTACACTCTGCCAATCCAGACCTAGCAGTAAGACTGGAGTCAGTCGTTTAGCTTGCTGGGGTTCTGTTTCTACTCTGTGAACTTAGCAAGTTTGCGGCTGTATTCTAAGACTTGCCTGCCTAAATCCTGTCTCACTGTGCTAGGTGTCAGGGGTCAGTTTAGTGGCAGTAAGCTAAAACCTGTGCACTGCAAGTGAGAATTAGGATTGTGGAGATTCTCCTTGTGTCTATCATTCCATCTCTGACCAAGGAGTTTACTGCCACACCCGTTGGTAACCCTTTAGGGTTTTGCTGTTGCCCTTAGCAACAGCATTTCGGGTTCTCTACGTATTAAAACACAACATCTTGCTTTTCCATCTGTGCAGTTCTAATACAAGGGAGATACCCAGTTCCTTAGCCTCTGGGCTTCTCTGTTCACTTTGTGTGTATTTTGTTACCCTATCACCTTCTGTGTACGTTATGTCATATTCCCCAGTTTGTCTGTGAGTCCATTTGTTTCGCATAACAGTTCAAACACCAGTACATTCCTGCAGACACTGGAGTGCATAACAGTTCTGACACCAGTACTTTCCTGCAGGCACTGGTGTGCATAACAGATTCAGACAACTCTCCGTGGATCAGGCGCGTCTGGTGCGTCAACCACAGTGACTCCAGCTATAACCCCACCCACCTTACCCATTTCTGCTCCACGTCTTCATCTTCCAACGCCAGCAAAATTTGACGGATCTCCAAGATTCTGCAGGGGATTTCTCAACCAGTGTGAGATTCAGTTTGAGCTACAACCTGGCAATTTTCCTAGTGACCGTACAAAAATTGCCTACATTATTTCTCTTCTCAGTGTCTCAGCCCTTGATTGGGCATCACCGTTATGGGAGAGGTCCGACACCCTGCTATCTTCTTACACTGCATTCGTCTCAACATTCAGGCGCATCTTCGACGAGCCATGCCGGGTAACCTCAGCTTCATCCGAGATTCTCCGTTTACGCCAGGGGTCATGTACTGTAGGACAATATCTGATACAGTTCCAGATCCTGGCATCCGAACTGGCATGGAACGACGAGGCCCTGTATGCTGCATTCTGGCATGGCTTATCTGGGCGTATTAAAGATGAGTTAGCTACCAGAGACTTACCCTCTAAGTTAGATGAGCTAATCTCACTCTGCACGAAAGTTGATTTACGTTTCAGAGAGAGAGCAACTGAGCGTGGAAGATCATCTGCTCCAAAATCTTCTGCTCCTCCTCCTCGCCAACTGTCACCAACTAAAGATGAGCCCATGCAAATTGGCCGTTCCCGTTTAACTCCTGCTGAGCGCCGAAGACGTCTCTCCGAGTCTCTCTGTCTGTATTGTGCAGCTCCGTCTCACACCATTAATGCCTGTCCCAAACGTCCGGGAAACTCCAAATCCTAGCTCGCCAAGGAGAGGGCCGGCTAGGAGTAATGATCTCCTCTCCAGCTCCTCAAGATTGTAATCTCCCAGTCTCGCTTCAAGTTGCTCAACGTTATCGGAACGTCATTGCCCTCCTTGATTCCGGAGCAGCTGGGAACTTTATTACCGAAGCCTATGTTAAACGGTGGTCCCTACCCACCGAGAGACTTCCTTCGTCCATTTCTTTAACTGCCGTGGATGGCAGCAAAATTTTTGATGCAGTTATTTCTTTAAGGACTCTACCAGTTCGTCTGAGAGTGGGAGTTCTTCATTCCGAACTTATTTCTTTTTTAGTGATTCCAAGAGCCACACATCCTGTGGTCCTGGGCCTTCCATGGCTCCGTCTTCACAATCCTACAATTGACTGGACGACTACGCAAATCCTGGCATGGGGTTCCTCCTGTGCTGAGACATGTTTGTTTAAAGTATTGCCTGTCTGTTCTTCCTCCCCCAGGTCGTCTGATGTTCCACCTCCTCCATATCAAGATTTCACGGATGTGTTCAGTAAAGCTTCTGCTGATATCCTTCCTCCTCATAGAGAATGGGACTGCCCGATTGATCTCGTTCCAGGGAAGGTTCCACCTCGAGGCCGAACTTATCCGTTGTCTCTGCCTGAGACGCATTCTATGGAGGAATACATTAAAGAGAACCTAGCAAAGGGGTTCATTCGACCTTCTTCTTCTCCAGCCGGCGCAGGCTTCTTTTTTGTAAAAAAGAAAGATGGTGGTCTGCGGCCGTGCATCGACTACAGAGGTTTGAACGACATTACCATCAAGAACCGTTATCCTTTACCCCTGATTACTGAGCTCTTTGACAGAGTTAGCGGAGCTACCATCTTTACAAAGCTGGACTTGAGAGGTGCATACAATCTCATCCGGATCCGTGAGGGTGACGAGTGGAAGACCGCCTTTAACACCCGTGACGGACATTATGAGTACCTCGTCATGCCCTTCGGATTGAGCAATGCTCCAGCTGTCTTCCAGCATTTTGTCAATGAGATCTTTAGAGACATTCTATACCGTCATGTCGTGGTCTATCTAGACGATATCCTCATTTTTGCCAACGATTTAGAGGAACATCGCTTTTGGGTTAAAGAGGTTCTGTCCCGTCTCCGTGTCAATCATCTCTATTGCAAATTAGAGAAATGCGTCTTTGAAGTCAAGTCCATTCCGTTTCTAGGGTACATTGTGTCCGGTTCCGGACTAGAGATGGATCCTGAGAAACTACAAGCAATCCAAAATTGGCCAGTACCCTTAACCCTCAAAGGGGTCCAGAGGTTCTTAGGGTTCGCCAACTATTACCGAAAGTTTATACGAGACTTTTCCACCATTGTGGCGCCTATTACTGCTTTCACTAAGAAGGGTGCTAACCCGTCCAAGTGGTCTGAAGAAGCCATGCAAGCATTTCATCTTTTAAAACAAAGGTTCATCTCTGCGCCTGTTCTGAAACAGCCTGACATCGACTCTCCTTTCATCTTAGAGGTGGATGCCTCCTCCGTTGGAGTAGGAGCGGTGCTATCTCAGAGGGCTAAAGATGGCCATTTACACCCTTGCAGTTTCTTCTCCCGGAAGTTCTCCCCAGCTGAGCGCAATTATGCCATTGGCGACCAGGAGTTGCTAGCCATCAAGCTCGCTCTAGAAGAGTGGAGGTATCTGTTGGAGGGAGCTTCTCATTCAATTACCATACTTACAGACCACAAGAACCTTTTATATCTGAAAGGCGCACAATGTCTCAACCCTCGTCAGGCCAGATGGGCACTTTTCTTTTCCAGGTTTGACTTTAAACTCCAGTTCTGTCCGGGCTCTCAGAATCGCAAGGCCGATGCCCTTTCCCGCTCATGGGAGCAAGAAAATGAGTCAGAGTCTTCAGACAAGCATCCTATTATAAATCCGTTGGCATTCTCCACGGTAGGGATGGACTCTACGCCCCCATCAGGGAAAAGTTTTGTGAAACCGATGCTAAGGAAGAAGCTCATGCATTGGGCCCATGCTTCCCGTTTTGCCGGACATACAGGTATCCAAAAAACCCTGGAGTTTATCTCTAGGTCCTATTGGTGGCCAACTCTGAAAAAGGACGTCTTGGAGTTTATTGCATCTTGCCCAAAGTGTGCTCAACATAAGGTATCCCGCCAGTCGCCTGCGGGGCAACTGGTTCCACTATCTGTTCCCCGTCAACCTTGGACCCATTTGTCGATGGATTTTATTACAGATTTACCCATGTGCAACAAGTTCAATACCATCTGGGTGGTAGTTGACCGGTTCACCAAGATGGCACACTTCATTCCTCTCACTGGTCTTCTGTCAGCTTCCAAGTTGGCTCAAGTATTCATACAAGAGATCTTCCGACTCCACGGTCTTCCTGAAGAAATTATCTCAGATCGAGGAGTTCAATTCACAGCCAAATTCTGGCGAAGTTTATGTCAAGTCCTCCAAGTCAAGCTAAAGTTTTCCACGGCTTACCATCCTCAGACCAATGGTCAAACCGAGAGGGTGAATCAGGACTTGGAGGCCTTCCTCCGCATCTATGTGTCCTCCTCTCAAGATGACTGAGTTCAATTACTTCCCTGGGCCGAGTTCTGTCATAACAACCAGTATCATTCTTCATCTGCTTCAACACCATTCTTCACTAACTTTGGATTCCACCCTAAAGTCCCTGAGTTCCAACCGCTTCCAGCAACTTCTGTTCCCGCAGTGGATATCACCTTGCATCAGTTTGCCAATATCTGGAAGAGCGTACGATCAGCTCTGCTCAAGGCATCGTTCAGGTACAAGAAGTTTGCGGATAAGAAGCGTCGAGCAGTTCCTGCTCTCAAGGTGGGTGATCGGGTATGGTTATCCGCGAAGAATTTGAGGTTAAGAGTTCCCAGTATGAAGTTTGCACCTCGCTATATCGGTCCTTTCAAGATTGAACAAGTCATCAATTCTGTTGCTTACAGACTCCAGATGCCTCCCTTCTTAAAAATACCCAGGACATTCCATGTTTCACTGTTGAAACCGCTGATCTTGAATCGGTTTCATTCCTCACTTCCTCCAACTCCGAAAGTCCAAACTCAACGAGGCGTTGAGTATGAAGTGGCCAAGATCCTGGACTCACGTCACCGTTACGGTCAACTACAATATCTTATTGACTGGAAGGGTTATGGTCCTGAGGAACGTTCATGGACCAATGCTTCTGATGTCCATGCTCCTGCCTTGGTCCGGAGATTCCATTCCAAGTTTCCTCAAAAGCCAAAGAAGTGTCCTGGGGCCACTCCTAAAGGGAGGGGTGCTGTCACGATCCGGGTATCTGGACGCCATTTCTTACCCATCAGATGCCTCCTAAGGCTGGCTCAGCGCTCCAGGACCGGATCCCATCTGTTATCCTGATGTGTACATTCCTGTATCCTCTCCTGTCACTCTGGGACGCTGTCACAGTAAACGCCATATTACACCTGGCATGGCGTCTCCCGCGGCCTCCGCCGCCGTCCCTGCACTTCTGCATGCAGAGTGTCTGAGTGGCGATTACGTCAGCCTCGGCCTCCGCTGTGTCCGCGTGGTTGGATGTGCATCTGTCAGCCTGGCGCCTCCTGTCTCCAGTGGCCGGCGCCGCCATTACTGTTTTCATTACCACATGAATTACAAACCAAACTTCCCTCCAAGTGTCTGCATGGGCGCAGCCATCTTGGATTCTGTCAGCTGATCATTTACTCCAATCTGTTGTCAGTATTGTTAATCTGCATAATTGCCTAGCCAATCCCTTCCTTGCTGCAGGTATAAATACACTGTGCCTGAGCAAGGAAGGCGTCAGTGCTTTGGTTGTCAAACCTAGTTCCTGTTTGTCTCTCTCCTGTGATTGTCTTCCAGGTTCCAGCTCCTGTCTCAAGACTTCCACCATAGAGACCCGCACCAGCATTCCACCTGCGGTGTAGCCTGACTCTCCAATCCATTGTGGATTCATCTGTTTCCAGCTACAACATTATCCTGCTTCCAGCCCAGCTTCCAGCAGAGTACAGCTTCTCTTAAAGGGCCGGTGTCCTTTCTACACTTTACCACTCTCCACCGGTATTATTATTTCCCCGCTCTCAAGTTCTACATTTCAGTTCATATTTCATCGCTCCCAAGTTCATTTATTATTTAACTGGTTCCAGCCAGTATCCACTCCGTGCTAACAACAGTCTGGTTCCAGCCAGTATCCACAGCAGCCGTTTTATCTTCAGCAACTCAGCTTTTCCTGGAACACCAGCTGGTACAATCCTGGGTTATCTCCATTGCTACAGTCGGGCCTGGTAAGGACTTTCCATCTAGAAGATTATAAGAACTATCTCACACTACCAGTGCCCTGTGGCTCCTGCCATCCTGTAGTACCCAGGAACTGTATTTATTCTTTGCTGACTTTTACGTTTTCTTTTACTGCTGCTGTGTTGCGGAGTTGTCATAATAAACATCATTGACTTTTATCCAAGTTGTCGTGGTCACGCCTTCGGGCAGTTATTATTCATGTTACTTACATGTCCAGGGGTCTGATACAACCTCCCAGGTTCCGGTACATCTCAGCCCCTACAACTGAGGCTGCCTCCCGTCAGCTCAGGCCCTCAGTTGTGACAGTTTCTTAGAAGCCAAGTCCCTGCTAATTATTCTCTACTGTAGTTTGATCACATTATGGAATTACATATGTTGACGTTTTAGATCCGTGGACTAATACCTTTCCCATGTATACAATTTTTATAGAGTGGAATAGTGATTATTTTAGGATGGAACTCTTCTCGCAGATATGGATGATACTCTACCTTTATAAGGTTGTCTTAACCATGACCAAAGGACTAGACGGACTAGACGAAACAGTGTCTTGAAGGGATTATCAAGGCAGCTGAGGCAGTTGCCTAAGGTTTACCCAAATACTGAGGAATTATATACATATATCCATAAACTGTGGGCATGATCTGCCACTCCATTCAGCCTCAAAAGGGCAGAAGCAGACAAGCTTATTTTTGCTAAAAAGTTCCCCAGCCTGGGTAATCAACAATCTGACATCCTGACGAAGCCAGTCCAGGCGATGCGTGTTGATTGCGGAGACATCGATTGTGCTTGTGGTCTGTGAAGCTCTGAATAGGGTGACCATCAGTGGAATGTTCATCGATGGCTGGCATCGATGATACCATCGTGATAAACATTGATGGTACATAAACCATCTATGGCTGGGCTGTGGACCAATCAAAAAATTGGGGCTGGGCTTATCAGGTGTTGGGTGCGGAGCTATGCTCCGTGTCCTGGCACCTTGCAAACAAATAATAAAAAAACATTTGTTTACGCTGTTCCATTGATGGAGGGGAACAAGCTGTTTCTCTCCCATCAATGGCAAAAGCATTCATAACCAGCCATAAACCATCCCTACCATTTCGTTGACCATCCCTAGCTCTGAATGCAGACACAGCGGGAAGGATACCAGCAGCCCCCAGCTACTCCGGACCTCTCTCCCTGCAATGGAGCACCATATAAAACAGCGGAGAAACCCCCATACAATGGAACTGCAGGTACCAGTTATGAAACTCTCATAACGCCAGCCATAGCGGACATAATTATACAGTAAGATATTAACAGTGCCGTAAGTAGACATTTTAGCGTTGTGTGCAAGAAACAGCATCGGTGCCCCCCTCCATATACAAAACAAGGCCAACTTGCGCCAAAAATATAGGGGCGTGGCTTCATGGGGAAGGGGCATTGCCACAAAATAAAACCAATTCATATTATGCTGTACAGTATTCTCCATTATTCAAATTTCACCGCACGGTAGCGCCACTTACATACATTACACCAGATAGAGTCCCTTTTACACATTACACCAGTCACACATTACGCTAGGTAGAGCCCCTGTCACACATTATGCCAGGTAGAGCCCCTATCACACATTATGCCAGGTTGAGTTCCCTTTTACACCTTACCCCAGGTAGAGTCCCCTTTTACACAGTATCTCACGTAGAGTCCCCTTTTACACATTGCAGCAGACAGAGCTCTCTTTTACACATTACAGCAGGTAGAGTCCCCTTTTACACAGTACGGCAGGTAGAGTCCCCTTTTAAATGTTATGGCAGGTAGAGTCCCCTTTTACCCATTATGGCATGTAGAGTCCACTTTTAAATATTATGCAAGAGTGACCTGGACCTAGTGGCCACAGTCACCCTATTCATCTGGGGGGAAAGGGGCACATAAAAATTGTCCCTAGTGACCCCTACATGTACACAGGCCTGAGGTCTGACAATTACCAACGGGCCTAGCGCCTGCATAACAGGATGTCAGTTAGGTGACCTGGGCCTAGTGTCCAGAATCATCTTAAACACCTAATGGGGGGACACTTGAACTATTAGGGCCTAGTGCCCTCTATTATGCCCACAGGCCTAATGCCTGAATTATGGCCGCGGGCCTAGTGCCAGCCTACTGTGCCCAACAGGCCTGGGACCTGACTGTGCACATGGGCCTAATGCCCGATCCCCGATCCCCGGTGCCAGAGGGATGAAAGATGTAGGGCCATAAAAGGGCCTACCTCATGGTGGAAGAGGCTGCAGTGGGGAGCTTCACTGGGATCACTCCCTTCCCACCACCTCTTCCGCGACTGCTGAAGCTCTTCATCCTGCATCTTCTTCCCACTCCGTCCTCTTCTACTCCGTGGCGTCTTCTTTCTTCTCTCCTCCAGTGGCATATAACATCAGATGCCTGGGGTGGGGCCAGCTATGGTGCGGCGAGCTCTGATTTTCTCACCGTAACCACTTTCCATTGGCTGCCACTCCGTGAGCCGTGATTGGCTCACAGAGTGTGCTGGATCAGAAAGGCTACAGCCGGTGCTTTCCATTGGCTGCCAAAGTGGTGCCAAATTTAAAGCACCACTGCAGTGGTGCTGACCTTTGCTGCTTCAATTCCGGTGCAGAGAGTCCATACAGGTCCTAGCACCGGACACCCTCCGCAGAACTACCAGCATTGGGATCAGACACTCAATCCCATTGATATCCTGCAGGGAGCACAGATCCCCCACATGCCGCTGTTCGTCCGGTGCTGGGAGCGGAAACACCATCCCAGCTCCGGAGCACATACCACAGTCAGGGGTGTAGCGAGGGTGGCTCTGGTGGAGCGTGAGCTCCTGGCCCCGGAAAATTTAGAGGGCACAGAGCTTGTCCCGCCAATTCACCCACTATACCATGGGCTGCTGTACAGTCAGCCGCAGAGCAGGAGGAGGAGAAGCAGGGGGTGTACACTGTATCAGACTCAGAGACTAGGTAGGGAACAGGGCAGGCTAGAGGTGACACTGACAGCCAGCACATGCCAGGGCTCAGCCCGCACTCTTGTCATGTCCCACTGTCTGCTTGTAGCTGTGCAGCAGGTTTACTTCTGTCCTACTACACCACTCTCTGCCCCGGCTGCTGCAGCACCTCTTTCAGCCCTGGCTGATACAGAACCTCTCTGTCCCAGCTGCTGCAGCACCTCTCTCTGTCCCAGCAGCTGCAGCACCTCTATTTGCCCCAGCTGCTGCTGCACCTCTTTATGCCTCAGCTACTGCAGCACCTCTTTCTGCCCCGGATGCTGCAGCACCTCTTTCTGCCTCAGCTACTCCAGCACCCCTCTCTACCCCTGCTGTTGCAGCACCCCTCTCTGCACTGGTTGCTACAGCAGATCGCTTTACATAGATGCTGCAGCACCTTTCTCTGCCCCAGCTGCTGCTACAGCACCTCTTTCTACATTAGACGCTGCAGCATAACATGTATAAGCATTTCTACTGTGGCATAACTTGTATAAGTGGCTCTGCTGTGGCATAACTTGTATAAGTGGCTCTGCTGTGGTATAACATGTATAAACGCTCTACTGTGGTGTAACGTGTATAATCAGCTCTACTCTGGTCTAACGTATATAAGCGTCTCTACTGTGTTGTGTAACATGTATAAGGGGATCTACTGTGTAGTGTAAAGTGTAAAAAGGGTACTACTGTGTGGTGTAATGTGAATAACGGACAATGCTGTGTGGTGTAATCTGAATTGGTACTATTCTTTGACCACGCCTATTCCTCATAAAACGATGCCCCTATATTATTCATAGTGGAGCTCCCAAAGTAAACTTTGTCTCAGAGATCCACAAGGATCTAGAACATGTCACCAATTTAGTATTTTTTTTATATTTTTTTCTTTTCAAATGTAACATGCACCCAATTCAGTACAGGGGATGGGGGCGCCAAAACATACCCTTGCTCTAGACACCAAGGCATCTAGCTACACCTCTGCACACAGTGAGAGAGGCCAATCGGGGACACGGAGCAAGATGTGCTCCCTCCACAAGTGCACTGTGTGCAAGGAACACAGCTAGTTACAGCCCTGAATATTAAGATACATGCGCACACAGGAATACTGGACCCTACACAGGGAATTGACTGCTTTGAGCGTACTAACGCCACAACTGTAAGATATATTCTCCTCAGAAATCAAGTAACCTGGTTAAAATTCAGAGTGTGCCTCCCATGTGAACCTGAGCTATACACATCACTGTTTACCCTTCATGGACTCATTTGAAGATGGCTAAAAGAATCAGCTTATTTATTACATATATGTCTTAATGTTTGTCTCTTGTGTAAGTCGTTTTTTGCACCAGTATTAGGACATTTCCTCCTCCCCCCTTTTTTATAGAGCGAAATATAAGAAAGGATTTTTTGTTTTGAATTATATTTATTATATTCTTCTCAATAAAGGTATCTGTATGCACTTTTCTAAACAAGCTGAAAGAAGTCTTCTGTATACACCAGCTGGATAGACTTAACCAGGAGCCTGGGTTATTGTACTGCAGATTTTTAGTACAGCCATACTCACAGTAATACATACGCAGGATTTCTAGACAGTGGTTTCCAAAATACAATCCTCAATCTCCCACTCTGCAGATTATTGGAGCAAGCACCTGAGTCTGATGGATTGGTAGAAGTACCTAGTACTGACTTTGGACATTAGTGTACACATTGGTCTTTTTATACACTGGATACAGTATGGAATTTTAACACTATAGAATAAGGGGGTTAAACTCATGGCCCACGGGTCGCATGTGGCCCCTTCTGCATCCTTTTGTGGCCCGTGGGCAGGGGTCATTATGCGGCCCACTGGGAGGGGTCCTTATGCATCAGGGTCAACATAGGCCGGAACAAGTTAACCGAGTCCACCTCCATCTGCCCCCATCTGCCCCCAAACTGCATCCTCGTCTGCCCCACTTGTCGGCAACACCCAACTCATTCAGTGACGGCTGCCGCAGAAGGAGAGTAGGCTGGGTTCTGGGTGGGCTTACCACTGTCTGCACTGCCCACCACACCCTGCCATGGCTGCTGCAAGAGGAGAGGAGGCTGAGTTCTGATCAGATTTACCATTGCCTGCACCGCCTACCGGTGCCCTGCTTTCAGAGATTAAGTCAGATCACATGTCTCCTATGAGGAGGAAGGATAGAAGCCACCCTGAGAGGTAAAAGAGTGCCCATGCAGACGCTGAAGACTGTGAATGTGAGTACGACCCACAGAGATTTTTACATCTAATAAAAAGGTTAGCCCTTCCTTCCAAAGTCCACACTATGTTGGTGCTAGGGCTGCAGGTGAGGAGGAGGGAGATAACCATCTCAGCTGCTTTGTATAATGGAGGGGCAGGGTCCTGTGCTTGCCCCTCCCAGATCCCACACAGGCCATGCCCAGACCTCTCCGGCCAGCTATGGGGGCTACTGGTCTCCTCTACCTCCACAGACTGTCCGGGAGCTGTGCAGGGACTGGTGAGCTTATGCGTGCCAGTACTGGTGTATACAGTGCAGCATCATTATAGCCTGCCCATTACAGATATACAGCATCTATATTTATAAAAGGTTAATTCTACACACACTCAGCATGACAGAGCCCCGGATCCCAGCAGCAGGACTTCCTTAAACCCGTCATCTCCTGTGTGAGAAGTGACCACCCTCCTAATATTGGGCCTAAGCATGGATTGCTGAAGTGCTAAAATTGCTATTTGCCGATTATAGCACTTCTGCGGACGCCGCGTGAGGACTTAAACTGCAAACGCAAGCGATTGCAGTCTAGGTCCCGGCTGGGGGGTGGGAAAGGGGCATTGATGCAGCATTTTGTAGGTGATGATGCGCAGTTCGGGAATGGGGGGGGCATGGTTCAGACAACAGAGGCATGTCCGGACAGTTTGTGGGATGGTCCTGAAACATGGCTGCCCGGCGACTGCCTTCGCAGGTGGAAACCCTTATCATGCGAGCACATCACTGTTTAGCGGGAAGGGGAGGACTCAGCATGCAGGTCGGCCTTGCCCTGTGCTGGGCGGCACTCTACATGCTAGAGACATGAGTTGTAGTTTTGCGATTTCTCACAAAACTACATCTCATGCTGAATAAGGCCCATAATCCGGGCCTTGGTGTCCATCATTTTGACGGGCTTTTAACTAGTATGAACATAAAATAAGATGCTAAATTTTATGTTCATATGCTGGTTTTCACAGTTTGCTGTTTGGGAGGTACTGTACATGATATTATTATTGTTATGGAAATATTGTTATATACAGGGGCACCGATTTTTCTTTTTGTTGGTGGGTGCCGCATTGCCGGATGACGTAATCAAGTTATGCGTGACGTAATTACGTCATGCCATGGCCGCACACGGAAGAGACCATTAGGCTCATTGTGACCTGGGGGTGGAGCTACGGGCCGAGTCATTTCCGGCCCATGGCTCCACCCCCAGCTCACAGTCAGCCTCATGGTCTATTTTAGATTTGGCGGCTGGGGGGAGTGTCGGCTGGGTGAAGGTGCAGTGCCATGCCAAGGGCTCTGTGGAGCTGAGACTATGCTGTGCTCCCCCCGCTGGCGGCTCATGTGGTGAATGTCTGCTGGGGGAAGCTGCAGAGCCATGCTCGGGGCTCCACTGAGAATATGCTGTGCTCACCCCCGCTTGCGGGCTCATGTGGTGTAGACATACACCACATGAGCCACCAGTGGGAGTGAGCACAGCATAGTCTCAGTGGAGCCCCGGGCATGGCACTTCAGCTTCCCTCAGCCAACATTCAATTAGATGCCAGCGGGGGTGAGCGCAGGCGGTGACTGTAAGGACCTGCATAGAGCTGCTTCCGTGGGTGCTCATCATTCTCCGTGGGTGCTCTTGCCCGAGAGGACCCACAGAATCGGCACCTATGGTGTTTTTTATATATATATATATATATATAGATCAATATGCATTCGGCACTCCAGTTAGTTATTCAAAATAAATGCCGGTGCCTTCTCAAATAGGGAATTCCCCTGAATCATATACAGACATGAACGAGCGGCACTCACAGGACTTACATAAATGAATGGGACCTCAACCCATCAATTGCAACGTTTCGGTATTTATTACAACCGTCGTCAGGCTTTACAAACATGAACAGTACATTCTTACCTTTATAGCAAACAAACAACCACATGTGCAAAATGGTTAATTCAGTATATATTTATATTTTTTCATGTATTCCAGATCTCTGTAAATGTTTTGACACAGTGAAGGGTTAATTGGTGTGGTCTGTTCTGACTGATGTCAGCTGAAGTCCAGGGCTCTGGACATCCTGTGA
The DNA here is from genome assembly GCF_028390025.1 of Pseudophryne corroboree. Classification (NCBI taxonomy): domain Eukaryota; kingdom Metazoa; phylum Chordata; class Amphibia; order Anura; family Myobatrachidae; genus Pseudophryne; species Pseudophryne corroboree. The sequence goes on along the minus strand of NC_086445.1, from coordinate 373,144,045 downwards.
CCGTTTTGCCGCTCGTACATGTCTGTGTATATATATATATATATATATATATATATATATATATTTATATATTAATTAAAGTAAGAGTAGAAGGGACCACACAATGATATATGAGCAGGGAATGTCACAGCTCCCGGCTCACACTGATATGGTATGTGGTATTATTAATATATAGAGGATAGGGGACCACACAATTATATAGCAGGGGGAATATCACAGCTCCCGAACTCTTTTTGTTCTTCTTGCGGCCCACACAAGACTTATACCTTGAATATTCGGCCCAGTTGGGATTTTGAGTTTGACATGCCTGCTTTAGATGGCCTATAGCATTAGTCTTCAACCCGTGGCCCTGCAGCTGCTTGGAACTACACATCCCAGCATGCTCTGTCTCAGTTTTAGCATGTCTTAATAGCAAAACTGTGGCAGGGCATGCTGGTATGTGAAGTACCACAGCAGCTGTAGGGCTGCAGGTTGAAGACCCATGGTCTATAGCAGTGGTTTTCAACCACTGTGCCGCGGCACACTGGTGTGCCGCCAGTGGCTTTCAGATGTGCCGCCAGAGATGCGCTGCCCGTCATCACACTGGTGAACTTTGGCAACGCAGCGTGACACATCGCCTGTCCACCCGCCCGCCGCAAGCCCGGCTGCCCGCCCTCCGCTGCCGTCGCCAGGCAAGTGCTGCTCCCTACTGCTCCTCACTGCTTACGGCTGCATTAACCCCTGCCTGCCAGCCGCCAGCAAAGTGCTGCTCCCTGCTGCACCTCACTGCTCACGGATGCATTAACCCCTGCCGGCTGACGCTGAGGGAGGGAGAGGCAAAAGCAAAAGTGATACTGAAACCTTACAGGTATGGTCCAGTGTGTTTGTATGAATTTTACAGTAATAGCTGTGTGAACAGTGTGCAGAATTAATGTGGGGGCCAATATGTGTAATAACTGTGGGGGGCCCATGTGTGTAATTACTGTGTGGGGGGGGGGGGGCAATGTGTGTAATTGCTGGGCGGGGATGATATGTGTAATTACTGTGGGGGGACAATACGTGCAATTAATGTGGCGGGACAATATGTGTAATTACTGTGGGGGGGATGTGTGTAATTGCTGTGGGGGGACAATATGTGCAATTACTGTGGGGACCAATGTGTGTTTTAAGTCCCCATGTGGGCCAAAGTGTGTTGTTGTTTTTTTTTTTTTTGGTGTTTTTTTTTTTTTTTTTTTGGGGGGGGGGGTTGTTCGTGGGGTACTGATGGTGTGCCTTGGCAATTTTAGAATTTTGTTCGGCGTGCCCCGAATGGAAAAAGGTTGAAAATCACTGGTCTATAGTATAGGCTGTTTCAACCATATTAAACTAATATAAATAAAATAAGTGGTCAGGAAAAGGTTAAACATCACATAATAAATACACAATCATTATAGAATCAGTAGGACAGAACTGTACTTTCTAAGCACATATTCTCCCACCTCATGATAAGGCTCCTGTCTCTTCTTCCTGGCAGCTACTCTCTGGTCCAGTGCACTGTATGAGGACTCAGATCCACACACAGAAAACTTGGTAGAAGAAGCTGCTACCACTGGGCATGTGCAGCAGCTCTGCTCTCTCCCTTAAACTGCATGATGTGGTGGCATCTTTAATAATCAGGAGGAGGAGGAGGGTTTCCAAGCAACTATCAGGTAAAACATTCCCATTTAATAAGGCTGAAGATTAAATGAGAGCAACTGGAGTGTGTAAATTAGTTACCAGATCAATACAATAAGTTAGAATTTTCTGAATAGCCTACAAAGCTGTAATCATATATTTTATGACCACAGGAAATAGTGGTAAACCTTTCTTATAGAAACAGCTTTAAGTCACTGCTACAATATTATGTTTCTACAATTCAGCTGTCCACCTAAATGATACAACTTATACTGTAGGAATCAATAACTTCAAAGAAGTTGTCCATAATTTAGAACAACATTAACATAGCAACTGGGCTTTAAGCTAAATGTTATATCCAGCAATAGCAATATATCACTGACCTAGTCAGTTTTCCTAGCCATATATTTGATTTAGAGGAACTGTCATTTATTAAGCAACATACTGTATTGTAGGAAAGAATGGAAACCAATTTGAGGCATTTTCTACATGTTAATTCTTTGGCAATTTCTGTCGCGTTACATATATGGAAAAATGGATCACCTGAATTGATGACTTTGAACTAGGCAGAATTGTGGTTCAGTGATAAATGCTTGAAAATAAATCTATAATAAAGAGAAGAGAAGGGTACAAACCACATGTTGAGAGTAAAAATTATTAGGAAATTCTGCTTACACATTATCTTGTTGATTTGCGCTTTAATTCGGACCCCCATGAATCATACATTTATTTTGTATACTCTTGTCTGACCAAGTTTTAAATCTCAGCCAATCAGTTATCTCTTAAGTGTTGCAGCTTGTGTTCTTGATAAATGTGATTCTAGAAAACGTGACGTTTGTGTGTGGCTAATTGATCATTTATAAATTACAGGTGCATGCTGTGCCATTCATTTGCCAACATCTGCCAACAATTTAATGTTCACTGAGTTTTGAAAATGTATATTTGATTACTAATATGAATCATTTTGTCAGCATCTGATTGGTTAGTAACATCAAACAAGATATTGGAAACTACCAAAGTCCACATTTCATTCCTGTTGCGCAGGATGGAGTAAGTGAAAGAAAAAGTCTGCTGGTTTTGCTTTTCTTCACATATTCATTCTGCTAAATTTCAGTGATTAAAATGTTCTGCTCATAATTAAAAACTTTTCTCAGGGCGTGCATTATTATTATTATTATTATTATTATTATTATTACATTTGAAACATGTTCTGCATTTAGACCATACCTTTCACAATTCACAGCCAAGAATCATAACAGCTGGTATGTACTTTTGATCAGTGGGATCTGATTTGGGTTTGGTTACATTATGGTGATGGTGTGACCACATCTCTGGAAGTATGTTAAGCATTTGTTAAGCATGAGTGTTAAATGTGCTTCAACTCATTAAACATACTAAATAGTATCATCCATTTCAAACATTCATTCGGTGTTGCTCCTGAATGGGAGTTGACTCCCAGCTAAACCATGTCAGGATACATATGGGACAGTGAGAGAGCCCTCAGTTTTTGGACTGTCTCACCTAAATTGGAAACAGGTAGGAGGTATGATATAGACTACCATCAATAACGACTGAGGATATCATATTTTGTTTTGAAATTATTTTCCTCGATATCACTTCAAGTAATACAGTGGGACTTATATAAGTAATTGAGTGATTATGTGTAAATATAAAGAAGTTATTCTATAGTATATGGAAAAAAGTTCCATTATACTTGGATATAAACGTATTTTTTATAATATGGAGTCTCATGTATAGTATAACAAGTCGGGAAAGACTGTTGTGTTATAAATTATATATGTTTGCAGTGGTTTATTAATTTATTAAGGAAGTTTCTTGATTTTATAGACATTGCTGCTTGACTGTGATTGAGTTAGATGCAATGTGAATGTGTTTTTTGTGTCTAGTGAGAGTTTTAGGAATAATGAATATGATTGAAGTGGGGGAGGAAAAGAAAATTCAAACATTCATATGGGTGGATGCCATATATGTAAAAAGCAGGACATAAAATAAACATTATTATAACTTGTTTTAAACTTATATAATGCATTTATTCAGCACAATTGACTTCACTTAATTAAATAATGTGTTATATTTCATAAATAAAGTACCTACCTTGCTCCATAATGTTTCTAATTATATGATCCATTACAGTTTGCCTTATTATTGTTTTCTCTACTTACTGTATGTGTTATTGCTGCAATACATCATTTTACACACATCGCTGCCTGTTCTGATCAAGATCACATCTCCATCAACATTTTGCTTGAGGTTTGGAAATATAAGTCTACAATAGAACATATTATCACACAATCAATGTGCTAAGATACAGTATTTGTGAGTATTCTAGATCATTAAGCACAACGGAATTTGCTGTGCTATATAAGAAACTGTTTTTAAAGAAATTAATAATAATTATGGATTTCAGTGTTACTCTGAGAGCAATATACATTATGCTGCAGATAAGAGTAATTGATAGTGCATGGTTGACATTCAGTTAATTTTTGTGATATTGTTATGGCCACTTAAAGGGTCACAGGGTTTCATGTACTAAAAATACAGTAATTGTGAAGAAAAAGCTGATCCTGCTTCATCTATTATCAGCATCATCACCCTACCCATTTTTCATGAGCAGAGGAAAGCGTAGGGTGTGGGGCTGAGCTAGATGTGTGACACTTGCCCAGTTTTCTGGGTGGCCGGGAGTGCCACCCAATTTTTGGGAGCCTCTTGGGTGTTCTGGGAAAGTAGGCAAGTATGCTGTGTACTAACCTCTTTCCTGGGTCCATTCCTATGTAGCTGCAGCAGAGCAGACATTTTTTTAAACAAACATTATTGACAAAGCTCGCTTTCAGCTTCATCAGCGAGGAAAAGCAGTTATCTGCAGCTAGAGGTGAGGAAACCGACGCTGAGAAGACACCCAACTGTAAGTGACCTCTCTTCTGGTACCTTTAGCGCTGCAATAAATGCCTGCAGCAGCACAATATCCTAGCCTCCACTTACCTCTAGTAGGCTGCAGACAGAGAAAATTCCTTTAGTACAGATGTATTCCCCTACATTGTTGCATATGCACGTGCTCACACATTGTGGCAACGACTACACGTGCAAGGTGCAAATTGTTGCATTTGCACAATGCATTTCCACGGTGCAATCAAGCGTGGCTGTATCTGTACATATCCAGAAACAATATGAACAGGGTTTTTTTGTTTAGCCCCCATATCTCTCCTAAGTACTGTACATGGACCCCATGGTCACAGAAAATGTAAAAAATAATCCACCTACTGTACTAGCTGCATGCTGAAAAATTTATCATCGTATTTTCTAAGACCTACAAAACATGATTTGTAATAGAACTTATTTTTAATAGCTGATTTTATTTTAGACTCTTGTACACTGAAATCCAAGGTTCACAACAGAAAACTATATAGATAACACAACAACAATAAAATGGAACTACTGTAGATATTTTCATATTACATTTTTATTTAGTATCGGTTGACAAAGACATAAAGGAAAGGACTGCATAAATACTCATCTGTACTAAAAAGAAACCATTGTGCTAAAATATTAAGACAAAATGCAAATATGAATGTTGCATAGAGTAAATCTAAAAATGAATATTGTTTAGTTTAGAGAATGGAAATTGTCATCTTGCCTCAGGTACACTTTGGGGCATTTTCTAAGTACACACTAGTTGTACAGGAACAATTAAAGCAACATCTTCATTTGCAAAGTATGGGAATAATAACGTAGTTAAATGGTTTAAATACTTTAAAATGCCTGTTGATAATTGGAGTGCTTTCAGCCCAAAGTCATTCCTTTATGTATCTAATTTGATCTTGCACAGATCACACTGCATTACAATTAGATGGAAGAAATATAGAATGCATATTGTTTGAACAGATTTGCTGTCATAGTAAATATAATAGTTGAATGTCCACTGCTATTTTATATTACATTCAGAGTATATGATCAAGATTGAATAAGTTTAATATAACTTTAATTATTACATATAAGATTAGATTAGATTTACTATTTATTAAGTTATTTATATAGTGGTTACACATTATGAAGTGCTTTACATAGAATAATTATTCTCAACAATTACTGCCCCAGTGGATATTACAAACTAAGGTTGTTATTCAGGTCGCATCGCTTATTGATGCGACCACCATCTAGCATGCTGGGCGGCCTTGCCCTGCGATGGGCGGCCCCCAGCATGTGAAAGAACGGATTGCAAATTCTGCTTTCTAGCAGAATTTGCAATCCGTACTAAATACTATAACTTCCTATATTCCCTACCTTATGGATGGGTATGGGGTGTTGGGTCGACTCAACTTAGGTCGACAGTCATTAGGTTGACCATGGAAGGTCGACATGCATTAGGTTGACAGGATCATTAGTTCGACATGGTCATTAGGTCGACATGTACTAGGTCGACAGGTCAAAAGGTTGACATGGGTTTTGGGACTTTTTTTGGTGTTGTTTTCTACGTAAAGTGACGGGGAACCCCAATTAGTGCACCATGTCCCCTTGCATGGCTCGCTTTGCTCGCCATGCTTCGGGCAAGGTACCTTGCTCTGCTACAACTGCGCTCGGCACAGATTACTGTTCCCAGTTGTAGTCCACGTGGATTGTCAAAGTATGAAAAAGTCCAAAAATGGGAAAAAGTGAAAAACTCATGTCGACCTTTTGACCTGTTGACCTAGTGCATGTCGACCTAATGACCATGTTGACCTATGGACAATGTCGACCTAATGCATGTCGACCTCCAGTGGTTGACCTAATGACAGTCGACCTAAGCTGTGTCGACCTAACGACCGTATCCCCTTATGGATGGACAACACCCCACATAACAGAATTTTATCAGAAGCCAATGTGTCAGTGTGTATATTTGTGTAATTGTATTTGTTATATTTCTGTATTCCACACCTCCATACAGACTTGTTTATTAAATGAAGAAATTAAATGAAGAAATATATTTAGCAAATTAAAGATTAAAGCACACACTCCTGACAAGTATAGTATATAGATGTTTATTTTGTATTCCATGGAAGTGATTTGTGTATTTGTATCCTATTCTCTCTCTCAATATCTATCTTCCTTTCCCACTTCCTCTCACTTTTTTAGAAGCAAACTGCTATAAATGGCCAACAGAATCAGCTGATGAAAGATTGTGACCCCCATGTACAAATGCAACTGATAAACTTAACCATATTGAATAAAAAAAAATTGATAAAAATTGGAAACATTTTTATATATTTATTATTTATGAATAACCCTTAATCAAATGGGTCTTCAACCTGTGGCCCTCCAGCTGCTGTGAAACTACACATCCCTGCCACAGTTTTTCTATACAGTTATGTTAAAACTGAGGCAGGGCATGCTGGGAAGTAGAGTTCCACAGCAGCTGGAAGGCCGCATGTTGAAGTCCCATAACTTAAATGTAGGCCTTAGATCTGAGATCTAGTAACTGCCACATATAAAAGCTTCCCCCACCATAACTCCACATAACATGAATCCCATAGGACTGCCGACCTGTCCATAACATAACCACCAACACTACACTCTTCAACCAACCTACATACACTAAAGGCCAAATCTATCCCAGCCACTGGGTTTAAATGATGCCAAACTTATAAAAATCTCTAATATTCAAAACACAGTAGCAGTAGAAGATAGGAGTCCTGGTAAATCCTTCTGCTCCCACTCCAAGGGACATGGGGTGGTAAACCATGTCCCACCCAAATAAGCCCTGAAAATCTCTAGAGTCAACTTTGTCAATGAGCAGCTGCAAATGTGCAGTAGGTAACATGGTAAAGATCCAGAAAAGGATCCCATTAAATTGCAACAGGAAATCATCCCAAACCGAGAGATCCCTCTTGATTTCAACAGGCAAAGACAGGAATCTGTCACTATAGTATAAAACCCATTTTCAAACCAAAACACCATGAACTTGAATCAGGATGCAGGGAGAGCAGACATATACTCCTTTCACATCGCACAAATAACCCGGTATCGACACGGCATATTGCCGTGTCAAACCGGGTCAGTGTGCGATGTGAAAGGTCCTTTGACGATTTAGCGGGTCGCCTGACCCGGTAATTCAACCCGGTAAAAAAGAAGGGTTTTACCCGGGTTGATTACCGGGTCAGGTGCGGTGTGAATGGGAGCCGTGTCGATGCGACACGGTTCCCATTCACAGCATAGGGAGAGGCGGCGCAGGAGATGAGCTCATCTCCCGGCGCCGCCTCCACACCCGCCCCTAATGCTGCTGCTCCCTCCGCTGCTATGGCAACCGACCCGGTATATTGCCAGGTCGGAAAGCCAGCAGCGGAGCGCAAATGCCGGATCCCACCCGGTAAGTACACGTTTGTCTTACCGGGTAGGATCCGGCATTTGCGGTCTGAATGCGGTAATAGAGGTACCAATTCCATAAAACCTTACAATATCCAAAGCATAATCCAATTGTTAACTGTTAACCCACACAGCAGAAATTCTCCAGAATCGAATCATATCACATCCTTAACTGAATAGCCAAGTGTGTACTGGTGAAATAACTAAATACATGAAAAAAAGATGAGTCAAAAGGCCCAACAATGCATCCCAACCTATGAGACCTTTTATTTTACCATATGGAGCAAGTCAAAAAGCTGACTTCAAAATCTTGGGTTTATCAAGAGATGAAACCCCTTAAAAAACCCGCACCTCCAAACCTCCACCTCCTGCTTATGAGGGAATCATGCCAACCATTTAGCTGTGGCATCCACATGACAGTGCCTTACCTAGAACCACTGTCCTCAGCAGTAACCACTGTCCCCAGTAGCGAGACCTTTTGAAGTGTGCATGCAGTCGATAAATATGGGAGAGGCCTTGCATCGGAAGCAGAAAGAACATTGCCTGTTATTGTAAAAATTAAATGTATCTGTGAATGGACATGTGTTCAGGCAACTGAGGATAGTGGGGCATAGAGGACTCAGCAACAACTTTCAGGGGCTGCAAGACCTTGAACTACACCTTGAAGTCTTTGCACCCCAGATCTATAACTGTGACATTATTTTGCTTCCTCCTAAATGTCTCATCTTTAGGTCCCCAGATGACATTCCTAGCTAAGCAAAACAGAGCATATTGAAGATACTTGATCACATTCATGTAATATACCTGTTATGTGTTTCCCCAGGAGTGTAGCAAAATCACAAAGTCCAGGTGATTGCAGTAAACACAATGAGAAGTTTATTTTGGAAGAACCCATGTGGCAGAAAATGCAGATAAACTTGTGGTGCAGATAATTAGTGGTACAGATCAACAAAGACACGGCAGGTATACACAGATGGGGCATGATTTTTTGGAAACAAAATATTATCAAATATAACTAAAGAGATTCAGCAGCAAGCACCAGATTGAATTTGGATATTTAATGACAAATGAACCAGGATGAATATATAATAAATGACAGGGTCCAGGCACAGAGACACAGGGCTGGTATGAGACGCACTTCCTTGAGGCAGTACTGAATATGACAAGATACATGAACAAAGAACAGAAATCAGATAACAGACAGGAACAGCAACTTCTTTCTCTAAGCCCAGAAAACATCATTGACTAGCACTGAGATATGGGATCCAGCAGGCTAAATAAGGAGATGTCAGGTCTTGTTCACATTGTAATTATTATTATTATTACCAGTTATTTATATAGCACACACATATTACGCAGCACTGTACAGAGAATATTTTGCCCATTCACATCAGTCCCTGCCCCAGTGGAGCTTACAATCTATATTCTCTATCACACAGGTTCTCACACTCGGTCCTCAGGACCCCACACAGTGCATGTTTTGCAGGTCTCCTCACAGAATCGCAAGTGAAATAATTAGCTCCATCTGTGGACCTTTTAAAATGTGTTAGTGAGTAATTAATACACCTGTGCACTTGCTGGGTGACCTGCAAAACATGCACTGTGTGGGGTCCTGAGGACCGAGTTTGAGAACCACTGCTCTATCACATGTACACACAGACACATTCACGCTAGGGTTAATTTTGTTGAGAGCCAATTAACCTACCAGTATTGATTAACTAACTAACTAACTAACTAACTAACTAACTAACACCTGACTCATCATAGAGTCAGGAGGGCAGAACCTCAGGACAGACTAGTACAACAGTCAAACAAAGGAGGCCTGATGACTCCTAATGCCATGGACACATACTACCGGAGAATATGGTAAAACAAAACACACACACACATGTAACATTGCCACATGCATTTGCTCAACATTTCCAAAACAGAATTAATCATTTTCCCACCAGCCAAGAGTAGTCACCAACCTGATATCTCCATAACCGATGACAATGCGACTATCCACCCTACCCCACAAGCTCGCTGCCTATGTGTCACCTTTGATTCTGAACTCTCCTGTGTTCCACACATTCAATCTGTCTCTAAATTATGTTACATGCACCTAAAAAACATATCCAAAATATGCCCTTATCTTACACAAGACACTGCAAAAACTCTAATCCATGCACTCATCATCTCCCGCATTGATTAATGTAATAGTCTCCTTACTGGTCTTCCCAAACATAGGCTCTCACCACTACAATCCATTTTAAATGCAGCTGCGATGTAATCTTCCTCGCTAGACGTTCTTCATCTACTGATCCACTCTATCAGTCCCTCCATTGGTTACCGGTATTCTACTGTGTTAAATATAAAAGACTTTTACTTACATACAAGGCTATTAACCAAACTGCACCATCATACATCTCCGCACTCATCTCAAAATATCTCCCTACCACACCTCTCCGCTCTGCACAAGATCTGCGTCTCTCATCCACATGTATTACCTGTTCCCACTCAAAATTACAGGACTTTACCCGGGCTTCACCCACTCTGTGGAATGCCCTCCCACGCACAATAAGACTCTCTTCTAGTGTTCAAACCTTTTCCCTGAAAACGCATTTCTTCAGAAAAACCTACCAAATTCCAGACCCACCCACATAACCTTCAATGCTTCCCTATCCAGTTACATCCTCTCTGTACATTCCACATAACCTCACATATTTTGTCTTCCAACATTGCTGGGTGATCATATCATACAACCCATTAAGAACCTAGCAATCTGGGGGACCATTTTGTAACAGGTAGCATCTATCCTTGTGTATCAATGCCTATTTCCCTATAGATTATAAGCTTGCGAGCAGGGCCTTCCTACCTCTATGTCTGTCTGTCTTTGCTCAGTTTTGTTCTATAACTGTGTTTCTAATTGTAAAGCGCAACGGAGCTGTCTTAACTCTCCTCTGTGAGGGGGGAATTCCCAATAATCATCTCACAGCCTTTTAACCCCTTTCTGGGTGGAATTTTGAAAAATCCCTTCTTAGTGGATGCCTATGTCACAAAAGCAAGCTACTGTCCAGATTTCAAGTTCCTAGTTCTTATGGTTCAGGAGATTTTGTCATGAATCAGTGGTTTTTGCCTTTAATACTGTATATATAGATTCAAGTTATTTATTATCAACCAATATTTAAAATTCAATGTATTTTATAAAATGCAGATTGATATAGATTTCCTTTACATTGACATTGTTTTCACTAGACCATCTCTTTCTTCTAATGATTTTATGCTTCACATATTTAAGGAATACCTTAAAGTGCATAGAATGCTATAGGACTGGTGGAAGTGTTAATGTTGTGACTGAATATGGCATATCAATCTGCATGTATGGGCTCTAAAAGTGGGTGCTTCAGTCTTTGCACATTTAGCAACATTGATGTACATAAGAGAAAGAGTCTGTATGTCATTTACATCCAACTCAGCATGAGGCCCTATGTTTATATAATATTTTTGGAGAATACTTTCTCTAATTGAATGTAGTATAGTTTAGATTTTTTTTTTTAAATGCAGACGTTTAGCATTGGGCTGATCCTACACAAGTTATAAGGTCAGCTTTTATTGTATACATCTATCACATGACTTATTACTTGAGAACAAATCACATGGTACAGTATGTCATATGAATGCACAACCAATGTGGATATTGGGTCAGGGCAGGGCCATCTTTTTGTATGGGCTCAATTGGCACTTGCCCATGGGCCCCAGGAGTATAAGGGCCACATGGTGATAGCTGAGGTTCCCATTTTCCATGGGTACCAGATTTTTTATAAACAGCCCTGGGGAACCGAAGATATCCGACTTCAAAGCAGTGGTCCCCATCCAAGCCTGTTAATTGCTCTTCCCAGCGAGATGTCTTGGGTTCTGTATGACTAAAGGGCCCCATACACTACTGCAACATGTCCATCTGGCTTTTTGCATATGATACAGTACATCTTGGCGATCCCAGCCATGCCTGTGGGGTCTGACATATCACGAGTGCAGCACATTCAATCTGGAGGATCCGATGCTCACAGGAATTCGCATCGGATCGGATCAGAAACACCTCCAAAATGCCCAATTTCACCAGATATATCGGGCCGAATGCCTGAAATCGGATGAAATTGGGCATTATCATTGTAGTGTATGGGGCCCTTTAGAGTTTTTTTCTGTAGAAAGGCTCCAAGAGCTGGGACTCTCTCCTTTCCATGGGCACTGTCAGCGTGTCTGTACTATGCCCAGAACCATAGATATCAGCCTTCCAGCAGCTGGCCCCTGTTACAGCTCCACACGCCTGGTATGCAGATTTATATTTTCGTTTAACAATCAAATGGTACTGTAGTTAGCTCTGCTGTCCACACCTAATTTAGTACACCCACTGATCCACCTGCAGCCATCTAAGAGGGATATCACAACACTCAGAAAAAGAAAGAACCAATATAGAAAAAAGATAGCACTGGCAAATCAGTATATTTACAATTTTATTATACACACATTATAATTTTTTTTATAAAAAATAAATAAATTAAAATTAAAATACTCTTTTATAGATTAGATTAGTGGCTGGTATTTAAAGCAGTGCTTAACCATGAAGATTTTATATTGATCATAAAGTCTGCCACAGTCTGGATGAATGGAGTGCAGTGCAGTGGAGGACAAAGTGCTTGCAGGCTGTGATTGCCTCCCTATTGATCCACCACTGACCCCGAGCACAGCACCCAGAAAGGGGGGGGGAGTGGCTGGCTTAGGAAGCCAGCTGGCTTAGGAAGCCAGACGAGGTCTCAGTGCCCCCTCAAATCCAGCACCTGGGACATATGCCCCATTAGACTCCACCCCCTTATTTGCGGCCATGTCCTGGGACATCTCTGGTTGGTGTTGTTGACAGGGAACAATACCTGATATTATCCCAAGTGTCCTTCCCCAGATGAACCCATTAACCCTGGGTGCAGTGCCTTAAAGTCCATGATGATCTCCAGTAGAGATGTATGTTTAACTTTTTTACATGTTTATATGAGGGGGAGGCGGTGTCACTGATGCTCTGTATTTTTTCAGCTTTTTCACATCAAGATATATATGAGTGGGTTCGGGTCCCTGCGAACCGAACCCTAACGGACTTTACCATCCGAGCCCGGATCCGAGTCAGGCTCGGGTTTTCCCACCTGACTCGGAAACCAGAACGAGGCAAAATGTCATCATCCCGAGTCGGATTCTCGCGGGGTTTGGATTCCATATAAGGAGCCACGCATCACCGCCATTTTCACTCCAGTCTTGGAGAGTGTAGTGAGAGGACGTGTCCTTAGTGTCTGTGTGGGCGGGAAAGTGGGGTGGCGATTCCAGGCTGTCTTGTGCTGCTCAGTCCAGTGTAGTGTCTTATGCTGCATCAGTCCAGTCAGTCACAGTGGTGGAGTCCTCTGCTGCTATATGTCCCCAGTGCTTTTGTATAAGTCCCTTGCAGTTTTGCTGTGTTGTATTGCATCAGACCAGGGGTAATGTATGTGGAGCATCAGTCCAGTGACCAGTAACAGTGGTGGTGTCCTCTGCTGCCATATATCCAGTGTTACTGCCGTATAATTCCTGTGATATTGGCGTATAATTCCAGTGATAATGCCGTATAATTCCAGGGATATTGCTGTATAATTCCTGTGATATTGCTGTATAATTCCTGTGATACTGGCATATAATTCCAGTGATATTGCCGTATAATTCCCGTGATATTATTATATAATTCCTGTGATACTGCCGTATAATTCCAGTGATATTTCCGTATAATTCCAGTGATATTGCTGTATAATTCCTGTGATACTGTTATATAATTCCAGCGATATTGCCGTATAATTCCTGTGATACTGACGTATAATTCCAGTGATACTGCCGTATAATCCTGTGATACTGCTGTATAATTCCTGTGATATTGCCATATAATTCCTGTGATATTGCCGTATAATTCCAGTAATCCTGCCGTATAATTCCAGTATCTTGCCGTATAATTACAGTGATCCTGCCGTATTATTCCAGTCATCCTGCCGTATAATTACAGTGGTACTGGCATATAATTACAGTGATCCTGCCATATAATTCCTGTAATCCTGCCGTATAATTCCACTAATCTTGTCGTATAATTACAGTGATCCTGCCGTATAATTCCAGTAATTCTGCCATATAATTATAGTAGTCCTGCCGTATAATTACAGTGATATTGCCATATAATTCCAGTGATATTGCTGGATAATTCCAGTGATATTGCCGTATAATTCCAGTGGTACTGGCGTATAAATCCAGTCCAGTGGTACTGCCATATAAATCCAGTGGTACTGGCGTACAAATCCAGTGATCCAGCAATATATTTCCATCAAAGTCCATATTATTCTGTTATAATCCAGTCCAGTGGTGCTGCCATATAAATAAATTCAGTGGTGCTGTCCTGTGCTATATATTATTTACTCAAAATAAAGGGTCTATTAATATTTAATCCAAATAATTGTCACAGGGTTTGCCCTGTGTGGTGTAGAGGTACGCTATCCTGTACCGCATATTGGCCCTCATTCCGAGTTGTTCGCTCGCAAGCTGCTTTTAGCAGCATTGCACATGCTAAGCCACCGCCTACTGGGAGTGAATCTTAGCTTAGCAAAATTGCGAACGAAAGATTCTCAAAATTGCGAATAGAAATTTCTAAGCAGTTTCTGAGTAGCTCGACACTTACTCTGCCACTGCGATCAGTTCAGTCAGTTTCGTTCCTGGTTTGACGTCACAAACACACCCAGCGTTCGCCCAGACACTCCCCCATTTCTCCAGCCACTCCCGCGTTTTTCCCAGAAACGTCAGCGTTTTTTCACACACTCCCATAAAATGGCCAGTTTCCGCCCAGAAACACCCACTTCCTGTCAATCACACAACGATCACCAGAACGAAGAAAAAACCTCGTAATGCCGTGAGTAAAATACCAAACGTCTTAGCAAATTTACTTGGTGCAGTCGCAGTGCGAACATTGCGCATGCGCAGTTTGCGGAAAATCACTGCGATGCGATGAAAAAGAACGAGCGAACAACTCGGAATGAGGGCCATTGGCCCTCATTCCGAGTTGATCGCTCGCTCCCGTTGTTCGCAGCACAGTGATCAAGTGAAAAAGCAGCAAATCTGCGCATGCGCATGGTACGCAGTGCACATGTGCTAAGTACTTTCACACAAAACTTTTTTACCCAAGCTCGAGCGACGTTTTTCAGTCGCTCGAGTGTTCGTAGTATGATTGACAAGAAGTGGGTGTTTCTGGGCGGCAAATCTGCGTTTTCAGGGAGTGTGCTAAACGCAGGCATGTCAGGCAAAAACGCAGGAGTGGCTGGCCGAACGCAGGGCATGTTTGTGACGTCAAACCAGAAACTAAACAGACTGCAGTCATTGCATGATAGAAGTAGGTCTGGAGCTACTCAGAAACGGCATGAAATTTTTCCTGTGCAGTTCTGCTAATCTTTCAATCGCACTTCTGCTAAGATAAGATACACTCCCAGCAGGCAGCGGCTTAGCGTTTGCACTGCTGCTAAAAGCAGCAGCGAGCGATCAACTCGGAATGAGGGCCAGGGTTATATAACTCCAGAAAAATAATGGAGAACAAAAATTTGGAGGATAAAATAGGGAAAGATCAAGAACCACTTCCTACTAGTGCTGAAGCTGCTGCCACCAGTCATGACATAGATAATGAAATGCCATCAACGTCGTCTGCCAAGGCCGATGCCCAATGTGATAGTAGAGGGCATGCAAAATTCAGTAAAAAGAACCAAAAAAAAGAAATGGAAATGGTATGAGGAGAAATGTAAACTTGCCAATATGCCATTTACGACAAGGAGTGGCAATGAACGGCTAAGGCCCTGGCCTATGTTCATGACTAGTGGTTCAGCTTCCATGATGATGGAAGCCCTCATCCTCCCGCCAGAAAAATGAAAATAATTAAGCTGGAAAAAACATAGAAAAGAACTGTGCGTTCTAAGATGGTATCACAAACCCCCAAGGAGAGTCCAAGTGTGTAGGTGGTTGTGATGCCTGACCTTTCCAACACTGGATGGGAAGAGGTGGCTCCTTCCACCATTTACACACCCCCTGCAAGTGCTGGAAGGAGCACCCACAGTCCAGTTTCTGATGTTCAAATTGAAGATGTCACTATTGAAGTACACCGGAATGAGGATATGGGTGTTGCTGGCGCTGAGGAGGAAGTTGACAATGAGGATTCTGATGGTGATGTGGTTTCTTTAAATAAGGCACCGGGGGAGACACCTGTTGTCCATGGGATGAAGAAGCCCATTGTGATGCCTGGGCAAAATACCAAAAAAGCCACATCTTCAGTGTGGAATTATTTCTCCACAAATCCGGACAACAGGTGTCAAGCCGTGTGTTGCTTCTGTCAATCTGTAATAAGTAGGGGTAAGGATGTTAACCACCTAGGAACATCCTCCCTTATACGTCACCTGCAGCACATTCATCATAAGTCAGTGTCAAGTTGTGAAACTTTTGGTAAGAGCATAAGCAGTCCACTGACACCTAATTTCCTTCTTCATCTTGTACCCAAGCTCCTGCAAGCCACACCACCAATCTCTCAATGTCAACTTCCTCATAAGTCAGGAACATCAGTAGTCCGGCAGGCCATGTCACTGGCAAGACTGAGGAGTCCTATCCTTACTGGGATTCCTCTGGAGGATCCTTGAGTGGTACGCCTGCTGTTGCTGCTGCTGCTGCTGCTGCTGCTGTTGTTGCTGCTGAGAGTTGATTGTCATATCAGAGGGGAAGTTGGAAGACCACTTGTACTACTTTAACTAAGCAATTGACTGTCCAACAGTCCTTTGTGAGGAAGATGAAATATGACAGCAGTCATCCTTTTGCAAAGCGAATTTATTGAGGCCTTGATAGCTATGTTGGTGTTAAAAGTGCATTCGGTATCTGTTATTAGTTCAGTGGGATTTAGAGAACTGTTTAAAGTACTGTGTCCCCGGTATAAAATCCCATCTAGGTTCCACTTCACTAGGCAGGCGATACCGAGAATGTACAGAGACGTCAGAAAAAGTGTCCTTAGTGTCCTACAAAATGTAGTTGTACCCACTGTCCACTAAACCACGGACATGTGGACAAGTGTATCAGGGCAGACTAAGGACTATATTACTGTGATAGCCCACTGGGTAGATGTATTGCCTCCCACAGCAACAACAACAGCAGCAGCACCAGTAGCAGCATCTCGCAAACGCAACTCGTTCCTAGGCAGGCTACGCTATGTATCACCACTTTCCATAAGAGGCACACCACTGACAACCTCTTATGGAAACTGAGGGACTTCATTGCACATTGGCTTACCCCAATTAGACTCTTCTGGGGATTTGTGATATCGGACAACGGCACCAATATTGTGCTTGCTTTACATCTGGGCAAATCTCAGCATGTTTTGCACATACAATTAATTTGGTGGTGCAGAATATTTTGAAAAATGACAGGGGCATGCAGGAGATGCTGCCAGTGGCCCTAAAAATTGCAGGCCACTTTCGCCATTCAGCCACTGCGTGCTGAAGACTGGAGCACCATCAAATACACCTGAACCAGCCCTGCCATCACCTGAAGCAAGAGGTGGTAACAAAGTGGAATTCAACACTCTATATGTTTCAGAGGATGGAGGAGCAGCAAAAGGCCATTCAAGCCTATACATCCACCTACGATATAGGGAAAGAAGGAGGGATGCATCTGACTCAAGCGCAGTGGAGAATGATTTTTGTCTTGTGCAAGGTTCTCCAACCCTTCGAACTTGCCACACATGAAGTCAGTTCAGACACTGCCAGCTTGAGTCAGGTCATTCCCCTCATCAGGTTTTTGCAGAAGCAGCTGGAGAAATTGATGGAGGAGCTAACACGGAGTGATTCCGCAAAATATGTGGGACTTGTGGATGGAGCCCTTCATTCGCTTTGCCAGGATTCAAGAGTGGTCAATCTGTTGAAAACAGAGCACTACATTTTGGCTACCGTGCTCGATCCTAGGATTAAAGCCTATGTTGTAACTCTTTCCAGCAGAGGTTCAAAGACCAGCTGGTGAGAAAATTGTCAACTCAAGCGGAACGTGACCCGTCAATAGCTCCTCCTTCACTATCTCCCGCAACTGGGACTGCGAGGAAAAGGATAAGATTTCTGAGCCCACATGCTGTCAGTGATGCAGGGCAGTCAGGAGTGAGTGCTGACATCTGGTCCGGACTGAAGGACCTGCCAACGATTACTGACATGTCTACTGTCACTGCATATGATTCTGTCACCTTTGAAAGAATGGTGGTGGATTATATGAGTGACAGCATCCAAGTAGGCACGTCAGACAGTCCGTACGTAAACTGGCAGGAAAAAGAGGCAATTTGGATGCCAATGCACAAACTGGCTTTATATTACCTAAGTTGCCTCCGATCCAGTGTGTACTCCAAAAGAGTGTTTAGTGCAGCCGGTAACCTTGTCAGCGATCGGCGTAGGAGGTTACTTCCACAAAATGTGGAGAAGATGATGTTCATCAAAATGAATTATAAATTCCTCCGGGAAGACCTTTACTAACAATTGCCTACAGATAGTACAGAGGGACCTGTGGTGGTAGATTCCAGTGGGGACGAATTTATACTCGGTGAGGAGGAGGATGTACACAGTGAAAGGGGTGAGGAATTGGAGGATGAGGTTGACATCTTGCCTCTGTAGAGCCAGTTTGTGCAAGGAGAGATTGATTGATTTCTTTTAGGTGGGGGCCCAAACAAACCAGTCATTTCAGCCACAGTCGTGTGGCAGACCCTATTGCTGAAATGATTGGTTTGATAAAGTGTGCATGTCCTGTTTATACAACATGAGGGTGGGTGGGAAGGCCCAAGGACAATTCCATCTTGCACCTCTTTTTCTTCTTTGCATCATGTGCTGTTTGGGGACTAGTTTTTTCAAGTGCCATAATTTCTGACACTGCAGTACAACTCCAGGTGTACTGCCGTATAAGTCCAGGGGTACTGCCATATAAGTCCTGTCCAGTAGTGCTGTTTTTTGCTACATCAGTCCAGTGGTGGTGTCTTGTGCTGCTATAAGTCCAGTGGTGGTGTCCTGTGCTGTATATTATATACTCCAAATAAAAGGGTTATGTACATTACTTATATTATTATACAAAAATTTTCTTTAAAGGGTTTGCCCTGTGTGGTGTAGGGGTACGTGCGCCTGTGCTGCATATTATTATAATAGCTCCAAATAAAAGGGTTATTATTATTTAAATTAATTTTACAGGCTTTGCCGTGTCTGTGGTTTAGGGTTACACTCTCCTGTGCCACCAATATTGTGCGTGTATTACATCTGGGCAAATTTCAGCATGTCCCATGTTATTTGCGCCGCACACTTGTGTTGCTTAGCTTAGTCATACAGCTACCTAAGTGCACCTCTTTTTCTTCTTTGCATCATGTGCTGTTTGGGGTCTAGTTTTTGAATAGTGCCATCCTGTCTGCCACTGTGGTGCCACTCATAGATGGGCCACGTGTTTGTGCCACGCACTTGTGTCGCTTAGCTTAGTTATACAGCTACCTCATTGCACCTCTTTTTCATCTTTGCATGATGTGCTGTTTGGGGTCTTTTTTTATATATGACCTCCTGTCTGACACTGCAGAGAAACTCCTAGATGGGCCAATTGTTTGTGTCGCTTAGTTTAGTCATACAGCAACCTCATTGCACCTCTTTTACATCTTTGCATGATGTGCTGTTTGGGGCCTTTTTTATATCTGCCCTCCTGTCTGACACTGCAATGCCACTCCTAGATGGGACAGGTGTTTTCACCGCACACTTGTGTCACTTAGCTTAGTCATACAGCAACCTTGATGCACCTCTTATTCATCTTTGCATCATGTGCTGTTTGGGGAATGTTTTTTTAAAGTCCCATCCTTTCTGACACTGCCGTATAAGTCCAGGGGTACTGTTATATTAGTCCAGCGGTACTGCCGTATAAGTCCACCAATTGCAGCATTTTTTTTAAAATGACAGGGGCGTGCAGGAGATGCTGTCAGTGGACTGAAAAATTGTGGGCCACTTTCGACATTCAGTCACTGCATGCCACTACTAGATGGGCCAGGTGGTTGTGTTGCTTAGCTTCGTCATACATCTACCTCATTGCACCTCTTTATCTTCTTTGCATGATGTGCTGTTTGGGGCCTAGTTATTTTAAAGTGCCATCCTGTCTGCTACTGCAGTGCCACTCCTAGATGGGCCGGGTGTTTGTGCCGCACACTTGTGTCGCTTAGCTTAGTCATACAGCCACCTTGGTGCATCTTTTAGGCCTAAAAACAATTTTGTGAGGTGTTCAGAGTAGACTGGAAATGAGTGGAAATTAATGTTATTGAGGTTAATAATACCTTAGGAGCAATATTACCCCCAAATTCTGTGATTTTAGCTGTTTTTTAAGGTTTTTTTTTCTTCAAAAATCATCCAGATTCAAAACCAAAACACGAAAGGGTGGTTTTGGCAAAACCAAGCCAAAACCAAAACACGAGTGGGGAATTTGAACCAAAACACGAAAAGTACAGTACTCGCCGCACATCTCTAATACATATACACTATATATACACACACACACACACACACACACACACACACACACACACACCAATGATCCCTGGCACTCTGGACTTATACTTTACTTGCTCCGGTGCCCTCCCTGTGGGTATGTAGCAGACTCACCAGAATTTCCACGCAGCAATGAGGGTGGCACTCAAGGACTGAATAGCAGTTAAACGTGTGTAAAACCCCTCAGGGTGTACTCTTTATTGATGGTGATGTTTCGGGGACTTGCCCCTTCTTTAGACAAAAACAAGTCCCCAAAATGTCACCGTCAATAAAAAGTACAACCTGAGGGGTTCTATACACGATTAACTGCTTTTCAGCTCTGAGTGCTGCCCTCATTGCTGCATGGATATATGTATACAGTATATATATATATATATATATATATATATATAAAAAGAGAGGAGACTAATGGCACTCCATGGCTTTGAAATAATCTCATCCTGACTAAAGGTGCCAATAAAGGGCACCTCAAACGTTTATGTTTGGCTTCAGCTGGTTCATGGAAGGGCACCAGGGACTACAGGTATCTGTCTATGTAGAGTGCTGGTCAAAATAGATGTACTATATATATGTAAAATCACAACAAAAATCCTAGTGCGCTAATACATACTGTATATACAGTAGAGTAACTACTGCCCCCTCAGCCACTCGCGGACTGCTGCCGGTCTGTGAGCTCTGATTGGCTCATGAACCGGCACTTCATTTAACAGACATGCCGCTGCTGCCGCCAGAGACCCAGGAGGGACACACAGGAGAGGCGCACGCTGTGCCCTCCAGCTCCATTCCAAAACTCACAGCAGTGGGGGAGCCTGGGGAGGGTGTGTAACTGGCACTGGGGGGCATATTTGGCACTGGGGGTATATTGTAAGTGGCACTGGGGGGCACATTTGGCACTGAGGGTATATGTGTAACTGGCACTGGGGGGGCATATTTGGCACTTGGGGTATACGTGTACCTGGCACTGGAGGGCCATATAGGGCACTGGAGGCATATTTGTATCTGGCACTGGGGGGCATATTTGCCACTGGGGGCATATGTATTTCTGACACTATGGGAGCATATTTTTATCTGGCACTGTGAGGGAATTTTTGGCACTGGGGGCATATGTGGCACTGGGAGCACAGCCCTAGAAACAAGCACAACACCCAGCTCATGAAATCTCTGGCAACAAGCATTACCCCCTAGCAACGAGCATAACACCCAGTGCATGAAACCCCTGGTAATGAATATTACCCCCTGGCAACAAGCTTGAAACCCAGCACATGATACCTCTGGCAACAAGCATAACACATAGCGCATGAAACCCCTGGCAACGAGCATGACACCCTGAGCAGAAAACCCCTAGCACCGTGCATGGAACCAAGAGAATCAAACCCGTGGCAACAAGCAGGTAATTTACAGGTAATTAGAAGCCTTACTGTAGGGCTTAATGTGTAATGGACATTGCGGTGTGTGGCATAATGTATCACGGACATTGCGGTGTGTGTCATAATGTGTCACAGGCATTACGGTGTGTGGTATACTATATCACGGACATTGTGGTTTGTTGTATAATGTCTCAGGGGCATTGCAGTGTCTGACATAATGTATAACGGGCATTGCAGTGTGTGGCATAATGTATCATGGACATTGCAGTGTGTGGCATAATGTATCACGGACATTGCGGTGTGTGTCATAATGTGTCACAGGCATTGTATGTGCTATAATGTATAAGGGGCATTGCGATGCTTGGCATAATGTGTCACAGGCATTACGATGTGTGGCATAATGTGTCTGGGGCATTACGGTGCGTGCATATTGTGTCATGGTCATTATTGTGTGTGGCATAATGTCTAAGGGCTATTGCAGTATGTGGCATAATGTATACTGGGCATTACTATAAGGAGGAAAAATGACAAATAATGTAAGGGGCATGAATCAGGATAATTTTTTTCCTGTTGTGGGCAACGTCTGGGCGTGCATGTTGCAAAACTTGGGTATAAGGTAGTCTTTTCCTGCAATACCACGCCTCTTTATGCAAAGACACACCCATTTCAGCAACTCCATGCCTCCTTTTTTGGCGTGCAGATTCATCCTTTGCTAGTGGCAATTATGGGGGGGGGGGCAGAAAATGTTTTGGCTTGGGGGAGAAAAATGTCTAGTTACGCCATTGCATATATAGCTGTAAATTCAGGACTGAAAAAATATATTGAAAGAATAAATATCATTGCTTGACCATTAACGGTTATTATTTCTTGGTTGATTTTCTGGTGAGGGGGGTTTCATCCTAGGGTGCCAAGTACTGACCCACCAAACAATGTTCTCTGGCACATGGAACATATTGTATGATCGATCCATTGAGACTAATTGATTTGTAATTTTATTTTTGTACTGAATTTACAGCTATATATGTATTAGCGCACTAAGATATTTGTTGTGATTGTGTGGTATTTTAAGGTCCCAACTAACAGAGGTCCTTTGTATATACACTGCTCAAAAAAATAAAGTGAACACTAAAATAACACATCCTAGATCTGAATGAATGAAATATTCTTATTAAATACTTTGTTCTTTACATAGTTGAATGTGCTGACAACAAAATCAAACAAAAATTATCAAAGGAAATCAAATTTATTAACCCATGGAGGTCTGTATTTGGAGTCACACTCAAAATGAAAGTGGAAAAACACACTACAGGCTGATCCAACTTTGATGTAATGTCCTTAAAACAAGTCAAAATGAGGCTCAGTAGTGTGTGTGGCCTCCACGTGCCTGTATGACCTCCCTACAACGCCTGGGCATGCTCCTGATGAGGTGGCGGATGGTCTCCTGAAGGATCTCCTCCCAGACCTGGACTAAAGCATCTGCCAACTTCTGGACAGTCTGTGGTGCAACGTGGCGTTGGTGGATGGAGCGAGACATGATGTCCCAGATGTGCTCAATTGGATTCAGGTCTGGGGAACGGGCCGGCCAGTCCACAGCATCAATGCCTTCGTCTTGCAGGAACTGCTGACACACTCCAGCCACATGAGGTCTAGCATTGTCTTGCATTCGGAGGAACCCAGGGCCAACCGCACCAACATATGGTCTCACAAGGGGTCTGAGGATCTCATCTCGGTACCTAATGGCAGTCAGGCTACCTCTGGCGAGCACATGGAGGGCTGTGCGGCCTCCAAAAGAAATGCCACCCCACACCATTACTGACCCAATGCCAAACCGGTCATGCTGGAGGATGTTGCAGGCAGCAGAACGTTCTCTTTGGCATCTCCAGACTCTGTCACGTCTGTCACATGTGCTCAGTAAGAACCTGCTTTCATCTGTGAAGAGCACTGGGCGCCAGTGGCGAATTTGCCAATCTTGGTGTTCTCTGGCAAATGCGAAACGTCCTGCACGGTGTTGGGCTGTAAGCACAACCCCCACCTGTGGACGTCGGGCCCTCATACCACCCTCATGGAGTTTGTTTCTGATCATTTGAGTAGACACATGCACATTTGTGGCTTGTTGGAGGTCATTCTGCAGGGCTCTGGCAGTGCTCCTCCTGTTCCTCCTTGTACAAAGGTGGAGGTAGCGGTCCTGCTGGTGGGTTGTTGCCCTCCTACGGCTTCCTCCACGTCTCCTGATGTACTGGCCTGTCTCCTAGTAGCACCTCCATGCTCTGGACACTACGCTGACAGACACAGTAAACCTTCTTGCCACAGCACGCATTGATGTGCCATCCTGGATGAGCTGCACTTCCTGAGCCACTTGTGTGGGTTGTAGACTCCGTCTCATGCTACCACTAGAGTGAAAGCACCGCCAGCTTTCAAAAGTGACCAAAACATCAGCCAGAAATCATAGGAGCTGAGAAGTGGTCTGTGGTCACCACCTGCAGAACAACTCCTTTATTGGGGGTGTCTTGCTAATTGGCTATAATTTCCATCTGTTGTCTATTCCATTTGCACAACAGCATGTGAAATTGATTGTCAATCACTGTTGCTTCCTAAGTGGACAGTTTGATTTCACAGAAGTGTGATTGACTTGTAGTTACATTGTGTTGTTTGTGTTCCCTTTATTTTTTCGAGCAGTGTATATATGTATATATATATATATATATATAAAAACACAAAAGTATCTTTATCTTGCGCCAACACAGGAGCGACACACTGGGAGAGATCTTTGTTGGGAGACCTCAAAAACATACAAAGAAAAACACAGATTCCCAAGTGCGCTAATAATGAAGTGTGATTACACAGTTCTTCCAGCGTTTGTTTCGTCGGAAAATGTGGACTGCAGGATATTTAGATCTGGGGACCTGTAACAGACACCCCTCACCAAAAAGTCACCCAAACAAGAGGCCAACAGGCCAATTAATAAAAAGTTATTTTAATAACATATGATAAAACATATGAATTTTGATACACAGTTCAAAATATAAAATTATATCCAAAAATACAGCCACAACCAACATGTTTGTAAGATGGATTTTTGGATACTCCCTCACCTTTTTCAAGGTGCGAGCTCGAAGGGAGTATCTTCACAAACTAGGGTGCGATTTTTTGACTGACAAACCCAACGCGTTTCGTCTTATCGACTTCATCAGGGGTAACGCATATAGGGAAAAAGGCTAATTCGCTCTTGATAAGTTTATATGGCAGATCATAACCTCAGAATAGGGATTAATCAAAGTCTCCTTTATCTGGATTTAATAGGTGGAGCTCCTATATTCGGGCTCCTAACTGGAGCTAGAATGGTATTCCTTTTTAGATATAATATCTATAAAATGATAGTGTTTTTATAGACACTGCCTTGGAACTAATTAGACATAATTCCTTAAGAGCCGTCTAAAAAAGCTCTTGATTATAGTCCGTTGGAAATTCCGACAGCCGTATGTCGGCGTTTATGCAAACTAAAATATGGTCTCCAACTCTTATGACCAAGAATATTTCTGGTTCAAATGTTGACTCACGTAAAATTCAAGATTTTAAATGACTGGTTTGACAATCACAGGGATATAAAAGATGCAACTTCCTCAATAGATCTCAAGGCATAAATCCTGGAGGAAATTTGGCTGTGTGTGGAAGTCAGGTTCTGTCAGAATTTCCAACGGACTATAATCAAGAGCTTTTTTAGACGGCTCTTAAGGAATTATGTCTAATTAGTTCCAAGGCAGTGTCTATAAAAACACTATAATTTTATAGATATTATATCTAAAAAGGAATACCATTCTAGCTCCAGTTAGGAGCCCGAATATAGGAGCTCCACCTATTAAATCCAGATAAAGGAGACTTTGATTAATCCCTATTCTGAGGTTATGATCTGCCATATAAACTTATCAAGAGCGAATTAGCCTTTTTCCCTATATGCGTTACCCCTGATGAAGTCGATAAGACGAAACGCGTTGGGTTTGTCAGTCAAAAAATCGCACCCTAGTTTGTGAAGATACTCCCTTCGAGCTCGCACCTTGAAAAAGGTGAGGGAGTATCCAAAAATCCATCTTACAAACATGTTGGTTGTGGCTGTATTTTATGGATATAATTTTATATTTTGACCTGTGTATCAAAATTCATATGTTTTATCATATGTTATTAAAATAACTTTTTATTAATTGGCCTGTTGGCCTCTTGTTTGGGTGACTTTTTGGTGAGGGGTGTCTGTTACAGGTCCCCAGATCTAAATATCCTCCAGTCCACATTTTCCGACGAAACAAACGCTGGAAGAACTGTGTAATCACACTTCATTATTAGCGCACTTGGGAATCTGTGTTTTTCTATATATATATATATATAACAAAAACCAGGGTTGTCTGCACTCACAGTGAAACATGGGGTTGCTGGGGTGTCACTCAAATTTCATTAGATCAAGGCATATACCTTTTTCCATGAATAAATAAATAAATCCTGTATGGAGTGCACTCACCAGACTGTTAATAGAGCCAGCAGGGGTTTTATTAAGACATCAAGTACAACATCACACACCGTGTGTGATGTTGTACTTGATGTCTTAATAAAACCCCTGCTGGCTCTATTAACAGTCTGGTGAGTGCACTCCATACAGGATTTATTTATTTATATATATATATATATATATTAGTGATGAGCGGGTTCGGATCCTCGGGATCCGAACTTCACCTTTTTTTGCACGGGTCCGAGCAACTCGGATCCTCCCGCCTTGCTCGGTTTACCCGAGCGCGCCCGAACGTCATCATCCCGTGGTCGGATTTTCGCGAGATTCGTATTCCATATAAGGAGTCACGCGTCGCCACCATTTTTCACTCGTGCATTGGAGATGATCGTGAGAGGACGTGGCTGGCGTCCTCTCAGTTTCTATGTTCAGTGGGCTGCAAATATCTGTGCTCAGTGTGCTGCAAATATCTGTGCTGCAAGTGCAAATATCTACGTTCTCTGCCTGAAAAATGCTCCATATCTGTGCTCAGTGTGCTGCAAATATCTGTGCTCAGTGTGCTAATTGCTTTATTGTGGGGACAGGGGACCATCAGTATTATATAGTAGGAGGACAGTGCAGAGTTTTGCTGACCAGTGACAACCAGTATTATATGTTCTCTGCCTGAAAAACGCTCCATATCTGTGCTGCATTGTAGTATATAGTAGGAGGACATTGCAGAATTTTGCTGACCACCAGTATAACTATATATATAGCAGTACAGTACAGTAGTCCACTGCTCTACCTCTGTGTCGTCAAGTATACTATCCCCTCCACACCTGTGGTGCATTTCAGTTTTGCACAGTTTGCTGACCACCAGTATATAATATATAGCAGTATGGTATAGAAGGCCACTGCTCTACCTACCTCTGTGTCGTCAAGTATACTATCCATCCATACCTGTTGTGCATTTCAGTTTTGCACAGTTTGCTGACCACCAGTATATAATATATAGCAGTACGGTACAAAGGCCCCTGCTCTACCTACCTCTGTGTCGTCAAGTATACTATCCATCCATACCTGTGATGCATTTCAGTTTTGCACAGTTTGCTGACCACCAGTATATATAATATATAGCAGTACGGTACAGAAGGCCACTGCTCTACCTACCTCTGTGTCGTCAAGTATACTATCCATCCATACCTGTGGTGCATTTCAGTTTTGCACAGTTTGCTGACCACCAGTATATAATATATAGCAGTACGGTACAGAAGGCCACTGCTCTTCCTACCTCTGTGTCGTCAAGTATACTATCCATCCATACCTGTGGTGCATTTCAGTTTTGCACAATTTGCTGACCACCAGTATATATAATATATAGCAGTACGGTACAGTAGGCCACTGCTCTACCTACCTCTGTGTCGTCAAGTATACTATCCGTCCATACCTGTGGTGCATTTCAGTTTTGCACAGTTTGCTGACCACCAGTATATAATATATAGCAGTACGGTACAGTAGGCCACTGCTCTACCTACCTCTGTGTCGTCAAGTATACTATCCATCCATACCTGTGGTGCATTTTAGTTTTGCACAGTTTGCTGACCACCAGTATATATAATATATAGCAGTACGGTACAGTAGGCCACTGCTCTACCTACCTCTGTGTCGTCAAGTATACTATCCATCCATACCTGTTGTGCATTTCAGTTTTGCACAGTTTGCTGACCACCAGTATATAATATATAGCAGTACGGTACAAAGGCCCCTGCTCTACCTACCTCTGTGTCGTCAAGTATACTATCCATACATATTTGTGGTGCATTTCAGTTTTGCACAGTTTGCTGACCACCAGTTTATATAATATATAGCAGTACGGTACAGAAGGCCACTGCTCTACCTACCTCTGTGTCGTCAAGTATACTATCCATCCATACCTGTGGTGCATTTCAGTTTTTGTGCACAGTATATATAGTAGTAGGCCATTGCTATTGATAAATATATTAGTGGAATATAATTCCACACATTAAACGTCGTCTGCCAAGGCCGATGCCCAATGTCATAGTAGAGAGCATGTAAAATCCAGAAAACAAAAGTTCAGTAAAATGACCCAAAAATCAAAATTAAAATCGTCTGAGGAGAAGCGTAAACTAGCCAATATGCCATTTATGACACGGAGTGGCAAGGAACGGCTGAGGCCCTCTCCAATGTTCCTCTTCACTCATGGGTCAGCTTCACATGAGGATGGAAGCACTCATCCTCCTGCTAGAAAACTTAAAAGCCTTAAGACGGCAAAAGCACAGCAAAGAACTGTGCATTCTTCTAAATCACAAATCCCCAAGGAGAGTCCAATTGTGTCGGTTGCGATGCCTGACCTTCCCAACACTGGACGGGAAGAGGTGGCGCCTTCCACCATTTGCACGCCCCCTGCAATTGCTGGATGGAGCACCTGCAGTCCAGTTCCTGATAGTCAAATTGAAGATGTCACTGTTGAAGCACACCAGGATGAGGATATGGGTGTTGCTGGTGCTGGGGAGGAAATTGACAAGGAGGACTCTGATGGTGAGGTGGTTTGTTTAAGTCAGGCACCCGGGGAGACACCTGTTGTCCGTGGGACGAATATGGCCATTGACATGCCTGGTCAAAATACAAAAAAAAATCACCTCTTCGGTGTGGAATTATTTCAACAGAAATGCGGACAACTGGTGTCAAGCCGTGTGTTGCCTTTGTCAAGCTGTAATAAGTAGGGGTAAGCACGTTAACCACCTAGGAACATCCTCCCTTATACGTCACCTGGAGCGCATTCATCAGAAGTCATTGACAAGTTCAAAAACTTTGGGTGACAGCGGAAGTAGTCCACTGCTAACTAAATCCCTTTCTCTTGTAACCAAGCTCCTGCAAACCACACCACCAACTCCCTCAGTGTCAATTTCCTCTTTAGACAGGAAATCCAATAGTCCTGCAGGCCATGTCACTGTCAAGTCTGACGAGTCCTCTCCTGCCTGGGATTCCTCCGATGCATCCTTGAGTGTAACACCTACTGCTGCTGGCGCTGCTGTTGTTGCTGCTGGGAGTCGATCGTCATCCCAGAGGGGAAGTCGGAAGACCACTTGTACTACTTACAGTAAGCAATTGACTGTCCAACAGTCCTTTGCGAGGAAGATGAAATATCACAGCAGTCATCCTGCTGCAAAGCGGATTACTCAGGCCTTGGTAGCCTGGGTGGTGAGAAACGTGTTTCCGGTATCCACCGTTAATTCACAGGGAACTAGAGACTTGATTGAGATACTGTGTCCCTGGTACCAAATACCATCTAGGTTCCATTTCTCTAGGCAGGCGATAACGAAAATGTACACAGATGTCAGAAAAAGAGTAACCAGTGTCCTAAAAAATGCAGTCGTACCCAATGTCCACTTAACCACGGACATGTGGACAAGTGGACCAGGGCAGACTCAGGACTATATGACTGTGACAGCCCACTGGGTAGATGTATTGCCTCCCGCAGCAAGAACAGCAGTGGCGGCACCAGTAGCAGCATCTCGCAAATGCCAACTCGTTCCTAGGCAGGCTACACTTTGTATCACCGCTTTCCATAAGAGGCACACAGCTGACAACCTCTTACGGAAACTGAGGAACATCATCGCAGAATGGCTTACCCCAATTGGACTCTCCTGGGGATTTGTGACATCGGACAACGCCACCAATATTGTGCGTGCATTACATGTGGGCAAATTCCAGCACGTCCCATGTTTTGCACATACATTGAATTTGGTGGTGCAGAATTATTTAAAAAACGTCAGGGGCGTGCAAGAGATGCTGTTGGTGGCCCAAAGAATTGCGGGCCACTTTCGGCATTCAGCCATCGCGTGCCGAAGACTGGAGCACCAGCAAACACTCCTGAACCTGCCCTGCCATCATCTGAAGCAAGAGGTGGTAACGAGGTGGAATTCAACCCTCTATATGCTTCAGAGGATGGAGGAGCAGCAAAAGGCCATTCAAACCTATACAGCTATCTACGATATAGGCAAAGGAGGGGGAATGCACCTGACTCAAGCACAGTGGAGAATGATTTCAACGTTGTGCAAGGTTCTGCAACCCTTTGAACTTGCCACACGTGAAGTCAGTTCAGACACTGCCAGCCTGAGTCAGGTCATTCCCCTCATCAGGCTTTTGCAGAAGAAGCTGGAGACATTGAAGGAGGAGCTAAAACAGAGCGATTCCGCTAGGCATGTGGGACTTGTGGATGGAGCCCTTAATTCACTTAACCAGGATTCACGGGTGGTCAATCTGTTGAAATCAGAGCACTACATTTTGTCCACCGTGCTCGATCCTAGATTTAAAACCTACGTTGTATCTCTCTTTCCAGCAGACACAAGTCTGCAGAGGTTCAAAGACCTGCTGGTGAGAAAATTGTCAAGTCAAGCGGAACGTGACCCGTCAACAGCTCCTCCATCACATTCTCCCGCAACTGGGGCTGTGAGGAAAAGGCTAAGAATTCCGAGCCCACCCGCTGGCGGTGATGCAGGGCAGTCTGGAGCGAGTGCTGACATCTGGTACAGACTGAAGGACCTGCCAACGATTACTGACATGTCGTCTACTGTCACTGCATATGATTCTGTCACCATTGAAAGAATGGTGGAGGATTAAATGAGTGACCGCATCCAAGTAGGCACGTCAGACAGTCCGTAAGTATACTGGCAGGAAAAAGAGGCAATTTGGAGGCCCTTGCATAAACTGGCTTTATTTTACCTAAGTTGCCCCCCCTCCAGTGTGTACTCCGAAAGAGTGTTTAGTGCAGCCGCTCACCTTGTCAGCATTCGGCGTATGAGGTTACTTCCAGAAAATGTGGAGAAGATGATGTTCATCAAATTGAATTATAATCAATTCCTCCGTGGAGACATTCACCAGCAATTGCCTCCAGAAAGTACACAGGGACCTGAGATGGTGGATTCCAGTGGGGACAAATTAATAATCTGTGAGGAGGGGGATGTACACAGTGAAAGGGGTGAGGAATTGGACGATGAGGAGGAGGTGGACACCTTGCCTCTGTAGAGCCAGTTTGTGCAAGGAGAGATCGATTGCTTCTTTTTTGGTGGGGGCCCAAACCAACCAGTCATTTCAGTCACATTTGTGTGGCAGACCCTGTCGCTGAAATGATGGGTTTGTTAAAGTGTGCATGTCCTGTTTATACAACAAAAGGCTGGGTGGGAGGGCCCAAGGACAATTCCATCTTGCACCTCTCTTTTCTTTCATTTTTCTTTGCATCATGTGCTGTTTGGGGACTATTTTTTTAAATGCCATCCTGTCTGACACTGCAGTGCCACTAGATGGGCAAGGTGTTTGTGTCGGCCACTTGGGTCGCTTAGCTTAGTCACACAGCTACCTCATTGCGCCTCTTTTTTTCTTTGCATCATGTACTGTTTGGGGACAATATTTTTGAAGTGCCATCCTGTCTGACACTGCAGTGCCACTCCTAGATGGGCCAGGTGTTTGTGTCGGCCACTTGGGTCGCTTAGCTCAGTCACACAGCTACCTCATTGCGCCTCTTTTTTTCTTTGCATCATGTGCTGTTTGGGGACAATTTTTTTAATCTGCCATCCTGTCTGACACTGCAGTGCCACTCCTAGATGGGCCAGGTGTTTGTGTCGCCCACTTGGGTCGCTTAGCTTAGTCACACAGCTACCTCATTGCACCTCTTTTTTTCTTTGCAACATGTGCTGTTTGGGTTCTATTTTTTTGAAGTGCCATCCTGTCTGACACTGCAGTGCCACTCCTAGATGGGCCAGGTGTTTGTGTTGGCCACTTAGGTCGCTTAGCTTAGTCATCCAGCAACCTCGGTGCAAATTTTAGGACTAAAAATAATATTGTGAGGTGTTCAGAATAGACTGGAAATGAGTGTAAATTATGGTTATTGAGGTTAATAATACTATGGGATCAAAATGACCCCCAAATTCTATGATTTAAGCTGATTTTGAGGTTTTTTTGTAAAATAAACACCCGAATCCAAAACACACCCGACTCCGACAAAAAAATTTCAGGGAGGTTTTGCCAAAACGCGTCCGAATCCAAAACACGGCCGCGGAACCGAATCCAAAACCAAAACCCGAAAAATTTCCGGTGCACGTCACTAATATATATATATATATATATATATATAGTAAAAAAATTACGTTCTAAAGCACCTACTAGTGCAAACATACAAAGTGCAAAATTAGCACATTTTGCACTTTGTACGTTGGCACTAGTAGGGGCTTTAGAATGTAATTTTTTACTATTTTATACGTTTCACAAACACACTGTTTTTTAGCAGCCACCCACAGATATTAATTGGGAGTGTTTCTTAATAATGAATTCTATAAATTATCTACGTGTTATTTCTTTGACATTTGTGCGCTTAGTTCCAATTTTTTTTCCATACATACATATATATATATATATATATATATATATATATATATATACACACACACACACACACACACATACATACATACATACATACATACATACATACATACATACAAATAACTACACACTTACTGCTTTGAAGTGAATAAACATATTTTTATTTTATTTTTTCATGTAACCTTTATCTACCCCCCACAAACCACTTACCTAGTGCTATAAGAGCAGAGAGGAGGACTGGAAAAGGAAGTCAGAGGCAGGTGCAGGATGAATATTGGGAACAGAGGTGTAGAATAGAGAAGGAAGGAGAATGGAAGACCATAGAGGATGGATCAGCCGGAAAGGATCTCAGCTCATTGGTAGTTAGTCCCAGAGGAGGGGCCAGCTACTGTACAGTATTGCTAGAAGGGGCTATCCAGAGTAACTCCATATCCATAATAATAATCCCAGAGCACAGTACAGCAGTGTTAGTACTATAGAGCTGAGCAGTGTGAGCAGCACTGGGCAGTGAGAGGCTACAGGACACTGCAACCCATATCTTACTAACCACAGCTGTGTCATCACTGCCCTTATGCCAACATCAGCAGTGGAATAAGGGACTTATTAGCTGTGACCCAAGTGGCTCTGCCCCCTCCCGAAGTGCTGTGCGGGCATGCAGCTGTGCTGTGTGTCTCATCAGAGCGGCAGGGAGCACACTTCGCAGGTTTCTGCTGCAATCTGTGGGTATATACATCATGCCTGTGGCCCCAGACAGCTCCACTGTACCAGCCTGGGGGGCATATGGCACTCTACCTAGCCTGTCACTGATCAAGATGACACTGCATGTCTTTTTCACCGTGCAGTATAGAATTTCACACAAATCCCACTCTGGGGTGTCTCTTTACTGATTTTTCCTTTTCTGTGAGTGTCACAAGTAAACTGCAGATCCCTTGTCACAAAACTTTCCAGTTTACACTGCCGTTGGGTTACTCACTTGTCACCATGTTCCTGACTCCAGGTCCATGGCAGTCCTCTGGGGACCAAGTGTAGTTCTCTGATCATGTGCAGCATCTGCATCTCTCTGCAGTTCCCATTCTTCTCACTGATTTCCTTTTGCTTGGCACAGTCATGACAGTCTGAGTCAAGCACCAACGGGAGACCAGTCTGCAGTAACATTATGCCCACAGCCAATCCCTGATCAGCCAGGAATGTAAAGACTTCCCCAGTGATCTCCTACATTTTACCTTCCTCTATTGCCAATCTCCACCTTGCTGACCTACTAGCTCTTGTGTCTGGTCTGATATCTTGGCCATCAGTTCCAGTCCAATATTCTGCACTATCGGTTCCAGTCCAATATCCTGCACCATCAATTCCACTTAAGTAACATGCACCATTGGTTCCAGTCTAATATTCAGTACCATCGGTTCCAATCTAATAACCAGCAACATTGGTTTCATTACGGTACTCCAGTTATTTTGGTTACATCCTGATGATCCAGCATCCAGTATGATCCTGGTTTCTGCTATCTTCTTCTACCCGTGGCATTCTGGCACCAGTACTGAGAAACCTGGTCAGAGAGCTGAGACCTTCATGTCGGGCGCAGCTAAGACCAAACTCCCTTGTGGGGGTCCCTGGTGAAGATCAATGATGCATTAGACTCTGTGCTTTTGTAAGGGTACTCGATCAATTAGCACATAACAGCCAGCATCCTCATCTCTTCCACATCCAGTCCAGCTCCATTCTGAAGGCTATGATATACCGTTGCTTTCTGGAGTTCTTATAAATCAAGCTATCCAGTTCGATCCCTGAGTATCCTCCTATTCATCTCCATTCCAGAGTATACTGCTTTTTGTCTCCATTCTGGAGTATTCAGTTGCTCTATTCATTCCAGTATGTCAGCATTTCATTTCCATTCCAGGGAATCCTATGTTCCGACTCCATACCATTCATCATCTGTGGATAAGCATCATCTGGACTTCCTTCAGGTCCTCAGCTGTACCTCCAGCTCCCATGGCTGCCAGCAGCATTCACCTGTCCATCAGCTTCTCACAGATTATTAATATTACTCACTAGTCCTACCATCGTCCATGAGCAGAGATTACTTTAGGCTATCCAGTTTTCCAATGCTCGACACAGACTCCAGGCCAGACCACAATTCCAGTACAGGTTCACAAACCGATCCATGACATCCCTCTTTGCACTCTCAGTAGGAGAACCTTTCAATATCCTCCCCAATGTACATTTAAAAAAAAATTAAACTAAATCTTTAGGACAGTAGAATTACCTTGCTCCTCTCTAATTAGAATGTTTACTATGTAAATAACTGAACTCATGACTTGGATTTCTGTTTTTTTATTAAATAATTTATTTTAATACCAAAATATACACAACATCTTAGTCACTTTGATACTGTGGAGAACAATAAATTTGGTGCAGTTGGAACTGCAATGAGCATTGTGCATATGTGAAAATGTTATGCCAATATAATTAGCACCAGTACAACAAAAGAAGAATATCTTGCAGTTACAAACATTGATAGAAAGTTCATAGCAGTTAGTATGCAATTGTCCTAAAAGTATAGAAGTACTAAATCACTTTACCTTCCATAAATGTATTATGTGTTGCTTTGGAAATCATATTGTTAATGCATTTGGAGTTATAGGAAAGAAGGTAATATTTTACTCTTTTTAAATGTGATTTGTGGATAGCAGCTCAGAATTTTCAGTTATGAAGGGCGAGTGAGAATAAAAACCCATAGATGAGTTATGAACAACATTATCAGGCTTATTTGAAGCATTTATATTAGAATTGTATTTCACTTTTATAGAAATTGCCTGGCATTATTTTATTTGCATTTCAGTTCTAGAAATGTAATTTGACCCTTTTAGCAGCATGCTATCCTTTTCCAAGGGCTATGCCATTTAAGAAGAAAGACTACTTAATAAGCACTGATTAGAGGTCTGACCTAATCTACTTCCCTTTTACAAAATGGAATTTAATGTGGTAATAATACAGCATTATCCTATGACCTTTCCAAAGCTTTCAAACTGAAACAAGTTTACGTCTCTTTAGCTTGACCTGGTTAAATGGCTATGCTGTATATTCATTTTGCAAAGGGTTAGTCCACATCAAAGCCACTTTAATGTGACCACTTCAGTTTTCTAGCCTTTTTCAAATCAATGTAAACCATGTGCTTCTAAATGAACAGTTAGTGTTATTTTTGCATGTAACAAATTCCATGTGTATAATATATCATATTGTTTGATACTGAAGCAGTAGTGCCTAAAGTAAAGGTCATGTTTATAACTGTAGCAAATGACACTATTCCTTCATAAATATGATCATTTGCTAATTTACCTAACACTTTTATTTAGATAAAATCTCATATTACCTTATTCATTATTTACCTTATATAATCATTGCAAAATGTTTTTTGTTTATATATTTCTGAATTAGTAATATGTAAACTATGAAAATTACTGTTTCCATGGAACCTGCATTGACTAGCAACTGAAATAAAAATTTACTAACTAACTAAGTAATGGTGACAAAAAACATAATCTTATATATTGATTACTCTGAAATATACTAGTTTTGATCTCTAATGGCTGGCTTCTGTTTAATTTTGAGGTGATTAAATGGACTATGTAACTTCTAAAGAAGAACAGGTGCAAGACAATTTGCCTATTGGCTGAAAAATGCATTAAACTCTGGACAAGTGACAATTTCTGACTAAGCACCAATCACAGGTAGTGGCTATCATGCAATGCTGAAAATCATTGACTACAGTGATGATGAGTGAGACAACTATTCATTAAACATATTCTTGTACAATGTATACTTATAAAAAAAAGTACTTCAAGTCTCTTTTTGCTTTCTCAACTACAGATGGAGCTAGTTTGTTTTAGACAAATGGCGTGATCGGCCACCCACTGCTGAGTGCTCTGCTCTGGCACTTTAACTAATTCTTTTGCTTATTTTACTGTGAAACACTTCTCAAACAATGAGATGCCCGGGAAGAGGCACAATTTATTGAGGCCATACAGAAAGACAAATGGATCACGCAACTTAAGTTACCATTTCTTGATTTTAACAAACCAAATTTCAAATATGTGAAGTCAGATGTACAGTATAAGTTAACCCCACAATGCAAAATACATATACACTGTATATCGTTAAAGCTGCATGCAAAGTCTTACAATTACAGTGCCCTTCTAAAACTAATAATGCGGATACTTGAATGTGTCTGCCTATGAATGTTTAAGGAAATATCTGATTACAAAGTATATTTCTATAAAAAACAATTAATACTGTACAACACATTAAGCGGGTATGGGTCACTGGGTCAACACAACTTAGGTCGACAGTCATTAGGTTGACCACTATTGGTCAACATGCATTAGGTCGACAGGGTCACAAGGTTGACATGTACTAGGTCGACAGATCAAAAGATCGACATGAGTTTTTTTACTTTTTTTGTGTCATTTTCTTCTGAAAATGACAGGGAACCCAAATTAGTGCACCGTGTCCCAGGTTACTATTCCCAATCGTAGTCCACGTGGATCGTAAATTAAGAAAAAGACCTTTTGAACTGTTGACCTAGTACATGTCAACCTAGTGACACTGTCGACCTAATGCATGTCGACCAATAGTGGTCGACCTAATGACTGTCAACCTAAGTGGTGTCGACGTAATGACCGTATCCCCACTCAGCGAAGAATATTTCCATGAAAATGTATGTTGAATAGAAAAGGATTTGTAGATGGATCAATGCCACTTAGGGTGGCATTCAAATGAAAACTCATGCTGACCATTATTTTCTGATGTTCTAGAACTTTAGTTTACCTAAAATATGATACCTCATATGCATCTTGCCAGATATGGCTTTGTGAAGTCAGAAAGATGCGCCTATCACCATGACTATGATAACTAATTATTTCAATAATGGATTCCTATCAAAATCATACCGTCACATAAAGCAAAAGGCTGATGCTCTTACAAGGACCATTAAACATTTTGTAGAAAAAAACACCAGTATAAACAAGGTTTTTAAAGCCTTACAGATTTCAATGTACATAAACTTTAAAACATTAAAGCAATAAGGTACCATATATGCATCAAAAATTCTAACTATAACTAAACATACAAATGGCCAATTTAAGTACAGATGCAAGATTTATAACCTAGTCCTGAGGCTGCTTCTCCATCCCCCTGCCTCATGCCTTGAACATCTCTGCTTTGCATACATACTGCCATCAGGCTACCTCCCGCTTGCTTGCGCCTCATGTCATCTGTCTGTTGTCCCTTCCCACTAGTTTGTTAGCTCTTCAGAGCAGGGCCCTCTTTCCTCTTGTTGTCAAAGCCCTCTTCTCGACACATTTCACTCGCATCTCTCTCCTACTCAGCGACCATCTTTACCTGCTTTTTCTCCTGCTGGTAAAGGCTCATCTATATCTATGGCCACCAGCTCCAAGTAGTATGATGATTACTCCCTCGCTACTTACATTTTAGCTGTATTATGTTTTGAGAATTGTGGTGTTCTTTGTTACCTGTACTCTATTTTTGTTATTTATTTACTGTAATGCAAAGTTTTGTCTCCCTGTCCTGTCCTTTGTATGGCGCTGCGAAACACTTATAAATAAAATGTAATAATAATAATAATAATAATAATTTATAGAAAGCTGTGTAAGCCTGTTGATTCATGAAGAAATTATGGTGCTAATGCTTCTAATCTAAAGATCCAGTGGGATTCAAATGATAACATTTTTATTTAGATCTATTGCCTCCCCTGATTGATGGAGTACGTGGTCCATTATTTTTATAATGAATGACAGATTATGGGGTGCTTGGACAAAATTCCTATCCATCGGTTTATAACTTCTGCCTTTTTTTCTATCGTCACTGTTAAAGCAGACCTCTTTATCAACATGTGCTCTTTGAACTGATGATCTGTCTACCTGTGTGGTATTTCCTACATAGCAGGTTATAAGGTGAACCACAAACTTGCTTCTACATACTAGATGATGTTTAATAAAGATTTTTTTTTCCTAGAATAAGGATGGCAAAAACTAGTCATCAGTTAATATGTATCTACATGTAAAACAATTGTTGCACATGGACTTTTTTTTTCTTTTCTTAAATGATGACCTACAGTATAGGGCAGTGGTTACCAAACTTTTTGGAATCACGGCGCCCTAGAGCATCAGATTTTTTTTACGGCACCTCCAGGACAAATCCTTCATATTGAAAAATTTAGAAACAAATATTAAATTAAGTAAATTGTGTTTATATGTCATCCATAAGTTCAACTGTGTGGTGAGGGACAAGATTTGCTTCTGTTTGTCCACATATTTTATGATTAGCAGCCACCAGCACTGGTTTTGCCTATTACATTGACCATAAATAATTTTAATTGGTCCTGAACCACCAATCCAAGGCACCCCTACAAGTGTTCCGAGACACATAGGCACACAGTTTGGGAACCACTGATATAGGGTTATTCCCAGGGTTAGTTATGTCAAACTTGACAGGTAATGTATATACTTGAGATTGCAACCCCTAGTGTAGCAGGGCATGGCCGAAGATTGGTATAAAGATGGGAGATTGTTATCCAAATCTACAGATTTTATATGGTCAGTAACCAATGAAAAGATGTAAAAAAAATGAATATTTATTGATAGTGTTTTATATCAAAACAACATGAATAAACTCAATTACATTGTTACCACAATAATAAAACTGTATCGGAATGATTAATAATGCATGTAGTATAAAAAAATTTCTGTGCTTAGCAGTTTCTAGATATTTTTATAGTGGTTTGTTAACCACTCAACTGGCTAATTTTGTTTTCTTCAAAAAACCACCTACAGATTGTTGGTTTCTTAAAATATTTAAATAAGTTTGAAACATAATTCTAAAAACATATTTTAATGAAAAAATCTGCACCTTATGGCTGTCTCACACCCGCCTCCATCCACACTATGGGGGTAATTCAGAGTTGATCGCAGCAGTAAATTTGTTAGCAGTTGGGCAAAACCATGGGGGTCTTTCCGAGTTGATCGCTCGCTGACGATTTTCGCAGCGCAGCGATCAGGTAAAAAAAATGGCAAAGCTGCGCATGCGTATGCGCCGCAATGCACACGCGCATCGTATGGGCACAAAGAGCATCGCTGCTGTGCACTGGATCTAGCGAAGATTCCATTCTCACAGCCGATCGCAAGGAGATTGACAGGAAGAGGGCGTTTATGGGTGCCAACTGACCGTTTTCTGGGATTGTTTGGGAAAACGCAGGCGTGTCCAGGCATTTGCAGGGCGAGTATCTGACGTCAATTCTGGGACCTTTGTTGCTGCAATGATCGCACAGAATAAGTGACTACAGGGCTGGTCTTGTTTTGCACAGAATGTTTTTGTACCACTCAGCTGCACAGGCGTTCGCACACTTGCAAAGCGAAAATACACTCCCCCGTCGGTGGCGACTATGCGTTTGCATGGCTGCTAAAAGTAGCTAGCAAGCGATCAACTCGGAATGACTCCCCATGTGCACTGCAAGTGTGGCAGATATAACATTTGCAGAGAGAGTTAGAATTGGGTTGGTTATTTTGTTTCTGTGCAGGGTAAATACTGGCTGCTTTATTTTTACACTGCAATTTAGATTTCAGTTTGAACACAACCCACCCAAATCTAACTCAATATGCACATGTTATATCTGCCCTCCCTGCAGTGCACATGGTTTTGCCCAACTGTTAACAAATTTGCTGCTGCGATCAACTCAGAATTAGGCCGCATGTCCATAGACCTGCATTGTAAAATCCACCCCCCCCCAGTGTCAATAAATTCCCCAGCAGCAACAAATCTGATTTACCAA
Organism: Pseudophryne corroboree; assembly: GCF_028390025.1. NCBI lineage: Eukaryota > Metazoa > Chordata > Amphibia > Anura > Myobatrachidae > Pseudophryne > Pseudophryne corroboree. The sequence continues at coordinate 373,103,386 of NC_086445.1, read as the reverse complement.
TACCTGTCACCCCCTAATGGTGATAGATCCCCCACCCCCCTCACCAGTGTCCATATACATCCTGCATCAGTACCACCCCACGTGTGTGACTGTATAAGTGTATAATGGTCTACCCCTGTGTAATAAAAACCTCTCTCACCCTTTGACAACGTATTACCATCTATTACCAAACACCCCTCTTCCCTGGAAATGCCCATTCCCCTTGGCATTACTCCTCCTTCCTAAAGCAGACTGCAATGATCATCAGTCCTCCCATGCTGCAGCTGAGCTTTGCACTTCAGGAACAAGGGGGTAATTCAGACTTGATCATAGCAGCAAATTTGTTAGCAGTTGGGCAAAACCATGACCCTCATTCCGAGTTGTTCGCTCACTAGCTGCTTTTAGCAGCAGTGCAAACGCTAAGCCGCCGCCCTCTGGGAGTGTATTTTAGCTTAGCAGAAGTGCGAACGAAAGGATCGCAGAGCGGCTACAAAATAATTTTGTGCAGTGTCAGAGTAGCTCCAGACCTACTCAGCGCTAGCGATTACTTCAGACTATTCAGTTCTTATTTTGACATCACGAACATGCCCTGCGTTCGGCCAGCCACGCCTGCATTTCCCCAACCACGCCTGTGTCTTTATCTGGCATGCCTGCGTTTTTCCACACACTCCCTGAAAACGGTAAGTTGACACCCAGAAATGCCCACTTCCTGTCAATCACTCTGCGGCCAGCAGTGCGACTGAAATGCTTTGCTAGACCTTGTGTGAAACTACATTGTTCGTTGTAATAGTACGACGCATGTGCGCATTGCGGGGCATGCGCAGAAGTGCCATTTTTTTGCCTGATCGCTGCGCTGCGACCGAAATCTGCTAGCGAACAACTCAGAATGACCCCCCATGTGCACTGCAGGGTGGGCAGGTATAACATGTGCAGAGATAGTTAGATTTGGGTGGGGTGTGTTCAAACTGAAATCTAAATTGCAGTGTAAAAATAAAGCAGCCAGTACTCTGCACAGAAACAAAATAAGCCACCCAAATCTAACTCTCTCTGCAAATGTTATATCTGCCACACCTGCAGTGCACAAGGTTTTGCCCAACTGCTAACAAATTTGCTGCTACGATCAGGTCTGAATTACCCCCTAAGTTCCCATCTTTGCACTTTTAGTTATCTGCACATGCACCTCAGAGTGCCTATCACACAGCATTCTGGGTTGCAATTTTGGCAGTGATGTTGGTGATCACAGACCTCAACCTCATTGTCTGGGAGCTGCAGGAGAAGTAGAGGCCCATTTTGCACATTAATGAGTCAAAGCATGATGAAAGAAGAGCTAGATTGAGGCCATCGAGATGGAACATTCTGAAGTTAGGATGTCTGAATTAACGCTAATGATGAATTCTTTTGAGATCTGTGATGTGCCTATATGTCTTCTACCGTATATTCTGGTATGAATCCAACTGAATGAACATTTTAATACTAGCTAGTGAATATGACATGCTTGTTATTAATATGAAATTGTGAGTGGGCTTGAAAATTTAGTTTTTACAGTCATTGGGGAAGATCACAAATATTTGTGAAGGGATTCAGTTAAAGTTTACAAATAAGGGTATTTAAAACAATCATCATCATGGCCCTGTACTCTTTCATCACGTATTGTCGTATACTGTACTTGAAAGCCAAGGAACAACTACGTTTCCATGTTTGAAACAATTGGATACATTTTCTACATTATTGATCCATTGTAAACTTTATGTTCTTTTTTCATGGAAAATTCAATGTGATGCATTCTGTGGGGGGTTGGAGATTTATGACACAGTGCTGAGTGAAATCTACAATATTTTTGTACTTGTGTAAGATATTGCTGGAGGTTTTCACTTTCTGGAGATTTGTTTGCATTATGTTAATACTGTAGATCACTTTTTGATGGGCACTATCCTGATTCATGCACATGCCTGATTCATAGTTGTATGGCTTTGGACTGCCATAGGGAAGCAGCTGCACAATACCATACAACTAATATGCTAAAGCTGCAGGAGACATCAGGAGAAAAGATGCCTCCTTTGAAGGCCTGAGTGCTGAGTCCAAAGACACAGCACTGGATCACTATTGTAACCATAGTTGTGGTGTTTCTAGGGGTTGTTTTCGTGTGACCGGCAGTTGGGAGTCCACTGGTCACCATACCGACAGCGGGATCCAGGCTTTTAGATGGCCAGCATGAGGAGTGAGCACAACAAAGCCTTTTGTGGGCTTGCTGTGCTGGCCACGCAGGGGGCTTGGTAGCTCCCTGTGCTCACCACAGGTTCTACTCTCACTCTGTGGGTGTCGTGGGAATAGTCTCTGTTGGTCTGCATGATAACCATTGGGCTATTCACCATTCAGGATCCCGGCATCGATATAGTGATCGGCGGTCTCCCGCCCGCTGGTCATATAACCACATCCCGTTTCTTGCATCGTATGCCAAACCTAACTCAGATTGTCTGCCTACTGCCTGCTTATGAGGCCAGGAAATTTTCATCTTCTGATACAGATCATAGTCTCGGCACTCCCACAAAATTGGGGCAACACACCCGGTTTCCTTGAACACAGGCCATCCATGATACACCTTTGCCCCCAAATGGCCACAGGATATCAATCATGCTGCATGTTAAGTAACCCACAAGCAACAAAGTAGGACCCATTCTGCACATGCACAGAATTGGTCCTCCACATGCACAAATCCACAAAATTCTGAGTACTATGCAAATCATCGGGTTTCTGTACCTTCATTCAGCATTTGTTTTTATTTCCCTAACATACTTTGATAGAAGGACATCAGAGAAGAGTGCCATAACAGTAGAGCACTGTAACAGTATTGATTTCTGACCTACAGCTATTTGTCTTCTATGTATAATAGTTGTACACATAGCCATATACTGTATTTGTGTTGTAAGACTTTCATTTTCCATCTTTGTAGGAACAAGCTGTTTGTTCTTTATAGTATGTTAATAAGAAATTGTTCTCCTTTTTAGCTTACATAATAGGCCAGACAATAGGTCTATTCGTGGTCAACAAATAGATGTTTACCTTTGATCAAGTGGCCTAGACATCCAAAATACACAAAGGTAAAAGGCTATTTGTCTTATATTAGAATTCAATACAACAATAGATTTCACAATATTGTACAAGTGACCAGGGACTCCAATGACATGTGTATAGAGATATGATCCCTTGACCACCTCTCAGAATTCTGGGTTAAATAGAGGGTCACGTAGACTGATGGCAGCTTCCATTGAGACCTGAGATTGGCAATAGGGTTCCTTTGACTGACAAGACCTAGGCACTACGCAGCGACAGGAGGCTCCCTGGGACTACACCTTATGCTAGGACTCTGATTATCCTGTATAACTGCCTTAAGGAACGTGGATAAGTTTATTTTAATTCTTGTCAATGATATTGACAATAAATGATTTGTTAAACTGTATTAGCGTTCTGATTCTCACTATACTTCCAATATAATAGTCCCACTGGGAACAAAATTTGGTGTCAGAAGTGGGATCGGAAGAATTAATAGTGATCAGTGAACCTATTGCAGTTGTGTTTATGTGTGCCTCTGTCTCACTGCTATATGAGGGAGGTATCACATTGTACTGTATGTTTCTCTCTGATTCTTTGCTAGATGAGAGAGGTATTTTGTGATTTAGTGGAAAATCCCAGTGTATGTTTGTCTGTTTCCCTCTGTCTCATCCATATGAGAGAGGTTTTGTGATTTAGCAGTAGGAAATCACAGTGTTTGTCTGTACTGTATGTTTCTCTCTGTCTTATCCATATGAGAGGTTTTGTGATTTAGAAGAAATCACAGTGTATGTTGGTCTGTCCTGTATGTTTCCCTCTGTCTCATCCATATGAGAGAGGTTTTGTGATTTAGAAGTAGGAAATCACAGTGTATGTTGGTCTGTCCTGTCTGCTTCCCTCTGTCTCATTCATATGAGAGAGGTTTTGTGATTTAGAAGAAATCACAGTGTATGTTGGTCTGTCCTGTATGTTTCCCTCTGTCTCATCCATATGAGAGAGGTTTTGTGATTTAGAAGTAGGAAATCACAGTGTATGTTGGTCTGTCCTGTCTGTTTCCCTCTGTCTCATTCATATGAGAGAGGTTTTGTGATTTAGAAGTAGGAAATCACAGTGTATGTTTGTCTGTCCTATTCTGTATGTTTCTCTCTGTCTCATCCATATGAGAGAGGCTTTGTGATTTAGCTAAAGAAATCAGTGTATGTGTGATCAGATACCGGATCACGATATATAAGAGTGCTTATAAAAAAAACTGTTCTGTATAAATCAACAAAATGATGGCATGGTTTATTGCTAAAACTGATAAAATTAAGGGTGTAACTTTACCATCATGGGTGTCGAGATATCGACATTGGACCCCATATATGCGTGAAGCATGTCAATATGTTACCTTGGTCCGTTTAGCGGACCCCAGAAATGCTGTGGTAAATATGGATTTAAGTAAAATGACAAAAGGTGAATGAGTACAATGTGCTCATGTATTATCTATGTGTGCTCAGGCTTTGTTTGCAACAGAGGAAGCAATAGTTACGTTAACTGATGAAAACACTGTATTGAAAGAACAACTAGCTATCTTACGTACATGTATTAGAGATCAAAGAAAAGAGATGGAAACTGTAAAAGATAATGTCACCCAATATGTTGTAAATGTATTGAACCAGAAACAAATGAAATGGGGAAGGCAGACAGTTGACCCTTTACTGGTTAGAGCTGTTGTAGAAGGAAACAATTGGGTTGGACTGTGTAGAATAGACCCAGAGAAATTCACAGATGATGGTATTGAGTTTGAGGTGAATGGCAGAGAACTACGCCCGGTAACCACCTCCAAAGTAATATCACATAAGAAACAGAAAAAAGATAGAATAAATGTGTCAGGTAACACTGCATCAAGCAGTGCAGAGAGTGAGGATGAGGAGCCAGAAAAAGAGGGTGATGACACCACCACAGAGACCCGTAATTATACCCCTAGTGAAATAACTGAGTTGGTTGCAAAATACAGGCAGCACAAGAGACAGGGACTTTTGCAATGGGTCCTAGAGATATGGGATAATGGGAGAGACTCTATTATGCTGAACACCACTGAAGCATTGTGGCTGGGCTCCATCTGTGCAGATCCACGAGTCAGATGGCAGTTACAAAATCACAAAGTTGGATTACGTGTCTGTTCTTTATTGCATAGGGTGAGAGAGGCAATAGCTACTGTGTATGACCATCCCTCTGATCTCATTCCCCTTGACCCTTGGCCAGATTTGTGTGCAGGGATTGAACGATTGAGAGTACTGGCATGTATTACTGCTTTTCAGAAAAATGTTGAGGGAAAACAGGTTGAAGTTGATTGGGAAGGTCCTGATATGACCCATGTCACACAGCATATAATGTCTTTCTTTCTACAATCAGCCCCACTGCATTTGAGAATGTCTTTGTTCACTCTTTCACCTGGCACAGCTAAGCAGGTTACTGTGTTTGAAATGATTACTGTGCTAGAACAGATGAGTTTATTGCAATCAAAGGGAGTAGCTCCAGACAAAGTAGTCCAAGCTAGGGCGCTGGCCACCCCTGCTACGCAGTACAAAAGCAACATGTGGCATGATAGACCCCCCAATAGATACAGATGTACACGTAATCAATGTTTTTTGATCTGTTGAATGCCGGGGTCCCAAAAGATAAGATTGATGGCATTGGAAATGATGCTATGTTTGAAATGTGGAAAAAGATTCAGTCTAAGCTCAAAAGTGAACCAGTTAGTAGACAAAAAAATGAAATGGAAGAGGGAAAGCTGGTACAGATTATACAACCCTTTACCCCCACAGCCAAAAGCCCTTATGCAGAGGCACAGGAAATGCTAAGGGAGGTGACCCAAGGGGGTGGGAACACTGGTATTTTCCCCTGGCCAATGTCACAGCCCCTATGAAGGGGAGGCAGCTCCCGGGAAGCAAAGATACCCTACAGTATTTGTTTAATGAAACACTGGGACCGACACCCTTTTGCTAATGTTAGCATACAGTGGAATCAAAACAAACAAATACAGTGCGTAGCCCTGCTCGACACTGGTGCTGAGGTTTCCCTATTACATCGGGCAGGCATCCTACATGACACCACATCAGGCAAACATACATGGGATGCTGTAGAGGGACTAGGAGGTATACAGACATGGGCTGCCCGGATGCAGTGCAGACTCCAAATAGGGGACGGCCCCTACTTTGATGCTTCAGTGTTGGTTTCTGAGCTCCCCGACAACATAATTGGAATGGATATCTTGAGAGGACAATCCATAGACACATCCTCTGGTAATTATGCTTTTGGGGGTTCTGTAAGAGCCTTCACGGTTTCTGCACTAAAGCTGGAAGTTAGAGGGAGTGCAAAATGGTCACCCATACACATACCTTCTCCTGCACAGCCAGCTAACCTGAAGCAATACCAAATACAAGGTGGTTTGAAGGAAATTGGGGACACTGTTCAGGCTCTGCCACAAGATGGAGTACTCCGTAAAGCACAAAGCTATAATGATATAGTGTATCCCGTTTAAAAGCCAAATGGCTCATATAGACTTCCAATTGACTCTTGGGGACTAAACAAAGTGACACCACCCCTAGCTTCAGCAGTACCCTACATGATAACTTTGGTGGAACAAATCTCAAACACTAATGGACAAATAGCCTAACATGCTAGGGTGGATTTAGGAAATGCTTTCATTTCTGTACCTTTTGCAGCAGACAGTCAAGAATTTATGTGGTCTGCTGAACAAGAAGAGGTTTTTCAAATTGCAAAGCAAGCTATCACGGTGCATAATGTTCTGAGTCCACTACAGTCAGATCAGCCATTCTTTCTGGATGTAACTACCATAGAGCATGGAACATCTCGGGGCTTATGGAAGGAAAATGCAATCAAGGGACAAAAGAAGAAGCCTATTGGATTCCGGGCAAAGCAGTTTTTCTCAGCACAAAGACAATACTCTCCCTTAGAAAAGACTTTTCTAGCTGCATATACTGCTCTCCAACAAGTAGAGAGCACAACCAAACAAAAGCCAATCGCAATACGTACAGACCTCCCTATTGCAGGATGGCTGAGGCAAGAAGGATTTGAGTCACGTTCTGCTGTTGCACGGAAGCCCATGGTACAGAACTGGAAGTGGTACTTATCAGAGAGGGGAGGAGTAGCTTCTCAAGAGCCATCTCAAGTCACCTGCCACCTTACAGGAATTGTTACTTTCCAATCCGATAGCACTCAACAGCTACCCAGCTACCCCCACTGTTGAAAGAAGAATCTCCAGTTTCAACTGCTGAACATTACTCCAGTTTAACAGATGCAGAGCAGAAGATTGCTTGGTTTACAGATGGCTCTTCTACCCTGACACAAAGGGGCCGAACTTGGACTGCCGCAGCATTATAATCTGTACTGGAGGAAGTTATATATGCGAATGGTGAAGGGGGACCCAGCCAAAATGCAGAACTGCAAGATTTACTGATGCTTCTACAAGAGACAGATGGTCTTTGGATAATCTACACTGACAGTTGGACCCCATATAAAGGTCTCACTATTTGGATGCCCTCATGGAAAGAAGAAGATTGGAGAACCCATTCCAAGCCTTTATGGGGTGGAACTGAAATATGGAATCAAATTTGGAACTACAACTCATCCAGGTCTATCTCAATTGGTCATGTAAATGCACACACAGGTTTATTACATATTGACACAGCTGATGCCCTTGTACAAATCAAATCAGCCACTCAATCACCAGTGAAGGAAGATGAAAAAATTTACATACACAACCTGGGACGGTGGGTGCATGAACAATGTGGTCATAGTGGAGCAGAAAGAACCTATGATTGGGCAAAGGAGAACCATGTGTATTGGGTGTACCATACTCCATTTTATCCAAATGCAGCAGCATTAGTAGGAAGAATGAATGGCCTCCTTAAGGAACAAATACGCAATAGAATGCCCATGCACACATTAAAGGGTTGGGACAGTGTCCTACAGGAGGCAGTATGCTTTTTGAATGAAAGAGTCCTTACAGGAACCACCCCCTTTCAGAGATTGTTAGAGCCCATGCCACCTCACTGTGTCATTTTCAGAGCTAAGTATAAGCGCCTAATTAATAAGAACAATAGTGACAACCAGGTTATGAAAAAGAAGGGGAAGATAGTAGTATTAGGGCAAGGAAAAACATTCTATGTTCTGGTTGAAGGTGTTGCTAACCCAGTGTATTTTCCTGCCTATCATTTGTATCCCAGGGCATGCTGATAAGATACTTAACACTTGTTTATATTTCCCATCAGGTTGAACCAAGATGTATGCCGGCCTGAGGGGATCTCGCCCTGACCAAGGAGTATGGTGCTATGAACCAGGCACATCCTTGATGATAGTTGGATTCATTTTTTTTGTTTCCTTTGGATCGTGTTTGAACAGCATACAGCAGACCAGACATTAACTTTGAAAGTGAATGTAAAAAGAACCAGTAGATCACTCTATGAACTGGATTCAGTTTGGAAGAAAAAAAAATATTGGATCCGCACTCCCCAAATTCATCAAACACTTTTGCATATGTAGCTACTCCTGTTAGCTTGAGAGAGTAGAGCCAATGGGAGGAAGGATGGAAATTTGACTGATCAAAAGTTTTAAACTATTGTACACACCATAGTTTATGTATTTTTTTCTATAATTATGTATACTGTGATTAAAATAGTATTTCTATTATTTTTTTAAATGCTGTAAGGTTATATAGAATGCAAAGAGGTTTTGACACTCAGGTTGATGGGTCAGTATGATAATATTGGACATTATCACCATAACACTTAATAATACATAGAAGCCAAGGATGGATTGTAATAGTATTGATTTCTGACCTACAGCTATTTGGCTTCTATGTATAAAAGTTGTACACATAGCCATATACTGTATTTGTGTTGTAAGACTTTAATTTTCCATCTTTGTAGGAACAAGCTGTTTGTTCTTTATAGTATGTTAATAAGAAATTGTTCTCCTTTTAACTTACATAATAGGCCAGACAATAGGTCTATTCGTGGTCAACAAATAGATGTTTACCTTTGATCAAGTGGCCTAGACATCTAAAATACACAAAGGTAAAAGGCTATTTGTCCTACATTAGAATTCAATACAACAATAGATTTCACAATATTGTACAAGTGACCAGGGACTCCAATGACATGTGTATAGAGATATGATCCCTTGACCACCTCTCAGAATTCTGGGTTAAATAGAGGGTCACGTAGACTGATGGCAGCCTCCATTGAGACCTGAGATTGGCAATAGGGTTCCTTTGACTGACAAGACCTAGGCACTACGCAGCGACAGGAGGCTCCCTGGGACTACACCTTATGCTAGGACTCTGATTATCCTGTATAACTGCCTTAAGGAACGTGGATAAGTATATTTTAATTCTTGTCAATGATATTGTAAATAAATGATTTGTTAAACTGTATTAGTGTTCCTGATTCTCACTATACTTCCAATATAATAGTCCCACTGGGAACAAGCACTGTACAGAATTCCAATAGCATCTTGTGGTGATAAAACTGTTTAGAATAAGAGGCGAAGCAATCAATTCACCTAATATTTTAGGTGTAAGTATGCCATTAGCAAATACAGTATGTTCCATTTTTGCTTTCAGGCAGTAGTCAGGAACCTAAATTACCGTTTCTGTGGGACTGTCCTCATTTATGCATTCTATGATAATTTTAAGATGTGGATTGATAGATCAGCCTTTGCTAAGCAATACTTCATCAAATTCAGCACCTTCATATTTATTGGAAATAGCATTAAAACTCCAGGACAAAATGTATTTCCATGAAGATGATGTCCACCCTCTAGATGATGATGAGATTCACATAATGAGTTAACCAATGATTATATTTGCTAAAAGCATATATGTATTCTGTATCCATATAAGTTTTTTTTTAACAAACTGCTGCTCCATGTGATTAAAAACAGACTTGTATCATAACATTGTGTTGAACACATATCACTAATTAGCATGGAGTTGCTGCATTGTTAAAAAATATATAGACATACTGTACAGTACATATTTATTTTCCCACCTGACTCGGATCCTGAAACGAGGCAAAACTTCATTCTCCCACTATTGAATTCTTGCTGGTTTTGAATTCTATAAAGGTCCCCAGTGATCACACCATCATCGGCTGTGGAGCTTGTAGTGAGCAAACATGCCTGTGCTGTGTCCATCCACGGGTGCTGTGTGTCTATCCTGGGAACTTTATTGTCCATCCACCGATGCTGCTGTGTTATCATCAAGGGGCTGGGGCTACAGTGTCCACCAAGGGGTGCTCTGTCTGTCCATAATGGTGGTGCTCTGTAAATCCATAAAGGGTCCACTGTGTCCTCCAGAGGTGCTCTGTCCATCCATAAAGGAGCTGCTGTGTCTGTCCAGGGGTGATCTGTCAATCTAGGGGGGTTCTGCCCAGTGTAAAAAAAAAAAAAAGCTAAAAATGAAATTAAAAAAATCTATATTTTTTTATGCTATACCTCAGTGTACCACTCTAATATTTTTCTGTGACACTGACGGTCACACTGCAGTATATCATACATGTATTACAACACTGTAGGTTGTCCATTCCCAGGAGTGCTGTGTTGTCCATTAGTTATTGCCCATGATATGAAAAAGTCAATTGTGATGCTGGGGCAAAAGACAAAAAAAGCCACCTCTTATGTGTAGAATTATTTTCAACCAAATCTGAACAATTGTCAAGCCATCTGTACCATTTGTAAAGCAAGAGTAAGAAGAGGTAGGCAGCTTAACCATCTAGGAACCTCCTCCCTGTTACGTCACTTGCAGATCATTCATCAAAAGTTTTTGTCAAATTCAGAAACTTTGGCTAAGAACGTAAAAGTCACTCCAGCGTCACCTAGCTCCCTTCTCACCATTAGATCCAAGTGATTGTAATCTCCACCACAAACACCTTCATTATCAACTTCCTCAATCATGATCAGAAGTAGTCATGCATCCAATTTCATCAGCATGACTGACTCCTCTCCTATCAGGGATTCCTCAGAAGGATCATTGAGTGCTATGCGTGTTGCTGCTGCTTGTGTGAGTGAATCTTCATCGTAAAAGGGGATCAGGAAGACTACTTATATTAGTTTAACAAAACAATTGACTAGTAAACAATTATTTTTAAGCAGAGCAAGTATGACAGCAGTCACTCAGGTGCACAGCGGATTACTGATGCAGTAACAACTATGCTGGTATTAGATGTGCATCCAGTATCCTCCATGAATGTAGTGGATTTTAGACAGTTAATTGAGGTCCTGTGTCCCCGCTACCAAATCCCATATAGATTTTGCTTCACTAGAAAAGCAATTCCCAGTCTGTATAAGGACATAAAAAAAAACCTTATTAGTGTCATCCAAAATGCTGTTGTACCCACTGTCCACTTAATCACAGAAATGTGGATAAGCAGGAAAGGGCAAACTAATAATGCATGACCGTGACAGCCCATCGGGTAGGTGTATTGCCTTCAGCAGCAGAAACAGCAGCAGCATCTAACTATTCTAACAAATACCAGCTCAGTCAGAGGCAGGCTACTTTGTGTATCATCGGTTGCACTAAGAGGCATACCGCTGACAACCTCAAGGAAATCATTGCAAAATGGCTTACTCCGCTAGAACACTACTCATTATTTGTTTTATACAGAATAGAAGGGTTGGTGGGAGGCCCCAAGGACAATTACATGTTGCACTGCTTTTTTCCTTTTAATTATGGTTGGTGAATTTTGGAATATTTGCCGCTTTGTTGTGCAGCTATTCATTTTCTTGGCTCCGTAAGCCTTGTCAGAAACACTTGCTTATTAATTTTTTTTTTTTGGTTATTGAAAATGTATTGTAAATTAGTAATAGTTAATTAGTGCAAAAAACAATATTTTTTATTGTCTATGCTCTAAAGGACTGTAAACAATGCCCCCAATGATAAATTTACATTTTTAGAATCAAGTTAAATTAAATTATTAGTCAATCCTTCCTTCCACTACATACATCCTTTACCTCCCTTGGGCCCCTGATCTAGTTATTGATAAAGATGTGCAGAAGGTTTAGACACCCCTGGAAAGGGGTTAGGCTGTGGGGGGAGGGTTAGGGGGGTTAGGAGGATGGTAAGTATACTCACTTTGCCATTGTATCCATGCCACGGTTGGTCTTTGACAACTGACATACTAGGTATTACACATAATGTATATTGAGTTAGTTGATTAGAGCTTAGTTTGTCATTATATTTATGCCTTACTTACAGTATGTTCCATTTTGTTACCCTCTGATTAGTACAAGGATACTTAACAAGTGTTATCATTTCCTCTGCAGTGTTGGATTGTTTCACTATTGTAAAGGATCATCACATATTGGCAACACCCCCTGGAGATGACCAGGACACCAGCACCTGGCACACAGTGACATTGGTGGATTACCTTCAGGAGCTGCAACACATGAGGGGAGCACAGGAAAATCACTATGTAAGGTGTGTTATTTTTTTATTCTGTATCTTCATAAAAGGGATTGTGCCAGGAAATGTTGACATACCACACTGGGGTCAGCATCTTTTGTTCAGTGAGACCCTGACTGCCATCCATATCTACCACATACTGTATATATTTTTTTCATATATATACTATATATATATATATATATATATATATATATATATATAATGAGTCAAGCCACTCCCAACAATAAATGAACATACGCACGGCCCGTGTAATGGTACTTCAAATAAAGAAAAAGCCAGCTCCTCTTATACAAACTAATTGTATTATTACTTATCTCCATGAAAAGTGGAATCTGTGCATATCCACATGTTAAAGGGAATAAAAATGTCTGCATACAGGAAGCTCAACAAGCTTAATAAACAGCATAAAACAGAGTACTTGTGATAGCATTAATCCAAGCACCAGTCATATTTTTATAATGGTCACAGCTCAACTGTTTCAGTGTGAAAACAACACCTTAGTGATGAGCAAATGCCCTAACATAACCATGCATCCCAAATACCCCAATACATTGCAAGAGTATGCTCACCTGTTCATAATATTAAATATCACCTGTGTTCATGGCTTCCGTGCAACCAGAAGTGATGTGGCATTACCTAGTTGATGAATAAAAAATGGAAGTTATTACCAAATCAAGAAACCAGAAATCATCACCAATAACCAGGACAGCAATAGTAAACAAGTGACTCAGTGAATCCAGAAGTGCCATTGCATCACCAAGGTGATGATCGAGGGCAGGAAGTCATCACCAGTAACCAAGACAACAGTGGTAAATACAGCAAGCAAGTATATAGGGAACTCTATTACTTGCATGCCGGACCAAACAATAGTTAGGAACACCAATACTGGAAACAGAGGCAGCAGGCTATCATAGCCTGGAAAACATTACAAACCTGTAGCTTCCACAACATTGTGATAGTAGCTGAAAAATAGAACAGTAAAATGAAGCTGCAATTATCACAAAAACCAGTACCAGTATTGTAAAATTTAGGATAAGTTCTGATGCAATAGTAGGGTGCGTGGCACAAAGTAAAAATAATACATACTGTACAAAAACAAAATCAAAAACAATATGCACAAATAAGTACATAAGAAAACATGGTACCCTAGAGGAAATTTTGAAAATACTGTACATAAAAATATAATTGGTAATACTGTATTCGAATATGTATGTGTTATACTTCCATCAGGTTCAGAGACCCTTTAAAGGAAACAGTTAAAGGCCGGGCCTTCATTCAAACTGCATGGTGTAACAGTATTAATAATTTGTTATGAGGGGAGGGATATGATTAATAGGCTTGAAACAAATGGTGAGATGCAATGGAGTCCGAGATCGCTGGGGGTTTGGGGTGATGGACAATATTGGATGTTTTTTAAAGGGTCAATCACTTACAAGGCAAAACCATGCCTTGTAAGTGACTGCCCCTTAAAAAAAATCTGATAGGCCGGCATACCTCAGCAATCTTGGACTCCATTACATCCCGCCCAATGTCTCTCATGGTATGTTTGCAGAAGGCAAAATGTCTCATAATTGGAGTTGTATTAGAGTCCACTGAATGCATGGCTTTTTTGATAGAGGAGTGATGTAATACAATTCATTCTTTCAATAATCTTTTGGTCTTTCCCACCTATAGAAGTCAGGGATAGATAATTAAGTAGATAACAAAATGACTATCACAATCTAGATGATACCGAATATCATATTTAGTTAATTTAGCAGGATCCATAAAATTGTCACCAAGACATAAAAATTGACAATTGACACATTCATGAAACTTATATACTCCTTTTGTTGATTGTACCTAAATGTTGCGTTTAATGGGTCTAATATCAGATTTGGCTACAATGTCCTTAATATTGCTTCTCTTTTAGCAAAGTAAAAGATGTCTCTTAACATAGCAGACCAACTACCTCACCTGAATGCACATTGGAGGACATTCCAAGTTGCTCACACGTACCAACTTTTTGCTGCTCGTGTGATCAACCTGACACCGCCTATGGGGGAGTGTATTTTAGCATAGCAGGGCTGCGAACGCTTGTGCAGCCCTGCTATGCTAAAAAAGTTTCAAGTAAAACAAGACCAGAGCTGCAGTTACTCACCCAGTGCAAAGGATCCAGCGATGAAGGTCCCGGTCCTGGTGTCAGATATCCGCCCTCCAAACGCCTCGACATGCCTGCGATGGACTCACTACGCCTGGAAAACAGTGATTATCCACCCCGGAATGCCTTCCGCCTGTCTGTCGTCTTGCGATCGTCGCTGCGATCACATTTCTCGCTGGCATCTTCGTTGCCCGGCAACGATCGTTGCCACGCAACGACGCACGTGAACAATGCGTCTGCTGTGCATGCGCATTTCTGGCCCATTCGCACCGCAGCGAAGAACCGCTGTGTGCGAACAGATCAGAATGACCCCCATTGTGCAGTATTTTAAAATTGTATTGTGGATGTGCTTAGATGCAATAGAGTACAGATGTAGCCACACTCATCGTGGCTACATCTGTGTTAAATTGGCACTCTTGGTGCCTAGATACGCCAAGCTGCATATTTACACACTCTCATTCATGCGAATGGGGCACATGTGTGTCTCAGACATGCGCACACCCTAGGTGTGTACGCGGTCATGATGAGATGTAGTCATGATGAGCATGGCCACATCTGTAAGTTGAAGAAAAGACTAAGGCTCAACAATCATGCTTGAAAAAGGGCACATTTAAGTCTAGGAAAATACTTCCAATGCCACTGTATCAGCAACATTCTAAAATGGGTCTGGGTTATTTATTTCACAAATCAGCTTTCCCACAGCTTCCAGAGTTGGGCAAAGTATCTCCACAATATCACATCATACAGTAACCAAACTCACAGACTACAGCGGAACCACACTGAATTTCTATGTTCACCTCCATAGTAACATAATACCGAGTATCCCCATGTATGCAAGTCACACCTACAGTTTTCCCATTACAGTTTAAGGGGTTCACCAATTTGGCTATCAAAAGAGTAACCAGGCTACCGGAATCTAATATAAGCTCAACTCAGTTGCCTTCTATAGTGACTGTACACATTAGCTTATCTGTCTCTGTCTGTTGGTCTGCAATGCAGGCTAGCTGAGCAAAGATAAACACTTTGTGATTGACATAAACAGTATCACATCACATATTTTGTGGACAATTATAAGCAATATGGCCGAAACCACCACATCGAAAATATTGGATAATATTGTTATCACGTGTTTTGCAGGGTAGGAACCTTCCTCGCACTGCTGGCCTACTTCCAGGTTCCAACCCCAAAGTCTAAGGTTCATTACATCACCCAACATCCTTTTATTCTGGAACAGTCTTACCAGTTGTCAGTGAAAATTGCGGTTGTGGGACTAGGGCCCAGTGTGGTACACTTAATAGTTCCTCAGTCACCACAAACCTCTCCACCATCTTAAACAATTGTTCTGCTGTTTTACTGTCTGCATGACTCACCCACTTATGCAGGATTGTAGATAGGGACTGTAGAGATCAATCCATAATTATCTTTTCTATGATCAGTGGTCCTGTTAGAGAATCTGGCTGTAGCCACTTTGTGGTAAGATGGATGAGGTTGTGCATTTGAGAATGTGGAGGCTTTTCCATTTGGTATTCCCAGCAGTGAACTCATTGGGCACAAACGTTGCATTAGGATTTCTTGCATCAGTCAGTCATAAGGCTAGTCCACTGATCTTTAGGCCAACTCTCTCGCTCAACTGTTCTTTCAAAAGTGGTTAGAAAATTCAACATCATCAATCTGGGTCATATTTTGCAGAAAGTGACTGGCTCATATGGAGTGAGTGTTAGTTGGAACATCATTGAATGCATCTCCAGACTGGGATGCTATCTGTTATACCAGCTCCCTTAAGGCCTCCTGGTTTTGGTGCTGTTGCTTGCGAAGTTCATTGATAACTTACTGTTGATTTGTTTTCCTCAATAGTTGCTAGCTGCACCCAGGTAGCTGCCTGTAAAACTGACAACCACCATGGATTTCACAGTATATAAGTTGATGTTCAAAACATCAGATTCGGTGTCTGTCACTTTAAACTTTAAATGTAAACCTATCCTATTGCTGCAATTTTCAGTGTGTTGCTAACATTCTTTTCCACAAATTAAAAGGAGATCAGTCTAGGGGTGCACTCTCGTATGGCAGATCAGCACCTCCAAACACAAAGCAGCCAGGAAAACAGCACACCAATCCAGGGTTTTCATCCAATCTAGCCATGGCTAGTGTTATTGTGCATTACAAAACAAGACATAAAAATAATTCCTAGCCCATCTGGGCACTAACTAAACATAATAGATTCCCTCTCTCAGAGTGGTAGGATTTAATGCTATAAACACAGGCATATGCACAGTACTTACAGTCAGTGAAAAACATTGTCTCATAACAGGCCTGCTGCCTGTTTTCTCACATAGGGGGTCATTCCGAGTTGTTCGCTCGCAAGCTGCTTTTAGCAGCTTTGCACGCGCTAAGCCGCCGCCTACTGGGAGTGAATCTTAGCATATTAAAATTGCGAACGAAAGATTAGCAGAATTGCGAATAGACACTTCTTAGCAGTTTCTGAGTAGCTCCAGACTTACTCGGCATCTGCGATCAGTTCAGTGCTTGTCGTTCCTGGTTTGACGTCACAAACACACCCAGCGTTCGCCCAGACACTCCTCCGTTTCTCCAGCCACTCCCGCGCTTTTCACAGAAACGGTAGCGTTTTTTCACACACTCCCATAAAACGGCCTGTTTCCGCCCAGAAACACCCACTTCCTGTCAATCACATTACGATCACCAGAACGAAGAAAAAACCTTGTAATGCCGTGAGTAAAATTCCTAACTGCATAGCAAATTTACTTGGCGCAGTCGCACTGCGGACATTGCGCATGCGCATTAGCGACTATTCGCTCCGTTGCGACAAAAAAATAACGAGCGAACAACTCGGAATGACCCCCATAGTGAGACCTTGAACCAAACCCTGACACACCTAATATCAGCCTCTTACAGATGCAGGGACTAATTAGCCTGCTCTCAGGCTGAAGGTCTTAAAATCCGAAATTGGCTTTATTGGTGAAGCGGCAGCCCTGCCTTCTTTCTCAAACCCGTACCCTCGGACCCTTAATCTTTTAGTAAAAGTTTAAACTCTAATCAAATCTATATAAACTGACAATCTAAACAACATTAACCCTATACCATAAAGATGTTTTAGGTGTAAGCAAAAACTATTTGTTGGAGACCTAAATGTGCAATTTGGCAGCATATTAAGAATAGTCCTTTAATACCTATGAAAAAGAGAGCTGGTATATTCATATATCAGGACTATCAATTTATTTGGCAAAAATTAATTGATCATTATTTTTTAGCAATTGGATTAAGTTATTATTTATTATAGTTAGCAGTATAAGATGAATGTATTACAAATATATATAACAAATATATTTTTTAAATATAAATTATTTTTAATGGTTTTATTAAATATTATTTTACTCAGTTTATCTATATTTTATTATGTTTGGTTAATAGCTTCTTCAGTTTCCCAAGTGAATTCATTAAAACATAAAAAACTTAATTTTTTTCATAGAAACCATCAATAATATTAACTACTACTATGATGGGTCAGCAAATCTAATAATCACTTGTCCTGCAGCATTTTTTTTTAAACTGAGTGTAATAAGTTTGAAACACTTCTGAGAGCTTCTGTACCAGAAATAAATATGTAAGACTATAAATTTAAAGTTCTGAGTGTTCTTGTTTCACTGGAAATAAAATAAAAAAGTGTTCATCATGCTAGAATCACATCTGGGTAGTAATTGCTTCTCTTCACTAGTTATTGCAGGGATACTGCATGTCACTAAATAACAGAGAGCTCTGCAACAATGGCATACATCTGTAATAAGCTGTGTCCTTAACCACAGAGGAGTTGGACGATGTACAGTAGAAAAAAACAAACAAAAAAAACCCAGATGGTTGTTATGGAAACTTAGCAAACCTAAAAGTCTCTTGCTTTAAAACACTTTAAAATAAGTAGAAGTATTAATTTAGATAACAATAAAAAACATATTATAGCCTATCCTTTTTTCTGTGGGTTTAAAACCAGATATGTATGAGTAATTTAATATTACCAGTCTCCCATGCCATATCATTATGTTGTAGCATAGTATGAATGATCTTAGGCTAGGGCCAGGCCCGGTGCTACCCGCTCAGCGAAGGGATGCAGTGCAGGGAGGTGCTGGGATGGAGAGGCGCTCTCCCTGCTCTGCATCCCTTCCATGCTGCTGCATGGAGGGTGAGAGAGAAATATATGTGTGTGTGTGTGTGTGTATGGTGGGGGTGTGTGTGTATAAGGTGGGTGTGTATGTGTGTGTATATATATATGTGAATTGTGTGTGTGAGGTATGTCTGTGTATGCATGCATTATGGACTCTACTACTGGGGGGCCATAACATGTAAGGACGCTACTACTACTACTTCTGGGAGGCCATTACATGTAAGGATGCTACTACTACTACTGGAGGGGCATTATGCATAATGACGCTACTACTACTGGGGGGCCATTACATGTAAGGACGCTACTACTACAGGGGGGGCATTACATATAACAATGCTACTACAGGGGGGCATTACATGTAAGGACACTACTACTACGGGGGGCATTACGTATAACGATGCTACTACTGGGGGACATTACATGTAAGGACGCTACTACTACAGGGGGGCATTACGTATAACGATGCTACTACTGGGGGGGGCATTACATGTAAGCACGCTACTACTACTGGGGGGCATTATATATAATGATGCTACTACTGGGGGGCTTTACATGTAAGTGGAGGTGTGTGTATGGTGGGGGAGTGTGTGTGTGTGTATGGTGGGTGTGTATGTGTGTATACATGTGTGAATTGTGTGTGTGAGGTATGTCTGTGTGCGCACACATTATGGACGCTACTACTGGGGGGGCCATTACATGTAAGGACGCTACTACTACTACTGGGGGGGCATTACGTATAATGACGCTACTACTGGGGAACATTATGTATAAGGACGCTATTACTGGGGGAGGGGGCATTATGTATAAGGACGCTACTACAGGGTGGCATTACGTATAAGGATGCTACTATTACTGGGGGGGCATTACGTATAACGATGCTACTACTACTGGGGTGCATTACATATAAGGACAGTACTACTGGGACATTACGTATAAGATAAATAAGATTGTGCGGCGTAATTTTAAATGGGGGTACTATTGTGTGGCCATGTCCCTTACTTGTAAGACCACACCCCTTTTCCCGGCGTGCGCTGACCCTCTGTTAAATATGGGAGGGTGCAAATTTATAGTTTGCAGGGGGGCGCAAAACTTTACCCCCTGGTGTAATTTGGAGGCAAGGATTTATAAACTTTCCATCATAACCTTAAGTGTTTTTTTCCTGGTTCCACCTTGTACTGGGGATAGGCTAATCTCAAACCCTCTACAAACCAACATGCATCTACTTGTGCCCCTGTTGAGCTATGGATTATGTTGCTCCACTATGATCTTCATTGTAAAATGCTACCATTTTATGTAGGATTACATTTTCTTTTGATGATGAACAAAGCAGGGTAGATCAAGAAGTTCAGAAAGTTAATGGTCTGGTCAAAAATATTTGCCATGAAATGTGCTGTAAACACTAAAATACATTAGATATACTGTAGTATTAAAAGAATGTACAAAATTTGTAAAATGTGAACACGTAAAGTTGTTAAATGTATACAAGGTTTCACAATACAAAGAGATCGGATTTTATTATTAATACTTTTTCGATTACAGATTTGCGCCAGACCATTTTTGCTGGTTTTGGTTTTAATTTGTCATCGGGAATTGATTTTGGTTTTGCTGAAAACTGCCTTATTTGTTTTGTTTTTGATCTATATTTTTTTCAAGAATTTCTAAAAACAGCTAAAACCACATCATTTGGACATTTTTTTGTTCCTATTGTATGTTAACCTAATATCATAAATTTCTAGTCACTTCCAGTTAATTTTGACTACCTCATAGCTCACAATATTGTTCACCAGCATAGGCCAAATGCTGCTTAAACTAAGCAACAGAGTAGTGGCACAAACACATGGTAGTTATTTCTGTTTAACTTAGCAAATTAGTAATGTATTAGCAATAACCAAAACAAACAATCAAAACAACTCACAAGTACTTTAAATAGAAAGCAATCAAGCACAAAAATTTACCAAGAATAGTGTGTGAGAGGGGCATTCAATTTGCAGGCTGTTGGGATCCTGGCGGTCACCATACCAACACCGGAAACACGACACCCGGTGAAATGCTGGCAATTTGTTTATTAGTGTGGTGACTTGAGGTCGCCACTGATATTCTGGCTGATGGGATTCCTACGTCGGCCTGCTGACCGACAGCTGTTATATCACACTGATTCCATGTGTGGAATATCATTGCTCTAAAGCAGTAGTAGTTAACAAACAGCAAATAAAAAACCTTAAACCAAATGTAAAATAGCAACATAAGAAATGGATGCCACATACACAAGTGCACTTGCCCCCAGAACATGCCCTTGGACACTGATGACTGTGCCCATGTAAAGCCCAATCAATCTTTTTTTTTTGTTGAGCAGCTACCCAAAAATGTCACCAACCATAAAACAGAGTTCTGTAACTGCAGGGTAGAGTGCATGTCTGATACAGTGCAGGTCAGATGCAGTGCAAGTATGATACAGTGTGCCTCAGATACAGTGTTGGTCAGTTATAGTGCTGATCAAATAAATTGCAGGTCAGATACAGTGCAAGTCAGGGTATAGTACGTGTTGGATACAGTGTGGGTCGGATACAGTGCAGGTTAGATACAGTGCAGGTCAAATACAGTGGAGGTTACAGTGCAGGTCAATTACAGTGCACATCAAATAGTGAGGGCCGGATACAGTGCAGGTTGGATACGCCAGTAGTGCACTTACTGCGACAGTTGATGCTGGTGGTGTCCTGTGTGTGTGGGTGCTGGTAGTTTGAGTATTGCAGGGGTGGTTGAAACCTTCTGTGTGCTCTGCCCTGCTGTGCATATTGAAATCTATGGGGAAGCACTTATTAGCTGATAGCCGTGAAAGATGGCACTCTCAGCCAAGCAGCGATCCATCTTTTGATTTCAATGGGACTTTGAATTGGCATTGAATCAAAAACCCACAAGATTTGACAGTGGGAGGATAATGTATTGCCTTGTTTTGGGATCGAAGGCATACGGGCAGATCTGAGCCCCGTCTCAGATCCAGGAAGTTTGGGTGAGCTCAGATCTCAGAGAACCGGGAAAGCTCATCTCTACTTTTCTATTTTTAATCTTCAATAATTCAGTTACATCAGGCGTGGTTCCCAAAGACTGGCGTATAGCGGAAGTAGTGCCGATCTTCTAAAGAGGAAGTAAAGCTGAACCAGGCAATTATAGACCAGTGAGTCTTACATCTATAGTGGGGAAAATACTAGAAAGCATTCTAAGGGATAGTATTCTGAAGATCCTTGAAGCCAAAAAGGTTATTATTAGGAACCAATATGGATTTGTGAAGGATAGATTATGTCAAACAAACTTACTAGGCTTTTATGAAACAGTGTGAGCCTTGCTCAGGGTAAGGTGGGGACTGTAATCTTTTTAGACTTTACTAAAGCTTTCGACACAGTGCCACACATGAACTTATCTATAAGTTACAAGACAGGTGCTAGGGGGCACAATATGCACTTTGGTGAGGAATTGGTAAGATAATAGGGAGCAGCGCATTGTGCTAAATGGAACCTTTTCAAATTGGACTGAAGTACTAAGTGGTGTGCCACAAGGGTCTGTACTTGGACCACTATTGTTCAACATTTTCATTAATGATCTAGCGGAAGGTTTAGAGAGCATGGTGTTAATTTTTGCAGATGATACCAATCTATGTAAGGTTATAAATTCGGAGGGAGATGCTGAGCCTCTCTAGAATGATTTATTTAACCTGGAATCATGGGTTGCAAAATGGAGAATGAGTTTCAGTATAGACAAGTGCAAGGTAATGCACCTTGGTAACAAGAACAAAAATAACACCTACATACTAAATGGGGTGATTTTAGGGGACTCCGTACTGGAAAAAAGACTTAGGAGTACTGACAGGGCTGGTGCTAGGGTGTCCTGCGTCCCCCTGCAAACTATACATTTACGCCCTCCCATATCCCACAAAAAGTCAGTACGCGCCTTTGGCGCGCGCCGGTAAGGGGCATGGCCACACAATAGTACACCATTTAAAATTCCGCCACACAGTACCACAATCTTATTCAGCTTGTATGTAATGCCCCACCCGTAGTAGTAGCGTCCTTATGTATAATGCCCTTCCAGTAGTAGTAGCATCCTTATACATAATGCACCCACAGTAGTAGTAGTGTCCTTACATGTAATGCCCCCCCCAGTAGTAGCATTGTTATACATAATGCCATCCCCAGTAGTAGTATCATCCGTAAATCTAATGCCCCCCAGTAGTAGCGTCGTTATACGTAATGCCCCACCCAGTAGTAGCGTCATTATACGTAATGCCCCCCAGTGGTAGTAACATCCGTAAATGTAATGCCACCCCAGCAGTAGCATCATTATACATAATGCCCCCCCCAGTAGTAGTATCGTTATACGTAATGCCCCCCCAGTAGTAGTAGCATCCATGAATGTAATGGCCCCCCAGTAGAAGCGTCATTATACGTAATGCCCCCCAGTAGTAGTAGCATCTGTAAATATAATGCCCCTACAGTAGTAGCATCATTATACGTAATGCTCCCCCTAGTAGTAGTGTCATTATATGTAATCCCCCCCAGTATTAGCGTCATTATATGTAATGCCCCAGCCAGTAGTAGCATCCTTACATGTAATGCCCCCCCAGTAGTAGCATCCATAATGCGTGCGCACACAGACACACCTCACACACACAAACACCCCCCCCCCACCATATACACACATACCCACACCCACACATACACACATTTCTCTCTCAATCTCCACTTACCTAAGTCTGGCTGGTTGCCACTGTAATTACTCTCCAGTCTCCCTCTGTACAGCATCCTGGTCCATGTAGCTCCGCCCCTTTCATCCCGTGTAGTGCCATCCTCTTCCGTCCCATGTAGATCCGCCCCCTCCTCTGATCCATACACAGCGCTGTCACACAGGTGAGGGGAGGTGAGAAGGCTTTTCATGCTGCCGGCACCGCTGCCAGTGCCTGTCATACAGTGACAGCCACAGTAGCTGGCAGTAGCAGCAGGGAAGGGATGCAGAAAAGCGACATCACCTCTTCATCCCAGCAGCTCCCTGCACTGCATCCCTTCACTGAGCGAATAGCGCCGGGCCTGGGAGTACACTTAGATAACAAAAAAGGCAAATAATGTACTAGCATGCATAAGGAGGGGAATTGATGCAAGGGATGAGAATGGAATACTCCCACTATACAAATCCCTATTGTGGCCCCATCTGGAATACTACACACAATTTTGGGCACCGTACTACAAAAAGGATATCCTGGAACAAGAAAAGGTTCAGAGCCGGGTAACCAAACTAATTAAGGGGATGGAGATGCTGGAATACCAGGAAATACTTGCAAGGCTTGACATGTTCGTATGACACTGGAAAAGAGGAGACTAAGAGGGGGCATGATCAACATTTATAAATATTTAAGGGGACAACATACAGAGCTTGCAGGGGATCTGTTTTTGGTAAGATAAACACAGAAGACACATGGGCACCCACTTAGGTTAGAGGAGAGGAGATTCCACACACAGAGGCGAAAAGGTTTTTTCACAGTAAGGACAATATGAGTTTGGAATTCTCCGCCTGAGAGAGTAGTAATGGCAGGCTCTCTCAATACTTTTAAAAATGGGCTAGATAAATTCCTAATGGATAAGGATATACTGGGTTATAGTGCATAGACCAGGCACTATAGTTATAATAAAATGAGGAATTAAAACACAACGGCCAACTTTATCAACATATAAAATTAGTCCTGAAAATAATACAGCGTAGGAGAACACAAATAGGTTGAACTCAAAGGACAAATTGTCTTTTTTAACCTCAGAAACCTTGTAACTATGTAACTATGTACAGTAACTGCTCATTTTAAGGAAAATATTGCACATTACACATAAATGTTGTTACATTAAAAAAAAAACATATTTGAAAAAAACAATATGATGCCCCCTTACTAACATGTTGCATTTAATATTTTATTAAGTTAACAACCATATAATAGTAAAAATTCTAAAAGTTAATGGATATAAATACAGTGATTTGACATTTTCATTCTAATTTCAACATATATATATATATATATATATATATATATATATATATAATTTTTATTTAATCTTTTTACTCTATAAACTGCAAAGAGTTGCACAAGTAACAGGTCAAATGAGGTCTTCCTTTTGTGCAAACGAGGACATGGAAATATTCAACTCAAAGTGGAAGTCAGATAAATATTTCACTGGACCGTCCACTTCTAAATGCACTTGAAGATGAAATCACACAATCTTGTAACCTCATCAGTAATAGTTGTACAATTATTCAGAAAGCAGGGGATTATTAATAGACGTTTTTGTTTCTCTTCTACTCATTAGTATGGTATGCAGTGACAGATCATTTCTTTTTGTTGTTTTTATTAGGAATTATACACAGATTTATGATGAGATGTAGAATATGCATAAACTAAAAAGTTCTTAAAAATTAATTTAATACTATCATATTACTTGCATTTGCTTAATTGATTGCAGAGCTAGATTGTGGTGAGCCCTGGGCACACATATTGCAGGCCACATACGTAAATTGATGAAACAGGCAGGTTAATCGGCAGGCAACACCATCCCCACATATGAAAAAGCAGACACATTGGGGTATATTTACTAAGGTCCTGATTTTGACCGAGATGCCGTTTTTTCTTCAAAGTGTCATGTCGGGAATTTACTAAGCAAAAATCTCGGCAGTGATGAGGGCATTCGTAATATTTTGGAAGTCCTAGGAAAAAATTACGAATCAATACACCATCGGTCAAATATGCCTGCAATTTGGTAGAAATCAGGAATTTGCTAAAAAGTGCAAATCACAAACACTACCGACAATAGCCAAACACTGCCGTGCTCAAATACAATTCGTGAAAAAGTGCTAAAAAAAACAGACCTGCTTTTTTATCCCGTGTTTGGCTAGGCATGCACGGATCCATGAGATCCGTGCATGTTTATCAGTGGGAAGGGGATGGGAAAGTGTTTTTTATTTGAAAAAAAGTGCGTGGGGTCCCCCCTCCTAAGCAAAACCAGCCTCGGGCTCTTTGAGCCGGTCCTGGTTGCAAAAATATGGGAAAAAAATTATAGGGGTTCCCCCATATTTAAGCAACCAGCACCGGGCTCTGCGCCTGGTCCTGGTTCCAAAAATACGGGGGACAAAAAGCGTAGGGGTCCCCCGTATTTCTGAAACCAGCACCGGGCTCCACTAGCCAGATACATAATGCCACAGCCGGGGGACACTTTTATATAGGTCCCGGCGGCCCTGGCATTACATAACCAACTAGTCACCCCTGGCCGGGGTACCCTGGAGGAGTGGGGACCCCTTTAATCAAGGGGTCCCCCCCCCCTCCAGCCACCCATGGACCAGGGGTGAAGCCCGAGGCTGTCCCCCCCATCCAAGGGCTGCGGATGGGAGGCTGATAGCCGTTTTGTTAAAAAATGAATATTGTTTTTAGTAGCAGTACTACAAGTCCCAGCAAGCCTCCCCCGCAAGCTGGTACTTGGAGAACCACAAGTACCAGCATGCGGAGGAACACCGGGCCCGCTGGTACCTGTAGTACTACTACTAAAAAAATACCCCCAAAAAAACATGACACACACCTTGAAAGTAAAACTTTAATGCATACATCCACACCTCCATATACACATACTTACCTATGTTCACACGAGGGTCGGTCCTCTTCTCCATGTAGAATCCATGGGTTACCTGTGGAAAAAATGATACTCACAAAATCCAGTGTAGTAGGCTCCTCTTGTAATCCATTTGTAATCCAGGTACTTGTCAAAATAAAAAAACGGATACCCGACCTCGCACTGAAAGGGGCCCCATGTTTTCACATGGGACCCCTTTCCCCAAATGCCAGAAACCCCCTCTGACTTATGTCTAAGAGGGTTCCATCAGCCAATCAGGTAGCGCCACGTTGTGGCATCCTCCTGATTGGCTGTGTGCTCCTGTACTGTATGACAGGCAGCACACGGCAGTGTTACAATGTAGCGATTAGGCGCTCCATTGTAACCAATGGTGGGAACTTTGTGGTCAGCAGTTGACCGAAAGTAACCTCACCGCTGACCACAAAGTTCCCACCATTGGTTACAATGGAGCGCATAGGCGCTACATTGTAACACTGCCGGGTGCTGCCTGTCATACAGTACAGGAGCACACAGCCAATCAGGAGGGTGCCACAATGTGGCGCTCCCTGATTGGCTGATGGAACCCTCTTAGACATAAGTCAGAGGGGGTTCCTGACATTCGGGGAAAGGGGTCCCATGTGAAAACATGGGGCCCCTTTCAGTGCGAGGTCGGGTATCCGTTTTTTTATTTTGACAAGTACCTGGATTACAAATGGATTACAAGAGGAGCCTACTACACTGGATTTTGTGAGTATCATTTTTTCCACAGGTACACCATGGATTCTACATGGAGAAGAGGACCGACCCTCGTGTGAACATAGGTAAGTATGTGTATATGGAGGTGTGGATGTATGCATTAAAGTTTTACTTTCAAGGTGTGTGTCTTATGTTTTTATTGGGGTATTTTTTTAGTAGTAGTACTACAGGTACCAGCGGGCCCGGTGTTCCTCCGCATGCTGGTACTTGTGGTTCTCCAAGTACCAGCTTGTGGGGGAGGCTTGCTGGGACTTGTTGTACTGCTACTAAAAACTATATTCATTTTTAACAAAATGGCTATCAGCCTCCCATCCGCAGCCCTTGGATGGGGGGACAGCCTCGGCTTCACCCCTGGTCCATGGGTGGCTGGAGGGGGGGGACCCCTTGATTGAAGGGGTCCCCACTCCTCCAGGGTACCCCGGCCAGGGGTGACTAGTTGGTTATGTACTGCCAGGGCCGCCGGGACCTATATAAAAGTGTCCCCCGGCTGTGGCATTATGTATCTGGCTAGTGGAGCCCGGTGCTGGTTTCAGAAATACGGGGGACCCCTACGCTTTTTGTCCCCCATATTTTTGGAACCAGGACCAGGCGCAGAGCCCGGTGCTGGTTGCTTAAATATGGGGGAACCTCTGACAATTTTTCCCCCATATTTTTTCAACCAGGGCCGGCTCAAAGAGCCCGAGGCTGGTTTGGCTTAGGAGGAGGGACCCCACGCAATTTTTTTAAAGATTTTAACACTGATTTTTAATTTTTAAAAAGGTGCACAATGAAGCCCAGCACGGATCACTCAGATCCGGCCGAGATTCATTGTATTAAAGTCGGCAGTGTTTTACAAGTCACTCACGTAAAACACTGCCAAAAAAAACAAATGACATCGACATAGGTAAATCAGAAAATGCAGAATACGGCAGCTTAGTAAATTAGTCGTACTAAATTCAAAAAGTTGCAATTTAACACTTTCGATGTCATTCGTGATTGAACTTTGACCTCAAACGGGAAATTACGATTTTTAGTAAATATACCCCATAATCTTAGATTATTCTGCTTATTATCTCCTTTCTGTTTGCCCTCACATGCCGTGGCACGACCCACTTCCCTTGAACTATAGCCTTTATGTGTGGTAGCAGCAGACACAGGAAGACTAGATCATCAGCTGGTAAGAAAGGCAAGAGATGATTACGGGTATAATTGAAGAAACTTAATGTTAAGAATCAGAGTTTGACTTCCAGTGGATTTTGCCACATTATAACTTTAAAAAAAAATCTTTGGACATCATTGTCTAAACATCCATTTCCCACCACGCATGGAGAACCATGGATTGTTGGCTTTGGAGGTCCTACTAACTTCTTCCCTGGAGTCAAGCTCTGTTGTTGGGAGCCAGATTCCCAGATACTGCTGCAATGGGACTGCTCCCAGAAGGGCTCACAGTGGAGCAGTGCCTTGCTGATGCCCCCTACACAGGAAGTCCAGTTGCTATCGCTCCTTGCCTCTATGTCATTGTGGCCACTGGAACTGTTGGCCATGATGTAATCTGGGCCTGTTGTGGCTTTCCTTCTCCTTCAATCCCACTGGTCGGCCTGGTGTGTGGCTTGTTGCTCCACAGCCCCACTCTCTAAGTGCAGCCTTCTGCTTACATACTCTGTGGCATCTCTGTAACCTGTTGGTAGGCTGGCCGGTCTATATACTGGCCCTGCAGTTTCTTATTAACTGCTACCTCACTGACCTAGTTCTAAAAGCTTGACCATTAGTATCTAAAGCTGCTCCATGTGCCTTTTGCTCTGCCAGTGTGGGACCTTCCTCCTGTGCAATGTGTACTGATAGGGAGCCCACACAAGCTCTTGCTTAATCAGTGTATATTTCTGTTGGATAATTTTGCACATAAACCTTTTTGGGCTGCCTGGATTTATTGTGCACTAGCTGTTCATTGCACAGGAGTTTTTGATTTTCATGGTTGTACATATAAATGAGTGTAAGCAATTTGGTACATCTATAGAGATGCAAATTTGAGATGTCTTAATATAAGCAAATATTAAGCCATGGTTCTTGGCGTTACACGAGTAGCACGCATAGCAGATGCAGTAAAAAGTGACAGGACCATTTGTGTAGTTTATTAAATTCTACACACTGGAGGTGCAATCCAAGTTTTGATCCGATTGTCCATTTGGGCATCATTATGTCAACCCCTTTTCATCCCTTTAGGGGAGTTTATTTCAATTCTAATTATGAAGTTTTCCTATTTTCCACCTGCAGAACACCTACTGTATGTTTAATTACATTTAAGAGAATTAGTAATCAGTCAGTCAGTCAGGGCTTTCACATTTATATATACTGTAGATATTATGCCAAAAATGTTCTTTATGGGTTTTTTTTATATTATAATAATAATAATTTCTGGTTTAGGTTGTTATTTTATTATATTCTAAAACTATTTTGCAGCAATTAAAAATTTAAAACTAAAAACATTTTAAGCACATCAACTTAATTATATATTTTCTGATGTGGATTTTATAACCATAACAAAATGTACTGTAAATATGTAGTGTAAGTTTGTACAGATTGTACATCTTTAAAGCAATATACATTTGTATGTACAGTAATCAGTTATCTTTCTGTGGTAGTATTAAAAATAATTTCACTATTAACCCATTGAATGCTAATAACTAATTTACTGCTACGGAAAAGCAAATTACGTTGTACTTGGACATTACCTTCTATTTTTCTATGATAGTGTACCATGTATGATTTAGTTTTAACTTTATCTTTGTAAATGTAAGTCATGCAGAACAATACTATGGGCCTAATTCAGCAGGAGTAGCAGATTCAGCTTTTTAGCAGAATCAGCAACTCATGCTGGGAGCCACCCAATGCAGGGCAAGGCTGCCAGCATGCTACCCACTGCCCACCACCTACGATCATGATCTAATTGTGATCGCACCGCAATTAGAGTGCGGTAGCAGAAACTATGGAAGCCTCCTGTCGGCGGAGCCTGGCTGCGTCAGTAGGAGTCCTGTCGCTATTTTTCCTATTGGATCGGCTGTCAATCAGGCAGAGGCATTTGCAATTAATGCAGGATGGGACCTGTGCATGCAGACATTGGGGGCTTTTCAGAAATTGCAATCATATCGCAAGGCCCTACAGTATACACTGTTTGTAATTTTATATATATATATATATATATATATATATATGTATCATCTCAATGTCAAACAACATCACATTATGTGGCTTTAAAAAATATATATATATTTTTTTTAATTGTGCACAAGACATGGACTTTCTGGATGAATTTTAGGTAGATCAGGGGGTGCGGCTTACAAATCTACAGAAAATGAAGTCAGCAGTTGTAGCTGCCTCTGCAACAGATAAAACTCAACCACACACTCCAATGTAACAACAGTCAGAAAACACCTGTCATGATTCAACAGAAGATGATCTAGCTGATAGACAAGTGCCACATGTCACAACAACAAATAATGCCATCCAGAAAGTCCTTATTCTCAATGTACTCCATTTTGATTGTGAAGAAGTCGCACAAGCGAGCTTTTATGCACCTTTCCTGTGTGCTGTGGCACCCACTGTGCGCTCCATGCACAGGCTTTTCCGGGGAGTATATTGTATTAAGCCTTCTCAGATGCCTCACTAACCCTTTGGAGACTCCTAATGTTGATGCTCTGGTATGTATAAGGCTAATTCAGTTATATGCATTGAGGGAGATTTATAAGAAATCATGATTGGTGGACACTTACACCGTCAGCTTTTTTAATGAGGGCATCCATGTTGTCTCTGTCTACATATGCATGCAACCTGCGACCGTATGCACATGGCACTTCCGGGGCCATCACTACATAAAGGCTGCTCAGAGGCATTACCAACCCTTTGGCAGACCTGCCGCTGTTGATGTGTTATGGTATGTATAAAGCTACTTCAGACATGTGCATAGAGGAAATATTATAACAAATAATGATTGCTGGTCAGTCACACTGTCAGCCATTTTCATGAAGGCAGCCAATAACTGCATACCAAACTCAAATATTACTGAGAAATTCAGACGTCATTGCCATTATGAGAGCTGTGGCGTTCACAACACGCGAGCTGAGTATTCTCACAGTAGTGGTGGACTGGCGGCTGGGACAACCCATGCCCAGTGTATCTAACGTGGAAAAATATGCTGCATGTGCAGCTTGAATGTCAGTGGATTTTTATGTTTTATATTGAACAGGGATTCTTTTTTAGTAGCCCTATTGTATCCCCCAAAATGTATCTATACACTCATTATATAGAGGATTTGTTTTTGTTATCTGGAATGATACAAACAACGTCTTTCAAAATCTTATTGATTCTCACGATGATTTGGATTGTCCGGTCAAATGTACCATTAGAATAAGTTATAACTACATTGATTTTCTAGACGTTGATATTAAAGATAGTTCCCTCCTTTCATCATCGGTACATCATAAATCCAGAAGAGGAAGCAATCTATGTGAGTTTTTAGTGAGAACTGACATTCATGATTATAATAAAGATACTCCAGTACATTTTTTGTCATCTAAAAAGATTGGTTGTTTTAAATGTGGCTGCACTGCTTGCAGTTTTATGCAAAAAATATATGATTAAATATCATCTAACTTGTAATTCTTCATATGACATTTATCAAATCATTTGTCCATGTGGACTGCTATATATTGGCATAACTCAGTGTAAGTTTAAGGAGCAGATGTCCATGCACTGCTCCGCTATTAGAGCAGTGCTATCAGGTAACAGTAAATCAGACCAACCAGTTGCTCATCATTTCTCAGAGTTTGGCCGCAGCTTAGCGCAAAGCGCAATGGATACATCGTATGGGGTTTTAGCACCTGGAGTTCTTAATGAACATTTTAGTCTATCACGTTTTCAATAGATTGTGACTATTACCTTGTGGTCTATATTTATGTCACTATCAATGATGTACCTAAACCTAGCAGAGGGGGTGACTGCAAAAAAACTCCTTTTGCAGCAAGAAGTGCAATGGATACATCGTATGGGGGTTTTTGCACCAGGAGGTCTTAATGAATATTTTAGTCTATCAAGTTTTCAATAGATTGTGACTATTACCTTGTAGTCCATATTTATGTCACTTTCAATGATGTTGTTTTGATTCTGCAACATTGTTTAAAAATTGTTTAATTACTACATATGCCGTTCTTTTTTTTAATGTTACTATGGTGATGGCTTACAGATTCACCCTGTAATATACAGGATGACGTCATCTTGGAGCTGACACCTGCTGTAGCTGCCGCCGGGACTCCTGACGTGGCTTCTGCACTTGGGTGTAATGGCTTCTAAGGCAAGCACTGTTTGTATTCTGTTTTTTTGTATCCTGAAGACAGTGCAACTATTACAGCACTGAAAAGTTGATGTAAATACTTGCCTTTATCATCATTTCAATTCTACTGAGTGCCGCACCATCTCTATGTATATATATATATATATATATATATATATATATATATGCAAAAATTATTTCTTGTGTCTCAGTCAGCTGCAGGAACCTTCTGTGAGTAACTGAGAACTCTCAAATTGAAAGAAGAAACAATTAAGGTTGATAAATCGCACAGTGCTAGTTAAAAGATGTTGGTGTTATAAATCATATATACTCGGCACTCAACAATTACATTCCAAATTGCATTTCACTTAAATTTAGGGAATGCTAGTTCTAAAATATTGTAATACTTTGTTCAGCTGAACAACCACATCAAGGTCTCTCCTTCTGGCCAGTACCTACATTGACCATCAAAAATATGACTATTACTCAAACACTTTTGCAACAGTTCTCAGACGTATTTAAATATGAACTAAACATCTACAAAATAAATTGATCATCATCTAAGGGGATTTACAATATCTATGTTAATACATGTCTCATAGCGATATATATGTCTGCAAACTCGGTCCTCATTACCCCACACAGTGCATGTTTTGCAGGTCTCCTCACAGAATCACAAGTGAAATAATTAACGCCACCTGCGGACCTTTTAAAATGTGTCTGTGAGTAATTAATACACCTGTGCACCTGCTGGGTTACCTGCAAAACATGCACTGTGTGGGGTAATGAGGACCAAGTTTGCAGACCTATGTATTAGACCTTACAATTTTGTTGTGATATATTGTGTTATATCCATTTGGTGAATTTTGCTTAGTTCGATAAATACTCTAGCGACAACTATTTACATACATTAAGTTATATTAAAACTGTGGACTTGCACATTGACAAATACATAGTATCTACTTACATTTTCAAATTTTCTGAATTATTTGGAAAGGTTTTTTATATACTGTATAGGATGACTCTTATAGAAGATATCATGCTTTCCTGGTATTGGTAACCGATCTATTAGGTTCCAATTTTCACATTTATGGAAACATGTATCACTGGATGCTTTTGTATTAACCAGCTGAATGCCAATCTTTACTTAAGATATACTTTTCAATATTTATTTATTTATTTAACATTCCGATACTGTCACTGACAGTATCGGAATGTTAAATAAATAAATAAATCAATAATGAAAAGTATATCTTAAGTAAGGATTAGCATCCAGCTGGTTAATACAAAAGCATCCAGTGATACATCATCTATAACACCTGTGTAGGTCCTTTTGACCAATGAGAATATGAGTCCAATTGGGAAGGTGGGGATATAAATATTTTCAGTGAATATTAGGGGAATCATTCTATGAGGAAGTACCCTGGGGTGCGAAACACATCAGACAATTACCCCTGTACCCCCTAAAGGACTTGTACAGCTGCTATGGACACCCGCCATTCATGCTGAGCACATCCAGAAAATCCTCCTGCATTCACGTTTGCTACTTAGACGCTGTATGTCAGAGGCGCTCATCGTAAAGGAGGTATTGGAGACCGGAGCTGTCAGCTGAGCAGGAGTGTTAAAGCCGAACGCAGCCACATTACAGAAACATTTCCCGGCAGTTGGAGCTCACTGCCAAGAGATGCACCCATCCCGGCTAGCAGTGGAGAGTATCACAGGTACGGCTGCACACTGCTCACTCCTGCTAGAGGACATTCATTTAATTAGAACATACCCCATTACAGCTTCTTTCTCAGGGCTTAAAGAGGTGCAAATGTCATATATGACTAAAGTCTTCTTCAGAGATGTACATAAAATGGATGGTTTGTGTACATCACCAATGTTTTGAAACTTGGGCATGGGCAGGATCAGTAATGTACATGTGCACTTCTCTAAGACATTGGTTGCAGTGTGCCTTAAAAAATCAGAAGGAGTTTGTGGTTTGGAATCTGCACTGGACTGGATTGTGAATTTTTCTAAAGCAAATCAAGAGTGGAAAAAATAAATTTGTGATAACCAACATGTGGCTACTGTCTCTGCCTCAGGGGTTTTATGCAGTAGCGCCTGGTTGGTGGTGCTCCCAGAAATTAGTTCTGAACAAACTATTTTGGGGGTTTTTGCAGTGAAGCAAGAAGACTGTTTTGTCTCCCTGGGGAACACTTTATATCCAATAGTATGGTAAATATATAGTTTTAATTATACGGTAAGTTTGGTTACACTGTCGCTATGAATTTAGTTTAAAACTTAACTTTTATTTTATTTGTGAAAAAGACACAGACGATAAAAAATTCCAAAGAAAATATTAAAAGATTATTAAATATATTGCTCACTTCTGATCAGTTTGGTTGTATAGTGTCTCTATGGGCACTTACTGTATCCAAGGTGAGTATAAATAAATATACAACGTTTATCAGAGTGAACATTTCTATTTTTCTGTTCTCTCTATCAATATCTGAGACTTAATGTATACACATGAGAGAACAGAAACAGGCTTAATGATTAAAAGCTCCTGTAGGGTAACCAAATGAGTATACACTGTGCACGGTGCTTTATCCAATTTGAGGGGAGTGGTAAGGTATATTTTTAGATGATGCCACACTTGAATTTAGGAGAGTAATAAAGACTATTAGAGAACCAGTCACTTCTGCTTTTGCCCATCTGTTGCCATCTAATGAGAGGGTGTTGTGCGCCCAGATATTCTGGTTTGGAAGAAAGTAAAGTACACTTCTGCTTTCCTTGGTACATGGGTTAATTGCACTATCCCTTAGTACTACAGTACCTGGTATTCCTAGAAGGTCTCCCATTCTGGTACTAACCAGGCCCAACACTGCTTGGCTTACGAAATCAGATGAGATCGGGCATGTCCAGTGTGGTATGACTGTAGATAATTGGTAGGGAGTATTATGTTTTGTGCAGAAGTACCCAATTAGATGAGAGAGTGTAGTAGATTTTAGAAGAATATTGGAAGAGTAAGGTAAGTATTGGAACTGAGTATTTGAAGAGTAAGGTGAGTATTGGAACTGAGAAATAAGAGATGGGTGGAAAGTTAAATATTACACTTCAGCTGTCCAAAAGGGGGCCTCTGTTGCTGTAACGTGCATTGAAGAGGGCAACCCTAAATTATGGATGAGAGAGTGTAGGAAAAGAAAGTAAAGAATGGAGAGGAAGCATGGGGTTCTAAAGCTATTAGTATTTTTCAATTATGAATGACATAAAATTATTCATAAATAGTCTAATGTTGTTTTTGCATTCCAAAACATGTGTAAAATGAATTAATTTCTTCAAGTCGGACAGTATTCTTCCTATATATACAAATTTATATAGACACACATGTAGTTGATGCAATTCCTTCAAATCACACAATATTCTTCCCAAAGAAGCCACATAATAAGTTGCTTAATTATGGGAACAAATCTGAATCAAAATAGACCAACAGACAAGTGTCTGTAATTCAGCAGAAATGCAATACTGTACACGTTCTTTAACCCAGAAAATTCCAGATCACTACCCAACCAAAAATTTCAGGTGATCACAATTTAAGCACCAGAAGAAATAATAGAGCAATCACAGATAATATTCAAATATTGTCTGCTAGGATAATGCTCACTGACAGAAGGATGTACACACGTGGTTACCATAAAATGCATCAATATGCATATATCTGCAAAGAACAATAAATTGTGTTTTCCACAAAGTAGTATAGAGTATCAGATGTAGCACAGTATAAAATATCAAATGTAGCATGGTAGCCCCTGAGAGCTACATAAAATATATATATATATGTATATATAGACAGTCCTGTTGTTAATTGTTATATTAGGTAACAGATAATACATAGTTACTATCACAGGTCAATATAGCTTCCAGGACAGCATGTTGTTGTAGGAAACACTCAGAGTATATCTCCAAAGACTGCAGGAATCTGTTCCAGGTCACAGTCCCACATAATGCTGCGTTACCCAAGATTTTAGTAATTATAAGTAGATAGTATGAACAGTACTTATTTCCAGTAAGATCACTGGTAGATATTTGCTTGTACAGCTGTGTTGTGTGCTTATACAATACCGGAGGTTGCCAGTGTTCTGATATCCTAGGAAGCCCTGTGGTCAATCCTTCCTGTGTGCAGACACAGGATAGAGTGTGTGAGTCCCCGCTGCTGCTGTGTATAGTGAATGGGAGCCGGGGATGAAAGCCTGGGTAGAGGTCTGCTAGGAGCAGCTGGGGAACGATGTTCCATGCATGCCATGTACTGGAGAGAGGAGTCAGCCTGCCGGAGCCCCATCATGGAGATCCCAGAAGTGGAGCGCCGGACTGGAAATTAAACACGTTTCGCTCTGGGGAGCTTGTTCACCTGATCAGTCAGCCCCCCATGCAAGTTACTTAACTGCTACACTGACCAATCCATTGAAGGGGAGGCTGGAGGAGGTCCCAGGTGATTGACAGGCTGTTGGACCAAAGAGAGCCCAGTGTGGGAAAATGGAGATTTATCAGGAATTTTATATAGAGATTAAGGATAACATTGTGATATATAATATTGAAGTAGAATATGACATAATCCTGAATCCTATGTTTAATTTATTAAAGGTTAGTGGTTTAAACTCTTGGTTAATTATAATAACACTTTTGTTCCATTTCTCTTGTTATGTAGAGATAGTTATAGGAATTTGTTTGTAGAGATATATACATATACTTGTGAAGATATATAGTGCTAGTATGGTGTTCTATATTCTTTAAAAGAATACATTTACTGTATATAGGATACATTTAAGGGTATGAAGCGTCCTTATGGTGTCCTATGGTCATAAGGAAATAAGAAATTATTATGTTGATGTGTGAGGAAGAGGTGACAACGGGTGTTTTTGTTGTGTTATACTCTTGTAGTGTGTGCAGGGGAAAGGAGATGGGGATATTGGTGTTTTATTTTAAGAGTGAGACACTACAAAGTGAATATAATGTGATCAAAAACTAAAAAACAAACAAAAAAAACTCTATAAACTTTGATGGTGGGCACGCGTGTAAAATAGTTAGCTAGTCAATTGTAAAAGAGAGCGTAAGGAAGATGCTGTGTTGTGTGGAGAAAGAAAGT
This sequence comes from Pseudophryne corroboree, assembly GCF_028390025.1. Lineage (NCBI taxonomy): Eukaryota > Metazoa > Chordata > Amphibia > Anura > Myobatrachidae > Pseudophryne > Pseudophryne corroboree. The sequence continues at coordinate 373,065,765 of NC_086445.1, read as the reverse complement.
GTAAAAACAATTATAATGGGGGGAGAAGTGAGAGGAATTGTGGATTGTAAAGTTTAAGTGAATGTGTGACAAAGGGTGATGCTAATATGTTATGAGTGTAAATATTAACTCAATGAAGGTTGGTGATTGTGACTGTGTGTGTTATAGTTTATAACTGATAAAGAAAGAAAAGGACGTTGAGAACGTGTGTCTGGGATTCTAAAGAAGGAAAAGAGTCTATTGTTAGATAAAGTATATGTTTGTTAGGTATATTAAATTAACAACCTCTACAGCTTTAAAGCTTTGAATGTTGGTTCCGATTTGTATCTTGAGGAACAAGAGAGAGCTGGGGAGGAAAAGAATATCTTCTAAGCAGAATATTCATTTGTCGATTAAAGCTGGCTTACTAGAAAAAGAGGCTAGGAGTGTGTTATTATTCGAGGAAGACACTGTAATTGATGTACTCATTTAGCCCATCTGGGGCTACAGTCCCAAGTTTGAAAGTCCATTCACTTACTTTTTTTTAAAAGAGCTTGTGTTGCATCATCGACTCTAATGCCCAATTTGATCTGTTCAGGACCAAATATCCTTAGTTCTTTGGGGTAACCAGAGTGACATAAAAGGAAATGTTTTGCAACCGTGGTAAGTTGTTTCAATTTCTGTTGATCTGTTTTGGCATTCCTCATTGACTCAATATGTTCAAGTGCCCTTTGTTTGAGAATACAGGTAGTTATGCCGACGTATTTTTTTTATCACATGGGCATGTAATGCAGTAAATAATGTTCATGCTTTTGCAATTGAAGTAATCTGTGATTTTGATTTTGTTCTTAAATTTGTCCACTATTACGGGGGTTCTGGAGATGTATTGGCATGTTTTACATTCTCCACAAGGGTAGGTAGCTGTAGTGATTGGTTCTCTTGGGGGCTGTGAAGTGTAGTGACTCTGGACCAGCTGGTCTTTAAGATTGGGTGAGCGTCTCCAGCTCATGTCAATTACGGTATTAAATCTTGGAGCTAAATCATTGTCCAATTTAGGACTGCCCAGTGTTGCTGGAAGATCCCATTGATTTCTCTCCATTCTTCACAGAATGGTCCCACAAACCTTAGGACATTTTCATTCTTGGCAGAGGGTTTTTGCAGGAACACTAAAGATTCTCTTGTAGTTTGTTGAAGAGATTTTTTTGCCTTTTTTATTAGTCTTGAGCTGTACCCTCGTTCTTTGAGCCTCATCGTTAGGTCTTTGCTTTTCTCTTCAAAGACTTCTCTGTTTGAACAATTGCTTTTCAATCTGAGGAATTCACCTTTAGGGATATTTTGAATGGTAGGTGGGAAGTGGGAACTTTGTTGATGTAACAGAGTGTTGGTGGAGGTTTTCTTCCAATATATTTCAGTAGTTAGTTTGTTATCAATCCCCCTGTAAATCCTAAGATCCAGGAAGGAGATGCTCTCTGTGCTCTGTTCATAAGTGAACCTGAGGTTCAAGTTGTGGTCATTCAGAAACGATATGAACTGTAAAAGTTCATCTTGTGTCCCTTCCCAGATCATGAGAATATCATCAATGTACCGTGTTCATAGGACAATATGTTTGCTGTAATGGTCTTGATCTTCGTGACTTCTTTTTCCCACCAACCCAGAAAGAGGTTGGTGTAGGTAGGGGCACATGCTTCCCCCATCGCTGTTCCTCTTTCCTGGGTGTAAAAGTAGTTGTTGAATATGAAGTAGTTATTGCGTAGAATGAAGTCCAGGAGGGTCATTAAGAATTAATGGAAATCATCCATACCGTTCATTTTTAGGAAGTGTTTCACTGCCTTAATACCTATATCATGATTGATACTTGTATAGAGAGCTTCCACATCTAAACTTACTAGTAAATGTGTGTCCTCCAGAAAGAAATCATCAATCTTTCTTAATATGTCCATTGTGTCCCGGGTATAAGATGGTAAGTTGGTCACATATTCCTTCAGATGGATCTCCAGGAATGTTCATGCCTTCTCTGATAATCCTCCATTCCCTAAGACAAACAGACACACAGGTGGTTTTTGTAGGTTCTTATGGACCTTGGGTAATAAATGAAAAGTTGGTACCCTTGGATTCTGGATTTTAAGATAATCATATTCAGCTTTTGTGATGGTCCCTAGACGCGTTGCTTCATCTATTATTCTCATGTATCGCTTCATAAGGTTTTCGGTGGGATCAAAGAGGCTTTTGCTGTAGCAGCTTGTGTTGTTAAGTTGTCTGTTTGCCTCTCTTACATACATCTCTTTTGGCCAGAGGACTATATTGCACCCTTTATCAGATGGCTTGATTACTATATCATGCCAGGTCTTTATTTCCTTGATGGATTGTCTGGACTGGGGGCAAGTTCCCTGTAGTGTTGCAGTGTCTTCTTTTTTCATAAAGACTGTTCAGATCTCTAGAGGCCAAATTGATGAATATTCTCACTTCTGGGCAGATGCTTTCATTTGGAAAGAAGGTGGCTCTCTTCCTGCAGATCTGTCTTTGTCCACGTTTTCCCTGCATTCTTGTTGGTTCCATTAGTTCTTCCAAAGTAGCCAGTGCTTCTACTTCTTCAGGAGACCAAATGGCTGTTGTGGGGGGATTGTTTTATTTTCTCTGAATTGTCCTTGATTTGAATGGAATTTAGTAAGTAGGAGTTTACGTCCAAAGAGATTAAGGTCTGTCTGCCACTGAAATCTATTGAATTTCTTAGTTGGAGAGAATGTAAGTCCTTTCCCCAGGACCTCTTTGTGTGCATCTGTGGGGGTATGTGTGGACAGGTTATAATTCTCAGAAGATTGGATTCTAATATTGTTTTCTGTTCCCAATTAGTTCTAGTTTGTTGTTGTAATGTATATTTCAACTTCAAGAGTTTCTCTTCCCAATTCTGTTCTAAATCATTTTGAGTAATTTCTACTGGAAAGATACTGTCAGGGTCCTCAGTTCTAAGCTTGTTGTTCAATTCGTTCTTTAAGCTAAAGCTCATTATAATTAGATTGGATCAGTGCTATTGGTAGCTGATGTACTCTAAGATTAATATCCACTGTATATGTAGCCACGCACAGGGGAGTCTATGTGTGTTTGACAATACTTCTATGTTAGATTCCATATTTGACTAAGACCTCAGTAGCGTTAACAGAAGGGGTTTGGAATCTGCACTGGACTGGATTGTGAATTTTTCCAAAGCAAATCAAGAGTGAAATAAATACATTTTTCTGATAACCAACATGTGGCTACTGTCTCTGCCTCAGGGGTTATATGCAGTAGCGCCTGGTTGGTGGTGCTCCCAGAAATCAGTTCAGAACAAACTATTTTGGGGGGTTTTGCAGAGAAGCAAGAAGACAGTTTTGTCTCCCTGGGGCATACTTTAAATCCAATAATATGGTAAATATATAGTTTTAATTATACGGTAAGTATGGTTACACTGTCGGCATGAATTTAGTTTAAAACTTAACTTTTACTTTATTTGTGAAAAAGACACAGACATAACAAAAATTCCAAAGAAAATATTAAAAGCTTATTAAATATATTGCTCACTTGTGATCAGTTTTGGTTGTATGGTGTCTCTATGGGCACTTACTGTAGCCAAGTTGAGTATAAATATATATATATAACGTTTATCAGAGCAAACATTTCTATTTTTCTGTTCTCTCTATCAACATCTGAGACTTAATGTATACACATGAGAGAAGAACAGAAAACAGGTTTAATGACTACAAGCTCCTATAGGGTAACCAAATGAGTATACACTGTGTACAGTGCAAAATCCATACTGAGGAGAGTGGTAAGTTATATGTTTAGAGGATGCTGCACTTTAATTTAGGAGAGTAATAAAGACTATTAGAGAACCAGTCACTTCTGCTTTTGCCCATCTGTTGCCATCTAAATTTTTGCACCCAGATATTCTGGTTTGGAAGAAAGTAAAGTACACGTCTGCTTTCCTGGGTACATGGGTTAATTGCACTATCCCTCAGTACTACAGTACCTGGTATTCCCAGAAGGTCTCCCTTTCTGGTACTAACCTGGCCAAACACTGCTTGGCTTACGAGATCAGATGAGATCGGGCATGTCCAGTGTGGTATGACTGTAGATAATTGGTAGGGAGTATTAAGTTTTGTACAGAAGTACCCAATTGGATAAGAGAGTGTCTTAGATTTTAGAAGAATATTGGAAGAGTAAGGTAAGTATTGGAACTGAGTATTTAAAGAGTAAGGTGAGTATTGGAACTGAGAAATCAGAGTTGGGAAGAAAGGTAAATTACACTTCTGCTGTCCAAAAGAGGGCCTCTGTTGCTTTAACGTGCATTGCAGAGGGCAACCCTAAATTATGGATGAGAGTGTGTATTAGTATTTTTTAATTATGAATGACATAAAAATATTCATAAAAATCAAAAGCTCCCAAGTCCCTTGTTGTTTTTGCAATCCAAAACATGTGTAAAATGAATTAATTTCTTCAAGTTGGACAGTATTCTTCCTATATATATAAATGTCTTATAGATAAGTTGATGCAATTCCTGCAAATCAAATGTTTTGAAACTTGGGCATGGGCAGGATCAGTAATGTACATCTGCACTTTTCTAAGACATTGGTCGCAGTGTGCCTTTAAGAAGCAGCATGATTGACATGCTGCAGCCATGTGGTGTGGTGAAGAGGCGTGCACAGTCATTATTGCATTTTCTGGGTGTGCCAAGGTCATTGGCTGCATCCTTGGCTTGTTACTCAGATGACCAATGACCTAAGGTTACATAGAGGACTGATGTTAACACAGAGTGATCCAATACTGCATCTTTGAACACAGCAGCGGATCATAGAAACTGGCAGGAGGCGTCTATTACACAAGATGCTTTCTGTGGCATTAACATATTTTTGCACAGCAGCTGTGCTACTACCTGAATCAGGCCCTAAATCTGCTATGGATGTAATAATATATTTTGTTGTTGCTTTTTGTTGCTATGAATAATACAAATTTCCATATTTTACACTAAAGAAATTGAGGTATGCTAAACTCAGCATAAGCCTAGTGTCAGTGATTTTTATATTAGAATATAGTTAATCCATATTTACAGAATATCATGCTGAAGGCAAACACACATTCATATTGTACATCATATATGGGCCTATTTATGAAAACAGAAGTTCATAAATACTGTACAGTAAGAAAAAATATGTGAAGCCTGACAAAATGGAATGTCATTTATTGGGCATATAGTAATTATTGATAAATAGTCCCCATTGTTATTTCTTTATCTGTACTTTTCAGTGGATACGTTATTTAACATACAGTAGCATAAGATACAGGTTGAGTATCCCATATCCAAATATTCCGAAATACGGAATATTCCGAAATACAGACTTTTTTGAGTGAGAGTGAGATAGTAAAACTTTGTTTTTTGATGGCTCAATGTACACAAACTTTGTTTAATACACAAAGTTATTAAAATATTGTATTAAATGACCTTTAGGCTGTGTGTATAAGGTGTATATGAAACATAAATGAATTGTGTGAATGTACACACACTTTTGTTAATGCACAAAGTTATAAAAAAATATTGTCTAAAATGACCTTCAGGCTGTGTGTGTATAAGGTGTATATGTAACATAAATGCATTTTGTGCTTATTTTTAGGTCCCATCACCATGATATCTCATTATGGTATGCAATTATTCCAAAATACGGAAAAATCCGATATCCAAAATACCTCTGGTCCCAAGCATTTTGGATAAGGGATACTCAACCTGTACCTTAATATTGGTGTATACATTATCTAATATTAGAGTAATCAATCAGTTGAATATGTATAGATCACATTATTATCTATTTTTGATGTAGCAATTAATACTATAACCTTTTTGAAAATGACATTGTCAAATGTATAGCAGGATATAAATAAAATGGAGTAAGTGTATTGCTTAATATAATAATACACATATAAATGAGCGAAAACAGAAACACAAAGTCATTTGCATGCACATACCTTATTAGTCAAAGACATGAAATATCATCTATGTTGTCTTTCTTTACATGCAAAAAAAAAAAAAAAAAAAATATTTAGGCTTTTCTTTTTTTAAAATACAATATACATATGCATAAATTATATGCACTTACTGTAATCTACTTCAGATAAAAATATGCTTTGTGAGGTATGCCACAGGAAGACTTCTGTACTTTAACCTTTTGAGCATTTGCACATGTTCAGGAAAGCAGAATGGATACAATTTATGTATTGGTAATGATTTTTATTGGTCCCTTAGCTCAATGTCATGGCAACGTGCCCAGGATACTCAATGGATTCCTATTTTACTTAGAACCTGCACTGTAAGGAATCATAAAAAAGGAAAGAACTGTGAAAGTCAAAGCATACAGTAAACACATAAAGTGAAAAGTCTTTTTTTTAAGAAACATTGTCACTTTGTTGAATATTATCAGTAGATGTGTGTGAATGTGCAATCAATCAATCAATCAATCAATCAATCAATCATCCATCAGTTTTACTGTATTCATTTTTTGTTTGCATTATAAACCCAAAGTAATGTGACAGTATTGTTAACTGTAGAGTCAACATTTTTACAAGGCACATGAAATATTTACCACATTCCATCAATTGGTTGGAATATTATGAACATTTCATTTGCAAAAATTTGATTTTAAATATTCCTAAAGCCATTTTCCTACACAAACCATACAACAAAACAGATTCTTTTCATTATTGTCATTCCACAGACAATAAATTATGCTAAATGTAAATTTAAATATACAAAGCAATAAGGTTTCATGCATATCTCAATATGCACGAAATTCCTTTTATTTCCCTCATACCTTGTTTTTTATAACTTTTTGAAAATTGCCTTTTGCACACTTAAAATATTTTCTATATGTTTAAAAAAATATATTAGCTATGGCATATATACAGAGGTATAGCTAGGTGTCATGGTGCCCGGAGCAAGGGTATGTTTTGGCACTCCCCTCCCCTGTACTGAATTGGGTGCATGTTAAATTTTAAAAGAAAAAATATAAAAAAATTGGTGACAGGGCTGTTTCTAGACTTTGCGGAGCTCAGTTTCCTTTGGGCACCGCTCATTCATAAAATAGGGATAGTGCATGCAACAAAACTATAGTGGCGTGGCTTCATGGGGAAAGGGCATGGCCACAGACATGTTACATGTATACATGTTATGCCACAGTAGAGCCACTTATACATGTTACTCTGCAGCTTCTAATGCAGTGGGAGCTGCTGCAGCAGCAGCTGGGGCAGAGAGGGGTACTTTAGCATCAATGTAAAGAGAGGTTCTGTAGCAGCCAGGGCAGAGAGAGGTACTGCAGCAGCCAAGGTAGAAAGAGGTGCTGGGGCAGGGAGAGGTGCTGCAGCAGCTGGGGCAAAAAGAGATGCTGCAGCAACCAGGGCAGAAAGAGGTGCTGCAGCAGAGGGGGCAGAGAATGGTGCTGCAGGATAGAAGTAACCCTGCTGCACAGCTACAAGCACACAGCGAGACATATAAATAGGGTGGGCAGAGTTCTGGCATGTGCTGGCTGTCAGTGTCTCCTGCTGTCGCCTCTGGCCTGCCCTGTGCCCCACCTAGTCTCTGAGTCCAGTCAGTATGCAACCCTCTACTTCTCCTCCTCCTGCTCTGTAGCTGTTTTTACAGCAGGCTGCGTTATAGCGGGCGGAGGGGGGGATTCAGGCAGTGGCGCACCCTCTAACTTTTCCGGCGCCCGGAGCTCGAGCTCCACTGGAGCCACCCTCGCTCCACCCCTGCATATATAGCATGTTAAATAATGTAACCTCTACCAAAATGTTGCAGATCCCACCCCCTGCATTTACCACTTGGATCTCCTTTTTGGGATACCCCAGAGGGGTGTTGGTAAGAGTAGGCAAGTATATTACATACAGATGTCTCCACTATTACCTTTCTGAAAACAGAGCTATGGTAGTAAATTTGGCATGACATATATTCCTTGTGCTTTTGTGCCATCATATTGTGCCGTGACAATTCGTGACAATTGATAGTTTCACCACTGGGTGGCCAGTGCATCACGTAACATAGCTTTGCACTAACATTGCTGTTAAATAGACACTGTAATCAGTATGGCCAGCTTTAAAGTCTAATTGCTAATTGTGTAGGTGTGAAAATCTCAGTGTGAGAGGCCTTTGAAGTAGACTCCTTGGGGGTTACAGATTTTATCCTGGCTGGGGGATGTTACTATCAGTGATGTGCGGTGGGCACGTCCCTGCTTACTACAGTATACAGTATGTTGCTCAAAGCACAGAGGTGAATGAAATCTAAAGTGAAATTAAATAATAAGTTAATAAAAACCTTAGTGCTATAGAGTAAAAGAACATATTATAAGATTTTGCAATGATAAAATATTTCCAAATAAAGGGCCTCATTACGAGTTGATCAGACGAAGATGCTTTTTTCAGCCCGTGCGACAAACTAACCTCCGCCTATGGGGGTTATTTTTTTTCCCATATCAAGGCTTTGATCACTTGTGCAGGCCTGTTATGGTAAAAAATGTTGTGCAGTTTCTAAGTAGTTCTGGACTTAGGGGGTCATTATGACCCAATCGCAGCGTGTTGTCGTTCGCACAGCTGCAATCGGGTCCCTACTGCACATGTGCGACGGCCGCTATGCGCACGCACGGCCATCGACTGGAAACGATGCTGGAACCGAAAAAAGTGATCGCTGCAATGATCGCACGAAGATTGACAGGCGGAGGGGGTACCTGGGCATCAACTCACCGTTTGCAGCCGTTTTCAGGGGGGGGGGGGGGAAGAAAACGCGGGTGTAGTGAGAGAAACGCAGGCGTGTCCTGGACGGGTGTTTGACGTCAGAGCCAGGACCGAACAGGCTGAAAACGTTGCAGCAGGTAAGTAAGTCACCGGCACCCCTGCACTGAGGACACCGCCGGCACTGCCCACACTGCCGGCACCCCTGCACTGGGGATGCTGCCAGCACTCCTGCGCTGAGGACACCCCCTGCACTGCCGACACTGCCGGCACTTTTGCACCGAGGACACTTCCGGCACTCCCACACTGCCTGCACCCCTGACTGCTGACACTTCTGGCACCCCGGCTCTGGGGATACTGCCAGCACTCCTGCACTGAAGACCCCTCTCGCACCAAGGACACTTCTGGCACTCCCACACTGCCGACACCCTTGAACTCCTGCACTAAGGACACCTCCAGTACTCCCACACTGCCGACACTGCCAGTACCCCTGCACTGAGGACACCGCCGGCACTTCCCGCACTGCCGACACTCCTGCACTGGGTATACTGCTAGCATTCCTGCACTGAGGACACCTCCTGCACTGCCGACACTGCCGGCACCCCTGCACAGAGGACACTTCTGGCACTCCCACACTGCTGGCACCCCTGAACTTCTGCAATGAGGACACCGCCCTCACTGCCAGCACTCCTGTAATGAGGACACCTTTTGCACTGCCGACACCCCTGCCCTGCCGGCACACCTATTGCTAGTACTCATGGACTGAGGACACCTCCCGCACTGCCGGCACTTCTACACCGAGAACACTTCCGGCAACCCCACACTGCCGGCACCCCTGAATTCCTGCAATGAGGACACCTCCCGCACTGTCGACACTGCCGGCACACCTGCACTGGGGATACTGCCAGCACTCCTAGACTGAGGACACCTCCCGCACTGCTGGCACCCCTGCACCGAGGACACTTCTGACACTCCCACACTGCCGACACTGCCAGCACCCCTGAACTCCTGCACTGGGGACACCTTCCACACTGCCAACACTGCTGGAACCCCTGCACCGAGGACACTTCTGGCACTCCCAAACTGCCGACACCCCTGAACTCTTGCACTAAGGACACCTCCAGTACTCCCGCACTGCCGACACCCCTGCACTGAGGACACCACCGGCACTGCCTGCACTGCTGACACTCCTGCACTGGGGATACTGTCAGAATTCCTGCACTAAGGACACCTCCCGCACTGTCGACACTGCCGGCACACCTGCACTGGGGATACTGCCAGCACTCCTAGACTGAGGACACCTCCTGCACTGCTGGCACCCCTGCACCGAGGACACTTCAGACACTCCCACACTGCCGACACTGCCAGCACCCTTGAACTCTTGCACTCTGAACACCTCCCACACTGCCAACACTGCTGGAACCCCTGCACCAAGGACACTTCTGGCACTCCCAAACTGCCGACACCCCTGAACTCCTGCACTAAGGACACCTCCAGTACTCCCACACTGCCGACACTGCCGACACCCCTGCACTGAGGACACCACCGGCACTGCCTGCACTGCTGACACTCCTGCACTGGGGATACTGCCAGAATTCCTGCACTAAGGACACCTCCTGCACTGCCGACACTGCCGGCACCCCTGCACTGAGGACACTTCCGGCACTCCCACACTGCTGGCACCCCTGAACTCCTGCAATGAGGACACCGCCCTCACTGCCGGCACTCCTGCAATGAGGACACCTTTTGCACTGCCGACACCCCTGCCCTGCCGGCACACCTATTGCTAGCACTCATGGACTGAGGACACCTCCCGCACTGTAAAGCATGAAATGCCAAATATTTCATTTTTAAATTCTCTCCCTTTATTGACTTTTCACAGATCACCGGACATGAATCCTATCGAGCTAGTGTGGTCTCAAATGAAAAGTTATATTCGTTCTCAATGTAAGCCAAGGACAAAAGAGCAACTGATTGATGGCATCAATACATTTTGGAAAAACGTACTTACATTGGAGACCTGTAATAATTATGTAGACCATTTATTTTCTGTGCTGCCAGTGATTATAGAAAGAAATGGACAAGCCAGCTGCATGTAATTGGAATGGATCATATTGTCGACAAAAAGAAGGTCAACAGTCATTAGGTCGACCAATATTGGTCGACAGGCCATATGTCGACACATCAAAAAAGACAGTACGCAAACGAATAATGCATAGAATTTGCATAAAGGGCCCTTTACCTATCGTACTCATCCTTTCTGCAAATGCTTGAAATATCAAAATTAGACTACCTGCTTAAATTAATTAATTTGTTATATTTTATCTGTAACATGTACTTCACCCTAGTATTACATTTGTTATGCAATCTTGAAAATTGTTTTAAAAAAAAAGTAGTCACCTCTGCAACACTGTATACTGTAATTGTGTATGGATTGTACAAAGCATCCAAGTGATTGCATTCAGTTTTGTCTAACTTACAGTATATTTATACTATTTAGTTGGAATTATTTTATCATTGCAAAGTCTTATAATATGTTCCGTTACCTTGTAGCACTATTAGGTTTTAATTAACTTATTCTTTAATGTCACTTTAGACTTCATTCACCTCTGTGCTCTGAGTAACAAATAACTCCAATTTTTGCATTAATAAACTGAGGCTCTGAATTGCTAAAAGTTCACTGTTTATTTCAAATTCCAGGACAGCAGCCCTTCCCCCACCCAGAATACATGTTACTGTGCTGTATCTCTATTCCCCAAGGAATCTACTTCAAAGGCCTCTCACACTGAGATTTTCACACCTACACAATTAAGAACTGGACTCTAAAGCTGGCAATACTGTACATCAGAACGACCTGAATACAATCACACACACATAGCGATTTGGGCTGCTTTTCTAATTGATTTGCTGAGTCACTTAGAAATACAGCACAAATCGCTATGTGTGTATGGACTATAGCGATAGTGATGTGCGTCCCTGCATGCTTGAAAGATCTAGTCATCACCCATGTTTTCTCTATTGCAAACACGGGCAGTGACAGATCGCTCAGCACACATCGCTGGTGCAGCTCTGTGTGCTGAGTGATCTTGCTGAGCCCGTGTGATCACCGATATCGCTGGGCAGAAAACCACTCAGCGCATACATACTGAGTGATTTTCCGCCTGCCCAGCGATGTCAGCGGGAGTGAATGGTTTTGCATAGCAGGACGCTTCCTGCTGAGGTGTCCTCAGTGCGGGAGTGCCAGAAGTGTCCACGGTACCATCAACCAAGTGCAAGGAGGACATCTCCCGCACTACTGACACTCCTGCACTGGGGATACTGCCAGCCCCCCTGCACTGATTACCCCACCTAAACCTCTGCACCGAGGACACTACTGGCACTCCCACATGTATTGGAGATATATTAATACTTCACAATTAGCTGCCGCTGCTGATATTCCCGTGTGCCTGATGGATAAATTGCCCTGCACATATGGATGTCCATGTTGCTGCCCACGGTGCTGTTGGTGGCTAGAGGTGGGAGGAGAAGCCACCGGCATCCTTGATTCTGCTGACCGGAAGTCTGACCCGGTCACATGCTCATTGCCAGGGGTTACATGCTCGTTGCCAGGGGTTTTACATATGCTTTTTGCCATAGGGGTTATATGCTTAGAGCCAGGGGGTTACATGCTCATTCTGGGTAGCGCAGGGTAATGGTCTAGTAATACCCCTGGCATCTGTCTCCTATAAGGGCCGTCTTCCATGCTGTCTGCATGGAATCTGCAGCTTCCAGTAGTAGGTAGAGCCTAAGCATCTATTGTGCCGGTGCCCCCCCAGGACTCAGCCATTCCGGCTGCAGGCTTATGGCTGATCAGGCCCTGGGTCTCATGTTTCTTCACCCACTTGTATGGCAGGCAGAGCACCCAGTGACTTATTATGGAGCACAGCCCAAGCACAGGACTGATTTGTGGCAGACAGGCACAGCACCCACTTGTATGGCAGACAGAGCACCCAGTGATTTATTATGGCAATACAGCCTCAGCACTGGACCGATTTGTGGCAGACAGACGCAGCACCCACTTGTATGGCAGACACTGTCGATCTTCAGACCGGATCCCAGTGAAATATATGTGGTATTGAAATACCAAAAATTCTCTCTACTCGCACCTTAACCACCAAACAATTGCAAAAAATGACAAGTATCAATAGTGCCTTTTAGTTAGTATCATCATTTCTATATTGAATCTCTGTGTGGAGTTTGTATGAACTCTTCATCAGCACATTATCAATCACAAGGAAAAAGATTTTTTTAAACATATAGGCAACATTGAGCCAGGTACATGTTGGAAGTTAGTATGAGAGATGTATTGGAAAAATATTAATACTTCACAATTAGCTGCTGCAGCTGATATTCCCGTGTGCATGATGGATAAATTGCCCTGCACATACGGCTCATGGGGGTCATTCTGACCCGATCGCTGCTGCTGACCAGCCGCTGCGGGCCGTGTAGTAATGAGTAGCTCCCGGCCAGCACGCTAAAGCTGCGCTGGCCGGGAGCTATTCCTGAAGTACAAAAGCATCGCCGCTGTGCAATACTTTTGCACTACTGCGGGGGGGGGGGGGAGGCGTAACTGACCTGCAGGGCGGACTGGCCCTGTGCTTGGCATCCCCCACATGTCTCTGTTCCTGATCGTAGCCCTGCAACATTTTGCAGGGCTACGATCAACTCGGAATGACCCCCCCATAGCTGCAATTTTGTTAGCAGATGGGCAAAACCATGGGGGTCATGCAGGCCTGATTGCACGCTAGGTTGTTTTGCTGAGCTGCGATCAGGACATAACTGCGCATGTGTGTGCCCCGCAATACGCAGGCGCGTCGCACAGGTACAAAGTGGATCGTTGCTGAGCAATGGATTTAATGAAGAATCCATTCGCACAGACAATCGCAAGGAGATTGTCTGGAAGAAAACATTTGTGGATGTCAACTGACCGTTTTCTGGGAGTGTTTGGAAAAACGCAGGTGTGTCTATGCGTTTGCAGGGTGGGTGTCTGATGTAAATTCGGGGCAAACACTTTAGCCTGTTCGTGTCCGGAATTTACGTCAGACACCTGCCCTGCAAACGCTTGGACACGCCTGCGTTTTTCCAAACACTCCCAGAAAGCGTTCAGTTGCCACCCACAAATGCCCTCTTCCTGTCAATCTCCTTGCGATCTGCTGTGTGAATCGATTCTTCGTTAAATCCATTGCTCAGCAATGATCCGCTTTGTACCCGTATGACGCACATGCGCATTGAGGTGCATACGCATGTGCAGTTTCGACCTGATCGCAATGCTGCAAAACAACCTAGCGTGCGATCATTTCGGAATGACCCCCATGGTTTTGCCCATTTGCAAATAAAATGCTGCTAGAATCAGGTCTGAACTACTCCCTCTAGAATCTCTTTATCAGACTTTCTGCTTGCTCAGTTTCTGAAAATGCCACCTGCTGTCTGAAAAGTGGTACTGCACTATATTTCAGAGGAGATACACATGGCTTGCCGTGTATATCTTAAGAGTAAAGCTTATCTCGTGCCATGAACGGCAGGCCATGATACTTTTTTCAGAAAGGTAATAGTGGACACATCTGTATATAGCAATAGGTTAGCAATATTAATTTCCAAGCTGATGTTTATACTCTATTAAAATGTACAAGGTCACAGTCACAGACAAGAATCAGAAGTTTGTAAATGTTATAACCAGAAAAGTAAGTATACAACAGGTGACTATATAAGACAACTAGCAGCAATGATAATCAACTCCAGACCCTAGATGATATAAAATAGCATTTGACTGAAAGAGCAAAAATCAGGATAAATACAAAAAATAGACTCCAGACAAATCCACAATCTTCTAGTAATAACATAGAGCTTACTTTACTTCCACCTATACTACTAGCACTTGTACATTATAAGACAAGATCCCTTGGTTATGGCACTCTTTTGTCTGTGTGTTCCTCAAAAAGATAAAAAAGTCAGTGTAATTTCTTTTTTTATTTGAGACACATCCACCACAGATGAAATACTCCACTCTTGATACAACTGTGCATAGGATAGTCCAATCCAGATAGAATTGCAAACCCAAGAGTGGAGTATTTCCCCTGTGGTGGATTTGTCTCAATTAAAAAATCAAATTACACTAGGAAATATTTTTTGAGGAACTTAAGGACAAAAGGCATCTTGTCTGGAACTGTGTTACAGTGAGGAGAGTGATATCCCTTTTGGTGACTGCAATGTGTATAGTCTGTGAGTACTTTTTGTATTGTTTTTTATTACTTGTACATTCTCACAAACAATTGTCCTAACCTCCCATCTTTGGTACACTCAGTTTATTAGACAAAGCTGTGTGTTTTTATCATTAGAATCTAAGTTCACTTATGAGCTAAATACCCCCCTACCATTTATATTACTTATATGCATTTCTTTCTTACATACATGATGATAAGATACATAAGGTTCTAAAGGTATCACTTTTATGCCAATTTTATTCTAACATACATCTCTAGATCACTTCATCTCTTCAGGATCATGTTGAAAAATATTCTTTTGATATCTACTCATGGACTCCTTCTGATACTGTATCTAGAATACATGCTTTCTAATACAAAATGTGTTCCTAATGTCTACAAAGCTCCCCCCTTCATTATGGTCTTCAAATAACTACCTCCAACAAGTCAAATAAATGTGAACATGTCATGCTGATCAGATAACTTTACTCCTTATTATATTTAGATTTTCCCCAGCAAAGAACATTTACAAATGTATGTGAATCATCCAGTGAATGAACACATAAGATAATTTTCTTGTTTAAGAGAATGGTGTATGTACAGTATGTAGAACAGGCATTCCCAACCTGTGCCCTCAAGGCACACTAACAGTGCAGGTGTTAGTGATATCCAGGCTTCAGCACAGATGGTTATATCAAAATAGCTGAGGAACTAATTAAGTCACCTGTGCTCAAGCTTGGATATCAGTAATACCTTTACTGTTAGTGTGCCTAGAGGACCGAGGTTGGGAATGCTTGATGTAGAAGATACAACATAAAAACAATTTGTAGAAATGTGCCATCATTATTATTATTTTAAATTACATTTTAAAATAAGGTTTTCTTTATGGTTTCTTTTAAGTTTTGGTTTAAAGATTGAAAAGTTAGAATTTTACATCCAAAACACAAGGCAGTTGCTGAAATGTCAAGTGATTATATACACAAAGCCAGAAAATAAAACACAAGTGCAGTAAATAAAAAAAAATACATGAACTAAAGTGTAAAATGGCACTTGTTATGATTGGCTGAGAAGGGCAAAGCTTGTTCATTTTAACATTCACTGGCTATTTAATGCTGCATAATTTTTGTGCAGAAAGAGCTACCTTAAATAAATTAATGAAGTCTCTATCATCTCTAATTTTCTGATTGCTGTGGAGGCTGTTGAAGATGTTGATGAAATTGTGCCCCATAACTTACATTTGTAATGATTAATGCCAAATTTAATTGTACATATTATATAGCCAAATGCCATTTTTTATATTTGAAATTCATTTCTCTAAAGCTGCAAGTTGACAAGATAACAGAAACCAATCAACAATATTGAATTTATGAAAACTGCAAGAAAAGATTTTTATAGTTTCAATATTATTTTGAGATATGAAGTGTCTGAAATTTCAATAGCTAAATTGCAGAATTTACAATACTCATAAATTTTCAGATCCAGTTGTTTTATTTTAAACATTTTAACTAAATGGCACCTACAGGGTAAAGTTCAGAGTCACACTCAAGGGATATTTGCAAGATCTTCTCTGTGTTCAAACAACTTTTTAGAATTAAGGGGGGTACTCACTGAGCAATAATTTAGGCAATCTGACTAGATTGCTTAGATTTTAAGCATGATCTGTCCGTGTGTAACCCCCACAGCGATAGCGATACATGGCCCCGCGCGTCGCTATCGCTGGTGCTAGATTGGCCTGCATGCAGGCTCAATCTAGCAGGTTGCGCATTTTACCCGCTAGGTGAAATGAGCGCTCCCCCTCCATCCACCCCTGCATGTTCAGCACACATCTCTCCCTACATCTCCCCGTATATATGGCCCTTTACAGTAGTAGAATATGCATGTACAACAATCAATTTTATTACTGTAATCACCTTTATTTTCAGTATTGTTTATTTACTAAATCATTAACAAAACCTACAATAGCAAAACAAGGTTGACAATATACTTTTTTTCACCCAAACATTTTGCATAGATACTGTATGTTTTCCTTAGGTTCAGTTATGTGGTGAGGGACAGGATTTTATCCTGTGTTTCCACATATTTTATGATTGGAAGCCAAAAGCATTTGTTTTGCCTATTACATTGACCATAAATAATTTTAATTGATCCTTAACCACAAAGCTAGATCACCCAGTTTTGGAACCACTACCATAAAGTATGACACCTTCTTTGTTATTTTAAGAAGCAGTCACTACACCACTGGTATTGCATGTCGTCTTAAATGTTTAGGGAAAATCAGTTCATACTGTATTTAAATTAAACATTGTGAACACAGACTTCTCAATAAAGACCATTTTGAAATGTAGTTGTAATGCTCCACATAGTTCTCAGCATCCACAGAACGTTACAAAAAAAATCACCTGAATTTAAAAAAATACTGATTTCCATTGCAAAAGTTTTCAAAAACAAATATAAGGAATATTGTCATCTCTACAAAGAGAACATAATGTCAATAGAAGAAAAAATAAATAAATATTAAAACTTTCTAAAAATATTAACTTAATGGAGTTTTACTTAAACTAATTATCTGATATATGTTTGTGGCGATATATTACAGTTTTTTTAAATAATGAAGGAGCTTGTAATATTTGTAAAAGACATGATATAAACCGCTGTTGTCAAAATACATGGTAGACGACACTTGTAATAATGTTAAAAGAAAAACGTGAAAAGACTGTCACGTGCTGAGGTACAGTAATATAAATGTTAAAGTGGTTTAAACATGGATCTTTATACTATAACTATTTGTTTAGATTTATTTCTCATAAACTATGATGACAACTGAATAATGAATGCACCAGACTGCAATAGTAATAAGATTTAATATACCAAAGTTTCCAGAAATGTGTTTTTGAAATATTATGAGTCAGAAAACCCTCTTTTAAAGCTGAGACTAATCAACAAGATTTTTTACATTTTGAATACAAAGAATAATGTTTTTTTTGCTGGAGGCCCAAGTAGGCAAGCACATTTGTTAAGTGCTATAGTTACCTTCTATAAATGATAGCCTTATTTTTTAAATTGCTTCTATGTATTTTTTCTAAATAGTGAAAAATTATAGTTTTTGTAAAGTAGAAAAAAATTATTAATGGGATATATTTAATTTAAATATAACAGAAGATTTTGTTTTTCATACCTATGGGCATTTAAGGTACAGTAGTCACTGGCTTTCTCCTGCCATGAAAAACTTTAACATACTTAGGGGCAGGTGCCAAAATGGAAATTTTCAAGTGGGGGTTTGGAAAATATAAAGGCATTTAGTGTTCACTCCATGGTGTACTGTGGCCCAAGCCAGTGGCAGACATGTATAGGAAAAGGGAGCATAGCTACTCAAAAAGGGATGTGTCCTTAAGACATGCCTACTTTTCATCTGTGTAGGGCAGTAGCAAGACTTAATACAGTCAAAAAAACATTTTGTCAGCATTTTCCCCTTTGCCTGATGCACTTTGAGCATTACTTTATATTAATGTTCCATTAATCATGCAGAAAGATTAGTTTCTGCATGACTGCCACTACTTTAAGTACATTATTTATTATGCGGGATATATATTGCATATCTCCTGTGTATTTGAGTACACCACAGTCCTATCCTGCACAAAAAAAACAAAGTTCCTGTGCTTTATGCAAGAACACCAATTTCAGAACAGAACCCAAAAGTTTAACCTTTCACCACTATGGTTAGTGGTGAAAGTGATAGTGCTAGACTTTCATGGAACAATTGCATATCAGAACAGTTACCGTCACATGGCATGATAACTAGCCATGAAATGTTATCTCACTTTCAATATTAACATAAGGTTTTGGTGCATTTATCAATAAATTATATTACATATTATATTTTTTGCACCTAATATTATTTCCAATGTTTTCCCTTTCTACTATTGCCAAAAGTGACCAAAGTAGTGTAGGGGACAACCGCTTTCATCAGCAACAAGAAATCATATAATACTGTATGAACAGGTGTGACTTGCATAAATAGAGATGATTTGATAAATATGGTATGAGCAGTGGTGGACCTACATTTTTGGGTCCCTGAAGCTTGAACTGTTATATGGGCCCCTTCACAGCAAGAAACAATATGTTAACACCCAACAAGGCCCAAAGGATCTTGCTTCCCTTGCAAGGACAGCACACATCGTTCAGCGCCACCAAAATTACCTTATCCCTTACCTTACCGGGTTCCTTCTTACCTTTTTTTGCACCCATCCTCCTTCTTAGGACAAGCCCTCTGAGGCTCCACCATTCCTGGGAATGTCACAAAGGAAAATTATTGAGGCTGTTGGGAATTGTAGTTTAAAATGTACACACGTTTCACGCTATTTACTGAGAGCAAATCACAGAGCTAGACTACAACTCCCAGCAGCTCCTGGACGTGCGGTGAGGTAAATGGATCAGGAGGCACTGCCTAGTACTAGAGCCAGATTTACACACAATATATGAACCAAAGGGTTCATGTGGGCATTATATACAGGTTCAGCAGTATATACTGCTGGATATTTTGGGGCAGATGTATTAAGCCTAAGAGAAGTGATAAAGCAGTGATAAGCGGAAGGTGATTATGCGCTAGTCAATCAGCTTTTGTATTTTTCACATACTTTATAAAGTTAAAACTATGACTCATACGTTAGTTTGACAGAAAAAGGCTCTGCCTCACCTGCTTTACCCCACCGCACATCACTGCTCCTGCCGTACTAAGCAATGCACATACAAGCTGTAAAAGCAACTATTCTCTACTAGAAGCATAGTTGTCATGGTGTTATTGGTGATGAGGTTTAATCATACAATACATAAAGACAAGAAGTGATGAGATGAGTGTCGAGTCTATCACTGAAATAACTTTACTTTATAACACACAATTAAAAGTAATTGATTTTGTTGAAAAATGTACTCAATAAAAGAAAGTTGCTCCAGGGCAGCTCTGGGATTATTGGCCCTGATGTTAATGCTTCATTAACATCAAAGTAGATCCACCCCTTAGTATTAAATCAACATAGCCTATGGGCCTTATTCAGCATTGTTTGCTAATGCAATGTGATCGCATTGTGCAGATTCTCTGCCCAGTTTGCACACACAGGTCCCGTTCTGTGCATACAGGGCAATGATATCGCATTGATGCTAATGGCTCTGCCTGATTGAGAGACAGAGGCATTGACAAGGGGGTCGGCAATGCGTCATTGCGGGGGCATGGTTCCAAAAACATGTGGCAACTGCAAAGAGGAAAAAAGGCGGCGGCAAGACCGCCTTCACATGGAGCTTCTCTTATTCAGTGATGTGATAACAATTGAATTGCAGTCGCATCGCTGACACTGACAGCGATTAGCATGCTGGGCAGCCTTGCCCTGTGCTGGGCGACCCCCAGCATGTGACTGATAGCAGTTGCAGTTTTGCTAAATTAGCAAAACTGCAACTGAAGCTGAATGAGGGCCTATGAGCAGTGTCATGATCCTGACTGTATTCTCATATTTGGTGACTTACCTCTGCCATCTGTCATGGATACTGTGTCTTTTCTGCTCACTGGGATAAACAGTTTGCCAGTACCATGAGTTTCCTAAGTGCTGAGTTCTCTGCCTGGAAGGTGAAAGTTAACGAGCTCCACCTGTGTTGATTAATCTTCTGTGTGAATACTGTATTCAGTAGGTTTCTCTATGCTGAGCCTACACAGCAATCATTGTTGTCATTATACTATATGCCTCTCTGACTCCAGTGGTCACCAGATACATTCTCCACTGTGCTCCGCTGTCTGGTCTTTGGTCCTAAAAGTCAGCATCATTTAAGGAGCTAATTTTAGGAGTTTATGCTTCAGTCTGCTAGGCCTCACTCCACATCAAAGCCTAACATGGAGTATTTACATGACATGGACAGATCACCTGACCATGAGCTATCCAATAACATGCCAGTCTGAGGCTCCCTGAATCACCTGACCCTTTTCACCAATCACCAGGATGTATAAGTAGAGAGACTTGTGTTAAAGAAGCTGCCAGTTCCTTGCATCACACAGCTCAGTGTGAGCTTAGTATCTGAGCTCCCCAAGAGGTAACACTATTACCTTAGTTCCTGTAAAACTCTTCTCTTTTGCTGCCCAGTCTGGATTACAGTTTTACTAGTTTTATCCAAGTATTCTTCAGTCTCGTCTTAAAGACACAGCCACTGTATTCTTCAGACTTGTCTTAAAGGCACAGCCGCAGAATTATTCAGTCTCATTTTAAAGACACAGCCACAGTTTTCAGTTCATCTTCAGCCTCGTCTTAAAGTCTCAACAACAGTCATTGTTCTACATACAGTTGCGTTTCCAGTTGCCCGGAATACAGTTGCGTTCCAGTTATACCGGTACTCAGCCCAGTTCACATTGCAGTTCTCAGTCTCACTGGTAATCAGCCCAGTTCTCAGTCTCACCGGTAACCAGCCCATTTCCAGTCTCCCCGGTAACCAGTCTGGCTCAACGTCTTAAGCTGTCCTCCCAGATCTGCATAACTCCAGAGAACCTATTTCATAGTAACATTGAGTACACAAACACCTTCTACTGTGACAGTATATCCAGTTAATTCTCACCAATACATGCACCATACTGCTATCAACACCATGTCCCTGGTGATCCAGTGGTCAGTATATGGCTTTCTCTGCCAAGACCCGGGTTCGACCCCCGGTCATGGATTGCTCCTTACTACTTCATCTCACTGATTCACACAGAACAGCCAAATATACACATAGTTCTCCAGTTACCCACACGGACTTCACATACAAGCTGGGTTCACAAAAACCGCAGTCATGACAAGGCAGCAGTATAACTTCCTCCCAGTCACCCGTGGGCAAGATAAATGGTGGTGCCCCCACTTCAGTATCTACTATGTGTGTCAGTAGTAAGAAGTAAGCTGCTGCTGTTGTTATGGAAGCAGGAAAATACATAAGAACAATGAGGAAAACAGTGAGATCAGTAGGCTAGAGGATGTGAGGGAGGGTTAGGATGGAATCTGAGTAACTTAAATGTATAAAAATCCATGCTGTGAAAGTTTGTTATTGGATTAGTGGTCACATTAAGTCTCTGCATGAGCCCAGGGGACCCTTTTGCATGTGCAGTACTCAGCCAGTCACTGGACTCAGGACTTTGCAGAGGGAGGGCTACCATGGGGGTCTATGGCAAAGGCTGGTGGGACAGAGTCAGCTTGACCATTGGAACTCAGCTGACTCGGCAGCAGTGGCTGTGGTTATACTGCTGTTCACTGCAAGACAAAATCAGCTGTCACAAGGCAGGTGTTGTGCAGGTGGTTCCTGGGATGGGAAGTCAGATGGGGATCCCAGGTCCTAACTTCCTAGACAGCAGCAGTGGCAGGTGCAGTGTAGACAGTGCAGTTGCCATTGGGAACTGTTCTTTCTCACAGTGCAGGTGTAAGCAAGGCTCCTGGGACAGTGCTGATCAACACTGCACTAGCACCAGGTGTGCCAACAATATGTTATGTCTGCAACCAGGAGCATCAAGTCCAAGACACAGAGCAGGGGACAATGGAGGAGTGGTGCCCCCTTCAATTCTGGAGCCTAGAGGTGACTGCTTCCATTGTTTCTGGCAGTTCCACCCCTAACTGTGCATCATAAACAAGAGCAATATATAAAGCTGAACAGTTCTAAAAATGATGTCCTCAAATTTGAATTTCAAAAAAGTTAATCTGAACTTTGACCCCTCCCACTTGCATCATGGATGTTACTGCCAGAGACTTCTGGTATAACACACATCTACAGTTTCCAAATACTTCTGTTATTTGCTGTACATACTATACAACCCTCATAATACAGACGATATCCAGAAAATCAAACAATAACATCAGAAAACATTATACATAACTAAAAATGTAAAGCAAAAAAGGTGGACAAGGATGCATACAGAAAAGAGATGAAAGACTGAGGATGTTTCAAAAGCACAATAGTAAACATAAAAAGTAAAATGTTAATGATAAGAATAATCTAAAGGATAAAATCAAGTGCTAAAAAGATAAATGACAGATGAGAGTGAAGAAAGAGGTAGAGTAAGGAAGAAAGAAATGTGAGGGTAGTGTTGAATAAAGAGAGGAGGAAACAGAGACAGGAAGGGAAAAGAAAAAAGAGAGAGAGAGAACGCAGGGAGCACAGAGGATATCTAATTCTTCCTATTAATGGCATGGATAAAGAATCCATGAAGTGAAGCAATAACAGAGACAGTTTATTTAACTTGCATATAACTGTTTTTATCAGTTTTTTCTGCTTTTGCATTAATGCATCTTGTTTTATGGGTAGACAAAAATGTGAAAAATCCAGTAGTATCAGGAAGTGAGCCTGCTGCAGCCTTGGCGCTGGATTTTGTGTTGTTGATCTGTTGTGCATAGAGTTTTTTTTTAATGAGGTCAATTATCACTTTGCCATTTTCAATGTATGTTTAAAGCTATAATACCTGCACTGTAAAATGATTTAAGTAGCTGGGATACTGACACCAGACTCCTCATGTCGACAAAGTGACCATAGACCTAAGATACAATACTGTATGGCTAATTCCTGAATGAGCTTTATCTATAACTAATCAGTAGCCAAAAAACTCAAGCAGCTCCCTATTTCCTTTGCTTTATTATTATGGCCTGAATCTATAATCACTCCTTGCTTTTTTTACTCTTGTTATCTCTATACAGAATAAACTTGTACTAGCTCATTTAACAATGCCCAAGTTCAGACTGAAGCCATGGTATTTTAGGAGCTGGGAGTCTCCATGTTTCCATGTTCACAGGCTCCCACATACCAGTTTCCTGCAGTACATGCACAAAAAAGATAAAAAAAAACCCAAAACAATGCACAGTGTCATTCTTTGTTAGATCCTCTGTAAAGCCAATTTTTTAAATATATCACTAGAAAGATGGCAACATAGTATAAGGAGGTGGAGGCACTATGTGAGCATCAACAGTGGCAAGTTTATTGGTCCTGGGTGCAGGGTGTGGAAGCTGATGTACAGGGCTCCCTTGGATTCATCTCTGGCACTGTAATATTTACACCCATGATAGATATGCCGCTGACCTTCACTCCCCACGTCTGCTGCCCAAGGAGTGTGGGGATTAGCCCTAGCGCTATTAGCACAGCTCTGATTGTTTCTGTGGGGAGTATTATTTTCCATAGGATGCCAGCCCTGTGCTGCCTGGTCTAGGACTAGTTGTCTTTATGGCAGGGGAACCACACTCTGAGTGCTTGTTAATGGAAAATTGGGCAGGAACCCACACTGTTTGTTCCCCCCCTTTTTCCACTATTAGCTTAGATTTGAAGGCTTAGCGTTGGCCATCGATTTTATCCTTCCCCAGTTACTTACTACAGTATTTCCCTTTCCCTGTCACCCACTATCCCCCTGTCTCTATATCCCAGTCATCCACTATCTCCATCACCACTGCCTCCCCAGTCAACCACTCTCTCCCTGTCACCCCTGCCTCCCCAGTCACCCATTATCTGTTACCCCCTCCCTCCCTGTTACCATGTCTGTCACACACTATCTCCATTACTTCTGCTGCTCCAGTCACCCACTCTCTCCATGTACTGTATCCCACTATCTCCCTAGTCACCCAGTATCTCCATCACTTCTGCTTCTCAGTCACCCATTGCCTCTCCCGTTGACACCCACTGCTTCTCACTAGTCACCCACTGCATCTCCTGTAGATTGGAGGGCAGATGCAGAATATATTCTTGCATGTGGGCCCACCACTCACAAGCTCCACCACTGAACTCTAGATTAAATAAGTGTACTAGTTTAGAGTGGCTGATCAGTGTACTGTAGGTGCTCAAGTGCAGAAAATTTTACAGCATGCAGATATGACTCAGTTAAATTGCATTTACAGTATATACACTATTGAGGCAGCAGGGATACTAATACACAGTTCAGCAAATATTCTCATTGTTATTAGATAATACATGTTAGTGTACACTAAACAGGAATTATTTCCTATTGATGATGTTGTAATTTGCATAACATTTTTAAAATGCAAGCCCTAAAACTAAATGTTCCCCAGCTATCAGGTCTGACTAGCATTTGGAGTGCCATGTGAGTATTTAAACTACAGATGCTGATGTTTGCATATTATTTCACGGAATATACTATGATGAATCTAACCATATTCTGAAACTCATGGACATTGCATTAAATTACATTCAATCTACTTAAAGATGATTACATAAAGTTGTTATGAAATTGTGGTCAAAAGGTTTATCCATTTACACATACTTTCATTTGAAAATCCATGAAAGATTGGCTATAAGTAGAAATAATTTTCTATTGTTTTGATGCAGGTGCCATTCTATAGTTTCTGTAATGATTTGTACTGAAAATGAACAATGTATTTACATTGCTGCCAAAATACCACCATTCTTATTTTTATCTTTTTTTCATATTCCATTTTAACAAATACAGTTTGAGATCCATTTCAGTACCCCATTAGCCTATAATTAAAAACGATTTAGTCTTACAAAATACCAATAATTGTGAGTTTTAATTACTGGGAGTTGAGTGATGAATATGTATTACAAAAATCTCTGACTGTTGATTAAATGTATGATATAAACCATTAATTAAAGTATCCATGAAAAGCTAATGCAGTGAGATTTTTTTGGTCCATGAAAAATTATAATACATAATGTGAAGCATTTCTGATCAAATACATTGGCATGCAGGACAACAAGAACTTTTTTTGCTATTTTATAATGTACAATTGCAATGCAATGATTTTTTTTAACAAAGTAGGTCACATTAAAAATGCAGCAACATTGCAAGAAAAATAAGTTATATGGGAGGTCATTCCGAGTTGTTCGCTCGCAAGGCGAATTTAGCAGTATTGCACACGCTAAGCCGCCGCCTACTGGGAGTGAATCTCAGCATAGTAAAATTGCGAACGACGTATTCGCAATATTGCGATTACACATCTCGTAGCAGTTTCTGAGTAGCTTCAGACTTACTCGGCATCTGTGATCAGTTCAGTGCTTGTCGTTCCTGGTTTGACGTCACAAACACACCCAGCGTTCACCCAGACACTCCTCCGTTTCTCCGGCCACTCCTGCATTTTTTCCAGAAACGGTAGCGTTTTTTCCCACACGCCCATAAAACGGCCTGTTTCCGCCCAGTAACACCCATTTCCTGTCAATCACATTACGATCGCCAGAACGATGAAAAAGCCGTGAGTAAAAATCCTAACTGCATAGCAAATTTACTTGGCGCAGTCGCAGTGCGGAAATTGCGCATGCGCATTAAGCGGAAAATCGCTGCGATGCGAAGATTTTTACCGAGCGAACAACTCGGAATGACCTCCATGGTCAAAATGGTTGTTTTGCACTACTGCAAATTTGAGTTAATGCACTGTTCACTATTTCATCCTCATTCGATTTAAAGCTATTTCACACTGTGGGGCAGATGAATTAACCTGGAGAAGGCATAAGGAAGTGATAAACCAGTGATAGGTGCAAGGTGATAAAGGCAGTAGCTAATCAGATCCTAACTGTTAATTTACATATTGGAGATGATTGGCTGCTGCCTTTATCATCTTGCACCTATCACTGGTTTATCACTTCCTTATGCATTCTCCAGGTTAATACATCTGCCCCAGTATTTGTACAGTAAGTACAATTTTGCTTTTTGAATAAAGCTGAGCCAACATGGTAAAAAAAAACTCTGATATTTGCTTTGCTTGGGGGTAGGACTAAGAACATTTAATGCAAAATATCACATCTACTGTATATGTGGAATGAAAAATGAGTAGATGTAATTTGCTGAAGTCTAAAAAAAGTGCACTTGAAGAAATATGTCACCAAGAAACATATACAGCCAGGAGCACACTTAGGAAGGGTTCCAATTGCACAGATAATGTTTTCCCTCTCCTACTATGGGCCTGATTCATGTTTTATCATCAGAAGAGATGAAATGGCCAGTGCCTTGGGCTGAGAAACCATTAAGATTTGGCAACCCCAGGTGACACAAGCGCTCATTTGTGCACTTTAGAACAAGTATTTGATACATCACCAAGGCTTTTCTAATTTAACAACAACGGGAACCCCCACAGAGCATTGCATATGACACATGGCATGGTGTGTTAAAACCGCTGTATCTCCATCTCCTGCCAGCAAAAACATGCTGGTAACCAAGTCCTTGGAGGCACGGCTAGTGGATTTGATCGGAACAAGACAGATAGCACAGCATGAGAACTGTTTTCAGCGCAGTTGTAACCTTCTAGTTTGGGGACTCTCATTATCTACAGGTAAGAAACACCTTCCATTGCCACATACTGTGGATGAACTTCCTTGGATCTCATAATCAATTACTACAGTGTGCACATTGGACTAAGATATTATAAGGTCCTGTGCCTGGCTAGACAGCCAGTATTACTGTTCCCTGAATACTAGAGATGTGCGGCTGGCACTTTTCGTGTTTTGTGTTTTGGTTTTGGTTCAAATTCCACTTTTTTGTTTTGGGTTTGTCTTGGTTTTGCCAAAACTACTCTTTCGAGTTTTGGTTTTGGTTTTGGATCTGGATGATTTTTGAAAAAAACATAAAAACAGCTAAAATCACAGAATTTGTGGGTAATTTTGCTCCTACGGTATTATTAACCTCAATAACATTCATTTTCACTAATTTCCTGTCTATTCTGAACACCTCACACCTCACAATATTGTTTTTAGGCCTAAAAGTTGCACAGAGGTGGCTGTATGACTAAGCTAAGCTAAGCGACACAAGTGTGCGGCACAAACACCTGGGCCATCTAGGAGTGGCACTGCAGTTATAGACAGGATGGCACTATTCAAAAACTAGTCCCCAAACAGCACATGATGCAAAGAAGAAAAAGAGGTGCAATTAGGTAGCTGGATGGCCAAGCTAAGTGACACAAGTGTGCGGCACAAACACCTGACCATCTAGGAGTGGCACAGCTGTTACAGACAGGATGGCACTTAAAAAAACTAGTCCCCAAACAGCACATGATGCAAAGAAGAAAAAGAGGTGCAAAAATGTCTAGTTTATTTGGGCCCCCACTAAAAAAAAGCAATCAATCTCTCCTTGCACAAACTGGCTCTACAGAGGCAAGAAGTCCACCTCATCATCATCCTCCGATTCCTCACCCCATTCACCGTGTACATCCTCCTCACTGAGTATTAATTCGTCCCCACTGGAATCCACCATCTCAGGTCCCTTTGTACTTTCTGGAGGCAATTGCTGGTAAAGGTCTTCCTGGAGGAATTTATAATTCATTTTGATGAACATCATCTTCTCCACATTTAGTGGAAGTAACCTCCTACGCCGATCACTGACAAGGTTACCAGCTGCACTAAACACTCTTTCAGAGTACACACTGGAGTGGGGGCAACTTAGGTAAAATAAAGCTAGTTTGTGCAAGGGCCTCCAAATTGCCTCTTTTTCCTGCCAGTATACATACGGACTGTCTGACATGCCTACTTGGATGCTGTCACTCATATAATCCTCCACCATTCTTTCAATGGTGACAGAATCATATGCAGTGACAGTAGACATGTCAGTAATCATTGGCAGGTCCTTCAGTCCAGACCAGATGTCAGCTTTCGCTCCTGACTTCCCTGCATCACCGCCAGTGGGTGGGCTAGGAAATGTTATCCTTTTCCTTGCAGCCCTAGTGGCGGGAGAAATTGAAGGACGAGCTGTTGACGGGTCACGTTCCGCTTGAGTTGACAATTTACTAACCAGCAGGTCTTTGCACCTCTGCACAATTGTGTCTGCTGGAAAGAGAGATACAACGTAGGCTTTAAACCTAGGATCGAGCACGGTGGCCAAAATACAGTGCTCTGATTTCAACAAATTGACCACCCTTGAATTCTGGCAAAGCGAATGAAGGGCTCCATCCACAAGTCCCACATACTTTGCGGAATCGCTCCATCTTAGCTCCTCCTTCAATTTACCCAGCTGCTTCTGCAAAAGCCTGATGAGGGGAATGACCTGGCTCAAGCTGGCAGTGTCTGAACTGACTTCACGTGTGGCAAGTTCGAAGGGTTGGAGAACCTTGCACAAGATGGAAATCATTCTCCACTGCACTTGACTCAGGTGCATTACCCCTCCTTTGCATGTATCATAGGTGGATGTACAGGCTTGAATGGCCTTTTGCTGCTCCTCCATTCTCTGAACCATATAGAGTGTTGAATTCCACCTCGTTACCACCTCTTGCTTCAGTTGATGGCGGGGCAGGTTCAGGAGTGTTTGCTGGTGCTCCAGTCTTCGGCACGCAGTGGCAGAATGTCAAAAGTGGCCCGGAATTTTGTGGGCCACCGACAGCATCTCCTGCACACCCCTGTCTTTTATCAAAAAATTCTGCACCACCAAATTAATTGTATGTGCAAAACATGGGACATGCTGGAATTTGCCCAGATGTAATGCATGCACAATATTGGTGGCGTTGTCCAAAATCACAAATCCCCAGGAGAGTCTAATTGGTGTTAGCCATTCTGCGATGATGTTCCTCAGTTTCCGTAAGAGGTTGTCAGCTGTGTGCCGCTTATGGAAAGTGGTGCTACATAGTGTAGCCTGCCTAGGAACGAGTTGGCGTTTGCAAGATGCTGCTACTGGTGCCGCTGCTGTTGTTGCTGTGGGAGGCCATACATCTACCAGTAGGCTGTTACAGTCATATAGTTCTAAGTCTGCCTTGTTCCACTTGTCCACATGTCCGTGGATACAACCGCATTTTGGAGGTAATTCCCTGTTGATCGCAGCAGGAAATCTTTTAGCAGTTGGGCAAAACCATGTGCACTGCAGGGGAGGCAGATATAACATATGCAGAGAGAGTTAGATTTGGGTGGGTTATTTTGTTTGCTTTATTTTTACACTGCAATTTAGATTGCAGATTGAACACACCCCACCCAAATCTAACTCTCTCTGCACATGTTATATCGGCCTCCCCTGCAGTGCACATGGTTTTGCCCATCTGCTAAAAAATTTCCTGCTGCGATCAACTTGAAATTACCCCCTTTATAGGATGACTCTTTTTCTGACGTCTGTGTACATTCTTGGTATCGCGTGCCTAGAGAAGTGGAACCTAGATGGGATTTGATACTGGGGACACACTATCTCCATAAAATCTCTAAGTGCCACTGAACTAATGGTGGATACCAGACGCACCTCTAACACCAACATAGCTGTCAAGGCCTCAGTTATCCGCTTTGCAAAAGGATGACTGCTGTCATATTTCATCTTCCTCACAAAGGACTGTTGGACAGTCAATTGCTTACTGGAAGTAGTACAAGTGGTCTTCCGACTTCCCCTCTGGGATGACGATCGACTCCCAGCAGCAACAACAGCAGCGGCAGCAACAGCAGGCATACCACTTCAGTATCCTCTGGAGGAATCCCGGTTAGGAGAGGACTCCTCAGTCTTGACAGTGACACAGCCTGCATGACTACGGACTTTCCTGACTGAGGAGGAAGTTGACATTGAGGGAGTTGGTGGTGTGGCTTGCAGGAGCTTGGGTACAGGAGTAAGAAGGGATTTAGGTGTCAGTGGACTGCTTATGCTCTTACCCAAAGTTTCACAACTTGACACTGACTTCTGATAAATGCGCAGCAGGTGACGTATAAGGGAGGATGTTCCTAGGTGGTTAACATCCTTACCCCTACTTATTACAGATTGACAGAGGCAACAGATGGCTTGACACCTGTTGTCCGGATTTGTGGAGAAATAATTCCACACCGAAGAGGTGGCTTTTTTAGTAGTTTGCCCAGGCATCACAATGGGCTTCTTCGTCCCAAGGACAACAGGTGTCTCCCCTTTTTCCTGACTTAAACATACCACATCACCATCAGAATCCTCATTGTCAACTTCCTACTCAGCACCAGCAACACCCATATCCTCATCCTGGTGTACTTCAACAGTGACATTTTCAATTTGAATATCAGGAACTGGACTGTGGGTGCTCCTTCCAGCACTTGCAGGGGGCGTGCAAATGGTGGAAGAAGCCACCTCTTCCCATCCAGTGTTGGGAAGGTCAGGCATCGCAACCGCCAACACACTTGGACTCTCCTTGGGGATTTGTAATACCATCTCAGAGCGCACAGTTCTTTTATGTGCTCTTTCCAGCTTAACTCTTTTAATTTTTCTAGTGGGAGCATGAGGGCTTCCATCATCATGTAAAGCTGAACCACTAGTCATGAACATAGGCCAGGGCCTCAGCCGTTCCTTGCCACTCCATGTCGTAAATGGCATATTGGCAATTTTACATTTCTCCTCAGGTGATTTAAATTTATTTTTTTTGTTCTTTTTACTGAACTTTGGCTTTTTGGATTTTACATGCCCTCTACTATCACAATGGGCATTGGCCTTGGCAGACAACGTTGATGGCATTTCATCGTCTATGTCATGGCTAGTGGCAACAGCTTCAGCACTAGGAGGAAGTGGTTATTTTATCCTCAAAATTTTTGTTCTCCATTATTTTTTGGGAGTTATATGAGACAATATGCGGCACAGGAAGGACTGGAATGACTGATGAGACAGGACACTACCACTGGTTTGATGCAGCATAAAATGTTGTTGTTATAAATATTATACTGCAGCAGTGGACATATAGAAACAGTGTATATCGTCACTGGAATGACTGAAGAGACAGGACACAATCACTGGTCTGATGCAGCGCAACAGGTTGTTGTTGTTATAATTATTATACTGCTGCAGTGGACATATAGCAGCAGCGCATATCGTCACTGGAATGACTGATGAGACATGACACTACCACTGGTCTGATGCAGCACAACAGGTTGTAGTTATAATTATTATTATACTGCAGCAGTGGACATACAGCAGCAGCGTATATTGCTGTAATGACTGATGAGACAGGACACTACCACTAGACTGCATAACACAGCACCACTTTATACAGCTACACTGGATATATGGCAGCAGAGAACACCAACACTGTGCCTGGCTGGGCTGATGCAGCACAATACACTGACTACACTGGACTGGTCTGCACAACACAGCACCACTTTATACAGCTACACTGGATATATGGCAGCAGAGAACACCAACACTGTGACTGGCTGGACTGATGCAGCACAATACACTGAGTGACTACACTGGACTGGACTGAGCAGCACAACACTTGCCACCCCACTTTCCCACCCCCACACAGACACTGAACACTGAGGACACGTCCTCTCTATACACTCTCCGAGACTGGAGTGAATATTTCTGCGACGCGCGGCTCCTTATATGGAATCCAAATCCCGCGAGAATCCGAACCGCGGGATGATGATGTTTTGCCTTGTTCGGGTTTCTGAATCAGGCGGGAAAACCCGAGCCTGACTCGGATCCGGGCTCGAGACGAGAACCGAACCCACTCATCTCATCTCTACTGAATACTCTTATGTTTCAATCAATGGTATAATAATTTATTAAATTGTGAAATTTTTTTATATGTTGCTATTCAGCATTTTCTTGTTTTAATAAAATACCTTTTTTATCCCCTTTCAGCGCTGCCAGTTATTTTCTGCTACTTATTTAATACATAAATGTATTTACAATACTTTTTACCTAAACCTTACTCAAGTATGAATTTTAGAAAAAGCCATCATTACTGAACAAGACCCCACCTACTGTATATCAGGCCATTTTTACTGTAGCAGGCTTTTGAGCCCAGCAAAAAGCTGCAAGGCAGATTATCAGAGACAACTCTTACATACAGATTTAACTGTTTCACTTACTACAATGCGGCATGTTTTATCACTGCATGCTGCGACTATTTGCAACAAACAATCACTTCATTAATTCCTTTAGGAATGAATGGCCACCGTGACAGAGAGAAAAAAAAACTATGGAAGGCCAGATGGATCAATTACAAGAAAAGCACCGCCCGCTTACAAATACAACTATGAGTACATCTGTCACACGCCATAGGCGGTGTTAACAGCGCTTACCCCTGCGTGCCTGCTGGTCTGTGTTGCGGCCTCCGCCTTCGGTGGTCCACGGGCTCCGGCGTCTGGCTGGCGCGGCTCCCGGCGGTTCCCCGGGGCAGGGGTGCCGCCATGACATCCGGCATCACGTGGGCGGGGAGCAGGTGACGTCATCGGACTGTTCCGCCAATCCAGCGGAGGCGCGAGATTCAAAGTCAGACGCCGGGCAGAGCCTCAGCGCCTGAGTATTGTCTTTTCCCCTGACGTGGATGCCAGTGCTCTTGTTCCCAACATATCTCTCTGCAGTCGTACCCCAGTGTCTCCGGCACTTCCAGGTGCCAGTTGCTGCATAGTTCAGCGTATACTGCGGCTGGTGTGTTTCTCTGCAATCCAGTCACCAGTGCTTCTTGGAGTCAGCGTGTGCTGTGGGCTAATCACCGCTCTCAAGTTCTACAAATCATCAGTGTCTTTAATCACCGCTCTCAAGTTCTACAAATCATCAGTGTCTTTAATCACCGCTCTCAAGTCATACAAATCATCAGTGTCTTTAACCAGCGCTCCCAAGTTTTGCAAGTTGCCAGTGTCCTTAACCACCGCTCTCAAGTTCTACAAATCATCAGTGTCTTTAATCACCGCTCTCAAGTCATACAAATCATCAGTGTCTTTAACCACCGTTCACAAACTCTACAAATCATCAGTGTCTTTAACCACCGTTCACAAGTTCTACAAATCATCAGTGTCTTTAACCACCGTTCTCAAGTTCTACAAATCATCAGTGTCTTTAACCACCATTCTCAAGTTCTACAAATCATCAGTGTCTTTAACCACCGCTCACAAGTGTTTCAAATCGTCAGAGTCTTTAACCACCGTTCACCAGTTCTTCAAATCACCGGTATCTTTAAAAACATCACTTACAAGTTCTTCAGTCATTATTATCTTGTACCAACACTCACAAGTACTTCTTTTCCTGGAATCCTTAGCATTGCTTACAAGTTCTCCTATAGGCCTGGACATTTCCCCATACGTTCCTTCTCTGCCATGTGACATTGTGTTGCTCTCTTCCTGCAATAAAGTTCTTTAATATTTTCACCAAGCTTTACTGTAAGAGTCCTGTATGAGGAAGACCTATATTAAGCCATCCCTGTTCCGACCCAACTGTGGCTCCTCTCCCCTACCATCGGGAGAACCCCCGAGTTCACAACACCTCCAACCTAGGTCAGTGACAACATCAAAGCATGACATCACCAAAAACAGACCCAGCATGCTGCATCGCAGCAAATATGAGCATGGCTACATTTGTACGTCCCAAAACCACGGAGTAAACAATATTGTTAGATTTATCATTCAGACTGTTAGTTCGTAATATTTGTTAATCTACTATTGCCATGGTACACAAGCAGGGGCGGATTGGGAAACAAAAATGGCCTCATGTGGGTGGCACCAAACCAACTGTATGCAGAGGCAAAACCAGAGTAGGTGGAATTACTACTTCAAAATGTAATGTACGTGGATTTACACCAACAAAAGGCAGAGCATGTCATATTAGCTGGACCTAACACATTAAAAAATTTAGAAATGTAAACCTTCTACCTTCAACTCACACTTTTCCTTTGTGCCCCTCATATTCACTTTTTCTGCTGTCTTGCACCAGCTGCCTCCTCCCTATTTATTGAGTATTCCTCTTCTGTGTACTGTACACAGTACAGTAGTGTCCATTAGTCACATTACACAGTACAGTAGTGTCCGTTATTCTCATTACACAGCTCAGTAGTGTCCGTTAGTCACATTACATAGCACTGTAGTGTCCGTTAGTCACAAAACACCACATAGTAGTGTCCATTAGTCACATTACACCACACAGTAATGTCCTTTAATCAAATTACACCACACAATAGTGTCCCTTATACACGTTATGCCCCACAGCAGTGCTTCTTATACATGTTACACCTCAAAGTAGTACCTCTTATACACATTACATCATACATTAGTACCCCTTATACACATTATGCCACACAATAGTGCGCCTTATACATGTTACACCACAGAAGACCCCCTTATACACATTATGCCATGGTAGGGTTCCTTATACACATTATGCCATGGTAGAGAGGTGAATAGTATCTAGTGTGTGTGTCTTTAGTATCTGGTTTAGAAAGTGAACATTCAGTAGCTAGCTACTAGCAATGACGAATTGCTAATCTCCTTTATACAAATCTGTATGAATGTAAATGAAAGTCATCTCACTTAAAAATAGAAATTCCAAAATGTCAAATATAAAAACTGTACAGTTAGAATAATGTTGGCCACAGAACACAGAATAAATGGACCTTGTTCAAATAGTTGGAATATGACCATGCACACACAGGTCAATAGTGGAGGTTTTCTTACTGCATTTGCCAACATGGGCGGGATGTAATGCAGTCTGAGCTGCCACATATCTGAGAATGATTTGATTGATTGCAATCACTTTATTATTGGGTATGATGGTAATTTTTCCAATGCAAAAGCTGAGATATCATGCTTATTGTCTCACATTGTGATGCCAAAATATTTAACTCCAGCAAAATCAGTGCAGCATGGCACAACAAATAAAAATATATATCTACACACACACACACACACACACACACACACACACACACACACACA
This sequence comes from Pseudophryne corroboree, assembly GCF_028390025.1. Classification (NCBI taxonomy): domain Eukaryota; kingdom Metazoa; phylum Chordata; class Amphibia; order Anura; family Myobatrachidae; genus Pseudophryne; species Pseudophryne corroboree. Next base: position 373,030,264 of record NC_086445.1, on the reverse strand, counting down.
CACACACACACCAACGCCTCTAAAAAACCTAAGATAACCCTAACCCTTAACTCACCAAACCCGCCTGTCCCACAGCCTGACCCTAACCCTCCCCCCCACAGCCTAACCATAACCTTCCCCAGGGATTCCTAACCCCTCTCCCCACAGCCTAAACCCAATCCCCCCACCCCGCAGCCTAACACACAGCCTAAACCTAACCCTCTCCCCACCGCAGCTTGACCTTAACCCTTGCTAGGGGTACCTAATCCTAACCCTTTCCTTTCCCTGCAGTCTAACCCTAACTCTCCTGCCCCCGCAGCCTAACGCTAACTCTCCCCCACATGCCTAAACTTAATGCCCCATGTCTTATCACAGACAAGTCCTGGCGGCGGCTCAATCAGGATGCCAGCATTCGGGATCCTGGTGCCGCCATTTAGATCAATGTCGGGATGCCAAAGTCAGCATTCTGAGCCACGTCAGTATTCCGGTGTCAGCATTTAGACTTCCAGGATGCCAAATGCCAGCATCTTAAATGCATCCCAGGGTTACTATACTTAAGTGAAATAGTAATAGTATTTAAAGTATTGTACTTCAGTCACTTACCTCCTTTTTCTACAGTAAATTGTGCAGTGAGCATCACATGGGATGTTTATGTTTCCTATTATATTCCTATATGCAGCAGAAGGATACAATAGAGTACAGAAAACAAATACTAACATTATTATGTGTGACCTGTTGAATAGGAGGCAGGACTATGGTCTCACAACTGACAGTCACACCATGGAGAAACAGGTTATATTAGCCTGGGTATGCTGGAATATCCCCGTGGGTTACTTTTCTTCTCCTGTATGGTGAGCAGCAGCCAGCTCCCAGTACTCTTCACACACTGCAACAGAACAGGCGTAGGGACGGAGCGCACAGGGAACAGACTCTCAGCCCTACCTGCTGCTGTAATGTCTAGGGACAGCGCTACTTCTGTTGGCACATAAATGGCGCAGACCTCCTCTTCCTGACAGCCGGGTGGGGGTGGGGCTTGTTCTCCCAATAGGGGCCAGTGGCTGCGTTGGACACCAGACTATTTAATTGAGTCAGCCAGCGTGTGACATGCAGAGTGCGGGGCTACATATGGCAGGCGGCCCTGCACACCAATCAACCCACCAGGGTCCTGCCCTGTGGAAGTGATGGCCAATTTGGGCCTGTACACAAGCTATTTTTCCATTTATACAATGAACATGCTTACTTATTTTAGCAATGCTGAAAACACAATGTCATTAATATCACATTAGTCAGTGGATACATCCTGTAGCTGTTATATTATCAGACCAGGTTAGATATGTCCTAATACAAGTATCACAGTGAAAGAACATGAAACAAACAGCAGTAAGTGTAGAACAATTAGGTTAACAAGCAGAGCCAGCCCTAGGCATAGGCAAACTAGGCAAATGCCTAGGGCATTTGGTATGCCTATGAGAACAAGCAGCTTTTGATGATTAAAATTATATGTGGCATGCCTATATTCTGTGTGTGACTGCGGCTGTATCTGCATACGAAATGCTACGTTACAGTGTATTCCTGGAAATCACTGTAATTTTGTATGCATATAATTTTAATAAGTAGAAGCTGCTTGTGCATCCTAGCAACATAGTAATGCAAATAAGATGCATTTTCATCAAAGAAGGCACCCAACGTTAGCAGAGCTGCCAGCAGACTTATGCCAGGCATCTCCTGCTGCATGGCGTATTGAGGCAAGATGTATGTGGAAACATCTGTATCCAAGCAGAGACAGAGGTCATAGTGTTAGCAGCCATGTGAGTGCTATATGCGGGTGGGTTGGTTGTGCAGTAGTGTTCAGCATATGTGTAAGGGGTCTTATGTGTGTCATGTGTATAAATGTATTAATAATGTGTGACAAATGTGTAAGGGGCACTATGTGTGTCATTATGTGTATAAGTGCACTAATAATGTTCGGCATATGTGAAAGGGACATTATGTGTATAAGGGCATTAATAAAGGTTGGCATAATGTGTAAGGTGCCTTATCTTTATAAGGACATTAATAATGTTTGTCATATGTGTAAGGGGCATTACTGTGTGGTATAAATGCATTACTAAAGTGTGGCATTATGTGCATAAGGTGCTCTACTGTGTGGCGTAACTTATAGAAAGGGCACTACAGTCTGGTCTAATGTGAATAAAGAGCAATATGGTGTGGTGTAATGAGAATAAGGAGCAATTCAGTGTGATGTAATGTGAATAAGGAGCAATTCAGTGTGATGTAATGTGAATAAGGAGCACTACTGTGAGGAGTAACGTATATAAGGTAAAGTGGTACTACAGTGTGAGTAACATGAATAAGCGACACTGTCACATGATAAAATGTGAATAAAGCAGCACTACTGTGGCATAATTTGAATTGGGGGTACTATTGTATGGCTATGCCCCTTCCCAGCAATAACACCCTGCTTTATGGGCTGTGCACAGAATGTGCGCACAGTCCCTAGTTAAAATATAGGGGGTAGGAACACCAAAATGAGGACGGCCATGGGTGAGGGGTGATGGTGCTGCAAAAGGGGTGCAGGGTCAGAGGCGGAACTAGAGGTGATGCTAGGGGGGTACCAGCCAAAATCTTGCCTAGGGTATCATATTGGTTAGGACCGGCTCTGTTCACAAGTATAAATATTCCAAGACACAGATGTAAATACTTTATAGCTTATGTTGAGTTGGATGCAATTGTGTGCCTTGTTCCCTGTAACTTGCTCTTTTTTCAACTGCGCATACATATGAAAAACTTCTACATAAATACAAATTCCTGTATCTCTTTTACATAACACAGTTTATATTTTGGGAACCTTTAAGCTGTGACTGTACACATTTATCAACAGTTAAGCTGCTCACTGGAGCATACAATAAGAAATGCTTACCAATAAGACACAGCTCCTTTCCCTCATATTTCCTGAATGCCATACTTTCATCATTAATGTAGTGACAAATGGTACATTTTTCCAGGTAAGATTTGTACTATTCAAACATCAAAAGAACATTATTTTGGTGTCAAAGTTAGTTAACAAAGTCAGTTACATAGTTATGTTATCAATGAATTAAATGTAGACATTCATTCTTAGGCTCTTCAATGTGAATTGGAACTTCCTTAGCTTGTATTCATAGTATTTTGCTCTGAAGTAGAAGTGAGGCAATATGTGAAAACATATTGTTTGACTAAAGCTATGAATAATGGCCCTCATTCCGAGTTGATCGGTCGCAAGGCAAATTTAGCAGAGTTACACACGCTTAGTCTACGCCTACTGGGAGTGTATCTTAGCATCTTAAAAGTGCGAACGAAGTTTACGCAATATTGCGAACAAAAAAAACTTAGCAGTTTTAGAGTAGCTCCAGACTTACTCTGCCTGTGCGATCAGTTCAGTGCTTGTCGTTCCTGGTTTGACGTCACAAACACTCCCAGCGTTCGCCCAGACACTCCCCCGTTTCTCCGGCCACTCCTGCGTTTTTTCCGGAAACGGTAGCGTTTTCAGCCACACGCCCATAAAACGCCGTGTTTCCGCCCAGTAACACCCATTTCCTGTCAATCACACTACGTTCGCCGGTGCGAACAAAAAGCCGTGAGTAAAAATCCTTTCTTCATAGCAGAATTACTTAGCGCAGTCGCAGTGCGAACATTGCGCATGCGCTCTAAGCTGATTTTCACTGGGATGCGAAAAAAAAGAACGAGCGAACGACTCGGAATGAGGGCCCATGTATTGTACTTGGGCTGTACAATGTATTGTAGTGCCATATATGAAATTCCCTTAAAATCTTCTACTACTGTACATAAAGAATACAGGGAGAAATTTAACAAAGCTTGGAGAGAGATAAAGTAAAGATAGATAAAGTACCAAGTAATCAGCTCCTAACTGTCATTTTACAGGCTGTTCTTGAAAAATGACAGGATCTGATTTGCACTATATTTTTGACCAATCTTTGATAAATCTCCCCTAATATTTTTTAAATACAATTATAGAAAATAATAACATACAGTAGTATGTAAATAAATGAATATGCTAATTCTAACGGTAGTATAAGAATCAACAACCATTAATAGTAGATAATAATTGGGTGATAAAATAATAAGTAATTTAATCAATATTTATTCCTTTATAGTCAACCAATAAAATCCATCCTCAGATATAACCAGCCCTGCTGCCAATTCCACATACTGTACCTCAGAGTAGTTGGTAATGTGGCAATGAATGTGTTCAATACTGTAAAATGCACTTTGTCTTTAGTGAACCACAGGTTCCAGCATGACTGGGCTGTCAAAAATGGATGTCAGGGCTTGCTGACATCTGTACTCACTAGACTTGACATGTACAGTGGTATGAATCTCCTTACCATTAATATGGGGCATAGTTTACTGAATTTAAAAAAAATACCTTTCTCAAAACTCATAACCATAAAAGGTCCTAAACTGAAACAAGAGACACTATATCTGACAAAAACAAACTCCCTGGGTAAAATGTATCAAACCTTGAAAAGAGATAAAGCGGACAGAAATAAATTACCAACCAATCAGCTTCTAACTGCCATTTTAAAGGCGTAGTTTGAAATACTCCAATGTTTGACTCTTCTTTCCTTTTTAAATCAACCTCTACACTGAGTTATGCCTTCCCAAAAATAGCTCAAAGTATCAGAATCCTGTAACTTTTGTCAAGCAGGTAGTACATGAAAACAATGACCTTTTCAACTTTGGATTATTCCAAAATTCTATTTAAAAAAAAAAAAGATTATGTCCATAAAATTTGGCTTGCAGCACCAGGCAATGGTGCTACATGGACATACCAAATGTCAACTCAGTGCACTCAAAACTTTAGATTTTTATGGGTCTATTTATGAAGCAGTGAAAACAGTGGAGTAACAGACCAGTGGAGAAGTTGACCATGGGCAACTTCTTCACTGGTCCTTTTCTCCACTCTTTTCACTGCTTCATGTATAGACCCCTTAGACCAGGCATTCCCAACCATGGTCCTCAAGGCACACTAACAGTGCAGGAATTAGTGATATCCAGGCTTCAGCACAGGTGACTTAATTAGTAGCTCAGTTATTTTGATTTAACCATCTGTGCTGCAGCCTGGATATCACTAAAACCTGCACTGTTAGTGTGCCTTGAGGACCGTGGTTGGGAATGCCTGCCTTAGATCCTAAAACACCATGACCTCCACCACCCTTTCACAAAATGATTATGGAAGAATGCTGTTTATTTGATTCCACCTTAACATATTATTCTGGAAGTTTATCACAACCTGTAATATTCTGGGAGTTGTATGTTTAACATGACGGCTGACTTGAGATTCAGGGAAGTTGGCATGTACACACATTCTATTACATATGGGAAATTCAAGGTCGCCAGGATCTCGGAGGAGTCTCGCACATTTGTCAAACTTGCACTCTTACATTTAACCCCTCGTGTTATAAAGGGCGAATCTGAGCTGCTCACACTGATTCAAACTATTACTTTGTGATAATAAATGTAACGTGAGCTTTTTTTTTTTACACATCTCATTAAAGTGTTTATTCTTATACTTCACATACTATATTATAACTACAGTATAAACTTACATAAACATGAATACATTATGTTATTATACAGTATATTCTATTGCATGGATTTTCTGCTAATTATTTGTATATTATAAATTAAACAAGCAAATACATTTTTCTTTCTGTAGTATTTTTAGTTTGTTTTAATCCTTTTTTCTAAGTTTCAAATTAGATATTTCACGGTTTCAAATGGTAAATAATATATAACTAAAGTTATTGGTGCATTTTAAAACATTTGCTTCCTTTATGAGTCTTTTTTTCCCTGATGTTGAACCGGTTGAATCGTGTCTATGTTCACACTTGCATAACATTCATTAAATGTGTTGATTACATTTTCATTTGCACATAGTGTTTTACCTAAAATAAGTTTGTCAGAAACCATTTTATGCTCAACAAAACTAACATGATATAATGATCTTTTCATACAAGCTAATTTTCTTGAATATGTTCTTTTGTTAATAGACAAGGCTTTGACGTAATAAAAAGTGATTTATATTGATAGAGAAGCACAACACATTTAAGGCAATGCCACTTTATAACAAAGGAATATCTTACAGCAATAAATCACACAGTAGAAAGGAAATGTAAAGGCTACAAGTTTGTAAAAGTGACAGTTTTTTTTAATCAATTTTACTGCTGGATTTTAACCCCCCAATAGTTTAAAGGAAAAGCCAGGTTAGTTTTATTTTTAAAAGTATTGGCACTTTAAAAACAGCAGTAAAATCACACAAAGACAGTCACTTTTACAAACTCAGGGGTATTTAGGTTTGATAATAATCCAAAAAAGCACACTCATGGGCAAAACCATGTTGGACTAAAGATTTAGATTTGGGTTGGTTTTATAGTTTCTGTGCAGTGTAAATACCGTATGCTTTAGTATTACACTGTGACTAAGATTTCAGTTTGAACATACCCCACCCAAATCTAAATCTCTTTGCACATGTTACATCTGCCCCACCTGCAGTGCAACATGGTTTTGCCTATCAGGGTGCTTTCTTGGTTTGCTAACAAACCCGAATAAGGCCCTCATAGCATGTAATACTCACCTATAATATAAAAGCAGTTCTCCCAAAAATATATATTTTGAGTGATATCTGGATGACCATTTATACTGGTGAGTGCATGGAGAGAAGTATTTATTAGTACAATAGTACATAAGAGCTTTAAGATCAAAGCATACACTCATAAGAATGTTTATGTGGACAAGTCAACACACTTAATTGTGCTGCATTACCCTGAATTGTCAAATAATACACTATGTAAATGTGAGGCATCGAGATGCAATATGCACATGAGCTTCAAATGCAATAGGCACACTAATACCCCGTTCACTTTGCAATTGCCAGGTTGCACATGGGAATTGGACATGGGTCTGTCCCGGGTGTGACCCAGCATTGGACCCTGAGAACATGCTTTCCAACCCAGCAATATGCCGGCTCAGATTGCCATTTGGGGGAGAGGACCGTAGCGGCATCGGGGGTGGGTGCATAGCCTCTCCCTATGCTGTGACGGGTACCGGGTCGCATCAACCAGGTAATCTGTTCACACTGCGCCTGACCCAGTATTAACCCGGGAATAACCCTTTTATACTCCCAGGTTGAAATACTGGGTCAGGTGACCTGGGAATTCGGCAGTGACCAGTTCACACTGCACAGCGACCCGTGTTGACCCAGGAATATACCTTGTCGATACCGGTTATTTGTATGGTGTGAACAGGGTATAAGCTTCCTTTAAAAAACAGAACTGTAAAATGCCATGATTTTGTCCTAGCATGTCTGGAGAGTCTGATCATGTATCTCACTGATAGCAGGGCTAAATAAGGAATGTCCCTTTTATTAACAGTACTTTTAAATGATATAGAGATGTGTAGTTTTAGTTAAGGTAAAACTGAATGTCAGGCAGTGATGAGGACTTGGATTTTGTTACTGGAACAAATTTATGGAAATCTTCCTACTGTCATGGCATCATGGGGCAACATCCTTTCCAGAAGAAAATGTCACATAACTATAAACCAAGCACCACTAGTAAAAAATGATGAACTTTATCTATACAGAGTTCTGCTGAGAGTGACCAGACCCACACTAGTCAGTCCAGAGCTGGAATCCCTAGGAAAGTGAGACCCCCCACCCTTTGCAAATAACAGTTATTTCTGATAACTCTTCACACAAATGAATGGGGACATGCTGAATTTTCAGAGTTGGGACCTGCTGCAATCTGACCTATTAGCACATCCCCATTCATATTTAAGGAGAGCGATCAGGAATAACCCTGCAATTTGCAAAGAAAAGGGGTCCCCTTCCTTATAAATTCCCACCCTGGGCTGACCAGTATGGGTCTGGTTGCTGTTATGGCATGGGTTATTGGAAATTAGGTGAATCCTATGCCTCCCCCCTCCCTACCACTTCCAATATCAGCTTAGGCTCAGAGGGTTTTTTTTTTATTTGAACCTTAAACGGGTCTATTGTTTGGGTGGGTTTACCATAGTTTTTTGTTTTATTTTGGGTTGGTTTGCAAATCAACCATTTGTAAATTTGTGGCTCCTATACTTGTTTATGTTAAAATATCAATAGTAGCTTCAATGTCCTAAAGTCAAGTTTTGGGTGGTTTTGCTATTGGATTTGACTTTAGTAAATGGTTGAATTACAAAAATGACAGAAAAACAACCAAAAACTCAAAATCGACCTTTAGTAAATTAACCACACAATGGAGCCTACTCAGGTTGGATCTCAATATTTGAGAAATGCAATTTGGACGATTATTGAATAACTGGTGTTTTGTGAATGTGACTGTAAAAATGCAGGCATGGCAAGGTATTTTTCGGGTGGGTCTTTGACATCAGCGATGACCACTGCCAGCTTCTTGCATATGCCGAATTGTGGACGACCTTGCCTGGTGCAGATGGAAAAACTCTTCGATGTTCCAGTATTTGTGTTAGGTTATGCAATCACATAGCGCATTGTGATGCATTAACAATCTCTGCAATTGGCGTTTTTACTCTGTTTCTGGGCGGCAACTATTTGATTGCAGCAACTGCTTTTTAGCAAGATTAGCCTTCTAACCTGAGAAGGGTCCTATGTCATGTATATATATTTTAATATCTATATATATAAAAGGCAAATACCACTGACTCATCACAAAATCTTTTGAATCATATGGACTTGGAACTTTAAATTTGGACAGTAGCTCGCTTTTGTGATGTAAGCACCCACTAAGAAGGGATTTTTAAAAAATTTCACCCACAAAGGGGTTAAAAAGGGTGAGATGATTATTGGGAAATCCCCCCTCACAGAGGAGAGTTAAAACAGGTCACCCAGCCAGGGCTATAAAGAATGCATGGTGTCTGCTATTCCAAGTCGCGGATGGAGAGGACACAATGCTCTGTTCCTGGACTCCCTTGCCACTGGCAGTTGCACAGCACTCCATTATTCAAATGGGGGAGCCACATCAACTGCCACCCCTAAACACTGTCAAACATCGCTGGGTGTGTGTCATGGTCCTGACTAAGGGGTCTATTTACTAAGCCTTGGACAGAGATAAAGTGAATGGAGGTAAAGTACCAGCCAATCAACTCCTAACTGCCATGAGTTACACCTGTACTTTGCAAACCTGCACCTACTTCACAGTTCAGCACACAATCTATAGTGTAAACTCCTAATCAAGTCACCTGTGTGAGAATTCCTCTGTTTAGCATCTGATTCTCCATAGTGCTCTGCTTCCTGGTGTTTAGGCTTCAGTTTCTCCCAGCCTGCTGGGCCTCAATCCACATCAGAGCCTAACCTGGATTACTGCTGTAATAGGATCTGATCACCTGACCATGATCCATCCACTCCTGAGCCAGACAGACTCCCTGAATCACCTGACTCTATCCACCAATCATCAAGCATCAAGTGGTATAAGTAAGGAAACCTGAGTTTCAGAATCTGCCAGTTCTATGAGTCACACAGCTCAGTGTGTGAGCCTAGTAGCTGAGCTCCCCGTGTTTACAGATATTACCTTAATACCTGCAATCCTTTGTACAGTACCTTTGCACTCCAGTCCGGTTGCACTCAAGCCTGGCTCCAGTATGGCTGCATTTCAATCTGGTTTGTCCTGTTCCAGTCTGGTTGCATTACAATCTCATTCCACTCCAGTTCTCCCAGTTCCAGCTCGGTCAGCCCTCCAATTTGGTTCATAACCAGAAGTGTCATCATTGGTTCCAGCTGAACCTTGCTCAACATTTTTCCTGTTAACCCTCGCTCATCACCCTGCATTGTTTCTTAACAAGTAAGGAGAGTGTTATGTTATTACCCACAGTGTCCATTCAGTAATTAGCCGATTAATCCACTACTACACTCCTCCCACATTCATCATTCTGTCATCAACACCAAAGTCCCTGGTGTTCCAGTGGTGAGGATACGGCTCTCTCTGCTGAGACCCGGGTTTGACTCCCGGTCAGGGATTGCTCTTTACCTCTCGATCGCACTGTTTCCTTCAGACCAGCCAACTTCGCACATAGTACTCCAGTTACCCACACAGGCTTCACATAGACTCTAGGTTCACAAAACAAACAGTCATGACAGTGTGACTCCCCTATTTGAATAATGGACTGCTATGCAGCTGCCACTTGCAAGGAAGTCCAGCCTTATAGTTCAGGAGATTTTGTTATAAATTAGTGGTATTTGCCTTTTTTATATAAAGATTTCAGATGTAAGTACTTAACCAACCTATTTCCAGTCAGGAGAGGGTAGTGTCTCAATTATCAGATGTTAACCTGTCTCTGTAACTAAACATTGCCGAACCTCTCAGAGAGCAATAGCAGGAAAGGAGCATTAGAAATGTAAACTCTTAAATGCATTAAACGAAAGCTTGATAGTCAGTAACTGGTTATCTGCTGTGTAAATGGTACCTACAGTTCTCCCAGTGACTTTAAGTGTTGTGCAAAATCTTAACCTTTTTACCTCAAAAGAGGAGCCCTAATGAGAGCGAGAAGCTAAGCAAAGAGATCTAAGGCCCTTTGAAATAGAGTCAGCCTGTCCCTGCCAACCTCACATATTTAACATACAGCAGGCAGAGCTTGGACTGTCGTCCCAGCATTTGCAGCACTGACAGGGCAGCATCAGAGGTGAAATGGGGCAGAGAAGGAGGTGGATTATTCTCCTCAGCACCCGCCTTTTGACAGCATCAACTCAGGGAAGGCCTGCCCGGTGGTGTGGCCTGACAAAGATTGGCAGCGGCAGGCAGAGCATATCCTGTTGTAAGTCTAATTGCTAATCTTCTGTGATAAACTAACCAGTTAAATTTAGTAATATCCCATTGTCAAGAAAATAAGACACACAGATTCCTGTACCATAAAATCCATTTATTGTTTTAGTGTGTTCTTGGGCAGTTTCATGAAGGGGCACTTTGATGCAATCAGTTCTCAACAATATTCTACCATAAGTGAACCTATTTTAAAAGCAGTCTTACATTTGCTTAAATACCAGCGCTTTTCATCTGTGACCATACTTGAATTTCGTATCAAAGCACGGTATTCAGCTAGTAATATATCAAATTATTTGCTGTCCATGTCAACTGTAAGATTTATTATTTTATAACCGATTGTCACGATCCGGGTATCTGGACGCCATTTCTTACCTATCAGATGCCTCCTAAGGCTGGCTCAGCGCTCCAGGACCGGATTCCATCTGTCATCCTGATGTGCACATTCCCGCATCCTCACCTGTCTCTCTGGACGCAGTCACAGTAACGCCTTATACATCTGGCATGGCGTCTCCCGCGGCCTCCGCCGCCGTCCCTGAGCTTCTGCATTCAGAGTGGCGATTACGTCAGCCGCGGCCTCCGCTGTGTCCGCGTGGTTGGATGTGCATCTGTCAGCCTGGCGTCTCCTGTTTCCGGTGGCCGGCGCCGCCATTACTGTTTTCCAGACCACATGGATTACAATCCAAACTTCCCTCCAAGTGTCTGCATGGGCGCAGCCATCTTGGATTCTGTCAGCTGATCTTTCCTACCAATCCGTTGTCAGTATTATTAATTTGCATAATTGCCTAGCCAATGCCTTCCTTGCTGCAGGTATAAATAGGTTGTGCCTGAGCAAGGAAGGCGTCAGTGCTTTGGTTGTCAAACCTAGTTCCAGTTTGTCTTTCTCCTGTGATTGTCTTCCAGGTTCCAGCTCCTGTCTCCAGACTTCTGCTATAGAGACCCGCACCAGCATTCCATCTGCGGTGTAGCCTGACTCTCCGATCCATTCTGGACTCACCTGTTTCCAGCTTCAACAATCACCTGCTTCCAGCCCAGCTTCCAGCAGTGTACAGCTTCTCTTAAAGGGCCGGTGTACCAGCATTCCATCTGCGGTGTAGCCTGACTCTCCGATCCATTCTTGACTCACCTGTTTCCAGCTTCAACAATCACCTGCTTCCAGCCCAGCTTCCAGCAGTGTACAGCTTCTCTTAAAGGGCCGGTGTCCTTTCTGCAGTTTACCTCTCTCCACCGGTATTATTATTTCTCCGTTCTCAAATTCTACATTTCATCCATATTGCATCGCTCTCAAGCCTCATTTGTTATTTAACTGGTTCCAGCCAGTATCCACTCTGTGCCAACACCTGTCTGGTTCTAACCAGTACCCACAGCAGCATTTTATCTTCAGCAGTCCAGCTTTCCCTGGAACACCAGCTGGTACGACCCTGGGCTTTCTGCATTGCTACAGTTGAGCCTGGTAAGGACTTTCCAACTTGCAGATAATAAGAACTGTCTCATACCACCAGAGCTCTGTGGCCCCTGCCACCCTGTAGTACCCAGGAACTGTATTATTATTTCTCTGCTGATTTTTATGTTTCTTTACTGCTACTGTGATGCATGGAGTTTGTCATAAATAAACATCATTGACTTTTATTCCTGGTTGTCGTGGTCACGCCTTCGGGCAATTCTTCTATATGTCTAGGGGTCTGATACAACCTGCCAGGTTCCATTACACCTCAGCCCCTACAACTGAGGCTGCCTCCCGTCAGCTCAGGCCCTCAGTTGTGACAGTAAGCACTGACCTAATGAATCCAGCCGGAGACCAGGATCAAGCGGCTAGACCAATGCAAGAACTGGCAGCCCGACTTGAACATCAGGAGGCTGCACAGGGCCACATCATCCGCTGTCTCCAGGATCTCTCTACTCGGCTGGATGGGATTCAGACAACCCTCCGTGGATCAGACGCGTCCGGTGCGTCAACCACAGTGACTCCAACTATAACCCCACCCACCTTACCCGTTTCTGCTCCACGTCTTCATCTTCCAACGCCAGCAAAATTTGACGGATCTCCAAGATTCTGCAGGGGATTTCTCAACCAGTGTGAGATTCAGTTTGAGCTACAACCTGGCAATTTTCCCAGTGACCGTACAAAAATTGCCTACATCATCTCTCTTCTCAGTGGCTCAGCCCTTGACTGGGCATCACCGTTATGGGAGAGGTCCGACACCCTGCTATCTTCTTACACTGCATTCGTGTCAACATTCAGGCGCATCTTCGACGAGCCAGGCCGGGTAACTTCAGCTTTGTCTGAGATTCTCCGTTTACGCCAGGGATCACGTACTGTAGGACAATATCTTATACAGTTCCAGATCATGGCATCCGAACTGGCATGGAACGACGAGGCCCTGTATGCTGCATTCTGGCATGGTTTATCCGAGTGTATTAAAGATGAGTTAGCTACCAGAGACTTACCCTCCAAGTTAGATGAGCTAATCTCACTTTGTACGAAAGTTGACTTACGGTTCAGAGAGAGAGCAACTGAGCGTGGAAGATCATCTGCTCCAAAATCTTCTGCTCCTCCTCCTCGCCAACTGTCACCATCTAAAGATGAGCTCATGCAAATTGGTCGTTCCCGTTTAACTCCTGCTGAGCGCCGAAGACGTCTCTCCGAGTCTCTCTGTCTTTATTGTGCAGCTCCGTCTCACACCATTAATGCCTGTCCCAAACGTCCGGGACTCCAGACCCTAGCTCGCCAAGGAGAGGGCCGGCTAGGAGTAATGATCTCCTCTCCATCTCCTCAAGATTGTAATCTCCCAGTCTTGCTTCAAGTTGCTCAACGTTATCAGAACGTCATTGCCCTCCTGGATTCCGGAGCAGCTGGGAACTTTATTACCGAAGCCTATGTTAAACGGTGGTCCCTACCCACCGAGAGACTTCCTTCCTCCTTTTCCTTAACTGCCGTGGATGGCAGTAAAATTTTTGATACAGTTATTGCTCTAAGGACTCTACCAGTTCGTCTGAGAGTGGGAGTTCTTCATTCCGAACTTATTTCACTTTTAGTGATTCCAAGAGCCACACATCCTGTGGTTCTGGGCCTTCCATGGCTCCGTCTTCACAATCCTACAATTGATTGGACGACTACGCAAATCCTGGCATGGGGTTCCTCCTGTGCTGAGACATGTTTGTTTAAAGTGTTGCCTGTCTGTTCTTCCTCCCCCAGGTCGTCTGATGTTCCACCTCCTCCATATCAAGATTTCACGGATGTGTTCAGTAAAGCTTCTGCTGATATCCTTCCTCCTCATAGAGAATGGGACTGCCCGATTGATCTCGTTCCAGGGAAGGTTCCACCTCGAGGCCGAACTTATCCGTTGTCTCTGCCCGAGACGCATTCTATGGAGGAATACATTAAAGAGAACCTAGCAAAGGGGTTCATTCGACCTTCTTCTTCTCCAGCCGGCGCAGGCTTCTTTTTTGTAAAAAAGAAGGATGGTGGTCTGCGGCCGTGCATCGACTACAGAGGTTTGAACGACATTACCATCAAGAACCGCTATCCTTCACCCCTGATTACTGAGCTCTTTGACAGAGTTAGCGGAGCTACCATCTTTACAAAGCTGGACTTGAGAGGTGCATACAATCTCATCCGGATCCGTGAGGGTGACGAGTGGAAGACCGCATTTAACACCCGTGACGGACATTATGAGTACCTCGTCATGCCCTTCGGATTGAGCAATGCTCCAGCTGTCTTCCAGCATTTCGTCAATGAGATCTTCAGAGACATTCTATACCGTCATGTCGTGGTCTATCTAGATGATATCCTCATTTTTGCCAACAATTTAGAGGAACATCGTTTTTGGGTAAAGGAGGTTCTGTCCCGTCTCCGAGTCAATCATCTCTATTGCAAATTAGAGAAATGCGTCTTTGAAGTCAAGTCCATTCCGTTTCTAGGGTACATTGTGTCCGGTTCCGGACTAGAGATGGATCCTGAGAAACTACAAGCATTCCAGAATTGGCCGGTACCCTTAACCCTCAAAGGGGTCCAGAGGTTCTTAGGGTTCGCCAATTATTACCGAAAGTTTATACGAGACTTTTCCACCATTGTGGAGCCTATTACTGCTTTCACCAAGAAGGGTGCTAACCCGTCCAAGTGGTCTGAAGAAGCCATGCAAGCTTTTCATCTTTTAAAACAGAGGTTCATCTCTGCGCCTGTCCTGAAACAGCCTGACATCGACTCTCCTTTCATCTTAGAGGTGGATGCCTCCTCCGTTGGAGTAGGAGCGGTGTTATCTCAGAGGGCTAAAGATGGCCATTTACATCCTTGCAGTTTCTTCTCACGGAAGTTCTCCCCAGCGGAGCGCAACTATGCCATTGGCGACCAGGAGTTGCTAGCCATCAAGCTCGCTCTAGAGGAGTGGAGATATCTGTTGGAGGGAGCTTCTCATTCAATCACCATCCTTACAGACCACAAGAACCTTCTATATCTGAAAGGCGCACAATGTCTCAACCCTCGTCAGGCCAGATGGGCACTTTTCTTTTCCAGGTTCGACTTTAAACTCCAGTTCTGTCCGGGCTCTCAGAATCGCAAGGCCGATGCCCTTTCCCGCTCATGGGAGCAAGAAAATGAGTCAGAGTCTCCAGACAAGCATCCTATTATAAATCCGTTGGCATTCTCCATGGTAGGGATGGACTCTACGCCCCCATCAGGGAAAAGTTTTGTGAAGCCGACACTAAGGAAGAAGCTCATGCATTGGGCCCATGCTTCCCGCTTTGCCGGACATACAGGTATCCAAAAAACCCTGGAGTTTATCTCTAGGTCCTATTGGTGGCCAACTCTGAAAAAGGACGTTTTGGAGTTTATTGCATCTTGCCCAAAGTGTGCTCAACATAAAGTATCCCGCCAGTCGCCTGCGGGGCAACTGGTTCCACTATCTGTTCCCCGTCGACCATGGACCCATTTGTCGATGGATTTTATTACAGATTTGCCCATGTGCAACAAGTTCAATACCATCTGGGTGGTAGTTGACCGGTTCACCAAGATGGCACACTTCATTCCTCTCACCGGTCTTCCGTCAGCTTCCAAGTTGGCTCAAGTATTTATACAAGAGATCTTCCGACTCCACGGTCTTCCAGAAGAAATTATCTCAGATCGAGGAGTTCAATTCACAGCCAAATTCTGGCGAAGTTTATGTCAAGTCCTCCAAGTCAAGCTAAAGTTTTCCACGGCTTACCATCCTCAGACCAATGGTCAAACTGAGAGGGTGAATCAGGACTTGGAGTCCTTCCTCCGCATCTATGTGTCCTCCTCTCAAGATGACTGGGTTCAATTACTTCCCTGGGCCGAGTTCTGTCATAACAACCAGTATCATTCTTCATCTTCTTCAACACCATTCTTCACCAACTTTGGATTCCACCCTAAAGTCCCTGAGTTCCAACCGCTTCCAGCAACTTCTGTTCCCGCAGTGGATATTACCTTGCATCAGTTTGCCAATATCTGGAAGAGCGTACGATCAGCTCTGCTCAAGGCATCGTTCAGGTACAAGAAGTTTGCGGATAAGAAGCGTCGAGCAGTTCCTGCTCTCAAGGTGGGTGATCGGGTATGGTTATCCACGAAGAATTTGAGGTTGAGAGTTCCCAGTATGAAGTTTGCACCTCGCTTCATCGGTCCTTTTAAAATTGATCAAGTCATCAATCCTGTTGCTTACAGACTCCAGTTACCTCCTTTCTTAAAAATACCCAGGACATTCCATGTTTCCTTGTTGAAACCGCTAATTTTGAATCGGCTTCATTCCTCACTTCCTCCATCTCCGAAAGTCCAAACTCAACGAGGCGTTGAGTATGAAGTGGCCAAGATCCTGGACTCACGTCACCGTTACGGTCAACTCCAGTATCTTATTGACTGGAAGGGTTATGGCCCTGAGGAACGTTCATGGACCAATGCTTCTGATGTCCATGCTCCAGCCTTGGTCCGGAGATTCCATTCCAAGTTTCCTCAAAAGCCAAAGAAGTGTCCTGGGGCCACTCCTAAAGGGGGGGGTGCTGTCACGATCCGGGTATCTGGACGCCATTTCTTACCTATCAGATGCTTCCTAAGGCTGGCTCAGCGCTCCAGGACCGGATTCCATCTGTCATCCTGATGTGCACATTCCCGCATCCTCGCCTGTCTCTCTGGACGCAGTCACAGTAACGCCTTATACATCTGGCATGGCGTCTCCCGCGGCCTCCGCCGCCGTCCCTGAGCTTCTGCATTCAGAGTGGCGATTACGTCAGCCGCGGCCTCCGCTGTGTCCGCGTGGTTGGATGTGCATCTGTCAGCCTGGCGTCTCCTGTTTCCGGTGGCCGGCGCCGCCATTACTGTTTTCCAGACCACATGGATTACAATCCAAACTTCCCTCCAAGTGTCTGCATGGGCGCAGCCATCTTGGATTCTGTCAGCTGATCTTTCCTACCAATCCGTTGTCAGTATTATTAATTTGCATAATTGCCTAGCCAATGCCTTCCTTGCTGCAGGTATAAATAGGTTGTGCCTGAGCAAGGAAGGCGTCAGTGCTTTGGTTGTCAAACCTAGTTCCAGTTTGTCTCTCTCCTGTGATTGTCTTCCAGGTTCCAGCTCCTGTCTCCAGACTTCTGCTATAGAGACCCGCACCAGCATTCCATCTGCGGTGTAGCCTGACTCTCCGATCCATTCTGGACTCACCTGTTTCCAGCTTCAACAATCACCTGCTTCCAGCCCAGCTTCCAGCAGTGTACAGCTTCTCTTAAAGGGCCGGTGTACCAGCATTCCATCTGCGGTGTAGCCTGACTCTCCGATCCATTCTGGACTCACCTGTTTCCAGCTTCAACAATCACCTGCTTCCAGCCCAGCTTCCAGCAGTGTACAGCTTCTCTTAAAGGGCCGGTGTCCTTTCTGCAGTTTACCTCTCTCCACCGGTATTATTATTTCTCCGTTCTCAAATTCTACATTTCATCCATATTGCATCGCTCTCAAGCCTCATTTGTTATTTAACTGGTTCCAGCCAGTATCCACTCTGTGCCAACACCTGTCTGGTTCTAACCAGTACCCACAGCAGCATTTTATCTTCAGCAGTCCAGCTTTCCCTGGAACACCAGCTGGTACGACCCTGGGCTTTCTGCATTGCTACAGTTGAGCCTGGTAAGGACTTTCCAACTTGCAGATAATAAGAACTGTCTCATACCACCAGAGCTCTGTGGCCCCTGCCACCCTGTAGTACCCAGGAACTGTATTATTATTTCTCTGCTGATTTTTATGTTTCTTTACTGCTACTGTGATGCATGGAGTTTGTCATAAATAAACATCATTGACTTTTATTCCTGGTTGTCGTGGTCACGCCTTCGGGCAATTCTTCTATATGTCTAGGGGTCTGATACAACCTGCCAGGTTCCATTACACCTCAGCCCCTACAACTGAGGCTGCCTCCCATCAGCTCAGGCCCTCAGTTGTGACACCGATATTGTAAATTTAAAAGAGCAGGCTACACGTTTGCTTATAAAGTGCTAGGAGTACAAATCAATGGAATTGCTAGATATGCAGAGTTGGAAAAAGGAATAAATATACCTGTTTTCAGTTAGATCTTTTGCACCCACGATAGGCAGATGCAAGTGTGCACTGATGATGATGACTGTGAAAATAGGTATATCGACAGTGGACAGAAGCACTGCACTGGGTATACAATTCTGCATACAGTATTTACAGTATGTGCAATTATAGCATTTATACAGTATCTGGGCAAGCAATGCTAGAGGAATTATAGCCGAGTTGCATGCAACACTGCAACCTTCCCAATGTGCTGTAGTATGAACATATACAGTGACTGTATACATTGGAGCAATGCTGTGTTGTTGTTTTTTTTACTATATATATATATATATATATATATATATAGTATTTGTATTTGGCACTCATGAATAAACATCACAGTCAGCTTGCCCGGTGCCCTCTAAATCAACTTTGCAGGTTGAAGATATAAGCACAATGAAGCGGCACTCCAGGACTTAATTCAAATAAACGGGTCCAGTCTCCCGATTTTGATGTGCTACATTCCGGTTTTAATCACAAACCTTCGTCAGGCATAGGCCTGACGAAGGTTTGTGATTAAAACCGAAACGTTGCATATCAAAATCGGGAGACTGGACCCGTTTATTTGAATTAAGTCCTGGAGTGCCGCTTTATTGTGCTTATATATATATATACTGTATATATATATATATATATATATATACTGTATGTATATATATATATATATACTGTATATATATATATACACTATATATATATATATATGTATATATATATATATAGAGAGAGAGAGAGCGCTACATTGGTCATGATTGTTCCCCTTTCACTCTTTTCAGGTTGATAATATGTGGCAGTAGCCGCCCATCTGCACAAATCTGTTCCCCCTCTATCTCTCAATCTGTTTAGTTATGCCTAGTTTACACATTTAAATGTATCCACTGAGCACTGCATCTTGTTCACAAATGTTCTGGCTGATATTTAAATATTTCTGATTGGATCCTAGCCTTTTTTTTCTAGCCAAATAGGAACATGGATTTGCTCCCCTGCCAATGTTGTAAACAAGTTGGCATTAGTCACCTAGTCCTAATCTCTAGAGAACAGCTGCAATAAAATTCACACTGTGCTCCTTCTACTAAGCCATGCCTTTAGCTTCACTTTAGTTTTTGGTTCAGAAACATATGTACAGTGATTGTTACAGAATGGATGAATGATAACTAAATAAATAATAAAACCCTATCTCCATTTGCAGATTTGTATTTAAGTTAAGAATTTTTTCTATCAACAAATTTAATATACAGTATAAAAGTCAATTACACAAAGTCTTCACAATTAGAGGATAAAAACATATTTTTAATAAATTGCTATGTAACTCTGCCTGTCATGCATTAGACCATTCAGATTAGCAGAACAAAAACAATAGTTAAACTGCTTTGGTATGTCTGGAAAATATGTGGGATATATACTGTGCATATAATGCAATAGCAATTGCATGCTAATAATTATTGAATATTAGTTTCACTAATTATGCACAAATATGGTATGCAAGAAACAAAAAAAAGAGCTAGGTGCTGGTTGATATTCAATCACAGCAGCAGAAAAAAAACTCTATATATGCTTGTGAACATATATTATTCTACACATCAATCTGACATTAATTAATATATACAGGCCTGGTGACAGGGGGGGTCAAAGGGGACACCTGTGATGGGCCTCAAGGTTCAGAGGGGCCCCGGAGAATCTGCCACAAAAACTGGGGCCGCCGCGCCTAATAGTGGTTTTGAAACTGACCACATGAGCCGCTCGCAAAGTAAAAAAGCACTTACAAGCCGCAACAAAAAAAACCCGACCCCTGGCCACCCCTCATTACCCAATCACATGGTGTGGTCCAAAAATTGCTAACATCGTGATGCACGTCAGTATGCATTGTGTCGTGCTGAGCCTTCTCCCTGTCCCTGCCACCGCTGAGGAACCTAGCAGCCCACATGTGTCAAAGGCTGTTCCAGACAGCAGCCGCCTGCAGCCCCACTGCTGTATAACTCCGCTCCCCATAGACACCCTGTCTGTGGTGATTTTTTTTAAATGATCAGGCTCATCATTGTATGTATGTATGTATGTATGTATGTATGTATGTATATATATATATATATATATATATATATATATATATACACACACACTGTATATATATGTAAATGTGTGTGTGTGTGTGTGTGTGTGTGTGTGTGTGTGTGTGTATATATATATATATATATATATGTATGGGGGGGGCATAAGTATCAGTGTACAGGGCCCCAAAATTTCTGTTGCCAGCCCTGAATATATATGTAATTTACTGACTGCACCTGTGGACTGATTAATGGATAAGATGGCTATGTGGAAGGGCTCAATTATGTTCACTGGTTTTAAGACGTGGGAGAACCAATAGTGTCACAAAATGGACTGATGCAGCAGGTATAATAGGTCCTAACGGGCCCATTAGCAGTCACTCTTTGAAAAAGCTCCCAGACAGGAGTGAAACTGGTTAAAGGATTACCTGTTGCAACATTTGTTCTTTATATCGGATGACACACCTCAGCTGCCCAAGCCCCCAGCCACCAGCAACATCTCTGCCACTAGTCAAACATCGAGGATACCATCTGCCTGTTTAGGCATTATATGCCATTGTCAGTGTACGGGAGCTGCATTCAGATACCATCACTGCACATCAGGCACACCACATGGAGATGCACCCCAGCTACTGATGTAGCAAGCTGGACAGCAGCTGAGAGGGCTATTACTATTGCACCATACAGTAGCTGTGAGGCAGACACAGCCAACACTGTGTGCGTCACAAGGAGACTTGTTGCCATTAATTTGCATGGATAATAACTTCACGGCTATTATTGCCACCTATTCAGGTGCTAGCAGCACCAATTATGTAACATTTTTGTCATATAGATTTCGTATATAGAGAACCATCTGTCAGACTGGATTATAAATTGTAAAGCTATAACCAACATGTTAGCCTTATAGGAGCTCCTCCACAACAAATATACACCCACCTGTGGACATCTCACATATATCTGCGGTCATTTGAAAAAAAATCCTCTTTGTAATCATTATGGACTTAATATCCAGCATATAGTCTTATATGTTTTAATATTGTACTATTATAGATGTTTTTATTGTGTTTTTTGTGTACAACCGGTTGTAATAATTGTTATGTGTATATTTATTAAATTACATAAAAACTTTAAGTCTGTACAAAAGAGATAAAAAGATTTATCTTTTTTATTATATGATTAGTCCTATGCTGTACTTTCTGCATATGTCAGACTTCATGGTGATAAAGATTAGCGCATGCTTTCACTAAATTGTACAAATATGGTATGCAACAATATCGGGAATCTGAGAAGATATACTGCATGTACAACTTATTATTATTACTAGTGGTAATAGTATTACAGAAAATCAATTGGACAGTTTTTTTCAAATGATATCACATAAAAAACAACTATTTTAGATCTATATAACACTTCTGGCTTAGAAATGTAAACAGCTGTTTTATTACTGTGTCCTTTTTCTCAAGTGAGTTGTAATAGTTCATGGGAAAGAAGAAGAGGGAAAAAAATGCTTTGATATGGAGTAGAAAAAAAGAACAAAAGTTGGTTTAATTTAATAGTGAAGTAGAGACCAGAAAAAATGCTAGAAGTGCCTGTCAGGTTTTAGATACACCATTAAGAGTCATTACTAGACATTTTGGTTCCCAGTGCGAACAGTAAACACAAACATTCTAAAAGTGGATGTGGCCTCGCTGAAGTGGGTGTAGTCTTGTAGGAAAGAAAAAAATCCACTAAAATATGCCCCCACACAGTAATGCCCCCTGTATCATAATATGCCCCACACAATAATGTCCCCTGCACCATAATATGCCCTACACAGTAATGCCCCTGTACCATAATATGCACCACACAATAATGCCTCCTGCATGATAAAATGCCATACACAGTAACACAGTAATTCCCCCTGCACCATAATTATCTGTACACTGTGGGTCATAAATTGTCCTGGACAGTACTGTATGGGGCATAATAAAGTGTCAGGGTCATTACTGTGTATGATATACAGTAATGCCCATGACACCACTACCCCACACAGCCCCACACAGCACTGCCCAGCATAACTTGTTATGCCCTGGCCTGCCCAATAATGGATTCTTTTTTGCTCATTGTCTAGGGGTTTCACAACGCGGGCTGCCTCCCGTTTGGCTGGCAGCACTGCAGCATCTCCGGGCAGGTCCCAGACAGGTGGATGCGACTCCCTGCACTTTTGTATCGGCGTCCTCATCTCTGAAAGATGCTAGAGGTCCAGTAGGACTTCTAGCATCTGTCTCCTCTATGGCGATGGCCATTTTTTGCGGGACATTTTACCAGTATTCTACGTAGTCAGCTAGACTGCATAGAATATTTGTGAAAACAGTGGCGGCGTTGCCCCGTGCAATTGCACGGCGCGCCCCGGACCAAGAAACGGCCCTGACAGCAGTAAACTCTGGTGGCTGGAGGTGAACATTTCTAAGACTATTTCTTATTAAAAATAGAATTGGAGTGGAACTCTTGTAAATTCAAGAACGTTGTGAAGAGGTTGATCAAGCAAAAGTACCATGAGTAGCAGAATGAAAGTGTAGGAATATTCAGTATAAATTGAATATTGATAGGTTTGTTTTTGAATGTGTTTTGTCATGTTCATTTTTTGTTTGCTTAAAATTGTCTTCTTTGGGGTAGCTGTTTTTTGTGTTATTTGTGTGTGTATTTGACATTCTGGAAAGTTTTGTTAGTGCCTTTTTGGCTTGAGGCCTAATTCAGACCTGATCGCTAGGTTGCACATTGTAACACTGTAAGGGTACAATGTGCCATTTCCTGGGGTAAATGGCAGCACGCAGCAGCTGAGGAACCACACAAGTCCAGTTTCCGGTACAACTGGCCCCAGCCAGTTTTATTATACAGAAAATAAAACAAACACCAAAAGAAAATACCTTGCCTGTCCGGCACTAACTAAACACAAGATGTTCCTAACTATCACTAAACAAAAACACAGAGTTCTCCAGTAAACACTGCATCAGGAAGCGTGTTTCTCTCACAGAGATCCTGCAGTCTTCCCAGGCAGTCTGCACACATTAATCAGGCTAGAAGCCCTGTAAGACTCTTGCCCAGCTGAAAGCCCTGATTAGCCCTCTGTGAGGTCAAAGATCCGAACTGGGCCCAATGTCTGGAACTCGCCCTATCTCTCTCTCAGGGCCCTTATCCACCTTTTCCAGCAAACTGAAAAGGTTCTAACAAAACAAAAGCATTTTCCTAGAAGTTTTCATTTTCTAAAACATGTAAGACAAGAACCTGGGACAAACATACCTGCCCTCAAACACTATCCCAGTGTTCTTGTCACAAAATTCATATGCACCTCAATGCGCAGGCGCATTGTGCTGGTACAAAGCGGATCGCCGCTCAGCAATGGGTTTGTGTGAAGGATCAATTTGCATGGGCGATCGCAAGGAGATTTACAGGGAGAAGGCATTTGTGGGTGGCAACTGACCATTTCCTGGGAGTGTCTGAAAAAACGCAGGCGTGTCCAAGCATTTGCAGGGCGGGTGTCTGACATCAATTCCGGTCCTAAACAGGTTGAAGCGATCACAGTGGCTGAGTAAGTACTGGGCTGTGCAGACACTGCACAAAATCTGTTTGTACAGTTCTGCTACACATGCAATCGCACAATTGCACAACTAAAATACACTCCCCCTGTAGGCAGCAACTATCTGTTCACAGCAGTGCAAAAATCGCCTGCTAGCGATCAGGTCTGAATTTGGCCCTAATTCTTTTTTGTCTTGTTGGTCCTATTTTGCTTGTATTTGTTAGGTAGACTAGTGGGAGGAGAGGAAATGATTCCAGGGATATTAGTAAAGTGAAGGTAGACATTCGTTTCAGGACAGCAAGTAGCTGAGGAGAGTGGAGAGGAGTCAGGGACCTTGAGGACATTTTGGACAAGCTGCAGAAACATTGGGGGTCAATCCGAGTTGATTGCTTGCTGCCATTTTTCGCAGCGCAGCGAACATGTTACTACTGCGCATGCATATGCACCGCAATGTGCATGCTCATCATACGGGTACAAAGCGGATTGTTGCTGGGTGATGGATTTAATGAAGAATTGATTTGCACAGCCGATCGCAAGGAGACTGACAGGAAGAGGGCATTTATGGGTGGCAACTGACCGTGTTCAGGGAGTATTTGCAAAAACGCAGGCGTGTCCAAGCGTTTGCAGGGCGGGTGTCTTATGTCAATTCCGGGACCAAAAAGACTGAAGTGATCGCAAGGGCAGAGTAAGTCCAGAGCTACTCAGAAACTGCAAAAAACGTTTTTGTCCCGCTCGGCTGCACATGCGTTCGCACACTTGCAAAGTGAAAATACACTCCCCCGTGGGCAGCAACTATGCGTTTGCATGGCTGCTAAAAGTAGCTAGCGAGCGATCAACTCTGAATGACCCCCATTGACCAGAAAATCAGTTGTAGGCAGGAGTGTGTAAAGCTGTCAATACAATGACTACTTTTAAAAGAATTGTTAAAACTCTCAGATTATTAAGAGATACAAGAAGTGCAGAATCCTACAAATAAAGTGCTTCATCTCTTCACACAGACTTTGTAATTTATAAGGATCACTTGAAGCCAGTACTTCCTTCTGAGATCCCAGAAGGGGTACATTTATTTAGTTAAAAAAAAACATGCACTATTCATGTACAGATGTGTCCTCCTACATTGTTGCAGCAGTCACGTTAAACAGCCCTTCTAGTCGTGCCTAGTCATGCCTAGAATGCGTCATTTTGTACATTCTTCCCCCCAAAATGCACATCGCTATGCAAATAAGATGCACAAACAGACTCTGCTGATTAAAATGATTTTCCAGGAAAACAGTGTAATGTACCATTTTGTGTGCAGATACAGCTGCAGTTGCACACAGAATATAGTAATGCTGCAAATCATTTTAATCAGCAGATTCAGCTTGTGCATCTTGTTCGCGTAGTGATGTGAATAAAATGCATTTTTGGAAAATAAAGACACCCAATGTTAGAGTTGCCAGGCATTTCACGGTGAGGCTAGATGCATGAGGAAATCTCCGTATGTACTACTGTTAAATAACTGAACTATAAAAGAAGTTTCCTAATATTCATTTATACGCCTTCCCCTCTTTAAATATGGGGATGAATCACTTGTACTAATATGAGTTATACATATAGGGCTGCAATATCTTGATTGCCCACACTATGGCCAACTATTCCTTTTCCGCTGTGACACATGCCACCTCCTAGGCCAGAAGCTTGTAGGAGAGATATACTACACAGGGCTTCAATTAATGACTTTTCCATCAAAATCTTGCCTTTACCAACATAATGCCCAAGGTATAACACTTCTGCCATCCCCAGATGTAGGCATCTGCCAGTAGGTTACAGGTCCAGGACTGCAGCTGTGAAGGACAACAGGATTAAAACTTCATATTGAAGGTGAAAATGTATACAGTACTCCAAATGCAAGAATAAGCATCATACAATTGAAAGGCTCAGAAAAATTATACTTGGAAATTCGCTATAGCAATGTAGTTAAAGTGTGAGAAGCCGTGGAAGGTTGCAATTGATTCAGGGTACAACCCAAATCCTGAGGAGGTGGATAGAGCTATTAGAACTAGAGATGTGTAGGTTTGGATTTATCTGGATTTACTCAGATTTAAATGGATCTCAAAACGGCATCTTATTGGATTTCGGATGTCACGTGTTTTGGTTAGACAATAAAGAAAATCCAGATAAATCTGAACTCGCGTTAATTCTCATAAAAGCTGAGTAAATCCAAACCTGCACATCTCTAATTGGAACCATTGGCTTAGCTGTAGAACAGCAAGTAAATTCCATCATCATGGGAAGGTGTCCGCAAAGAACATGTGGGTAGTAAACAGTTTACGAAGAAAAGGGTATTATGATGAAAATAAACCTCAGGTGCACTTGTATAAGACTAAACTACTATAAGTGAATGCAGGGCTTAAAGTGGTCCTGGAGAGGTGGGGGAACTCATCTCCTTCACCACCCGTGCACCAAAGGCACGCATCACAAAAAGTGGTTTGGCCTAACTAGGAAGGGGTGTGGCCACACAATAGTACCTCCAATTCAAAATAACACCTCACTGTAGCACAATTGTATTCACATTGCACCACATATTAGTGCCCTTTACACACACAATGCCAACAGTAGCAGTTCCGCTTACACACACAATGCCCACAGCAGTCCCCCCTACACAAAATTTGAGATGTTGTGCACAATGTAGCAGGATATGTTGAACAAACTTTGCTCACCTCTCTTTTGTCTTCCATGAGTCCCTTCTGTTTCCTTTTCTGTCACTTTCCTCATGTGTCTGTATCTTCATCCTAGGTAACCCTCTCACTCCCTATATACTCTCCTTTGTGTCTGATCACCTGCATCTTTTTCTCCTTTACCTACCCCCTACACCTCTCCCTCCCTGCTATCCATTCAGCCTCTGCTTCTATCTTAACCCCTGCAGCTCTCACTCCTGTGCCTCACTCCCCTACCTCACCGCCTGCTCTTCTTATTCCCCTATCTAACCTCCTGTGCCTCACTCCTCCATGTCACCCCTGCTTCTCTCATTTCCTGCTACTACTTCAGCCTTTGCTTCTATCTTAACCCCTGCACCTCCCACTTCTGTGCCTCACTCCCCTACCTCACCCCCTGCTCCTCTCATTCTCCTGTCTCACGTCCTGTGCCTCACTTACCCATCTTACTCCCTGCTCCTCTCACTCATTGCTACCACTTCAGCCCCTACTTCTATCTTTAACCCCTGCACCTCTCACTCCTTTGCCTCACCCCCTGCTCCTCTCATTCCCCTATCTCAACTACTGTGCCTCACTTACCAATGTCACTCCCTGTGCCTCACTCCCCCATCTCACCCCCTGCTTCTCTCACTCCCTGCTACCACTTCAGCCTCTGCTTCAATCTTAACCCCTGCACCTCTCACTCCTGTGCCTCATTCCTCTACCTCACCACCTGCTCCTCTCATTTTCCCATCTCACCTCCTGTGTCTCACTCCACCATCTCACCTCCTGTGCTTGACTCCACCATGTCACCCCTTGTGCCTAACTCCACCATGTCACCACCTATGCCTCACCCACCCATATCACCTCCTCTGCCATCTCACCCCCTTTGCCTTTCCCCCTATATCACCTCCTCTGCCTCAGTCCCCAATATCACCTCCTGTGCCTCACTCTGCCATCTCAACCTCCCTGTGCCTCACCTTTCCCTCTACTCCATATCACCTCCTGCTCATGGCATTTCTATGAGACACAGACTCTCTTGGAGTGTGATGGAGGAGGAGCAGGTAGCATCAGCTGGGTAACAGCTGCAGTGCAGTGCAGTTTAATTTGTCAGCATCTGCCAGCCATTCCTGTTGACCGGCTGCTGATGAAAATAAGAAGCTGCTCTTTGAATAAATGTGCCAATCACTGCTGGTGGACCACCAACCAATGAGAAGCTGCCAACTGGCAGATTTTCATTGGCTGGCAGTGCATGATGCGTGATCCATGATTGGCTTGCACAGTTCAAAAAAATTAAATCCTGTCTTTTAATTGGCAGCCGGTCCACCCATGATCCAGGATTGGCTGGCAGCCGCTGCTAGCTTTAACATGCACTGAAGACAGGACCAGATGCTAGTTACTGGACAGAGGCAGAACTGGTTTCGCGTTCAATTAGAGGTGACGGAACGCAGTTCCACCCTGTTCCGGCCCACTTTAACCAATGATTGAATGTAAGGACATGAATAAATACATTGATAAGATGTTGTCCATCACCCAGTACATATGTGTATACTTACAGTACATCTAGCCTCTCTGTACATTAAACAGCCCTTCTTGTCATTACTTTTTTTCATTAAAATGCCATTCTCCTTTGTCAGGACATAAAACGTATGTCCTGTCCTGACGAAGGAGGATGGCAGGTCCTCGGAAACGTTGACCACTAGGATTAAAGCATTGAATTAAAAGTTGTTTCCCATGAATGCTGAGCTTTTCAATACTGTATATATATATATATATATATATATATATATGATGACCACCTCAATACCTTTTTTAACTCTGTGCACTGTGTGACATTGTAAAAGGGAAAATTCACGATTCCATGTAAATATGTGAGCAGCGCAGCCTTTCATAGCATTACACTGTTTACATTATTTCAGAGTTTCTCAGTGCTTTTTGCTTCCATACTCGACAAACAAAAATAGTATTTATTTTATTTTAACAATCAACATTAAATTGCCAGTCATCATTATCAAATTGTTGACTGCTGTCACTAGAAATTGGCCACATCTTGATACTGATGCATGTAACACATTAAGCTGAGATGCTCATATCATAAGCTATGTGCATCTCAGTATAAAACTCTTACTGCACTTTTACTAAACCTTTACAAAAGTACAAAAGATGTATGTTTAAAAAAATGTCTTTCCTTCCCAAGCCATTGTGACTGCTACAGCATTATGTTACCTAACCTTTATGATACTGTGACAAATTTTCCACACTATTATCTTTTTGTGACACAAATGTTAAAATATTGCAAAAATATGTAATCTCTGGTAATATTTTTTTATTACAGTACAAACAATAGTATTTAAAACTTGATTCAATCTTTTATTTTCATTGACGTATAGTTCATATATTATGCCACTGTTTGCTTTGCACTTATTTTTAGACATTTTTCTGTATCACTTAAGAACAGGAGGCACTCAATATCCTGGCTTTTGGGATCCCAACGTTCTGCATAAAGGGAGAATAAATAGCATGGTGCACCAGGCGCGCCACCGTGCCTGCAGCGAGCCCACAAGGGTCTCTTTTGCGCTTGCCACACTGCCGGCATTCTGGCAGACAGGATCCCGGCACCGGTATACTGGGCACTGGGACCCCAAGCGCCAGTATAACGTAGTACACCCCTTAAGAACATAGTTTACCTGTAGTAAATTTCCACACAAATATTTTGTCTGACATATTTAAAGTTATAATATGTTCGTAAAATGCACCTCCATTCACTTGATGGGTATTAAAAAAACTATTGCTTGAGACATTTTTTTATAAAGAAAACATCTGATACAGGTTGGTCAATAAGATCTGCCTCATTGTTCATGCTTTTGTATTGTATCTGACCACATGAGAGAAAAATGCCTATGGCATTTTTTAAAAATGAAAATTGCCTGTCCAGATGTTGTCTTTGACATATTTACAGCATAAGGAGTTTTATTTTACATCTATGCTTTGCCAATTATTCATCTGTTGTTGCCTTGAGTGGTTCTTGTGAGTACCATATAGATCTATATGACCCCTTTCCAAAGTTCTGCATTGTGTTCTTTTCAATGCAATTTGAACGGAACACAGCTCAAGCATATGTGCAATGATATCAAGCAATATGCAAAGGCAGAGACTTATTTTTAGAAATAAATATTAAAAATATGCACTGATTTATTATCACTTGCTCAGATAAATGATTGAGTTTTGGAATGGAAGCCATTAACTTCCAACAGTATAGGTATTGTTTACGGAGCAAAATTAGTCAGCCACAATCACTTTAAGCAATTTAAATCTAATTTGCTATAGTTGAATTTTTTTTTCTTAGATACAAATTTCAGAGCTGTTAGATTTTCAACAGACTCTTGCATATTTGAGAGCAGCATGCTGTTGGACTTTTATTGTGACATAGTTGTTCATTATAGAATTAGTAATTACTTATTTTAGGAAGTTTACAGTATTTCAGGATCTGGAACGTGGCTAACACATTGCTCAGAAAGAAGCATTTGGTGTGACACATGCTGTGGGGATTGCAGCTGCTTGACTGATAATGTCATAAAGAATCTGCTGGTATGATAGACCAAGACAGTAGATTATTATAATTCAGGTCAGACCAGGTTACTATTGTTTTGCTCTTTAACCTACAAAATTAAAATGCATGTAGACAGGCGCATATGGCAAAAACACAGAACTGAAAAGATTCTGCACAGTGATCTGTTACCTGTTTTACTTATTATTCTCTATACATCTCTAGGTGAGTGTTGCTCCATTCAGAATGGTGTTTATTAACATGCGACTGTAAGGACTTACCGTAAATGTGAACCCTAGATTATGTTGGCTAGATCTGAGGCATGCAATTTTATGGGAAACCCCAGTTTTTATCAGAATCCCCTGCAATGGAATAATGGGCTTTGCTACTGTGGACCACAAGCAATGGCCCAAGAACTCTCCTCATTGGGCAGCAACTTTTTATACAGATAAATTAGTTAGGAATCATGGTCAATATACAGACCAAGGTCAGGGTAGACAGAACTGGTTCTTAGACGTGTAATAAGCCATGAGCAAACTATGAGACTCCAGAACAAGATGGGTCAGTATCAGTCTTTCAGAAAAAATACTGTAATGCTGAAATTTAACAAAAGATAAGGCAGCCTGTTTCTCAGGCACTAGAGCATTGTCTGTAGATTTCAATAGAGCCTGATATCATAGTTTTTCAGAAAACTGTGCACACATTCATTACAAGGAGCATTTAAATTGGAGCATCTATGTAGTAAGTGAGCATGTCTAAGAGGAGGTGCTATAGCATGTGTGGGCTTTGCAAAAGAGGGTTAAGAAGGACACAATAACTAAGGCAATAAAATCACAAATACAGTATTATAATACCATCATGCTGATAAAAAATGTGCATGCAACAGAGTTAGTGAATTGCCTATTTCACATAAAACATGTTACTATAAGTATTCAGAATGCTTTTATTATCCATATTTATACTGACATTTTGCAGAGTAGTGTTAGGCCAGAAATAGAATTTAAAAGGAAATATTGATTAACATAAGTGCATAGTAACAGTTATTCTTTCCTTCATGTTATTGCATCATAATCAATGATGCATGATGTTTCTTTATTCACTTTATTTCCCAATTTAAGTACCCAACTACAAACAAAAAGTTTTTATGTCCATTTCTTATATATATATATATGATAATAAAGATAAAACCAGAAAACTTTCTCAGTCTTCGTATAATGGGCCACCATACATCACTCAGAGATCTGCCCTCAGGGCAACCTTTAATACACTGACCTTAAAGTCAAGCCCTATGTGCATCAAAAGGTTTCTTTGTATGTATGGGCCTAATGGTTGTTCATCCACATGTACCGGCACAACAAGTATGACAAAAACGGACCTTGAAATGGTTCCCTATATTCTTATCAAGGTTTCTTTCATGTTCTTATACTGAACGTTTTTTTGAACTGTGGTAATGAACATCCCATTGTTTTTTTTAAAAACAGATTAATATGCTATATAATAGTGAGTAATTTGCCTCAGGCGTATCACTAATACAATTTATGTTATATGTGTGTATGTTTTTGTGATGTCAATGTTAAGTATAACGGTATTAGGATTCATTACCCATTTTTAAACATTGCATATGTCATATGAAAGACTAACTATTGCATAAATTTTTCATTTGTTGTTTTAAATAAAGAGAATTATAATCTTTATCAATCCAGTCTGTTATAGATTTTTATTGAAGGCATGTGATATAGGGGCAGATGTATTAACCTGGAGAAGGCATTGATATGTGCAAGGTGATAAATGCACCAGCCAATCATCTCCTAACTGTTAATTAACATATTTATCACCTTGCACATATCACTGGTTTATCAATTCCGTATGCCTTCTCCAGGTTAATACATCTGCCACATAGTGTTTAGTGTCAGCACGATACTTGATGAAATTAGCGCTTGGAGGTAACCCCTTTTTCTTTTTGTGTATAGTTCTTACATGTCCCGGCCAGCCGTTGGTGATGTCCTGCAGTGGTCTCTCCAACAAACACTAACGCGTTTCGGATGAATGATCCTTTATCGAAGTGTGGAGAAGTATCAGACTGGCAGCCATATTTATACCCCCTTCTGTGTCATATGATCCATGATTTACAGATAATTAAGAAATTAGATCTATACATCATAATCCTCTAACACAAATACAATGAACTCCTAATCTAAACATAACCAAGAAAAGTTAAACTTCCTTCTCTTTTGATTAAATAGCATCCCCAAACATATTTGACAGATGACATCATCACTGGGCAGATCCTTAATACACAAGCTTTGAACGTCCGAAATATCCTATCCAGAACATCCACAGACAGAGTCCAACAATTCTCCAGCCAATACCATCAGGACCGCTGTGGTATGGAAAAAGTAATTGTCTCCATTCAGGGGAAAATATATATAAAGTCCATAATCGCGGGTAACTTCTGATATTTGGAGCGCATACCGGAACTTGTCAGTGAGGTGCAGCATCTCTTGTTCCTGTGTTAAATACCGATAGGTGGAATGCATCCAGGAACAAGGAGTAGTATACATTGGCATCGCCTCCCGATGTAAGGTCCCATCCATATACAGATGCATAAATCAAAGATATAAGGTCTAATTCAGGTTGGATTGCAAATCACACTCCGTTTCCAGGGAGGAGACGGAGCGTTGTGAGGATGGAGTAAAGCGAACATTGGGCAGTGCAGCATGAATGGAGGAGTGTTGGGGGCACGATTGCGGCAGCTGCATGACGTCACAGCTGCCAAAATGGGTAAGATGGTGCCGGGTCTCCTGCGGTCGCAGCTAAGCTGCGCCGGCAGGAGGCATCAAAAATCTTTATGATGAAGCAGAAATTTCGAGCCCATCACAA
Source organism: Pseudophryne corroboree (assembly GCF_028390025.1). NCBI lineage: Eukaryota > Metazoa > Chordata > Amphibia > Anura > Myobatrachidae > Pseudophryne > Pseudophryne corroboree. The sequence goes on along the minus strand of NC_086445.1, from coordinate 372,997,189 downwards.
TTTCTGCTTCATCAAGGTGGGAGACACCGGTCAGCATGCTGGGCAGCCTTGCCCAGTGATGGGCAGCCCCAGCATGCAATCCACAGGATAGCAAATTCTGCTGATTAGCAAAATTTGCTATCTTTACTGAATTAGCCCCATAATCCTTTTCTTTTTTGTAACACCAGAAGGGATAGTTGGAAACACCCCTCATTGTTTAAAAAGAGAGAAAAATATGTAGTATACTGGTGTTGAAAAAAATTACAAATAAAATAAGCACATACTATTCAGCTCATATTATATCACAAAAATGGTTACAAAAAAGTATAAAGAATAAATATAGGAATGCCTCAATAAAATTAGAATATATTATTCTGCCACCATTATTCCACAAAAAATATTAAGAGCATTCAAATTAATTGGTCAATGTGTTTAGAATGTTTGTTTTATGTAATATTTAAAGCAAACATTAGTGACCACATACAGTAGGGTGATCTATGTATGTGCACAGTTTAGTAAATCTGGTCCAAAGTCATTGTAACATTGCATGTCTGATTAAATATTTTTTCTTAAGATAGTTATGTAATTTCAAAGGGCCCATACTGCTGCATGAAATCAGCCATCTGTTGATCTGATTTTTTTCCTCACATTTGGACAGCTTTCTCAGCAGCATGAGAGGAAAACACATTTTTAAAAGATGGCATTTTTCTTAAATGCTTCTTTTAATGTCAAATTAGCTTTTATCTACAATGTTCTAAGCATTTTATAACAGTAAATCCTCCTAAATGTAGTCTACATGTGGTGACATACTATAAAATAACTCATTAATTTTGATGAAGAAAGAATAATTAGTATGTAATCATCTGTCAGCTTCATATTGACTCCCCCTTCATACTTGAATTGTTGCTGTGTAAATACAATGATTACAAGTGCTTGTATTGCTCACTGTAACCACTCCTGTGCCTCATTTACTAATACTGCAGGGTGATCTTTTTAGCAGAAAATATTGAAATACTTAATTAAGTGTGTGTCTAAATAACATGTGAGCTGAAATACAGCACATCTGTGCCAGGTAATATATTTCTATAGTGCTTAAAGGAGTATTACAGTTTTGCAGAAAAGTAGATATTGTTCTCAGGGATTTTAAAACTTTTCTTCAGGGCACAGTAGCATGTCCTGTAATGATAACTACCGGAAGGCTCAAAACAGGTGAGTCAATCACTGGTTCAGTCAGTTTGATTTCCTCAACAGGAGGCTGATTTTCAAAGGTCGACACTGCATATTAACAGTGTAAAAAATACAGTTTTCAAGACATGAAATGTTAAGCATCCAAAATGAAATTATAGATTGTTATAACATAATGGAATAATAGTATACAGTAGCTATAGTTTTAGCAATCATATATATATATACAGTGGGGATCGAAAGTTTAGGCACCCCAGGCAAATATTCATTTTAATGTGCAAAAAGAAGCCAAGGAAAGATGGAAAAATCTCCAAAAGGCATCAAATTACAGATTAGACATTCTTATAACATGTCAAAAAAAGTTTGATTTTATTTCCATCATTTACACTATCAAAAGAACAGAAAACAAAAAATGGCGTCTGCAAAAGTTTGGCCACCCTGCAGAGTTAATACCTTGTACTGCCCCCTTTGGACAGCTGAGACCTGGCAGTGTCATGGATTGTTCTCAATCATCGTCTGGAAAGACCAGGTGATGTCAATCTCAAAGGTTTTAAAAGCCCAGACTCATCTGACCTTGCTCCAACAATCAGCACCATGGGTTCCTCTAAGCAGTTGTGTAGAACACTGAAACTGAGAATAGTTGATGCTCATAAAGCAGGAGAAGGCTATAAGAAGACAGCAAAGCGTTATCAGATGCCCATATCCTCTGTTCGGAATGTAATTAAGAAATGGCAGTCATCAGGAACAGTGGAAGTTAAAGCAAGATCTGGAAGACCAAGAAAAATATCAGACACAACAGCTCGCAGGATTGTGAGAAAAGCAAGTCAAAATCCACGTTTGACTGCACGATCCCTCCAGGAAGATCTGGCAGACACTGGAGTTGTGGTACACTATTCCACTATAAAGAGATACTTGTACAAATATGGTCTTCATGGAAGAAAACCTCTTCTACATCCTCACCACAAAAATCAGCATTTGAAGTTTGCAAATGAACATATAGACAAGCCTGATGCATTTTGGAATAAAGTTCTGTGGACCGATGAGGTCAAAATAGAACTTTTTGGCCGGAATGAGCGAAGGTACGTTTGGAGAAGGAAGGGCACAGAATTTAATGAAAAGAACCTCTGTCCAATTGTTTAGCATGAGGGTGGATCAATCATGCTTTGGGGTTGTATGGCAGCCAGTGACACAGGGAACATTCTATGAGTAGAAGGAAAAATGGATTCAATAAGATTCCAGCGAATTTTGGATGCTAACTTGATGCCATCTGTGAAAAAGCTGAAGTTAAAGAGAGGCTGGCTTCTACAAATGGATAATGATCCTAAACACACCTCAAAATCCATGGTGGATTACATCAAGAAGCGTAAACTGAAGATTTTGCCATGGCCTTCACAATCTCCTGACCTCAACATAATTGAAAATCTATGGATAGACCTTAAAAGAGCAGTGCGTCACAGACAGCCCATGGATCTCAAAGAACTGGAAGACTTTTGTAAGGAAGAATGGGCGAAGATACCTCAAACAAGAATGGAAAGACTCTTGGCTGGCTACAAAAAGCGTTTACAAGCTGTGATACTTGCCAAAGGGGGCAGTACAAGGTATTAACTCTGCAGGGTTCCCAAACTTTTGCAGACACCATTTTTTGTTTTCTGTTCTTTTGAAAGTGTCAATAATGGAAATAAAATCAAACTTTTTTTGACATGTTAAAAGAATGTCTAATCTGCAATTTGATGCCTTTTGGAGATTTTTCCATCTTTCCTTGGCTTCTTTTTGCACATTAAAATTAATTTTTGCCTGGGGTGCCCAAACTTTCGATCCCCACTGTGTATATATATATATATATATACCCATACAATAGGCACGGCACTCCAGGGACTCGTTGCAGAAAGACTTTTAATAAGGTGCTGTGATCAACATGTTTCGGGGCATGCGCCCCTTCGTCAGGACCCACCAAAACAAACAGGACATACATACATAGAACATTTATATACCTGATACCAAGACTCACCTGTTGTCAGCGTCCGCATCCACAGCTGCCGCCGCTGATTCACTTCCGGGATCTCACTTCCGGGTTACGCAAGACGTGGTTGCCAGGCAACCCTTGGCTTGCGCTCCTGCTCTGCAAGTCCGGCTTCCGTGTGATTAGACAGTGCGGCGTGTGGGCGGACCTGTTACAACAAGCATACACAAATAGGTTTAAATTTAAAAACAATGTTAAAACATTTGCCTGTCAGTACAGCAACAATTCACAAATTCTTATACTAACATATTTTATGCCATTAACCATATAGGTCCCATCAATTGGATAAATGCTCAAGATTATCTATTTGAGAAGTACAAAATAATACCCTGGGATATTATAAAACATCTCATCGCAGGCTATTCCAGTTAATTTTGTCATTTAATCCATCTGGAGCTATCGTGCCCAATCTGACAATCCATCTGGATTCCAAAATACACAGAGCTTTAATACGATCACCTCCACGTGGGGATTCCACTACATGATCAATTATAAAATGTTTAAGATCAGAAAGGGAATGGCCCATCATTCTAAAATGACGGGCCACCGGTTGGTCCATTGACTATACTATGTGGGGCAGACCTCCCGTAAATTTCGGGAACGGATGGCCCTGCATAGGTCTGCCATCCACTTATCAGCTGAAGGCAAGTCAATGGACCAACCGGTGGCCCGTCATTTTAGAATGATGGGCCATTCCCTTTCTGATCTTAAACATTTTATAATTGATCATGTAGTGGAATCCCCACGTGGAGGTGATCGTATTAAAGCTCTGTGTATTTTGGAATCCAGATGGATTGTCAGATTGGGCACGATAGCTCCAGATGGATTAAATGACAAAATTAACTGGAATAGCCTGCGATGAGATGTTTTATAATATCCCAGGGTATTATTTTGTACTTCTCAAATAGATAATCTTGAGCATTTATCCAATTGATGGGACCTATATGGTTAATGGCATAAAATATGTTAGTATAAGAATTTGTGAATTGTTGCTGTACTGACAGGCAAATGTTTTAACATTGTTTTTAAATTTAAACCTATTTGTGTATGCTTGTTGTAACAGGTCCGCCCACACGCCGCACTGTCTAATCACACGGAAGCCGGACTTGCAGAGCAGGAGCGCAAGCCAAGGGTTGCCTGGCAACCACGTCTTGCGTAACCCGGAAGTGAGATCCCGGAAGTGAATCAGCGGCGGCAGCTGTGGATGCGGACGCTGACAACAGGTGAGTCTTGGTATCAGGTATATAAATGTTCTATGTATGTATGTCCTGTTTGTTTTGGTGGGTCCTGACGAAGGGGCGCATGCCCCGAAACATGTTGATCACAGCACCTTATTAAAAGTCTTTCTGCAACGAGTCCCTGGAGTGCCGTGCCTATTGTATGGGTATGTTATGGAATGCATGCACAGGACACCGGGACCAGTAGTTCTTATGCAAGGAGTGCCGGCTGATTTGTATTGATACATATACTGTGGAAGTCGATGCACTTTACCACATCGTTTGTATGGCACCACAGCTATGAAAAAGCAATAGAGACATTTATATTTTTGATTCCATTTGGATTACACTGATGAATAATCTGCCGTTTGCCTGCAACAGCAACTGAACAAAACACCAGTAATAATTCATTGCCGACACGAGTATAATAACCATCATGGAACCAACCTTGGAGGCATTGGAGACGCATGAGGCAAGTGGATGCAGGGATTTTAAAGTCCCCCCCTGTGAGACTTTCAGCTTCACTGCAGATCAGGTGCAGCAAATCCTATTTAAAGAGCCAGTAACCACAACTGATCCAGTTCACAACCTAGAGGAGCTGCATTTTCAATTATTTAAATTGAAAAGACGGGAAATAGACTATCTTATGCATGGAACTTCCCTATCCGACTATGTACGTGAACGTAAAATCCCACGGGGTTTCAGAGTGGCAAATGTGCCAACGATTGGTAGGCAAAACCCTGAGTTTGTACGAAAGTGGATAGGGATCCTCAACAAGTGCGCGTTAGACCTAATGGTACTGGTCATAGAAGAAGCTGGCCGTGAACTACAAGTGACACGCACTAAGATCGCAACATTTGAGAATACTCACAGTGATATATTGGAAGACACAGCCAATTCAAGCTGGCTCAATAAACTACAACAACAATGCGACCAATATAAGAAGAACCTTATTAAATTTAAAAAGAACAAAAAGCACACGGTTGACGCCGATTATGAGGAGAACAGAATCTACAGGTGGCTGTCTGGTAGCACTTCAACATCACGCAACAATGCTGTAGAGCGACGTCGTAGACCGTGGCAACCCTGTCGCCCACAACATCATACTCCAATGCCTCAAAACAATAGTGACAGTGAATTTGCAATCTCTGAATCAGACGAAGCATCAACTTCAGAGAGGATCCCTTTAGGCCAAGGTGGGACCACCCAAAGGGGTGGAGAAAGACCACCCGCAGGGGCGGGCAGAATAAAAGAAACAAGAGAAGTAAGACGCAATCCCCCTCGCAAGAAGATAGCCTGATCTTCAATCTATCAAAAAGGATCCTGCAGCCATCAGAAATTCAAGTATTACAGAAAGGCTTAGCCTTCGTGCCAACCAACATGCATGATGAATTTACCTGGAGACTTGACCATCACAAGTTCTCCAGAAATTTGCGTTTAAAAGAACATTTTCAACATCAAAAATCTACTCCAGAGAGTTCGCCTCTTGAATTGTTCCTAACAGGCAAGACCAGATCAAAATTTGATCCAGTGTCGGTCAATCCTTCATTAAAAATATTTGACCGTCTACTACAGGATTCAGTGACGAGATTTAGAACGGCACCTGGTAAAGTACATAAAAATCTCTCCAGAGAGGAAGCTTCTGCCATCAAAAATTTAAGCACCTATGAAGATATAATTATCAGGCCAGCCGACAAAGGCGGGGCCATTGTGGTACAGGATATCACCGCCTATCGTCATGAAATTGAGCGACAGCTCTCTGAAGAAGGAGTATATAGTCGTTTGCCTGGGAATCCTACAAGCAAATTCCAAAAGGAACTACACGAGATGTTGAAAGTAGCGGTACTACAAAAACATATCACCTCCAAGATCTGTAATGCTCTATTGATGGAGCACCCGAGGGTGCCGGCACTATATACATTGCCGAAACTACATAAAGACAGTAGGAATCCGCCCGGTCGACCGATTATATCGGCATGGGGCTCTTTGTATTATTCTGTGGCACAACTATTAGACCATCTGCTTCAACCATTGTTAATTAAGAAGGAGTCTTTTTTAAAAGACACCACGGAATTTTTGAAATTGTTAGGCGATGTTTCCCAAGTACCTAAGGGCACATGGTTATGCTGCTTAGATGTATGTAGCCTTTATACGTCAATCCCCCATGAGGGTGGATTGCGAGCCATGAAAAATTTCTTACATAAATTCCTTGATCCAGTATTGTTCAACCATGATCTTTTTCTGAAATTATTGGAGTTGACCCTCTACAGAAATTATTTTTTCTATGACGGTCAATATTATTTACAACAACGGGGGTGTGCGATGGGGTCCCCAGTGGCCCCGTCGTACGCCAACGTGTACATGTTTGAGCAAGAAGATTTATTATTCTTGGATCAGGCAGATATAGCTAGTAATATCAAAGTATATACTCGCTATATCGACGATATTTTTGTAATGTGGACTGGCAATATTGATTTATTAAAGAATCTATTGGATAAGATCAATGGCGGGACATCGGCAGTGAAATTTACCATGCAATATAGTGAAGTTCAGGCACACTTCTTAGATGTACAAGTCAATATCACTGAAGGGAGGATAGCAACAGAGGTATTTCACAAAGATGTGGATAGAAATACCTTTCTGCTCGCGTCAAGCCATCACCCAACATCTTTGAAGCGAGGTTTACCCCGCTCTCAAATGATGAGGGTGGCTAGGATCTCAAGTGATCCGGTAAAAGCATCACTGTCTATTGATAGATTAATAGCTAAATTCACGGCACGAGGATATGATCCTAAAATGCTTCAAGATAACAAACAACAGGTGTTAAAAATACCTAGAAGTCAACTATTACAGTCATGTCATAAACCATCTGCTAAAGTCCTTCCTTGGGTCAGTAGTTTTACAACAGCCAGCCCGGTAATTAATCAAGCCACTAAGGCCTTGTGGCCAATTGTGGCCTCAGACAAAGATCTACCTTGCTTTAAAGATGTACGACCTATAGCAGCATTTAAAAGGGGCCGTAACCTTAAGGATAGACTTATGATCACTGACATTACAGGGAGAGGGATCCCTAGATTGCCCAATGTGTATGTAAAACCAGCAGGCTGTTATGGTTGCCATAATTGCACTACATGCAGACATATGGTAACCTGTAAATCATTTAAACATCCACACTCACAGAAAAAGTATGATATCCGGCATGTACTTACGTGCACTTCATCTTTTGTAGTGTATGTAATTACATGTCCATGTGGGCTATACTATGTGGGGCAGACCTCCCGTAAATTTCGGGAACGGATGGCCCTGCATAGGTCTGCCATCCACTTATCAGCTGAAGGCAAGTCAATGGACCAACCGGTGGCCCGTCATTTTAGAATGATGGGCCATTCCCTTTCTGATCTTAAACATTTTATAATTGATCATGTAGTGGAATCCCCACGTGGAGGTGATCGTATTAAAGCTCTGTGTATTTTGGAATCCAGATGGATTGTCAGATTGGGCACGATAGCTCCAGATGGATTAAATGACAAAATTAACTGGAATAGCCTGCGATGAGATGTTTTATAATATCCCAGGGTATTATTTTGTACTTCTCAAATAGATAATCTTGAGCATTTATCCAATTGATGGGACCTATATGGTTAATGGCATAAAATATGTTAGTATAAGAATTTGTGAATTGTTGCTGTACTGACAGGCAAATGTTTTAACATTGTTTTTAAATTTAAACCTATTTGTGTATGCTTGTTGTAACAGGTCCGCCCACACGCCGCACTGTCTAATCACACGGAAGCCGGACTTGCAGAGCAGGAGCGCAAGCCAAGGGTTGCCTGGCAACCACGTCTTGCGTAACCCGGAAGTGAGATCCCGGAAGTGAATCAGCGGCGGCAGCTGTGGATGCGGACGCTGACAACAGGTGAGTCTTGGTATCAGGTATATAAATGTTCTATGTATGTATGTCCTGTTTGTTTTGGTGGGTCCTGACGAAGGGGCGCATGCCCCGAAACATGTTGATCACAGCACCTTATTAAAAGTCTTTCTGCAACGAGTCCCTGGAGTGCCGTGCCTATTGTATGGGTATGTTATGGAATGCATGCACAGGACACCGGGACCAGTAGTTCTTATGCAAGGAGTGCCGGCTGATTTGTATTGATATATATATATATATATATACATACATTGTTCAAAAAAATAAAGGGAACACTTAAACAACACATCCTAGATCTGAATGAATGAAATATTCTTATTACTTTGTTCTTTACATAGTTGAATGTGCTGACAACAAAATCACACAAAAATTATCAATGGAAATCAAATTTATTAACCCATGGACGTCTAGATTTGGAGTCACACTCAAAATTAAAGTGGAAAAACACACTACCGGCTGATCCAACTTTGATATAATGTCCTTAAAACAAGTCAAAATGAGGCTCAGTAGTGTGTGTGGCCTCCACATGCCTGATTGACCTCCCAACAACACCTGGGCATGCTCCTGATGAGGTGGCGGATGGTCTCCTGAGGGAACTCCTCCCAGACCTAGACTAAAGCATCCAGCAACTCCTGGACAGTCTGTGGTGCAACGTGGCGTTGGTGGATGGAGCGAGACATGATATCCCAGATGTGCTCAATTGGATTCAGGTCTGAGGAACGGGCGGGCCAGTCCATAGCATCAATGCCTTCATCTTGCAGGAACTGCTGACACACACCAGCCACATGAGGTCTAGCATTGTCTTGCATTAGGAGGAACCCAGGGCCAACCGCACCAGCATATGGTCTAACAAGGGGTCTGAGGATCTCATCTCGGTACCTAATGGCAGTCAGGCTACCTCTGGTGAGCACATGGAGGGCTGTGCGGCTCCTCAAAGAAATGCCACCCCACACTATTACTGACCCACTGCCAAACTGGTCATGCTGGAGGATGTTGCAGGCAGCAGAACATTCTCCTTGGCATCTCCAGACTCTGTCACATCTGTCACATGTGCTCAGTGAGAACCTGCTTTCATCTGTGAAGAGCACAGGGCGCCAGTGGCGAATTTGCCAATCTTGGTGTTCTCTGGCAAATGCCAAACGTCCTGCACGGTGTTGGGCTGTAAGCACAACCCCAACCTTTGTATGTTGGGCCCTCATACCACCCTCATGGAGTCTGTTTCTGATCGTTTGAGTAGACACATGCACATTTGTGGCTTGCTGGAGGTCATTTTGCAGGGCTCTGGCATTGCTACTCCTGTTCCTCCTTGCACAAAGGCGGAGGTAGCGGTCCTGCTGCTGGGTTGTTGCCCTCCTACGGCTTCCTCCACATCTCCTGATGTACTGGCCTGTCTCCTGGTAGTGCCTCCATGCTCTGGACACTACGCTGACAGACACAGCAAACCTTCTTCCCACAGCTCGCATTGATGTGCCATTCTGGATGAGCTGCACTACTTGTGCCACTTGTGTGGGTTGTTTTCTCCGTCTCATGCTACCACTAGAGTGAAAGCACCGCCAGCTTTCAAAAGTGACCAAAACATCAGCCAGAAAGCATAGGAGCTGAGAAGTGGTCCGTGGTCACCACCTGCAGAACAACTCCTTTATTGGGGGTGTCTTGCTAATTGCCTATAATTAACACCTGTTGTCTATTCCATTTGCACAACAGCATGTAAAATTGATTGTCAATCATTGTTGCTTCCTAAGTGGACAGTTTGATGCCACTGAAGTGTGATTGACTTGGAGTTACATTCTGTTAAGTGTTCCCTTTATTTTTTTGAGCAGTGTATATATATATATATATATATATATATATATATATATATTGGGGGGGGTGGGGTGGGGGGTATTTATTAAGCCTATTCCTTGTGAAAGTTCCATTATGTGCTAACAGCCTAGAGCAGGAGATTTGCAAAAGGTTAATTAGCACTGCAGATCACAGTTCCCATTATTAGCAATGTAGCAATGGGACTATGCACAGCGCGATGGGTGCTGAGCGAGGGGGGGGGGCGCTCATTTCACCCAGTGGGTGAAATGAGCGATGTGCTAGTGCTGCCAATCTAGCACCGGTGACAGCGCCGTGTGGGGCCACACATCGCTATCATTGGCGGGCATACACACGAGAGATCCGTGCTTAGGGGGTCATTCCGAGTTGATCGCTCGCTAGCAGTTTTTATTAGCCGTGCAAATGCATTGTCGCCACCCACTGGGGAGTGTATTTTCGCTTTGTAGAAGTGCAAACGCTTGTGCAGCAGAGTGGCTGCAAAATCTTTTTGTTCAAAACAAGACCAGCCCTGTAGTTACTCTTCATGTGCGTTGATTCTTACGATGGAGGGACGGCTTTTGACGTCACACACCCACCCAGCAAATGCCCAGCCACGCCTGTGTTTTTTCTGCCTCGCCTGCGTTTTTCTAAGCACTCCCTGAAAACGGTCAGTTGAGACCCAGAAACGCCCACTTCAAGTCAATCTTCCTGCATTCGGCCGCGCGACTGGAATGTTCGTTACACTCTGTGCAAACCCACGATGCTCATTGTAACCATACGACTCACCTGCACATTGCGTGGCATATGCATGCGCAGAAATTATGATTTTTAGCCTGATTGCTGTGCTGCGAACAACGGCAGCTAGTGATAAACTAGGAATGACCCCCTTAAATTCTAAGCAATCTAGTCAGATTGCTTAGATTTTAAGCACAGATCTCTCCATGTGTACCCACTTTAAAAGCAGTATCTTTTGCAGGCAAGGTATCTTATGAACCCTTACCCATAGCCTCTGTCCTGCTATTAGATCTGACACTGTGCACATGACATACCTCCCCACATGACCCCTTCCAGGGAAGACAAAATTCTCTGTTACTGGTCTACCCTCTTAATTTATGGTTGCCTTCATTTGTAGTAAATCACATTTCCTAAGAAATAACCACAGTAATTCAACACAGGTGAGTGCAATCATAAATTAAGAAGGAAGTCCAGGAAAAGAGCATTTTGTCCCTCCTGGAATGGGTCATGTTGAGAGGTAGGCATGCACAGTGCCTGATTCCAAGGAGTGGTCAAGGGATGTAACTCGCGGGGACAGTGGTTACAGCTACCTCTGTACCTGCAAGTTACACATAGAATGTAGCAGAGGCATTTTTTTAACAAAATGGAAAATGCCATAATGAGATGGACTATTAATAAAGCAGTTGCGCATTATTAGTTAGAGACCTGTTGCAGGCACATATAATACCCCACTGTTGCAAACTATTAGTTGTCTCTGACAGCCATCTCATGAGATAAGATCCCACTGGAATGAGGTCATTCCATTTGCCTCTACCATTGACATTTTTTTAAAGTTATTTAAAAAAATTAGTTGGAGAGAGGAGAGATGAAATGCAGTTATTGCCAGCAGACTGAAGAGCAACTTCCTACTGCTAAAACAGCATATAGAGTAGAAGCTGAGAGAGACTGCTATTACACATAATGGGTGAGATTTAAATCTTGCCATCCCCTCCTGCCAGTGATCACGCCCGTTGGCAGCTATTCAAATGTTGCTGCCGATGGGTGCAACATCAGCATTTCAGATCACTACCCCCGGTGGTGGTGAGCTGAAATGCACAAAAAGTGACCCATTTGGGTGCACAAATGGGACTTTTCGCATTGCATCCAATAGTTTAGTTGGGCTTAGCCACTGGGCAAGATCAGAGCGAAATCGGGTACATTTGTATATTGTTTCCTACTATCTCCCTTAGATGGGAGACAGGGTGCGATAACATTTGAATCTCAACCAATGGGTCAATTGTAATATGCTGCACGTTTTTTTGTATGGGACAAACCTGAATCTTTTTGCATATTAAAAGGTGTGTTTGTCCCAAAACTTGACCAATGTAATAGCCTGTGAACTTTTAAGTTTGAGGCTATTACATTGTGTGAGTTTTTCTCTTAGGTGAACTTCATTAAAATGTGTGAGTTTGACAGAAGCATGCACAAATCAGTGAGATCTGTGCATGCTTCTGTCTGTTAAATCTTAGAGTTAAAAAAAATATATATGTTTGGTGTGGCCCACCCCCACCTAAAAAAAAAAAGACAAATCATAACCAGCCTTGGGCTCTTTGAACCAGTCCTGGTTGAAAAACACAGGGGAAAAATGCCTGAGGGCCACAGTAATTTAACAACCAGAAATGGGGTCTTGGACCAGTCCAGTTTCCAAAAATAAGGGGGGAAAAGGCATAGGGGACCTCTGTATTTTTTAAACCAGCACCCGGCTACACTAGCCATGGAGATAATGCTACAGCTTAGGGACACACTTATATTGGTCCCGGCAGTTGCAACATTATGTCGTTAACTGCAAGCTTAATAGAGGTGAACCATAAGATTGACTTATTTTAACCTTAATTAAGCTTTTGGTTAACCACATAATGCCTTGGTTCCCATCATAGACTTCTATGGGCCCTTTCTCACCTTAGAAGCCTATGAAGAAAGCTGTGATTTACAGCCCAGGAGCACATAGCCAATCAGCAGAGCAGCACTACATGGTGCTCCCTGATTGGCTGGTGGCTCTCTTAGGGAAAGAAGTCACATGGAGACTGGCAGTCGTCAATGAGGTATATGTGTACACATGTAGGTTTCCTACGCCTGTTTAGTCCATAGAGATCCTTTTTTTTAACTCCTGGGATGCCTACTTTGGAATCAAGAGGACTGATCTACACTGGTACATGAGTGTTTATTTAATTTTTTTACAGGTGACAGTGGATTCTACTGGACAAGAGGATGTGAATGACTACAGGGGGTGTAGGTAAGTATGTGTGAGTATGTGTGTAAGTATGTATGTGAGTGTGCCAGAGTATTTAATAAACTTTTACTTTCTACGGTGTGTGTACTGTCTTTTTTTTTTACATATTTAGACCTAAACTCGCACATTTAACAAACTCGCACCCTATTACATTTGGCCAGAATGTGGCTGCTGCAGAGAAGCAGAGGAAACAAGCTGCTATAAAAGAATGCCCGTGACTTGCAGCACCACAGTCTGTTTCGGTGTTTTTAGCACTAAGCAAACATGTTGCAGTTTACTGTGTCTACCTTCCATTGGGGAACTGCATCATAAGATCCTGCATTTGGTGAGAGGAAGCCATTTATTACAAACGCAAGCATTTTGTGGCATCAGCATATCTGCTATTATTTCTACAACAATAATATTTTACAAAAGAAAAAAACACTATTTTGTGCTTTCATTTAATTAAGGACCCGACATGTACATGCAAGATTTCTAATGTGACCTGTGACTGCAGGTATTACAGTGTATTTTAATAAAGTCTATAGTAATAGTTATTTTAGAATGATTGTGAAGAACTAGATTATTAATAATTAAGTGATATTGTGTATATTGAAACTTGTATTGAACATTATATGTGAACCACTTATCATTGATTAATTGAACCATTCCATTCATCATTTGATGTCATTATTAAAAATTACAAAAACCCTCTGCATACATTTTGTATGCTATGCTGTCTGTGTCTGTGTGAAAAATCCTTGCCTGTCTGCAGAGTTTTGTCTGTACTTCTCTGCTTAAATGTGTTAAACAGTGTAAAGAACTAGAGACAAATCTGTTTGGGCCCTTTCCACACAAGCATAACCACTCATGGGCTCTTTGAGCCGGTCCTGGTTCTTAAAATACTGGGGGGGAAATGCATGAGGTCCCCCTGTATTTTAGGAACCAACACTGGGCTCTTTGACCCATCCGGGTCCAAATATATTAACCCTCCAATTAGTCAGCCTGGCCAGCATTTCCTGAGGGAATGAGGGGCCCCAATAAAGGGGTCCCCCTTCAGGCACCCCCGTCCAGGTCTGAAGCATGGGGATATCTCCAGCACATCTGGGTGGTGTGTGCTGAGTTTATAGTTCATTAGGTAGTTGTGAAAAAAATACTATCTTTCACTGGAGGGACTAATGGTTACAGTAAGCCTACCGTGCTGGTACTTGGAGAGCCACAAGTTCCCACATGCAGGGCATTAATGGAACTTATAGTTCCCCCTGTAAAATAAATAAATAAAAAACAGTACTCATACACAATAACAGTAACACTTTAAGAATCACTCTTGCACACTGACAAACCCTGTAGACATTCACGTCATCGTGTCCAAGTAGGCATCCACGTAACCTGTAAAAAAAAAACCTCTTCAGGCCATGCAGGTATCCAAAGGGTTGAAAAAAGGAAATAAAACACAAACCCAAACCAGTATGGTCATCAGGAAATGAATGTATTAATATATACACTTCCGGGCACCTCTGGTTCCGGTATGGGAGAGTGAGCAGCATCTCCCAAAAGCTCCGCTCTGCACTCCGGCCCCAGCAGCACTCACACTGTCTGTGCCACAGAAACACCACTCCCAGTCCCCCCGCAGACAAGCCCCAGAGATGGCTAAGTTTTTGGACGCAGCAGGTGCAGCAAAAACTACCCCCTCTGCACAGCAGCAGCATCAGGAGAAATGCATGGGAGATCACAACATGGCGCCGGGTGCTGACAATGCCTAAGGAACACCAGTGGCTAAGAAACCAATTTCGTACACAGCATCTGACTCCGGCACCCCTATTGAGTGGCCAGGTACCTTTTCTCTGTCTTATGATGAGATGGTTACCACAATCAAAACTACCATAACCCAGTTGCTACAGAAAGCAGTAGCTGATATATCTGGGCAAATCCATCATTTGACTGACCGCATGACTGAAGCTGACAGATGCATAGGATTCAATATGGATAACATTACAGTACTGCAAAAATCTGTGCATGATTTAAGACTTGACAATAAACGCTTATCAGAGAAGATAGACAATATTGAAAACAGGACACGGCGTAATAACTTAAGAATTGTAGGACTCCCTGAATCCATTAAAAGTAATATGCTAGAACATTTTGCACGCACTACCCTTCCTAAGTTACTTTGAGTCAATTTGTTCTGACCTTGTAATTGAGAGAATACACATATGGGGGAATACACCCCTAAGCCTCCACAGAAGCCAAGATTAGTCATTTTCAAAGTGTTAAACTTTCTTCACAAACATGCTTTCTGGCAAGCCTCACGTAAAAGCAACTCTCTTAAATGGGAAGACCACACTATTCGTTTATATCAAGACTATTCAGTTGAGCTCTCTAGAACTAGACATGCCTTTACCCTGGTTTGTTCGGACTTGGTAAAAGATAACCAGAAATTTCATTTGATGGTTCCAGCTCACCTTAGAATATTTACTGCATCTGGATACACTGATTTTACAAATGATGTGGATGCAGGAGCCTTTATTAAGGAAGAAAATGAGGAAGCCAACTTCCAAGATATCGCTGACATTTCGGCTAAGTGAAGTTGTTTATTGGAAGCTTGCTTCTTGTGCCTAACTACTTATGTGTAGTGTACCCTTTATCAGATTCTTTCAAGTTCAAGGTGAAGCTTCTCTTCCTTTATGTTAAGATGTTCACATTGTCTTTATAACCCTGATTAATGTTTCTATGGTTGCACCAAGTATGTACGACTTGTTCGTACTAACATGTTCTATGTCTGGGGTGGCATGGAGATTCCATGCTTTGCTGATCTCTATCCCCAACACTACTTCACCTCATATTTGTGGCCCTGGTGGTGCAAATGTTGTTTTTTTTTACTGGAAGTTCATGTTTCTAGTTCTGCATTGCTGCACTTGTTTATGTGTTTTTCTTTTTTTGTCCTATCTTTTTGAGTTACCTTTTTGTCTCTATCCTCCCCCCTCCCTTATCTCATTATCTCTAGTAATCTGAATATGCTTTTTCATATAACTTTATCATAGATATATAACTGTCCATTAAAATTGGTTCCCTTAACATAATAGGTATACACACTCCAGCTAAACATTTGGTGATTGCTTTCAGACCTAAACAAATAAGATATAGACTTGATTTGTTTACAGGAAACTCATTTATTGCCCCGGAAGTAAAAAAAAAAAATTGCAAATGATGCGATGGGTTTTATTAGGCTCTGCATCTCTTAACTTCAAATACTGTGGAGTTGCAATTTTAGCAAAAAAATTTGTTAAATATTCAAGTTTCTTCAGTAATTGCAGACACCAATGGCAGGTATTTAACTCTCAACATTCAACTTGCAGTGGCTACTTATTCTATTTGTAATGTGTATGCTCCAACACCATATTAGAAATCCTTTTTATTGAATTATTGGCAATATTACATCCTCTAGATCCTACCAGGTTAATTGTTTGTGGCAATTTTAACCTTGTTTTCTCCCATCTATTAGACCGGTCACCCCCTCCCAAGCACACACCTCTTCTCCGTACATTAGGGGTTCCTGTCTTCCTTAAAACTCTTAATTTATTTGATACGTGGAGGGCCATAAACCCTACTGAAAATTTTTTACATGCTTATCCATGACACACAATAAATGGTCAAGGATCAATTATATACAAACTGCTGAATCTCTCTTCCTGAAAATCAACCTCAGCATCTATTGAACCCCCGATATTGTCTGATCATGGCTTTGTTAGTGTTGTGTTAACCCTGAAGAAGCCTGGAGAGGCAAAACCCTTATGAAAATTCACATCTCAGCCCAGTCCAAAGCATTTAAAACCAAACTAGCTCAAACATTGGATGATTATAGTTTTCACAATGTATCTGATGGTTGTACTGATCCTGTAACTTTTTGGCAGGCTGCTAAGGCACTAATCAGGGGTGAAATGATACAGTAGCTTATACTTCCCAAAATAAAAAAAACTGCAAAATAACTCCTATCTTGATATTCAAACTAAACTTACCAACGCATTTCAAATATATAAACTCAACCCATCCTTAGAGGACAAATCTTTATATAAGGAAACTCAGTTACAAGTTTGGTAATAAGTTTGGTGAGTTTCTCACCAATATGTTACCGGGTACTAGACAACAGATGGTGATTCATCCCTTTTAATATCTGATGGTTCTTTGACTAACTACAATGCACAGATTGCTTATGTTATGATGGACTTTTATAAAAAATTATATTCCTCATCTGATACACCTCCAGATGAGTCACAGAAAGGTTCTGAATCTTTTGCACATTTCTCTTCCTCAGGATATAAGGTGAACTTATCTAATTCAGAAAGACTTTTATTGGGTCATGCCTCTTCAGTCTCTTTAGAATCCCTAAACACTTTGCTTTCCATAGCCCCTTCCAAATTTAAATACCTTATGGTGCAGATGTGCTCAGATCTCTCTCTTCACTCTATGCTCACAACTTTTCCTCCACAATATTACATATCTCCACCAAATTGGAATCCTGGAAGGATCTTCCCATATCCCTACTAGGGAGAATGGCTGTTGTTAAGTATATCATCCTCCCAAAGATACTTTATTGTATGCAGATGTTACCAATAGCAATATTAAAATCAGATATAGCTCGTTTAGATGCATTATTTTCCACATTTTTATGGCAAAATAAAAGACCTAGGATCTCTAGAGTGAAACTTAAAACCCCTTGTTCTGATGGTGGCTTAGGGTACCTTGATTTGGAAGCATACTCTGCTGCAATATACTTTAGGCATATAAGTGATTGGATATTGACCACATCTACATATTCAGATTATTTACTTGATTCAGCTGTATTTTTCACATATGCTCATGGGGCCTTACTTCAAACTAAATCTTCACACATTCCTAAGGCGTTGAGATCACATATAATATTTTATGATACTTATCTGGCCTGGTTTTATATTAATAAATGTTGTATCAGGAATCAATAGGTCTCACAATTCATACCGTTATGGGTAACTCCTGTTTCCACCCTTTGGTTTCTAACCCCACATATCTTAGCTGGAAAATTAAAGGTCTAGATTCCTCTCATAAAGTTTTTGATGCGGGTGGCAGTGTCTCCACATTTGCAAATCTATCCCAAAGATTTAATTTGTCTAATACATGGTTTTAACAAGGTCCAGGAGGGAAACATTCTCCAAATGAAGAGAAGAAATAGGACACGAGAACATGCACTGCGACTGGAGGGGGTGGGGGTAGGGTGGGGAAATTTGAGGAAAAATTACTTCACAGAAAGGGTAGTGGACAAGTGTAATAGCCTCCCATCAGAGGTGGTAGACACTAAGACAGTAGAGCAATTTAAACATTTATGGGATAGACATAAGGATAGCCTTACAAAGAAATAATGATCAAATAAGGTTTGAGATAAAAAATATGGTAAAAAAAGGGGCAGACTAGATGGGCCAAGTGGTTCTTATCTGCGATCAAAATCTATGTTTCTATATGTTTCTATCTATTTATGTACTTTTAAATGCGTCATTTTTTACTTTCTATCAAAGCTACTAAACCATATACTGGCAACCACCCAGTTCATTTATCACAGGTGACAGACATTGATACGTTGCTTAATTTTCTTTTTTCCAAACCATATAAATTGAAATATATTTATTTTATGTTAATAAAAAATCTTATAAATATCATGCACAATGGACCCTATTATTGGATAAATGGTCGACTGAAATACCAGAACTTAAAAAAATATCTGACCTAACAAACCTGCATGTTTATTCTATGAAGGTTTTGAAATCGGCATACCTATAAGAGGTCTTTATACGTACCTTACATAGAGCCTATTTTACACCCCATCAAAGGCGACACATGATTACTGATGAAGATGGTCATTGCCTTAAATGTGGTGTAACTGTAGCCAATTTCAAACACTGGGGCAGATGTATTAACCTGGAGATGGCATAGGGAAGTGAAAAACCAGTGATAAATGCAAGGTGATACACGCACCAGCCAATCAGCTCCTAACTGTTAATTTACATATTGGAGTTGATTGGCTGGTGTGTGTATCACCTTGCACTTATCACTGGTTTATGACTTCCTTAGGCCTTCTCCAGGTTAATACATCTGCCCCACTGCAGTGTTATAAATTAAAAAGGTTCCGGTGTAAATTTGTGTCATTTGTTAATTAAATGTTCCAATTTTAACTGACTCCAGATCCATTAGCATGCATGGGTCTTAACTTTAAAGCTTGGTCATTTGAAACTGTACAATGAAAATTAATTTTTCCCCTTCTTATTACTGTTTTGGCTGCAGCCAAAACATTTATTTTGATCCACTGGACCAAGAAATCAGGGCCGCAACTATCTGAGGTTAAATTGAAACTGCTTCAAATTTTATATTATGAGAGAAAATACGCAATTATTGATGTATGTTATGGGACTAAGAACTTTTATCTTAAATGGGCGCCTTTCATTAACACTCTTGATACTGCTACCTAATTGCACATTACCAAAATATTTGAAAGTGTTATAGTTTGAAATGATTGTTTCCATCTTAGAAACATAAACATAGAAACATAGAATTTGACGGCAGATAAGAACCACTTGGTCCATCTAGTACAGATGTAGTCTCCATTATCTTGACTGTTTCTCCGCTTGGAGGGGTATTTAGTCACGCTAAGGCGATAGCTTACTTTGCTGAGTTTAATCATGGTCAGGCGCTTTGAGGCGATACTAGATACTCAGCATGCATTACACATCTCCACCACTGGGTGGCTAATGCTCCACTAATCCAGTACTTTTGATCATATAGCAGCGGATTTATCTACAGCTCTGGCAATTGGTCAGTGACGACTGTAATGTTAATACTGTAGATGGTGACCAATGGTCAGACGGTGAGAGTTCTCAATATACGGTACTGTAAATACTGTAGTTTATACAGACACAAACGAACATGTTAAAACACTTGTGTATGCAGACGCAAGTTTGTGTATGTAGTATGTGTATGGAGACGCAACTAATTGTGGAAAAGGAAGAATGTACAATGCATAAACACCCTGCTTTTGAAATACATGTACATGAGTGTCTGACTTATCTAAGGCATAATGGGGATGGTGGAAAATACCGTGCTTTTGAAATGCAAGCGTCCGAGTTCCCTAAGGCATAAACCAACACCAATGGGGAGGGCTCGCTGTTTGCAGTACTTTTATACATGAAATGGTGAATCTCTCGTGAGGCGTCGTGGGCTAGCGATGAAGGCTCCCACCTTCCATGCTGGGGGTCCAGGGTTCGAGTCCTGAAGTGCCATTTTTTATGTGTTCCCGTGACATTCACTTACAGTACGTATTATTTTTTTTCTGTGTAAGACATTCAATGGAAGGGTGCACACAAGTTTCACATAAATCAGAGTAAATCTGCAGGAGCAATTCTTTACGCTAAATACAAATACACAGCGGTAATGACTATAAATGAGTGTATTCTGACTGAGCAAAACAGTACTGTAGATCTTCAGCGTTTGTGTATTGCACATAGCCTGAACTGCCTCCCTGTCTACTTCATGACCTGTGCAGGCTCCCAGGGAGGAAGGACGATGGGGGTAAGGGGAGGCAGTGGAAAATACAGTGCCTTGGAAATACAAGTTTGAGCGTCTGAGTCGCCTAAGGCATAAACCAACACCAATGGGAAGGAAGTGCCAACCTTTTTTTTAATGTGTTCCTGTGACATTCACTTACTGTACAAATTTATTTTTTCTGTGTAAGACATTCAATGGAAGGGTGCACACAAGTTTCACATAAATCAGAGTAAATCTGCAGGAGCGAATCTTTACGTTAAATGCAAATACACAGTGGTAATGAGTATAAATGAGTGTATTCTGACAAAACTAACTGAGCAAAACAGTACTGTAGATCTTCGGCGTTTGTGTATTGCACATGACCTAAACTCCCTCCCTGTCTACTGCATGACCTGTGCAGGCTCCCAGGGGGCAAGGGTGATGGGCTAGCGGGAGGCGGTGGAAAATACAGTGCTTTTGAAATGCAACATAAATGGTTTTATGTTGTTTTGTCTGCGGGACTTGGACGCTCACATATTCATAAAGTACTGCAAATGGATCATATACTGAATGCTGTACTATTTACGTCTGTACCGTATATACTGTACTAAATAATGCAGTGTAATGAGTATTTACTGTATGCAGCATAATGAGACGCCTTAGTAAAGTAGTCCTTACTATATATTTCAGTATTGTATTTAACGGGAGATCACACGCAGGCGCAGTAGTGATTGTAAAAAGCGACATCTGGTGGATGATCGCAGGTATTACACATAAGGATAATGCCAAACGCTCTGTCTGCCTCTGTTTGATTGGGCACGCCTCTCTGTGACTAGGCGCGCCTCCCTGCGCCCTGGTACGCTGCGTATGCCCGATCGGGACAAACACCTCAGCCAGTCAAGATATAGGTGGCTACATCTGTATGCCCCTTTTTTATCCTTTCGGTTAGGGGTGAGGAACCTCAGGCCCGTGGGCCGTATAAGGCCTGCAAAGCCACTTGATCAGGCCGGCCAGGATCACCTAACCGAGGGTGATGCCGGACGCCCGCTGAGATTTTGTTAACAGTGGGCACCCGGCTCCTTCTCAGCAGCAGCCGTAGGCAGGAGCTCACTCCTGAACTCCGGCTTCCAGCTCAGGCAGTGTACATGTGCGGCTGAGCAGGGCTATGGGAAAGATGTCATTATGTGTGTCCCATAGTTCCGAGGAGCGGGCGGCCAGGTGGAGGGCAGCGGTCATCAAACAGGAGCGGGGATGGAGAGTATTGTGTTTTTATTTAATGTGTGTGTGTAAGTGGCACTACTAGGCGGCATAACGACTGACTGGTGGCATATCTAATGGGACATATCTAATGGGGCATAACAACTGACTGGAGGCATATCTAATAGGGCATATCAACTGACTAGGGGCATATATAATGGGTTATAACAAGTGACTGGGGATATATCTGCTGGGGCATAACAACTGACTGGGGGCAGGCTAATTTTTAAGTTGGTAATTTTTGTATGGCCCCGAAGGATTTTATAAATATCTAAATGGCCCTTGGTAGAAAAAAGGTTCCCCACCCCTGCTTTAGGTAATCTCAATCCTTTTTGAACCTTAATTCTTTGTACAGATATTCATATGCCTATTCCAAGCATGTTTAAATTGTTCTACAGTCTTAGCCTCTACCACCTTTGATGGGAGGCTATTCCACTTATCCACTACCCTTTCTGTGAAGTAGTTTTTCTTTAAATTCCCCTGAACCTGCCTCCCTCCAGTTTCAGTGTATGTCCTCGAGTTCTAATACTTCTCCTCCTTTTAAGAATGTTTCCCTCCTGAACTTTGTTAAGACCTTTGGTATTTTTGAAAGTTTCTATCATGTCCCCCCTTTCCCTTATCTCCTCCAAACTATACATTCTAAGATATTTTAGCCTTTCTGGGTAAGTTTTGTGATGTAGGCAATGCACCATTTTAGTTGCCCTTTTTTGTACACTCTCTAATGTATTTATATCCTTCTGGAGATATGGTCTTCAGAACTGGACACAATATTCCCGATGGGGCCTTACCAATGACCTATACAGTGGCATTATTACTCCTTTTTTCCTGCTACTGATTCCTCTCCCTATGTATCCAAGCATCTGACTTGCATTTCTCATTGCTTTGTTGCATGCTTTCCTGCCTTTAAGTCACATGAAATAGTTACTCCTAAATCCCTTTCCTCCTCAGTAGTTTCCATTATAGTACCCTTGATACTATATTTAGCCTTTGGGTTTTTGAGACCCAAGTGCATGATTTTGTATTTTTTAGCATTAAACTGTAGTTGCCACGTTCTTGACCATTTCTCAAGCCTACCTAGGTCATCAATCATTTGTTTTACCCCTCCCGGTGTGTCTACCCGGTTGCATATCTTTGTATCATCTGCAAAAAGGCATACTTTCCCTTTAATACCATTTGCAATGTAACCAACAAAGATATTAAAGAGAACTGGTCCAAATACAATCCATGGGGTACTCCACTGGTAACATTTTCCTCCATAGATTGCACTCCATTTACTACAACTGTCTGTTTCCTATCCTGCAACCAGGTTCTTATCCATTTAACTGGTTTATAATCCACCCCTATGCTTTCAAGTTTATTTAGCAGTCTGCAAAGTGAGACAGTGTCAAATGCCTTTCTAAAGTCTAGATATTCTACATCTACAGCTCTCCCTTGGTCTACTATTTTTGTCACACAGTCAAAAAAGTCAATAAGATTTGTTTGGCATGATCTCCCACCAGTAAATCCATGCTGTTTTGGATCCTGTAAGTTGTTTGATTTAAGATATTCCACAACTCTTTTTTTTTTATAGTTTTTCCATTACTTTTCCTACTACTGATGTAAGGTTTACTGGTCTGTAGTTACTTGCTTCTTCCTTGCTTCCACTTTTGTGCAGTGTAACTACATTTGCTATTTTCCAGTACTCTGGAATTGCACCTGTATTTAGTGACTTGGGTAAATAATTCTGTTAAAGGTGTCACCAGCACATCTATTAGCTCGTTTAGTATCCTTGGGTGTATCCCATCTGGCCCCATTGATTTATCCACTTTTAGTTTGGAAAGTTCTGATAGGACCTTCTCCTCTGTAAATGTACTTTCATCTACCTTATTTTTATGAATGTCCTAGCAACTTAACTGTGGACCCTTCCCTTCTACTTGTGTAGTAAATAATAAGCAAAAATAATTATTTATGTGATCTGCTATTGCCTTGTCTCCCTCCACCAAATGCACACACTCTTTGTCTTAAGTCTTATTATTCCTCCATTTGATTTTCTCCTTTCACTTATATACTTAAAAAAAAGTTTAACACCCTTTATCTACTGACTGGGCCATTTTTTCCTCAGCTTTTGCCTTTGCATGTCTGATCATTTTCTTAACATCATTCTGTCAAGATACACCTCTTTGTCAATATTATTTTGAGTCTGTTTGTATTTCCTAAAAGACATCTTTTTTGCTTTCACAATAGTTGATACTTCTTTGGTGAACCACATTGGCTTCCTTTTCCAGGTGCCTTTCCTAACCTTTTTGATACAATGGTCTGTTGCCCTTGGTATTGCACTTTTCAGTTTTTCCCACCTCTCCTTCACTCCTTCCAAGTTCCAATGACTCACTTAAACATCTCTCCATTTTTGCAAAGTCAGCATTTCTAAAATCCAACACCTTTGTTTTTGTGTGACAGGAGTTGGATCCTGTCTTTATACTAAGCCATACTGCTTGATGATCACTGGATCCCAGGAGCTCACCCAAAGATATGTCTGATTAAATATATTATTTAGTCTTTGCGAGTGGGCTCCCTCACAAATTGCTTGAGAGATGCTCCCTGTAAGGAATTTAGACATTTGCCACTTGTAGCTGAACTTGCAAAAGACCCCTCCCAATTTACATCAGGTAAATTAAAGTCTCCCATGATTATGACTTCTCCCTTTAAAGCCATTTAAGTGATGTACAATAATAGGTTCCTGTCCAAATCCTGCCCATGGCCTGGTGGTCTATAGATCACCCCAATGCGAATAATGTCCTTCTCCCCAGTTTCTGTGGTGACCCAAAGGGCCTCAGTTTTGTCTTCAATATTTTGTATTAAAGTAGCATTCATGCTTTTTTCCCATACATTGCTACCCCTCCTCCAATTCTTCCCATTCTATCCTTCCTAAATAAATTGTATCCTGGTATAGCTATGTCCCAGTCATGATTCTCATTGTACCATGACTCTGTAATTGCCATAATATCCAGGTTATCCCTTGTCATTATCGCTACTAGAGCTGGAATTTTGTCTCCTAAGCTCCTAGCATTTACATACAAAGTTTTAAGAATTTTGATTGTGCATCTGTTATTAGTAGCCATGTCCAGACAGTACAAAATAAATGACAAGTTTAAAGTTGAAATGACCTGTTTGGTGATGTTGCTCAGTGTTTGGTATTTGTTTTTTTTTTTACTAATCAGGAATCCCACTCTATCCTTTACACCACAACTACACCTCACTAAATATAAAGATATAGTACACCTGACCACAAATGGCCAAATGATCAAAGGAGGTAAACACTAGACAGCATGCAATAATAAACTGTTTCACTGAGAAACTTCCCCATACATGCAATGCCAATTACAAGCAATTCATTACATCAAAAAACATACATGAGTTTGCATAAGAGAGAACTGTAGTTAGCAGATTGGGGATGTCTTTTCATAGTTTAAAAAGGCAGATAATATTGGTACAGGTGAGAATTCAGAAGTTTTTGGTAAGCTACAGACATACATTTGAGTAGTTGTGGATAAAGTGGAAAGGTCTTGCAGCATTCCTAACACAGATTTAAGTTATAAGTGTCTGGGTTACTCAGACTGGAGTAGTTTGATGTGTAGAGGAATTGGACTAACATTTGTTTGAAGGCTGTCCTTCAGTGGTCCAGATTGTGGGTTGATTGTTGTCCTTCTGTTTACCTACGGTTTAACGTCAGTGTAACGTAGAAATTATGTTTAAAATTGTAGTTATCCTTTGAATAATGTCCTTTGAATTAATGGACACAAGCCTCCTTAATGCTCTTTAAGTAATGGGCCAAGCATGTGAATAGGCTGATTACACCCAACTCCAATAAACTCTCCCCCAGCAATGGATAGTAATAAAACAGTTTAAAGAAAACAAGCTAGCATACCAACCAACTGAGATTTATCAGAGTCATGCCCTCATGCCTATACTCAGGAGATAGCATTCCAATTTATCAATAGCAACCCATCATGTGCATAAGCAATCTAATACAAAAGCAGAAGCATTATGCCTGTAGCAATACTATAACTCTTATCACCCTATTTGCTAACTAATATTTCAGTGCAATCAGTAGTGTCAATCTGCAGCTCTCATTTTCAATATACCTAGGCAAGTATATATTCACAAGCAGTCATTTTGGTGAAATGTTCTGCAGGGGTCTAGTAGATGGATTACCTAGGCAAGTATATATTCACAAGCAGTCATTTGGGTGAATGTTCTGCAGAAGGCTAGTAGATGGATTACCTGTTGATGAGCAGGTAGAAGGAGGAGTCACTTCACAATCAATATCAGTTGAAGATGTGACCAATATATCTAATAACGGTGAAATGTTGAAATTATGTTTAAAATTGTCGTTATCCTTTGAATAATGGAGGTCATTCTGACACATTTGCACGCAGTGGTTTATAGCTGCGAATGGGTCCAGAATGCGCATGCGCATCGGCAGGAATGCGCATGCACGACTTTGCCCGGTGACAGGGGTCACGGGTTATGTCGTGTCCTATGAAGAAAGCGGTCGCAGAGCCAGCCGCATGAAGATTGACAAGAAGGCGTTCCTGGGCGGATCCGGACCGTTAGCTGCCATTTTCGGGGAGTTGTAAGGAAAATGCAGGCGTGTCGAGGAGAACAGAGGGCGGATGTCTGACGTCAAAGCCTGCTCCAGCATCACAGAGATCGTCACACATGGTAAGTAGGTATAGAGCTGGTCTTTTTCTGCTTGAAAAAATGTTAGCTAAGCAGGGCTCCACAAGCGATCACAGCCCTGCTAAGCTAAAATACACTCCCCCATAGGCATGTACTAGTTGATCGCAGCAGCAGCAGCAAAAAGTCGCTGGCTGCGATCAACTCGGAATGACCACTAATGTCCTTTGAATTAATAGACACAAGCCTAATGGCACACGCCTCCTTAATGCTCTTTAAGCATTATGGGTGTATACCTAATGTTTAATATATGTATTTTGATAGTTTTCAGTATGGCATCAGAAGATTCCAGGTAAAAAATAGAGATGAGCGGATTCGGTTTTACTCGGTTTTACTCGGTTCTCAAAACCGAATCTTATTGGCTCACGGGTGTCACGTGTTTTGGATAGCCAATAAGATTCGGTTTTGAGAACCGAGTAAAACCGAGTAAAACCGAATCCGCTCATCTCTAGAAAAACACTTCCTACAATCTGTACATTTCAAATTATATTCCCTCCCCCCCGCCCACCATTCTCCCTCCCCTTCTAGTCTCGTCTAACATTTTTATTTAGTTTATTATTTATGTCTTGTGGATAAAATTGTGGATGATTTATTTTGGTGTAAGGCTTAAATTTTCATACTTATGTATGAAATTATTACTATTGTTACTGCCATGTCTATTATGGTCGCTACATTCTCTTAATGGGATATTCTTTCATAAAGCTACCACTTGATAAGTTAACAACTAGAAAGATGGTACATAACTTCTTGAAAATTTATTTGTAGCCCATTTCCATGTCAATATACCCCTCTTTTTTGATGTCCTAGATTATCTTTGATCATACCAGCCTTCTTTTTGAAGGAATTATTGGACACTTTCTCAACCCTTAGTGGACTTATCTATGGACATTCGTACTTGGATTACAAGACACTCTTTGAAAATACCTCATTCGGATCCTGAATGACATGAGTATTATGAGATCCACCAATGATCTGTCTTGTACGTAATGAATAACATACCACATACCTCCTTGTTAACAATATTGCTTTATTCTCCACATTGTACTGCTCATTATATCGTGGTATACAATTTTTTTATGTCTTGTGTTTTGCTTTATGTATTGGAAAACTTTCAATAAAATATATAAAAAAATGTAAAAAAATTATAATATATATATATATATATATATATATATATATATAGGTAAACAGGACAAATGCCAAATGCAGTGGCACTCGGAGACTTCCAAAGACAAAAAGTGTATTTAAAAAATCACTCCATAAACTTCTAACGTTTCAGGGCTAATATGCCCCTTTGTCAAAGGGGCACGTTGGAAGTTTATGTGTGCTGCTGCATTTGTCCTGTTTACATAGCCTATTTTAGTCAGAGGGCACCGGAGCAACATTATTCTACAAGTGGGAGTGCCGGTCCATGTTACAACTTATATATATATATATATACACACACTTCCTTTACGTGAATGTGCGTGACCTTGGTGAATTGTCATTAAAAGACACGCTAGCCAATCAGATGGTACCTCTGTAATAGCTGCCCTGTAATTGGCTGTGTGTGATTGTGCTGTCAATCAATCCCAATTGAATCTAACCACAAGGTTAATAGAGGTTAAACATTGACAGAGTAATTAAATTTATATGCATGTTTCCCTAAATTTATATTGAAAAGATTAGCAAGCTGTTGCCAATCCATACATGCAAATGATTATTCTAAACATCCTAAATTGCATCGATTTCCAAGATGTGTGTACATTGTGATCTGGGTGTGCAGAGTAGGTTTGGCAGGTACAGTACTTTTTTTATGGTCTGTACTGACTTTTGACTCTTCAGACTTCCATTGAAAGTATAGGAGAGGGGGTGTGGTCACTCCCCTTTTCCTACTTTGTACTGATTTTTATTTGTAAAATGTTGAAGGGTATGTGTATTGTGTGGTGATGTGTGTCAAGGGTGATACTGTATATTGGTACTCATTTAGAGTTTTAAACTTTTTTGTACACCAAAATTGTATACACATACAGTATGTTTGTATATACAATTTTGATTATCATTGCATTGTGTCCCAGTACATCTGGAGAAATGGAACAGGTAGGGGTGGGCAAGCATAGGCCAAATACAATATAGCTTTTTTTAAAGTAATTGCAATACACCTGCAATTACTGTATGCCTTTTAGGAGATGTTTCTCTAGCACAGATGAAGCCTCCCTCATCTTTGCCATTTATCTGCCTAAACGAAGGATTAGTCGCACCTAGGCAAAAGCTTAGGTTGTTGAGTTTATGCATGGAGAGTGGTGCTGAGGCATGCCTACATACTCAACATGCAATACACATCTCCACTACTGGGTGGCCAATGCTTTACTAATCCAGTACTTAAGAATGAATAGTGGTGGATTGATCTACAAGCTTTTGCAAATGGTCAGTGATGACTGTAATGTTACTGTACTGTATACTGTACAAACAAACCAATGGTCAGATGGAGAGATTTAATAAAAAAAGTTTATACAGACACAAATGAACATGTTAAAACACTGGTCCATTGCCGTGTTACTGTATGTGAGCATCCAAGTCCCGTTGTTAGAGCAATATATAAAAATAGTGTATACATTCACAACTAATGTGTTAAAGCAATACTATATTGCTGTTTCAAATACTGTACTGGTCCAAGTCCCATATATCCCATGAGGCATTGTGGCCGAGCAGTGAAGTGTACCACTCCCCATTCTCAGAGACCCGGGTTTGATTCCCAAAGTGCAAATGCCTTTTTTGCTTTCTGACACTTTATTAATTTTCTTTTTTTTATCTATTGTAATATACCTTCACATTCAATAGAAATATGCACACAGGTTCTTCATGAATCAGGGCAATGCTGTAAGAGCATCTCATTCCGTTATCTAAAATACACAGCAGCTATGGGGATAAGCGAGCTCTATGCACCATACCATAGCAGGCCAGACTTAATCACAGAGCGGGTTCAGAAAATGGATGCAGCTCATGACCCAGCACTGCACGAAACCCACAGCTATGGAGCGAGCAATGGCACCGGTTTTGCAAGAATCAGGGCAATGCTGAAGGACCACCTCAATACACTAGTTAAAATATACATAGCAGCAATGAGGTCCCGTAGATTGAGCAATTAATAAAAATAGTGTATACAGATGCAAATTAACATGTTAGATCTATAGCTATAGAATGCGTTAAAACTATGGTCCATTCACATTAGGGATATACTGTATTGTACAGTATGAGCATCCAAGTCCTGTAATGACATATACAAAAACCAGTGGGAAGGGATTACTGCTCACATTTACACATGAGCTGTGTATCTATCATGAGGCGTCATGAGCAAGCGGTGAAGTCTGCTGCTTCACATGCTTAGAGTCCCGGGTTCTATTCCCAAATTGCAAATGCATGTTTATTTTTTCCTAACACTTTATTATTATTGTTTTTTAATCTATTGTAATATACCTTCACATTCAATAGAAATATGCACACAAGTTTTACATGAATCGGAGCAATGCGGAATAAGCGTATCATTCTGCTATCTAAAATACACAGCGGCAATGAGGTCCTGTAGACTGTAGTTCATTAACATTAGGGAATCTGTGCTGTACTGTATGTGAGTGTCCAAGTCCCATAGCACAGCATAAGCAAAACCAATGAGAAGGGATTACTGCTAACATTTACAAAGTGACTGCATTACTCTATCTGCTCTTCATTTACCTCCATTTTTTTCCCCAATAAATGTTTATTGATTAAAGGTAATAACAAGTTATAGCAAGTTATAGAAGACAGCATTTACAATTCAAGTATTAATAAGTCTATTTGATACAAGCAATGACTGTGTACAAACTTCACATGGCCTGCTGTTGGGGGACTCCCTGGCCGGGGCCTTATCTTGAATTCAAGGTCGCTTCCGGCCTTTCTAGGTGCAGGCTGTCTCAATAAAACATTTCCAAATTTTAAAACAGTTCAAGAAAACAGGACAGCGGAGAGTATAGGGTGGAAAGGAAAAAAAAAGGGGGGGTTAGAGAATCTGAGAAGAGGGGGGAAGGGGGGGAGGTCATAATGAACCTTCCATGTCTAATCTGGTCGGGGGTCCGAAGTATAGGCTTCTAGCTTCAGTCGTTCCCAAGAGGACAGCGGGAGAGCCCAGGTAGAGGATTAAGACAAATGGTCTAGGTCACTACAGCAATGTCGAGTAAGCTTGTGAGGCCTTAAATTCCAGCTAAGGGGACCAAGTAGTCGTAAACCTTTGATTCGTCTCCGGTGTCACCCGCAGTTCCTCCATAGTCATATACCAATCTACTCTGGCGACCCACCCCCTCACGGTAGGAGGTTTAATAGATCGCCAATGAACCGGAATGACCGCTTTGGCTGCGCTATTGAGAAACTTTAATAGAGATTTTTTATATGTTGACAGGGGCCATGAAGTACAGTTGAGAAGCCAGAAAGTAGGCTCCGAGGGAACCCCTGGGTCCACTAACAATTTTGAAATTGCTATAACTTTGTCCCAAAAGGGACGAAGTTCGGGGCAGCTCCACCAGATATGCATCGGGGAGCCCGGTTGGTTATTACATCTCCAACATGTATCTGGTACATTGGGAAACATTTTAGCTAATGTTTGGGGACACCTGTACCAACAAGATAAGACTTTGAAATGCGTCTCGAGGACCGAATAACTAGAGGAGCTGGCAAAGGTGGCTTGAAAGCTCCTCTCCCAGTCCTCCTCTGACAAGTCTATCTGCACATCATGGCCCCAGTCTCTAGCATATTTGGGTAGATCTGGGAATTTATTCTCAATCAGAAGTCTATAGCACTTTGAGAGGAAGTGTGATGGGCGAGAAGGTTCCAGGCAGAGGCTCTCAAAAGCTGTTAATGATCTACTCAGGCTCGGGCGTATAGTACTCCCCATGGCAAAATGTTTTAATTGGAGGTATTTCCAGATCTCTGAAGGCGAAAGGTTCCACTTGGATTGCATTAAGGGGAAAGGGATCATCTCTCCACGCTCCACCAGCCCGCCAACACGTGTCACCCCCGCCCTTTTCCAAGAGTCGAATCCCCGGCCTGAGGCTGCCGGTGGGAAATCTGGGTTATTGAACAGTGGGGTCAAAGGGGAGTATTTAGAAGAAATATGTGGTAGTACCCTAAGTCTACCCCAGCGTGTAAGTGTAGGGCCAATAGTAGGATGGTCTACATATGGTAGCCTTGAGCGCCAGGGGTAGTATGCAATGGGGGCAGGCATCACTGTTCCCTCTATATGAACCCACTGTTTTATGTCATGTGGGCGCGACCATTCCATAATTCGGTGAAGGATAATAGCCTCATAGTAGAGTGTAAAGTGCGGTAGCTGGAGGCCTCCCTTGTGTTTAGGGCGAAAAAGGATGTCGTGTTGGAAATGAGGCCGTTTATCTCCCCAGACAAAGTCCCTCACCAGATTATGTAAATCTCTGAACCACGCTTTGGGAATGGATATCGGGAGCGCCTGGAGGAGATAAAGGACTCTCGGCAAAACATTCATTTTAATGACACTAAGCCTCCCCAACCAGGACAGCCTTCTGTTACCCCAGTCCCGGAACTCAGAACGGAGTGAGGTCAATAGTTTTTTGAAGTTTTCGTCAAAAAGGCGTGATAGGTCTTTATGCAGCGTGATCCTCAAGTATTTGAAGCTAGAGGGATGCCAGTGGAAGGGGAAGGATTGTTTAAGGTTATCAAGAGCTTGGGAGGGCATTGACACGTTCACTGCCACTGACTTAGAGAGGTTAATCTTGAAGTTTGACATGGAGCCATATCTATCAAGTTCGGACATCAGGTTGGGGACAGACACCACCGGGTTCGACAAGATAGCTAGCAGGTCGTCTGCGAACAGTGCGAGTTTGAATTCTCTACCCCCCGCCATGAGTCCCGAGATGTTTGGAATTAATCTAATGGCTCCCGCCAAGGCCTCCATACAGAGGACAAAAATTAGGGGTGAGAGGGGACATCCTTGTCTAGTACCATTCCTTATCGGAACCAGGCGGGACAAGTCTCCATTAATTTTGATCCTTGCAGAGGGGGAGTTATAAAGTGCTAAAATGCGGCCCAAACTGACCGGTCCCAGCCCCAGGTGACGCAGGACCCCCTCCATAAATATCCAATCAACTCTGTCGAAAGCCTTCTCGGCATCGGTAGAAAGCACCACCATCGGCTCATGTTTGCTCGAGGCCAAATGCATCAAATCAATGATCTTGGTGGGGTTATCGTGCGCTTCTCTTCCGGGTATGAAACCCACCTGATCCGAATGCACAATGTTGGGGAGTAGCAGCTTCAATCTGTTTGCTAAAAGTTTAGCAAACAGCTTGACGTCTGTGTTGAGGAGGGATATGGGTCGGTAACTAGCACATTGAGCCGGGTCTTTCCCATCCTTTGGTATAACCATAATGAAGGCCTCTAATGATTGAGGGGAGAAACCACGGTCATCAGAGATCTCATTGAATGCCAGTAGCATTTTAGGCAGGAGAGTATTCTTAAAGAGCTTATAATAAGAGACTGTATAGCCATCTGGGCCTGGGCTTTTCCCGGAAGGAGCTTCCTTAAGGGCTTGTTCCAATTCCGGGAGGGAAAAGGGGGAGTCTAGCCAAGCACTCTCATCCGCTGATATTCTAGGGAGTCCCACGTCACCAAGGTATCCCTCCACCAGATCTCAAGTTATCGACAGGGATGTCGGGGTTCTAGGTGTCTGGAGATTATATAGTTTGGTGTAGTAAGCATGTAAGGTTTCGGCGATGTCCTTTGTAAGGGTGCGGCGGGTCCCCGCCGCATCCTGTATCGACTGTATAAATAGCGTGGCCCTCTGCGCGCGGAGCGCCCTAGCCAGTAGCTTCCCCGGTCTGTTGCCCCATTGATAAAAGCGGTTTCTACAGAGCCTATAGTCCCTCTTAGTGTCTGCAAACAACAATGTGTTGAGAGCGGATCTCATCTCGGTCAGGGCGGTCAGCACCGATGGGGAGGGATTCGTTTTGTGTGTTGTCTCTAAGTCCTTAAGCCGCTGGAGTAAAGCGGTCTTTTCCCTGAGTCTCTCTTTTTTCAGCATGGAGCCTAGCTGTATGAGCTTCCCCCTCAGAACACACTTGTGGGCCTCCCACACCGTGACCCGGGAGACATCTGGTGTCTCATTATTTAGAAAATAATTCTCCAAAGTCTCAAGCAGCTGGGGTTGGAACCTTGTATCCATTAGAAGTTGTTCATTCAACCGCCAGGTACATTGCTTGGAGTGAGGATGGGATGTCCCCAGGGTCAGGTAGACAGGAGCGTGGTCCGACCAAGTAATTAGTCCAATAGCTGTTTTCCAAACTAGATGCAGGAATCTGTAAGGTAGGAGGAAGTAGTCCAATCTAGAGTAAGTGTCGTGGGGTCTGGAATAGAACGTGTAGTCCCTGTCCCCGGGGTGTTGGAGCCGCCAGGTGTCAATCAGCTGGTGGTCGTGGAGAGACCGTCGCACTCTACGGTGCGATGCTAGGGAGGGTCTTGCCAGCGTCCCAGAGATGTCCACCTCTGGTTGGAGGGTCCAATTAAGATCGCCTCCAATAACCGGAATACCCGCTACCAAGGGGGCAATGCGATTGAGAGCCTTCGCCAAGAAACTGGGTTGTGATTGATTGGGAGCGTATAGATTAATAAATGTATACAGCTGATCGAACAGTGTACATTTCACTAAGAGTATCCTGCCCTCCCCCAAAGATTCAGACATTATTTCTCGAAAAGGCAGACGTTTAGATAGCAAAATAGCTACTCCCAGAGATTTACCTTTGCTGTTGTTATTGTAGGAATGTGGGTAGTTACAGTCCTTGACACCCGGGGCCGCTCCCACTTTGAAGTGGGTTTCCTGTAAGAAAGCCACATCAGCTCTGAATGCAAAGAGGTCCCTAAGCAACCTTGAGCATTTCTCCGGGACATTGAGGCCCTTCACATTAAGGGAAACCAGTTTTATATTTGTCACTTTAGGGTCTACCGCCATCGTCTAGAAACGTATAGGGAATGCTTAGTCCGACCAGGAAGACAGGACAACTCGCACAGCAGGGAGTCACACAGTAGGAGGAGGGGGGAAGGAGAGGGAAAGAAGGAAACAGAAGCAAAGAAAACATAAAGAGGGTAGGTCGATAGACCTAACATAATCAAATATCAGCTGAAGAAATAAACTGAATAAATGAAAACTCTACCGCCTCTCGGGAGCTCGGACGCGCTAATCGCGTTGGATACCAAGAATACTCGGGCGGTGCAGGGGCGAACTGGGGGGTCAGTGCCAGTCCCAACCCCAACAGGAAATATAACATCACAGTCAGTAATATATCTTAACAGTTTGATCACACAACTAAGAAAAACAGCCACTGAAAAGAAATGGCATTTAACCAGGAACAGGTATCTCCTACCCGTTCAGGGCTGGTGAACGTTCGTCGAGTCGAGTGCGATCTCGATGTCCCGGCTACCTCCCCACAGGGAGAGTGTGCCACAAGGCAAGGAGATCCCTTGAGTCGGCAATAATTCTTTTAAGCTAAGGAAGGATCACTCGGAATTGCTCCAGTGAATGTTCCGAACCAGGTCGAGACCTTCATCTCTTCGTCGACTGCGTGGAGGAACACTGCTCTTTAGGGGGTCTCGGGTTGCGGTGGACAAGGTGCCAGTCGTTGTCGGGGTGGGAGAGTTCAGGTGGGGCGCCGTCGATCAGGGGCTCCTGCCATTCTGGAAGAGAGACCTGTGGTATTCCCAAGCGCTTGGCAGAAAAGGGGCAAGTCGGAGGAGTCTTTAAAGGTGTATAGTGTACCATTGTGCGAGGTCTGGAGGCCAAAAGGGAAGCTCCATCTATATTTAATGCCCAGCTTCCAGAGTTCTGCAGTGAGCGGGTGTAAGGCTCTACGCTTTTGAAGGGTCGTCCACGATAGGTCCTGGAAGATCTGAAGTTTATGAGAGGCAGTCTCTATCACATCCATGCGGCGGGTTTTGCGAAGGATCTCCTCTTTTTCCGTGTAATAATGTAGACGACAGATGATGTCGCGGGGGCGATCAGACGGTGCGCCCCTGGGTCTCAGGGCTCGGTGGGCCCTGTCGAACTCGATTATTGAAGCGGGATCACGGCCCAGAATTTCATTGAAAACTGTCGTGAGGAAGTCAATGAGGCAAGCAGGTGCGATATCCTCCGAGACCCCCCTGACCCTCAGGTTATTTCTCCTTCCGCGGTTATCCAAATCTTCTACACGGTCTTGGAGCTGTTGGAGGCAGGACGCCTGCTTGATAACGGTGGCCCTGAGGGCGTTATGTGCAGCTGCTGTGTCTGAAGAGAAGCCTTCGAGCGTAGACAGGCGGGAGCCAAAGTGCGTTATTTCTGCCTGAACCGCAGCAATCTCTGAGTGGACCGTTTCCCTGACTCTACCTTCCAAGTGTTCAAAGTCCTGCTTAATTGGGAGCGCCTGAAGCAGGTTCAGAATCTGGGCGAGACTTCCCGGGTCCGTCGTGGCATGTGGGGCTGCCGCCTGTGATCCCACTTGGGAAGCAGAGTCCGAGACAGGCGAGAGACGTGGGGTCGAGGGTAGTGAGGCGTCCATTGTGGGGGCGGAGCCCTGGGGGAGAAGAAATTGCCTCATGTCAACCGAGGTCGGGGTATCCATTGCACGTGTCGGGGTGAATGTATGTGACTTCCTTCCTCTCCCTTGCGATCCTTTCTTTCCTCTCACCATGAGGCACCTTGGGTATGTCAGTAGAACATCAGAAGTAACGTTGTGTGATTAGAGCATCATCCCGTCAGGGTCAGCACCAGCACGCCACCCCAGAGTCTAGGTGGCTAGCCGGCCATCAGTAGAGGAGTAAACTTGCAAAAAAGAAACAGTCAGGCCGCAAGGCCATGGGTTAAGAGAAAATTCCGGGTCCTCTACGGCAAAGAAATGGTAGCTGGGTGACACAGTAGGGACTGAGCGTGGAAATGGCAGGGATGACAGCAGGAGTGACTTCCACGCTTCATGTGATACAGCACAGGGACCTGAGGAGACAAGTAGCGTGTATGTGGGCTATGAGCTGGCTAGGTCAGAGGTGACAGCAGCATGACAGTCACTGTGTGCTGCCTCTTCCAGAGGGTAATAATCGTGGTGCCAGTCCCAAGATGGCCGCCGGCAGGTCTCTAGAGCTGCCCCAGCCCGCGGCCTCCTCCTCTGTCACCAGGTTCCAGGGGCCAGATCAGCGGGGGTGTTGGGAGCGATGGTCCGGGTTTAGGGACCCCATGGGAGAGCCTCGGCAGCAGCCGCGAAGGCCGAGCGCTCAGCGGTGCCAACCGCAAGATGGCCGCCGCTGCCCGCTGCGTCCCTTACCTCGAGCGTTCTCGGCGGTCTCCAGTCCCCTGCTGGATTCTCCGTGCGCCTGGTAGCGCGTCTTGCGGTGGGGTGTGCCGTCCAAACGGGGGAGACAATCTGCTGAGCAGGGTGGGCCGTCTCGGTTCCGGCAGGCAGGTCACTCCGGCGGCTCGCACCCGAAATCGAGGTCCCGGCCTCAGCACCGGAGGTAGGCCGCAATCCGCAGGGGGCAATAAAGGGCCCCCCCGAATCCGCAGCACTCACCCCTCGGTACCAGGCAGGTCAGCTGGCCCAGGTAGGCACAATGTGGCCAGCAAATAGGTCCAAACGTGGGCCCGGGCACTTTTAAGGGAACGTTCAGGCTGGAGCTCCACAGAATCCCAGCCTTCCCTGATGACGGCCAAGCCACGCCCCCCTGCTCTTCATTTACATACAGTACTGTGTTGTAAATTTATTGTAACCTGACCTCCCTCTCTGTCTGTGAAATGAGCAGGCTCCCAGGGGAGGGGAAGGGGGATGGGCAAGGTGGTGGCTAAATACCATGTTCTGCAGAAATTATTCATTAACTGAAAAAAATCCCCAATAAATCAATCAATTAAATTAGTGTATACAGATGCAAGTGAACATGAAAAACAAATGTTCTTATGACGTTAGGGTTCTATGAGTTTATAATTCCTGTAGAATGAGTGATTAATATAAATTGTGTATACAGATGCAAATCATGTTAGAGCCACCACTATAGAACATTTTAAAACTATCGTCTATTGACATTAGGGATATACTGTATTGTACAGGATGAGTGTCCAAGTCCCATTGCCGTTACAGCATAATCAAAATCAACGGGAAGTTTGAGTATGATTATGCGCACAGGAAAACAATTTCCAAACTACTGTAACTGTCTGCCGATGCACACAATACTGTACAGTATAAACCAGTTAACTTGTACTGATGTCCTGCACCACGGCTGCAAGATGAACAACCTTGGACGCACATCTGGGATGCAGCATGTCAGTTCCTGTATTCTGCTCTGGAATCATGGCTGCCAGAGATTGCCCATATTCTATGGGAGAGCTCAGAATCCTCATTAGCTGGCAGGACCGAGCTCTCGCCAGCAATGAGGGGGAGTTAAGGGACTATAGGATGCCAAGCAGGGCAATCCTGCAAGAATATAATCGCCGTAGGATGGTGCAATCACTCTAGAGGAGATGGAGTGACCTCATGAGGAGGACCCCCAGATGCCTGCAGAACATCAGGAACTGTAAATACAGTAGATTACTGTACTTTAAATTACTGTAATAACAAGTACTGTATAAAGCAGGGTCTGCTGTAGCAGCAAGTATCCGGTCTATACAGTACCTGTAGATCTACACTAAAAAGGTCTACAGTGAATAGGTCGTCCACTAATGGTCGATATTCATTAGGTCGACAGTGTCGACAGTCAAATTGTAAACAGGGTGCAAAGGTTAACAGGGTCAAAAGGTCAACATGATCTAAAATGTCTGCAGGGTCAAACGGTCAACACTTTTTTTGTTTTTTTTTACATTTTCCCTACCTTTTGCTGCATTTACTATCCATGTCAAAAACTATTACCATTAGTAACTTTGTTACTATTTCCATTAGTAACTGAGGCCAAAGCATGGCGAGCGAACACATTTCATCAAATTGACTATCCATGTCCCAAACTACTATACAGTACCTTATCACCATTAGTATACTAATGGCGGGCAAAGCGACCCACCATGCCTGAAGTGTAACGTGAGAAGCAAGCCCAAGATGGGACGCTTTTCAACAAATTGGGGGTTGGAAGTACTTTATTCTGTGCCTGTGTTCTATAAAAATACATGCTGTGCTGTACAAAACATGTAAATTAACAATAAAATGAGTTGCTTATTTATGAACAATATTTTCTCATTTCTGTAGGGAACAAGGATAAGCAATTATTTCAAGAAAAAGTAGTAGAGGGATGTATGGTGCCATTCGTGAGTGAAAATTACCCATCTCATAACTGGATATTCCAGAATAATGATCCCAAACACTCTGCCTCAGCCAAATTCATGAAAGAGAAAGGTATCAATTGGGAACGCACATCACCAGAGTGAGTATTATTTTATTACTGTACAAGTAATGTTTGTACAGCACTCTAGTAAATGTTTTTATTGGCTTAATGAACAGTACAATACTGTATGTTTTATTTTATCTTTTTAATTTCATTAACAAACTTTTTTTTCTGTACTGTTTATTTTAGATCAATTAGTGTGGGCTCAATTGAAGAGATACATTAGGAGTGTTGCAGAGCAAACAACAAAACAGCAACTGTTGTATGGGATCAAAATCTTTTGGCAAGAAGTACTTACACCTGAACATTGTAATAATTATATAAATCACCTGTATAAAGTATTGCATGGTTTAGTTGAAAGAAATGGTCAAGCCACTGATATGTAATACTGTATTTTCTGTATACAATTTTAATCAATGCATTACAAAAACGTTTTTTTTTAAATTGCATTTGTCTGAATATTGCGTAAGCTACAGTATTGTACATTATACTGTACAGTAGTAGTGTTATTGAAGTGTATGAACAGTTGTTTACAGTTTTATAAGTCCTGTTTAAGAGAGTACATATCTGATAAGTACTGTACAGTACATAAAATCTGATTTTGTAATAGACTTTTTTACATTTATATTGATGCTTTTCCAATAAATATTCCATTATACAGCATGGTAAGGTACATGGGGGTAAATGTACAGTATGATGTGTCGTTATGGGGGAGAAGTGGTATTAAACATACAGTAGTAACATACTGTAGAAACATAGAATTTGACGGTAGATAAGAACCAATGGGGGTAATTCTGAGTTAATCGCAGCAGGATTTTTGTTAGCAGTCTGGCAAAACCATGTGCACTGCAGGGGAGGCAGATAAAACATGTGCAGAAAGAGTTAGATTTGGGTGGGTTATTTTGTTTCTGTGCAGGGTAAATACTGGCTGCTTCATTTTTACACTGCAATTTAGATTGCAGATTGAACACACCACACCCAAATCTAACTCTCTCTGCACATGTTATATCTGCCTCCCCTGCAGTGCACATGGTTTTGCCCAACTGCTAACAAAAATCTTGCTGCAATCAACTCAGAATTACCCCCAATGTGTCCATCTAGTCTGACCCTTCTTTTTAGAAGATTTATTCAGTACAGCACTTTCCCTTTAATGCCATTTGCAGTGTCACCAATAAAGATATCAAGAAGCACTGGTCCAAGTACAGATTCCTGGGGTACTCCACCGGTAACATTTCCCTCCTGTGAATGCACTCCATTTACTACAACTCTGCTTTCTATCATGCAACCAAGATCGGATCCATTCAACAATCTTAGTATGCAATCCTAAGCTTTCGAGTTCATTTAGCAGTCTGCGATGTGGAACAGTGTCAAAAGCCTTGCGAAAGTCTATATACTGTACCACTCAGCTCAGAGTACAACTTTATAACTGACACAATGTCGTAATTACTGTACTGCAAGCTCAGTGAGACAGTACAGTATTTCTAAAGTACAGTACATTAACTTCTCCTGAGGTTGCGGTGTATAGTACATACTATTTACAGTTAGACTGTACAGTATCTTGATATGACTTACATACAGCAGCTTTACTGTACATTATTTACTGAGGTGTATACGTTATTTTGGAAAAAATCACTAACAACAATAAATCGTCCATCCTGACAATGGGTAACTGCCTTATAGGGCCTGATTGTACACAAATGCAGCTTTCCTTGCATATTTGCTGCAGTTATGTCTGAGGAGCAGATTGGGAACTAAAAGTGGACCTGTACTATTTTCTAGAAGTGTCCTGACATTGGGCAGCACAAGAGGTACAGTATAACGTACCGTGAAGCCATGAATTGGGACAATGCAGTGTACTGAGTGTGGTGGATGGGCCACCTAACAAGTGTGGGCTGGGGCCACATGACAAAACCTGAAACAGACAACACAAACACATCGGCCTACCAGGATTCTTCCTGGTGAGCCCTATGGCCTATCTGCCCCTGACTGTATCAATGACTCATGCATGATGTCACAACTGGGTGGACATGTATTGTGATGTCAGTCACTGGCAGACACTACAGCCAAGTCTGGCAACAGCAGGGACAAAGGAGTATGCTTGTACAAGGCCCCCAAACTCAGATGGGCTATGCACCCTCAAGAATCTTGGACAATAGTTTCTCATACAGTACTGGTATACAGTACCTTTGCTGCTTTAGAGTAACATGAATACTAATAATCACCAATATGGAGAAATGTGATTTGTCTAAGCTGTATTCTGTACAGTATTTTTTTAATGTACTGTACATTACTGTATTAATAATGTTCAAATAACAATTGTGCTTCCATTTGTCAGTATAACACTGTATGTTACACAGTTATAAATGATGTATGTAATTGTTTTTAATTATTTTATGCAATAAAAAGCATTTCAGAACTTTGCACAATTGTACTGAGTGCTTCCTTTATGCAGTGGAAGGTAATTTCTCTCCACACATATTCTGTTGGTTCATCCAGTACAGTAGTTACCTACCCTCACGGATACTGCTGGAGTCTCCAATTTGCTATTCTTATCTCCTAATCGCCTGCATCATACAGTACAGTAAACCAAATCTCCCAGAATGTTTACCGCAGCCTCGTTTACAACAAG
Source organism: Pseudophryne corroboree (assembly GCF_028390025.1). NCBI lineage: Eukaryota > Metazoa > Chordata > Amphibia > Anura > Myobatrachidae > Pseudophryne > Pseudophryne corroboree. The sequence goes on along the minus strand of NC_086445.1, from coordinate 372,955,570 downwards.
GAATTTGTAAGGACAGTAGTTTGCGGCAGTCAATACAGGTACAGTATGACTGCTACTGTACAGTATTTATAACAGTGTCACACAAATGAGTCAGAAATATATGCAATAATTACACACTGCAGTTGACTTCGCCGACAGGGTCGCACAAATGAGTCAGAAGTATATAAAAGTATTTTTTATATCAAACACCGGTGGTTACAGTGTTGCACAAATGATTCAGAAAAATATATAATAATTACACGCTGTGGTTGACTTCACCGTCAGTGTTGCACAATGTTTTTATAAGTAGGAAATAATGGGGGTCATTCCGAGTTGATCGCACGCTGCCGATTTTCACAGCAATCAGGTAAAAAATGGCAAAACTGTGCATGCGTATGCACCGCAATGCGCACGCGCATCGTACAGGTTCAAACAGCATTTTTGCTGTGCAATGCTTCTAGCGAGGATTCAATTCGCACAGCCGATCGCAAGGAGATTGACAGGAAGAGGGCGTTTATGGGTGTCTACTGACCATTTCTGGGAGTGGTAAGAAAAACGCAGGCGTGTCCAGGCGTTTGCAGGGTAAATATATGACGTCAATTCCGGGACCTCCATCGCTAGGATCATCGCACAGGATAAGTAACTTCAGGGCTGGACTTGTATTGCACAAAATGTTTTTGTACTGCTCGGCTGCACATGCGATCGCACACTTGCAAAGCTAAAATACCCCGTGGGCGGCGACTATGCATTTGCACGGCTGCAAAAAGTAGCTAGCGAGCGATCAACTCGGAATGAGGGCCAATATATTGCGGTCTGTCCGGAAGTGTCACAGTACTTACGAAAATAAAATAAAAATTGTATAGTACACTGGGGTACAGCACAAACATAATAAAATATATATATATTTTATAATTATAATTTTAGGCTTTTTCTTTTTAGCTTTCATTATTTTAATTTTACCCTGGGGCAGAGCCCATGGATGGATGGACAGACAGATCACCCCTTTCAGATACAGCAGACAGAGAGAGCACCCCTTTTTCAGATACAGCAGACAGGCACCTCAGACACAGCAGACAGAAAGAGCACCCCTTTCATTTATAGTAGACAGAGCACCCCTTTCAGATACAGAAGCACCCCTTTCAGATACAGCAGACAGAGTACCTGCCCCACGCAACGCCAGACACAGTAATGGAGATGGACACGTCCATTTAGTACACTCTCCACAGCTGGAGTGACTCATTCCAAGTTCCCCTGCTCTGCCAAAGAATCGCTTACACATTTTCCTATACCTACAAAATCAGCCTTCCTAAAATCTAACACCTTTGTTTTTGTATGGGATGAGTCAGCCTCTGTCTTTATTCTGAAGTCGACTTTGCTTCTTTCCTCTTTCATTTTCTCTTCTTTTGATACTTTTGATGTTTTCCTTTACTTAAAATCATGTTGAGAAATTATAATTATGTGCATATGACTATTTCATTGGCTAATACACTGTTTGATATGCACTATAGATGTCCCTATTCTAGTTTATGGACCTCTGCACAGTTGGTATTGTATTTCAATAAATAAACTATGGTGTAATAGGATCAAACAGCAACTTTAGTATTTCTTAGCTAAAGTGGAAAATCCTCTGTAGCCTACTGTAGTGGCATTTGAATTTATCTTCATATTTTTCTATTTTGTAGAGCTTTTTTGCTCTTTTCTCATCCATGCCCTTTTGATTAATCTGTATTTGGTCTATGCTTTCTTCTGTTCCCCTGCCATCCATTCCTTTACTTTACTTTCCTTTCCTTCCCTACTTCCTCTTTTTGCAATTTGAAATTGGAAAAAAAAACTATTAAGGACAGAATTAAACTTTTATTTCTATTTTGAATTGTGTTTTTTTTTATTTGACCTGGATTTCCACTATATTTTATCTGTTGTTTTGTAAAATTGTGTTACTCTAATTAAAAAAAAAATGATTTTACCAACAGAGCATCCAACAATAGCTAGCTAATCCATAATTTGATCTCAAATAACATTGACTAATAAAACTCCACATTTATGTAAGTTACAGTTTCTACTTACAGGTTATCATCCTGTTTTAAGTAAATCACTACAAGTTGTTCTATAAAAGAAAAATCTGTTTATCAGACTTGCTAATCAAGTGCATTTAACAACAATTTTATTTTAATAATATATTACAACTGCTTTAGAATTTATTCGGGTGAAATATAAACATTTATAAGAAAAGTGAAATTATTGTGCTAGAATAGGAACGTTTTCAAAACACACTTGCTAAGATATTATTATTTTAAAAAGAAGTCTTTAAAAGTTTAGGCGACCAGAAATACAAAGCTCTGTTATTAAGGATTGCCAACTCATGACTTCAATAAAGTACATTTACGATTTGCAAAGGTCTGCGGCTGGCTGATTGGGACCAGGAGAACTGGTGAGCTGTGAACATTGTCACTCTCTGGAGTCCTGCACCTGATACTTACCTTACTGTTGTCTCACTCAGCTTCTCCTGGGGTCCTACTGTCTCCTCTGGTCCCCACTGCCTCTTGCTGCACCGGCTCTATCCTTCAGTAAAGTTCTGATGGTTATGGTGCATGGGCACTGGTCCCATCCTGATTCCTGATATGCTTTACTGGTTCCTGCCCAGTGGCCTAATACTAGAACCTATCTAGCTGATTGCTCAAGATTCTAACCTCACAACCTCCCTATACATTGCCTGGTACACTCCTCAGTACTAGCTCCATGTGGAGAAACCTAATAAAGCCTCCCTGCTTTCTACATATGGGCTCAAATCTAGCTACTACCATAAGCTCCAGTCCAGGTACAGAAATATCCTCACTTCTATTAGATATCAGGTAATCAACTCCCCTAAGATAGCCACACAACTAACCTTTCAAAACATCCAACTTTCAACCATTTGCTCCAAAACACTGGAAAGTGGATGAAATGGGCATTCAAATTGGTTAATCCATTTTAAATAACTAATTTGTATTAATTACTATTTTTATATGTTTTCCAGTGTTTTTGAGCAAAGGTCACATATGCAAATGGAAGAGGAATGGGTGATTGGCTTGTAAGTGAGTGTGAGAAGCTTGATTTGGAATTTAATGGAAGCTAGTGAAGGGCTTGTATGAGAGGGGAAGTGGAGGTAGTACATTTGGAGAGGATGATAAGACAGGCAGCGGCATTGATGATAGATTGGACTGGATAGAGGTATTGGTCAGGGAGACCAGATAAGAGATTACAGTAGTCCAATCTGAAGATGACTAGTGACTGGATGAGTGTCTCATCCATGGTGGGAAACTTTCTGCTCCTGTAAACATTTTTAAGATAGAAACAGTAGACCTGCAAGAGGTACTGAATGTGTGGTTTGAAGAAGGAGGAATCAAGGATAACTCCAAGATGGAATACTGAGGTGATACTTGTACCATCAATAGATAGTGAAATTGTGGGAGGTGAGGTAATGCGGGAGGTAGGAAAGATGATAATCTCAGTCTTAAATATGTTAAGTTTAAAAAAGCGCTATGACATCCAAGAAGAGACAGCAGAGAGAAAGCTAGAGATACTGTATGAGTTAGGAGAGAGGGCAAGAGTTCAAGGGAGGAAAGGTAGATTTGAGTGTCATCAGCACAGAGATGATATTGGAAGTTCAAAGAGCGAATAGGCTCAGCTAATAAGGATGATTACAGAGAGAAAAGTAGAGGTAAAATATCAGAACCTTTGGGAACATCTACTGTTAGGGGAAGTGCAGGAGAGGTGGAGTCATGAGAGAAGACAGAGAAAAAGCAGTCAGAGAGGTAGGAGAACAGCCAGGAGAGGGCAGTATCATGCAGACCAATGGATACTAATAAACATAACCTGCATATTCATGTGTGCCCTGTATTAAATGGATAAGTTGCCATATAGAGGAAGCACAGACCCAGAAACAAGTCCTGGCCCAGGAACTTTGTACCCATCCATTCTGGAAATGCTCAATAGACATGGTCACCTGTTTAGATTCAGATCTGAAATTATATGTGCAATTTTCCATTTATTATAAACACTATGCCAATTCTACCCAGTGTATACTAAAATTTTATAGTTATTAAAAATATGACTAAAGCTGTAATGCATTTAAAATATCCTCCACTAAATGTTAATAGGAATATTAACAGTCAGATTACTTAATCATAAATATTATTTAAAAACGACACAACACAGTATGTGCACTGTAAAATGCTGGTTCATTCAGAGGGTCCAGGAAGCTTATGCACACAGTCTGATTTTAGGAGCTAGGTAATGAGCAGGCTATCTGTGCAAAACTTTCAACATCACATCGAAACCCAACATCATTTGACTCTAGCAGTACCCCTTTCAATTAAATAAACATAATTTTTTCACCTGAAATAGTATTGAGCTCAGTATTATTTATAGATTACATTGATCATGAGATTGGAAAATGTCATAAAAACACACATAATTACTCCTATGTGTTTGTAAATTTTCCCATTAAATTATTGTTTGGAGTACATTTATAACTGAGCATCTCTAAAGTGCAACAATACAATGAAAAGCAGTCCCATTAAGTACATAGTAAACACTAAGACTGTCATCTTTGAGATGCACAATAAGTCTCACCTCTGTGGTGGGATGTAATGCAGTCCGAGAATGCCAGAGGTGCGGGTTGCCATCCAATCTTGAAAATTTGATTAAAGGGACAATCACTTACTAGGCATGGTTTGGCCTTGTAAGTGATTATCCCTTTAAAAAAATGTCCAAGATCGGTTGGCAAGCCGCACCTCTGGTGATCTCAGACTGCATTGCATGCCGCCGCTAGTCTTCAAACCTTCAAATGTTCCCTGAAATCTCAACTCTTCAGGCAATTTTTAAAAATTTTGGACCCACCCACATAACCTTTAATGCTTCCCTATTTAATTACATCCCCTCTGTACAGTCCACACATAACCTCACATATTTTATCTTTCTTCACTTTCACACCCTCCTTACCCTTAGCCAACATTGCTGGGTGACCATATCATACAGCCCATTAGGAAACCTTTGCAAATTGGTAGACCATTATGCAATAGGTAGCATTAGGGCCAGATTAACAATGGGGCGGATGGAGCTACAGCTCCAGGCTTCCACATATAAATAGGCCCATTATGCTGGTAGCAGAATGCTGACCAGGTGCACAGTTGGCCTAATAATCATAAATCAAAGTATTAAAATTATTTTTGTAGTTTTCTCACAAAATTATCCAAGTTTTCTATGTTTATTTATTTAGGGAGACATTGGGGCACATAGTGTATAGGGTGTACACATTCCACATGGGTCTGGCCACATTCACACAGCACTGGTCACAGCTCCTCTACTCAGTATAGGCCCTTGAATATTTTTAGCTCCAGGCCCATGTGGCCCTTAATCCGGCCCTGGGTTGCATCTATCCTTGTATATCAATGCCTATTTCCCTATTGATTGTAAGCTTGCGAGCAGGGCCTTCCTACCTCTATGTCTGTCTGTTTTTACCTAGTTTTGTTAAATAACTGGTGTTCCAATTGTAAAGCGCAACAGTATATGCTGCCCTATATAAAAAAACTTAAATAAATAATGGTTTCTAAATGTTTTTCATTATCTTTTTTAAGATTAGAAATTTGATTTGACTGTATAAATTTGATAAGTAACACATTATTTTGCTAAAACTTATTAATGCATTTTAATACATCATATAATCACCACTCATGTCTCAATCTTTTGTAACATATAAGATTACTAAGGCATGTAGTGAATGTCTTAAGGTGGGTACACACTGGACAATTTGCACCGTGAGCAATATTTCTAATGTTTTCCCTTGACTCCAAGGCCGCTGATATAGTGCATACACACTGAACGATATCGCTAATAATATTGTTCTGTGGTGTCACGCTGCGGCCAGCCCGAACATGCAGTTTTGGACGACGGCTATATTGTTAATGATCCACGGGAGCATGCATCATTAAGGATATCATGCATACACAATGGATACAAACTATATCGCTCAGAAGGGTGAAGATGAGAGATATTGTTTAAAATATTGCCTAGTGTGTATGTTCCTTTAGGTGCCTACATGACTCACGTACACTATAAACCATGAGTCAGTGAGTAAAATTTTACGCCACTTCTGCTTCACCACACAAAATATAAATTTATAAAGAATTTTTCATGTACCATTTTTCTTGTGAAAATAAATAGTAATGCTTAATATCTGAAAAGCGGCATACAGTACAGTATGAGAAATCACATGACTCTTATGGTTTATGAACCTTGAAATATATTTTTTCTCTAAGGAAATAAAAAAGTCTTAGCAACATATTGCAAACATCTGTCACAATTTAAGAAGTTTCTTTGAAAAATAAAAACTGTTTTGCCAAAATACCTGTTTGTCAATGTGTCTCATTTTTTAAAAGCTATAATAGGAAATAGATAATTGTAAATTAGTCACAACTTCACCATGTCTATCTTGTTAAGATGAGGTCAGTAAGAATAGAACTACAAATAGAGCACTAGAGTTCAGTTAGATGACTCCTGAATCACATGGTATTCTGTCATATCAAAGGCTGCAGAAAATTGTAATTATTGCCTAAACTTCCTAAATTACACTTGCTGAGTAAAATATGCTTGATTGCTCTATTTGTCAAAAAGAAACACCATCTTTATTAGTATTTTATTAACAGTGAATTAAGATCATACTTTCTATAATAGTTTTTATATAGTATTAATGATCATGATGATGATAGCATAAAGCTCTATAATGCTCTTTAACCATAGTTTGTTGTTTCTGCCCACTGAATTTTTTGTAGCTCTAACTGACCACTTTTTAGTGTGTGTAGAGGGGGGTGCCATAATAAAATAAAACATATTTTTGCCTACTTTCTTAAGGGGTATGCCTAGGATGCTGCTTATGGTCCATTGGTGCAAATTAAATTGTGTGGTGTTTTTAACTGCAGTTAAACAAAACTACCTGTCTATGGTTGTTTCTTTCATAGTTTCTTGAACAGTATTTGGCTATTGTTAGATGAATTAATGTACCCTGGCTAAGTGGGACCCAGGTATAAGGGTGGGACAATCAACAGAACAGTGGTGGGGATCCTGACCTATTATCTCTGGTTAACCCAGCACACTGCCATAAAGTAATAAAAAGGTTGGTTTTGTTGAAGCCAATTAATCACTATGAGGGTAATTCTGAGTTGATCGCAGCAGGAACTTTGTTAACAGTTGGGCAAAACCATGTGCACTGCAGGGGAGGCAGATATAACATTTGCAGAGAAAGTTAGATTTTGGTGGGTTATTTTGTTTCTGTGCAGGGTAAATACTGGCTGCTTTATTTTTATACTGCAATTTAGATTGCAGATTGAACACACCACACCCAAATCTAACTCTCTCTGCACATGTTACATCTGCCTCCTCTGCAGTGCACATGGTTTTGCCCAACTGCTAACAAAGTTCCTGCTGCGATCAACTCAGAATTACCCCCTATGTTGGCTCAGTTAATGAGGCTTCATTCCCTCATGATTGCCATTGTCTGTACTTTTGGGCATGCATGGCAACACTTTGGGGAATTGATATCAAATATTATAGTAGGGGAGCCCATGGGAAACAATGACCACAATATGGTCACATTCAATATCAGTTTTCATAAGCAGCCATACATAGGCTCAACTAGGACTCTAAACTTTAGCAAAGCCAACTTTGACATGATGAGGGAAGCTTTAAGGGAAAGAATACTAATGAGAAATGGGAGATATTAAAAATGCTGCTCGCTTACTATACTCGTCAATTCATTCCCATGGGCAGCAAACAAAGGAATAATAATTCCACACCAATGTGGCTTAACAAAAAGATTAAGGAACTAATGGGAAAAAAGAGGTGAGCATTCAAAAAATATAAATCAGACGTGAACGTGGAGTCATTCCAGCACTATAAGGATTGTAAAAAAATCTGCAAAAAAGAAATAAGAGCGGGTAAAATAGAAACTGAAAAGTTCGTAGCAAAGGAAAGTAAGTCACACCCAAAAAAGTTTATTAAATACATCAAAAGCAAAAGATTAAAGAAGGAGAGTATAGGCCCTTTAAAGGACAAGTTGGGTGTCTTAATCAAAGATGATAATAACATAGTGGAAAAATTAAACAAGTTTTTCTCATCTATATTCACAAGAGAGGACCAGATAGTGGGATTAACACATAAGATCAGCAATGATAATGTCCCACCGCTAAGTGCTTATTTAAGTGAGGAAGTAGTCTGTGACTGATTACAAAAAAATAAGATTAATAAATTACCTGGTCCCGACGGAATTCACCCAAGGGTTCTCATGGAACTACACTCGAACGAGCAAGTCCGCTATCTTTGATTTTCATTGACTCACTTATATCAGGCATGGTTCCCAAAGACTGGCGTATAGCAGAAGTTGTGCCGATATTGAAAAGGGGAAGTAAATCTGAACTGGGTAATTATAGATCAGTAAGTCTTACATCTACAGTGGGGAAAGTAGTGGAAGGTATTTTAAGGGATAGAATACTGAAGTTCCTGGAAGCCAATAAGGTTATTAATAGGAACCAACATGGATTTGTGAAGGATAGATCATGTCAAACAAACATATTAGGCTTTTATGAGACACCGCAAACCTAGATCAGGGTAAGGAGGTGGACGTAATCTTTTTAGACTTTGCTAAAGCTTTTGATAAAGTACCGAACATGAGACTTATCTATAAGTTACAAGAACTGGGGCTAGGGAGCACAATATGCACTTGGGTTAGAAATTGGTTGGATAATAGGGAGCAGCGAGTTGTAGTAAATAGAACCTTTTCTAATTGGACTGAAGTACTAAGTGGCATGCCACAAGGGTCTGTACTGGGACCACTATTGTTCAACATTTTCATATTTATAGAAGTAGGTCTAGAGAGCATGGTGTCAATTTTTGCAGACGATACCAAACTGTGTAAGGTTATAAATTTGAAGGGGGATGCTGAGTCTCTTCAGAATGACTTACTTAAACTGGAAGCATGGGCTGCAAAATGGAGAATGAGGTTCAATATAGACAAATGTAAGGTAATGCACTTTGGTAGCAAGAACAAAAATACTACCTATATACTAAATGGGGAAAAACTAGGGGATTCTGTACTGGAAAACGATTTATGTGTTCACATACATAAACTCAGCAGTAGTACACAAATTAGGATTTCAGCAAATAAGTCAAACAAGGTATTAGCATGCATAAAGCGGGGAATTGATGCAAGGGATGAGAGTGTTATACTCCCATGATATAAATCACTTGTGAGGACACATCTCATATCTGTGCACAATTTTGGGCACCATACTTAATAAAAGGAAACCTGGAACTAGAAAAGGTTTAGAGACTGGTGACCAAATTGATTAAGAGGATGGAGACGTTAGAATACAAGGAAAGGCTTGCTAATGTAGGCATGTTTACACTGGGAAAGAGGAAATTAGGAGGGGACATGATTAACATTTACAAAAATATAAGGGGACAATACACAGAGCTTGCAGGAGATTTGTTTCTGGTAAGATCAACACAGAGGACACGTGGACATCTGCTTAGTTTATAGGAGAGGAGATTTCGCACACAGAGATGTAAAGGTTTCTTCACTGTAAGGACAATATGTATTTGGAATTTCCTGCCTGAGAGAGTAGTACTGGTGAACTCGGTCATTACTTTTAAGAATGGGCTAGATAAATTCCTAATGGATAAGAATATACAGGGTTATGTTGGGCAGATCACACTCTATAGTTAAAAAAAATAGGAATAAACATAATGGCCACATTCACAACAGATAAAATTGTCCTAACAATAATACAGTGTAGGAGACCACTAATAGGTTGAACTCGATGGACAAATTGTCTTTTTTCAACCTCAGAAACTATGTTACTTTGTTCCTGTGTTAGAGCACCACAGTGGGACATGGACATGTTCCAATTAGTTTTTTGAGATTATGTGATTGCACAAATGTTACCGCTGCAACTGCTGGTACTGTTTGCATCCTGCATCATTACTGCTCTGCTACATGTTGGGAGTCCATTACATGCATAACTATGAGTACAGCTGTACATCCAGATTACTGAATAAACAACTTCTTTAGCTAGCTACTAGGCTGTTCACTGACTTCAAGGGATCTTTTGGTGTGCACCATTTACTCTACCATGGTATCAGTGATCTGCTGTGTGGCTGGTTGAGAGCTGTCATACTTGTTTTCCCTTGCAAAGGATTGTTTCACAGGTTTTAAAAAAAAATAATAGTCTTATCAGTCCCCTTCTGGTATGAAGATCCATCCCCTGCAGCAGCAGGCCTAGCGCTGAAGGATTATTTGGAGGAATTCTAGGTGGGGAATAGTCACCTAGCCTGAACAAATTGTATGTTTGACTACCTCTGATCATTTTTGAGGATGAAGGTGCTGAAGAGTGTAGGTGCTGGGATCTAAGTGAGAGAAGGGAGCTAGCTGATGCTGGATTCCTTGTTATTTGTTTAGCACCAGTTTCTGATGTCAATAAGTTTTCATGAGTTTGCTGCAAATGACATAACAGGGAAAAGGTTTCTAGATGGTTAACTCCCCTACCTCTACTTACTGTGGTTTTACAAATACTACAGATTGCTTAACAATTGTCAGGATTAGGGTAAAAATTATTACACTCATAAGTTGGCTTTGTTTGTCCTGTGTACAGGGACCTTTTCTTGGCCAACAGCTGCTTCCACTGATGCATAACTTACACAAACAACATCCTCAACATCCTCATTAAAGCCAGCGTCAGCTGCACAAATACAGTATCCCCCTTATCCTCTTGCTCTTACTCTGTGGCATCCTAAATTTATATGTCATTAGTTACACTTATGCTGCTCATCTCCACATTGCAGTGATTTTAACTTTGTCATTTTGAGGAAAAAAATACAAAACCAAAACCAGTTACAGCGTTTAGGCAAAGTCAAAACTAGGTGAAAAAGTACAACCAAAACCAGCAAAAATGGACTGGCACACATCTCTAGTTAAAATTTGCTGCACTGATGGCGGCAATAAGATGCAAATTCAGGGCTAATACAATATGGCTGTCATTGCCTTAGTAATCTATTGTGCAAAAGGATTCTGGCCTTCATGCTGGTTAAACATGCAAATGATTGCTCAACAGGCACTTGGTGTTTACAACTATGGTTAGTCATCTTAATTCCCTTCTGAAAGGAGGGTTCAGCCTCAGCAGCAGCAGCCTTGGCATGCAATAATTCTTCATGGGAATTATTAATTGCGTAAGGGATCAGTTTGCATTTGATAAATAGGTGCATTAGCACCTAAAAGTCCTAATGAGCAGTTTAATGGTGATAGCAGTTCAGATTGACCACTGTATCTATCCATGATGCTACCAGTTGATGCTGGAGAACTTGTTACTAGACACGATTTTTTTGATTTTGAATATCCACCTCAATGAACTCAATGCAAATTGTAACCGGTAGAAAGTTTCTAGATGGTTAAGTTCCCTACATCTAAATACATTGCCAATGCATAAGAAACAGATGACATATCAAATGTCTGAGATGAAGGAAAAATATTTCCACATGAAAGAGAGGTTTGTTTTGCCCAGGCATGGTTATTCACTTATCAGGGACATGGGGTGGTTCCATTGGTGGTTGCTTTACATTATTACAATTAGCATCATCCTCATGATATTGTTTAAATACAACACATTCATGATTGTTATCTTCATTTTTGTTGGATTCACAATCATCCACCACCCCCTATTACACGTTAGTAACTTCCATAGTAGTATCTTCAATTTCTATATCATTGTCATTCTTTTGTTAAAGCCTCAATGTCCTTTTCATGCACTGCTATAGCTGATATGGTGGTGACAGACCTACACTCAAAGTGAGTAGTTGGTGCATAAAACATTACAAAAAATGTGTGTCCCTGTTAGACACTCTCTTTTACACTGGGTATTCTACTATATATACAGTAGCTGGAGCAGCAAGACCTCTAATAACAAAAAGAGTCTATAGTCTGACCTTTTCTTACCACTCTGGGTGTTGGATGTGATGTTATCCCTTTTCCTTTCATTGTTAAAAATCACCATATTCATACAGATGTCCTCATACATTTGCCAAAAATGATTCTTAGTCACAACATTATGTTGCTAGGACCTACATTATTGTGCTGATTAATTTGATATGTGACACTTGTATATGTGAGTCTTTGAACCTGTATGTAGACTACTACAAAGCAGCAGCTGCAGATTTTTTCCAATACTAGTTCTACTGCGCTCTGTATACAGACTCAGTTACAAGCAATATACTGTACAATTGTCACATATCAAATTAGTCAGTACAGTCTCTTGGTGCATCCTAGTCACATTGCCGTGTGGCTAAGAAGCAGTTTTGGCCCAACACTAGCAGATTTGCATGATAAATGGTGGTTCACTTGGTGTACTGAGGCTATATGTGTGAAGACACAGCTGTAAGAGCTGATATTATCTTTGAAATTGTGAAACATTGTTTGAATTTTGAGCACTCTTTCTTGCACTTTTTCCCTTGTGCTTTTTGCATTAGAGTTTGTTAAAAGTAAAACTATTGCCTGTACTCATACTGGGATGTTCATGATTCCTAGACTAATTCATGACAATAAGAATAAATGGGTGAACACAAAATGAGACTGGGTATGTTAACCTGCAATTAAGATACTGCCCTCTAATATCACTGAAAATCAAATTAATACAATGGATTCATTAAAAATCATTAATTATTTTTTTTCCTTTGTGTGTCCCTGCCTGCACAGCCAAACAACTGCAAAATTGGTGTGCTATTATAAGGCCTATAATAGAAATAAAAATAGGATAAAACAATTTCATGGAGAATAGGTTTTCATTTTAGTTAGAGCTATTTGACAGTCTCAAACATGGTAGTGCCTTGAATTGGATTCATTATGATATACCAGCTGCCGGGATGGTGGCAGTCAGTATACCAACAGTAGTATCCCGCCACAAGAATACTGGGAGCGGGGCGAGCATTAGAAACCCATGGAGGGAGAATACCCTGTGTCTCTGGTATTCCGGCAACAGCATTTCCTCTCTTGTCAGGATTCCAGGGTCTGTATTGTGATCACCAGGTTGCCAACTGGCAGTATACTAACCACTTATTCATGAATTTGATCAACTTGCTATTGAGGCCTTGACAAAAGACATGATGCAATAAAAATAAAAAAACAATTGGACAAGACTATTGGATGTTTCAATGAGGAAAACCTTTATTTTTGCTGTGTCATTTTGTAGACAAACACCTATGGTAGTACCACAATTTTTTTGTAGCTTGCTTTTAAAATGGTGACACTAGATTGCACAGAATAAAAAAAAACAACTTCAAAATACAATTGAATTTTCGACTTAGGGAAATATGTAATTTTTATAGGGTTGTTCTGTGGAAGACCAAAACACCCACATTTTTGTAGTTTCCTAATAAACTATGATACTATACTGCATACATAGAAATAAAATTCAGTAAAACAATTGTATTTTTCAGAGGGCTCAGCTGAGCTGATCATTCTTAGTTAATATTAGCAGTAAATGTATGATAGTGACAGTTTTTATAAAATCTTTAAAATTGTAAAACAAAAAAGGATACATGTAACATTTAAGCACATCCTTCCTCTTTTTCTTTAATTAAGATAAAAATGTAAGAGTAACTCAACAAATAAACAAAAACTGCGTATTCAATTGAGTAAAAAACTAAAAAAAAACTTTGCACAAATTCAAATGCTGCAAAATGTTAACATTCTGCAAGCAGTAATTATTTAAACAATCATAAATTTGCTTCTTGTCTTGACTTACAGAAATATAATTTAGCAGAGTTTACAAAATAAATGAGATATAGAAGATTGTTAATACAGACTTATGTGAATTTTATTTGGTATTTTAACATTGCAATAAGGACTTTTGTGAGGTGTAAATTAGTAAACTAATGGAAATGCTCAGACATCTTAAGTGAATTTCATATCTAGACTGATATTATTGTTACCAAAATATGTCAGTATATGTTTAATGGTAGAATGCCATGGTAGAAGGCCAAAGAAACATCTGGGTGTGCTGATATAACCTGCATTCATTTATGTTATTTAAGTTGTAAAATCACATTCAATCTTGACTCACTCAGGAAATCAGACATATATGTACTGCTGATTTTGACAGTCATACAGCAAAAACACCCACTAATGAGCATTTAATAGCAACCAAAAGTTTTGCATTAAGTACAAAGCTCTTTTGATTACTTATTCCACTAATTTAAAGTAAATGCTTTTACAGATGGCATCTGTTAGGCCACAGAGCGTGCACTGCAGTTATATGTAGTCATTGAAAACAGATACTAGCTTCAATAGACAGACTGTACAAAATAAGATCAAACACAGAATTTTATGTAAACATTCACCATCTATTATTTTCTTAAGTTCCTCTTAAAATACTTATCTAATAACAAAATGCAATATTGAAAGGTAATTTAGAAATACCATAGCAAATTATCACCTAGAGCAAAATGATCCAGACAAAGAGAACAGACCCTGCATTTGATATTTTAACTTATATGGAATAAAGACATGATATTTCCATTCCTCAACAAACCATATCATATTGCAAAAGGATATCCATGAAGAAGTAAAAGTCTTTCAGATGGCTTTAGCTACCAAGGAAATGCAGTTCAAGCATACTGTATGTAACAAAAACATATGGGTATCACTTAAAGTTTAGGCAGTGTTCAATGATAATATTTCACACAATTCTAAACAACATAATCATTTAATTGGTTCAGATTTCTAAAATATTTGATAGAACTTTCATTATTTTGCAAGTAAGTATTACTATCTGACTGACTTAAAAGATGATCTGCATGTATGGATTTGTTTATCTGTGTGTGTGTATATGTATGTGTATATATATATATATATATATATATATATATATACACACATACTGTAAATATACTGTAAAAACAACTGGTATGTTAAAATAATTACCAAAAATCTCACTAACAGGATTTGACGCACCAAACCCTATCACTGTACATTATTTCCCAACTAACGCACACCTCCAAGCATATAACTATTTCACCACAACAGGGACCATTTTATAAGATAGCTTTACCCTCGTGGGTGTGCTGTCATGCTCTAATATACAGTACACATGCTTTGGTTGGTTGAGGCAGCAAATCACTTAATGGAACATTTAAGTTTAGTTAAGGGGGAAAACATAAATGTTTGATTTATGTTAAATGTAACATTTCAAAACTACATGTGATTTTACATTGAATATTGCTCCTTCACTTCATATAATTAGAGCACACGTACTAGTAACACTACATATATCACTCTGGATATGTACTGTATAAGCCTGAAAGTAGAAAAATAAAATAAACAATTTAATTGATGTTGATGTTTAATTGAAAGTGTGAACTTTCTTTAATGCAAATACAAAATTCCTTTTTACCAATTGCTCTGTTCCATTTTTTTTTATCTGTGACTATAATGCACCATTCTGCCAAAGTAAGATACTTACCTTAAAGTAATGTCTACAATCAAATTGGGAGACTTAGATGGGTATTAAATTACAGGTTAAGATACATCAGGAAGTTTTTCCTGATTTTTCCTGATGTTTTACCCGTATTTTTTTTTTTTTACAGGCTATCCAATTTGGTCGCCCATAAAAAAAAATACATTGTCTCCCAAAAACACACAGGTTCAGTGAAGCCTGCTAACTGGATAGCCCCCGGCGGTACTTAACCGCAACTAATTTGGTACCTCCCTATATTTTGATAACTCTCACTCAAATTGGTTATGCTTTAGCAAAGGAGCAATTTTTTAATATTAACGGTGAGTGAAATCTAAGGTAACAGCAAATCTCTTATTTATATCCTTATATTAAAATAAAGCTTGTTTATGTATATGCTATTTTATTGTTATTAATATTATGTGTCAGTGATACAAAATTGCTTCCAGCAATTAAGGAACTGACTGTTACTGTTTTATTAGGTTAGGTTAATTTACAGCTTTTTTTCTCTTTTATTGTCGGACTTATTATTGGGTTTCCATCATCTGTATATACACTGCTCAAAAAAATAAAGGGAACACTAAAATAACACATCCTAGATCTGAATGAATGAAATATTCTTATTAAATACTTTGTGCACTGATGCTATGGACTGGCCCGCCCGTTCCCCAGACCTGAATCCAATTGAGCACATCTCGGACATCATGTCTCGCTCCATCCACCAACGCCACGTTGCACCACAGACTGTCCATGAGTTGGCGGATGCTTAAGTCCAGGTCTGGGAGGAGATCCCTCAGGAGACCATCCGCCACCTCATCAGGAGCATGCCCAGACGTTGTAGGGAGGTCATACAGGCACGTGGAGGCCACACACACTACTGAGCCTCATTTTGACTTGTTTTAAGGACATTACATCAAAGTTGGATCAGCCTGTAGTGTGTTTTTCCACTTTAATTTTGAGGGTGACTCCAAATCCAGACCTCCTTGGGTTAATACATTTGATTTCCATTGATAATTTTTGTGTGATTTTGTTGTCAGCACATTCAACTATGTAAAGAACAAAGTATTTAATAAGAATATTTCATTCATTCAGATCTAGGATGTGTTATTTTAGTGTTCCCTTTATTTTTTTGAGCAGTGTATAAATGTGAAAGCCCTTAATCACTTACTGATTCACTCACTGACTCATCTCTAATTCTCTTACTTCCTGATATGTTAGAAAGCTATGTTAGAAAGATATGAATTTCGGCTCATACTGTGTGATAGAATATGCATTTTGACTAAAGATGAGCTGGTTCGGTTCTCAGAAAGCAGAACCCTACAGGACTTCACGTCACGAGCCCGGATCTGAGTCAGGCTCAGGAATCCCCCCCGACTCGGAAACCAGAATGAGGCAAAACGTCATCATCCCGCTGTTGGATTCTCACGGGGTTTGGATTCCATATAAAGGACCTGCATGTCGCCGCCATTTTCACTCCAGTCTTGGAGAGTGTAGTGAGAGGACGTGTCTCCATCCTCAGTGTCTGTGTGAGCGGGAAAATGGGGTGGCGATTCCAGTGCTGTCTTGTGCTGCTCAGTCCAGTGTAGTGTCTTGTGCAGCATCAGTCCAGTGACCAGTCACATTGGTCGTGTCCTCTGCTGCCATATATCCGATGTAGCTGTATAAGTCCCGTCAGTGATGCTGTGTTGTCCTGCATCAGACCAGGGGTAGTGACCAGTCACAGTGGTGGTGTTCTCTGCTGCCATATATCCAGTGTTACTGGACGTATAATTCCCGAGATACTGGCATATAATTCCAGTGATACTGGCGTATAATTACTGTGGTACTGGTGTATAATTCCAGTGATATTGCTGTATAATTCCTGTGATACTGACGTACAATTCCAGAGATACTGGCGTATAATTCCAGTGATATTGCCGTATAATTCCTGTGAAACTGTCATATAATTCCTGTGATACTAACGTATAATTCCTGTGATACTGGTGTATAATTCCCGTGATACTGGCATATAATTCCTGTGATACTGGCGTATATTTCCTGTGATACTGGCGTATAATTCCAGTGATAATGACATATAATTCCAGTGGTACTGGTGTATAAATCCAGTACAGTGGTACTGGCGTATAAATCCAGTAATCCTGCCTTATAATTCCAGTGGTACTGGCATATAAATCCAGTGATCCTAACATATAAATTCCATATAAATCCATATAATTCTGTTTAAATCAAGTCCGGTGGTGCTGCCATGTAAGTTTAGTGGTGCTGTCATGTGCTGTATATTAGTTACTCCAAATAAAGGGGTTATTAATATTTAATCCAAATAATTTTCACAGGGTTTGCCCTGTGTGGTGTAGAGTTACGCTCTCCTGTACTGCATATTGTTATATAACTCCAGAAAAATAATGGAAAACAAAAATTTGGAGGATAAAATAGGAAAAGATCAAGAACCACTTCCTCCTAGTGCTGAAGCTGCTGCCACAAGTCATGACATAGACAATGAAATGCCATCAATGTAATCTGCCAAGGCCGATGCCCAATGTGATAATAGAGGGCATGTAAAATCCAAAAAGCCAAAGTTCATTAAAAAGACCCCAAAAAATAAATTTAAATGGTCTGGGGAGAAACATAAACTTACCAATATGTCATTTATGACACATAGTGGCAAGGAACGGCTAAGGCCCTGGCCTATGTTCATAACTAGTGGTTCAGCTTCACATGACAATGGAAGCTCTCACCCTTCCACTAGAAAAATTAAAAGAGTTAAGATGGAAAAAGCACAGAAAAGAACTGTGCATTCTAAGATGGTATCACAAATCCCCAAGGACAGTCCAAGTGTGTCAGTTGCGATGCCTGGCCTTCCCAACACTGGACGGGAAGAGGTGGCTCCTTCCACCATTTGCACACCCCCTGCAAGTGCTGGAAGGAGCACCCACAGTCCAGTTGCTGATATTCAAATTGAAGATGTCACTGTTGAAGTACACCAGGATGAGGATATGGGTGTTGCTGGTGCTGAGGAGGAAGTTGATGATGAAGATTCTGATGGTGATTTGGTTTATTTAAATCAGGCACCAAGATGAATAAGCCCATTGTGATGCCTGGGCAAAATACCAAAAAAGCTACCTTTTCGGTGTGGAATTATTTCTCCACAAATCTGGACAATAGGTGTCAAGCTATGTGTTGCCTCCGTCAATCCATAATAAATAGGGGTAAGGATGTTAGCCACCTAGGAACATCCTCCCTTATACGTCATTTCCATCTTGTGCAAGGTTCTCCAACCCTTCGAACTTGCCACACATGAAGTTAGTTCAGACACTGCCAGCTTGAGTCAGGCCATTCCACTCATCAGGCTTTTGCAGAAGCAGCCGGAGAAATTGAAGGAGGAGCTAAGACGGAGTGATTCTGTAAAGTATGTGGGACTTGTGGAAGGAGCCCTTCATTCGCTTTGCCAGGATTCAAGGGTGGTCAATCTGTTGAAATCAGAGCACTACATTTTGGCCACCGTGCTCGATCCTAGGTTTAAAGCCTATGTTGTATTTCTATTTCTGGCAGGCACAAGTCTGCAGAGGTTCAAAGACCTGCTGGTGAGACACTTGTCAACTCAAGCGGAACATGATCTGTCAACAGCTTCTCCTTCAATTTCTCCCGCAACTGAGGCTGCGAGGAA
Organism: Pseudophryne corroboree; assembly: GCF_028390025.1. NCBI lineage: Eukaryota > Metazoa > Chordata > Amphibia > Anura > Myobatrachidae > Pseudophryne > Pseudophryne corroboree. Next base: position 372,936,397 of record NC_086445.1, on the reverse strand, counting down.
TAGGATAAGATTTCCTAGCCCAACCACTGGCGGTGATGCAAGATAGTAAGGAGCGAGTGCTGACATCTGGTCTGGACTGAAGGACCTGCCAACGATTACTGACATGTCTACTGTCACTGCATATGATTCTGTCACCACTGAAAGAACGGTGGATAATTATATGAGTGACAGCATCCAAGTAGGCATGTCAGACAGTCCGTACGTATACTGGCAGGAAAAAGAGGCAATTTGGATGCCCTTGCACAAACTGGCTTTATTTTACCTAAGTTGCCCCCCCTCCAGTGTGTACTCAGAAAGAGTGTTTAGGGCAGCAGGATACCTTGTCAGCGATCAGCATAAGTGGTTGCTTCCACAAAATGTAGAGAAGATGATGTTCATCAAAATGAATTATACATTCCTCCGGGAAGACCTTTACCTGCAATTGCCTCCAGAAAGTACACAGGGACCTGTGATGGTGGATTTCAGTGGGGACAAATTAATACTCTGAGAGGAGGAGGATGTACACAGTGAAAAGGGTGAGGAGTCGAGGATGAGGTCGACATCTTGCCTCTGTAGAGCCAGTTTGTGCAAGTAGAGATTTATTGCTTCTTTTTTGGTGGGGGCCCAAACAAACCAGTCATTTCAGCCACAGTCATGTGGCAGACCTTGTCACTGAAATGATTGGTTTGCTAAAGTGTGTATGTCCTGTTTATACAACATAAGAGTGGGTGAGAGGGCCCAAGGACAATTCCATCTTTCACCTCTTTTTCTTGTATGCATCATGTGCTGTTTGGAGCCTAGTTTTTTAAGTGCCATCCTGTCTGCCACTGCAGTGCCAATCCGAGATGGGCCAGGTGTTTGTGCCGCACACTTGTGTCGCTTAGCTTAGTCATACAGCTACCTCATTGACCTCTTTTTCTTCTTTGCATGATGTGCTGTTTTGGGCCTAGTTTTTGAATAGTGCCATCCTGTCTGACACTGCAGTGCCACTCCTAGATGGGCCAGGTGTTTGTGCTGCACACTTGTGTCGCTTAGCCATCCAGCTACCTCATTGCACCTATTTTTCTTCTTTGCATCATGTGCTGTTTGGGGCCTATTTTTTAAATTTGCCATCCTGTCTGCCACTGCAGTGCCACTCCTAGATGGGCCAAGTGTTTGTGCCGCACACTTGTGTCACTTAGCTTAGTCATACAGCCACCTCGGTGCAACCTTTTGGCCTAAAAACAATATTGTGAGGTGTTTAGAATAGACTGGAAATAAGTGGAAATGAATGTTATTGAGGTTAATAATACCGTAGAATCAAAATTACCCCCAAATTCTGTGAGTTTAGCTGTTTTTATGTTTTTTTCAAAAATTATCTATATCCAAAACCAAAACACAAAAGCATGGTTTTGGCAAAACCAACCCAAAACCAAAACATGAGCGGGGAATTAGAACCAAAACACAAAAAGTTCCCTCTGCACATCTCTAATTTTGACTCATACTGTATAGCATAATAAGGGGCACTACTCTCAGTAGCTGGTGAGCATGGGGACATGTGTGACATCCAAAACCAAAACACAAAATGCTGGTGTCCTACAGAGAAAGAATCTTATGGCATAGAAAGAAACCAATACGGCTCTGATGGCATGTGTGTACATTTTAAACTTTACTTGTGTTATATTAAAATTCAAATGTCTGGTCCCCTAAATCTCCTGTACTTTTCAGAGTGGCCCACTCAAAATCAGGATGTAGATGCTGGGGGGTGCAATGGGTGGGGTGTGTGTGGGTTGGGGGAGGGGAAAGCATATGCAATTAGACCTACCACTCTCTAGTTCTGCCACTGGGTCAGGGATAGGTGCAAGCAGTGATAGGGTGCAGCTGCAGCTAGGACTCAGTGTTATGCTGTAGTGCACAGTCAGTACAGGCCGGCGGTCACTTCACTATGTTTCATTTTATTTCTCTGGGTTGTAATATTTGTACTTGTATTATTATCTGCTGGGGAGAAATTAGATTAGGCCATGTGATTTTACTGAGAGAATGTAAAATAGTGATCGACATGCCAAAAAAGGTGGTACTAGACTCACCCAAAAGGTAGTGCTAGACATGTCCCTCCTGTGGTGCACCCCCTAATTAAATTAGCTGCGCACACCTATGGTGGCAACATAAAATAAAAACATATCACTCCTATCTTTTGTCTTACGAATCATGTACAGAATTTATAGCCACATTTGTTCTACAATTCATGCAGATCTTCCATGAGTTCTGCTATCTGAATTCTTAGTTATAGATGAACCTCCCTTTACTTTGTCATTTGGATAAATTAAGCTGGAATTGAAAGTGTTAAGAGTTTAAGGAGAAAAATCAGGATATACGAGAAGGAACTAAATTGTGAAAAATAACAAGCGTCACTTACCTGATAGGACAGGTACCTTTTCAGCCAAGGTTAATGAAACACATCCTGGTAGAGGAAACCTATTGTATAATATGACAAATCCTCTCCCCTTCTCTGTCTTCCATCCACCCCACTGTCTCCCTTCCACTCCTCTCCTGTCACTCCACTGTCATTCACCTCTGCCCTGGATTGGGCCTACTGCTCTACAACTCAGCCCTGCTCCCTCCCTGGTCTCCCAGCCACCTCACCTCCCTAAGTACCACACTTTACTGTGTCTATGCTCAACTCCTGCTGCTTCCTTTCCTTGCTTAGCAGCCAGCACTATCACTGCACCCTCTGTATCCCTGCCTTCATACTTCAACTCACCTCATCGCTACAGCAATCCTGATAATCTTATTCCTATCACCCCCTCTCCCCCTCTCCTGTGCCATCAGGAATGCCAGATCTGTCTCTATCAAACTAGTCCCCACCCATGACCTTTTCATCTCCAAATCCTTGCATCTCCTAGCCATCACTGAAACCTGGGTTGACAGTCTATCCTGCTGCTCTGGATGCTGGAGGACTACTACCTTCTAGCTGCTTATACCAATGCATACCCCTGAACACTTTCTTATATTCTCTACATTTGAGCTCCATGTTATACACCTCTTCTAATTGTTCACTTTAGAGTAGCTATCATTTACCATCTCCCTCGCATTCTCTCCAAATTCCTCGACAACTTTGCTTCTTGGCTTCTGTAGTTGCTCTCCTCAGACATTCTCTCCATTATCTTAGATGATTTCAACATCCATATTGACATGTCTACAAAATACCCTCCTTATAAACTCCATAACCTCCCATCATCACTTGGTCTCTCCCAGTGGACCTCCTCTCCATCCCATGTGAACAGGAACTCACATGATTTAGTCTTCACTCACCACTGTGATATTTTTGATTTCTCCAACTGGCTGTTTCCCCTCTCTGGCCATCACCTGTTCTCTTTTAACATATCTATTTCTGCTTCTCCATCTGTAAGCTACCATCACTAAGCGTAACATTGAGGCTATCAACACCACTTACCTTTCCTCCCTGTTTGACTTATTTATCTCTCATATTCTCTTTCTCTCCTGCCCTGAACAAGCTACTTCCCTATACAATGCATCCCTTACATCTGTGTTTGACTCTGTCACCTCACCAACCACTATTCACCCTCGCAAATCAACACCGCAACCCTGGCACTCCAAATGCACCATATATCTGCAACAATGCTCATGCACTGCCGAACGACAGTGGAGGAAATCACGCTCTAAGGTATACTTCCTCCATTACAAGTTTATGCTCTCATCCTACTGTGTTGCCATTTCCCTTTCTAAACAATGATAGGTCAAGAGTAACGATTCATGTGCTAATGCGAGGGGCAGCAGGTTCTTAAATATGATTAGGGATCACTACTTGTCTCAATTAGTCGAGGACCCAACTAGGGGTAAAACTTCCCTGGATCTAATAATTACTAATAATGTGGACATTATATCAAACACTAAAGTTGGGGAGACTTTGGGTAACAGTGATCACATTCAACATCAGTTTCAGGAAACATAGCTACAGGGGTTCCACCAAAACTTTTAACTTTAGGAAGGCTAATTTCAGAATGCTTAGATGTGCACTTAACGACATAGAGTGGGAGGTTTTGTTTAATAACAAGAGCACTTCGGAAATGTGGGATGTTTTAAAAGGGTTGCTGGATAGCAATATTCATAACTTTATTCCCATGGGCAGTAAACGCAGGAGTATTAAACTCAAACTGATGTGGTTTAACAAGAAGGTTAAGGCAGAAATGGATAAAAAAAGTGGGCTTTCAAAGCATTTCAATCTAATGGAAAGGAGGAGTCTTTCAAGTATTACAAGGAGTGTAATAAGAAGTGCAAAAAAGCAATTAGAGCAGCTAAATTGGAAAATGAAAAGCAAATCGCTATAGAGAGTAAAATCAATCCTAAAAAGTTTTTTAAATTCATAAATGGTAAAAGGTTAATAAAAGGAGAATATAGGTCCATTAAAAGATGAATTAGGAGAATTGTTAAATGATGATGAAATAAAAGCGGAAATACTAAAAAAATTATTTTCATCAGTATTCACCAGTGAAGAACTGATGGTGGGAGTAGAGCATAACAATTGTGACAGTAATGATTCATGGTTAGATACTTGTTTAAGCGAAGAAGTAGTCCGGGAGAGACTAAGCAAAATTAAGATTAATAAATCACCTGGTCCTGATGGACTTCACCTGAGGGTTCTTATGGAGCTTAGTTCACAACTAGCACAACCCCTATACTTGATTTTCAATAGTTCAATTAGATCAGGCATGGTACAGAAGGATTGGTGTATAGCTGAGGTAGTGCCATTATTTAAAAAGGGAAAATACAGATCAGTTACTTTAACATCTATAGTTGGGAAAATATTGGAAGGAATTCTAAGGGACGTCATACAGGAGTATCTAAAGTCCGCTAGGATTATTAGCAAGAACCAGCATGGGTTTGTGAGGGACAGGTCATGTCAGACTAACTTAATTAGCTTCTACGAGGAAGTGAGCAATAATCTTGATCAAGGAAAAGCAGTGGATGTGGTCTTCCTAGATTTTGCAAAGGCCTTCGATACAGTTCCTCACAGGAGACTGATGATCAAATTAAAGGAGATTGGCCTAGGAAAAACTATTTGCACATGGATAAGCAGCTGGTTGGATAGCAGGGTACAGCGAGTAGTGCTCAACGGGAAGTCCTCAACCTGGTCCCCAGTAGTCAGCGGAAAACAACAAGGGTCCGTACTCGGACCACTACTGTTCAACATATTTATCAATGACCTAGAAATAGGCCTGTAAAGCAGGGTCAATCTTTGCAGATGATACTAAACTGTGTAAGGTAATTAGTTCAGAACTGGATGTGGATTAGTAATTAGTTGCAGAATGATCTATCTAAACTTGAACTCTGGGTGTCTAAATGGAAAATGAGGTTCAATACATACAAATGCAAGGTTATGCATTTTGGGACTAAAAACAAACTTGCATCCTACATATTAAATGGGGAATGCCTAGGGGAAACAGAGTTGGAAAAAGATTTGGGGGTATTCATTGATAATAGGCTTAATAACCGTACACAATGTCAAAACACAGTAAAGAAGGCAAGTAAGGTGCTAGCGTGCATAAAAAGGGGAATTGAGACAGGGGACTCGGATGTAATCATGCTGCTGTATAAGGCATTGGTACGTCCGCACCTGTAATATTGTGTTCAGTTTTGGGCACCATTGTATAAAAAAGAGCTACTAAATTGATTAAAGGCCTAGAAGGACTGGATTATAAGGAAAGACTTACTAGGCTGAATATGTATACACTAGAAAAGAAGTGCCTAAGAGGAGATATTATTAATATCTTCAAATATGTAAAGGGACATCACAAAGAGTTATCAGAGGAATTATTTATTAAAAGAACACAGTTTAGGACACGTGGGCACTCACTGCGACTGGAGGAAAGAAAGTTCCGAACACAACAGAGGAAAGGGTTCTTCACTGTTAGGGCAATCAGGATGTGGAATTCCCTGCCAGGGAAGGTGGTAATGGCGGACTTTAAAAAAGGAATTTCTGAATGAAAAAGCTATCCAAGGTTATAATACTTAAAATATCAACGTGGTTAATCCGGGGGTAACATGAGTTATAGTAGCTACTAGTCATAAAACATTATTTAGCAAGTATTTAGAATCATCACAACTTAAAACAGGTTGAACACGATGGGCAATTTGCCTCTATTCAACCTCAAATACTATGTTACTAAGATCCTCATCTTCTCCCAGTCCGCAAACCCTCGGTACTTCTTTTCCACTGTCAACTCCCTGCTCTGCCCACCCCAACTCCCCTCTTCACTCTCTGCTTTTGACTTTGACACCTACTTCACATCCAAAATTGACTCCATACGACAGGACATCACATCCCACCAGACCCAAAGCAAACCCCCTTCTTTATTCACTGACCCCCCTCTCCTTTCTCTTACTAATTCTGACATATATCTTCCCTAAATCCGGTGAGGAAGTCAATGCCCTCATCCATTTATCACCCCCCTCCACCTCTCCACTTGACCCAATCCGCTCTTGCCTCCTCTGCTACCTCTCTACTTCTGCATGTTCCATCGTGCCCATCTCCTCAATATCTCCTTTTAATCAGGCACTGTCCTGCCTTAAGTATGCTCTTTTCTTCACTTTTCTTTAAAAACCTAACCTTGATCCAATTCTCTCCATCTCTCTCCTCTCCTAAGCATACAAACTACTTGAGCATATAGTTTACAACCGCCTTACTGTCTTTCTTTCCACCAACTCACTGCTTGACCCATTCCAGTCTGGATTCCATCCTCTCCACTCCGCTGAAACTGTCCTCGCAAAAGTCTGCAATTACCTCTTTGCTGCTAAATCCAAGGGCCAGTTCTCTCCGCTTACCCACCTTGACCTTTCTGCTGCATTTGACACTGTGGACCACCCTCTTTTCATGCAAATTCTTTACTCTCTTGGTATGAGTGACAGTGCCCTATCAATGGTTGTCCTCCTACCTTCCTAACCATTCCTTCTTTGTCTTCTCTCATGACTTCAGCCAACCCCAACTTCCTCTACCAGTAGGTGCCACCCAAGGTTCTGTTGTTAGGTCTCTCCTTTTCTCTCTTTACACATCCTCTTTAGATGAGCTCATTAGCTCTTTTTACTTAAAATATTACCTCTGTGCTGAAGATCCTCAAATTTACCATTCCTCCCCTGACTGCCCAGCTCTCGTCACTTATATCTCCAACTGAGTCTCTGCTAAGACACTCATCCACTCACTGGTCATCTCCAGATTGGACTACTGTAATCTCCTCTTTTCTAGCCTCCCTTGCATATGCCACTCTTCACTCCAATCTATCCTCAATGCTGCTGTCCAACTCATCTTCCTCACCAAAACTTACTACATCCACATCCCCTCCCTTACAAGCACTTCACTGGCTCCCCTTCCCATTCAGAATCCAATTCAAGCTTCTCACACTCACCTTCAAAGCTCTAACCCTCTCTCTTCTCCCTCGTACATCTTTGACCTCATCCCTCTTTACACTCCCACCCGTTCTCTTCGCTCTACTATTGCTTGCCACCTCTCCTGCCAACTGATTACCTCCTTCCACTCCTACTTACAAGACTTCCACATGCTGCTGTCCAACTCTTTAGCTCTTTACAAAACTTCAAAAGGGCTCTCAAGACATACTTCTTTACCAAATCCAGCCAACTTTCCTCCTAACCTTCTTGTCCATGCTCACTGTCTACCCCTTCTGTGTCACCCTGGTCTGTTAGCCCTTCACCTTTTAGATTGTAAGCTCGCAAGAGTAGAGCCTTCTACCCGCATGTGCCTTTCTGTCTCTTACTTATACTATCTTATACTCAATGGGGGTAATTCTGAGCTGATCGCAGCAAGGAACTTTGTTAGCAATTGGGCAAAACCATGTGCACTGCAGGGGAGGCAGATATAACATGTGCAGAGAGTGTTAGATTTGGGTGGGTTATTTTATTTCTGTGCAGGGTAAATACTGGCTGCTTTATTTTTACACTGCAATTTAGATTGCAGATTGAACATACCACACCCAAATCTAACTCTCTCTGCACATGTTATATCTGCCTCCCCTGCAGTGCACATGGTTTTGCCCAACTGCTAACAAAGTTCCTGCTGCGATCAACTCAGAATTACCCCCATTACTCTATTTGATGGTACCTAACCACTGGTTTTCTGTATATACCTTGTACTTGTTCTAGATTGATTCAAACTGTAAGTGCTTTTTTGTTGCATATTTGTTTATGTACTCTGTAGTTATTATTTATTTATTATTAACAGTTTCTTATATAGCACAGAAAATTCCATTGTACAGTACTTTACACTTGGAAACAACAGTGAGAAAATAATACAAAACAATTTGAAACAACAGTGGTAAAATCAAACTGGGTAATAATAGATAGTCATAAAGTTAGGAAGGCCCTGCATGCAAGCTTTCAATCTATAGGGTAGTAGGCATTGATACTCAAGGATAGGTGTTAATTATTGCTTTATGAGCCACATTTTTTTACAAAAATTCTTAGCGTGCTGTATAATATTGTCATACAGCAATTTTGGACTGGGCTCAGGAGGATGGGAAAGTGAAGAAAGAGAAAATATGTGAGGATATCTCTGGACTCTACAGTGTGGATGTAATTGGAAATCAAAGTTTATGAAGTTTATTTGGGTGGTTCTGGAATTTGATAAGTTTGCTTATAGAATAAGAGTCATAGATCTTGTGAAAAGCGAAGAGGTTGATTTGCAAGACATTTTTAGATAAGTGAAGTGATGTAAATTGGTGTAATTTGGTTAATGGCCTTGTGTGTGAGTATAACTATTTTATATTGACTATGGTATAATACAGGTAAGCAATGAAGGGACTGACAAAGTATCTGGAAAAGACTAGAAAATAAACTGAGTTAATATTATGTGCTTCAGCATTATTCCCCTTACATACTGTTTCTATGTATTTAATTTTTATATTATTATTTGTTGAAGAAAGAAGTTTATACAAATGATGGCTATAAATTGTTGTCTGATATGGTATTAGTTTCATATAAATAAATAAATATTATGCATCACAATTTACATTTTCTGTTGCTTTTGTGAGCATTGATTTTATGATATGTAAGTTGGCATGGAATTAAGTATCAATATAAAATTTTTATGTAATACAGTTTTAATTTGTTGAGTTACGCATTTTTGCATCTGCTATTTAGCATTGTTATTTTTTTAAGTGATAGTGTATTGTAATGTACAGTAGCAAGGTTATACATTGTTATAAATTGTTTTGCATTGTGTTTACATATTGTTATAAAGTGTTGGGAGTATAGGCCCACTTCTTCTAAAGATCTTCTGTTGTTGAACTCAGCCACTGGATTGAACTTTTCCCATTAGTACCAGATAGAATACAAAAGAATGAAGAGGATGAGCAATAACGTGCAATCCGTGACTTGCTGGCTAAAAATAACCGTAATATGACTACTTAGAAGAAGCCTGGATAGGCCCCAAAATGAAGCCAAAGTAAAATGGTGTTTCCTGACTAGATGAGCATGTATTTAAACAGATTGTGGTCTTTAATAATTGATAAACCATGCATTTCTGTATAAGCAAGCCAAAGATCCAGCGATGATGGCAACCCTCATGGAATGATCATTCTTTGGTGCTACTAATAGATGTCATCAAACAGACACTTCCTGCTTCATTACTGTGTATTGCTTTGCTCATCCAGCCCTTTCCTCCTACCAATCCTTTGGTTCCATGAAGTCCCACGGAAAAAAATCTGTCAAATCTCTGCAAGTAACTAATGGCTCTATCACCTTAGCAAAATAATCCCAAATTCCTTATGACAGCATATCAGATCAGCATTAGACTAGGCCAGCAATTCACCTCACAGTATCACTACGAAGACCATGCTGTGATGAATAACTCCTGCCAAGTGGGTTCAAAGAAGTAGGATCAGTTTTGCTTGTTTCATGAGTGTGATGTTAGTGTGCTCCCAAAGAATGGGTTAATTAAGTGGGTGGGGAGAAAGACCGTCGCTGTACTATTAATGTGTGTGATGTCAGTGTACCCACCCAATAGCTGCAATGTATGCTACTCCTCACATGATCACTCAATGTTTAACACACAATAAAAAAGTCATGATTATATATGGGTTGGCACATAACTACAGTACATCCCTTATATATGATAATAAATGTTTATGTGCTGCAGGATTACGCCCCTTATATACTGTTTCTTTTTATTACATTTTAAAATTATTCTCGGATGAATAATTAAGTTAATATACATAATGGTTTTAAATTGTTGTCTTACACAGTATTAGTTTCTTACATTTAAATATTTTATATCATAATTTAAATTGCAATCTGCTTCAATATTCTGTCGCTTTTGTAAGCATCACCATTATGTATTGTCATTAGCTGGCACAGTATTCGGAACTATATTAAACTGGTATGAACCAGTTATAAGTTGTTTACTTATGCATTGTTATAAAGCATTGTTATGTATTATGTTAATACACTGTTATTTGTTGCAGTAAGAGTGTTTATAAAATGATGTATCAAGGTTATTATACATTGTTAGAAATTGTTATGCATTGTGTTTACACATTGTTATAAAGTGTTGGGGAGTATAGGGGCCCTCTTATTCTAAAGCTTTTCTGTTGTTGACCTACGCTATTGGATTGAGCTTTTCTGACTAGTTCCAGATAGTAAACATAAAAAATGAAGGGGATGATCACGAATGTGCAATCTGTGATTTACGCATCACAACTAACTATGATATGACTATTTACAAGAAGCCAATATAAGCCCAAAAATAAATTTGATTTAAAATGGTGTTTGTTGACTAGATTAGCCTGTATCTAAACAGATTGAGGCCTTCAAAACTTGTGAAACAGTGCATACCTGTATTACCAGGACAAAGATCCAGCGATGGTGGCAACGTTATGGAATGATCATTCTTCTGGCAGGTAAGTGCTACTAATGGACGTTGTCCAGCAGACACTTCCTGCTTCATTATTGTGTATTGCTTTTCTCATCCAGCCCTTTCATCCTACAAATCCTTTGGCTCCATAAAGTCCCAAAGAAAAAAATCTGTCAAAACTCATGGCTCTATCACCTCAGCAAAATAATCCTAAATTCCTTTTGGCAGATCAGATCAGATCAGAATTAGAGTAGGCCAGCAATTCACCTTACAATATCACAATGAAGACCACGCTGCGGTGAAAAACTCCTGCCAAGTGGGTGGGAAGAAGTAGGATCAGTGTTGCTTCCTTCATGTGTGTGGTGTCAGTGAACTTTCAAAGAATGGATCAAATAAGTGTGTGGGGAGAAGGCCCAGCACTGTACTATTACTGTGTGTGATGTCATTGAGTTCTTCTGACTACACTCTATATAATATTTTTAAGCATTACGATTAAATAATATTATTGATGTATTAAGTAAATATACAGGATATTTATATTATCTGACATAATATTTCTTTGCTTAATGAAAATTTATATACCAGAGTATAAATTGTAGCAAAGCAGTGGAGAGAGGGTAGATGAGCAGGGGTAGAGTCAGTCTCGGCATACTGTATGTCAGGTCTCTTTACTAGTACAGGTTGAGTCTCTTAAATACGAAATGCTTGGGACTAGGAACATTTTGGATAGTTTTCGGAATACCTTTTCCTGGGAAGTCTAGCCGGGTCAGCAGGGGACCAGTGGGTGTGTGTGCTAAGGGAGCTAGCATGTGTCATTGGCCACTGATACTAGTGACATTATTACACATGATGTTACTCTTGCCCCAAAATATTCCAGTTTTCAGAATATTTTGGAAAACTGAATAATGGATATGGGAGACTCATCCTGTAGTTATACTGCATACTGTTATCTGGCACAGAGTTGCTCTTTTACATCTAAAAATTATATATCACAAATTCAATTGTTTGTCACATAATACATTGCAACATAACACTATGATGCATTTTCATTATAAAATTACATCAGTCGCAGTATTTTTTGTTTAACATTATCACAATTGCATTGTGATATATCATGGTTATAAATTGTTATATGCTGCAGGGTTATGTCCGTATATAACACTGTTATAGTCACATAGTTGTCAAGGTTAGAAAAAGACAATTGTCCATCGAGTTCAACCTATAGTGCTACAGGTATATGCCGTATTATCTCCAATCTACTGTATTTATAACCTTCAATGCTAATTTCTGCAAAAAATTTGTCTAATCCTTTCTTAAATGCCTCGATTGAATCCGACATTACCACTTTCTCCGGCAGTGAATTCCATAAACTCACTGTCCGTACTGTGAATAAACCTTTCCTACACTTGGTCTTGAACTTCCTTCCCTCCAACCTTAGAGGACGACCATGTGTGTTGTGTACATAGCTCTTAATAAGTAAATTGCCTTAAAGTTCCTTATATTGCCCCTTGATATGTTTGAAGATATTAATCATGTCCCTCTTATGTGCTTTTTTAGTAGTGTAAACATATCCAGCCTAAGTAGTCTTGCCTCATAATCCAATGACTCTAGAGCCTTAACTAATTTAGAAACTCTTCTCTGAACCCTTTCTAGTTCAACTATGTCTTTTTTATAGGGCGGAGCCCAAAATTGTACACAGTATTCTAGATGGGGCCGTACCGACGATTTATACAGTGGCAGGATTACAATTTCATCCCTGGTCTCTATTCACTGTTTTATGCATGCTAATACCCAATTGGCCTTTATTGCAGCATCTCAACATTGTGGACTACTGCTAAGTCTTTTATCAATGATCCCCCTTAAATCTTTCTCCAATATTGAGTTTCCAAGAATTGCTCCATTCAATTTATAGATTGCCTGTTTTTTTTTGATCCCAAAATGCATAACTTTACATTTCTCTATATTGAACCTCATATTCCAATTTGTTGACAAACCCCCCAGTTTAGTTAAATCATTCTGAAGAGAGTCAGCATCCTGATCTGTTCTAATTATCTTACACAGTTTAGTATCATCTGTAAAAATTGATAATTTACTCTCAATACCATTTCCTATATAATTTATAAATATATTCAACAGCAGAGGCCCTAGTACAAACTCTTGAGGTACACCACTTAATACTTTAGTCCAACTCGAAAATGTTCCAGTGACTACCACTCGCTGTTCTCTATTTTCCAACCAGTTTTTGGCCCAAGTACAAATGCTGTCTCAAGTCCCAGCTCTCTTAATTTAAAACACAACCTCGTGTGAGGTACTGTGTCGAAGGCTTTTGCAAAATCTAAAAAGACCACATCCACAGAATTTCCCTTGTTTAAATTGGCACTTACTTCTTTATAGAAGTTAATTAAGTTAGTTTTACATGACCTATTTTTCACAAACTAATTATGTTAAGGCATCCCAAATACTCCTGAATGCTATCTCTTAATACACCTTCCAATATTTTCCAGACTCTAGATGTTAGGCTTACTGGTCTGTAATTCCCAGGATTAGATTTAGTTCCCTTTTTTAAAAGTGGTACATAATCTGCAATTCGCCAGTCCCTTGGAACCACACCTGTGATGGAGGCTTTAAAGATTAAATGTAATGGCCTTGCTATCTCTGAGCTTAGCTTCTTGAGAACACTTGGGTGCAGTCCATCCAGCCCCGGTGATTTATTGATCTTAATTTTATTCAATCGTTCTTTGACTATATCCTCACTTAAACATGAGAAATTATTTTGGTCCTTTACCTTACTTTTATCTTGTTCTATTCCTACCATTTTTTCATTTCTAATAAATACCGGATGTTGCGTTGCTGCAAGGCTCCGCTTCTTCCTATGTCCTCTGCGGTCTCAATGGCCATTCCAATCGCTGGACGACGAGGAGTCTTGTGGATGTAGTTTGTGGTGATGTGCTGGCAGGCTTGAGGTGTTTGCATGGATCCATGCAAGCACCTCAAGCCTGCCAGCACATTAACGCAAACTATATTCACAAGACTCCTCACCGGCCAGCGAGTGGAGTGGCCGTTGAGACCGCACAGAACATAGGAAGAAGTGGAGCTTTGTGGCAATGCAACTTCCAGTTGTTCTGTGCGGCTTCTGGTGGGACCTGGCAGCCTAGCAGCAGAGCTAGGAAGGCTTCCAGCTCTGTCTGCTGAGGAGCACCACCGGGGATGGATACAGCAGAAACTGCGCAAGCGGCCACATCATCACTCACCACAGAGTGAACAAAGAGAACTAAACATAACATCGTGAGGGTAAGTTGCACCTGGCAGACCGGGACGCCAGCCTCCCAGAACACAACCTCCACCTATGATCAATCATTGATAAAGAACTGCCTCTTGGCACACTGCTTAGACTGACACTGAGGGGAATGGAAATTCCTTCAGATAAAGACTGACTCTTATATATCTGGAACAAAGATACTTTTTTTTTCAAAAAACTTTTCTTTAGGATATTCATCACACAGCAATACCATTATTTTATTTCATCTTGTGTTTATTTTCCATATACATCGGATGTTCACACAATATGCATGTTACTATTGCAAATAAGGGCATTTATGTGTAATCACAATATCATCGATTATATATGAATTATTGTACCATCTGTTATACTAAGCATTGTGACTTATATAGGTATTTACAGATCATAGAGATACATTTTTTATCACACACAAACACGAAATAAAGGGTGAGAGCAGGTATCCAAAACCTGGTGAGTGATGATGTGGCCGCTTGCAATTTTTTTCGCTGTAATCGTCCCAGGTTGTGCTCCTCCATAGACAGAGCTGGAAGCCTTCCTGGCTCTGCTGCTAGGCTGCCGGGTCCTGCCGGAAGCCGCACTGAACAACCGGAAGTTGGATTGCCGCAAGGCTCCACTTCTTCCTATGTTCTGTGCGGTCTCAATGGCCGCTCCACTCGCCGGCCGGCGAAGGAGTCTTGTGGATGTAGTTTGCTGTGGTGTGCTGGCAGGCTGGCAGATGAATCTCATGATTGGGCAGTAAATTTGGAGGACTACACTCTATTCAGGAAAGACAGAGTATTTAAAAAGGGAGTCAGAGTTTGTCTTTATGTCAAGCCTAGTCTTACACCATACCTAAGGGAAATAGATTGCGAGGGTGGAAGTGATAAGATTGAGTAGATATGGGTGGAAATAATACTTGGGGGTAAATATCCAAAGAAACTGCTAATAGGAATATGCTATAAACCACCAGATATAACTGTGGCTGACGAAGTGCAACTCCACCAGCAAATTGTAAAGACAGAAAAAATGGGGGAAGTGTTAATTACAGTGACTTTAAGTATTCTAATACTAATTTGTCAATGGAGTCAGGGGGAACAGCAAAGGGGTAGGGTATTTTTAAAAGTACTTAAAGATAACTATATGTACCAAGTGATTGAGAAACCAACTAGAAACTAGAGATGTGCACCGGACATTTTCGGGTTTTATGTTTTGGTTTTGGATTCGGTTCCACGGCCGTGTTTTGGATTCAGATGCATTTTGGCAAAACCTCCCTGAAAAATGTTTGTTGGATTCGGGTGTGTTTTGGATTCGGGTGTTTTTTTTTTTTAAAAACCCTCAAAAAATGCTTAAATCATAGAATTTGGGTGTAATTTTGAACTCATAGTATTATTAAACTCAATACCCATAATTTCCACTCATTTCCAGTCCATTCTGAACACCTCACAATATTATTTTTAGTCCTAAAATTTTCACCGAGGTCGCTGGATGACTAAGCTAAGCGACCCAAGTGGCCGGCACAAACACCTGGCCCATCTAGGAGTGGCACTGCAGTGTCAGACAGGATGGCACTTAAAAAAAATGGCCCCAAACATCACATGACGCAAATATAAATGAAAGAATAAAGAGGTGCGAGATGGAATTGTCCTTGGGTCCTCCCACCCACCCTTATGTTGTATAAACAGGACATGCACACTTTAAAAAAAAAACATCATTTCAGTGACAGGGTCTACCACACAACTGTGGCTAAAATGACTGGTTGGTTTGGGCCCCCATCAAAAAAGAAGCAATCAATCTCTCCTTGCACAAACTAGCTCTACAGAGGCAAGATGTCCACCTCCTCCTCATCCTCCGATTCCTCACCCCTTTCACTGTGTACATCCCCCTTCTCACAGATTATTAATTCGTCCCCACTGGAATCCACCATTTCAGGTCCCTGTTTACTTTCTGGAGTAAATATCTGGTGAATGTCTCCACGGAGGAATTGATTATAATTCATTTTGATGAACATCATATTCTCCACATTTTCTGGAAGTAACCTCGTACGCCAATTGCTGACAAGGTGAGCGGCTGCACTAAACACTCTTTCGGAGTACACACTGGAGGGGGGGCAACTTAGGTAAAATAAAGCCAGTTTGTGCAAGGGCCTCCAAATTGCCTCTTTTTCCTGCCAGTATACGTACGGACTGTCTGACGTGCTTACTTGGATGCGGTCACTCATATAATCCTCCACCAATCTTTCAATGTTGACAGAATCATATGCAGGGACAGTAGACAACATGTCAGTAATCATTGGCAGGTCCTTCAGTCCGGACCAGATGTCAGCACTCGCTCCAGACTGCCCTGCATCACCGCCAGTGGGTGGGCTCGGAATTCTTCGACTTTTCCTCGCAGCCCCAGTTGCGGGAGAATGTAAAGGAGGAGCTGTTGATGGGTCACGTTCCGCTTGACTTGACACGTGTCTCACCAGCAGGTCTTTGAACATCTGCAAACTTGTGTCTGCTGGAAAGAGAGATACAACGTAGGCTTTAAACCTTGGATCGAGCACGGCGGCCAAAATGTAGTGCTCTGATTTCAACAGATTGACCACCCGTGAATCCTGGTTAAGCGAATGAAGGGCTCCATCCACAATTCCAACATGCCTAGTGGAATCGCTCCATTTTAGTTCCTCCTTCAATTTCTCCAGCTTCATCTGCAAAAGCCTAATGAGGGGAATGACCTGACTCAGGCTGGCAGTGTCTGAAATGACTTCACGTGTGGCAAGTTCAAAGGGTTGCAGAACCTTGCACAACATTGAAATCATTCTCCACTGCGTTTGAGTCAGTACATTCCCCCTCCTTTGCCTATATCGTAGGCAGATGTATAGGCTTGAATGGCCTTTTTCTGCTCCTCCATCCTCTGAAGCATATAGAGTGTTGAATTCCACCTCGTTACTCTTGTTTCAGCTGATGGCGGGGCAGGTTCAGGAGTGTTTGCTGGTGCTCCAGTCTCCGGCACGCGGTGGCTGAATGCCGAAAGTGGCTCGCAATTCTTTGGGCCACCGACAGCATCTCTTGCACGTCCCTGTCATTTTTAAAAAAATTCTGCACCACCAAATTCAATGTATGTGCAAAACATGGGACGTGCTGGAATTTGCCCACATGTAATGCACGCACAATATTGGTGGCATTGTCCGATGTCACAAATTACCCAGGAGAGTCCAATTGGGGTAAGCCATTCTGCGATGATGTTCCTCAGTTTCCGTAAGAGGTTGTCGTCTGTGTGCCTCTTATGAAAAGCGGTGATACAAAGCGTAGCCTGCCTAGGAATGATTTGGCGTTTGCAAGATGCTGCTACTGGTGCCGCCACTGCTGTTCTTGCTGCAGGAGGCAATACATCTACACAGTGGGATGTCACAGTCATATAGTCCTGAGACTTTGCCTCTTGAAGAAGCCGCCTGGGGTGCGGAGAAACGCGTTGAGGACACAGAGAGGACGGGTCACTGAGAATATCACCGAGACCATCCAAGTGCTCACAGGAGAAATACACCAGCTGTTCTATAATATCAAGTTGTCTGTAACCTGTTGCCGGCAATCAGCCTGTTTGTGAAGAGACCGGACTCTTCATTTCTTCACAATTTTTCACACCATCAGCCTGTCTTGCTGAGCATGGCTATTTCCAATCAGGGATAATACACGGCATTTTAGCTTACCAACTTTGTACTGTGCTAAAGAAAACATCCATCCCTGCGGGTGCCGCCGACGGATGTCTCACCCGTGCAAAGGGTGATAGAGAGCGGCTTTGCATACCCACCGTGCATAGGAAAGCAAGGACAGCGATTCAGTGAGTAATTGAAACCGTACGGTTCTTTCATATCATATCCATCACGTGGAAAACTATACCTTACACATATGGTTACAGAGGCTGAATTTATTAGTCGGAGGACATATTCTTTCTGAACTGTGAGAGACTGAACTACTTAGAATCCAGTATACTGAAAGCTATATAGGTGAAAACCGGTGACCCACTCCTATATGTTTTTATTTTAGGCATATATATGCTATTATCTGAGGTTTAAATACACCCAAGTTTTATGTGTTATATATTATTGTGGTCCATTATTAGTTTTTAGTTTTCTATGTTTCTTTTTGTGTTTGATATATTTTTTTTGCTAGCTAAATAAATTGTTTTATTATATTTGGCAGTATTATTGGATTTTCAAGCGCCGACCTGGTATTTGTTTGTTTTCTATTGCTAATTGCTGAGGAGGCTGGCTACCTCCTTACCAGGTGGCTGCTGATTCCAATTCACATTTACACAGTTCTGCCCAGCGCCAACAAACCTCATTTTTTGTTTCATATAGTCCTGAGTCTGCCCTGCTCTACTTGTCCACATGTCCGTGGTTAAGTGGACACTGGGTACAACTGCATTTTTTAGGACACTGGTGACTCTTTTTCTGACATCTGTGTACATTCTCGGTATCGCCTGCCTAGAGAAATGGTACCTAGATGGTATTTGTTACCGGGGACACAGTACCTCAAGCAATTCTCTAATTCCCTGTGAATTAACGGTGGATACCGGACACACGTTTAACACCAATGCAGCTGCCTAGACCTGAGTTATCCACTTTGCAGCAGGATGACTGCTGTGATATTTCATCTTCCTCGCAAAGGACTGTTGGACAGTCAATTGCTTACTGGAAGTAGTACAAGTGGTCTTCCGACTTCCCCTCTCGGATGATGATCGACTCCCAGCAGCAACAAAAGCAGCGCCAGCAGCAGTAGGTGTTACACTTAAGGATGCATCGGAGGAATCCCAGGCAGGAGAGGACTTGTCAGACTTGCCAGTGACATGGCCTGCAGGACTAATGGTTTTCCTGTCTAAGGAGGATATTGACACTGACAGAGTTGGTGGTGTGGTTTGCAGGAGCTTGGTTACAAGAGGAAGGGATTTAGTTGGCAGTGGACTGCTTCCGCTGTCACGCAAAGTTTTTGAACTTGTCAATGACTTATGATGAATGCGCTCCAGGTGACGTATAAGTGAGGATGTTCCTAGGTGGTTAACGTCCTTACCCCTACTTATTACAGCTTGACAAAGGCAACACACGGCTTGACACCTGTTGTCCACATTTCTGTTAAAATAATTCCACACCGAAGAGGTGATTTTTTTTGTAATTTGACCAGTCATGTCAATGGCCATATTCATCCCACGGACAACAGGTGTCTCCCCGGGTGCCTGACTTAAACAAACCACCTCACCATCAGAATCCTCCTTGCCAATTTCCTCCTCAGCTCCAGCAACATCCATATCCTCATCCTGGTGTACTTCAACAGTGACATCTTCAATTTGACTATCAGGAACTGGACTGCGGGTGCTCCTTCCAGCACTTGCAGGGGGTGTGCAAATGGTGGAAGGCGCCACCTCTTCACGTCCAGTGTTGGGAAGGTCAGGCATCGCAACCGACACAATTAGACTCTCCTTGGGGATTTGTGATTTAGAAGAACGTACAGTTCTTTGCTGTGCTTTTGCCAGCTTAAGTCTTTTCATTTTTCTAGCGGGAGGATGAGTGCTTCCATCCTCATGTGAAGCTGAACTACTTGCAATGAATATAGGCCAGAGGCCTCAGCCGTTCCTTGCCACTCCGTGTCGTAAATGGCATATTGGCAAGTTTATGCTTCTCCTCAGATGCTTTTAATTTAGATTTTTGGTTCATTTTACTGAACTTTTGTATTTTGGATTTTACATGCTCTCTACTATGACATTGGGCATTTGCCTTGGCAGACGGTGTTGATGGCATTTCATCTTCTCGGCCATGACTAGTGTCAGCAGCTTCAGCACAAGGTGGAAGTGGATCCTGATCTTTCCCTATTTTACCCTCCACATTTTTGTTCTCCAGTTTTTAATGTGCGGAATTATATGCCAGTAATATATCAATAGCAATGGCCTACTGTACTGTACTATATATGTATACTGTTGGTCACCAAAATGCTGCACTGTAATACTATATATACTGCTCACAAAAATGCCGCACAGATATGGAATGGATGCGTGCAGTGACACAGAGCTGCAAGATACAGCAATGGCCTACTGTACACAAATATATACTGTTAGGTCACCAAAATGCTGCACTGTAATACTAGTATATATACTGCTCACAAAAATGCCACACATATATGGAATGGATACGTGCAGTGACACAGAGCTGCAAGATATAGCAATGGCCTACTGTACACAACTATATACTGTTGGGTCACCAAAATGCTACACTGTAATACTAGTATATATACTGCTCACAAAAATGCCACACATATATGGAATGGATACGTGCAGTGACACAGAGCTGCAAGATATAGCAATGGCCTACTGTACACAACTATATACTGTTGGGTCACCAAAATGCTGCACTGTAATACTAGTATATATACTGCTCACAAAAATGCCACACAGATATGGAATGGATATGTGCAGTGACACAGAGCTGCAAGATACAGCAATGGCCTACTGTACACAACTATATACTGTTGGGTCACCAAAATGCTGCACTGTAATACTATATATACTGCTCACAAAAATGCAGCACAGATATGGAATGGATACTTGCAGTGACACAGAGCTGCAAGATAAAGCAATGGCCTACTGTACTGTACTACTATAATTATTATATACTGGTGGTCCCCAGTCCCCACAATGCAGCACACTGATCAGATATTTGAAGCACACTGAGCACAGATATGGATCGTTTTCAGGCAGAGAACGTAGATATTTTCAGCACACTGAGCACAGATTATTTGCAGCACACTGAGCACAGATATTTGCAGCACACTGAGCACATATTACGGAGTTTTTCAGGGAGAGAATGCAGCCACGTCCTCTCCGTTCAATCTCCAAAGCACGAGTGAAAATGACGGTGACGCGCGGCTCCTTATATAGAATACGAATCTTGCGAGAATCTGACAGCGGGATGATGACGTTCAGGCGCGTTCTGTTTAACCGAGCAAGACGGGAAGATCCGAGGCTGCCTCGGAACCGTGTAAAATAGGTGAAGTTCAGGGGGGTTCTGATCCTGAGGAACCGAACCCGCTCATCTCTACTAGAAACAACACCATACTAGATATGGTGATAACAAATAACGTAGAGACACTGAGGGGAACAGAAATCCCTTCAGATAAAGACTGACTCTTATATATCTGGAACAAAGATACTTTTTTTCTCACAAGACTATTCTTTAGGATATTCATCACACGGCAATACCATTATTTTATTTCATCTTGTGTTTATTTTCCCTATACATCGGATGTTCACACAATATGCATGTTACTATTGCAAATAAGGGCATTTATGTGTAATCACAATATCATCGTTTATATATGAATTATTGGCCCTCATTCCGAGTTGTTCGCAGCAGTTCATCGCATCGCAATCGGCGAAAATGTGCAAACTGTGCATGCGTGAATTCGACATTGCGCGTGCGCAAAGGTAGCGTAATGACGCTTGTGCAAAAATACTAACTGACTTTCTGTACGTACTACTCTACCGAAAAGAGAGTGTGATGGAGGCGGTGCGGAGGCTTGGCTTCGCAATCTAATGAAATGGGCATGAAAGTAGGCAGCTAGTGTGGGAGTATGCAAATGGCAGTAGGCGTGTTTTGTGCAAAAATGCGTAGCAGATGGTTATAAGTACACAACAAATGTTCGCTAGCTGAACGCAGCCGAGGAGTAAGGCTGCAGCTACTCAGCCCTTACGAACTTCTGCTACAAGTGTGTCTGCCCTATTTAGCAATTAATTGGCAAATTAAGTCACCTGTTGAGCAATAACTTACCAATCACTGCAGTTACAAATGACTGTTGTCAGCAATTGTTTTTACACATACCAATTTAACATTTACTGTACCATGTCTATATCTGACACACTCACTAATAATGTACTTTTTTTTGTTTTTGAAAATACTTTGATGTTAACAGCATGTTTTTTAAAGTTTTACCCTTCATCAAGAGTGAATAAACCAACTTATAAACTACATTAGCTAAATAGCAACATGTCATGTTTTCTGCATTGCCATCTTCCTTTGTACATACCAAACAACATGAGCCACATAATGCAGCCTACACTTAATGTTACTTACTAACACACTTATTTTAGTTTTGGAACATGTGACCATTTGTAATCCTATGGTAGGTTGCCCCTAGTAACCCAAGTTGATTTCAAATGTTGTTTTTATTTCTTGGCACAGTTAAGTTTTGTGAAAGGCATAAATTTACTAAATTTGGTTTTACAATGTTTTTAAGAATATTCTGTTTGTTCCCTTGTACCACAAATGTCAATATGCAATTTACTGAACATTTTTTTTTATTTTTGCTTTATTTAAGAAATTATAGCAATTAAAAAAGCCAACATGGCTAGAAATTAGCATGAAAATAAAAATTGGTCATAGCAACAAACAGCTGCCAGTGGTGAATTTTACATAACAGAACCCAGTACTGTGGTGCCCCCATCTACTGGCAACATTCAATTTGTAATCATAACAAAAAAAATGTTGTGAACCCCCAGCCAGAGAATACTTTTTTGAAAACTGAGGTAGATTCTGGCCACAATACACAAACCCAAACATACACAGCACACTAGGAAGAGGAAGATGGCTCAAGTGTACAGGAAAATAACTCACAGGCTACAAAACAAAAAACAATACAACAACCCCCTTTCATCATGAGGGAGTTGTCCATTCTGGCCACACAAGCCAAAAACAAAATACATAAAGGCAACATGTCAAACACGGGTGCTGGGCATCTGGAGAGACATTACTTTCTCTTCTTTTGCCCCGCCTGATGTTGTTTGTCATGGCTCGTTCTGCGAAGTGACCTTCGAGAGCCCTGCCCAGTGCTTCCTGGGCAGGGGGAGGGAGCAGATGTGGCTGGCTCCCTGTCACTGTGGGCAAGGCGGCCAGCGATGTCCTGGAGCCCTTGCACAACAGAGCTGGCGAGTTGTTGGAACGAGGAGGCGAGTTGGGCTTGTCCCTGCCTGATCTCTGCCAGACCTTGGCAGAGTTGAGCTACACCTTGCCCAACACATATTGTGTGTTCAGTGAGCCGGACAGGTATCTGGCTTACCTCCCGGATCATCCTGTCCTGAAATTGTGTCAGTTTCTCACCATAAATGGCAATTTCAGACAGAATGGCAGGGATAGCAGAAGGTTGGGTGGGGGGGCCAGTTGGAATCTGGACAGGTGGAATCTGGTGACCCACACTGGTGGACTCACTAGGTCCCCCCACCTCAGCCTCAGCCAGATAACCCTCCTCTGACTCTACTTGCTCACCTTCCTGTGCTGTGTTATGTCAAAAGCAAATAGAAGAATGAGAGAAAAAAATGACAGAAATAACATGAAAAAGTCAGAACTTGGAAAACAGTAATTTTTAAAAATAAATAAATAAGTGTGTTAACTTACCTGGCAAGTCATGTAGATTAAAAATTTCAGGCAGGTCCGTGTCCATATGAGACACCCTACCCGCCCCCTCGTAGCTCACGCAGTCCATCGCCAGCTGCTCAAGATCTGTGTACTCCACAGTGGCAGCGGGACATCTCCCTGTTGCCCTCGAGGCATTCCACTCCGCAGACCTCTTGCCCTTCAGGCGGGACTTGAAGTCGGCCCAACTGCATATGTGATTAGAATTAGGGGTTAGGGACACAAAAGTTAAGAATACCTGTTTTGTTTGCTTGTACACATGTTATGTATTTGGTTGCTATAGGCAACATCACATATAGGTAAGTTTTTTATAAGAAATTGGGCATGAAATTGTGTGCCAAAATACACTTACCATCTTCTAACTTCCTGTGGGGTGCGGACAATTGAGCCAACTTCATTTACAGAATCTGTAATGTCCCTCCAGATGCGATCTTTGGTTGCAGCACCAATGTTTTTGCTGCCTCTATGTATTTTGTCCATGGCTTGTGTGACCAGAACTCTAAGTTCCCTCTTAGAAAAGGCAGGCTGTCATTTTCATTTTTTGGATGTAGCCTGTGAGGTATCGTCCTGTACCTCCTCACCATCTTCCTCTTCACTTACTGGTTGTGTCGTTTGGGTTTGTGATCGTAGTCCAGAATCTACCTCAGTTTCCCCAGTATCTGTGTCTGGCAGGGGACTCACAGCATACCCCTGTGTATCAGAAGATGGGGTTGACCCAGTACTGGGTCCTGCTCTGGCAGCTTGTAGCATCTGACTCCGTAGTGCTATTCTGTGAGATGTCAATGCTGTCATCTGCTGCTGCACCATCTCCAACTCTGCAGCTATTTGCTCAGGTGTAGCCATGTTGCTGGAGGCATGTGTGTTGGCACAGCTGTCTTGCGATTTAAAGCTGCGTGTGTTTTCCTGTGCGGGAATTCGCACAGATGCTAATAAGGCAAATTTTTCCAGCAATTGCAGTACTGGCTATTTAAAGGCCTTCCATGCAGCCTGTGTGCGTGGGTGTATGGTATGAGACAATACAAAAAGGGCGGACGTGTTGGCAAGAATATTTATGAGTGAGTTTTTTTAGCAGTATATTGCATACTAAATGTGCGTTTTATAGCTTGCAAATTTTTATTTGTTGCTTTGCGGGCGGCGTGTTTTAAGCAGGCAGAGATCCACATAGGCTCGAAGCCACATAAACACCCTGAATTTTTCTGACATGTGTTGAGGATAGGCAGGGCTAGCCTTAGTGATTGACAGTTGTGGTCAGGTGACAGATGGGTGCCTATTAGGGATATGTAGGAGGAGTATACACAGGGGTATATAGTTCAGGGATTGGCAGCCATCTTCCTCTTGCCAGTTTTTTCCAGGATAGGGTAAGGTGTTTTGCAGATAGCTGTAGTGTTTGCTTCCTTGCACCCTTTAATTTAATTGTACACTGTGCCTGTTGTTTTCAGTTCACCTTGCTGCTGTTATGCCCCGTCCTCGTAGGTCAGCGCCCCCTCCCCGCCGCCTCGCTGAGGCCGCCCGCCCGCTTACAGCGGCTGGCTACCGCCGGCCGCGTATACGCGGAGTCCACCTTCCCGCTGCGCCGCCCGTCGGAGATATGGTGCTGCTCTCCATGGGCTGCGGGGTCTCGCATGCGCCTGGCACGCCCGGAGCCCGGCGTGGCCGAAGTGCCGCGTGCGGCGGGTCTCCGGCCTCTAGGGACGGTCAGGCGCTTCTTATCACGGCCGCGGTGAGCGCGTCCGGGGACCCGCCGAGCGGGCCCCGCGACGCCGCTCACGGGTGTGTGCAGCCGGGTCTCTCACCAGCCGGCTCCCCTGCGGGGGCATGGCTGGTCCAAGATATAGTCTCTTTGCCAACGGGGTCGGGGTTATTTCGGGGGGCGGGGCCCACGCGGACACGCACTTATGGGGGTGGTCGGGATACCCCTTTCCCCCTGCCGTTCCCATGGTTTCCACCGCAGCGGTGGGCATGGGGTCGCCGGGGTTAGGCGGGCAGGCATCTGGGATTTTCGCGGGGGCGCTCCCTGTGTCCCAGATCCTGCTGCCGCCGGGCAGTGGCATGTGGCCCAGTGAGGTGCCGCCATCCGCTGGCCAACTCTTGGTACAGCAGATGGGGTCAGGGCACATTTCCATGGCCGGTTCAGTAGCATCCCGGGGTGGTGCGTTTTACGCGGCGCCCGGGGTTTCCCTGCCGGCGGCATTGGTGGCGGTTGCATGGTCGGGTACGATGCAATTCCTGGTCATGACGTCCGGTGCGGCATCTGATGGCCGAGGGGGTCGGGTCCCTTGGTCGTCCCCTTACCTGCCACCGGCTTTTACGCACTCGCTGGGCGGGGTAACATCTTGGCCTGCGCCGAGTGGTCCGGGTTTTGCCCCGTTTGCAGGTTCTTGCGCCGGCGGTTTTGCTCCCGGGGCTCGCCCACAGACGGCTTACTGGGCGGCGCCGTTTTCTCAGGCGCCTTTAAACTGGCATTCGGGTTGTACCGCCCCGGACACATGGCCTCCGGCTTGGGGTGCTGCCAGGAGCTCGGCGAGCGCAGCGGCAGTGGACGTGCCCGCCCCCCATTCCCGGACCACACTTTATGCTTCCCACCCTCCGTTGCCTCCGGTTCCTCCCCCGGAGGCTGCCGTTTTTGTACCCCCCCTTCCCCCCCCTTCTTTTTCCCCGTCAGGTGGCGGCGTGTCCAGGGGGATATCTCCCCAGGGCGGATCATCTGGAGCCAGGGCAGCAGCAACGTCCAGCGAAGCGCAGACGGAAATGGTGACGCAGGCCGAACAGGTTGGAACGGGCGCAGCTGGGGGAACTCGCGACCCGGAAGAGGTGCCGTCCGGCCCCGCCGCCACGTCCGAAGAGGTGGGCGGTCCTTCTTGAAATGGTGAGACAGTTAATTTTTCTAATGATAGTTCCTCTTCCAGCTCTTCTTCTGATACTAGGTCTTCCGGGTCCCCTAGGCGCCCGCGTAAATTAGCCAGGCTCATTGCGCATCGCTTGCATAAAAAAGATAGGAAGGCTAAGGGAGCGGTTTCCGCGGTCCCTCCGGACCCTCCGCGTTTTACGGAAATGGTGCACTGCGCAAACACGGCTGTCACCAGGGGTTTGCGTAAACGGATGAGGAAAAAAATTAGGAAAGGTAAATATGTCGACATGTTCACCCTTACGGATGACATGAGGAAGGCCTTCGATAAGGCCAAGAAGGTCGGGGGTATTGGTGAGAATGCATTTCGCAATTTTCACCAGTGGCTCCGGGGGTTTTTAGTGTTCACAGCGTGCTACGCCGAGTCGAGGCCTACGGAATATCACAACACGGTTAAGTATTTGCACCTTGGACACGAAATGTACTTGACCTCCAAGGGTTACGCGTGGCGGGATTACGATGAGAAATTCCGTCGTAACCAAGACGGTAACCCGACACTGCCCTTGGGGTTCAAGGACGTTGAAGTTTGGTTAGAGGTCACGCAACATAACAAGCCCCTTTATGAAGCCCAGGGTGGCAAGCCGGGTTTAAGTGTCCGGCCGAGCCCGCCTATGGGGAATAAAGGGAAATGCTTCTCTTTCAACGAGGGCAAGTGTTCCTGGGGGGCTATGTGCCGTTTACGCCACTCCTGCAAGGTGTGCGGCGGGGGGCACCCGGCCAAAGATTGCCAGTCCCCTTCCGGGGCCAGGCCCTCTGATGCTGCCGAGGTGCCCGGAAGTGGAAAGTAAGGCGTTTTCCCCCATCAAAGTCCCCGAATTGACTAAATGGTTGGGCATTTACCCCGACGTCACTTCGGGGCTGTTTTTGTTGGACGGTTTCCGTAGCGGTTTTAGGCTTCCCATCCCGGATTCGGTCCTCGTGGTCTCCAGGCGCAATTTAAAATCCGCACGCGATTTCCCCTCCGTGGTCGCCCATAAGGTCCAGGCGGAAATCACTTTGGGGCGCATGTGCGGCCCTTTCCCGTCCCCACCACTGCCCCGGCTGTGCGTCTCACCATTAGGGGTGGTCCCCAAGAAAGTTCAGGGTCAATTCCGCCTCATTCAGCATTTGTCGCACCCCCGGGGCGGCTCGGTCAACGACGCCATCCCGGAGGAAGCTTGCAGGGTGCGATATCAATCGTTTGAGGAGGCCCTGCGGTTAGTACAAAGGGTGGGTCCCGGGGCCCTCATGGCCAAGCTAGACATTGAGTCCGCTTTCCGCCTCCTGCCCATCCACCCCGATTCCCTGCGTTTCCTGGGTTTCAGGCTAGGGGGGGGGTATTATGTAGACAGGTGCTTGCCCATGGGGTGTTCCATTTCTTGTGCCTACTTTGAGAAATTCAGTTCGTTTTTACATTGGTGCGTAGTGTCGGCCTCCGGTCATCCGGGGGTTGCCCACTACCTAGACGATTTTCTCTTCGTGGGTCCAAGGGAGGGGCCGGTTTGCGGGGAGGTACTGGGTCTAGCCCAGAGTTTGTTCAGTCGCCTGGGCGTTCCAGTGGCCGCGGATAAGACCGAGGGGCCCACGGGGTGTCTCAGTTATTTGGGCATTGAAATCGATTCGGAGGCCGGTTGCTGCCGGCTTCCGGCCGATAAGGTGCACAAGTTGCTGGGTCTCATAGAGCAGTGCCTCCTCACGCGCAGGGTCAGATTACAACGGGTCCAGTCGTTGCTTGGGTCTTTTAATTTCGCGTGCAGGATCATACCCATGGGTCGGGTTTTCTGCCGTAAGCTTGAGAGATCCATGTCGGGGGTGCGGAAACCTCACCATACGGTTTACATTTCACGCGAGATCAGGGAAGATTTGAGAATCTGGTCCACTTTTTCGGTTTCTTTTAACCGGGAGGTGTTGTGGCCAGCGAAGCTGTGTTCCAACGCCGCGTTACAACTTTTTACCGACGCCGCTGGGGGTTCGGGCTTTGGGGCTTTTTTCAGGACAGAGTGGTGCGCCGCGCCTTGGCCTGCAGCATGGGTGACCCGAGGTTTTACAAAGAACTTGCTGCTTCTAGAGTTAATGTATTCCCCTTGATAGTGGCTGTCGAGTTGTGGGCGCCCAGCTTGTCGGATCGGAGTATTGTATTCCGCTGCGACAATCTGGGCGTCGTGCACGCCGTTAATAACCAGCGCTCGTCCTCTCCTGAGGCTCTGCGCTTATTGCGTTATCTGGTGCTTAAGTGCTTGAGGCATAACACTCATTTCACGGCTGCGCATGTCCCGGGGGTTGACAATAGAATTGCTGACGCACTGTCGCATTTTGAGTTCGCTAAGTTTAGGGAGCTGGTTCCTGATGCCGCGATGGGGGGTCTATTGGTGCCGCCCTTCCTGTGGAGAATCGTGGACTAAGGCCCTCCCTGGTGAGTGGTCTTGCCTATGCGGGCTGGATACCGTTGGGGTATGGCAGCCCGGTATCAGTTGGCTAGGTTTGCGCCTGGTTTAAGGAATAGGTTAAGTGTTTTGTTATTGCGCCTGTTGCGCGAACCCGGAAACGTGTTTTACTCGTCAGTATTTGAACGGCTAGCGTTCAGAAATGGAGGGTGTGAAGTGAATTTTTTAATTTTCCTCCGAGGGGACCGAATTACAATTGGCATCACACACGGTTCACGGGAGGTTTTTTGAGTTTTCTCCTTCACTCGGGTTCTTAATTACATGTTTTAAGTTATTTGTTTTTCGGTATGTTATAGTAAGTCTGACGGTAGGAAATTTTCTTTTGCAGCTACTTTGGACGTCTCGGATCAGATTTGGCTCATTGGCCATTCTTTTATTTTTTGGGCGGAGAGGCATCCAATGGCAGGACGAACAGGCAAATTTTTGGGGGACAAGGTAGTTAGATGGTTAGGAGTTAGAGGTTTGCGTTGGATGGGTTTACTTTGCTTGCTGTTTAGCCATGAGCGAAGGTGGGGGCGGCCCGGCTGGGTTGTCATTCACCTCGGGGGGAATGATATGGGGTGGGTCAAAGGCATCGATCTCATCTTGAGTATCAAAGCGGATTTAGTGGCGTTGCGGGCATCCTGGCCCCGGGTGATAGTTGTGTGGTCTGACATGGTGCCCCGCTTCCATTGGCGGGGTGCCGTTCGTTTTTCTGCTATCGAGAAAGCGAGGAAGAAAGTTAATTCCGCGGTGTCAGTATACGTGCAGGCGATAGGAGGTTTAGTGGTTAGGCATCCGCTTTTGGTGCTGCACAATGTACAGTTTTATAGGGAAAACGGTGTTCACCTTTCCGGGTATTGGTGTGTTCTTGGAAAGTATTTTTAGAGTGCTGTCTGGTTGAATAGCTTCTTCGGTTTAATTGGATGGCGGTCTGCGGTTTTTTGTTAAAATCCTTGTTGTGGCGGAAAGTCGCTACCAGCCAGCGGTCAAAAAGTTACATAAGTGGTCACTGTGGGGCACCCCCTTTTGATTGAACAGCGAGTATGCCCTCCCCTTGCGGGTGGACTACGGATGTTCCCGTGCGGGTTCGTCCACGGCTCTGCTAAAGTAAGAGGGGTGAGTCCTGCGCAGTGCGGGTTATGTTAAGGAGGCGGTTGTGAGGCCCCTCCTATTTTATTGTTTATTATAGTTGACTGGTGCTGGTGAGTTGGTAGCGCCTTTTTCTTGCCATCCTCCAATATTCTTAGTTTAAAACGACAGGTCACCAAACAATAAATATCTGTTTGACCTTTTAAATCTAGCAGTTGGTGTCCGTGTGTTTATTTCTTAGTGATAAGCTAGCTAGTTATAAATGTTAAGTTCGTCGGAATAAAGTCATGGGTGGTTTAAGCAGGCAGAGATCCGCATAGGCTCGAAGCCACATAAACACCCTGAATTTTTCTGACATGTGTTGAGGATAGGCAGGGCTAGCCTTAGTGATTGACAGTTGTGGTCAGGTGACAGATGGGTGCCTATTAGGGATATGTAGGAGGAGTATACACAGGGGTATATAGTTCTGGGATTGGCAGCCATCTTCCTCTTGCCAGTTTTTTCCTGGATGCCCTCCCACCCTCCCTGTAAGGTTGCTTGAGGCTCGCTTTTCGGACCTCTATTTCCATTTCATAGCAGGCTTTGATAGCCAGATGGGCGGAAAGTCGCTACCAGCCAGCGGTCAAAAAGTTACATAAGTGGTCACTGTGGGGCACCCCCTTTTGATTGAACAGCGAGTATGCCCTCCCCTTGCGGGTGGACTACGGATGTTCCCGTGCGGGTTCGTCCACGGCTCTGCTAAAGTAAGGGGGTTGAGTCCTGCGCAGTGCGGGTTATGTTAAGGAAGCGGTTGTGAGGCCCCTCCTATTTTATTGTTTATTATAGTTGACTGGTGCTGGTGAGTTGGTAGCGCCTTTTTCTTGCCATCCTCCAATATTCTTAGTTTAAAACGACAGGTCACCAAACAATAAATATCTGTTTGACCTTTTAAATCTAGCAGTTGGTGTCCGTGTGTTTATTTCTTAGTGATAAGCTAGCTAGTTATAAATGTTAAGTTCGTCGGAATAAAGTCATGGGTGGTTTAATCAACTTTAACATTTATTTTAAGTTAGTTAGTATATAACAGC
Source organism: Pseudophryne corroboree (assembly GCF_028390025.1). Lineage (NCBI taxonomy): Eukaryota > Metazoa > Chordata > Amphibia > Anura > Myobatrachidae > Pseudophryne > Pseudophryne corroboree. The sequence goes on along the minus strand of NC_086445.1, from coordinate 372,905,381 downwards.
AAAGGATATGTAGGTGGTAGTACTGTTTTTTGGTGTTTTTTTAAGTTATTATCTGTGTATACATGTAGTATCTAATAGTTGTGTAACACGTAATTTGCAGTGTTACCGTTCTAGGGGTGACAGTGTGTTTGCTCCTATTCTCAGTGTCCTCTCCTCTCTCTTGTAGGTTGCAAATTTCTATTTTTTCTCATTTTGGATTTGTGAGGCAAAGTAGCCATTGTTATTTCATTTCTTGAAGTTGTTTGGTCCTTTTCAGAGCAGGTAAGTGGTCTGTCCATGGGTGGGATGGTGTTCTAGGGGTGACAGTGTGTTTGCTCCTATTAGCGTTGTTTCTTTTTTTTTTTGTGTTTTCTTAATGTCAAAAGTTGGTGTGCCAAAGTATGCAGTTTGTTGTGTTATTCCTTTGCTGGAGTTTTTGTTTTGTTTGTAAGTTACATGTCGTTTCCATTGTTTTTTTTAATATAATTTTTTATTTTAAAATATTCTGGGTTTGTTGGTTGTCTTTTTTTAATTTTGTTTGGATTGATGGAAAACAATGTTGTAGGTACGTAGGTAAATGTGGTTTAATGATTTATTTTTGTTTGTTTGTTCCGGATTTTCATCAGGAAGATATGGAGTACGCTCCTGCAGTAAGTGTTTGACCTGCCATACACATAATTGTTTATTTATCAATGTGTGTTGTTAATGGATGGTGTGTTTTAATGTTTCCTACCTTCATTTGAAGTTGGTGATGTCCGTATATGTGGGTGCGGAAGCAATCCCACCACAACCGGCGGAAGCACTCCCACCCCAACCGGCGGAAGCCCTCCCACCCCAACCGGCTCCTCATCCTTCATGGCAATGGAGGCGTGCAAGGACACCAATTTTCCGAACCCGTGTCACCCTTTTTATGATGCCTGATGATGTAGTATTGCACAGATACAGGCTGCCACCTCATCTAATCCTAGACACTCTCTCCATAAGAGAGAGTGATCTAGAACAACCCATTAGGTATCCTACAGCAATACCAGCATTGACACAATTCCTTGCTATGTTACATTTTTTGGCCACTGGATCATACCAGCATGTAGTTGGTGACTTGCTTGGCATGTCGCAGGGCCAGTTCAGTAAGGTCCTGTGGCATGTCAGCCAAGCATTTATCAGACGATTAAAGCAATTTATATCAATGCTTTGGATGCTGGTGCCCTGGCTGTGGTGAAGCGACAATTTCAGGAAGGGGGTAGTCGCTTTCTACACATTATTGGGGTTGTGGATGGGACACATGTTGCCATAGTTGCACCAAGACATAATGAAGAAATCTATAGGAACAGGAAACTGTTCCACTCTCTGAATGTGATGGTTGTTTGTGGCCCATCCCTCCAGATCCTGTCCCTGAATGCTAAGTTCCCCGGGAACTCCCATGATGCACATGTCATTCGACAATCAGGGATATGGCAAAGATTAAGAATGATGGAAGGCCAAGACATGTGGCTATTGGGTGGGTGAGTGTTGTAGGTGTTTTTGATCAGTAATTTTGTTATAATTTCAGGTTTTAATTGTGCTTTTCTCCTTTTTCTCTTCTCATATTCTAAAACAGGAGATCGTGGACATCCTTGCACCCCCTTGCTCATGACTCCTTACAGCAAACCCAGGCCAGGACCACAGTCGGCATTTAACTCCACGCTTACTGCCACTAGACAGCTGGTGGAGTGCACGATTGGGGTTCTTAAAGGGAGTTTTTGTGTGCTCCACTGCACTGGTGGCGACATTATGTATTCGCTGGAGATGGTGAGTACAATTGTGGTCCTGTGCGCTATTCTCCATAACATCGCTGTAAGGAGTCGTGTAGAGCTTCCCCACAAGGAGGAATTGCCGGATGAGGAGCCAGGGGTTGGACGGGCCTTCCGTGGGGGGAGTGCTAACCAGCGGGGTCATGCCGTAAGGGCTCAAATTGTGCGGGATTATTTCAGGTATGTTTATGTTATGATAGTATTTTTTTTCCCCAATCTGTCTGTACGTGTTTGTTTTTTTTGGACTGATGGCATTTAGCTGGCTTGGTAAAGTTCTGAGTGTATTGCTAGTGTTTTGAGAGTATTTTATAGTGTCTGAGTACAGAATTTATCTTTAATGTTCTCCTTATCATGTTTGTTGTGTAATAATGTTTTATACAATGTTATTACTGTTCCATTCTTATTTTTTTTTTTATTTTGTTGTTGTTGTGTAATTATGTTATTAAACAACAATAACAGCACCCTTTTTAGTTTTTGTATGGTTGGATTGTGCATCTGTTTACCATACAAATGCCACAACATCTGTTCCTACAAAAAACCAAGTAAACCAAGTGAGTAAACTGATGAAATAACTTATTTGTGTATTTGCTGATCCATTAAAAAACTATCTCTATATACAGGTTGAGTCTCCCTTATCCAAAATGCTTGGGACCAGAGGTATTTTGGATATGGGATTTTTCCGTAATTTGGAATAATTGCATACCATAATGAGATATAATGGTGATGGGACCTAAATCTAAGCACAGAATGCATTTATGTTACATATACACCTTATACACACAGCCTGAAGCTCATTTTAGCCAATATTTTTTTATAACTTTGTGTATTACACAAAGTGTGTCTACATTCACACAATTCATTTATGTTTCATATACACCTTATACACACAGCCTGAAGGTCATTTAATACAATATTTTAAATAACTTTGTGTATTAAACAAAGTTTGTGTACATTGAGCCACCAAAAAACAAAGGTTTCACTATCTCACTCTCACTCAAAAAAGTCCGTATTTCGGAATATTCCGTATTTCGGAATATTTGGATATGGGATACTCAACCTGTACTGTATGTGTTATTATATCTCTGTCTTTCATTTTTTCTCTCTCTCTCTGTCTGTCTCTCTGTCTATATATATATATATATATATATATATATATATGTATTGCAATATAGAGATAGAGAGATAGATAGATCAATACATACAGAGCTATACATTTTTCAAAATATCTATTTCTATCTATATCTATCTATCTATCTATCTATATACATATATATATATATATATATATATATATATGTTTAAATTTATATTCTTATATATGTACATGTAGATGTATATTTTTAAACATGAATAGCTCAAAACATCTATTTATCTATCTATATATCTAGCTAGCTGTATTTTATTATATTTCATTATAATAAAAATGTATCACCACATAAAAATATATATGTGTGTATATATATATATATATATATATATATACACACATATATTGATATTGGTTTTTTTTATCATCAATAGTTTTTATTGAATTTTTTGCATTGCAAACAGGGGTACAAAAGGAAGAGAGGGGGGGGAGTAGGTACATAAACATATAAGAGAACATTACAATAGACATGTGCAAACAAGTGCAAACAGTTCAAAGTCGATCACACAGGTACATCGTAAGGAAAACAAAACAACAACAAAAAAAAGAAAAGCATTTATAGAGATGGAAGGACAGCAAGGGGCTTGCTATAAATACAACCCAAATAGGAGGTCATTGTAGTCTCAGAAGGGGGGGGGGGCATCAGCCGATGGGGCTGGGAGGTGGCTGTCCAGGGGGGAGGGGACGCAACATCAATGCAGCACCTTCACCTTCCATGGTAAACAGATGCCAAGGCATCCAGCGCACAAAAGGAGATTTAGCAGTGAAGGAGTATGGGATGTGTTCAGTCTCCATCAAGAAATGCAGCTGTATTTTGTGTATTACCTTCGACAATGGAGGCAGCGTGGCCTGTTTCCAGTTTTGGGCTAAAGCCGCCCGCGCGGCTAGACAAATGTGGCCTAAGACATAGTGTAGATGGACACCCACATCTCGCGGGTATATATTCAGTAAAGCTATAAGAGGGGAGGGGGACAGGTCGAGATTCAAAACTTTATTGATAAGGCCAAATATCTCTGTCCAGTACGCCTGGACATGGGGGCATGACCAAAAAATATGGAAGAGGTGGCCTACCTCTCCGCATAGGCGCCAACAAAACTTCGAACATGCAGGCCAGATCGTATGTAGCCTTTCCGGTGTAAGGTATAATCTATGGAGTAGCTTAACATTGATTTAGGCATTTAGACATAGTAAAAGATGACAGAAAAATGCGTTGCCATTGAGAATCATGGAGAACACATCCCACATCTGCCTCCCACCTGATTTGGGCTCCAGATTTAGGAGCAGAGAGTAATGAGAGCAATGTTTTATACCAGAAGGAGATCTCCCCCCTAGAAGTAGCACTGGAAAATCGGCCTATAGCTTGCTGAATACCAGGTGACGGTGGGGAGGGGGAGAGGTGGAGGCTAGTCCACCAGTGCTGTATTTGGTAATATCGAAGCCTCTCAGAGTCAAGAACAAGAACAAAATTGGGCGCTAATGTTTAAATCAAACGCTAGCCGCACGTTCCTGGGGCCTGGTTTGTATGCCACCAATTAAATATAACAGGAAAAAACAAAACAGCTTGGAACTGCGCTTAGCATTTAATTATAGCTTTTTATTCTTTATCACCATAAAATATATATAAAAAATGTATATAATTATACAATTACCGGCCGGATTTCTTGTAATATACAATCAACACATAAAACATTTAGTGTATCTAAAATACATATCTGTTGCACACAGAGAAATTTCTCTCCTAAAAATATATATATTTATGCACAACGGGGGAACTCCACTAATTAAGAGAAACTGCCTTTGTAACAGTTATGACTTTGCAGGCGTCCCTGCAATGTATAATATCTCGTGAACTGTCCGTTTGGTTATAGAAGAAGGAATGGTAAATTGTTCCCTCAATTACTTAATCATTTAGGGCTGTCCTAAAAATCACAGATGTCAGCACAATAATTGTTGGACAGATCTTGTATATATTTATATCCTTCCTTTAAGCAACGGAATAACTCAGCAGTCTCTGTATAGAATATGAGGGAGTTTAGGTGTCAGAGTGTCCATATATCAGCACAACGGCATTCTCCATGCGGTTATATCGAGCTGATAATGAAATCCTCCCTTTAGCCCCAGGTGTCGCATCTGCCTCTATTTAAGATGTAATTGAACTCAGATAAGGGAGCGCACTCCTTATTCCCCCTTAGCACTGGGGTCCGGACAACCGGGTACTGAGTGGAATAGTATAGTGGAGGCAGCAAGTGTGTCCTGGAATAATTATATATGCCGGCCGGCTATAAACGAGTGATCTTTCAGGGGAAAACGGGGGCAGGTCGCCTCCTCTAAACACGTCCACCCCGGACGTACGTAGAATTCTTTAATCTGGGCCAGAAGGTAGGCCTCCTGGTACAGTGATAGATTGGGCATATCCAGGCCACCAACTCTCCTCGGTAGAGACATCCTCGCGCGAGCAAGTTTAGGCGGGCGCGAAGACCAGATATAATTAGTGAGGATTGTAGTGGCTTTATCTAGATACTTCTTGGGGAAGATAAAAGGAATAGTGCGAAACAAGAACATTAATTTAGGGAGCAGCAACATCTTGAAGGCGGCCAGACGGCCCATCCAAGAAACCTCATAGTTGAGCCATGATTTGGTAAACAACTGAAGGGAGGACAACAGAGGAGGAAGATTGACCTCAAATACAGAAGCGGAAGATGGAGGGATATATATACCCAGATATCGTATCGAGGATGTTTGCCAGTTATATGGGTACTTAGCGCGTAGTAGGGGCAAAGAGTTAGAGAGATTGATGGGCAAAGCATCCGTCTTAGAGGCATTTAATTTATAATACGATGCTGCAGAGTACCTATCTAAAACATTGTGTAAGTGGGGGAGTGTTGTGGCTGGATCTGTTACAAATAAAAGAACATCGTCTGCGAACAGACATAGTTTGTGCGACGTGGCGCCCAACCTCAGTCCAGGGAATTGCGGGTCCGCACGAAGCCTAGCTGCCAGTGGTTCTATGGCCAGAACGAATATGAGAGGGGAGAGAGGGCAGCCCTGGCGGGTACCATTATAGATTGGAAAAGAACGAGATAAAAAACCATTACTGAATACCCGGGCCATCGGGGAGCTATACAGAGCTAATATTGACGAGAGGATATGGTCACGTAGGCCAAATTTTAGTAGGACTTCTCGCATATAAGACCAGTTTAAGCGGTCAAAGGCCTTCTCTGCATCCAAAGATAGCAGTAGGAGACCCTGCTTGGGGGTTAGAGAATCGACAAGGTTGAATACCTTGCGTGTATTGTCAGACACCTGTCTTCCCGGGATAAAGCCAACCTGGTCCGGATGTATCAGGGAGGGGAGGAGGGCGTTCAATCGAGAGGCGATTAATTTAGCATATATTTTAATGTCCCCATTCAGTAACGCAATGGGACGATAATTTTGACAAAAGGTCGCATCTTTGCCCGGTTTAGGGATCGTGACAATACGTGCCTCGAGCATCTCCTGAGGGAGAGTGCCCTGTGAGGTAATCTCGGTGTAGACTGCTACCAAAGAGGGAGCCAGAAGGTCCTGGAACGAAACATAGAAGTCATTAATAAAGCCATCGGGGCCAGGCGCCTTACCTTGAGGGAGGGACTTGATCACTTGGAGGGTTTCTGATAAGGACCATGGGGCATTCAGTAATGCTAGTTGATCGTCTGAGATATGTGGAAGGTTTAAATCCGCTAAGAAGGAGTTGATAGAGGAAGAGGTAGGTTGTGGGGTGGCAGGGTCTGACGCGAGGTTATAGAGTTGGGAGTAAAAGTTGGCAAACTGGTTCGCTATCTCTCTTGGGTTAGAAATTTTGGTGCCTGTGGGGGATATAATGAGCTTGATTCTATTCCGAGCCTGTTGAGCCCTAAGTTTCCGGGCAAGCATTTTACCCGGCCTGTTCCCCGTTAGATAAAACTTCTGGCGTATCCTGTTCAAGGAAGCCTGGGTGCGCGCCATTAGTAATGTCTGGAGTTGAGATCTAATATCGACTAACTGCTTCTGTAAAGATTTTGTAGGTCTAGATTGATTTTTGTCCTCTAATTCCTTCAGTTTGAGCTCCAGATCGACCTGGCGTTGTAGGTTGAGTTTCTTGAGCTGTGCTCCCGCCTGAATCGCTGCTCCCCGGATGACAGCTTTAAGTGCGCACCAGAAGTTCAGGGTGGATGTGTCTGAGGGGGAATTAAATTCCATATAGGACGAAATACTGTCAACTATAATTTTTTTTGAGACTGGGTTGGACAGCAAATGAGGAGAGAGTCTCCAAGGGCGGGGGGGAGAGTGTTGGCTAGCTAAACTCCATATAAGAATCAGCGGGGCGTGGTCTGACCAAGTTATAGGGAGAATGTCTAAGGATCTGGCGAACTGAAGGGTCAATTTGTCCGAAAATACAAAATCAATACGGGAGTAAGAGTTCTGGACGGGGGAATAGTAGGTGTACTCCCGCCCTGTAGGGTTTTGTACTCGCCATATGTCATAGAGATCAAATTCAGCCAAGAGGTTACGAAAGGCTAAGGAGTTGGCGTTGGGGGAGGCGGAAGCGGGGGGAGAGGTCCTAGGAGACCCTGTCCAACTTAGGGTCAAGAACTAAATTAAAATCTCCCATGAGCAAAAGGGAGCCCTTACGAATCCTCTGAATAGCCACACATAACTTTCGGATAAAAGCTACTTGGTTTGAGTTTGGGGCATATGCCGAGACTAGGGTGACCGGCTTGGCGTTTAACAGGCCGTTCAGTATAAGATACCGGACATTTTTATCAGCTAACTGAGAATGCAAAATGAAGGAGATGGAGTCCCTAAATAATATAGCCACACCGTTCCTCTTAAAAGGCCCATTAGCAAAATAACCTAGAGGGAATCTACGATCTTTAAAAATATGGGGTGCTACAGATGAAAAGTGTGTCTCCTGTAGGGTAACTATATCAGCTTTATTCCTAGTAAAATAACCCAAAGCCAGCCTACGCTTATTATGGGAATTCAGCCCATTGACATTCATAGATAATATCTGAACCATCGGGGCAGGCTAAAGTACTTTGTGAGAGGTGAAGGACCTTGACATAAACAAAAATAGAATTGTCTCGAGTAGTGAGTACCTACAGCATAAAACAGAAGGTGGGGGGGGGGAGGAAGGGAACAGGGGGGCGAGAGGGGAGGAAAAAACCAAAACGACCCAGTATATCGGGTCGGCATAACTACTGCAAGGAAGGTAAAAAAATGCAGTAGTATATTACCAGGGGGGAACATGTGGCCTAGCGCCACCACCCATGGAGCTAAACAGAAAAAGTAAGCGTAAGCAGAAACAAATATGCCTACCCACAATATACATGCGAGCACATGAAAATAAAAAAAATAAAAACCAGATACAAATAAACTCAGATATAACATGAAAGGCTAGGGCACCGCCGCCACAACAGGACGCAGGGCAACTCACGTGACCCCAACAGGGACAATGGTCAAGTCCATTCTGCGATAACGGTACCGGAGACAGTTCAATTTGAAATCCCAGGCTGGTTGTATCAGCATCAGGCGGTGACCCATTCCGAGCGGATGGTGGGCTGTTTCTTGGATCCAGGAGGAAGTGTAACAGATATCCCACTCCGCTAGTGATTTGAAACCAGTCTCCAGTGAAGTCACCGTGTAAGACTTATTTTCATACGAGATGATGAGCTTCACCGTAAAACCCCATCTGTACGTGATGTCTTATTCGCGAAGTGCCAAAGTGACGGGAAGGAATGCTCGTCGTTTGGCCAAGGTGAGAGCGGAGAAGTCTGGGAATAGTTGTAAACCTCCATGAACATCCGAGTCGGAGTCGCATGCTTCTCTGGCAGCTTTCAGGATGCGTTCTTTGATTGTAAAGAAATGCACCCTCAGGAGTGTATCTCTCGGGAGCGAGGGGGCAACTGAGCGTGGTTTAGGCAGTCTGTGAATTCTGTCGATAAGTAGCTCTCTAGCGTCGGTTCTAGGCAGAAGCTTCTGGAACAGGACAGTAGCGTAATTTTCCAACTCGGAATTCTGCACGGAGTCGGGGATGCCACGGATCTTAATATTATTCCGCCGGGATCTGTCCTCTATATCTGCAATCTTGAGTTTAAACGCCTCCAGGTCAGTTTGCTGCTGGTCGTGGGCCGTTATGAGGTCATTATGAGACGAGACCAATTCCTCTACTTTCCTCTCCAGATGGTCCGTACGGTCGCCTATAGCGTGCAGCTCCATCTTAACCTCCCGAAGGGCCGCTGTGAGGTCCTGAGTCAACTCAGATTTGAATGCTGGGAGGGCTTGGTACAGAGTTTTGACCGTGAGGGGTGCATCAGAATCAGGGTCAAACCCCGGCAGGGAGGCAGGGCTGCTAGGGGTATTTTGCGGCAAAGCGGCGGCCGGGGACTTCCGTAGAGAAGAGGCGGCCTGTGCCGTTTTCTGAGGCGGAAAAGATACTCTGGGGGGCAGCACCCCTTTGACCTTTTTAGGAGGCATTCCAATGGAGTGAGGTTCTGCAGGCAGAATGAGGATAATAATAGAGAAGCTCAGGAGCTCGCAGAATATATGACGTAAAGTTAGGTAAGCATAAAAAGACACGGGTGGTGGTGGACAGGTGATCTGCGCTACATCAGAAGATCGATATCACACATGACCTGGCACAGGGTCATCTCCATTCTGCGGGGCCCAGATGAGAGGGTCCCAGCCGGGAGAGAGGGGTGAGCGGGCAGGTACACACCTCGGGTCCAGCAGCGCTATGCTTTAAAAGCTGTGAAGCAGTGCTGTGGTATGCTTCCCACCAGGTACCTCTCAATAGCAGGATCCAGCAGGCAGCAGGCAGGAGAGGGGTGAAAACATATTAGCTGCCATCCAGGAGAGCAGGACGTCTGGGCAGGCAGACTGCAATGAATCCTGCAGCTGGAGCAAAAATCAAGATGGCCGCCGCACCTCCCTGGGAGTCTGTGTCCCGACCTTCCCCACTTGCCAGGGGTCCCCACGGCTAATAGCCCCACAAGGTAACCTCCCTGGGGGTTAGAGGAATTGACAGGGTGGCTGCAGAGGCTCCGGCGGGGTCCGCGTCTCTTTCCGGCGCCGCGGCTCCGTCGTGGAGCTCAAAACGCGGGCGCCGGGAGTACGCGAGTCCCACGGCTTCCAGGTGTACCTAGGCCGCAACCTGCGGGAGCCGTGAAAACAGCTCCCCGGCTCCGCGGCGGGCACTGCTGGGTACAGGGGGGTTGAAGATGGAGAGGGGAGCCCTCGGATAGGGATTGCAGCGGACCAGGGGGGAGAATGGAGGTACTTATTACGGCTGGATAGAGGAGTGCAGCAGAAACAGGTCTGCTCTCTTCTCCAGCTAGGCCACGCCCCTTAGATATTGTTTTTAATTTATATATATATATATATATATATATATAAAGGGTAACAAAGTAGGCGGCACTCCAAGGCTGTGGTAGATTAAAGTGTATTACACACAAAACATAGTCCAACGTTTCGGGGTCCAAGCGCCCCTTTGTCAAGGTGAACAGTGACTGTTCACCTATGTTTTGTGTGTAATACACTTTAATCTACCACAGCCTTGGAGTGCCGCCTACTTTGTTACCCTTTATCCAATTCTACCTGGGAGGGCACCCAAGCATTAAGTCCGGGAAGAGGAGTGCCGGTCCTTTCTTTGCTTCTATATATATATATATAGAGACTTACATGTTTAAACATTTTTTTAAATATATTAATGGTGTGTGTGTGTGTGTGTGTGTGTGTGTGTGTGTGTGTGTGTGTGTGTGTGTGTGTGTGTATCTATATAACTATCTAGAGAGAGAGATATAAACATTGTCAAGTTTAGATCATTTTGCTTTTATCCAACAAACCTACAATGCTATCAATTTAGAAGCAGGATTTTTTAAATAAACTGTGGATAATAAGTGTGTGTGTGCAAATATCCACTGATGCGAACCAAAGAAATTTCAACTGTCCTGCACAATAATGTACACATATCAATAAAGTTAAATAAAGATGACACCATAAGAATACAACCAATGAAATGCAACCACACACTATAAATATCTGCCCATGTATGGAAAACGCCATTGGCACCATGCGCGCAGCTGCCTTCACACACAGAGAGCTGCGCGGGCTGACGGTGGTGATGGACCACTGCGTAGGCCACGCAGGACCCTTTATCCCCAATCGGATTAAGCGCGAGCCCTACGCGGAGGTCCGCCGCATACTGTGAACGCGGACCTGGACAAGGCGCAGCATAATCCAGCTGGAGCTGCGGTGGAGTGACCTCCGCCGTCGCCTGCCGGAGCTGTTGGCAGAGCTGCACCAGCAAATCCACAGACGCCGCAGACGCAGTAAGTTAAACGCATTACAATGTGTACACATGTGTATTAAGCTGAGATTAGTAGCAGAAACAAATAAATGTAAAAACTGCAAATTTACTCTAACATGTGCTAAAGTGAGATTATTAGCAGACTGTGTAATTAAATTATTGTAGCACCAACATACCACACTTAACCAGTTTCCAGAGTGTGTGTGGTTAGGGCTTGCAGTACTGACTGGGTAGCAAAGTGCTTGTGAAAAAATTAATATTGTTGTACTGAGTCGCTACACAGGCTGTAGGCTGAACACATAAATAACTTGGTCTGTGTATTTAAAATGGAACAGACCGATGTAATTTGGAAATGCAGATGGAAATTTATTTAAAAATAATCCTAATTTTAACATATGTCATTCTAGGGCAAGCACAACGGCAAGCTGAGGCTGGAAGCCCAACATTATCATCACCAGCCCAATCTCCTTCCCCCCCTCAAGTCCCTGAATCCCAACAAAATATCTCCCCTTCCTCATCCACAACCTCCCCCTCTCCATCCCCCTCACCCTCTCTTTCCCAAACCCCCTCTCCGCCCCCCTCCCCCTCTGTGGCACAAAGCCCCTCTCCACCCCCCTCCCGCTCTCTGCCACAAACCCCCTCTTTGCCCCCTCCCCTTCTGTGGCACAAAGCCCCTCTCCACCCCCTCCCCCTCTCTTCCACAAACCCCCTCTTCGCCCCCCTCCCCTTCTGTGGCACAAAGCCCCTCTCCACCCCCCTCCCTCTCTCTAACACAAACACCCTCTCTGGCCCCCTCCCCCTCTGTGGCCCAACCCACCTCTCTGCCCCCCTCCCCCTCTGTGGCCCAACCCACCTCTCAGCCCCCCTCCCCCTCTCAATCAGACCCACCCTCTGAAACCAACTCCCCCTTCCATCATCCTTCCCCCTTCCATCCTCCTTCCCCCATCCAGCCTCCTTCCCCCATCCAGCCTCCTTCCCCACCCACAGAATGGGCAGCAGAGGCCCCGGAAGAAGTTCAGGGAGGTTCAGATGTGGCTGAGGACAGTAAGTTTACACACATTTACATTTAATTTGTTACCTACCTTAAATTCATATTCAAATAAATGCAGTGTTGTACTGGGCCCAATCTTGGCCCAAGGTCAAATGTTTGTCATCTTCATCATGGTATGGATGTTGCATATACATTTGTGTGAGGATCATTAGATGTACAGTATCTACGTCTGCAATGTTTAGGCTGCCCACTCTAGGTCGACACTCATTAGGTCGACAGGGTTGCCTGGACAACAGGGTTTATATGTGCTAGCTTATCAGCAAAACAGTTAGACCTGAGTGGAGTTTGGTATGTTTTTGGACTTTTAAACTTGTGCCTGGGTATTCCAATATTTGCACAGTCAACTCGCATGCTTCACTTTGTTTGCCAGGCTTAGGACACAGTGAGTTGGTACACTTCCGCTTACATCGTAACCATTTCCCATTGCAATTGGAGTACATGTGCCGCATGAAGGGAAAAAAAACGTACAAATTTGTCATGTATCCATACATAACATGTTGATCTTGTGACATTTGAAATTAGCACATGTAGACCTACAGAGGCTGACGTCCAGCCAAAGCTAAATAGAAAATGACTGCCAAACAATAATGTGATTCAAAAGCAAACATAAAATATACAGTGTCACATATAAGGGGTGTGGATCGACAATGTTTACGCCCAGCAAAATGCAACAGGCAAGAACACAGTCTGGAACTGGATCCTTAGGCTGCACATGCTTGAAATTTGACCCACTGGTGCTTTCCCCTGTATCCCTGTGTGACAGTTCAAGTCTGGGGACATGTGTTGTTAAAGTGACACGGTAAAAATGTTGATTAATCCAAAAAACACAAAACAAAGCTGTTTGACCTTATGTAGTTTGGTAGGATTTCAGGGAGTGTGGGCATGCTAGGATATGTTGTCCTTCTGAAGATGTTGATATGCAGTGTGATGATGCAGGGCCAACCCCAAAAAATACAAGTCTGGGTCACTCCAGATGTGAATGAATCCCAGCATGGTGTGGTACACTTTTAACATGTTTTTTTAATTTAAAAATACATTGCTGAGCATGCTTGTGTGTTGGTCTGCTACTGTTTTTTCATTACAAGAACCATGATGTAGTGACTTTGCCATTAAAGTGTGCTTTGTGCCTTGCTTGTCTAATAGGTAATGTGAGTAAGTTAGTAATGGTTTTTTTTGCTCTTCATTTCAGATGGTGCAGTTGGAGATCCCACAAGGCTGCCTGACATCGTGGCCAGCCTAAAGGCTAATTTGCGGGCCATGCTGGCCGATGTGGACCGCCTGCAACAATTTTTTTTACAAAAAAAAATATAAGTAAGTTACTTTATGTTTAAAAATAAAACATTTTGTTTACATTTAAGCAGTTGTTGTCTTTATTAATGCAATAAAGAAACAGCAGATTGTCTAGCAGAAATTGGTTACCTTAAAAAATTCACACATGAAACTTAAGATTAGTAATTTTATTATTTATTTTAAAAAAATTATGTCAGTTAGGAGCTTATTGTTTAGTAAAACATGTAAACACATTTATTCACACACTATACCTCTACACAAAAAGCTGCAAATTAACCTTAGGCCAGGCACAGTTTACACATCTATTTCACTTATTAAAAAAAACATGGGGGGTCATTCCGAGTTGTTCGCTCGCAAGCTGCTTTTAGCAGCTTTGCACACGCTAAGCCGCCGCCTACTGGGAGTGAATCTTAGCTTCTTAAAATTGCGAACGAAAGATTTGCAATATTGCGATAAGACATCTCTGTGCAGTTTCTGAGTAACTCGAGACTTACTCGGCATCTGCGATCAGTTCAGTGCTTGTCGTTCCTGGTTTGATGTCACAAACACACCCAGCGTTCGCCCAGACACTCCTCCGTTTCTCCAGCCACTCCCGCATTTTTCCCAGAAACGGTAGCGTTTTTTCACACACTCCCATAAAATGGCCAGTTTCCGCCCAGAAACACCCACTTCCTGTTAATCACACTCCGATCACCAGAACGAGGAAAAAAACGTGAGTAAAATTCCTAATTGCATAGCAAATTTACTTGGAGCAGTCGCAGTGCAAACATTGCGCATGCGCACTAAGCGGAAAATCGCTGCGATGCGAAGAAATTTACCGAGCGAACAACTCGGAATGACCCCCATGGTAATGGTCAATTATGCCTACAAAGTGTTCTGCAGGTATTCTTTGAAGACTTAATTGGTCATGACCATAATCATTCATTACACTAATTGGAATTGGAATTGAGGAAGGCTTGTTGAGTTTGAATTGAAAGGTGTAATTTAACTTTAAAAAACACATTGCTGAGCATTTTTAAGCAAAAGCGTGTGCAATTTTAAGAAGAATGTGTAAATCTACGAGAAGTTTGGATTTTTACGATGAGGTTTGTGGTAATGCGATGGGATCGCATTAGTGCAATGTCATTTGGCATACGCCTACTTTGTGTAATACTGCGTACGAATTAGCAAAAATACATTGGGGGCGTATATTCGCTATCATGCAACGTGTTCGCAACTTTGCGTATACTATGTGCGAACGAAAAAAATAGCGAACAACTCGGAATTACTCCCCTTGTACCATCTGTTATACTAAGCATTGTGACTTATAAAGGTATTTACAGATCATAGAGTTACATTATTTCTCACACACAAACACGAAATAGAGGGTGAGCGCAGGTATCCAAAACCTGTACAATAACAAATGTTATTATAGTGTGATCACTATTTGCCAAGGGCTCCCTTACATTAATGTTAGTTATTGTCTCTACATTATTTGTTATCACCAGATCTAGTATGGTGTTGTTTCTAGCTGGTTTCTCAATCACTTGGGACATATAGTTATCTTTAAGTACGTTTAAAAATGCCCTACCCCTTTGCTGTTCCCCCTGACTCCAATGACAATTTAATGTTAGAATACTTAAAGTCCCCTGTAATTAACACTTCCCCCATTTTTGCTGCCTTTACAATTTGCTGGTGGAGTTGCACTTCATCAGCCACAGTTATATCTGGTGGTTTATAGCATATTCCTATTAGCAGTTTCTTTGGATATTTACCCCCAAGTATTATTTCCACCCATATTGACTCAGTCTTATCACTTCCACCCTCGCAATCTATTTCCCTTAGGTATGGTGTAAGACTAGGCTTGACATAAAGACAAACTCTGCCTACCTTTTTATATTCTCTGTCTTTCCTGAATAGAGTGTAGCCCTTAAATTTACTGCCCAATCGTGGGATTCATCCCACCATGTTTCAGTAATAGCTATGATGTCGTATTGCTCACTCATTGCTATTAGTTCCAATTCCCCCATTTTCCCAGATAGGCTTCTTACATTTACAAGCATACATTTTACATTATTGACTATTAATATGTGCTTTTTTGTTCTTTGATTTTATTGACTTTCCTTGTTTATGTGTTGATCACAAGGATTAAGAATTTTTTTTTATTTATTTTTTTGGCCTGTTGTATTCCTCTCTCCTTCTCCACCCTCATTTATATTACTATGCCCCTCCTTTCTATTCTCACTGAGTCTTCCATAAATTCTTTCTACTCCCTCCCCCCAGACACCTAGTTTATAATCTTCTCCAACCTTCTAACCATCCTTTCCCCCTGCATTGCTGCCCCCTCCTTGTTTAGGTGCAATCCATCCCAACAAAAAAGATGCCTACCCAAGAAGTCTGCCCATAGCTCCAAGAAAATGAATCCGTGCTTCCTGCATCAATCCCTAAGCAACACATTTACCTCCCTAATCACCCTCTGCCTCCCTGGATTAGCGCGTGACACTGGTAATATTTCAGAGAATATTACCTTAGATGTCCTTGCCTTAAATTTCTTGCCTAAGTCCCTATAATCTTTCTTAAGGACATCCCACCTTCTACTAACTTTGTCATTGGTGCCAACATGCACCAAGACCGCCGGGTCATTCCCAGCCCCTCCCTATAATCTTTTTACTCGGTCCGCGAAGTGCTGTACTTGAGCACCCGGGAGACAACAGACTGTACGGCGATCACGGTCCCGGTAGCAGATTGCCCTATCTGTGTTCCTGATGATATAATCCCCTACCACTGCAATCTGCCTAGGTACCTCTCTATCTTTCATCCCATCTGTGCCAGAGGGACCGTTCCACTGGTTGCTAGAGGACACAGTCTCCTCCAGCTCCGTCATTTCCTCACTACCATCCACCGAATCTTCATCCAATCAGGCGAATTTGTTGGGGTTTGGTAGCTCAGAGATGTCGTGCTTCCCCCTCTTTTTCTTTCTTCTATCTGTGACCCAGCTGGCTGCCTGGTTGTCCTCATCTACCGGTGTCCCCCCTGCAACTCCTCTACCATTCTATCTATCTTTACTCGAGATTGTGAATATCCCTCAGTTGTGTAACGGCTTGCTCTAGATCAGTTACTTGGGCTTCTAGGGTAGTAGTTTGCACACACTTTGCTCAGATGTATTCACACTTGGACAGATAATCCTTGTGTGCATCTATCTTACACGACATGCACTAAGTGAGCTTCTCAATCACGGCCCCACAAAAATAGCTAATTCAATATAGTAGATAATTAATACTTATCTGAGTGGGCCCCCTCCTGCTTCACTGCTTATGCTCCTAGCAATTGCTTCGGGTCATGGCACCTCCTTCCCACTTGTTGCCTTGCACCTGGCTTCTGGCACTTTTCTCTTCTCTCCAATCACAGTCTCCTCTCTCGAGGGCTGTGGCTGCAACAGCAGCAATCCTCACACATTGTCACTCACCCACCAGTTCAAAATCACACCCCAAGCAGCAGCGGCCCAATCCCACTTTCACTGTCTCACACACAAACACACACACAAACATGGCCCCTATCATACACACAAACATGGCCCCTCTCACACACACAAACATGGCCCCCCTCACACACACAAAACAGTAGTGGCCCTCAAACACTTATTTCCTCCCTTGCTGTGGCCCTCATAAACTTACACTGACTTGCTGCGGCAGCAGCGGCCAGCAGCCCATCAGCGGTAGTGGCCCACACTCACACACACTTTCACTCACTCACTCACTCACCCACACACTCACAACGTCAGCAGCTAATCTTCCTGCTGCACACTGCGCTCAGCACGTCACCAGCCCAACCTCGACTGCTACGCTTCACTTCTGGGTTCACCGCTTCACCTCCGTTATGCATCACTATTACACATTTCCTCAGTATTACTTAACTATTTCACACTGTCATGTATAACATTTATATATAATCTTACACATTTTTGGCTCAGTATATAACATTGTTAAACGTCACCTTAATTTCTGAATCCTAGAATTTAATAGACTACCATTCATTTTTGTTACTGATAAACTTCTACACACAGAAATTGATCTAAGTCAGAGCAGAGGTAGATCACTAAGGCACCATATTCAAAATCTAGATGAGGGGCACACCAAAGGAGAGGTCAATATAAACATAGTATATAGTGCCAGGCTTTATACCATGGGTCTTCAACCTGTGGCCCTCCAGCTGCTGTGAAACTACACATCCTATCATGCCCTGCCACAGTTTTGCTATTAAGGTATGCTAAAACTGAGGCAGGGCATGCTGGGATGTGTAGTTCCGCAGCAGCTGGAGGGCCGCAGGTTGAAGACCCATGCTTTATACCATGCCCAGTTGCAATTGTGCCCTAAATCTTTTGCATATTTGAGATCTTTTGCACTGATTCACTTATATTTGCTGTATAGTTTAAATATATTAGACCCTTTAAAACATTTTAGAAATGGACTTGTGATACTGTGCGGTTGATCACGAAATCCTTCATTACATGAAATGACATCCAATGTGTATAGACACTGTGTGGGGGGCAGGGTACACAACAGCAAAGAGGAATCGGAGATACAGTAGAGAGAGACAGCATTGAGAAGTGGGCAGACTAGGTTGACACACCATATGATGGGTGTCTTTACTAGTAAATAATTTAATAGTGTCCATAAACTTAATAATTTAGTAGAGACAATTTACAAAAATAATAAAATAGTGCCATATGATTATTTATATCATTGCCTCCATAACTTACATGCAGCATATGTAACCAGTCCTACACTCAAGCATTCAGTAAATCACAGGTGTCACATGGAGCCAATTCCATAATATGTCCAGTTCCCATTACTGAAGTCTGCTGGGAAGGGGGCATGTTTAGCAATGCAGGCCATATCAAATGGAAAGAAAAATATTAAGGTAACATCAGACTGGGGCATGATGGGTCCACTGGGGAGATACTATGTTAGGGGTCCATGATACAGAGCAGGTGATGGGATGTGGGAATGGCCCACAGCATATATGTAGATCCCGAATTCATAAGGAGGTTTTAGTTACCATGAATATGCTGAAAGTTTCACTGTAACATATGGCTCTGGCAGGATATGTTGTGTATTGTTGTTCTACAATACTAAAGAGCCATTGGCTATTAGACACCTAATTTGAGTTGTATTCTGAGTGGTATTATTCTTAAGAGCAGTGATATCCAACCTTAATTGGGGTGTGAGCTACTCAAGAAAGATTAAACCTGAGGAGCTACTGTAGTTTTTGAAAAAAAACATACTTGAATGGTTGCTGGCGCGCTCTCAGTGTTAAGACTGGACTCGTGGGCAGTGGCGTAGCTATACATTTTGCACCCTACTGCCAAAAAAGTTTCTAGCACCCCTCCCATTGCTATATTAAAGGTAAAGAATTAGAGTGCGCCATGGGTGCTTGTGCTCCAAAAAGAGTTCGTGGCCTCACTGCAAGGGACATGGTATTGCAGGAAAAGACTACCTTATACCCCAGTTTTGCAACCTGCAAGCCCAGACATTGGCCACCACAGGAAAAAAAAATCCTGATTCATGCCCTTTACATTGTCATTTTTCCTCCTTATAGTAATGTCCCTTATACATTATTCCACACATGTAATGCCCATGACACATTATACCATACACATTGATGCCTCTTACACAACATTCAACACACTGTAATGCCCGTTACACATTATGCCACACACTGCAGTGCTCCTGACACATTATTCCACACACTGCAATGCCCGTGATACAATATGCCCCACACCATAATGCCTGACACATTATGCCACCTACTGCAATGTCTGTGATACATTATGCCACACATCGTAATGTCCATTTCACATTATGCCCCACAGTAAGGCTTCTAATTTATTTTAAATTACCTGCTTGTTGTCAGGGGTTTCATGCTTATTGCCAGGGGTTTCACACTCTGGATATCCTACTTGTTGCCAGGGGTGTAATGCTTGTTGCCAGGAGTGTCATGCTCATTGCCAGGGGTTTTGTGTTATGCTTGTTGCCAGGGGTGTAATGCATCATTTATACAGGAACAAGAAAAAGCAAAATAAGCATCTTTTATGGGTGTACTGGAACCACAGTAGATGGTTAAAAATACTCTTCTTTATTTATTAAAATTATTACAGGACTGGTGAAATATTAAAATAAAGTGTGATAGGAAAAGAAAGTGTGATATTAAAACTTGAAAAACTCAAGTCAATGTTTTCCTGTGTGTGTCCAATGTTTCCTATGCATGTCATACTCGCTGTCAGGGGTCTAGTTGCCAGGGGTGTAATGCTCTGCATATCATGCTCGCTGTCAGGGGTCTAGTTGCCAGGGGTCTAATGCATGTTACAGTAACAGGGGTGTAATGCAAAGCTGTATTAAGGCTCTGGGGATATATATAGGACTCAGAGACTTAACTTCAAATTGCATTGATAACATAAATATATACTTGCAGTACATACTGTACATATATATATATATATATATATATATATATATATACACAGGTTGAGTATCCCATATCCGGAATGCTCTGGACCAGGAGCATTCCGGATATGGGATTTTTCCGGATAACAGATTACCTGTTATCTGTATGGGGTCCGGGGGTCCAGCGAGTCGGCAGGGGGGACCGCCGTGAGCCCAGCACGACGGTGAGGGGTCCCGGAGGTCTGGCGCATCAGTGGAGGAGTCCGAGGGGTCAGCGGTGGGTACTGGGAGTCAGCGGCGGTGAGGGAATGGCTGCAAAGCCACTCCCCCACCTGTCTGTGATTGGCCGCAGACTCCAGTGACGTCATGACACCGGCCGCGTCATGACGTCACTACAGGACTGAAATATTCCGGTTTTCTGAATATTTCGGTTAACGGGTGTCCGGATAACGGATACCCGACCTGTATATATATATATATATATATATATATATATATATAGATAAAAAGATGGAGCCTCACTCATCTAGGCTTCTCTGCTGCGCCTAGGTGCACCAAGGTTTATTAGCATAAGCCTATCATCTATTGTTCTCAGCTGCAATACAATACAGAGAGAACAATACAGGGAATTAAGTAATTACAGCAGGGGATTAAGTCTGACTGACCTGGCTCAGTTAATCCTATTAAAGGGATAGATGAGGAGGGCTCCATCTGCACATGCATATACATATACATACTGTATATATTGAAATACATATATATATATATATATATATATATATAAAACATTTAATTGATAATAAAAAATGTATTTAACACTGCCTGTCTTACTTTTCTTCTGTTGCTGGCAAAGTCAGGCTGTGTCACACATTACTGAAGGATGATAAGGAGGTCTGCTCTACATGTCCCTGCTCTGAGCATGAAGCCACAAACCAAGGATCCACATGCGGCAAGTCAGGATCCTGCCTCATTTCGGCAGCCTGTGCGCCAGCCAGTTGCTGAGCCGCAGGCTGCAGCTGCACATACTATTGGATGGATGACCCATTGCTTGGCAGCCCAGTACTGCCCTGCGGCACCAGCGACTGTCAGTTGGGTGTACCGTGCCACGGATTGGATCAATAATAGAGAAAAGATCTGTGGCAGGTGGCCCTCTTAAACTGGCGGGGGGGCCGGGGTTAAGTACCGAACCGAAGCTGGGCAGCGGCAGCGATGGGTTGTCGACCGCTGCTTTAGAGAATAGTAGGAGAGTGGAGTTCATCAATGTGGGATGCTTGCAGGGCTATAAACAATAAAAAATATTATAATTATTCACCAGTGTAATATTTTTAAGGTATCTTACTATACTAAATAAAGACATCTATTTTAAGATACATTTAAAAAATATATACTGTATATTATTTATTATATATCATTATAGTATTCTCGAGAGATTAATAATGATTAAATATTTTATTTTCAATATAAGAGATCAAAGTTATAGGGACCCATATAGCATGAAGAGCCACTTGTAGTGATAAAAGATTTTTTATTGACACTAATCGCAATGATAATAACTTATTGCTATAAGTTATATTTATTTTAAAAAAAACATGAATACTAAAATGAGCAGTTAGGGTTCGCTTACCACTTTGCAAGGCCAGTCTATGAGCCAGCTATCCTGATTAGAATTCTCATTTCTATTAAGGTGCTTTTTTTTTTTTTATAATAGATAACATTTATTTTAAAAATGAAAAAATGTCTATATACTGTATAACATGATCCCATCACTGAGTGGGAGAGGCAGGTCTGCCACTGCACTACTCTTATGCAGAGAAAATTCCTCATAGATGAATATGTATGGTGGTTATATTTTGTTGTTATCTGCCACAATATAACATGGCACTTTAACATTGTGATGTATCACAGTTGTTTAATGTTATCTGCCACAGCATTTTGTCCCTATAAAACAATATGATGTATCACTGCATTGAAATCTGATGCAATATAACATAATTTAGTTTGCTACAGAGTATACCATGGTTATTCTTTGTTATATGCCGCAGTTACATCATTATATAACACTTAAAGCATGTGTCACTATTACATACTGTCAGTGCCGTAACTAGGCATTTTAGCGCTGTGTGCAAGAAACGGCATTGGTGCCCCCTCATTCAAGATAGGGGCGGTGCGCAAAAAATATATAGGGGCGTGGCCACAAAATAATACCAAATCATACTACGGTGAACAGTAGTCTGCATTATTCAAATTACGCTGCACAGTAGCACCACTACACCAGGCAGAGCCCCTTTTACACTTTACAGCAGACAGTCCCCCTTTTTACACATTACGGCAGACAGCGTCCCCTTTTTTACACATTATGGCAGACAGCGTCCCCCTTTTTACACATTACGGCAGACAGAGTCCCCTTTTTACACATTACGGCAGACATAGTCCACTTTTTACACATTACGGCAGATAGTCCCCCTTTCTTACACATTACGGCAGACAGCGTCCCCTTTTTACACATTACGGCAGACAGAGTCCCCTTTTTACACATTACGGCAGACATCGTCCCCCTTTTTACACATTATGGCAGATAGTCCCCCTTTTTTACACATTACGGCAGACAGCGTCTCCCTTTTTACACATTACGGCAAACAGCGTCTCCCTTTTTACACATTACGGCAGACAGCGTCCCCCTTTTTACACATTACGGCAGACATCGTCCTGCTTTTTACACATTACGGCAGATAGTCCCCCTTTTTTACACATTACGGCAGACAGCGTCCCCTTTTTTACAGATTATGGCAGACAGCGTCCCCCTTTTTACACATTATGGCAGACAGCGTCCCCCTTTTTACACATTACGGCAGCCAGTCCCCCTTTTTACACATTTTGGCAGAGATAGAGAGAGAGAGATACTTACCATCTCTCCCTGCTGGCAGTCAGGCTCCTCGTGCCGGCAGATCCCTCGGTGCAGACAGGGGAGAAGGAGGAGGAGGGAGGGGACTGGAGCCTCAGCAGCGCTATGTAATTGGTAGAGGTGCCGCTGCAGCAGTCCTCTCTCCTTCCGTATTGGCTGCCCGCTGTGAATGCTGAGATGAAGGAACTGCATCCCAGCATTCACAGCAGTGCCGGGCAGCCAATACGGAAGGAGATGGGACTGCTGTAGCGGCACCTCTACCAATTACATAGCACTGCTGCGGCCCCAGCCCCCTCCCTCCTCCTCCTTCTCCGCTGCCTCCGGCACTACTGGTCTCCTCACCAGCATGGCGCACACAGCAGAGGCGGCTTGTAATGAGTCAATTTGACTCATTACAAGCCGCCGGCCGTTGCGCCGTCAGGGCAACTGCACTGTTTGCCAGGCACACCTGGCACACACGTAGTTACGGCCCTGCATACTATATTGTAAGTTGTCGTAATATTACGCAAGTACATTACATTGTTATGTATCATAGTTAAATATTATCTTCTACATTTTCGTCTCTATATAGCATTGTTATGTATCACCTTAATATGTTATTTGTTGCAGTAAAAGTTTTCTTAAAAAATATATGTATTGGAGTTATGGATTGCTATCTGATGCAGAAAACTGCACTTACAGCATCAATCAGAATATTTTCTATATTGTGGTACTTCTACTCTACCACTAGTTAAATAATGGAAATAATTTCATGACATGATCTGTAGCAACCTGCAAAATTCTTATCTACTGAAATTTAAAATCTACCTACATATATTTTCAATTGTTCATATTTATGCCAATTCCTAAGAATACTGAAAAAAACTTCAATTTAGAGATTATACGAATTTTATTGTTTTGGTATTGGCAAATGAAAACATAAAGGTTGAAATAAAAGAAAATTAGTTTGGAGCTTAGAACACATTTGGGGGAATTCTATTGGACCACATGCCTCCTGCTGGCCATCTATAGTAATGGGCATCTAACAGAGTAATTCAATTGTTGCTTTGGTCAGGCACCCAGTAGCCATGGTAGTTACATTTTTTCTCACAGGCTCCGGAGGTATGAGAAAAAAAGTGTGAAAAGTCCATAGTTTGGGCAACCCGGACTTCCCAATAGAGATTTTTAGCTGGGTTTAGCCACTTTGTGCAGCTAAACTAGGTGCTTTCAGCCACTTTCAATGCTAATGATCATCTGATCAGAGCAACAATTGAATTAAGCGGATAGACGTCTATTACTAAAGATGGCCAGCAGGGGGTTGCATATGCAATTGAATTGCCCCCACTGAAGGACATTCATTCACCAGTGGATTTGTGGGTAGATTGCACACAGCCAAACATTGGAAGCTGTTTCAGAGGCAAACTTCAAGATCTACTATCCTGTGGATTGGATTGTGATAACTTAACTGAAATCTTTTGTGTTGTTTTTTTGTTAGCCCCTAAGTTACATACTGTATAATGTATTTCAGGCCAGACCACATGGTAACACCCAATCTAGAGACAATGATACAAGGAAATAAGATGGGAGAATCTGCAGATTTACATTTCCAACTGACATTTTAGGAACTATGGATTGTTTCTTAATACTTTGATTAGGTTTAGTAGGATCCTTCCTTTATTACTGAGAGGACTATTCATAAAGCAGTGAAAAGAGTGGAGAAGCGAGCCAGTGGAGAAGTTGCCCATGGCAAACAATTAGCTGCTCTGTATAATTTTATAGTATGCAAATTATAAATGTAACATCAATGCTGATTGGTTGCCATTGGCAACTTCTCTACTGGCTCACTTTTCCACACTTTTCACTGTTTCATGACTAGACCTACATATTACTATCCTGCTGATAACCTCCAGCTCTGGTTCAGACAGCTGATCCATGTAGTGCTTCCAACATACTGAGCAGGTCATACTACATTTAAATTTACATGGGCTCTGTGAGCAGGCAGCAATGGTAGTGTGACATCACTGGTGTTGTAACATCACTTGAGGTATTCTATAGGTCATGAGACAGGCCCAGCAGACAGCTGAGTATATAACATATAGGGAACTGTACAGGCTTACTCATACAATGATGCAGCAGAAGTGTTCAGGAAGAGAGCACCTGGCAGAGGAGGAGCCAAGGTAATGTCAGGGGGGTCAAAGCATGTGTAGGAAGAGCTGTATCTCCTGTGTTATACAGTGTGTTCAGTGGGCAGCCTTTATGGGAAAAGGAGTGCTGATCTGAAAGCTTAGTGGGCATGGCATGCGCACTAAAACACCTGCACCTAATGGGCACCGGAACCTCAGTTGTATACACTGACATTGCAGCCGTTAATAAATAATTAAAAAATTGTCATTAAGTAGTTAAGCCTAGTTCCTATTGGCCAGGGGTATTAAGGGGGGTACAGTTAAATCCACATTTGTTGTATTCTTGTATTTAGAGGACCATGAAAAATAAGTGAGCCCTAGTAAGCAGAGGACTGAGCCTAATAATGAATTGGCTAACCTGAAAGATAATGTAAACAATGGGAGCAATGCTGCTTTCTGCCCTTAGTGCAGTGTAAACAGTATCGCGCCAGGCACTTAAATCAGAAAATGTCGGTTCTCAAACTAAACACCATGTCTAATGCATGAGAACTGGCATTCTCTGACATAACAGCAGTTTGAATTGAATAGTTCTGGGACCTCCTTTCCGTTGCTATTCAATTCACGCTGAATTGAATCAAGCCCAAAAAGCATAGTAATTACCATTATTAAATATAGAGATCATTTTTATGACCACCAAACAATACAGAGTAAATTTTCATGTCCGCCATCCAATAAGCGGAGCATTTTATGACTGCCATATACATTTTTGTATTTGACATATAATACAGGGAGCATTTATGTGGCCACCATACAAAATAGAAATTCTTTTTGTGGCTACCGAACTATACAGAGAACATTTTTTGTGACTACCATACAATACATTCATAGACAATTTCTGTGATCGTCATACAATAGAGATTTTTTTTGAGTGTCATACAATACAGAGAATTTTTTTGTAACTATCATACAAGACAGTAGTTTTCTGACCAACATATAATACAAAGAGCAGTTCTGTGACCAACACACAAGACAGATAGCATATTACTGACTGTTATAAACCAAATGAAGCACTTGTTTTACCACCAAACAATATAGATAATTTTTAGTACATACAATACACAGAGCGGTTTTGTGACAGACGTACAGATGTGTCCTGATACATCTTTCCTCAATGCACCATGCAGCGGGAGATGCCTGACGCGAGTGACCTGACAGGCCTCATGCAACTCCATTAGCGTTGGGAATCTTTTTTTGTCACAAAGGAGTCTTATTCTCACTGATATTTGACTAAGAAGCACAAGCAGATTCTACTTGGTAAAATTATATGTGGTATGCTTATATGCTATGTGCAATAGTGGGTGTATCTGCATAAGAAGTGCTACATTACTTTGCGTAGCATTTCATATGCAGATACAGCTGTGGTCACACACAGAATATAGGCATGTTGCATATCATTTTAATCAGCAAAAGATGCTTTTGTGTCCTAGTCACATCGTTTTGCTACTAAGACACATTTTAAGGAAAAAGTCACATGAAAAGACACTCAGAGCTACCAAGTCACACCATGGCACGGCATGACTAGGAAGGCTGTTTAACTTGCAGGGAGGCTAGATGTAAGTGGACACATCTGTACACACAATAGAGAAATTTTGTGACCAACATAAAATACAAAGACCATAGTAATAAGTGCCATAAAATAAAATAAGTCTTTTTATGACATACAATAGAATTTTTGATACATACACGTAATAGAGAGTGTATACAAATAACTATAAAACCATAAAATGCAGAGAGCACCATAAAAAATAATCTTTATGACTTCCAAACAGCAATACAATGTGCATACACTAGAGTGCATTTTTGTGGCCATGACACATTATCCCCTCATTATATCTCCTCATTAACCCATCCACAAAAACCATTACAATCTTCAGCACCATCATTTTATCCCCTTTCAACCTAAACAATAATCATAAATACCCTCATTGAGATCATTAAACAACCCCATTATCAGTTAATTCTGTTCATATTCATTAACTTCATTACCTCCCTCAATTTAATAAAAAATAACCCCATTAATCTTAGCTGACAGCAATAAAGGCATTAACCCTTTAACTTATTTTCTTTTACAGCATTAACTCTTTCGCCCTCAAATTAAAACCCACTCATAACTTAACCACTTTTACTTATTAACTTTCCCCTACTATATCCATTACTGACCCCAGCCACACTTACACTTGCCCAATGATCGTCTCTGTGCTATTGCTACTGTGACTATGTTTTATGTTGCCACAGGAACATCAAAATATGCAACTGTAGAAACAGACCCTACCTATGAAGGGGGATCTGGTCAGGATTCTGTCATTTCGGAATACCAACACCAGGATCCCAAATGCTGGGATCCCAAATGTAAATGTGCCAGGACTGCTGAGAGGTAGGCTGAGGGAGGGAGGGTATAAGTGGGGGCTGCGGCAGAAGGAGGGTTAGGATTAGGCACTACTGAGGAGGGTTAGGCTGTGGGGGAGAGTGTGTTAGGGTTAGGCTGCAGAGAGGGGTGGTTAGGGTTAAGTACCACTGGGGAAGGCTAGGAATAGGCACTACTTGGGAGGGTTAGGCTGTGGAGGAGGGAGTTTTAGGTTTAGGCTGCAGGGAGGGGTGGTTAGGGTCAGGCCCCACTGGGGAAGGTTAGGGATAGGCTGCGTGGAGGATGGGGGGAGGGTTAGGGTCAGGCTGCTGTAATGGAGTAATTGGCAAAAATTGCTGCTGCAGGTCCTACATGCTGAGTGGAAGATAGAACACACTGATAGATACACATTGGTTTCTTATGTTTTTTTACTTTCCTATGCCAAAATTAGGAGTATAATTTGCCTGTAAGAAGACTATAACAGACAAATGCAAGAAACCATTATATGAGCATCCCAGTCATGAGGACCATAATTGACAACTGAAAGAAACCTTTATATGAGGATCACATCCCCATTACCTGTGAGTGTTGGGTATGCCACCATTCTTTATTTCCATATCTCTATCTTGTTGGTCACTCCTTCCTGTTTGAAAGAAACCTTTACACACTTGACATACCTGCTAAACAAGTGAGTTCTGGTACGTCGGATGGTTTTATTGTTTTTGTGGGATGCCGAGATATTTGGATTATAAAACATCTTTAATATTGAAAAATAATATCTTTATAAGACATAACCACACATTTTGCTATTCTTGTTTATTTATATACCCACTATTGGAGGAAAAGCTTGATTCAGAAGAGGACATATCACCAGTGAATCAGTGGACTTTTGGTTTGCTTCCTACATATGTGTTGCCTTTGACCTTTGATTTTTTTTTTTTTTTTCAAACTATTTTTATTGCAATCTCACATCGTACAGGGTAAGTAAGCAGCATTTCGAGACATGAAAAAGAGTATATAGTTAACAATGTACAACATAAAATATATTATACAAAATCCTCCTAACATGAGACAGGGAGTCACATATTATTCAGTCTCATATAATCCCAGGTAGAGATCCAAACATATTTTCAAACTTTTCCTCTTATAATAACTTTTATACCCTTCCAAGAAAGGGAACATGTGTATAACTAGTGATATCAGGGAATTTATAGTGTGTTTTAATTACCAAAGCGGAGCAGATTATAGATGAAACGGGATGGATCAAATATCGATTCTCCACTAGTAAAAATAGGTTATCCAAAAAAATCCCTAAACTTATATAAAATACCTAAAACATAAGAAAATAAACCAACATGTAATGCCTACTATGGGACACGGGTCGTCGATCCATCCACAGCACAATCTTCCCAAATCGGGGGTCTATATTTCCAATCAACCCGGTATACAATTGAATATAGAAGGGAGTGGAGAAGGGTCCAGAGAAGAAGAGAGAGGGTAAGTTAGATGTTTAAGGGGTTAGGGTGGTCTATAGCATGGAGGAGGTACCATGAGGTAGATTGAAAGCATTTGTCAATGGCCTGTTTAGTATGTAAGGGGAGTGTCAAAATGTAAGTGTTCCAACATTGGAACAAGGCAGGGGTGAGCCTCTCCTTATGGATAGAGGTCTCCAGCCAGTCCATGGTGAATAGAAAAAATAATCTAGAGGTCACCATCGAGATATTAGGAGGTATGTTGTGAATCCACTGTTGCAGGATTGCCTTCCTGCCAGCTGCTGATAGTATCATAAGCAGTTTTTTATTAGCCCTGGGGATGTCATTTGGTCAGTCAAACACCCGAACAGCGCCCAGGAGGTAGTGCAACTAAAGGATATGCCTAAGGACGTGGTTCCATAGTGATGTACCTCATGCCAAAACTGTGACCCCAGAGCGCAATCCCAGAAGCAATGGAAGAGGTCGGCCCCCTCCATTAGGCATTTGGTGCATTTACTGTCTTCTGAGATACCCATCATAGATCGGCGTTTAGGTGAGATGTATGCCCTATGGAGCATTTTATAGGCCATTTCTTGGTAAGAGCTTGCAGGAATAAGCTTTAAGGTCAATTGAAAGTGATTTAAGAGGGATTCAGGGGTGACCGTTGGGATGTGGGAGGACCATTGGGACAGCTCCGGAAGGTCCGTGTCTGGGATAAGTTCAAGACGGATACGTGAATAAATGGTTGATATGGAGTAGCAGGTCGATTGGATTAGTGTGTCTAGAGAGTTAAGACAGTCGATCCCTGTCAGTTTAGATAGTACAGTTTTAAGATAGTGTATTGCTTGGAAGTAGGCAAACTCGTGGTGAGGAAGCAGGCCGTATTTCTCTCGCGCCTCCATGAAAGACAGCGGGGCGCAGGAGGAGTTAAGCAGGTTGCGTAGGTTGCGGATGCCAAGAGAGTGCCAGGTAGTGAAAGGTTGTAGAGCTCCCCCCTCCTGAAACTCTAGGTTGCCGATAAGGGGCAGTGAAAGTGAGTATAAATATTGAAGTTTGAGAGATTTCCTTGCCATTTTCCACGCCTGTATTATGGGGAGTAGTAGTAAATTAGTGGTAATATGTAAGGCCAATTTGGAGGGCTTGGCATGAATAAGATAACTGAGGGATAGGGGGGCACATAGTTAAGAATCTAGACTAGAATCTGTGTAATAATTATTGTTTCCAAGCCAATCCATAGCAATGCGTAAGAGGCACGCAAGATTGTATTGCTTAATATCAGGTAGATTGATTCCCCCTCTAGGCACCGTCTGGGATAATTTTTTCATGCTAATCCTTGGGCGTTTACCAGCCCAGATGTATTTGGAGATAGAGGCGTTCAGAGAAGATAGGTCTGATTTAGATAATAATAGGGGGGTCATCTGTAAAACATAGAGGAGCTTTGGGAAGCTGGCCATCTTAAATAAGTTACATCTCCCTAGCATATTAAGGGGGAGGGATTGCCAGAGGCCAAGTTTGGTTCTAATCTTATGCAGGACTGGGGTGATATTAAGTCTATATAGGTGGCAGGGCTGAGCAGGGAGTGCAACGCCTAGAAAGGTAATATGTGTATTCGCCCATTTAAAGGGAAAGGTGGTCCCCCAACCCAGTCTCGCCTGTCCATATATGGCCACGCCTCTGACTTACTATAATTGATGGTAAACCCTGCGAAAGAGGAGAAACGATCAGTCATGGCAATTAGCTGCGGGATTGTACGGTGAGGATCTGACATAAAAAGGAGAAGGTCGTCTGCGAATGCCACCACCTTTAATTCCTGTGTTCCCACAGCAATGCCCTTATAGTTCTTGTGTGACAGAATATGGCATATAAGGGGTTCCAGTGCCAAATCAAAAAGGAGGGGAGACAAGGGGCATCCTTGCCTAGTGCCTCTTTCCAACGTGAAGAATGAAGATGTCACATTATTGACTAAGACCTGCGCCACTGGGTTGGTATATAAGGTCTGCACCAAGTTGCAAAACGCTGTGCCAAACCCCTGGTGGGTGAGCACTCGAGATAGGTGAGGCCAGGCAATTTTATCAAATGCCTTCTCTGCGTCTAAATTTATAATGATGTTATTTTTGGCCTGGCTAAGGCGGGTGTAAGATATCGCAGTTAGGGCCGCCCGCACTCCCCGTGTGGATTGTCTACCTTTGACGAATCCCATCTGTGCGGGTGAGATGAGATGGGGTAAGTATGCTTGCAACCTGTTAGCTATGATTTTAGTCAAGATTTTAAAATCTTGATTGAGGAGTGAGATGGGGCGGTATGACCCAACCTGAGTAGGATCTTTACCAGGTTTTGCTAGCACTATGAGTTTGGCTTCATTAAAACGAAGGGTAGTCTCCCCTGTTGTTAGTATATGGTTATATAATCGTGTTAATATGGGGAGTATGTCGGCATCTAGCACCTTATAAAATTCAGCGCTGAAACCATCAGGGCCAGGGCTCTTTCCATTGGGGAGGGACTTAATGGTGGCCCGCACCTCCTCCTCAGTTATGGGAGCATCCAACGATTCCCTCTCTTCTAACTCCAGCTTCGGTAACTGCGCCTCATCTAGGAATAATTGACCATCAGTTGCATTATCAACGTCGGCAGTATATAGGGACTTATAGAAACGCATAAAAGCCGAGCAGATGTCAGTGGGATCAGAAAGAACACCTCCAGAGCTGTGCAACGAGTCAACCCATGTTTTGTTTCGGGGCCCCCTAACCAGGTTGGCCAGGAGCTTACCGGGTTTATTCCCCCACCTATGAAACCTGTTCCTGCCGTAGTCATAGCTGATCTGGGCCTGTTCGGTGAGAAAGGTATCATAGATTTGTTTTGCCTTGAGGTACGCCTCCTTATGGGTAGGGCTATCGCTTTGTTTGTATGTGCGATATGCAAGTGTGAGAGCCGCACTAAGTTCCTGTAATTTTATGTTAAATTTCTTGCGCTTAGAATTGACATAGGAGATGATATGGCCACGAAGGACTGCTTTAGAGGCTCCCCAAAAAAGTGGAGTGTTAGATTCTTGATCTAGGTTGTCAGTAGTATAATTCTGCCAGGTGTGTTTAAGATGTAATAAGAAATCCTCTGAGCGTGTGAGATATGCTGGGAATCTCCAACATTTAGATATGTTCTGGGGTAGGGATAGGTGTAGGGACAAGGTAATGGGGGCATGGTCCGAAATAATGATGTCTTTAATTGAGGTGTGGGTAACTTTAGAAAAGAGGTGTTTGGATAAAAATAGATAGTCAATGCGAGAGTGAGTAGAATGTTTGACCTTTGATTTTGATAACTTTCTTTACAGGCAGTTCAGTCCCAGCAAAGGAGCAGCTAAAGCAAGGAGAGGTGAGTCAAATAGAGGAAGCCAGGTGGAGGGGCATGCTGTCATACTATGGCAACAAGCAATGTGCATCCCATACCCCTGGTTCTGCTTTTTGGGTTGCATACATCTTATGGAGGGGAAAAAAGGTCAGACTGAATTGCCTGTCAGAACATAGTTTGCACACTCCCTCCAAAAGACCAATCTAAACAACATTTTAGCCGCTGCACATACATCAGCCTCATAGCCAGGTCATAAATAGTTTAAGTTTATTAATGTTTAAACGCAGAGCATTCATAACCTACTACAGACAAGCTTGCCAGAAGACACTGGCTGACCTACTGTAGATGACAAAAACCAAAACACACAAAATTAATATAAAAAAAAACTGTATAATATGACACTCAACATATCTGCATCACTGTTTCATGAAATTATCACAACAAACATAAACCAGTGATTGCTGGTACTGTATATTTTATTTATTCATTTATTAAAAGTTTCTTATAAAGGCTAGTATATTCCATTGCACTTTACAATTGAAACAACAGTGATAACACAAAACTATGTAATAACAGACAGACATAAGGGGGTATCCAATTAGCCATGATACAACATCAGGGGCCAAATATTATAGAGTGAAAGTTTCAAAACGTGAGAGATTTGGTAAGGTTTTGCAGGTTTTTTTTAAAGTGGCAATCATTTACACAGCAAGATCAACCTGGTTTTGTAGTGTAAATGATTGCCACTTTAAAAAAACCTGAAAAACCTTACCAAATCTCTCACTTTCTGAAACTCTCTCTCTATTACATTTGGCCCCAGGTGGCAAAACTTGTCAGTTTTTCACAATTTTTCCTGGTTTCACCAATTTTATTTTTATAGGCTATTCAGTTTGTATTGGCAGTAAACCTGTGTATTATCGCTAGTCGCAACCCCGTTTCTGCATGAAAATGAGTCTATTTTCGGGGGGTTTGGTTTCGCCTGCCTGAGGCAGGTAAGACAAAATCCCCAATTAGCCATGGCATGCACTGGCTTATTGGCGCTAAGTGGATAGACCTCAGCGATGCATTTACCCGTGGTTAATGACTGCAGGTAATTGTTTATCCCCCATAGAGGTAGGATGGTATTGCTTACAGGCTTACAATCTAAAGGGAAATAGACAATAATACAGAAGGATAGGTGCTACAGTATCTATTTAATAATGGTCCAGCCAGATTGCAGAGTTTCTTTGCTGTACGATATACAGTAGTGACACAGCAATGCTGACCAGAGGTCAGGAGGATGTCAAGTTGAAGAAAAAGAATTACTGTATGTGAGGATGAGTGGACTGTACCCAGGGGATGTAATTAGATATGAATAGTTCTGAAAATTATGAAAGGGAGTATATTTTTTTGTGTGCTGTATACTTTGGTATTCATTTTTAATAATATAGCTTTTTGGCATTCAAAGTTGAATATTACAACAATATTATTCAAATGTTATGAACCTCTATTTGCCTATCTCTATTTTTTCAATAATTAATACATTAACAAAATATATTCATTAAGGAAGATAATGTAGATATCTCCTTCAACATTCATTTTGGTAATATTTTATTTTTTGTCTAAATAAAAATTACTATTTATTTTAATACAAAAAGGACTGGTTTCAAGTAAGTGCGCAAAGATTAGGTGCAGCCTCAATCAAAAACACACACAATAGGGGCATCTCCCTCACCCCCACAAATGGAGCAATCGTGAAACAGAAAATGGGTGAAAATGATATAGGGCGCTCCTCTAACTACACATAGAAATCACATAAATTCATACAAATTTGGTATCAAAGAAACATTTCAGCAGTATACATTCCTGTGAACCACTTGTGTCTTCAGCATGTAATAAATGGGTCCACCCGTTTTCTTTAGAGTGCTACTCCTCTTGATTAATTTCCTCTCAGGATGACCATGAAACAGAGGAAATGAGGACAGAATAGTGCACAAACTTTTTTTATTTTTCATAACAGACACAGCAGAATAAAACGTGGAATAATCCAATAAAAATTCAAACATAAAATGGACACACAAAAGGTGGGGGAGAATCCTAAACAGCCAAAGGTGATGTAATTACCGGACGTTTAGGAGAACTTGTGAAGTCCTCGAAATCACATAAGATGTTAAAATAGCTCCAGTTAGACTCCCGGGTTCTCAGCTCCCTGGGTCCAGTAACTACGTCCACCAGATGTTGTCAGGATGGTCCCTCACACCGCACCGATGCGTTTCAGGTCTATTCCAGACCCTTTTTCAAGGTAAGTGTATCTCCCTCATAAAAATCTATTTATTTACACATCCACCAATAAAAAGTTTCCTAATTCTTAGTGACAGCACCTGAATGAAAAATGGCCGCCCCCACAATGTTAGTGACGGTTCCCATAACAACCATTTTCAATGTCCAATCACATGTTGCAGGGTTAAGATTTTTTCCCCGTCCCCCATGCGTCATCTCGCGAGATCACCTCCTTCTGGTCTCACACATACCATTGTCTTTGCTGTGCGGGCACTTCCGCCCTAAGTTAATCGGAAGGTCCTCGTCACTTCCGCCCTTCGTTGGGCTAATCGTCACTTCTGGGCTGGTCACTCTGTTGCTAGGTAACCGCAGCTTGTACGGATCATAGCTGATCACATGCCATCCGGGCGGAGACACTGTTTAGCTAATGCTGTTACCAGGCAACCGCAGCATCTGTGAATTACATCATCTGTTCCTAAGGCAGCATCTCTTACAGTCCATAACAAGTTCATATTTGTATAATGGTGTGTAATCCTTATTCTTATAGATGAAATCACTGTTAATAAAGAATAACTTTGCTTAAATCAATGGTAACACATTCATAAAAACATGATCATAAGTCAGTTCCTAAACAATAAAATTTATGCATTTATATACACACAAATAAAGGGCT
Source organism: Pseudophryne corroboree (assembly GCF_028390025.1). Classification (NCBI taxonomy): domain Eukaryota; kingdom Metazoa; phylum Chordata; class Amphibia; order Anura; family Myobatrachidae; genus Pseudophryne; species Pseudophryne corroboree. Next base: position 372,870,225 of record NC_086445.1, on the reverse strand, counting down.
AAATTAATCCAAAGACTAAATGCACATACTAAAAACTACCTTAAAATATCCATAACACACCTCACCTAAAGGTGACTAGAAACATAATGGCATCTACTAAGGAGGAAAGATAGTAAAGAGTCTGCTACAAGAACCATTTAAGTTCAAAATCGGAATTGAATCCGGTGGGTATAAGTGTATTATATTTATAGATGAGTTCCATCTCCATTCTAGCTAGGCATTTTGATGTGTCCTTCTGCCGATGGCCACATTCTACTTTTGTTATGCCTATGATTTTTTTAGGGTCACAGTTATGATGTTTTTTAAAGTGACTGGACAATGAATGAGTGTCCAGGCCTCTTCTGATGTTCCTGAGATGTTCTCCCACCCGTATTTTTAGTTGCCTCGATGTTCGTCCGATGTAAAATAAGTGACAGGAACATTCAATAGCGTACACCACATTTTTTACATTACATGTAATAAAGTCCCGTATTTCATGAGTTGTTCCATTTATATTGAGATTTTCTAATTTCTTTCCACTGTCTGTGGTAATTTCCCTGCAGCCAATGCAGGAACCACACCTGTGGAATCCCTTGGTACTCCTAATGCCTTCCTTTTTCATTGGCGGAAGGTCACTTCTTACCAGGGAATTCCTAAGATTAGGGGCTTTTTTATATATAAAAGTTGGATGTTCAGGCAGTACCTCCTTCAGATGGGGTCTTTCTTAAGGACTCCCCAATGTTTTCTGAAGGATTTTTCTAAGATTTTATGCTGTGTGTTAAAGCCTGTTATGAAAGCATACTCAAACTTATTAGTTGTTTCTATATTATTTCTGCTCTCCAACAGGGTTTTCCTATCTAAATTGATCACATTATTCTTAACCGCCTTTAGTGAAGCCTCTTCATATCCACACCTTTGGAACCTATTTTCTAACTGATCTAATTGTTCCCTACATACAGCTTCTTCAGAGCAGCTACGTTTTATCCGCTTGCATTGGCTATTCGGAATCGAATCAAGCCAATTCCTGTGGTGACAGCTGTTTCTATCAATGTGGGTCTGGGAATCGGGTTTGGTAAACGTCTTTGTACATAGAATCCCATCCTTTATATATAAAGTAATATCCAAGAAATTGACCTCAATGTTACTCACATTGAAACTGATTTCTATATTACAGGGATTACTATTAAGATAAATACAGAAATTGTCCAATTCTTCCCTTCCACCTTTCCACACAAAGATAACGTCATCTATATAACGTTTCCAGGACACCAGGTTTGCCCCATATGGGTTGGGTCCCCAGATAAAATCGGTTTCCCATTTTCCCATAAAGATGTTTGCGTAACTAGGGGCGAACCTGGTGCCCATTGCCGTGCCAACTCTCTGCAGGAAGAAGTCACCATTGAACATAAAATAGTTGTTTTCCAGGAAAAAGCGTACACTTTCAACAATAAAATTTTGAGTGTTTACATCTATATCACTTCTACTAAGAGAATCTGTTATTGCCCTTATGCCCATTTGATGATCTATAATTGTGTATAGGGACTTATCGTCCGCAGTTACCAAATACATATCCTTCTCCCATGGAACCGTTGGGAGGAAGTTTAGAAGATCTTTGGTATCTTGCAGATGTGACTGATTATTCATTACCAAAGGTTGTAAATAGTAATCAACCATTTCAGATAGATTGGCTGTCGCTGATCCAATCCCAGAGACTATTGGCCTGCCAGGTGGATGTTGCACATCCTTATAGACCTTCGATAAAAAATAAATAACAGGGACTGTAGGATCTTTATTTATAATGAACTCCTGTTCCTTTTTAGTGAGCACATTTGAATCTCCATATGTTCTAACTAGTTCTTCTAATTTCGCCTGGATATTAACTGTAGGGTCTGTCCTTAGTTTTCAATACATTTCCTTATCACTCAGATGTTTTCCTGCTTCATTAACATTCCAACTCCTGTCCTTGACCACTACACCTCCCCCCTTATCCACTGGTTTAATAATCAATTCCTGATTATTTTTGAGTGATTTTAGAGCATCCCTTTCTTTCATTGTGAGATTACATTTGACTCCTTGATTTTTAAGACTTTTTAAGTCATCCTGTACTAAGGTAGAGAAAGTTTCCAAGAAATTGCCTTTCACATGTTGCGGGGGAAAAATGGATCTCGGTTTAAAGGGGGTGTTAGCTCCTATATTTGTAGCACCAAGTTCTTGTACACATTCCTTTGTCAGGAAAATTTTCTTAAGGCATAATTTTCTTATAAACTTATGTATATCCACAAAGGTTGTGAATTTATTAATGGAGGTAGTGGGGGCATACTTCAACCCTTTCTCCAAAACTTTAATTTCGTGCTTTGACAGAATGTGGGAGCTAAAATTAAAAATCTTCGTCTTGCCTCCTTCTAGTTCTTTTTCTGTCTGATTTTCATTTTCTCCATTTGGGATAGGGTTTTCGGAATTGGGACTAACTTCTATCTCCTTTTGACTAATGGTCTTCACTTTTTTCTTTTTCCGTTTCTTATTTTGCTTCCTCTTTTTTCCTCCCCTCTTCCCTCTGGGTTTTCTATTCCTAGGATCTATCTTAGGTTGTCCCACCTCCTCCATCTCTCTAAAAAAGGGTCTTCCCTTAAATCCCTTTCCAAAGGAGCAAATCTGTTTCTTTGTTCAAGTGGTGTATTAGTTCAATATTCAAAATTTTCCCTCCATTACTGATCCCGAGTTCTATTCTGTAGCAAATTTCTTGGGGGATCATATTGATTCTTCCTTCTTGGTACTATCGGGTATTTCTCCCGCCTCCTGATCTCCACTGGTCTAAAGTGGCTCCGATTTCTATCCTGCTGTAAGTACTTTCTATATGGTGATATATGAGTATCTTCTCTATAATGATCATTTGATGGATTAGGTCTCCTCCTCCTGTTTACTTGTCTCCGCCCTCTATCCATCCCTGATTGTTTGTCTACAAAAGTAGGGGAATAATGGGTCTGTATCTCAAATGTTGTCTCAGTATCCTCCTTCTCTTGTTTAGATTTTTCATGTTTCTCTTTTTTTATCCCTGATATACTTTCTATTCCAATGCTTTTTCTGTTTTCTTTAGATTGGCCTCTATTCTCTGTTCCAGTTCCTTAAATTCACTGTTATCTGCAAACGGGATGATGAGGTCTCTATAGATTTTAATTTCCTCATCCAATTTCTCTAGCTCTCTTTTTCTCTCTTTTATGATCAAATTCATAAGGGAGATGGAGCAATCATTTACAATCCCTTCCCATTTTTCTTTAAATGCACTTGATGAATTATCAAATGATGCTTTTTTGTTTATTTGTAAACCCCTTGGTATGATGTTATTAAGCACATATTTTTCTAGGGTTACCATCTCCCACCAAGATTTGTTTTCTCTGATGAGGGTATTCTCTAATTTTCGCATAATTGTTTCAAGACTTTCGTCAAGTAACTCAATATGCTCCCCATCATCTTTAAACAAATTTTCGAGCATAGAACGTCTATGATCCCTGAATTTGAACATACTAACTGCTGCACCTGCTCAATAACCAGCAAAGGAGGAAATTCAAACAAGACTTAATACAAAAAGGACTGGTTTCAAGTAAGTGTGCAAAGATTAGATGCAGCCTCAATCAAAAACACACACAATAGGGATGTCTCCCTCACCCCCACAAATGGAGCAATCGTGAAGCAGAAAATGGGTGAAAATGATAAGAAATACTGTATGTGAGGATGAGTGGACTCTACCCAGGGGATGTAAGTAGATATGAATATTTATGAAAATTATGAAAGGGAGTATATTTTTTTGTGTGCTGTATACGTTGGTATTCATTTTTAATAAAATAGCTTTTTGGCATTCAAAGTTGAATATTACAACAATATTATTCAAATGTTATGAACCTCTATTTGCCTATCTCTATTTTTTCAATAATTAAAACATTAACAAAATATATTCATTAAGGAAGATAATGTAGATATCTCCTTCAACATTCATTTTGGCAATATTTTATTTTTTTGTCTAAATAAACATTACTATTTATTTTGTATACACATTGTTAGTTAATGTGAATGTGAAGGTGAAGGTGATTCTTTAGTTTAGTGAGGAAGAAGTCATAGATGTTCAGTTAGGTTATCACGGAGCAAAGGAGGACAGATTATTCAGAGGTCATTATATGTGAGGTTATTTTACTGTCCTCATTAAATATAGAATTTCTTATAAATTACTTGGAAAAGGTATAAAACATATATTTATCACACTTCACAAATAGTCATGTAGTTCCTAGTGCAGTAGAGCGACTTTAAGAAACCCTCTTTTACCTTTGGCATTCTAGGGGAAAAAATTTTTAATGAGAGAATCATACAATAACCTCACACTGTCTATAGTCAAAGTTTGTTTTTTGTCTTTTTATAGCATCTGTAGTTCACACATTTTCTATACAGGTAGAATTACATTAATGAATAAAAAAAAACTATGTTTCACAGAAAATGTAACCGATATTGAGCAATACTGCACATTTAATGCTGCCATTTATTGCCACTTTTTGGGGATATGTGGTCAGCTGGAGTCGCAATAACACATGGGATCATAAGCTTACCCCGGATCCAATGTGTTTTCACATCATGATCGAGGGTAAGTCTTCGACTGATCAAAATGGCCTATAATTGGATACCTCGATAATGACCATCGGTCAAAAATCACGATATCCGTCCATTTTGATCCGCAGAAAACGGATCGCCTCTAACTGAATACTGCCCTATGTCTGAAACCTCTGGTGCTGAATCTGACAAAGACATGCAGAGTAATGGCCAAAGAGTTACATTTCTGCATTTTCCATATGCAATTTGAGATCTGGAAGGATTTTGACCATTATAAAATTGCTTTGTTCTTTTTTAAGCACAATCCTTTGGGGCTGAATGTGACTTTGGAGCAAAGCAAAAAAATGCAAGTAACTGTGTTGCTGGTCAAACCGTGTTTCAATGCAATGGGTGCAAATACATTTGTTGTTTTGTTTATACAGGGTAAAGGGGGTCATTCAGACTTGGCCCCTAATGAGGCCCGCATGCAGTTTGCCACAATCGTAGCAGCCACATTACGGTTGTGCAGACTAACACATTGCGGTTGTATCCCCGATGGATGCGACTGCAATATGATTGACAGCGGGGATGTTTGCCCAATATCTGAAAACAGAATACTATTCTGGGCAAGCGAGATCGACTTTTCTCCAGCAATCATCTTCATTTCTCTTTGGTCTGATGTGTCAGATACTGAACTCTTTCCCAACTGGATAAATAGCAAATAAAGAAATCATGTTTTTCTTTTTTTCTTTTACCACTCTTCAGTACTTTACTTTATTCCACAAAATAAATTCAAGCGACTCCTTTTGATGACAAGTTTATATTAATAACTAGGGACAGTTTCTAAGGAAACACAGTTGAGTTCCACTAACTCAGTAATGCCCAAAGAGTTAAATTGCTGCATTTTCCATATGCAAGTTGAGATCTAGAAGAATTCTGACCTTTATAAAATTGTTTTGTTCTTTTTGAAGAAGGGGGCAGATGTAACATGTGCAGAGAGAGTTAGATTTGGGTGGGGTGTGTTCAAACTGAAATCTAAATTGCAGTGTAAAATAAAGCAGCCAGTATTTACCCTGCACAGAAACAATATAACCCACCCAAATCTAACTCTCTCTGCACATGTTATATCTGCCCCACCTGTGCTGCACATGGTTTTGCCCAACTGTCAACAAATTTGTTGCTACAATCAGGTCTTAATTACCCCCTATGTTGCTGGTCAAACCATATTGCAATGCAAGGCATGCAAATACATTTATTGTTCTGTTTATACAGGGTAAAGGGGTCATTTAGACAAGGCCGCTAATACGGCCTGCAGTGCAATTTGCCAAAATCGGCAAACTGCGCATGTACAGTGGCCGCCTTACGGCTGCACGGACTTACACATTGCAGTCGCATCCCCAATAGATGCGACTGCAATGTGATTGACAGCAGGGGGTGTTTGCGGGGCAGTGGCGCTACGTTGGGGGGTGGGTGAGGTGTGCTGAAGCGGGGGTGGGCTGGGACCATTTTCAGGGTGACTAGGTGACATCACACGCAGTCGCTCTGATAAAAAATTGTGACTGACCACTTGAGAGGTCAGTCAGGCTGCACTGCCTGGGATCAAGCTTAGTTCCGCGTATCGAGAGCTGTCTTCACACATTCTGTGTGGACTTGCCCTGTGCTGGGCGGCCCCTAGCATGTGAGGAGATGGACGCAGATCTAGCTGCGTATGCAGTGATCTGCGTCCATCACTGAATAAGGCCCAAAATCTGTTAGCTTTTGCATGCTGTATAGTCCACAAATGCTGGACAGCCTAATTTTTACACCTAATTTAGATTTAACATGTCTAACTCAAATCTATATCAATCTGTGCATTTTCAATCTGCACCATCTACAGTGCAACACGTTTTTCTCAAGGTACTGTACAAAATTACTTGTTTTCTTTTTTGCTTCGCTCCCAACTCAGAAACAGCACCAGAGAATTAAAAATTAAAAAACAACTGCTATTATTTATGAATCACATTTGAAAAAGACTGTGAAACTGGCCAGTAACGTTTGCAGTAACTGCAGTATGATTATAGGAAGGATTTAAAAAGCAGATGATAATAAAAACATAATCAAATTTTATTTCAAATCATGCTATATTTAATAAGGGATAAGAAAGAATTACAATTAATTGAATGTATTTGCTAGAATTGCGGTTACTGAGTAGATACAGGACAGCACAGAGGATGTAATAGTTAGCATTACTGCCTCACAGCACTGAGGCCATGGGTTCAATTCCCACAGTGCCGTGTGGAGTTTGTATATTATCCTCGTGCTTCAGGTGTTTCAGTTTCCTCCCACAATCTAAAGATATACTAGTAGGTTCATTGGCTCCCAAACAACATTGACACTAGTGTGAATGTGTCTGTGTGTACATGTGGTAGAGAATATAGAAGGTAAGCTCCACTGGGGCAGGGACTGGTGTAAATGGCCAAATATTCTCTGTAAAGCTCTGCAGGATTTGTGTGCGATATAAATAACTGGTAGTAAATAATTACCTACATCAGTGGTTCTCAAACTGTGTGCCGTGGGATGCATTGGGGCACTTAAAGGGGTGCCATGGGTTGGTGGTCCAGGACTAATTCAAATTATTTACAGGCAATGTAATAGAGCTTGTGACTTCCAATCATAAAATATGTGGACAAACATACTGTACACTACATGTATTTATAATTTATCTGCTTTAACCTAAAATAACTTCGATTACAGCCCCAAATGAAAACCTCCCAAGTTTTCCAATACCTGTATTTCACTTCTTCACCTTTATTTTTTTTCAGGTTAAATAGAGAATGGCCATCTAGGGGATGTAGTTATGTGACCGATGGTCAGGAGTTACACAATAACTCCCCCTGCATCCTGACCCCTCAGAATACCGACAGTTGGCATGCTGACTACAAAAGACTATTCCCACTTATGGGTGTCCACGACACCCACAGAGTAGAAATAGAACCTGTGGCGAGCACAGCTCACCACCGCTGCCTGCAACATCGCAAGCACAGCCCGCAAGGGGCTTTGTTCTGCTCATCCCCACTGGCATTAAGCGGGACGGGATCCCGGTGTTGGGATACTGACCGCCATGATCTTGGTAACTGGTAATGCAGCCCCAACCCACATATAGTATAGAGGTATAGTATCATTGACATGGATTGGCTGTGATTTGGCTTTATTGCAAGAGATGTAATACAAAAATAGTTGCAATGATACATAAGTGTTGGCCGTTCATAACGGTACTTCTTTCAATAATCATGGTTACTAGTACTTGTGTCTTTTTATAGTCTTCATTATGATCTCAGCACTACCAATTTCTATTAATTGATGTCTACTTGATTGTGGCTTGAAATATCATCATCATTTTAAATAAGATTTCTCTTGGCCACTTACAGTCAGTATATGGAACCTCTTGTAGAACACAATACATGAACAAATCCTGAAAAAAAATCAGTGTCTTTTCTTCAACAAGTAGATCTTTTTAACTTTGGGGATCATTTACATTTTGATGTAAGTATTTTTTATGAGACACCTCTCAGATGTAGCAGTACATGTCCGCGTTGATAGGTGTTACTTTCACAATCTCCCTGAAATGATTTTTCAAAAGTAGGCAAGTTTGGTATACAGTAGGTCTATTTGGAGGCCACTAAATCCATGCATAATTAAAGTTAATCTACTGACATGGATAGTCTTATGTTCATACTGCCATTAATTTTTACAATATTTAGTCACTGATTGAATCTCTCAGGTTTTCTTCAATATGTTTTTTTCTGAGGCAGATAGAATTACATAGTAAATAATCTTTGCCCTAAACAAACCATTTTATAAAATCCTTAAGTAGTGAGAAACTACAGTACTTAACTATACAACTGTGAGTGATTTTTTTGTACTTTGAAATCATTAGATTCCAACATAAAGTTGTAATATATTTTAATGCCACTAGACAGCATAATAAAATAATATGCTATGCATATTTTATTGTTTTCTACTATATGTTAACTGAATTAACCCAGCTGATACGGGAAAAGTATTTAGCAGATAAAAGAAAAGTGCATACAGCACTAGGATTCCCGTACGTCGGGATGCCAACTACTGTACATCCCGTAAATACATATACAGTAGTTGTATTATTATTTTTTTCAATGTGTAAGGTGCCACTTTTAATTTTTATATTAAGTGGCATTATTTATCTTTTGCATTATTTTTGGTTTTATGCAGGCAAGTGTTTAACTGTTTTTTGTTTAGTCATACATAATTCAACACCTGCAATTCTGATTATTATGTTTCCAAACAAATTTGCAAAATAATTTAGAACAATAATACCCCTTTTACAGCAAAGTCCTGGGTCCGATCCGGGTTTTTGAACACAGGAGTTTCTCAGGTCGTACCCGGCTTCATACCCCATTTACACTGCACTACAACCCGGGTTATTCCCGAGTCAGCACCATTTACACTGAAGCCGTGTCAGCCCTGCTTTTCCCTGTGGATGTCATTAAAAATGGCCTTTTAGGGCTGATAAAGATGAGGTCACAAAAGGTAACAAAAGGGAGGGGTGGTGCCTGCTCCCAGCATTGCAGCAATGACAGACGGAGTGGCTGCGTTTCAGTCCTGCTGTTCTAAACAGCAACAGAGAGCTTGAAGCAGCTTCTAACGCTATGCTACCTACTGCAGAGTTGGAGGAAGAGGGCACAATTCTTGGCTGAGTGTGCTAGATATTGATGCCAATATTTGTGCCAGAGGAGAACACTGGTATCATCCAGCATCACCTCTATTTTGAGATTGTCCACCATGCGAAATCACAGGATGTGAATCAAAGACCATCCCCATGGAGAAGCTTTCTTGCAGACCATGGAAGCTTTTCAGGAGGAGCAGTGGATGGCCCACTTCAGGTTGTCACATCCTACCTTCTACTACATATTGGAACTACTGGAACCAGCACTGACGATGCAGACCACCAACTACCGGCAGCCCATTGCCCGAAACAGGAGATTAGCCTTTGCCCTTTGGTGGTATGTTACCCCTGGAGAGTACCGAACACTCCCCTGTTTATTTGGAGTTGGGATTGGCATGGTCTGTAAAATAATCTACCAGGTGACACAGGCATTTGTGGATACCCTGTACCAGTGGTTTATCTGCTTGCTGGAAGGACAGCACCTAGCTGACACCATCCAAGGCTTTCTGAGGCGTGGGTATCCACAGTGTGCTGGTGATATAGATGGGACACACATTCCCATCATTGCTCCCTGCTGACTATTATAATTGGAAGGGGTGGCTTTCTATTATTCTTTGAGCTGTTGTGGACCACCAATACTGGTAAATTCATTTTTACTGATTGTTTCATATCCACTTTTTTCATTTTTTTTAGGTTTGTTTTGTAGCTATAATTTTTTTAAAATTAGTTTTACAGATGTCTTTATAGGGTGGCCTGGATGGGCACATGACGCCAGAGTCTTTGCTAATTCTGACCTGTACCACATTGCAGAGGACAAGCGGGGTGGATGGCTTTTCCCCAGAGAGGTAAAATATATTGTAAACATTCTCTTTATCTCATCTGATAGCCCCAGGTATTATTTGCAAGCACAAATATCTGCAGTGATTTACACATGACATTTTGCTCATCTGCATGACCCCAATGTGAATACACTTATGCCTCCTCTGTATTAATAGTGAAAAACTATTTTTTTTTTATAGAAATCAGTAGATGAGGTGGAGATCCCAGTCCACATCATCGGCAATGCGTCAAACCCCTTACAACATTGAAGAAGTGTTACATCCAATGTGTAGAGTTGTCCCCGGAAAACGTCAGCTACACCCATAGCCTAAGTCCTGCTCGAATGGTAGTGGAAAATGCTTTTGGCCATTTAAAAGAGGAGGAATGATGTGGACCTGCAATTAATACCCCATGTAGTAGCAACCTGCGGCCTTTTCACATAACATTTGTGAACTCCCAAAGGACCACTTCCTTCCAGAGTGGAATGTGCAGGATACTGAGGTGGGGGGCATTGCAAGTGATGCAGCAGATTACGATGGAGAGTATTACTACAATGCTGAACTAATTTGGGCCAGCATTGCAGCAAACTTTCCCTCAGTGGTTGAAAAGAAAAGAAAAACAATATTATTAATAAAAAGTTTTTGGGTCTATTATGTTCAAAAGTTGTATATTTTGGTTTTAAAAATATCTGATGTTTAAATATTCATTTTTTTTATCACATTCTCAGACTGAAGTATATTTATCTCTGGTTAACATAGATATTTCCTGATATCATATAAACTTTACTGTAAGTGACGGTCACATTATAAGAAGGACAAATTTGAAAGTACATACAACATTACAAAATACAGTCAAAACTGGCCAGGTATAAAATTTGGCTAGAAAAGAATGAGATCCTAGGCCACAATATAAAACAGTGTTTTTAAAAAACACTATATAAAAACATTAACCTACCACTTCCCTGATATCATGGAGACTTTACTCTAAAGTGTAGGTTGCTGATTAGGAGGAGGACATATTTTTATGTATAAGCACCAAATATCACATTATATACAATACATACATCTACAATTAGGCCCAATATACATTAAATTATGTTCTCATCCTAATCAGCACCCTGCACCTTTAGTGAACACCATCATGTTGCCAGCTATACGTAGCATATCCTTGCAGACAACAAATTTTAATTAAAAGTATATACAACATCACAAAATACTGGCAAAACTGGGCAGGTATAAAATTTGTTTGGCCAGAAAAGGATGAGATTCTAGGCCACAATATAAAATGGTATTTTTTAACACGCTATATATAAACATTAACCTACCAATTCCCTAATACCATGGAGACATTACTCTAAGGGTCTAATTCAGACCTGATCATAGCCGTGCAAAATTTTTCACAGCTACAATCAGTTACTCAGACATGTGGTGGGATGCCCAGCACAGGGCTAGTCCGCCATGCATGTCAGGCTCCCCTCCCCCACACACACACAGAGATACAAAAGCGTCGCACAGCGGTGATGCTTTTGTACCTGATGAGTACCTCCCTACCAGTGCAGCTCCTGCATGCTGGATGGGAGCTACCTGTCGCTGTCCAGGTCACAGCGGCTGCATGTGACATCACGCAACCGCCACGGCCTGCCCACCGCATGGTCCGGGCATGCCTTCATTGCCCGGACTGTGCCTTTAAAATGGCGGCTAAATGGCGACGGCCCGCCCCCTCTCGCCCAGCGAAAGCCTCTGCCTGGAAATCAGCCAAAAGCCATTGCAGGGCTGAGATGGCCATCGGCTGTCTGGCATGCGCCGATGCACTGTGGTGCCAGTGCATGCGCAGTTCAGACCTGATCGGCTGCTGTATGAAAATGCGCAGCAGTGAATTAGGCCCTAAGTGCAGGTTTCTGATTGTGAGGAGGACATTTTTTATGTATAAGCACAAAATATTGCATTATATGCAATACATATTATCTACAATTAGGCCCACTATAGATTAAATTGTGTCCTTCTCCTAATCAGCACCCTGCACCTAGAGTTTCCAGGACACAGTTTTGAAATCAGTGCCACTCATACTAAAGCATAGAATTTATTTATATATATATATATATATATATATATATAAAAAATATTTTAGAATAGGCACATTTATGACAAATTCCTGTACACAGAATATTCTTGTGACTCTTCTTTTTGTTGGGTGCTAGTAGTAGTGCTAGGAGTGCTAGTGCCATAGTTGAAATTGGCCCCTCTATATTCTCGTGACTCTTGGTTTCGATGGATGCTAGTAGCAGTGTTAGGGGAGTAGTTTAGCCCTCTAGTGTAAAGGTCATATGGGTTTTCCAGGGTCTACTATGTTGTGCCAGCATGCAGGCAGCGGGGCAAGCACAAAAGAGCCCCTTGTGGGCTCGCTTCACTCGACATGCTGCGGATACCCCAAGAGGGAGAATAGTTGTCGGTATACCGGCTGTTGGGATCCTGGTGCCAGTATGGTGAGCACATGGATCCCGAAAGTCGGCATATCAAATGCCTCCCGGGTTATCTAGGTAGACTGGAGGCTGTTGGAAATGCTGTATTGGGTGCATGAAAGCATGAGCAAACGTGCACTCTAAAAAGTACATTAATTGAGACATAAATGCCTGCTGATTTTGCCTCTCAGCTTCCAAATATTTCTCCATGCGAGCATCCTCTTTGGCTTGCACCTCAGAGTCCAGTTCCACTATCACAGACATCATCACTCTAGCCAATTGCTTGGACCGGTTTGGATTTTTGTTTTTGGCAGGAACTGCAAGTGGAAGAAACAAAACAATGACATTAAACATTGAGAACTGAGGATATATAATAATAGCAGTAGTGTTTGCGTACATGTGCTTGTGGCCTTCTCCCACCTGCACGCTAGCGACACTCTGCAACAAATACCATTTGGATTTCAGTGATTGTAGTGTGTGTAATGGGTGTGTTTTTTTTATTTATATTTACTATTAGAGCATAATGGTGTGGTCTGTTTGGGGAGCACAGTTTCGCAGCTTGCTTCTACTACCCCCTCTATTGTGACTTGGATGCTGTCTGAATGCAGTGATGAGTCCATCCCACTATTTTCAGCACCGCCATCAGAAAGCGGTGATGTTGGGCTTAACTGGGTTGATGGCAGAGTGGCCTGTGTAGCTGGAGAGAACTGTGTTGATGGGAGGGTGGTCTGTGTAGCCGGTATCTCCTGGCTATCCTGGCTATTCTCCATGTGGCTGCACAATGGTGCAATTGAGGAGGACAGTGCTACAGGATTATTAAGCACTGTGTTTCCAAAAGTACTGTAGCACAGATCATAGTGTACCCAGTCCTGCCTTGCAGCACCGCTTTTTTTTGCGGTTCTGATCATGCACTTTGGTAAACTGCTTCCGTAATGCTTTTAGCCCATGTACGACCTGTTGTTGTGAGCAATGTATTCCTTAGTATGCCAGTATCTGGGAAATATTACATTAAACAACTGCATCCTTAACGGTGCCGGTCATCTGATGCCTGATTTCTTCTTCTGCACTGATTAGCAGTAGTTCTTGGATCTCTGCATCGGACCAGTTGGTGCAACCAGACATGCTGCTGCAGGTCAGGATTCCGGTCTGGCAAAGAGTCAGGCTGAGGGTGAAGCTCTGGCTCACACTGCATGTCAGCAGTGTCTTGGTGCCGATCAGGCTGTGACCAGACTGGAGATACTGTATGCAGGTCAAGCTGTGCCTGTAGTGAAGGATGCATGCTACAGAAGCTGCATAAATGCTGCTGTGATGCTCCATGTGTACTGTCTGCAGGGCACTGACAGATGACATCATCTGCCAGTGCCACAGAAGCGCCAATCAGCTTCTTTCTGCAAAAGCCGGGTGAAATAACCCGGGTTGGGAGAATTTACACTGCCACAGATTCCAGTTCCGACCTTGATCATTTCCTGGGAAACAGGGCCCGGGTTATTTATTTTAGAGCCCTTTTACACCAAGCCCTGGCCCGGATTGACTTGGGCATAGGGTAGGAGAATTCAGGAAAAATAGGAATTTTAATGAATGCAATCCTCCCAAGAAGGGAGAAGGTGTTTAGCAAGGTAGCAATCTCATCAGTAAGCAGAGAAAAGCTGGCTTTGCATTAATTATTGACATGCCTTGTTTTATAAACACCCCGATAGTTGAATTGTCAGCGGGCCAGATAGAATTTATACAAGATAGAAGAGTCAAAAGCAGGACCCATTTCCCCACCTAGTTGCATAATTTATGGAAGTTGATGTGATACCCAGCAAAGAGCCAAATTAAGATATCAAACTAATAATAGCAGGGGTGAACGATTCAAGGTCAGACACACACAAGAGCATGTCATCAGAAAAAAATAGACTCTACAGAACCAATAGTAATGTCACAGAAGGCAAGTGTCTCTGGGAGGACATCTGCAAGGCTTTTGAAAGCAATTGCAAATAACAAAGGAGACAAGGGACATCCCTGATGGGTGCCTCTTTGAATCAGTAATATCTGCAACAGAAAGCCATTACCAGACACTTGCATAAAGGGGATGAATCTGACTGCAAGTTTATTAAGCATAGCTGTATTTTCCCCACACCTATCTCTGAACCCTATAACTCCAATACTCTATCAGAAGTTGTATGCTGCCTGTCAGGAATGAGCTGATCATCATGTGAACCCTACATCCTGGTACAAAACCTAACAGGCTAAGCAGCTAGGATCCACAAGATTAAGCAGGAACATATCCCAGCAGAGCAGAGAAGCGATGTTACTCTCATTGAGATATCTCCTGATGTTATCCTGCTGACCAACTTCTCAGTCAGTAAACTTTCACCTGATACAGCGAGTAAACAAGAAACTGGTGTATACCAATTATAGGTGAAGGGTGTTACTGTTATAGGGTGGGGGCACTCCAGGGATGCTGATACTCAATGGTATTTCTCTAACGTCCTAGAGGATGCTGGGACTCCGTAAGGACCATGGGGATAGACGGGCTCCGCAGGAGACATGGGCACTTTAGACTTTAGGCTCTGGGTGTGCACTGGCTCCTCCCTCTATGCCCCTCCTCCAGACCTCAGTTTGATACTGTGCCCAGAGGATATGGGTGCACTGCTGGGAGCTCTCCTGAGTTTCCTGTAAGAAAGTATTTTGGTTAGGTTTTTTTATTTTCAGAGAGCCTGCTGGCAACAGACTCCCTGCATCGAGGGACTGAGGAGAGAGAAACAGCCTACTACTCTGAGTTTCAAGGTCCTGTTTCATAGGCTACTGGACACCATTAGCTCCAGAGGGATTGGTACGCAGGTTTCATCCTCGTCGTCCAAGAGGGCGGGGCTTCTTCCTCAGCACTCACCAGCGCCATTTTCTTCACAGCACAGCGCTGAGAGGAAGCTCCCCGGACTCTCCCCTGCTTACTGACGGTGACAGTGGGTTTTTCAAGAGGGGGGGCACATAATTGGCGTGTATAAAGTTATAACAGCGCTACTGGGTAAAACATTCTGTGTTTTTTCCTAGGTCATATAGCGCTGGGGTGTGTGCTGGCATACTCTCTCTCTGTCTCTCCAAAGGGCCTGGTGGGGAACCTGTCTTCAGAAAAGAGCTTCCCTGTGTGTGTAGGGTGTGTCGGTACGCGTGTGACGACATGTATGAGGTTGAGGGCTCACCTAAGGAGGAGGGGGAGTGTATGAATGCAAGGTCTCCGTCGGCAGTGCCGACACCTGACTGGATGGATATGTGGAATGTCTTAAGTGCTAATGTGAATTTATTGCATAAAAGATTAGACAAAGCTGAGGCTAGGGAACAGTCAGGAAGTCAAACCATGCCTGTCCCAAAGTCGCCGAGTCCTTCAGGGTCTCAGAAGCGCACACTATCCCAAATAGTTGACACAGATACCGACACGGATTCAGACTCCAGTGTCGACTACGATGATGCAAAATTACAGCCAAAAGTGGCTAAGGGTATTCGATATATGATTATTGCAATAAAACAGGTTTTGCATATCACAGAGGAACCCCCTGTCCCTGACACGAGGGTACACATGTATAAAGAGAAAAAGCCTGAGGTCACCTTTCCATCCTCGAATGAGCTGAACGAATTATGCGAAAAGGCTTGGGAAACCCCAGACAACAGACTGCAGGTTCCCAAAAGGATTTTTATGGCGTATCCTTTCCCGCAAAAGGATAGGATACGATGGGAATCCTCTCCTAAGGTGGACAAGGCATTGACACGCTTATCAAAAAAGATAGCGCTGCCATCCCAAGATACGGCAACCCTCAAGGATGCTGCTGATCGCAAGCAGGAGGTTACCATGAAGTCCATTTACACACATTCTGCTACCATACTTAGACCGGCAATGGCGTCAGCCTGGGTTTGTAGTGCTGTGGCTGCATGGACTGATTTCTTATCAGCGGAGATTGAGACCCTAGATAAGGATACCATTTTAATGACCCTAGGGCATATAAAAGATGCTGTATTATATATGAGGGATGCTCAAAGAGATGTTTGTTTACTAAGTTCCAGAATAAACGCTATGTCTGTTTCCGCTAGGCGAGTCTTATGGACCCGACAGTGGACGGGGGATGCCGACTCGAAGAGGCATATGGAGTTTTTGTCTTACAAAGGTGAGGAGTTATTTGGAGAAGGCCTCTCGGACCTCGTCTCCACAGCTACGGCAGGAAAATCGAATTTCTTGCTTTATGTTCCCTCACAGCCTAAGAAAGCGCCTCATTATCAAATGCAGTCCTTTCGTTCGAATAAAAGCAAAAAAGTACGTGGATCGTCCTTTCTTGCCAGAGGTAAGGGCAGAGGAAAAAAGCTGCACACAGCTAGTTCCCAGGAACAGAAGTCCTCCCCGGCCTCTTCAAAATCCACCGCATGACGCTGGGGCTCCCTTGAGGGAGTCCGTTCCAGTGGGGGCATGTCTTCGACTTATCAGCAACATCTGTGTTCTCTCACAGGTGGATCCCTGGGCAATAGAAATTGTTTCTCAGGGATACAAGCTGGAATTCGAAGAGGTCCCCCCTCGCCGGTTTTTCAAATCGGCTCTGCCAGCTTCTCCCTCAGAGAGGGAGTTAGTGTTAAATGCAATTCAAAAATTGTATCTTCAACAGGTGGTGGTCAAGGTTCCCCTACTGCAACAGGGGAGGGGGTTTTACTCAACCCTGTTTGTGGTCCCGAAACCGGACGGTTCGGTCAGACCCATTTTGAATTTAAAACCCCTGAACCTATACTTGAAAAAGTTCAAGTTCAAGATGGAGTTGCTCAGAGCGGTCATCGCCAGCCTGGAATGAGGGGATTTTATGGTTTCCCTAGACATAAAGGATGCGTACCTTCATATTCCAATATTTCCACCTCATCAGACGTTCCTGAGATTTGCTGTACAGGATTGTCATTACCAATTTCAGATGTTGCCGTTTGGGCTTTCCACGGCCCGAGGATTTTCACCAAGGTACTGGCGGAAATGATGGTGCCCCTGCGCAAGCGAGGTGTCACAATTATCCCATACTTGGACGATCTCCTCATAAAAGCGAGATCTTGGGAGAAGTTACTGGACAGCGTGTCACTTTCATTGAAGGTGTTACAGCAACACGGCTGGATTCTCAATATCCCGAAGTCGCAGCTGGTTCCTACGACGCGTCTGACCTTCTTGGGCTTGATTCTGGACACAGACCAGAAAAGGGTTTTTCTTCCGACGGAAAAAGCTCAGGAACTCATGACTCTGGTCAGGAACCTATTGAAGCCAAAACAAGTGTCAGTGCATCACTGCACTCGAGTCCTGGGGAAAATGGTGGCATCATACGAAGCCATTCCCTTTGGCAGGTTCCATGCGAGAACCTTCTAATGGGACCTGCTGGACAAGTGGTCCGGGTCACATCTACATATGCATCGGCAGATCACCCTGTCCCCCAGATCCAGGGTATCTCTCCTGTGGTGGCTGCAGAGTGCTCACCTCCTAGAGGGCCGCAGGTTCGGCATTCAGGACTGGATCCTGGTGACCACGGATGCAAGCCTCCAAGGTTGGGGAGCAGTCACACAGGGAAGAAATTTCCAAGGTCTTTGGTCAAGTCTAGAGACTTGTCTCCACATCAATGTCCTGGAGTTGAGGGCCATATACAACGCCCTACGTCAAGCGGAGGCATTACTTCGCGACAAACCAGTTCTGATTCAGTCAGACAATGTCACCGCAGTGGCTCATGTAAACCGCCAAGGCGGCACAAGGAGCAGGGTGGCAATGGCGGAAGCCACCAGGATTCTTCGCTGGGCGGAGAATCATGTCAGCGCACTGTCAGCAGTGTTCATTCCGGGAGTGGACAATTGGGAAGCAGACTTCCTCAGCAGACACGATCTGCATCCGGGAGAGTGGGAGCTTCATCAGGAAGTCTTCGAGCAGATCGCAAGTCGGTGGGGACTGCCCCAAATAGACATGATGGCGTCCCGTCTCAACAAAAAGCTAAAAAGGTATTGCGCCAGGTCAAGAGATCCTCAGGCGGTAGCTGTGGACGCCCTGGTGACACCGTGGGTGTACCGGTCGGTCTATGTATTTCCTCCTCTTCCTCTCATATCCAAGGTGTTGAGAATAATAAGACAAAGAGGAGTGAGAACAATCCTCATTGTTCCAGATTGGCCACGAAGGACCTGATATCCGGAGCTGCAGGAGTTGCTCACAGAAGATCCGTGGCCTCTTCCTCTAAGACAGGATCTGCTGCAACAGGGGCCCTGTCTGTTCCAGGACTTACCGCGGCTGCATTTGACGGCATGGCGGTTGAATGCCGGATCCTAGCGAAAAAAGGTATTCCGGATGAGGTCATTCCTACACTAATAAAGGCTAGGAAGGACGTGACATCAAAACATTATCACCGAATATGGAGAAAATATGTTTCTTGGTGTGAGGCCAGGAATGCTCCTACGGAAGAATTCCAGCTGGGCCGTCTCCTTCACTTCCTACAAACTGGAGTGACTTTGGGCCTAAAATTAGGCTCCATTAAGGTTCAGATTTCGGCCCTATCCATTTTCTTTCAGAAGGAATTGGCCTCTCTTCCTGAAGTACAGATGTTTGTGAAGGGAGTACTGTATATTCAGCCTCCTTTTGTACCTCCGGTGGCGCCTTGGGACCTTAACGTTGTGTTACGTTTCCTTAAGTCACATTGGTTTGAACCACTCAAAACGGTGGAGTTAAAATATCTCACTTGGAAGGTGGTCATGTTGTTAGCCTTAGCTTCGGCTAGGCGAGTTTCGGAATTAGTGGCTTTATCACATAAAAGCCCCTACAGGTTGAGTATCCCATATCCAAATATTCCGAAATACGGAATATTCCGAAATACGGAATGTTTTGAGTGAGAGTGAGATAGTGAAACCTTTGTTTTCTGATGGCTTAATGTACACAAACTTTGTTTAATACACAAAGTTATTAAAAATATTGTATTAAATGACCTTCAGGCTGTGTGTATAAGGTATATGTGAAACATAAATGAATTGTGTGAATGTACACACACTTTGTTTAATGCACAAAGTTATTAAAAATAATGGCTAAAATGACCTTCAGGCTGTGTGTATAAGGTGTATATGAAACATAAATGCATTCTGTGCTTAGATTTAGGTCCCATCACCCTGATATCTCATTATAGTATGCAATTATTCCAAAATATGGAAAAATCCCATATCCAAAATACTTCTGGTCCCAAGCATTTTGGATAAGGGATACTCAACCTGTATCTGGTTTTTCATATGGATAGGGCGGAATTGCGGACTCGTCCTCAATTCGTACCTAAAGTGGTCTCATCCTTTCATATAAACCAGCCTATTGTCGTGCCTGTGGCTACACGTGACTTGGAGGATTCTGAGTCCCTTGATGTGGTCAGGGCTTTGAAGATTTATGTGGCCAGAACGGCTAGGATCAGAAAAGCAGAGGCACTGTTTGTCCTGTATGCAGCCAACAAGGTTGGGCGTCCCTGCTTCAAAGCAGACTATTGCTCGCTGGATCTGTAACACAATTCAGCAGGCGCATTCTGAGGCAGGATTGCCGTTACCAAAATCTGTTAAGGCCCATTCCACTAGGAAGGTGGGCTCGTCTTGGGCGGCTGCCCGAGGGGTTTCGGCACTACAGCTATGCCGAGCTGCTACTTGGTCGGGGTCAAACACCTTTGCAAAGTTCTATAAGTTTCATACCCTGGCTGAGGAGGACTTCCTGTTTGCTCAATCGGTGCTGCAGAGTCATCCGCACTTTCCCGCCCGTTTGGGAGCTTTGGTATAATCCCCATGGTCCTTACGGAGTCCCAGCATCCTCTAGGACATTAGAGAAAATAAAATTTTAAACTTACCGGTAAATCTTTTTCTCGTAGTCCGTAGAGGATGCTGGGCGCCCGTCCCAAGTGCGGATTACTTCTGCAAGGCTTGTATATAGTTAATAATAATAATAATAATAATAATAATAATTTTATTTATATAGCACTCTTTCTCCAATAGGACTCAAGGCGCTTAACAGATACAGTTATTGCGTACATAAGGGTTATGTTATAGTTTCATCGGTGGTGGACCGAGGCTATGTTGGTTTTTCATACTGTTAACTAGATAGTATATCACAAGTTATACGGTGTGATTGGTGTGGCTGGTATGAATCTTGCCCTTGGATTACCTAAAATCCTTTTCTTGTACTGTCCGTCTCCTTTGGCACAGTTTCTTTAACTGAGGTCTGGAGGAGGGGCATAGAGGGAGGAGCCAGTGCACACCCAGAGCCTAAAGTCTTTCTTAAAGTGCCCATGTCTCCTGCGGAGCCCGTCTATCCCCATGGTCCTTACGGAGTCCCAGCATCCTCTACGGACTACGAGAAAAAGATTTACCGGTAGGTTTAAAATCTTATTTTAATGTAGCTGCATAGTTGAAATAGTTATACTGGAGATTTACTAAGTTACATTTACAAGTTACAGTTGCATTAGCAGTGTTGGACTGGAGCATGAAGACCCCACTGGGGGTATGCAGTGGTAGAGGCCCATGATTAGAGGTGTGGCCAGCCTCCAAAGGGGGTGTGGCCAGCCACCACAGAGGTTTGGCTAACCATTATAGAGTACCTGGTCTGGACTCCTTGATAATTTATACAGTAATTAATACTAGTGCATGCATGATAATGTGCCAAATTAATGACAGCAATGTACTGTAGAGAATACATCATAATCCTGTGCAGTATAAGGTAACATATGTATAATATATAATTCAAGTGCACAGTCTAGAATCTGATCCCTAGAGGAGGAGGGCCCGCCAGGCAGTGGGGCCTACCGGTGGTTTCCCCTGTACCCCTGTGGGCCAGTCCAAGCCTGTGCATTAGTTTGCATTGCTATTGCCTGCCTCCTGTGTGATTCATAATCCATAGAGAGCTGGGGTACCATGCAGCTATAAATAATTTGCCTTCAAGGCAAGCATGACCTTTAGGCAGAATATAAGGTACACATAAACCTTTTGTCTCTCACAATGTTAGCCAATGTTTACATAACTAGAACAATATATGGATTGTATACTTGCAAACAATTCAAAAAATATTCTGAAAATGGGTGAAAACTAAATTCAAGATCACAAAGAAAAAGACAATATAATATGCCATAGTATATCAAGTACCTGGCTAAACCAAATTGTGATGCAAAGGGTGCAAATACATTTTGTTTTTTGTTTGCAGGACTGGCATGTGCACATTCCGTGTGGGATCACTCCTCTCAGTGGCCTAGTATACTCTGCACATACAGTACGCAGATATCCAGAAACACAGTGACCGCCATGTTCCCAGTAACAAATGTGCAGATCTCCAGAAACATGGCACCCCCATCTGCAGTGCAATATGGTTTTACCAAGGTGCAGTTATTTTCTAATTTTTTTTTTTTGCTCACGACTTTGAAGCCTCTTTGTGAGCAGAAAGTGTTATGAATTGATGGTAATATTTCCCCTATAGGACACCCTCTTATCCAGCAGTGAAGTTACAGTACATGAACAGAATACACCCCACAGGCCAACTTCTGAAGACCAATAAAATTGTTAAAATAGTATAATGAAGCTTTTTTTTGGCCATCCCCTCTACTCTTTACTCCTGTGTCTTGTTATGTCAAAAGCACAGATTTATAAGAAAGTAAGACAACTTAATGGATTGCATGCCCGACATCCAAGATTGACCAAATTTTAGAGGAAAGTCATAAAAATAAATGAGAAGCTTGCCAAAATCTGTTGAAACTCTAAAAAGGGGGTGTTATAAGCAATCGGCTCCACCTTAGTTAAAGTTACAATAAATGTTGATACTTGTGTGTACATGTTTAATATACTGTAAATAGTGTGTACAGTTTGTGAGAAGAAATTTTAGGAATGATCTTTAAATGGAAAGGCTTGTACTGTATATGACTGATTAAAAATGAATAAATTGCATTCTGTAAATATCTGTAATAAGGTTGTTGTAGTTCATTGTAACTTTCTAGCTCTTGATGTAACATAAATACATGCTTCATTGTAACCAGTCTTTCCCACTTGTTAATTGCATGATTTTCATGATATATGAAAGATTGAAACTAGAAAGACTTTCTTTATTATAGATACTTTATTATCTTGATTTTTGGGTAAAAAAGAAACCCTGAAACTTGGAAACGCATTTTATATAAAGTAACATGTATTTTAGCAGTATAAATAGCATTCTGCAAGCCACCACAAGTACAGTACTTTAAAACCCATCCAGAAGGAAAGATTTGATGTTATGTCTGATATGATTTTAGTCACAGCCTTCCTTCAAAATAAGGAAATAAAAATGCAGTATGTTCTCTTAAAACTTTCCATGTCTAATGAATAGAATTTATAGTGTTCTCTGTCCAAATATTAAAAAGATAAATAGTAAACCATTCTACAACATAGTGATAGTGCGCCTTCAAATTAATGCCTTTTAACTACAGCATGGTTGTGATATGTGCAATTATCTGCCTCCCCAGAGACAAATAGCTCACCCCTGTGTGTAAGTATTCATAAAGTGGCCACCTGGATGATTTATATGCTTCTTTTCCCATATGTGTGACATTTTTTGTAGGCATGCATTAAGCTAATGTGACAGGATTCTCTCTAATGTCACTGATGTATGAAAAAAAGTATTGTTGAATCAATATTCAACACAGCATTTCACTGATAGACAGTGGTTTACACCAGGGTCATAAATTACCTATCACATTTCGTTTCCCTTTATTTCAAAAGTGTGGTTTATTCAAACCAGCTATTTTATGCTGTGAGAAGCTTTGAAAAGTTACACGCTTTGTATAGCCATCAGAGGCCAAAGACAATCCATACAAGAAGGTCACTCCTATACATATTCAGCAATGTTTAATACTGGATACAATGCATATAATTTCAAAGCAAATACATTACTTGACATTGACATACTGTATTATGCTATAGCAGGTAATGGGAATAATAAAAACAATATTATTGAATGGAAAAGAAAAAAAACATGTATTTAATAACTGAAATAACATTACATACAGAATTCTCTGAATAAATGTGACACAATAGAAAAACTAAACTGAATTACTGTATATGCCTTTATACTTAAACCAATGGGAAACTTTTTTTCGGCGGTATTAGGGTACTAAGTATGCATAGGCTGATCTCTTTCATAAATAGAAAATCTAAGCAATACAAGTGTTTGCAAATATTATATATTACAGTATATTGATAAGGGGCAACAAAGAAACATATGATGGGGGTAAAGTATAACAACTTTAAATTACACAATAAATAAACAGCAATGATTTACATACAAGAGGCAAACTATTACAAATAAAATTAACAAACAGTAATACATTTCTTAGTAAAGATGGAGAAGCTCATAGGAGGAATGGGGACAAACCATGGTACATAAAGTATATCTAAAATATTAAAGAAGGGGGAAAAAAACTTTTTATGTTAATTTCTTCTGGAGCGATCTAGGGAAAAGCCTATATGTATGCTACAATTTGTGACTGTGACTTGAGCTATGGCTTATAAGTAGCCTGGCTCCTCTATGAACACTTAGCACATAGCAGCATTGGTGGATTTGTATATGTTTTATTTGGTATCCTACTTAACAAACCCTAATAAACTGCTTTGTTTTTTAATTGTTTATTTTGTATTCATTTTTTTTATTTTGAAAATTGCCGTTATTTTAACATCTCACCTTTTAATTTTATTCAGTACTAAAATACATTTAGAAATAATACATTTGTAATATGTTAAATATCCATTTTTTGGTGATAATTTCATGTGCCTACTCTCATCAAAGTCAGATCTCTCCGGTTTAAGTGTTTGACTCTCTTCCATCTCATTCTCATTCTGTTTACAAGCAGGAACATATAAAATTTTCCTTTCCTATTCACCTGATATTGTGACTCACAGTGACCTCATACTGGATATTTTCTTCTCTGTTTGTCAGGGCTTCTTTGGACAATTCTGTTACACCCACAATACAGCCCTTCTCTCTTTCCTTTATGCAAAAGACATTACCCTCACTCAGATCACTACTCCAATTGTTGTTGCTCTCTAGAATACTCATATCTCTTTTAGCCCTCCTGAGGCAGGTCAGACCGGGGAGCCTGAAATGGGTGCTTCCCGGGTGCGACCCGTGTCATGCCCCTCTCCGCTGCTGTTCCTAACCCGGCATATTTCTGCGTTGGTGACATCAGTATTGATGCAGCGGAGGAGGTGCTTAGAGATCTCCAAGCTCCCCCCATGCACACAGAGTGAACAGGAAATGGGTCAATGTGACCCGGCTTCCCGTTCACAAAGCACGGCGAGACAGGTTGAACGCGTGTTCAACCCTGCAAGCTATCCGATTTGGAATACTAGGTTGCTCAACACAGATTATTCCAAATGGGCCCTTTCAGACCGCATAGCAACATGGGTTATGCGCGCTCATGTGCAATAACCCATGTTCAAAGCTGGCGGTCTATGGGCCTAATTCAGACCTGATGGCAGCAGCAACATTTTTCTCACAGGGGCAAAACCATGTGCAGTGCAGGTGGAGCAGATATAACATGTGCAGAGAGAGTTAGATTTGGGTGGGGTGTGTTCAAACTGAAATCTAAATTGCAGTGTAAAATAAAGCAGCCAGCATTTACGCAGCACAGAAACAAAATAACTCACCCAGATCTAACTCTCCCTGCACATGTTACATTTGCCCCACCTGCAGTGCACATGGCTTTGCCCACTAGAGATATTGCTGCTGCTTTCAGGTCTGAATTAGGTCCTAAAAGGGGTATAATAGTCTATTGATTCATATGTGTGTGGATGGCAGTGTATCTTAATACAGATTGATAGAACTCTGCCGTGATAGCTGTTTAGTAAATTACAGAGTTGCATTTTCATCTGAAAATGCAAACTCAAATCAAAATGGAGCTTAATAAATTTCCCTTAATGTATAGAATGTATGTTTCATTACATGGTCCTATTTGCAGTGTGCTGGGGAAATGTTTTAGCTGTTTCTCTCTTGTCTAAATGAACCTTTCCTCACATGCACCTGTGATGGGCCTATAAATTGAATGGAAAAACATCCATCATGTGTATCAATGTCTCAACTTTATCTGGAGCCCGACATTAACCTCCACTAAGTTCCAATCTAACTAAAATAGAATATATCTCAGCTGCTTTTTCATGTGGCTGTGACTGTCTGATAAATGAAACATGTTGTTCCTACTTAATTCCGAGATTACAGAGACTAGCACTCATCACAAAACACCTTTCTGGAATGAGTTTTCAGCATTCGAGATTGTGATTCAAACACTATTGCTCCCGTGGCAATAAGCCCTGCTTTACCATTGAAGCCACATGTTGGATTTTTCTGCCTATACAGACTGTTGATTAGTGTACTGTATCTCCTTGTCCCCTAAATGCTTGAGGGTTGCATTTCTGAGCTTAAATATGGATTGGTGTTCCATCCTGCTAGCTTTATACTGAGTTCATGTCTGCTTTTATCATTTGCAAAGCAGTGAAGAAGTAATGCACTAGCTGATTACTACCCTGTCCTCAACCCAAACGTATTGCTTCTTTCTGCAACTACCTGCCACTTCCGTCTTTGATAGTTGACCACTACTCAGTGATTCCAGGCAGCGTGCCTACTGAAGAGGCCCTGGGAGTCTTAGACAGAATGTCATATTGGTGGGCCTAGATGACTTGTTACACAGCTCTATCACTTCCATCTATCCTCCATCTCTGGAGGCAATTACTCAATTTGAGACAGTCTGTAGATTTTGCATACAACCAAGTGCCTGAATGGCTCTGACTCAACCAAGTTATTTTCCAGCCTCCCCCTTCCCCCCTCCGTTCCTACCACCCTGTGGGGCTTTATCCTGCTTTTTCTCACTTCAAATCTGCAGCCTGTGGCTCCTGCACCTGGAATATGCCTCTTGCCTCATGGACATACATTTCTTCTCCACCTGTTCCATACACTAGTCACCAAAACCTTCTAATCAGTTGTATATATTTTAATATTTTTTTCTGCCTGACATGTTTTTCTCCATCATCTACTGTGTTCCTGACTGAGCATCATTTTACCTTTGAGTACGTTTGCTGCCTAGCCCTTGAATATAGATCTGGGTCTCTTCTATAAACCTTTTCTTTTGACACTATGCTAGTATTTATACTGTTCCAGTCCTCTCTCTCTGCCAGTGGACCTAATCCCTAAGACTCTTATCCTTGTCTTGTGTCTCTGTCTAATCCTGCCCTTACTTTGTATCTTGGAGAAAGCACTGATTCAGAAGCTCCCTGATGTTTTGCCTTATGCATTAAATGTTTCAGGTCCTATGAGATGATCTGAACTTAGACATGAAAACTTCATTTTGGGAGGTTAATGCTGATTTATCATAACCCATTCGTGCTTTCAGGTTCGAACCACCTTTTAGCTGCTTATATTGTTATATAAATTTGGTGATATTCTATAATTTTGACCTGAGGCTGCAATTATTATCTGCCCTTCAAATTGGTGTTGGCCCTTATTCTCAATGAGAGGTGAATCCTGTGAATACTATGTGAGGATACAAAGTTTTCCTGTGTAGGTCACTGATGTACAAAGACCCAAAAGACAACAGTTAAGAGGACATTTTGGTAAAAGCAGTCACATCATTAGAAGACAATGAATGCCACATGCCCAGAGCCGATGAAGAACAGACTGGTGAAAGATTCTTGGGGTATACAAAATTCTTCCAAGAATAGCAGGATGGCTCAGGAATACTTAGACACACTGTATCGAAAATAAAGTGAATGATGTGGTAATGTGAGGGTATGTAGCCACAGTGTCACTACTGGCCACTAGGCAGTAGTTGATGTACAAGGCAAAACATATTACCGTGGCACTTGTAAGAAACTATGGGACATGGGTTTGCACTGTGTGACATTTGTATGCTTACTGTTTATAACAAATATTTGCTATATAATGAATGTTAAAACAATTCCAGTACAGGTTGAGTATCCCATATCCAAAAAGCTTGGGACCACAAGTATTTTGGATATTTGATTTTTCCGTATTTTGGAATAATTGCATACCATAATGAGATATCATGGCGATGGGACCCAAGTCTAAGCACAGAATACATTTATGTTTCATATACACCTTATACACACAGCCTGAAGGTCATCTAATACAATATATTTAATAATTTTGTGTATTAAACAGTTTGAGTACATTAAGCCATCAGAAAACAAAGGTTTCACTATCTCAGTCTTACTCAAAATATTCCGTATTTCAGAATATTTGGATATGGGTTACTGTATTACACAGATATCAAACAATTGAGCTAGAGTATTTTATAGTTAAAATATACACATTTATGTCACACCAATAATAAAATAGAATGGGAAAGAACTGTTGAGAGGGTGTGATCACGGCAGGTGTAGAGGTACAATAGACATGGAGTAGTGTGCTCCAGTTAAACTCAAAAGCACCAAACAATCCTCCTGCAAAATCTAGCAGAATACCCAAGTACACTGAAACACCAGCTGTTTTAGAACGTGGTGATTTTGGAGATTTATGACCAATGAACTGTATCTAATGGCTAACACTGTAAACCTCAGCTGGCTTTCATGCAGTGACTTGCAGATATACTAAAACCAGCACTGTAGAGCTAATTTAGTAAGGATCGCTAATGCAATCCTTACTGCGTTTTTCCGATGTTTGAGTCCTGCGCACGCAGAGGACCCAATCTGTGCATGTGCAGAACGGGTCCTGTGATTGCGGTGCAGATATGCGAATGCCTCTGCCTGATTGGAGAGATGGGGGTGGGGACACCACACCACCAGTACAGCCAGACTGAGCAGAGCAAATTCACCACTGCGATACTCATACTCTGAACAGGTACCTCATTGCTTTCAGGGCGCTGTGAGAACTGTTGCAGGGCATGGTTAGAGACCCTGCAATACCATTAGGCACCAGAGACCGGCCAGCCATCGGGGCACAGAACACTGCCGCCGACCTTTCTGCTTTCCATACACACCACAATAGGTCAGAGTATCACTCACCCTGCACCAATACCAGTGGCATATGCAGGGAAGCAGCATATTCTGAGGGCAGCCCATGTGTCTTTATTCTATATCTTTTCTGACACTTTATCATCTTCTACGTCGATGCTCTCTCATTGTGGGAAATTATCTAGTGAGTCCCCTGTGCTGAATACAACAGGGCACTCAGGTCGTTACACTACAACAGCAGAAGCACCAAATTATCCTCATTTCAAACCTTGTGACACTGTGGGATATGCTCACTCACTATAAATGCACCTGCACACAGTGAGCAGCAGCTTCCCCAATTAGTGTCAAAACACAAGGTTGCCTGTTACTACCCCTCCACTCATGCAAGGAGTTTTACCTTTATCCTGCACGACATACCCTCATATTGCATGTTATTAATCAGCAATATTGACATTAAGGACTGACATCATCAGGTATTTGACAATTTTGTGAGATATTCTATGGTGTGGACTGATTGGTGATTGTTATTTGGAGTCATTATTATTCTTTACTGGCTGTATACAGTATCTACACTGTGAACTGTGTTACCTACTGTATCAATAAGAATTATCTGAGATCTTGAAAATATGGTACCAGTTTTGAAAAACAACAATTATTTTTTCGCTCAAGCTTTCTGAATTATAAGTGAACTACACGTTGTCTATTTGAAGCATTTATTACAGCAAGATACTTTATTATCTCTGTTACTATCTACAACTATATGTTATATGTGATGTTTGTCTATCTATATGTGATTACAATACTTATTGTTTTTAAAGTACAGTAATAAAAGTTAAATATTATAACTATAAGAGTGCCCCCTGAAAAAGAGAGTTTCTTCTGCCCCTTCTTGAATATGTATCTATTCATAAGCATTATTGTTTAGATATTGAATACTCTTGTTGTCATTTGGAACTGGTGTATATAAGAATGGGTACTAAGTCATCAAAGATAGGCTGGCCTTACAATAATAGTGGAATAATCATCTGTAAGGTAATGCACTTTGGTAGCAAGAACAAAAATACCACTTACACACTAAATAGGGAAAAACTAGGGGATTCTGTATTGGAAAAAGATCTAGGTGTTCACATAGATAATAAACTTAGCAGTAGTACCCAAAGTAGGAATGCAGCAAAAAAGCAAACAAGGTATTAGTATACATAAAATGGGAGAATTGATGCAAGGGATGAGAGTGTTATACTCCCATTATATAAATCCCTAGTGAGGTCACATCTTGAATACTGTGCACAATTATGGGTACCATATTATAAAGAGGATATCCTGGAACTAGAAAAGGTTCAGAGATGGGAAACCAAATTAATTAAGGGGATGGAGACGATAGAATATGAGGAAAGACTTGTGAGGCTGGGCATGTTTACAATGGAAAAAAGGAGATTAAGAGGGGACATGGTTAACATTTACAAATATATAAGGGGACAATACACAGAGCTAGAGGGGGACTTGTTTTTGGTAATATCAACACAAAGGACACGCAGACACCCACTTAGGTTAGAGGAGAGAAGATTTTGCACCCTCAGACGGAAAGGTTTCTTCACAGTAAGGACAATACGTATTTGGAATTCCCTGCCTGAGAGTGTAGTAATGATGGACTCGATCGTAACTTTTAAGAATGGGCTGGATAAATTCCTAATGGTTAAGGATATACAGGGTTATGGGGGGTAAATCATGCACTAAAGTAAGAAAAAATGAATGGACATAACGACTAAACATTCACCACAGTTAATATTCGTTTTAAAATATTACAGTATAGGAGTTCGCTAACAGGTTGAACTCTATGGATTTTTCTCTTTTTCAACCTCAGAAACTATGTTACTTTTCATCTCCTAGCTAAAACTCAGTACAGGCTCTTATTTACATCTCATTCACAATATATTTGCAGATAGGCCAGGGAGCTATCTTGCACAACTGGCTAGAAATGATCATTCCTCCAACACGATGTCAGAGGTTATTGATGAAAGAGAGAAGTCTAAAGGAAGACTCAAGATATAGTGGGGGCATTTGTTAGTTTTTATCAGACCCTTTTTTGCTTTTAAGTCGATGTGTAGTATTGAAGATGTGAGTAGGTCAGGCATTCCCAACCACGGTCCTCAAGGCACACCAACAGTGCAGGTTTTAGAGATACCCAAGCTACAGCACAGATGGTTAAATAAAAATAACTGAGCTACTAATTAAGTCACCTGTGCTGAAGCCTGGATATCACTAAAACCTGCACTGTTAGTGTGCCTTGAGGACCGAGGTTGGGAATGCCTGGAGTAGGCATTTGTCTGAGATTTCCTTCCCACATAATCTAAGGAAGCTAGGGATTTTTTTTTATTCTCTACACTTTGTTCCTTTCCTGGGAACATGGCTCCCTGTTTGGATGGCTTACCTATTGAGCTATATAAAAGCATACTCCTTTTACTTGCCTCATTTATTGAAATTGTACAATCAATTATTTGTAAAAGATGTCCTTCCACAATCCATGTCAGAGGCTCTCATAATGGTTTTGCCTAAACTAGGGAAGGATCCAATGCTACCTCAATCATATCATACTATTTCTTTACTCTCAATAGATATTAAGATCTTGGCCAAAATCTTAGCAACTAGCCTTAATCAGGTGATTTTGCAGATTATTCACCTGGCTCAGTTGGGATTTATGCCATGTAAGTCAGCATCTGGTAATATTAGAGTTCTGTTTACTTATTTACAGAGTCAATTTCTCCCTTTATGCATGTAAGGCGTTTGACTCTGTTGACTGGCCCTTTTTGAGGGAGACCAATAAATGGTGTGGAATAGGTACGGTGTATATTAAATGGATTCAACTTCTTTATTCAGCTCCAGTAGCTAAGATTTCTGTGAATTGATAATGTATATGTCCTCTCCATTTCTCTTAAAAATTAGCCTTTGGCATGTATATTACATTTGCACTGAGGCACTTGGGTGTTTGAGTTAGGTCCTAGTATAGATAAAGTGGTGTTATATGCTGATGGTGTGTTGGTATTTGTCAATGACCATACCTCTATGTCAATAGTGTTGGAGTTAATTGAATAGTTTGGTAGCTCCTCCGGTTTGATGATAAATTGGGACTTATTATGCATTCTTCCTTTGAGGGGCTCATGCCAGGCTACTTCATCAGTTAATCTTCCACTTCAATGGGTAGTTAGAGTTAAATATTTGGGTACTTGGATCTCTAATATACCTCAAGAGTACATTTCTTTAAATGTTAAACCTCAAATGGAATATTGAAAGGCACAAGTAAGAAGTTGGAGTCAATTACCTCTTACATTGACGGGTCGAGTCAACTTCATAAAGATGGTGTTTTTCATAATTCCCTGTTTTTTTCTCTGTGCTGTGCTTTATAGGCAAATTGATAGCCCTGTTTCATCTTTTACACAGTCGAGACACATTATTATGACCACCTCCTACATTTGACGTCGGCAACGTGTAGCCCATGAAGCACATCACATGTCATGCACAAGCTTTGTAGGTATACAGTATCTGGTTTGCGGGAGGCTGTATGCACACATATCACTTGTTGCTGTCATGGGTAAAAGTGGCTATTTACAGTATACGAGTTGCAAAAAGGGATGATTATCATCTTTTGGGCCAAGAATGGCAGTATTTCTGTTTCAGCGCAGTTTGTGAACTGTTCACATGCTGTTGTGGTAAAAGTGTTTCGTGACTGGACAAATGGCACCTATTGTGAATATCCAAAGTGGAAACTGCGGAGCATCACAAGCCATTAATGTGAGAGGTGAACGCAGACTATGGAGGTGTGTGAGGGCTGACTGACACACTACAGTGGAGCAGTAGTGTGTTTGATGTGCAGAGAGTGTTAGATTAGGGTGGGGTGTGTTTAAAACTGAAATCTAAATGGCAGTGTAAAAATGAAGCAGCCAGGATTTACCCTGCACAGAAACGATATAACACACCAAAAGCTAACAAATTTGATGCTGCGATCAGGTCTGAATTAGGGCCCTCATTCCGAGTTGTTCGCTCGCAAGCTGCTTTTAGCAGCATTGCACACGCTAAGCCGCCGCCTACTGGGAGTGAATCTTATCTTAGCAATATTGCGAACGAAAGATTCTCTAAATTGCGAATAGAAATTTCTTTGCAGTTTCTGAGTAGCTCGATACTTACTCTGCCACTGCGATCAGTTCAGTCAGTTTCGTTCCTGGTTTGACGTCACAAACACACCCAGCGTTCGGCCAGACACTCCCCCATTTCTCTAGCCACTCCCGCGTTTTTCCCAGAAACGGCAGCGTTTTTTCACACACACCCATAAAACGGCCAGTTTCCGCCTAGAAACACCCACTTCCTGTCAATCACACTACGATCACCAGAACGCAGAAAAAACCTCATAATGTCGTGAGTAAAATACCAAACTTCTTAGCAAATTTACTTGGCGCAGTCACAGTGCGAACATTGCGCATGCACAATTAGCGGAAAATCGCTGTGATGCGAAGAAAATTACCGAGCGAACAACTCGGAATGAGGGCCTAGGTCCTCAGTTTCCTGAAGAGCCTCCAGTTATAAAGGTTATTCAGAGTCATTAGCAGTTTTGGTAAAGTAGAAAAACTGCTACTGATAAAATCACATGCTGGGGGGTCGCCCAGCACAGGGCAAAGCGGGCCAGCATGTGTAGCATCACAATAGAATTACAATCGCAATAGAGAAATCATGAAATAGAGGATGATCTCTTGCAAACATAGCCAGGCTGCATGGGCAGGCCATCCAGAAAATGCAGACGATATCATCTGGACACCCTGAAAACAGAAATGACACACCTGCATTTCCAGCACCACTGCCCTCCAATGCCATGTCGCCAGCCCCAAATGTCCACTGCCTGTCAATCGTAATGCAATCTCATTCTTCTGGGGTGCAATTGTGAAGGGTCACGCAAAAGCAGTGTGACCGATGTGTATGTGCAGATGGCTGAAAATCATCCATTTGCAAAAATGCATAATAACCAATTCTGAATAATACCCTATATTATTAAAAAGTATATTATGTCAATAGATCCATGAAGGATGTTGCCTAAATTGTATCTATGTTTATTTTGAGCTCATCACATGGGAGCATTAACAGCTCTTAGACTTTAAAGGGAAGGCAGACTTGGGGACCATACAGGAAGAGTAGTGGAGCTTAACGTTAAAATGTCCTTGTGATTAAACTATTTATATTGGTTATCAACAAATGCAATATTTTTTTATTACATATAGTACTGAATGTCTTTCACCAATATGCTTATATAGATCTGGGGGTAGGGCAACATCACCAAATGTGGTAGTGCTGAAGGCACTTTTTTACATTTACAATCGGATTATTGATGTTTTGGAACCGAGTGATTAAGGTTATATAAGCCAGGGCTGTTTCTAGACAATCTGGCTCCCAGTGCAAGATTTAAAAATGCAGCACCCCATGGACATTCAAAAATGTGCCCCCCCATAGATATAAGGGGTGTGTGGTCTTTCAAAAATGGGTGTAGTCTCACTACAATGGGTGTAGCCTTACACCCCAGTTTTTGACCCTGCACCAACAGACCTTGGCTACCACAGGGAGTAAAAAATAAAATCCACCATATTAAGCCACACACAGTAATGCCCCTTTTACCATATTATCCCACACACCACAATGCCCGTGATACATTATGCTCTACAATAAAGCTTCTAATTATAATGTTAAATTACCTGATCATTGCCAAAGGTTTCATGCGCTGGGTGTCATGCTTGTTGCCAGGGGTTTCATGCACTGGGTGTCATGCTCATTGCCAGGGGTTTCATGGGCTGGGTGTCTTGCTCATTGCCAGGGGTTTCACACTCTGGGGTCCCATGCTCATTGCCAGGGGTTTCAAGCTCTGGGATGGGTGTCATGCTCGTTGACAGGTTTGTGTTATGCTCATTGCAAGGGGTAATGGTAGTTACCAGGGGTGTGTAATGCTAGTTGCCAGGGGTGTTTAATGCTAGTTGCCAGAGGTGTGTAATGCTAGTTGCCAGAGGTAATGCCCATTGCCAGGGGTGTGTAATGCTAGTTTCCAGGGGTAATGTCATTGCCAGAGGTGTGTAATGGTAGTTGCCAGGGGTGTGTAATGCTTGTTGCTAAGGATAATGTCAATGCCAGACTTGCCAGACCCACCAGCTCTTCTGCTCCCCCTTCTCCATGTCACAGTACTCTGCTCTGGGGCAGAGTTTCACAAAGTGATGCATTGCATTGTGACATAAGGATGCAAATTCATCTGCCACAAAACTCTACCCCCTGTACAATGACAGGGAGGAGGGGGAGCAGTCAGGGACAGAAAAAGTGCCATGGCACTATTATATTATTCATTTTTCTAGTGGTTTTGCCACCTTCCACACCCACTATGCTTATCCAATCTGCCTCTTATCCAATCCGCCTCTTTGTAGGTAAGCAGGGCCCACCACTTACATAATGTTTGTTTTTGGATCTGATTTTTTTTTAAATACAATGTGTCAGTGGAAAATAACACATGTACTTATATGGGGCGAACCTCATACGGATATATAATGCAGAACAAGTCTTAACCTAAAATACTAATCTGAATGCTTAGTAGCCTGCAAAGTCCCAACTTGTATCTGATTCTTAATGCACAAACCCCCCTGCAATATAGTCAGTAAATGAGAATTAAATAGCTGCAACTGTTTTCCATCAATAGGCGTTCCTGCCTGAACTCCAACTTACGGCTGAGAGGGGGCACTGCAGTATCGCTATTATACACAGTAGCATGTGTGCGCCGGCACCAGATGCGTCGGACCGACAAGCTCTACCGCCCTTCTCCCCGCCATTGTACTCTGCGCTGGGGTGAAGTTTCACAAAGTGACGCATTGCATCATGACATCATAATGCAAAAGCGTCATTCCACTAAACCCTGCCCCCGGAGCAAAGTACTATGGCGGGGAGGAGGGAGAGCAGTCAGGTACAGGAAAAGTGCCGCAGCGGGCTCTGATATCAGCTTACATGTGTTTCAAGATGTATACTTACACAAATGGGAAGTGGTTACCATACCGTTAGTTTGGACCCCAGATGTCTCAATGCTGATGCTGGAATCCTGACTAGCGCTGAAATACCGCCGCCACAGGCACCACAGGCTTTTCTTCCTCTATGGGTGTCCACGGCGGGCACAGCAAGACCACAAAGGCCTTGCTAGCACTCCCCCTGCTGCCGGCATACTAGTGGCCAATATCCCGCTGTCGGTATACTGACGGATGGCTCCCGGCCGCCGGTTTTACATACTGATCCAACACCATTAGCTTGTTTATTGGAAATAGTTGAAACACATGCACTAGATAGATGTATCAAACAATATGGCAAAATCAACTTGGTTTTGCCATGTAAATGATTACTACTTAAAAAAAACAGGAGAATTTGACCAAAATCTCTTACTTTGTGATTCTTACACCCAATTACATTTCCACCTATGTCTTCAATATATGTAGTCTGGCTAAAGTGTGTATACAGATGTGTCCTCTTACATCCTTGCTGCAGTCACGATAAACAGCTATTTAAGTCATGCCATGCAGTGGCTCGGTAGTGCAGTGTTTTATTTTGCATTTTCCCCTGCAAAAATTACATTAGAACACACAAGCAGATCCTGCTGATTAAGGTGATATGCAGCATGCCTATATTCTGTGTGTAATTACGGATGTATCTGCATCTGAAATGCCATGTTACAGTGTTTTTCAGGAAAACACTGTAGCATAGCATTTTTCATGCATATACAGCCACAGTCACACACAGAATATAGGCATGCTGCATATAATTTTACACATCTGTAGCTCAAACTTGGGTAGCTCAGAATAGTCCTATAATTAATAAGTGGCATTTTTTTATTAATGTCACGGTGGCACATAATAAATATGTTTACATAGTCAGACATGCTGAACATAGATTCAACAAAGTATGCGCCAAATGGCTTGATTTTAAGTAGGGATGTGCGCCGGCCCAAATCTCGAGTTTTGAGTTCTTGTTTTGGATCAGTATCTCCTTCGTGTTTTGGATCTGTATTTGTTTTTCCAAAACCTCCCTTGCGAGATTTGGATCTGCATTTGTTCTGGATCTGTATTTTTCTTTTTAAATCATAAAAACAGCTAAAATCACAGAATTTGGGTCCTACAGTATTATTAACCTCAATAACATTAATTTCCACTAATTTCCAGTCAATTTTGACCACCTCACAACTCACAATGTTGTTTTCATTCAGTTTAGGCCAAACCGTTGCACCAAGGTAGCTGGAAGATTAAGCTAATTGACAGTAGTGAGCGGCGTAAACATGTGGTTCTTTTTTTAATCCAATGTTTTTTATTATTTTTTAATGATTTCAGACAAACAAAAGAACCACAGAAAAAAAACTGGGGAAAAAAACAACAGACAAACAAAAACAACAAAAAATAACGCAACACATAAACATTTCCAGATTAAGGGAATTCGCAGATTCCCACATTATAACCAATATCAAAAATATCATTAGAACTATGCAGGCTTAAGGTCAAAAATCTGCATCTACAAATTCAAAGAAGTGTCACAGGTTGTCATAGATTATTCAAATATCGTGCATGAAATTACTTGTATCGAAGAAACATAGTTATGTAACACATAACATATCAGAACATGCGGGCAAGGGAGCGGCTGGTCGCAGGCGCCAGGGAACTTCACGGGGAGAAAAGACTCTCCCGGAGCAGAGCTATGTCCGATATTTTAACACAGGTCACTTGATAAGTGTCTTATTCCTCTACACATCCAGATGTCGGACACACAGTGGCCGGTACTCAAACATTCCGATTCAGTGAGTGCGAGGACTCAAGCCATCTACCCCACAGATCTTGATATTTTTTCCCTGCTTTCCTGGCTAAATATACATATTTCTCGTGAGCAGCTGTATCATTAACAAGTGAAACCCAGGACTGTAATGTGGGAGCATCTTTAGCCAGCCAACGTCTGGCAATACACACCTTAGCCAGGCCACAAAGGTTAATCGTCTGGCAGGAGGATCCAGGGCATCCTCCTCCATAGCTGAGAACACACAAGTCACCGGGGAGCATACAGAAGATGGAATTCCGGTCGACACCAGGGCGTTAATAACACCAGACCAAAATATAGCCATCTTGGGACAAAGCCAGAGAGTGTGCCAGAAGTCTGCATCCAAATTACCACATTTAGGACAACTAGTGGAGTGAGTACCCCCCATGCGGCACAATCGCACTGGTGTCATATATACTCTGTGTATGATAAACAATTGGATTTGTTGAACTCTAGTGGTGGTGGTGGATAGTCGTGGGGAGCCCAGAGCACCCTCCCATATCTCATCAGAAACGGGGCCCAGATCAGATTCCCACTTAGTCCTGAGAAGGGATAGTGGGTCAGAGTAATGAGGCCGAAGCACAGTAGTATAGATATTGGATACCAAACGTCTATTCCACAGGCTTTGTAAAAGGGACTTGACTAGAGAATCGACAAGGACTGGAGGGGTATTAGGAAACTGGGCATTAATCGCATGTCTCAATTGCAAGTAGCGGTAGAAATGAGAATAGGGTATGTTGTAGTCCTGCTGGAGCTGCAGGAAGGATTTCAGTACGTTGCCATTATATAAGTGTCCCAGGGACGTCACACCCCATCTCCCCCACACCGCCCAAGGTTGCAGCGAGGCCAATTCTGGGAAATCAAGGACATTGTCCAAAGGAGTATCTGGGTCTATACCTTGGCCTAATAAAAGAACATGTACCTGTTTCCATACAAGAATGGCCTGCATGATTATAGGGATCTTGGACAATTTAGGGTTCCTACAGAGAAGCATTTGTAAGGGAGTGCCGTCCGGATATTCCTGTAGACGCATTTGCGAGTGTATAGTAAGGGTATCAGTATCAGTCACCCATTCCCACACATGTGCCAACTGTGCAGCGTAGTAATAGAATTTAAAGATAGGGAGAGCCAAACCGCCCAGCAATCTTGGTCTGGACAAGATGTCAAGCCTCAACCGTGCTCTCCTACTGGCCCAGATCAAGGAAGATAGCAGGCTATCAATCTGTTTGAATATTTTTAGGCAAATATAGACAGGGGACTGCTGGAGGACGTCACACCCCACCCGTACAGAAGCTTAGGCAAATACACCATTTTCACCAAGTTGACCCTACCAGTAACCGTCAGAGGCAAATACCCCCAAACCTTGACCTTTGAACGAAGATACACAATCTGCGGCTTAATGTTGAGAGAAACGTAAGTACACGGATCATTTGACACCCATATGCCGAGGTATTTGAAAGAATCTACCCATTTAAGCGGTGTATGGATTAGTGGGGCTATCGGGATCGGGCCTCTAAGTGGGGTAATTGTAGATTTATCCCAGTTAATTTTAAGCCCAGAAAAGTATCCATAGGTAGTTATCAAATCAAGGAGTTTAGGCATAGATGAAACATAATTATCAACAAACAATAGGAGATCATCAGCATATAATGCTATTCTGTCCTCTCTGGCGCCCACCCTAATGCCCACTATATCCTGAGCAGCCCTAATTAAACATGCTAAAGGCTCGATAGCAATGGCGAACAGAGTTGGGGACAAGGGGCATCCCTGTCTCGTTCTCCTAGACAGGGGGAAGGAGCGGGACACATACCCGTTCACGGAAACTCTGGCCATGGGCAGGGAATACAGCAGTCTAACATAGCTGATAAAGGTATGTCTACCAAGTGGCGATACCGTGTCTTCCAGCATGGAGATGCGTGTTTCAACTTCACCGACCCTTTCCCGCACCCATTGAAGGTCTTGGTGGATGATGGATAGGTCCGCCTGGACCTGGCCGATCCTGTCTGCCAGGCGGGTTTCGCTGGCAGTAACCGCCTCCAGTACTTTCTGTAGGGCCGAATCCGTAGCCTCCACAGAGGAGGAGCTATTGGAAGGCGACGGTGGTGACAGAGACGAGGCTGACTGTGCCCCCTCCCCACGTTGAGGCCGCGCTGGAGGGTTTCTGGCGTATTTCTCTAGTTTTGCTGCAGCCGCAGCATTCTGGTGTTGTTTAATCATGGTAGCCTGCTGACGGCGGGAATCAGGGAAATGCAGTATATCAATATTGTCCAGTCTCCGCCCGCAATGCAATATAGTATATCAAAACTGTCCAGTCGCTGCCCGCGGATAAATGTAGTATATCAAAACTGACCAGTGGGCGCTCACGTGGACATTTAGTATATCAGAAACATCCAGCCGCCGTCTGCCCTGAAATATGAGCCTCAGCAGGAGAATCCTCAGCACAGGGGACGCACACAGCATGCAACCTGGCCAAACGTGCCCTTCAGCAACTTGTCCAGCTGAGCCCCAGGGGATCCTAGAGTGTGGGGTACTGAGGCAGAACCACAAGCAGGCCTTCCAGGGGTTAATACAGCGCAGAGCACAGCAGGGCAACACCTATGATGTAGACTGGAGAGAATGGAGAGGGGGCACAGAGAAGTATACAGCCCCTCCAAGCCCTACTCCCCAGCCGCACCGTCCAGGGGCTCAACGAGGGAGCCGGAGTTCAGAGGCTAGAGCCGCAGGAGTGAGAGAGGAGAGCGGCGGCGGGTCACGTGTCAGGGTCGCAGCGGGAGATCCCGCTGACACTCACCCGGACACAAGCAGGGGGAAGAGGAGCGTTCACCGGAGCCCTCCCCGGCCGCAGTCACACACCGGAGAGGCAGCAAAGGCGGGTGCAGGTAACGTACAGGGCGGCAGCCGGGCGCAATATCTCAGTGCGGGGAGACAGGATGGCGGCGTCCCACATGAGTAATCCGCCCGGGGAGCCCAGCACACAAATGTCTTCCGTCTGCAGCAGGAGTTTGATGAGCAGGTCTCAGAGTGGCACAAGGGCACCCACACACCCTCACACAGGTTTTGGGGCCGTTTTCAGGCCCGGGGGGGGGGGGGACAGGATGAGGCAACAGGATTATTGAGCTGGAGAGTCACACAGCCTGTGTGCTACTCCATGTCCGCCGAAGCCACGCCCCTCCAAACATGTGGTTCTTAAAAAAACTTCCAACATGGCACATCTAGGAAACAGAATGACACTGCAATGGCAGGCAGGGTGGCAGTTTAATAAACTATACAAATGTTTTTAATCACAGTCAGCAATGCTCCAAACAGCACATAATGCAATGGAAATAGGTGCAAGATGGAATTGTCCCTCTAGTGGGCCCTCCTACCCACTAGGAATAGTATTTAAACACTGCAGTTTAATTTCACCAACAGTTTAGCACAATATGTGTATGAGTAGGAAAGACAATATATTACTGTGGCACCACCTTCACCCACATCGTCACACAATACGTTTGTGCGTCAGTAGCAGTGATCAAACAATGCGGTTGACCTTCACCAACAATGTCACCCAATATGTATATGAGTATGAAATAATAATATACTGTGGTCTGACCGGCAGTGTCACAGTAATTATGAAAATAAAATAAAAAATATATAGTACACAGGGGTACAGCACAAAAAAAAATAATATATATATTTTTATTATAATATTTTTAGGCATTTTGGTTTTAGCTTTTATTATTTTAATTTAACACTGGGACTTTCAGATACAGCAGACAGAGCATCCCATCTGAACTTATACAGCAGAGTACCCCTTTCAGATACAGCAGACAGAGCACTTACCCCACACCAGACAACACAGTACTGAGACAGACACGCCCATCCAGTACACACTGCTCAGCCAGAGTGAAGATGGTGTCAATCACCGGGGACCTTTATAGAAATAAAAACCTGTGAGAATCCGACATTGGGATAATGATGTTTTACCTCGTTTTTGGATCCGATTAAGGTGGGAAGTCATGAGCCGGACTCGGATCCGGACTTGGATTGCAAAGTTCGGGTGAGTCCGGTTCCTACTCATCTCTAATTCTGAGTATTTCACAGGGGCTATGGAAAAAGATTCTACATTGTTACACACTCCTTAGATGAATTGTACAGGTATTTATTGGATAGTGTAATGCTAGTTTAGTTATGTTAAATGTAAATACAGCTCATGCAGATACATATGCAGTGGCGTATCTATAATCGGAGCAGTGTGTGCAGTGGGGTCCAGAGGGGGCGCCCACCGCACACACTACACCCATTTCTTCTATACTTACCTTTCTGGTGTCCGTGCGTAGGTCCCCTCCTCTCCCATCACCATAGCCAGCAGAAATGCTGTTTTCTCTCTGTCTGAGCACTAGAGACTCTGGCACAGTGCCAAAGTCTACAGCACATGTGCAGGTCTTCAACAAAATGGCTGCCCACCCTTTTTCTGGGACTTACGCAAGCCATGTAGACTCTGGCACTGTACCAGAGTCTCTAGTGCTCAGACAGAGCACTAACAGCTCTGCTGCTGGCTAAGGGACGGGAGAGGAGGGAACCCACACTCAGAGAGTGCACACGGGTCCCCTCCTCTGTACATACGCCCCTATACATATGTGGGGTATATCTGGAATACAAGTTATACAATAGGAGATATTTGTGATATTTGTATGACAATTTTCTTTTTGTATATGATTTCTTTGTTTTTATGTGATTGTTTTTTATTATGTAATGTGTACTGAGGATATGAAAGATTCCAATAAAAATAATAAATATAAAAAAAATAGAAAATATAAATGTAGATGAAAGAAAGAACATTAATATATGCAATTGATGTATATGAAACATTGATGACTAACTGACAAACCAAGTAATTAAACACAGACTGCAGACATGATT
This sequence comes from Pseudophryne corroboree, assembly GCF_028390025.1. Classification (NCBI taxonomy): domain Eukaryota; kingdom Metazoa; phylum Chordata; class Amphibia; order Anura; family Myobatrachidae; genus Pseudophryne; species Pseudophryne corroboree. The sequence goes on along the minus strand of NC_086445.1, from coordinate 372,827,995 downwards.
ATTTTGCAGCAAACAAATTAAAATTCAGCTTAAACCTATCAAGATTTTCATGAGCAGTTTCTGTGTGGCAAAGGTACAAAGTTGCTGTTCCAGGCACCTTGCTGTCCAGACACAGGAACAGTGGGGTAGCAGACATGCCACCACGGGGCTCTCTGTGGCAGCAGCACCGCTCACACACCCTTAAATGTGGCTGTGCATATATATATATATATATATATATTTAAAATATCCTTTCCTATATTGTCATTGCTATATCTGATCTTCTATTTATCAACTCATAAGTGAACATCACATGAGTGTTGTATAGTTGAATTTCTATGGTAATAATTTGAATCCTACTTATATTCTTGCTGCTTGTAATACTACACAATATCTTAAAAGGTCAGTAGGATTTTCATTATAATTCTTATGAAGAATATATATGAAACTGCTGATAAGAGCTACCAGTGAAAACAGCTGGAGGTGGTTCTGTTTTCTCATTTTTTGCCTGTAGTATGCCTGAAACCACTTTAATATGAGTCGTCAAAAACTTGCCATATTGAGTTAGCTTTAGATTAAGCCATGAGATATTTTGTTATAAGAAAAATATACAAGAAAATCATACTAACTTAATGTTTTTAATTTAAATGCAAAACCACAGTAGTTAAAAATGATGTAAAGAAACAATGAATGTTTAATAAATCCAAATTCATTGCAAAACACTATTTAGCAGTGACCAATGTTAAAACTGTTAACTGTTGGGTGCCACACTTTCAACATTACAATCCAAAAATATTCTAGAGGGCCGCATGGTTGTTAAGCACATATACAAACAATTACAAATATAAAATATGTACTATAAATATTTATGGATTCCCTGTCCTTCCTTTTTCAAAGCCTAGTTTGCTTAGGTTACAGTGGATTGATTTCTTCTTCCTCCTCTAGGGGCACAGGGAGCATGATGGGTATAGCCTGGATAGGAAAGACTTGGCACCAAACAGTTCATTTTAATTACTCAGCATCCCAGGGCTTCATCCCCCCTATACACTTGCCTCCAGCCAGACAGTTTTTAGATTGGTTCTGGCAGGAGCACACACTGTTTTGCAGGGGGGGGGGGGAGGCTGCTTTTAAGTGGTGGTCCATTGCTTTTATTTTTTACAGAGTGGGCAGTGAAAGGCAGGGATAGGACATTTTCACTGCCACCCAACATCCCCAGTACCAGTGGCAGCAGCATTGGCAACTGGGTTGGTGACATCCGCCACCTTCTGGGACCAGTAACCACAGCTGTTCAAAGGGTACAAAAAGTAAGCATGGCTACCTGCTTGCAAAGAGCTGCATACTTGCTTTAGTGTGTGGGGACACCCCTGTATTGCATTTATATTGGTTTCCATTAAGAAAGATCTTAAGGAGGTGCATGTTTCTGTGTACTGTGTACTGTATTTGTTAACATACTGTCTCCCCAGAACTCAGACAGTGATTACTTGTGTGTCTGTTGCTTTGCAGAATAAATCGAGGGGACTCAGTCAGCCAAGCTGTCCAGTTAGGAACTAGTTTGGACCTCAGCATTCACACAGATAATGGGGGTCATTCCGACCAGATCGCTTGCTGCAGTTTGTCGCAGCGCAGCGATCGGGTCGGAACTGCACATGCGCCTGTGCCGCAGTGCGCATGGCAGCTTTCATTGCCTTTCATTGCCTAGCGATCTCCTCTGAGACAGAGGCGGTCGCTGGGCGGGAGGGGGCTGAACGGCGGTGTTAAGCCACCAATTAGGGGGAGTGGTCCGGCAAACGCAGGTGTGGCCGGACCGTTGTGGGGGTGGGCCGCGGCGGCTGCGTGACGTCTCACGCAGCCGCTGCAGCCAGTGGCAGTGACAATTAACTCCCGGCCAGCAGCAGGAGCTGCGCTGGCCGGGAGTTACTCCTCAAATACAAAGACATCGCCGCTGTGCGATGCTTTTGTATTTGTGCAGGGGGGGGTGGACTGACATGGGGGGCAGACTAGCCCTGTGCTGGGCGTCCCCCCGCATGTCAGGGAAGATGATCGTAGCTGTGCTAAATTTAGCACAGCTACGATCAACTCAGAATGACCCTCCAATGTCTCAATAAGTTAACAAGCTTTCAGCACCTGGAATAGCTGTCCCTGCTAGCCTACCTTCAAGTGTGGTACTAGTAGTTTACCTGCTCAGTTTGCTAAGCTGTCTATCGCAAAGCCTCTGTGGATACAGCTATCTGCACAATTGGTGCAGGGGTTGGCAGAGGTGTCAGCATCTTTCCAGCAAATGCTAGACAGAGTAAGTTTATCCAAACACAAGGCTTCAGATTTTCAGATTCTGAGTTGCCCTTGTAGCACGAAACTAGTTTCTAAGTCATATCTGAACTGGAAACTTCCTCAGTGCCTGAGAATTTAGGGGGTCATTCCGAGTTGATCGCTCGCTAGCTAGTTTTAGCAGCCGTGCAAATGCTATGCCGCCGCCCACTGGAGAGTGTATTTTAGCTTAGCAGAAGTGCGAATGCTTGTGCAGCCGAGCTCTACAAAAACAGTTTGTGCAGATTCAGAGTAGCTCTGAACCTACTCAGCGCTTGCGATCACTTCAGCCTATTCGTGTCCGGATTTGATGTCAAACACCCACCCAGCAAACGCCTGCATTTTTTCAGACATGCCTGTGATTTTGCAAACACTACCTGAAAACAGTCAGTTGACACCCAGAAATGCCCACTTCCTGTCAATCTTCTTGCAGCCGTCAGTGTGACTGAAAACTTCGCTAGAACCTGTGCACAACCACAACGGCCTTTGTGTCCGTACGACGCGTGTGTGAATTGCGGTGCATACGCATGTGCAGAAATTCCGATTTTTAGCCTGATCGCTGCGAACAATGGCAGCTAGCGATCAACTCAGAATGACCGCCTTAGTGTTGATTTTGAGGCTATAATCTGGGCAGTTAGATTTGTACTACAGGTTGAGGATTCTGAACACACTCCTTGGTCAAAAACTCCAGTTTTCAAGCATCAGAAGCGATTGACCACTGAGTTCCCTTCTTCAGGGCAATTTAAGGACCTCCTTGTGGAAGCATGGTCTCACCCTAATAGGCACTTCCAGTTACTACCAGTTGCAGGGCAAGCTAAGTGGAAATCTCCTTCATTTGATTCCCACATTGCCTACATTCTTAGATCTTCCATTCTTTCTGTTCCAAATATGGCTTCCCTTAGGTATCCCAAGGATAGGAAGCTGGAGACCTTTTTTAAGACAGCCTATGCCAATGCAGGTACTATAGCACATCCTACTCTGGCTTTGCACTGAGTGGCTAAAGTTGTTGTCATATAGGCAGAGGCACTGGAGGCTGGCTTTAGCTCTGGCAAAAACAGAAGAGAATTATTGCCTCTTGAGGAGGGTTTGTATGTTGCCAGGGGTAATGCCCATTGCCAGGGGTGTGTAATGCTAGTTGCCAGGGGTGTGTAATGCTAGTTGTCAGAGGAAATGTAATTTCCAGGGGGGTGTAACACTCATTGCTAGGGGTAATGTCAATGCCAGTCTTGCCAGGCCCACCAGCTCTTCTGCTCCCCCTTCTCCATGTCACAATACTCTGCTCTGGGGCAGAGTTTCATGTAGTGATGCATTGTATCGTGACATAACGATGCAAATGCATCTGCCACAAAACACTACCCCCCGAGCAGAGTATAATGACAGGGAGGAGGGGGAGCAGTCAGGGACAGAAAAAGTGCTACTGCACTATTATCTGTTTTTCTAGTGTTTTTGCCACCTGCCACACCTACTGTGCTTACCCAATCCGCCTCTTTGTAGGTATTGTTCCTCCACAGGGGTTCCTAGAAAACTACTGGTGACTGCTCTGATGGAACCATGGATGTTCCCGCTCATCTTTATCCTCCCACCAATCACCATGATCCAGCAGGTGCTCCGCAAAGTCAAAGTTGAGGGTGGAACAATGATCCTAGATTGGCCACAGCAGGTGTGTTATGCAGATCTCCATTGACTCTCCTTTGCATCTGCATCTGCAGCTTAATCTTCTGTCTCAGGGTATGTGCTTCCATCCAGATCTGGCCCATCTAGCTTTGACAGGGTGACTCTTTAGATATCTGTCCTGAGAGCAAAGGAGTTTTCCAGAAGAGTCATATGGACCAGGCTTAATGTACAGAAGCCTTCTTTGGCTAAAATTTATCATTGTGGTTGGCAGATCTACTTTGTGTGGAGTTCGGCCAAAGGTTTCAAGCTCAAGTCCTTCTGGATCTCTTTTCTGAAGGTAGGTCTGGATTTAGGCCTCCAGTTATCTTCTTTGAGGGTAGAAGTCTCCAACTTATCTGTACTCAGCTACAAATTGTACTTTTACCGAACATACAGTAGGACATGTTTTCAGGGCATCTTTTATTTGCAGCCACCATTTATTCCTCCAGTAGCTCCATTGTACCTATCCTTGATTCTTTGCGCTCTCTGTGTGGCTCTTGTTTAGCCTTTGTATAGGGTGTATATTCATTGATTTACATGGAAGACTGTCTTCTTATTTGCCATAACATCAGCTCAGCAATTGTCTGACCTGAGCACCTTCCATTGTTGTTCCACCTTTCTGATCTTCCATACAGACCATGCTGTCTTGAAGATTCACTTGGGTTTCCTACACAATGTTGTATCTCTGTTCCACATCAACCAGTATTTTGGGTGCCTCTCCAGAAAAACCCTGTGGTGAGGGTTCTATGGATTTACATAGACAGGACCAGAGATGTCCACAGATCTGAATCTTTATTTGTTCTGTATATATTTCACAAGTGGGGCTGGCTAGATTCTACTTGATTATCTGCTATGTTAACTGCCATGAATGTAGACATTTTCATAGAATTTCTTACAGAAAAGTATAATGCCATTGAAAGTTATTATAAATAGATTCATATTTAGAAGCATATAAGAACAGAGCGGTTAAAGTGGTGGAAAAGAGTTTATAAGTGATATGTTGATGGTGCAAGAAATGGAAAGGTCTGTTAAAGAAATCAGCTTAGAGAATACAAGAAATCTCTCGTCATTCTGATGAGCAGAAGAGTCAATAAACTGGGAAAGTCCGAGATAAAGAGATAAGAACAGTCTAATGGACTCTGGGTTAGATGTACTAAGCCGAGAAAAGTGATAAATTGCACGATGATAAAGTACTAACCAACCCGCTCCTAACTGTCATTTTTCAAACTGAGCCTGTGATATGACAGTTAGGAGCTGATTGGATGGTACTTTGTCACCATGAAATGTATCACTTTTCAAGGCTTAGTACATCTGGCCCTTTGAGAGCTTTCTGCTTGGAGGGCCTGAGATTCCTGTTTGTGGCTCTGGATTCATTAATTTGCTACAGTAAAAAGATAAATGCTCAAAACCAAATGTTGTGAGGCCAGTAAATAACATTATGAAGTTAACATGTTCTTAAAATGAACATTGCAGTTTTTGCTAATTTGTATTAATCTCACTACATAAGTGTTACTCATTGATTTGTGTTGATTATAATGCACGTGATTATAATATTTAAAATAATTTGGTAATTGCTATCTGGAAAGGCTGTACAGTCATATTGTTGACATTCATAATACCAACATTCAGACGTTTGATAGCATAATGTTGCCATAGTAAAGTTTCTCCCTACATAACTTTGTCCTATACATAATATCGACATTGTCTATATCTATTTCAACACTTGGAGGCCTTTAATTTGCTGGCTGTCGAGATCCCAGCTGTCAGGTGACCGACACTGGAATCCCAACACCCAGTAAAATACCGCAAGCTGAAATCCCCACTCAGATGGTGGTCTACACCACCACCCCATGGGGAATATCGGAGGCCACTGGGCCCTAAGCATGGCGGGCACAGCAAGCCCATGACGGGACATGCTGTACTCGCTGCCGGTATTCCAGCTGTTGGGATCCCAGCGTTGGTCTCCTGACCTCTGGGATCCAGACAGCTGGGATATTTTACTGAATCCGTAACGCTGACATAATGTTCACATTGTCAAAATATCTACATTGTGAATTCCAACAGATACAATGTCTACAATGAGTTTTATAGGTAGGATTAGGTTGCAGTTAGATTTAAGGTTAGGCTTAATGTTAGTTACATTGAAAAATCCATTGTCGTCATTCTGCAATGTCAACATTATGGGGTCTATTTACTAAGCCTAGGGTGGAGGTAAAGTGGACAGAGATAAAGTGCCAGGCAGTTACTGTAGCTCATGTCATTTTTCAAACCCAGTCTGTGACATGGCAGTTAGAAGCTGATTGCCTGGTACTTTCTCTCCGTCCACTTTATCTTGATCCAAGGCTTAGTAAATAGACCTTTAGTCACTATTGACTTTGTGAATGCTGACATAATGGCCCTCATTCCGAGTCGTTCGCTCGGTAATTTTCTTCGCATCGCAGCGTTTTTCTGCTTAGTACGCATGCGCAATGTTCGCACTGCGACTGCGCCAAGTAATTTTGCTATGAAGATAGTTTTTTTACTCACGGCTTTTTCTTCGCTCCGGCGATCGTAATGTGATTGACAGGAAATGGGTGTTACTGGGCGGAAACACGGCGTTTTATGGGCGTGTGGATAAAAACGCTACCGTTTCCGGAAAAAACGCGGGAGTGGCTGGAGAAACGGAGGAGTGTCTGGGCGAACGCTGGGTGTGTTTATGACGTCAAACCAGGAACGACAAGCAGTGAACTGATCGCAGATGCCAAGTAAGTCTGAAGCTACTCTGAAACTGCTAAGTAGTTTGTAATCGCAATATTGCGAATACATCGTTCGCAATTTTAAGAAGCTAAGATTCACTCCCAGTAGGCGGCGGCTTAGCGTGTGTAACTCTGCTAAAATCGCCTTGCGAGCGAACAACTCGGAATGAGGGCCAATGTACCACACCCCTGGTAAGCCATGCTGCTCCATTATTTTAATTGTTGCCCTATGTAACTTAGAATAGATCTCTGCTGTATTTAAAGAAATCATATAAGTACATACAGTACCATGAATATAATTGTTTGTTTAGGCTCCTTTATTAGTATAATACAGTTTTGTTCTGTAGGTTAACTTATGAGGTTTAAACATGATAATGTGCTAAGTAGAAATCTCCAGCTGTGAATACTTACCTCCGTGAGGTGTTAAAAATTCAATATAAAGAAAACCTGGTGTTCATTGAAATCCACATCAAGAAATGCTATTATAACATAGATCCAATAAACCTCACAGGACTACCAGAATGAACTTTTATATATTAAATTAATGCAATTCATTCTAGCTTTGCAGCCTTTCACACCCTGTACAGAATGTTTCTTTGTTTCTCAAGTTGCTTCTCTGCTCAGGTGATAAATAATTCACTAGCTAAGCAGTATGTCTTTTTACATTTATTTATTTTTTAAATATTGTATTCACAATGAGATTTTAAAATGGCAAATTAAGTAATGTGAGTTACAGTATTTGTACAGGGTATAGAATTATTTAAAATCCAATATTGGCTTATCAAAACAGAAACATAGAATTTGACAGCAGATAAGAACCACTTGCCCCATCCAGTCTGCCCCTTTTTTACCATATTTTTACCTCAAACCATATTTGATCCTTATTTCTTTGTAAGGATATCCATATGTCTATCCCATGCATGCTTAAATTGCTCTACTGTCTTAGGGGTTCATTCCGACCTGATCGTAGCTATACTAAATTTAGCACAGCTACGATCACTTACACTGACATGCGGAGGGATGCCCAGCACAGGGCTAGTCTACCTCGCATGTAAGGCTGCCCCCCCCCCCCCCTTCCCGCACAAGTACAAAAGCATTGCACAACGGCGATGCTTTTGTACTTGAAGAGTAACTCCAGGCTAGCACAGCTCCTGCATTGGCCGGACCGTGCCCACAAAATGGTGGCCAAATGCCGCCATGCCGCCCCCTCCCACCTAGCGACCGCCTCTGCCTGTCAATCAGGCAAAGGTGATCGCTAGGCAACGACAGCCGTTGGTTGTCAGCAATACTACGGCACATTGCAGCTCCGCCGCATGCACAGTTCTGACCTGCTTGATGAGCTGCAAATAACTGCAGCGAGCGTTCAGGTCAGAATGACCCCCTTAGTCTCTACCACCTCTGATGGGAGGCTATTGCACTTGTCCACTACCCTTTCTGTGAAGTAAGTTTTCCTTAAAGTTCCCTTGAACCTGCCTCCCTCCAGTTCCAGTGTATGTCCTCATGTTCTAATACTTCTCTTCATTTGAAGAATGTTTCCCTCCTGGACTTTGTTAAAACCCTTGATACATTTGAAACTTTCTATCATATCCCCCCTTTCAGTTCTCTGCCTCAAACTATACATATTGACATTTTTTATTCTTTATGGGTATGTTTTGTTGGCCATGCACCATTTTAGTTTCCCTTTTTTGTACAGTCTCTAATCTATTAATATCCTTCTGAAGATATGGCCTCCAGAACTGAACACAGTCTAGATGAGGCCGTACCAATGACCTATACAGTGGCATTATTACTTCTTTCTTTCTGCTGCTGATTCCTCTCCCAATGCAGCCTAGCATCTGACTAGCCTTCCTCATTGCTTTGTTACATTGCTTACCTTCCTTTAAGTCACCTGAAATAGTGATGCCTAGATCCCTTTCCTCCTCAGTAGTTTCCAGTATAATGCCATTAATTCTGTATGTAGCCTTTGGATTTTTGAGACACAAGTGCATGATTTAACATTTTCTTGGCATTAAACTGTAATTGCCACACTCTTGGCCATTCTTCTAGTCTACCTAGTTCATCAGTCATTTGTTTTATGCCCCCTGGTGTGTCTACCAGGTTGCATACCTTTGTGTCATTTGCAAAAAGGCATACTTTCTAGTGATGAGCACCGGAAATTTTTCGGGTTTTGTGTTTTGGCTTTGGGTTCGGCTCCGCGGCCGTGTTTTGGGTTCGAACGCGTTTTGGCAAAACCTCACCGAATTTTTTTTGTCGGATTCGGGTGTGTTTTGGATTTCGGGTGTTTTTTTCAAAAAAACCTAAAAAACAGCTTAAATCATTGAATTTGGGGGTCATTTTGATCCCATAGTATTATTAACCTCAATAACCATAATTTCCACTCATTTTCAGTCTATACTGAACACCTCACACCTCACAATATTATTTTTAGTCCTAAAATTTGCACCGAGGTCGCTGGATGACTAAGCTCAGCGACCCAAGTGGCCGACACAAACACCTGGCCCATCTAGGAGTGACACTGCAGTGTCAGGCAGGATGTCCCTTCCAAAAAATACTCCCCAAACAGCACATGACGCAAAGAAAAAAAAAAGGCGCAATGAGGTAGCTGTGTGACTAAGATAAGCGACCCAAGTGGGCGACACAAACACCTGGCCCATCTAGGAGTGGCACTGCAGTGTCACGCAGGCTGGCCCTTCAAAAAACTACTCCCCAAACAGCACATGACGCAAAGAAAAAAAGAGGCGCAATGAGGTAGCTGTGTGACTAAGATAAGCGACCCAAGTGGCCGACACAAACACCTGGCCCATCTAGGAGTGGCACTGCAGTGTCACGCAGGATGGCCCTTCCAAAAAACACTCCCCAAACAGCACATGACGCAAAGAAAAATGAAAGAAAAAAGAGGTGCAAGATGGAATTGTCCTTGGGCCCTCCCACCCACCCTTATGTTGTATAAACAGGACATGCACACTTTAACCAACCAATCATTTCAGTGACAGGGTCTGCCACACGACTGTGACTGAAATGATGGGTTGGTTTGGACCCCCACCAAAAAAGAAGCAATTAATCTCTCCTTGCACAAACTGGCTCTACAGAGGCAAGATGTCCACCTCATCATCATCCTCCGATATATCACCGTGTACATCCCCCTCCTCACAGATTATCAATTCGTCCCCACTGGAATCCACCATCTCAGCTCCCTGTGTACTTTGTGGAGGCAATTGCTGCTGGTCAATGTCTCCACGGAGGAATTGATTATAATTCATTTTAATGAACATCATCTTCTCCACATTTTCTGGATGTAACCTCGTACGCCGATTGCTGACAAGGTGAGCGGCGGCACTAAACACTCTTTCGGAGTACACACTTGTGGGAGGGCAACTTAGGTAGAATAAAGCCAGTTTGTGCAAGGGCCTCCAAATTGCCTCTTTTTCCTGCCAGTATAAGTACGGACTGTCTGACGTGCCTACTTGGATGCGGTCACTCATATAATCCTCCACCATTCTTTCAATGGGGAGAGAATCATATGCAGTGACAGTAGACGACATGTCCGTAATCGTTGTCAGGTCCTTCAGTCCGGACCAGATGTCAGCATCAGCAGTCGCTCCAGACTGCCCTGCATCACCGCCAGCGAGTGGGCTCGGAATTCATAGCCTTTTCCTCGCACCCCCTGTTGCGGGAGAATGTGAAGGAGGAGATGTTGACAGGTCGCGTTCCGCTTGACTTGACAATTTTCTCACCAGCAGTTCTTTGAACCCCAGCAGACTTGTGTCTGCCGGAAAGAGAGATCCAAGGTAGGTTTTAAATCTAGGATCGAGCACGGTGGCCAAAATGTAGTGCTCTGATTTCAACAGATTGACCACCCGTGAATCCTTGTTAAGCGAATTAAGGGCTCCATCCACAAGTCCCACATGCCTAGCAGAATCGCTCTGTGTTAGCTCCTCCTTCATTGTCTCCAGCTTCTTCTGCAAAAGCCTGATGAGGGGAATGACCTGACTCAGGCTGGCAGTGTCTGAACTGACTTCACGTGTGGCAAGTTCAAAAGGTTGCAGAACCTTGCACAACGTTGAAATCATTCTCCACTGCGCTTGAGACAGGTGCATTCCACCTCCTATATCGTGCTCAGTTGTATAGGCTTGAATGGCCTTTTGCTGCTCCTCCAACCTCTGAAGCATATAGAGGGTTGAATTCCACCTCGTTACCACTTCTTGCTTCAGATGATGGCAGGGCAGGTTCAGGCGTTTTTGGTGGTGCTCCAGTCTTCTGTACGTGGTGCCTGTACGCCGAAAGTGTCCCGCAATTCTTCTGGCCACCGACAGCATCCCTTGCACGCCCCTGTCGTTTTTTAAATAATTCTGCACCACCAAATTCAAGGTATGTGCAAAACATGGGACGTGCTGGAATTTGCCCATATTTAATGCACACACAATATTGCTGGCGTTGTCCGATGCCACAAATCCACAGGAGAGTCCAATTGGGGTAAGCCATTCCGCGATGATCTTCCTCAGTTGCCGTAAGAGGTTTTCAGCTGTGTGCGTATTCTGGAAAGCGGTGATACAAAGCGTAGCCTGCCTAGCAAAGAGTTGGCGTTTGCGAGATGCTGCTACTGGTGCCGCCGCTGCTGTTCTTGCGGCGGGAGTCCATACATCTACCCAGTGGGCTGTCACAGTCATATAGTCCTGAGCCTGCCCTGCTCCACTTGTCCACATGTCCGTGGTTAAGTGGACATTGGGTACAACTGCATTTTTTAGGACACTGGTGAGTCTTTTTCTGAGGTCTGTGTACATTTTCGGTATCGCCTGCCTAGAGAAATGGAACCTAGATGGTATTTGGTACCGGGGACACAGTACCTCCAACAAGTCTCTAGTTGGCTCTGCAGTAATGATGGATACCGGAACCACGTTTCTCACCACCCAGGATGCCAAGGCCTCAGTTATCCGCTTTGCAGCAGGATGACTGCTGTGATATTTCATCTTCCTTGCAAAGGACTGTTGGACAGTCAATTGCTTGGTGGAAGTAGTAAAAGTGGTCTTACGACTTCCCCTCTGGGATGACCATCGACTCCCAGCAGCAACAACAGCAGCGCCAGCAGCAGTAGGCGTTACACGCAAGGATGCATCGGAGGAATCCCAGGCAGGAGAGGACTCGTCAGAATTGCCAGTGACATGGCCTGCAGGACTATTGGCATTCCTGGGGAAGCTGGAAATTGACACTGAGGGAGTTGGTGGGGTGGTTCGCGTGAGCTTGGTTACAAGAGGAAGGGATTTACTAGTCAGTGGACTGCTTCCGCTGTCGCCCAAAGTTTTTGAACTTGTCACTGACTTATGATGAATGCGCTGCAGGTGACGTATAAGGGAGGATGTTCCGAGGTGGTTAACGTCCTTACCCCTACTTATTACAGCTTGACAAAGGCAACACACGGCTTGACAAATGTTGTCCGCATTTCTGTTGAAATACTTCCACACCGAAGAGCTGATTTTTTTGGTATTTTCACCAGGCATGTCAATGGCCATATTCCTCCCACGGACAACAGGTGTCTCCCCGGGTGCCTGACTTAAACAAACCACCTCACCATCAGAATCCTCCTGGTCAATTTCCTCCCCAGCGCCAGCAACACCCATATCCTCCTCATCCTGGTGTACTTCAACACTGACATCTTCAATCTGACTATCAGGAACTGGACTGCGGGTGCTCCTTCCAGCACTTGCAGGGGGCGTGCAAATGGTGGAAGGCGCATGCTCTTCACATCCAGTGTTGGGAAGGTCAGGCATCGCAACCGACACAATTGGACTCTCCTTGTGGATTTGGGATTTCGAAGAACGCACAGTTCTTTGCTGTGCTTTTGCCAGCTTGAGTCTTTTCATTTTTCTAGCGAGAGGCTGAGTGCTTCCATCCTCATGTGAAGCTGAACCACTAGCCATGAACATAGGCCAGGGCCGCAGCCGTTCCTTGCCACTCCGTGTGGTAAATGGCATATTGGCAAGTTTACGCTTCTCCTCCGACAATTTTATTTTAGATTTTTGAGTCCTTTTTTTACTGATATTTGGTGTTTTGGATTTTACATGCTCTGTACTATGACATTGGGCATCGGCCTTGGCAGAAGACGTTGATGGCATTTCATCGTCTCGGCCATGACTAGTGGCAGCAGCTTCAGCACGAGGTGGAAGTCGATCTTGATCTTTCCCTATTTTTGGAACCTCAACATTTTTGTTCTCCATATTTTAATAGGCACAACTAAAAGGCACCTCAGGTAAACAATGGAGATGGATGGATACTAGTATACTTATGGATGACGAGCGACTGCCGACACAGAGGTAGCTACAGCCGTGGACTACCATACTGCGTCTGCTGCTAATATAGACTGGATGATAATGATATAAAAAATATATATATATCACTACTGCAGCCGGACAGGTATATATTATATAATGACGGACCTGCTGGACACTGTCAGCTCAGCACTGCAGACTCCTAAAGTAAGCTACTAGTATCAAGAAGATAGAAAAAAAAAAACACCACGGGTAGGTGGTATACAATTATGGATGGACGAGCGACTGCCGACACAGAGGTAGCTACAGCCGTGGACTACCGTACTGCATCTGCTGCTAATATAGACTGGATGATAATGATATAAAAAATATATATATATCACTACTGCAGCCGGACAGGTATATATTATATAATGACGGACCTGCTGGACACTGTCAGCTCAGCACTGCAGACTCCTAAAGTAAGCTACTAGTATCAAGAAGATAGAAAAAGAAAAAAAACACCACGGGTAGGTGTTATACAATTATGGATGGACGAGCGACTGCCGACACAGAGGTAGCTACAGCCGAGGACTACCGTACTGCGTCTGCTGCTAATATAGACTGGATGATAATGATATAAAAAATATATATATATCACTACTGCAGCCGGACAGGTATATATTATATAATGACGGACCTGCTGGACACTGTCAGCAGAATGCGTTTTTATAGAATAAAAACACCACACGACGAGTGTTTAACTTTTTCAGGCAGACAATCACAATATACTGGTGGTCAGTGGTCACTGGTCAGTCACACTGGCAGTGGCACTCTGGCAGCAAAAGTGTGCACTGTTAAAATATGTACTCCTGCTATAACTGCTCCCCAGTCTCCCCCACAATTAAGCTGTGTGAGCAGTGAGCACTCAGCACAGTCAGATATACAGTATTACATAGATGATGCAGCACACTGAGGCTGAGCACAGATATGGTATGTGACTGTGTCACACTGTGTATCGTTTTTTTTCAGGCAGAGAACGGATTATATTAAATAATAATAAAACTGCACTGGTGGTCAGTGGTCACTGGTCAGTCACTAGTAAACTCTGCACTCTCTGAGTACTCCTAACTTCCTAAGCTCCAGTAAATCAAGTGTCTCACTCTCACTCTCTATTTCTATTTTCTAAACAGAGAGGACGCCAGCCACGTCCTCTCCCTATCAATCTCAATGCACGTGTGAAAATGGCGGCGACGCGCGGCTCCTTATATAGAATCCGAGTCTCGCGATAGAATCCGAGCCTCGCGAGAATCCGACAGCGGGATGATGACGTTCGGGCGCGCTCGGGTTAACCGAGCAAGGCGGGAAGATCCGAGTCTGCCTCGGACCCGTGTAAAAAGGCTGAAGTTCGGGGGGGTTCGGATTCCGAGGAACCGAACCCGCTCATCACTAATACTTTCCCTTTTATTCCATTTGCAATGTCACCAATAAAGATATAAAAAATTCTGAAACTATAAATAAAAAAATTACAACTGTAGCTGCACTTAGCTTTGCCACTGAGTGTCCTAGTCACTGCAAAGCTGGCATGGCTAGTATGCCCATGTACTATTATGTGCGCATGCATGCGCCACCATGGGAAATACAGTGAGCTGCAGCTAGTTTCATATATATATATATATATATATAAATAAAACATTGGTCCATTGCACTTGCAACTCCTAGATCTGGGGTGCATGTGGTATGTGAACACATCGTTTAAAGAAAAATCACTTGGACGCTGAACTCACCATATTAATGCATTGGAATTAAGCTCAAAGGAACCAATTTTTCTGCGAGTCCTACACTATCACTCAGAATTATAAACACAGTAATTGGTATCACGTAAGAATTAAACTGAAGATATGCTTCCTGGTTTGAAGATCACCTGCACACAGACTATTAAATGTGAGACAGCCACCAAGCTATCAGCCATTAAACATCTAGGAAGGGATGTAGTTATGTGACCTGCGGTCACAATACCTTCCCCTATATCCCAAAGCCTGACAATGCTGACTAAAAGGGACTACGACACCCATAGAGTGGGAATAGAACCTGTGGCGAGTGTAGTCACAAGGTGCTTTGTTGCACTTGCCTACTCCCCACCGATGGCATACTGCGGGATGCTGACCGCCGGGATCCTGGCCGCTAGTAAAACATACCCAAACCCCAAGGAAAGTACCTGACACAAATTGGATTAAAAAAAGATAACATTGGAATGCATGAGAAGATGTGATCAGAAAAAATGACTTAAAAGCTTAATTTAAAGGCATTGATCCACTGTGCTCCCCATTTCTAGATCTGGGATACATTTGGTTTGTTTCGACATTGTTTAAATAAATATCACAGAGACTTTGCACTCACCATTATAAAGCATGGGGATTTATATATCTTAGACCATAAAGCAAAAGCAACATGGTTCCATGGATAAGCAATTTATCGATTTAAAATGGATATAGATGAGGTCAAGATAGGTAACCAAATTAAATAATACGTACTGTTGATTTTATATGATATAGCTCATTGGTCTAGAATGGGATATAGAATATGGACAGTGACAAACTATGTGCCTGATGTAGAGATGGATGCAGTTTGCACAGCAGCTGCGTCTTTGGATGCAACTGCTGTTCAAAAATATGCTAATGCTTAAAGAGGTGTCTGAAAGCAAAATATTCCCAGTGCTCTTCTTGCAGACTGAATGCTGCTTAAGAGGATGCAGCATCGTATCACCATCCCACCATTGTTCTCAGCATCAGCCATCTGAGTAACCCTAAGGTTATTTAGAATAGCTACCTGCTAAGGCCATTAATTCTGAAGACGCAAACACTGGCCTCGGCACTTCCATAAAGTGGTTCCTTCACTTTCAATCTAGTGGATACAGTTCATTGGAAACAGGAAACATTTCTAGCTTTGAAGTTCCAAGTCCTTCACACAATCTTACCACACACAACCAGTGTTAACTGCAGTATACACAAAATTTGCTTAGGGATGAGGCATTCTCATCAGGCAGTATGCCGTGCTTCTGGATTCCATTTTGTTTCTAATAAATAAGCAGTAAAGTAAAATTACTGTATATTTGCCCCAGCTATGCCAACTAATTCATGTGATAATTACACTTCTATGATTTCAGTTATCCTCCACCTTATTTGCATAGCCTAGGTACTCTGTATATTTTATTGTATATTCTAAAACTGTCTCTCTGAGATAGTTACATTTTTGCTTTCTGAACTTCTTAACTATTTGCTGTTCTGCCTCATACTTTGAATATTGTTACATCTATGCATTTAATTTCCTCTGTACTGTAGTAGTTACTGTCAATCTTGTGTAATACAATTTTTTAATCACCACTACTGTTAATACTTCTAGTTTTGCATTCACTTAGCATACCTGCTTATTCCTTGTCTTTCTTCCATTCCCATCTCCTTATTTTCCATGGCCTACTGTCTATACTGTAGTTCTCAAATCCCTTACATAAAAAAATAGATATGAGCACTCCTAATTGAAGAATAATGAGCAGATTCCCTTTAGTCAACTGATATAGATTAAACTAAATGGGTGTGCTACTATTTTGATAAATGTATTAGAGTTGTAGCTCCCCATTTTTAATTCCCTCAAATACGGGTGGTCTTCAATTTGCCGGCTGTCGGGATCCCGGCGCCAAAATCCTGACAGATGGCATACCAACACTTTATCTCCCTCTTGGGGGTGCACGACGCCCCTGGAGGGAGAATAAATAGCGTGGCGCGCGTAGCGCACCACCGTGCCCACAGTGTGGTGAGCGCAGCGAGCCCGCAAGGGGTTCTTTTGCGCTCGCCACGCTGTCAGTATGCCGGCGGTCAGGATTCTGTCACCGGGAGCCCGTCCGCTGGCATCCAATACTAGACCCCTCAAATACAGTACACTGCACTTTCTATTGTTAAATTAATTCTTGGACTGTCAAGACTTCTTTTTTACTACCTATAAAACTTACTGACTTTATCTATTGATTAATGTACTGTAGCCTGCTTACTAATATATCTACTGTGAAATAATGACACTCTATTACTTTTAGCTATTTTAGTGCCTCATCATAACTAGTCTTCTCATGACAGGACATCTCACTCTCCTTCTATTTTCCATTTACCCTATTTTATCCCCATTCCCTAGGTCTCACACTATAGCCACGTCGATCCACTCACCTTGAACCAAACTCTCCCCTAAGTTCCTGCCACTGTTCTGACCTTATATGCATCTTTCTTCTTTCCTCCCTCTATTTCCTATGCTCATCATCCCCACCCATGATCTCATCATCTCCACTCCTTCAACCTCCTTGCTATTATGGAAATCTGTTTATTTCCTAATGAATCTGCCTCTCCATCTGCCCTATCTATGGGGACCTCTTTTTCTCTTACATTCTCAGATCTGACAGCAGGTCAAAGTTCTTGGATCCCCAACTGCACCTTCTTCTTCATTCACTAGATCCACCTCTTTCATTTTATTTACCTTTGTATAGCCATCATTTATTGCCGAAAGTTCATTCTACAGTACTTATCTGCCTTGCTCTCCCACTTTCTCTCCTCTGACCTCCAATCCCTCATCCTGGGGGAATTTATCATCCAAATGATCTCTCAAATGCTGCTACCTCCAAGCTTCTCTCCCTCTCCTTCTTGTTTGACCTCTTCCATGTACCCCTCCCCCTCTGATATCACTTAGTGATCACTGCCTTAACCTTGTCTTATTATTATTACTACCAGTTACTTATATAGCGCACACACATTCCGCAGCACTGTACAGAGAATATTTGCCCATTCACATCAGTCCCTGAATACAATTTATATTCCCTATCATATGTACACACAGACACATTCACACTAGGGTTAATTTTGTTGGGAGTCAATTGACCTACCAGTATATTTTTTGGATTGTGGGAGGAAACCGGAGTACCTGGCGGAAACCCATGCAAGTACGGGGAGAATATACAAACTCTGCACAGTTAGGGCCATGGTGGGAATCGAACCCATGACCTCAGTACTGTGAGGCAGTAATGCTAACCATTACACCATCC
The DNA here is from genome assembly GCF_028390025.1 of Pseudophryne corroboree. NCBI lineage: Eukaryota > Metazoa > Chordata > Amphibia > Anura > Myobatrachidae > Pseudophryne > Pseudophryne corroboree. Next base: position 372,810,002 of record NC_086445.1, on the reverse strand, counting down.
ATACTGCCTTACTGTCTGCTTTAATCTCTGTATTATTTCCAACTCCATCAACTCAACCCCCTCTGACTTCCACTTACCTTTCTTCAGATCACCCACACTCCACTTTGCTCCATAAAGATCATTCTTGCTAGGCACAGTCCGTGTTGGACTGGGGCATGTAGGGGCCCACCAGTGGAATGCAGTGGTAGAGGCCCATGTTTAGGGGTGTGGCCAGTCTGCATAGGGGATGTGGCCTGCCACCTCATTGGTTTGACTAACCATTAGAGAGTGCAATGTCTGGGCCCCTTCTTAAATATATGCAGTAAAGTTAGCTGCTGAATGCATGATAATGTACCAGATTAATAACAGCAATGCACTGTAGAAAAGGGTGTAGTATGTTATGCCGGCGGTCGGGCTCCCAGCAGCCAGCATACCAGCACCGGAATCCCGACCGCAGGCTTACCGACACCTGGGCGACTGCAAATGAGCCCCTTGCGGGCGCGGTGTTGAACTACACATGCCACACTATCTATTCTACCTCTTGGGGAGTCATGGACCCCCAAGAAGGAGAAAAGCTGTCGGTATGCCGGCGGTTGGGATTCCAGCACCGGCATACTGGTCGTCGGGAGCCCAGGCCGCCGGCAAACTGAAGCACACCTGTAGAAAATACACCATATTCTAGTAAAAGGTAACATATGTATAATGTATAATTCAAGTGCACAGTCTGGAACCTGATCCTTAGAGCAGTAGGTGGGCCCCCAGGCAGTAGGACCCACCAGTGGTTCCCCTGTACCCCTGTGGACCAGTCCCAGCCTGGGCACAGTCTTGACACTCTTTAGCACACCAGTTTCTTCTTTTCTGTAGACTCCTTTCATGCCCCAATTACTACCTTCATCTGCTCTAATCAAGCAGTCTCTTTCCATGTCCATGCTGACACAACTGCCCTGACTCTTCCCAGCAGTTACAATTAAACTTCAGTGGTATCTTCCCCAACCCTGGAACTCTACTTCAACCCACATTCTTCTAATGCATCAACAGAGATTGTCTCATTCTATAGCTCCACTCTGTCTCTTGCTAAACAATTCTACTTCAAAGCCCTCATCCCATCCTTATCTCAAATCATAGCTTCTTCTTTGCTACAGTATCTTCAACGCCTTCCTTCCTGTGCCCCTTCCCTACTTCTTAAGTACACTTGATCTTGCCACTGCTTTGTCACCAAAATAGAATCCATTACCCAAGACATCTTTCTACTTCTCTTCTCCCTCTATATATCTTCTATCTTTGGGCTTTTTGCACCCACTTCTATGCAGCAAATACCCAAATTCACCTTTTTTCCCCTGGACCTCTCTCCCTCTGTCCTCTCCCATGTCACCTCCTGTGTGTCAACTATCTCATCCTGGATGGCAAAATGATTATATAAAATCAATATTTCTAAATCTAAACTGATTTTCCCTAACCAAGGCTCTTTATACTCCCACCCTCTGTTATCTCAATCTCCTTGGTTCCCCTAGTCCAATCTCTATAGGTATTATTGATGATTCTGCTTTTTTCTTCTCCACCCACATAGAGTGCCTCAGCAATCCTAAAATTTTTATTTCTGCAATGTTTCCAGATCAGACCCTTTATTTTTGGAAGCTACTTTCTTTCATGCCATCATCATTTCCTGCATTGAGTACTGTAATCTGCTAATCTCTGGCCTTCATAACTAAATTGAAACTGCTTTCTCTCGTCTCCAAAACTGTCAACATTTATGAACCTCCCTACATCTCCACCTTCATGTCTTCACATATTTATTCTTGCCCGGTTCACTTGGGTAATGATTTCCTCCTCCCTAAACACTACTTCCTGCTCTTATGTTTAAGATTTCTCTTGGGACACCTCTAACCCCTGTAATTCCCTCCTACCCTTGCTCCATTAGAATATTACGCAGATTCCCAGCCTTCAAGTGTGCCCTGAAAACTATTTTATTTTTTCATTTTATCCTGCCACCTCTCCTCCAAACTCTGCAGTGTCTATACCTTTATGTCCACCCATGCCCCCAATAGATTGTTAACTCAAATAAGCAGGGACCTCTAAAAGTTATATTCTTTACATAATTGTGCTATCTGCGCACTTTATTTGTGCAACTACTGTATATTTATATATATATGTATATTTAATGCTGTATGTATTAGTATGTACATAAGTTTCTTGTCGGTTTTATGTACTTGTGCATTGCTACAAAACCTTTTTCGCTTCTTATAAATAAAAGTTATTCATTTTGATAATAATTAATAATAATAATTTTATTTATATAGCGCTCTTTCTCCAATAGGACTCAAGACGTTTAACAGATACATAGCATAGTACAGAAACAATGAAGTAGAGAACAGCTTTTAATAAAATACAGAAGCATTTAGATACTAAAGGGACAATTATGGAAATACTTGAGTAAACAAGAAAGTCTAAAGTCTATTTTTGAAGGATTCTGTACTTGGGGCCTCTCGCACTGTGCGGGGAAGTGAGTTTAATAATATGTGATGGAAATATTGGAAAGTATAATTCAGTTCCAAGCATGAGGGACAGCAATATCAGTAAAGAAAATCTTCTAGTACTCACTGTAGTCATGGATAGATGCCTTTCCAGCTATGAAGTTGTCACAAATGCATAAACTTCCTGGGTGTACAGTGCTATCCACAGGCACCAGCAAAGAGAGTTCAACAGACTCAATAGAAATCGATCTATCTGCCAACTGAAAAGGCAATGTAACAGATTGAGGTGATAACAGACTGAGTGTCTCACAATATTGCAGAAAGATTTTAGGATTTGTAATAAGGTATTTTAAAGTACACATTTTTAATAATGAAAAATATGGGCAATGAACTAAAATTATAGTTTTGAAAAAATATTTTCAGACCACTCCAAGATAAAGTTTGAGCAAGGTCTTTAAAAGTAATATATCCAAATAAAATTATGAAGAATAAATCATTTATGGAGTGGTAGTAAAAAAAAATACCCCTTTGTTTGCTATCCTAAATATAATAATGCAGTAGGGTTGAGAATGATTTTTTAAAAGGTAGAGTAATAATTCACTGTGAGCACAATCTTTATATCATAACATTGATATGTAGCAATAAGAAAATACAATTCTTTATATATATATATATATATATATATATATATATATATATGAGATAGGATGGCACTCCTCCTGTAGTATTAACTGCTCCGATGCCCTCTGTGAGAAAGTAGCTATAAAGATGTAAAGTACGGTGGCACTCTGAGACTTGTTTAAACATTAGAAATGTATTTTAAGAATGCATGTTACACCAACTTCCTGGAGCCACACATGCCCCTTTGTCAAGGTGAGTAGACAAAACATACTAAAGCTTACCTAAATAGAAATAAAGCCTGCCACCAATGTGAGATTTTGGCCGGAGATCATGCCATGTGCATCACCTGGCTGGTGCAGGATGATGATGTCGGCGCAGCTGGGGAATTGGAATTCGCAGCCGGGGAATGCCATCCTGGGTGTCGGGTCACTTAGGTAACCACTGCAAGAGAGTTGAAAAGTATACCATTAATCTCACCATTAGCAGGAAAGCAGTGAATGAACATTAAAAACACCCAAATAAGTGTCCAAGAAATAGATAACAATAGTAGAAATAGAAAATAGTGAGGATTGCAATCTATATAAATGTATATGAGGACCAATTAATAGAACAAAGAAGCCAAGCAGGGAACACACTAATCTGGTGAACAGATAGAATGGTACTATATACCAATATAAAGGGGGATAGCAATAAAGTATATTAGTCCCACCTCTGAGACATAGAGCGAGCTTACAGTGGTCACATTTGGAGAATTCTTAGAATTATGAGGTGCAAAAAAAAAAAATGCTGAAAATCCTAATAAACTACTACATAATATACCTCTAGGGAGGACTAGTATGCAGAAATGCTTGCTCTACTAAAGGAACAATGTGTCCAAGTGCAGCTAGAATTATAATATTCATGTATGGATATTCCATAATAAGCTGTGAAGGGTGTAGGGTCATTCCACGTTGCTGTATCAAACAGGTGTTTGTCATCCAAATACGGTCCATGTCATTTTCTCATTCAACCCACGTGGACAGATGGTATTTAGGAAATAGATCCATTTAGCTTCCAACCGTAGTAATTGTCTTGCCCTGTCTCCTCCCCACAATGACTTGAGAATGTGGTCTTTGATGATATGCTTCAAGTCTGTGAGAGAGTGCCCGGCTTTTGAAAAGTGTCGGGCTACAGGTCAGTCAGATGGTGAACCAGATAGGGCTTCCTTGATGGCTGACCTATGTAAAGCCAGTAGTTCCCTAACACTTCTAGTGGTTTTTCTCATGCAGTGGAGGTTGCATGGACATTTGATCAAATAGATGACAAATGAGGAGGTACAGGTTGCCACATGTATAATGTTCAACAACTTTTCTGTATGCAGATGTTTAAACGATGAACCCATAAGCATATTCTTGCATGTGGTGCATCCCATACACCGATAGCAGCCTGCCTTCATAGAAAGAAAGTTCTCTGATTTGGCTGTTGCTTTATACATGTCAGTAATCATGAAAACGACTACAAGGAAGACAAGATAACCCTGGTAGGAAGCACTCTTATCTGAGGTGACAAGAAAAATTAATATGTACTAATGAAAAAATAATAATCTTAAAAATACAAATTTTATTAGGTATGCCTTAAAAATTATTATACAACATCCATGTGAATAAACTGATAAATATGTGATCTTATTGCAAAAATATGTTGAAAAAATATGGTCTTATCTAGATGACCTCAGTCAAAACAATTAAATATGTTTGAGTCCGTCTGTGTGATAATTCCCTTCTCATAGATGTAGGATTAAATCAAAGTGTATCAAAAATTTGATAATGTGACCATCATCTTTTCATTTATATAGCCCATGTATAAATTCTCAGGGCAGTAATTTTGAATCATAGGTCACTTGAGGGATTATTTTGAGTTGGGTCACTTATGTATCAGTGTGTGGCCCAGTTAACGAGGAGAGGTGTCTGTGTAGCCGTTTCTTTCGAGATATAACAGACAAGGGCATGCCATCAATAAGACATAAAAATGGTGCCACCTGTGTAAAGAGATAAGGATTTTCAGTTGGTGTTGGTTCACACACATATACAATGAGAGAGTACAAGGCACCCGTATCATAAGATACGGGTGCCTTGTGATCAAGGTTTGTGAAACGTACGTTAGGTCTTCTAAGAGGGCGAGTCACGTGGTGCGCACACGTGACCCACCGGTCCGTCAGTGGAACAGCAGTGTGGCAGCTGGGGACGGAGGGAGTGTCTGTTTGCCGCTGGCCAGAGCGGCCGCAGGAGGACGGGACCCTGCGCGGTTGATGGACGGTGGGGATCGTCCCTGAGTGTAGACGTCAACATGTGGGACTCTGGGGTGGCATTTCCCCTTTCTCTCTGCGTCCTGTCTCGGGAGTGGTAACTATATAGACACAGTGGTGGCCAGTGAATTTATTCACAACATTATACGTGATATTTAAATACCTTGTTTCCATCTTAAAGGATCAGGACAATAACCATGAGGATACAAATTGTTCAATATTTACACAGTGTTATTCTCAATGTGTTATTTCAAGAACAGCAACATGTCCTGTGACAATGTATCATCTCTCTTTTTTTGACATATATAACATTTGGCAAGTATCAATAGTGGCTGCAAATACTGGCAGTAGCAGTAAAACTGCATCAGAGAGAACAGCTTATTATGATATACCAATGAGCCTTTCGGGAGATACCTATTGTTACATTTAGCAAGCAGTAACAGTGGCTACAATTACTGACAGTAGCAGCAACACTGCATTAGAGATAACAGCTGATTATGATATGTTAATGAGCCTTGTTAGCGATTGTGAGGATTTTTCCATTATCTTTGTGTTGGGTTGTATATAGGAAGACAACAGTGGTAAAGAGAGAATAAGCAGTAATATTATCATGCAATTTGGCTTATACTGATAATAGCCAACAGTGGTTAAAACCACAATCAACCTCTCAGGAGTGTACCGCATTAGAGGCAAATGTGCAGGTTTAAATCTCTGCACTACCTGTTATAAGGCACCAGGGAATACCCGCCTGAGTCTCCTTGCTTGATACCTCCTTTTTCTTCCTTCTGGCCAAGTTGGGTGCACCTACCCTCTCTCATTCCTCGTCCTATACCTGCTGGCAAGACGGGAGAACAGCAGAAGGGAGGTCTGTCTATATCTTGGCCACTTTTCACACCTCTATGTGTTCAAAGTACACTATGTCATTAATCTAGCACACTGAATTAAGGTAACAGCTGTTGAGAAATTAAGAGACACATATGCTTCACACCTAGGTTTCAGTATTATGGTCATCATCTAACACTTCCAAATGCATAAGTGGCTGCTGGTAAGAACTGAAGCTTCTGGGCCTCATACCTTTGTCAAGCAATTAAAATCACTTGTGAACTATTGACCAAAACTGAGGTATCGGTGCCTCATACCTCATAAGAGTGCTTCCTACCAGGGTTATCTTGTCTTCCTAGTAGTTGTTTTCATGATTTGCGTCTCCATACCCTTGGGAGCACCACTGACCGTCAAAATTTATTGTTACCATTATACCATTGAGTGATAGGTATACAATTGATCAATAAAAGTGAAAAATATCCCAAGAGTGTCAGTTATTCTGAGGTAATTACAATTTGTCCAATTATTAATCCTGTGCGGCCTTCTCCAGCCCCTTTCCCCTTTCTTTTTTTGTACATGTCAGTAATGTCAGTACATACTAGAAGATCTTTACTGTTGCAGCCTCTCCCGTAGCATGCCATAGGTCTTTTATCTCAGAAACAATCCAGTCTCTTGTTGGTCGAAACCAGAAACCAAAGGACCCTCATGGCTCTAGGGAGGACTTGGCTAACTATTGTATGTACTATTCCAAGGGATGACTTTAGTTGTATTTCTGGACTGTGGTTGTAAAAGAGATGAACAGGGCATCACCAGGACTAGTTCCTTTTGTGCGAGCAGATTCTTGAGGTCATAACCTCTGGATACAAATCTATTTACATCTTTGTCCAATTCCCCTTGATTTTAGATGGTTTGCTGTTGATCCTTGATACTCTCATAATCTGTGATTTAGGTAGGCAGATCTTCAAGGCCCATGGATGGTGACTGTTGGCTCTGAGAAGTGTATTTTTGTCAGTAGGTTTTAATTAGACTTCAGTGGTCAACCTGCCATCCCCAATGGAAACATGGGCATCCAGGTAATGTACCAATTGTAAAGAGTGTTGAAAAGTGATTCTTATTGGCAATGTCCTGTTGTTGATGGACTTGCACAGTTGGATCAATTTAGCCTCCCCTCCAGTCCGTAGGAGGAAGAGATCATAGATATAACGTGAAAATAAGGCTATATGACTCTTGGTGATTGGGTCCTGCATAAACATTTGCTGTTCCTCCTGGAACATGTAGATGTTGGCAAACAAGGGGGCCACATTGCTCCCCATCGCACATCCCATGCATTGCAGGTAAAACTTTCTATCAAAAAGGAAGTAATTACAGATGAGTGTGAGTTCCAGCAGGTCCAGAAAGAGGTCTAAATCCAAGTCTCCCATAGTTTCTTTGATTAGAAATGGTTTAACGGCTGCTAGCCTGTCACGGTGAGGAATGCACGTATACAAACTGCATACGTCCATGGTGCAGATAATAGTACCTGGGGGTACTACTCTGAAGTTGTTAAGGAGATTTAAAAGAATAGTTGTGTCCTTAATGAGTGAATGTTGTTTGAGAACTAAAGGTTGGAGTATGCTGTCCAAAAATGGGGAAACCGGCTGATATAAAGAATTATGGGCAGAAATAATAGGCCTACAAGGGGGGTTGGTTAAACTTTTATTAATTTTGGGAATGGAAAACAAAATCCTAACAACTGGATGTTGCTGTGTTAAAGCTTTGTGGAGCTTGTCTGAAATAATGCCTTCAGTTCATGCTCGTGACAGAAGGGAAACCAATTCTTTCTTATACTGTATTCCTTGGTGGGGTCTCTGCTAAATGGCAGGTAAGTGTTCAGGTCCATAAGTTGTCCCATGATCTTTGGTTGGAATGCCTCAAGATCCATAATGATTGTCCCGCCCCCCTTGTCTGCTGGGCGGATAATAATGTCAAATAGGGAGTCCACTGTGTACTAACCCTACCTCTGCACAGCACAACTGATGGTCTCAAACACATTAAGAAGGCAAGTAATTCCACAGATTGACTCTTGAAAAGGCACACCTGTTAATTCAAAACCATTCTAGGAGACTATCTCATGAAGCTGATTCAGAGAATGCCAAGAGTGTGTAAAGCTGTCATCAAAGCAAAAGGAGGCTACTTTGAGGAATCTAAAATATAAAACATATTTTGATTTATTTAACACTTTTTTGTCTACAACATAATTACACATGTGTTCTTTCATAGTTTTGACGTCTTCAGTATTAATCTACAATATGGAAATAATTAAAATAAATAAAAAACATTGAATGAGAAGGTGTGTGCAAACTTTTGACTGGTACTGTTGTTTTCCATCACATACAGTACATGTTAAAATTTGGTTCAATAATGATTTTAAACAATATGAAAAAAAAAAAACTTAAATTTCTGTTTCTTAACAAACAATGAAATTAGGTGGAGGAATATGAGGCCTAAGAGGATGAGACCTAATACAAGAGAGATGGCCAGGTGGAATGTTAGGCAGAAAAGGATTTCCAGGAGAAGCGAGGGGGCCAGGAGAAGGATGAGGCCCAGGAAATAAAGGATTCCCAGGAGTTAAACCATACCCACCAATATATAAAAGAGATCTAGGATGTAGAGTAGAGCTAGTGGGAGTAGAAAGCCATGACGGTCAGCCTCAATGGGTCATTGGTTGCATATGAAGGCAGGCCAACCCAAGGCCAATCCAGGGCCAATCCTGATGAAGCAAAATAAATATATCCTATTATTGTAGTTTTAAAGCATGTTTTATTTTTTAGGTATGAAAATGTAGGCCATAAATGATGCAATATTGGCCATGCAACATCAGCGTCTTTGTGTGACTTTTGAAAGTGTATACTGTAGGTCTTTGAATGACATTATTGTAGGTGTTTAATCTTGTTGCAACTATAAATCCTAAAGTTGCATACGCTTAAAGAACAAAGGCAGCTACAAGTGAAATGTTTAATCACATTTAAAATTATGGCATTCTGAAAAGATATATAAAACATCTCAAAGTAGGGAAATACGCAAAGTTCACACATATTCTGTCCACAGGGACATACTAGATGCCTTATGTTATATACTGTATACTAGACCTATTATTGTATAAACTTTTTCATAGCATAATCAAAAACCTATATTCCATTTAAGAATACAATAATATAATTAAAGGAAAGAATAAATCTATGTCTAAACTCCAGTTATCAACAGTGTTTGATGAACTTTATATAGAGGGCATGTTTAATTTAAAAAAATTAATATAGCCTTACAGATGGTGTACACAAGGAAATTATTGTAGCACAGGGGTACCCAAACTTTCATGAGTCACAGCACCTTAGAGAATCAGTATTTTTTTCAAAGCACCACTAGATTAAAAGTTAGAGAAATTTAACAAACCAAGCACTTTAGCAACAAGCAAAAATATATTACCAAAAGGTAATAAGTCAGGCGCTAATTAATGAAATGGTTTTCTAAAGCAGCTGCCAAAAAATAGGGTTAGTTCGCCCTATTAAGATAAATACAGAAAAAGAGGAAAAGGCAGTGCTAAATATATGAATAGGATTGTCTGAACTTGATACACATAATTTAATAAGTGGATTTCATGATACACATACACATATAAAAATAAAAATATATAAAAAATATTAAAAACAATTTAATGTCACCCAAAATTGCTATTTCTCCACCCTGCCAATTTGATCTGTAGGATAATAAGTAGATGAAAGATGATTCTTCTCCCTTAGAACTGACAGCACAGTCCAGTTTAATTTTAGTAATAAGGTGCTGTATGACAACCGCAAGAGGATAGTCCCTTACAGGAATGAAATTTATTCCATAGAGGTCCTCACCATTCGTACGGGTGTCCTATTGGTGTTAAATCCAGTAGAAGATGGTAGAAGATCATCTGTGCTGTTTAAAGAAAATGTTGATCCAAATGATGGCAGAGGTGCTGGTACATCTGCTTGGAGTTTTGGGTGACAACGGGCCCACCATTACCTAGATACACTTCAGTGTCTGTCACAGTGAAGACTTTCCTGTTTGCACTTTTAAGTTTATGCACAAAGATAATCCTACAAATTTGATATTTTTAATTTTTTTCACACATGGTACATATGTAATGTGTACAATTTTGGAAAAAGAATGTGTTTTACTGTGAAAACCAGAGAAACTCATTTAGGAGTTAAAAGCCTGCTATTCCAGTGAGTGTGGTATGCAAGATTTCCACTAATTCACATTAGACTAAAGATGTGTATATCTTCATTGTAATTTATGTGAGTCATGGTACGCTATCAATTGTGAAAGTCTATGGGAAGGGTTTTTACCACATATAAAAGAAACCTTTATATGTAGAGAACCACTCCCTTTAGTCTTAGCGGGGTACACTTTATCTTTGCCATAGTGTTATTCATCCACAAAGACAATACTACACATTGTACTGTTATGATTTTTTCACATGATATATTAACACTTGGAATGAGTGAAAAGATCAACACAACAAGCATACAGCAAACTAAGATTGACATCAAAGTAATGTATTTATTCATTTATTTCATCAACTTATTTTTTATTCACTTATGGTATGTATGTTTGAGTGTATATTGCCCATGATTGTGTCATTTTCTCACACCACATATCTGTATCCTTGGCCGCCATCAAGGGGGACTGTTGGCTTACTCCATTCCTGGTTTCTGTCAGACAAGGGAGCCCACCTCTGGTTCCTAGTTCCAGGGACCCTGCTTAACAGTGGCTAAATACACTGTGACAGTAGCCAAAATATAGTATGACACATAAAGGGGCCAAATAGCTACAAACAGCTTCCATGCTGACAAGAACCGGCCGAGCCCACTACAAGCTCATTGATGGCTGGATATCAGGTGTCTGGTGTCATGATACAGGATGTTTCAAGTAGGAATAGGCCTGGTAATAAGTAGTGTGATATCAATGTATGTGATATCAGGATATCTGAGTCATGTATCAATGAATGGAATGACAATGCATCTGAGTTATATCGAAATGGGCATGATTGAATTTTGTATTATTCTGATCGATGTATCAATGTACCATTGTATGATACCAGTTAAATGTCTTTTCAAGTTAAATGGTGGAAACTTAATTGATCTTCTGGTATTTCATTATTCCCACAGACCTAGCAGAGACACACTGGCTACCCAGGTGTGAAATTATTCCTGACCAGAGCTAATTTAATTACCCTAGAACCAGAGCTATGGCCAGAAAGGTGTTAAGCCCTTCCTGGCCAGTTTGTAAGCATATTTATCCAGGCCTCATCCTGCAGTTGTAAACCCTCACCCAGAGCGTCAAACAGACAATTAATAGATAAGGCCATCCAGCCTGCTCGTATTTCTAAGAGACATCATAGTATAAGCTGAGACTCAATTCACTCTGTCTTGGAAAGGGTGAAAGGCCTCCCAAGAGGAAGAAGGGCTGGGGGGAGGAGTGGCAGCATGTAGTTAAATTTGTGAAACTGTTGCTGCAAATTATCATTATCTTGAAGTGGCATCCAGGAAGAGGTTGGATCCTATAATGTCCAACAAACAGAGAGGCCTCACTCAATAACAGTGTTCAGCCCTCCCTACTTTTTTATTTCTTGAGATTGTAATTTTCTTGTGTGACTATTGAACTGTTATATTCTTGCAACTTTCTTTTTTCTGTAACAATAAGCTTTGAAGTTTTGACTTGGATTAAAAATCTAATCTTAGTTCTGTTATCTGTGCTTTCACAACCAAGGCATCGAGAGGTTAATATTACCTAATTTTTAAGTATTAATAATTTTGTGTGTGGGAGAGAGAAGGGTATGGTCCCTTAAAGTTGTTTGGCCTGGCTGGCACAGCGACTGGTACTTCTATTTGTGGCAGTTACCTCATGGATTAACCACACATGCTGAGGTAATCAGTAAGGTGTCACGGGTAGCATATCTGGAGAAGATTGGCATATCTGGAGAATCACCACACCAGAATTGTGACATCTGGGTAGAGTTACTAATATAAACAAATAGCCCAGGTCTAATTCAAACAATCATACAGATGGAGCTGCGCTCATTTGATGTGGCTCCAATACATACAAACGCTCCTGGAGTGACCAGGTGATCCGTCCACCTAGTCACGCCGGGATCACATAGAGACACTCCCATTCTAGTGAATGGGGCACGTGCACATCATGGGTGCACACCAAACACGTGATTGACGCACCAGGCACAGACAGAGCCACAATTAGCATGGCTCCATCTGTACTGTGTATTCCACTGATGCACACAGCATAACCTTTGCTGCATACTCCCTAAATATTTCTTCAGATACATATACTACAACATTTATTAATAAATCTAGGATTTGCTGTAGTGCATGAAGTTTAAGTTCCCCTGTAATATATAAACAAACACATGCATACATACACTTTTACATACTGTCTGGCAGCCATATTGGCAGCCATCTTCCTTTGTTCACACTTGCCTCATACTCTTTCTTGCATTGCTTTCACTCTTATATTGTTTAAACTTATGAAAATATTGTATGGTAATTTATAATGTGCAAATAATGTTTAATGATAAATGTGAATATTATTGAAGATCAATTTTAGTGAAGAAACATTATACCTTTTCCACATCTAGTGTGAAGTCTTTCTTGAATAGAATTACCCTAATGATTTTAAAAGTATATATACAGGTGCAACCTTTGCGAGTATGTTATTAAAAGGAACATAATTAGTGATCATTATAAGTCACTAATTGATAAAAATTGCAAATTTGCTTTAAGAATATGAAATTAATATTAGAACGGAAACAAAAACTCATTTTCAGTGCCCAAACCAATGCCACTGAGTGTCACAAACCAATGTCTTATTGGATCCAGCAGTGGTGTCTCACTCCAACTGGATGTCTACTGTTTCCTGCATCAGTCTGAATCATACAGGGTCCTGCATCCTCTTTTGTTAGTCTGTGCTGCTTTAAAGTGTGTGTGCTCAGTTCTGCTTTATATTTAAATGGACATGCACTGGGTGGTGACATCACACTGGAACAGTAATTTCACAGTGTGCAAGAGTATTGGATTGTTTCTCCTCCTTCTGTATGTTACCATATGATATGTAACCATATATTACCATACAGTATATGAATCAACATCTGTGCCCCTAAACTTGTGCCCATTTACCATCTAAAAGCCAGTGCTATTCACCTAGATAAGGTTTGACTTTTCTTTCTAATAAATTTCCACATGTTGGCATGAGTGATTGTGCAGACCTCCCCTATCAGACTAAGGAAGCAAGATCGGCCACCAATTGCCTTTCTGACCTGGGTCTATCAAAGATGGCTCATGCTGAACATTTACATAAGTCTGGTTGGCAAGCAAAACTCACCATATCTACTACATGATTTGTGAAAACACTATTCCACATGATAGAGGTTGATTTTAATATTGTCTAATGCCAGTCAGACTTACAGATGTGTCCCGTAACATATTTGCCTGAGATGTGTTCGCAATGCAGACAAAGAATCCCACACAGCTTGGCATTTGTGGGAATGTATGTATGTAGGCTCCTGCAATTGCATACCAAGAGCTTCGAGCATTCACAGGAAGCGAGAAGAAGATGCTCCTGCTGCAACACATTACAATGGGAAATTTGGCCGTACTGTGTGTACCAGGTAACGGGCAGATATGCAACCGCTACCTGTATTTATGTGGAGTGTTAGCAGATACTAATGTTTGTGGGTGCTTGCATAACCCGCAAATTGAAGCACAACAAAGGACTTCTAGTGGCATGGCATTGACACGATCATGGCAATGTCACGCCATGCGGCAGTTTTTAGGAAAGATGTGTGAGGACACATCTGTACTTTGACGCAAACAACATTCTTCTCTTGAATTTTAGCAACTTCTTCTTGTTCAACACATTCATCAACATCCTCATTAGCATCAGATACACAAATATCCCTCTCATCCTGTGCACTTCCACAGAAGCATCCTCAATGTCTCTGGCTAATCCTTACTTTTACTACTACTCATCCTCACATTTGCAGAGGGTTGAAAAATGGTGGAAGCATGCTTCTCTGGGATTACCGTGTCAGATTCAGAGATGCCAGACTCAGACATAGCACTTTTGGACACCCTTAAACTTTCCTCAGGGTTTTGTAAAGTTTGTGAACACACAATTTTTTCTTCATTGTTAGTGTTCTTTTTGTGTACTGATTTGTCTGTTTTAAAGGTGATACATCTAGACACAGAGTAAGCAGGTGGTGAATGTGAGGTTATGGACAATGGCTGATTGTGTTTGGCCCTGGCTTTCTCAATAGGAATTCTACTGCATAAAACAGCAGTAGCAGGATTTCTACTCACAAAGAAAGGCCATGGTCTGAACCTTTTCTACCACGTCATGTGGTGTATGCATGTTGGCAATGTTATGTTTTTTGGCAGTAAGTTTTCCCTTTATCATAGTTAAAGGTGATGCATTCTTTAAGATGGTGGAATGTTTTAATTTGAGGTGCCCTTTACATCTTCCTTTTCCTTTACCATCTCTAGCATACTGTATGTTAAAGAAGTACTAATACTGGCAACAACCACAGCAGTAATACTGGGTTGATCATGCACTATAGGCTGATCCATTATGGACTTTATTTATTGAAAGTAAAAACAAGGACAAGCGTAAAAGTGCTGTTGTTAAACTTAACTATCACTACACCAAGTGAATATACATTGTGTTTTTTTTAAACAGTGCTCCAGCACAGTGCCACTTATTCTTCTTCCACTCTCCAGTGTGAAATGGCACCTGATCATTAGGGTGGGACTTTATATTCAAGCCATAACATGTGATATCCGACTCTGGTAAAATGGCATTTTGTTTCATTCTGGGATCCAAGCTTGGTGGGAAGACCCACGGTGGAACTCGGAAACTCTCAGATGCCCTAAATTTGGGTACTTTTGTAAAAACTGAGCTGCTCCTTTCTACCATTAATACACTTGTCTCCAGCAGGATATTTAAATCACACCTATGACCTGCACAATCTATCATTCTGTAGATGCATGCAACAAAAAAAAAGTTTGTTGCAATCAATGTGCAAAAATTAATAAATCATTGAAAAGTTAAAAATATACATGTTGGGTTTAAATATATTTTTAGTTTTGTATTTTAAGCTCAATCACTTAATATGTATAGCTGTTATAAAATGTAAAACTTTACCAAAAGAAAAAAAATATTCAAGTACAATACATTTTGTCAGGCCATAAAATACATATTTTGAGACAAGTTTTATTTATAGCTTTTTATTAAGAAACTAGGAAAGTAGTTTAAACAAGTAAAACTTGATGTTCCAAAGCTGGACAGAAAGATCAAAGAAACTGTTAGACAACACTGAGAAAACAGGTAAAATATGATAAGTGTTGAGAGATCTTTGCCATTAAGAAACACAGGCATGTCTCAGAATAGATTAAATAAGCATCCAGCCCAAAAAATATATTGCATTTTAAAAGGCTTTGGGAGTAATAATGGCCTCAGAGAAACAACACTGTGGTAATAAAATACAAAATGTGATGTGCATATATCTTTATAGGATGATTTGATGTATTAGGTTGTGCTTACTTTGTGCATAAACTAAACTTGTCTGCAGCATACAGTAGTCCGCAAGGGAGCCCTAAAAACAAATGTATAGCTGTAAGGAACTATTTGATTTTATGCATGCTATCAGAAAGTACCAAGGTAGGAATCCTGCTATTAGTCATTATCACTTGAAATTATTTGCATGATTTTTTTAAACAGCTGAAAATATTTTTTATTGAAGGAAATATAAAATAAATGAAGTAACTCTGAAAAATGTCAGATTTTTTAAAGAAATATTATACTGTAGGTATGATCTAATATATATTTTTTAAATATTAAAGTCATTTACAAAGCAAAACAGTTTGTTTTTTTATCATTTATAGCAAGTAGAAAATGTTATAATTTCTTTAAAGGGGACATATGACACCACTTACATTATTTAATATGTAGTGGATTATCAGGCAGCCCAACAGCAGAGGAACCTCATACTGTGGGGAAAAGGTTCTTAGGGAAGAATTCATACATTTCATTAAAGGGTAATTAAACTAGAAAAGGAGAAAACAAAAATTTTAGATCTGTCTCACTCCTATCAAAAGTGTATTGGTAATAATGGTGGGTGAAATAAAGTAAAATAAATCTTACTTTACACCATTTTCCAGTGGACCAAATTTTACGAAAATTTTTGAATTTCAACTTGAGACTAATGTATTAGCTTAGCTTTAATCATTATATTTATCAATCTCAGGGATGTTTTAATATGACAATGTAGAGGGATAGCCATTCACTGTTGGCCATAACTGACGATTTGGACAGGGAGTAAGAGGTGTCACAGAAGTTGGCATTTGATACCACTGTAATGTATGTTGGTTAGCTACATAAGCATATTACTGGCTCTTGCAGAAGCAGTAATAATTGTGAACAATTCATGCGTAACATTTACCATGTGGTTCATGCCTATTCACTGATGGGACCCATACGTTATATGGCCTGGTTTGTTTGTGAAGTGATCTCCTTTCATTACTATTACATCCTCATTCCATACTTGCCTACTAAAAATGTTTCGGCGGTGTATATGGAAGGGTAAGAGGCCTCGCATTGCTATGAATAAGCTGCAGCAGCCAAAAGCCAATGGCGGAATTAATCTCCCAAACATATTACTTTATAACCAAGCATCTTTATTAAGATTTCTGAGAGACTGGTTAAATGATACAGCCACATATGCAAACACACAACTAGAGCCACAATTCCTAAAAACTAAAAGTTTGATCAATTTTCTCCACTATATAGAGACGGACTGCGACCAGGATTTGAAGGATAATCCCCTTCTTTGGTCAGTATATTGCCTCTGGCACTCTCTTAGACGTTCCAGAAATTGCGGAGGCCACAAATCCCTGTACCTAAAAATGTTTAGGTAATCCTGACTTCCAGCGTGGGGAGGCAGGATACCCATTCACGATGTTTCACAACGAAGGCCTGCGGGATATAGGACAAATGGTTGATAAAGAACACAGGAAACCACTCACATATGCACAGACACAGGAAATTTATCCATTCATACGTGATTATCCATTGGCATTTCTCCAGTTGCAACATTATACCAGTCAGGTGCTTAGATCCTTATCAAAGGCAGATTTGAACAATGACCTGGATACCCTTTGACCTTTGATCTGAGCAAGCCACTGATGGTCATTGAGGCAGGGAAACACGTTATTAATTGCACCAGAGCAGAGATCAGCTGTACATGACCAGCTTGAGCTGCGGCACGCAGGAGACATAATCTTTACTAGCCTTTACATCGTCAGACCAGCAAGACGGGTGGTCTCATTCAGGAAAACAACCCACTGCTGACAGTATCTGTAAACTTGTTCTATTCCTCTGGATATGGCCACTTTTAAAGGAGAATTGTACCAGTAGCCAGGAGGATTGTTTAAACAAGCTTATTATTGATTTTGCCATCTTATTGCTCTGCACCAATTGTCGCTATATCAGAAAACTTACCTGTGTCTATTGCTTATTCATTTTATTTACTGGCTACAACAAGCTGAATTTGCCAATGAGCTGATTTAAATTGCACTACTCAGCTGGATGTTTCACAAGCTAAACATTAGTGTTTTTTAAAGAGATGTTTTTGTGCTTTCTAAATAAATGTATGTGATTGTCTTACCGGCCGGTAGATACCTCTGTGTAAAATACATTTAATTTATTTGATTTTATTAAATATATAATAAATCCTATACCATGTACCAGCGCTTTTCATATTATTTTGTTTGATCTTTTCTCTTTCTTCTTGGGCGGTGGAGTATACCCCAGTGAAATGCAGCAGGTATTTCAGTAACTAATAGGTGCCTGGTTATTTGTTTGTTCATTTTGTAGCAATTATAGAGGTAGGAAGGCCCTGCTCACAAGCTTACAATCTATAGAGAAGTAGACATTGATACATAAGGATAGGTGTTATCTATTGCATAGAGCTCCACCAGATTGCAAAGGTTTTTGGTGGGCTGTATGATATGGTCACAAAGCCATGTTGTCCTTGGGTCATGAGTATGGGAATATGAAGAATGAGAAAATATATGAGGATATGAGTGGACTCTACAGTGGGAAGTAATTGGATAGGAAAGTTTAAGACGGTTATCTGGGCAGTTCCGGAATTTGATAAGTTAACCTGAAGAGGTGTGCAGTATTGGTGCAAGGGTGTTAAGCACCCTCCTGCAAACTATACATGTGCACACTCTCAGACTTTACTAAGGGACAGCATGTGTCTAAGGTGCATCCAGAGAAAAATGGGTAAAGATCTCACAAGAAAGGGGCGTGGCCACACAATAGTACCCCCATTGTAAAGTATGCCACACAGTTGCACAATCTTATTAATATTACACCATACATGTTAACTTTGATCTATATAACACCACATAGTAGTGCACCTTATTCACATAATGCTAAACAGTAGTCCCCTTATATATGTTACACTACGCAGTATTGCTCCTTACACATAATGCCCACAGTATTAGTGCCACTTATATACATAATGCTCACAGTAGTAGCACCCATTATACATAATGCCCACAGTATTAGCGCCCCTTATACACATAATGCACACAGTAGTGGCACTGATACACATAATATCTACAGTAGTAGTGCCACTTATACATATAATGCCAGCAGTAGTAGCAACCCTTATACAAAATGCCTACAGTACTGCTGGTTACACAACCAATTCCCACAGTAGTAGTGATGCTTACACAAATAATAGGATTTTGGTACTTACCAGGTAAATCATTTTCTTTGAATCCATAGGGGGCACTGGAGTACTCTTGGGATATGGACGGTGTTAGCAAGGACAGGCACTGAATATTTAAATTTCAGTAACTCTCCTCTCTTCCATACTCCCAGAATACCTCAGTGTTTTTTCCTTAGGCGAACAGGAGCGATAGAGAGGATGAACAATGGAGAATTACCTATAACATTATAACATAACGGACAACAATAAAGTTGACACATAACATAACTGACAACTAAACAGTTGACACCATAACCGATAAATCGGTGAGAATGTGTTACCATAAGATCCCCTGAACTTATCACAAACCAGGTAAAACTACTCTGGGTGGGCGTCCAGTGACCCCTATGGATTCAAAGAAAAGGATTTACCTAGTAAGTACCAAAATCCTATTTTCTTTTTCATCCACTAGGGGTCACTGGAGTACTCTTGGGACGTACCAAAGCTTCCCTCGTGGGCGGGAGAGCTGTTTGGCACCTGTAACACTAGGCAGCCAAAGCTAGACGCTGATGCCGCAAACGTATCAAACTTGTAAAAGCGCACAAACGTGTGCACTGATGACCATGTAGCCGCACGGCAATATGCGTCATAGAAACCCCACGACCAGCTGCCCATGAAGTTCCCACAGAATGTGTGGAATGAGCTGTTACTGATGTAGGCGGCTGTAACCTAACATGAAGAAAAGCCTGACGTATGGTCAGTTTAATCCATCTGGATAAGGTCTGCTTAGAAGCTGGCCAACCCATCTTGGCAGGCTCATAGAGAACAAACAACGTATCCATCTTACGAACTGCAGATGTTTGGGATACATAAACGCGTAATGCGCGTACCACATTTAAAGTTCCAGAATCTTCTGTTAACACAGGAACTACTATTGGTTGATTGATGTGAAAAGATGACACTACCCTTGGCAAGAAAGCGGGATTCGTTTGAAGTTCCGCTCTGTCATCATGAAACACCAAATACGGTGGCTTGCATGACAAGGCACCCAAATGTGAAACACGCCTTGCCGGAGCTAAGGTTAGGAGAGAAATTGTTTCCCAAGTGAGAAACTTAATTTCCACTTGTTGTAAGGGTTCAAAATATGAAGACTGTAAAAAAACTAAAACCAGATTCAAGTCCCATGGCGCTGTAGGCGGAATGAATGGAGGCTATACTCTGAGGACACCTTGCAGAAAGGTATGTACCGACAGCAATAGAGCCAATCGTCTTTGAAAGTAGATTGACAAAGCAGATACCTGCAAACGCAGTCCTCCATCTAACCCCGTTTGTAGAAATAACAAGTCGGGATAACTTGAAATATGATGTCGGAAACTTCCGAGCTTCACACCAACCTATATAGGCACGCCAAATTCTGTAATAATGAGCTGCCGTAACTGGCTTCCTAGCACGTAACATGGTTGGTATAACCGATTATGGAATGCCCTCTCTTCTTAAGAGGGCGATCTCAACAGCCACCCCGTCAAATGCAGCCGTGCTAAATCGGGGTAAAGGAATGGACCCTGTTGTAACAGGTCCGGATGTAGCGGTGAAGGATCGTCTGCGAGTAGTCCGCGGAGATCCGAGAAGCAAGCTCTCCGAGGCCAATGAGGCGCCACTAGTATGACTGTGGCGGACTCTCTTTTAATCCGTTTTGAGTCAACAGTGGGAGCAGCGGAAACAGTGGAAACAGATACACGAGGCTATGCGGCCACGCGATTGTGAGAGCATCCATAGCCACTGCCTTTGAATCTCGCGTTCTGGACACATACTGGGGTGTTTAGTGATTGTGGTGAGATTCCATCAGGTCCACTTGAGGGTAACCCTACCTCTGGACCAACATGTGAAACACTTCTGGATTTAATGACCATTCTCCTTGATGAAAATCCCGACGGCTGAGATTTTCGCCTCCCAGTTGTCCACTCCCGGAATGAACACTGCCGACAATATCACTTGGTGATGCTCGGGCCAATTGAAGATTCGAGCTACTTCCCGCATGGCCATGCGGCTTCTCGTTCCTCCTTGTTTGTTGATGTATGTGACCGCCGTTGCGTTGTCTGACTGCACTTGGGACAGTCTGAGACCGAAGCATGTGCACTGCTTGTCGTAGCGCATTGTAAATTACCTGGAGTTCCAGGACATTTAGAGACAGCAATCTTTCGTGATCTGCCCAGTGACACTGGAGCTGACAATTTTGAACCGCAGCTCCCCAACCTCAAAGACTCGCGTCCGTCGTTAGAATTATCCAATTTCAGATGCTGAACCGTTTTTCTGCGGTTAGCGTGTGTACTTTGAGCCACCAGAGTAGAGATACTCTGGCCCGTGGAGACAACATCACCATCTGGTGAATCTGCCGATGCGAGGCCGACCACTGTGCGAGCACATCCAGGTGAAAAGGACGTGAGTGAAAACTTCGAACTGAAGCGCTTCAAAGGCTGGCACCATATTTCCGAACAATCAAATGCACAAATGTACCGAGACTGTGCGTGGCTTGAGCACTAATTGTACCAGATGACGAATACTCTGTCCTTTCTGTTCTGGTAGGTAAATTATGTTGGAGGATCATCTGTTGAGACAGATTTTGATGATTAGATGGTTCAAGTACGGAACTATTATCACTCCCAGGGATCTGAGATGAGCTATTATCACAGACATCAGTTTGGTGACTACCCGAGGCGCTGACGAGAGGCCAAACGGTAGAGTCTGAAACGGGTAAAGGTTTTGCCATAGCGCAAACGCAAGAACCTCTGATGAAGTGGCCAAATTGTAATCCTGTAGCTCTAAACCTGCAATTAATGACCGCAGTGATTCCATCTTGAATCTGTAGTACGTGATGTACTGATTGAGACCCTTTAAGTTCAATATTGGTCTGACCGAGCCTCCGGCTTTGGTCCTACAAAAACCTGGAATAACAACCCTGACCTTGTTAGTGAACAGGGACTGGAAATAAACCGCTGAATCTAGTAGAGACTGAATTGTGATTTCCAGAACTCAGACATGGGCTGGGAGCACGTCATGCCCCAGGCTTCTTAGTGGCCCTAGCGTTGTAAACCACGTCCTCTACCACATCTACTAGGTGTGGGTGTTCCTTTACCACGGCCTCAAAAAGGCTGAGGTCTCTAATTTAGAATTAAACAACTTCTTGCCAGCGGAAGGTAATGCTTTCAGAGAGCCAGTTGTGCCGAACTAGTGACACTGAAAGGCGAGAACTGACCTGACAGACGTCCGTAGAAGCTGTATGTAAATACTCAGCAGCTTCACCGATGTGATCAGCAAGAAGTATAATGTGGTTGACTTGCAGGCGGATCTGAGTTGTGTTATCAATATAATCACTGCCTCAAGTACCCAAATCCCAACCCAAACAGGTCTAAGCAGCACCCCTGCTGCTGTATACATGGACTTTTAGCTTACGCTCTGACGGGTCTTGAAGCGTAGTAGCCGTTGTTACTGGAAAGGTTAATTTTTTTTATTTATTTATTTTTTAATAAGTTTTCACACATTCGAATCCACCATTGGCGGATTCTCCTATGTAGATGTCACAGACTCTGGAAACGGGTAACTAGACTTAAACCGGCGAGGTATAGAAACCCGATTATGCGGATTCTGCCATGCCTCTATTAACAGTCTGAAAACGCACTAAAAATCTCTGTCGTTTAGTAAATACCACCTCATTATTTGTCAGCGGTTCTTCAGTGTCTGTAAAAATGAGAGACTGACGTACCGCCCTGATGAGATTATCAATGCCGGCTGTCAATATCCTCACTATATGACTGCTTGTCCAATTCACCTTCCTCATGCTCATCCTGCGCAGTCGCCAGGATGCAATATAGCAGAAACTGGGAAAGTATAAGACAAATGAGAACTATCTTTGTGACCCGAACTAGACTGGGACCTGTGCAAAGACGGAGACCTATTCTGAGACCCTCTGGTATCTCTTGTGGTCTCACCCGAGCCTCAATTTTATTCCCCCGTGTCTCTCTTGTCGAGCAGCGCCCATTTTGTGAGGCAACAGACACTGACAGACATTGCAGTTACACTGCATCTTTGTTTTTGCTGGTGTCTTATTCATTATGTTGTACGGCTGAAGCAGTGCACGTGGCCAGACTATAGGAAAAAGTGATCCAAAAGTCCTACCAACACCCCTACGCCATCCGGTGGAGTATTGTTGTAGGACAGCCCTTTCTGGAAAAAGAAACAGAAAACATGGTTAAAATGGCTTCCAGCCATGTGCTTACATTGTATAACATAGCATACTAGGTTATAAAGATGTGCCCTTAAACCCATGCCCTTATACTCTCAATATAATGCAGCATTTCTCAATATAAAGCAGCCTTACTATAACGCAGCCTTTCTCAATATAAACCTTTCACAGTATAAAGCAGCCTTAGACAATATAAAGCAGCCTTTGACAATATAAAGCAGCCTCTCTCAATATAAAGCAGCATTTCATAATATAATGCAGCCTTTCTTAATATAATGCAGCATTCCACAATATAAAGCAGCCTTCTCAATATAATGCAGCCTTTCTTAATATAAAGCAGCATTTCACAATATAATGCAGCCTTCTCAATATAATGCAGCCTTTCCTAATATAAAGCAGCATTTCACAATATAATGCATCAATTAAAGCACATATTAAATAACTTAGAATCTAGGCTGAACAGCCTGTCTAGTACTGCTGCTGTGGGCATTATGCCCCTCCCCCTTCAGTTGCGCTGCATGTAAAGGGGACAGACCGCGGCAGCCCTGAACGCTGTCCGCGGTCTGAGTAAGGGCTGAGCCGCCGCAACTCCCCCCCCCCCAGCATGAGCTCCCGTACTGTGTAACGGGCGCTCTGTAATATTCGGGAGCGGTGTGGAGCGGGTATTAGCGGACGGCGGCGGTGGCAACAGGTATCACCTGGCTGACTACCCTCAGCGCCGGATCCTTACACTGGCGTGCGGGTCAGGAGCGGCGACTAGAGCGGGCGCTAGGGAGCCTGTGAAGAGTGGCAGGCAGCAGGGGATTAGCGGCCGGCAGCGGGCAACAGCTATGGCGGCGCGCAGTCCCCACACACGGTGGGGCGGCAGCGGGAGCTGACCGCCCCTGTCATAAGTACCTGTGAGTCCTGTGCTGTGACGGGGCTTTGTAGCTGACCTGTGCTCTTGGGCTCTGACGGGGCTTCTCCAGCAAGCTCCGTCCAGTCCTTTCTGCAGCCTCAGCTGAAGTTAGCTGAGCTGCTTGTGGCTGTGAGGGGGCTCCTATTGTGAGGCCCGACATGCCAAGAGCTGCACGCAGCAGCTTCTGTAATCCCGGACCCATAGCTTTTGTGTAAGCTGGGAAGGGATTGTAATCAGAAAAAAAGTAGAAAAAATTAAACCAAAAATATCTAAAAGTAAAATATGTATGTCCCCCTCTGGAGGTCCACACTTGTGCATGCTATCCATGTGAGCACAGAAAAAACATTGAGGTATTCTGGGAGTATGGAAGGGAGGAGAGTTACTGAAATGTAAATATTCAGTGCCTGTCCTTGCTAACACCGTCCATATCCCAAGAGTACTCCAGTGACCCCTAGTGGATGAAAAAGAAAATGTCCACAGTAGTGCCACTTATGCACATAACACCCACAGTAGCATCACTTATACACATAATGCCCACAGCAGTAGAATTGCTTGCTCACATAATGCCCACAGTAGTTGTGCCGCGTACACACATAATGCCCACAGCAATAGCACCCTGTACACACATAATGCTCACAGTAGTAGCACTGCTAATTCATATAGTGCCCACAGCAGTAGCACCACTTACACACAAAATGCCCACAGCAATAGTGTCGCTAATGCACATAATTCTCAAAGCAGTAGCACTGCATATACACATATTGCCCACAGCAGTAGCACCCCTTATGCACATAATGCCCACAGCAGTATGTACATAATGCCCGCAGCAGTAGCGCTGCTTACACACATATTGTTCACTACAGTAGCGCCACTTATGCACATAATGTCCACTGCAGTAGCGACACTTACACACACAATGCCCACAGCAGTAGCACCACTAATACGCTTAATGCCCACAGCAGTAGTGCCACTAATGCACATAATGCCAACAGCACTAGCACCACTTACATAATGCCCACAGCAGTAGTGCTGCTGATGCACATAATGCCATAGCAGTAGCACCACTTATACACATAATTCCCACAGCAGTAACACCTGTACACACATAATGCCCACAGCAGTAATGCTGCTAATGCACATAATGCCCACAGCAGTAGCACCACTTATGCACATAATCCCACTGCAGCAATGCCACTTATGCACATAATGCCCACTGCAGTAGTGCCACTTTAGCACATAAAACCCACATCAGTAGTGCCACTTATACACATTATGCCCACAGCAGTAGCGCCACAAATGCACAAAATGCTCATAGCAGTAGTGTTGCATATGCACATAATGGCCACAATAGTAGTGCCGCTAATGCACATAATGGCCACAGTACTGGTGCTACAGAAACACACAGATCAGTGCCATGCAGCCTACTCACACACATACACCTCTCACTTACTCTCTTTCCCTTCACGTAACAGCAGAAGTTCATCCTGTTACATGTACTGTAGTACAGCAGCCTAGGCCTGGTCCCATCTGTGTAGCTCCACCCCCTCAGCCCACATACTGTAGCTCCACCACATGTGAGTCATGTTACTCCACCCCCTTTTCAGGCAGTGATTGCACTGATTGAGAAGGAGCTTCAAGCCACAGTGTGCAGTGCAGAGGCAGCCGGCGGCAACAAAATAGCAGGGATACTGTCTCTCCAGCCTGGCACCTGGCTGTTCTGCATCACTTTGCTGAGTGGATAGTTCCAACCCTGGAGGTGTGCATATATATTCTATACTCTTGTAAGTTTGGATATGTCCTGTTTGTCTCAAATCAGTCTCTGTGTGATTAAAAATACCTTTATATATGTATCCCATCCACATAAATTGTAAGTATGGTACATTCTTAATACTGTCTCATGATAAACACCCCAACAACACCCCATATTATTGAACACATTTATGGTGTATTCTACACTCCTTGACTCTGTTACTACACATTGATGAATATCTCTCCTTTTATAATATCATCCATGTGAGATGAATGGAAAAGGTACTTTACGCCTACGGACTATCCCTGACTCTAAAAGAGTAATCATCTGTATTCATCCGTAACGTGTCATGGAAGTATTGACACCCTCAACCAGCTAAGGGGATTATACATGCTTTTTATCTATATTAACATATTATGTGGATGACATTTATGCTAGCTAGTTATCTTAGATATATTTTTTTCTGTTTTTATTCAAGTTTTGTGTGCAACCTAGGATAGAACTAAGCTGCTGATATTCTATACAGTATTCACATACCACATAATCACCAATAAACAATCATACCTAAATGATATACCAGACTTTCCATGGTATGTTACTGCTGGTGATTTTTGAAATGGCAGGGTAAATAATTCTTGGGTGTTAGTTAACTATCACTCTAACTAGTGATATGAACCGGACATTTTTTGTGTTTTGTGTTTTGGTTTTGGATTCGGTTCCGCGGCCGTGTTTTGGATTCGGACGCGTTTTGGCAAAACCTCAACGAAAATTTTTTGTCGGATTCGGGTGTGTTTTGGATTCGGGTGTTTTTTTCAAAAAACCCTAAAAAACAGCTTAAATCATAGAATTTGGGGGTCATTTTGATCCCATAGTATTATTAACCTCAATAACCATAATTTCCACTCATTTCCAGTCTATTCTGAACACCTCACAATATTATTTTTAGTCCTAAAATTTGCACCGAGGTCGCTGGATGGCTAAGCTAAGCAACACAAGTGGCCGACAAAAACACCTGGCCCATCTAGGAGTGGCACTGCAGTGTCAGGCAGGATGGCACTTCAAAAAAATTGTCCCCAAACAGCACATGATGCAAAGAAAAAAAGAGGCGCACCAAGGTCGCTGTGTGACTAAGCCAACACCTGGCCCATCTAGGCACCACAGGTATAGTATGTAGATAGTATGTAGATGGATAGTATACTTGACGACACAGAGGTAGGTACAGCAGAGGCCTTCCGTACCGTACTGCTATATATACTGGTGGTCACTGTGTCAGCAAACTGCACAAATGAAATGCACCACAGGTATAGAATCTAGATGGATAGCATACTTGATGACACAGAGGTAGGTACAGCAGTGGCCTTCCATACCGTACTGCTATATATACTGGTGGTCACTCTGTCAGCAAACTGCACAACTGAAATGCACCATAGGTATAGAATCTAGATGGATAGTATACTTGACGACACAGAGGTAGGTACAGCAGTGGCCTTCCGTACCGTACTGCTATATATACTGGTGGTCACTGTCTGCAAACTGCAAAACTAAAATGCACCACAGGTATAGAATGTAGATGGATAGTATACTTGACGACACAGAGGTAGGTACAGCAGTGGCCTTCCGTACCGTACTGCTATATATACTGGTGGTCACTGTGTCAGCAAACTGCACAACTGAAATGCACCACAGGTATAGAATGTAGATGGATAGTATACTTGACGACACAGAGGTAGGTACAGCAGTGGCCTTCCGTACCGTACTGCTATATATACTGGTGGTCACTGTGTCAGCAAACTGCACAACTGAAATGCACCACAGGTATAGAATGTAGATGAATAGTATACTTGACGACACAGAGGTAGGTACAGCAGTGGCCTTGCGTACCGTACTGCTATATATACTGGTGGTCACTGTGTCAGCAAACTGCACAACTGAAATGCACCACAGGTATAGAATCTAGATGGATAGTATACTTGACGACACAGAGGTAGGTACAGCAGTGGCCTTGCGTACCGTACTGCTATATATACTGGTGGTCACTGTGTCAGCAAACTGCACAACTGAAATGCACCACAGGTATAGAATCTAGATGGATAGTATACTTGACGACACAGAGGTAGGTACAGCAGTGTCCTTCCGTACCGTACTGCTATATATACTGGTGGTCACTGTGTCAGCAAACTGCACAACTGAAATGCACCACAGGTATAGAATCTAGATGGATAGTATACTTGACGACACAGAGGTAGGTACAGCAGTGTCCTTCCGTACCGTACTGCTATATATACTGGTGGTCACTGTGTCAGCAAACTGCACAACTGAAATGCACCACAGGTATAGAATCTAGATGGATAGTATACTTGACGACACAGAGGTAGGTACAGCAGTGGCCTACTGTACCGTAATGCTATAAATTATATACTGGTGGTCAGCAAACGGTGCAAAACTGAAATGCGCCACAGGTATGGATGGATAGTATTAGTATACTTGACGACACAGAGGTAGGTACAGCAGTGGCCTTCTGTACCGTACTCCTATATATTATATACTGGTGGTCAGCAAAATGATGCACTGTACCTCCTACTTTATACTACACAATGCAGCACAGATATGGAGTGTTTTTCAGGCAGACAATGTATACTAGTGGTCACTGGTCAGCAAAACTCTGCACTGTACTCCTCCTATATAATATTATACCGGTGGTCCCCAGTCCCCACAATAAAGCAGTGTGAACACAGATATATGCAGCACACTGAGCACAGATATGGAGTGTTTTTCAGGCAGACAACGTATACTGGTGGTCACTGTCAGCAAAACTCTGCACTGTACTCCTCCTATATAATACTGCTGCTCCCCAGTCCCCACAATTAAGCAGTGTAAGCACAGATATATGCAGCACACTGAGCACAGATAAGGAGCGTTTTTTTCAGGCAGAGAACGGATAAAACTGGTGGTCACTGATCAGTAAAACTCTGCACTGTACTCCTCCTATATTAATATAAAGCTGCTCCCCAGTCCCCACAATGATATAAGCAAGCACAATAATTTGCATCAACTCAACAATGAATAAACGGAGAGGACGCCAGCCACATCCTCTCCCTAACATTTCCAATGCGCGAGTGAAAATGGCGGCGACGCGCGGCTGCTTATATAGAATCCGAATCTCGCGAGAATCCAACAGCGGGATGATGACGTTCGGGCGCGCTCGGGTTAACCGAGCCATACGGGAGAATCCGAGTATGCCTCGGACCCCTGTAAAATGGGTGAAGTTCGGGGGGGGGGTTCGGTTTACGAGTAACCGAACCCGCTCATCACTAACTCTAACTGGTTAAAAATGTATTATTTACCTTGCCTAACAAGCACAATGGTTTTCTCCAAGCTCAAAAGACACTTTAGTTTACATAACTACCACAACATCTTATTACAGATAATGCAATGCTATTTAAGAGCAGGCATTTCTGGTAATTTGCTAATGCATTGATTATAGCAAATTACAAACAGTCCCCTCTACCCAAAGTCTAATGGCTTAGTTGAAAGAGATTTCCGCTCACTCACTGAGCCACATCTTATACCTTCAAGTTCAAAAATCTTTACTGGACCCCTCAAAGCCTCAATGAATCTGCAGATCTGCTTCCACTAGCAAACATTTCTTTTAGCATAATTCCAGGCTGGGCATCAAAGCCCAACCCAAAATTCCAGGATTACTGTATGTTACTTAAACATTATTGCCACCTGACAATATAGTATACTCCCATCACTATTATAATTTATTGTAGTTCCAATATTGCCAATCTAATGTTTTAAAAGAAGAGGGGTATAGATGCATGGTTCATTACTGCTGAACAGAACACATGTAACAGAAGGGGAATGGAATAATTCACAAATTCACGGAATTGACACAATTATAATATGGATAAATTACAAAAATGGTTCATATTTGTTTGCTGCGGTTGACTTTTTTTTGTTGTTCTTCATGCTATAGCCACCACAGTGAAATATTTTGTGATCTTTGATGGTTAGTGATAGTAGAGGATGACAATAAATAATTATATATTTTTTTGTTTATACATCAATTGACACTACTTGTATATGACAGGAATATGTTTTACAATATAATGTAAAACCTTTATTTTCTTGTTGTCCATTCCCCTGGACCTCCACCAACCTCTCTGTTTGCAAAAGAACAGTAATCACAAAAACTTTTACTTCAGACAATCACCTACAGTTCTGCTTGAATTTCTCAATAGTAGGAAAGAGCAAATGCAACAGCTATAATTGATAGCCTCAGAACTGTTGTGTCAAAACTCCTCTGCTACAAAGAGATATGAACAGCACCAAAGGTTATTAACAGAAGTCATGTTTACATGATTGCTGGGACCTTTGTCAATAGAGATAATCATGGGTATCCCATGGGAGGGACCTCCACCAATGTACACCCACTGGGATAAGATTGGGTTCAATACAGGGTTTAGTTAAAGTGGAAACTGCTTTAAGCTTTTTCTCTTCTAAAGATTAACATTTTTAGTTCATGACAAAACATTTTATTGTAACTGAATTCTAATTTTACCATGTTGTGATTCCTATAATATAAATGCTCACAGTACATCATATTTGCAGGGGGAATGTAATAGAGTCCATTTATTTAGGGATTAGTTTGCACACTGACATGTTTTTCCCGAAAAAACTTGCATGTTTTAAGAAAGCGCAATCTATTACATTTCACGCCACAATATGATCAATAAGATAATACCAAGTGCAACAAGTAGGTAGTTGTCTTTTAAAATACAGTAGATAGATACAGGATTCCTTTTTCCGATTAACTCACCTAACTGATATCATTCTGCAAAAGACAACCATAAATAGCAACTTCTTTTTCTGCTGCCCTTTTAATTCTTAATTGTTTAATTTCTCTATGTTTATTTTTTTTACCATGTTGCTTATAACGAGTCTCCCACAGGGGTTGGGTATGGCTGACCAGTGCTGGGGATCCCTGCAGTCAGCATACCGACCGCAGGAACCCGTCAGCAGGATGTCAGCGGTGGGGGGTTCGAGCGCAATGAAGCTTGCCATGCTGCAGGCTCGGTGGCTCGCTGTGCTCGCCACAGGTTATATTCCCACTCTAAGGGTGTCATGGACACCCACGAGTGGGAATAGTCCCTGCTAGTTGGCATGCTAACTGTTGGGATTTAGAGTGGTTATGATGTAGACGTCTGTATTATGGCTGGCGGTCTCTTGACTGCCGATCACATAACTACATCCCTCCCACAGTCCCTTATTGATATCCAAGATTTTATTCAGGCAAGTCTTACTTTCACTATCTATTTTTTAATTTCCTTTCAACAAAATATTTTCCGATTCATGGCTTTTATTACTATGTATTTGATATTTTTACTGCCAGTTTTTATTTTATATTGTACATTTTAACATTTACTAACATGATCTACCACTCCAAAATTTCCTTTGCTAAAGCTTTTTTTTCTGGTACCAGGTAGACAGAAAATTATTTGGAATCCATAATCTTAGCTGGACATGGCCTTTCCAACCAATAATTGAATCCCTTATCACCATGAACTATATAGCATTTTCTAAACTTGCAACCAAGCCTTTTATTACCATACATTTGGAACTCACCTGGTATTCAGAACTACAGTAGCTGATTAACTTCTGTTCCTTAGAACTGTGTGTACATAGCTTGTTTGCATGTATGACACCTGAGATCGACTTTCCATTGACTATCCCCTGTCTGTTGTGCTATATAGATTTCCTCCAATCAGATATGGTTCTGTTGCCTAGATTTCTATGTATTCTCTGTGAACCTACCTGTCTCCATTGTCTTGTCTTCTTCTGTGCCAACTTGTGGATTCTTTGTGTGCCAAACTGACTCCAGTATGCAGATTTTTATTGGGCTAACTTGTGCATTCCCTGAGTACTTACCCAGCTCTGATTTCTGTTTTTCTAACTTGTGTAATACCTATATACAGTATAGGCGCCATTTACCTGGACTTTTTCTGTGTATAACTCTGTTGTTTTAACCTGTCAGTGTACTAGAACTTAGAATATATTTGGACATGCCTTGCCTTCTTAATGTTTGCTCTCAATTGACCATCAGTTTACTAGTCACAGATTGCCTGAAAATAAGATTCACTGCACTGTTATGCCCACAAAATAGCAAAATATATTATTTATAATATAAATAATATAATACACTGCTCAAAAAAATAAAGGGAACACTAAAATAACACATCCTAGATCTGAATGAATTAAATATTCTTATTAAATACTTTGTTCTTTACATAGTTGAATGTGCTGACAACAAAATCACACAAAAATTATCAATGGAAATCACATTTATTAAGCCATGGAGGTCTGGATTTGGAGTAACACTCAAAATTAAAGTGGAAAAACACACTACAGGCTGATCCAATTTTGATGTAATGTCCTTAAAACAAGTCAAAATGAGGCTCAGTAGTGTGTGTGGCCTCCACGTGCCTGTATGACCTCCCTACAATGCCTGGGCATGCTCCTGATGAGGTGGCGGATGATCTCCTGAGGGATCTCCTCCCAGACCTGGACTAAAGCATCCACCAACTCATGGACAGTCTGTGGTGCAATGTGGCGTTGGTGGATGGAGCGAGACATGATGTCCCAGATGTGCTCAATTGGATTCAGGTCTGGGGAATGGGCAGGCCAGTCCATAGCATCAATGCCTTCATCTTGCAGGAACTGCTGACACACTCCAGTCACATGAGGTCTAGCATTGTCTTGCATTAGGAGGAACCCAGGGCCAACCGCACCAGCATATGGTCTCACAAGGGGTCTGAGGATCTCATCTCGGTATCTAGTGGCAGTCAGGCTACCTCTGGCGAGCACATGGAGGGCTGTGCGGCCCCCCAAAGAAATGCCACT
The DNA here is from genome assembly GCF_028390025.1 of Pseudophryne corroboree. Classification (NCBI taxonomy): domain Eukaryota; kingdom Metazoa; phylum Chordata; class Amphibia; order Anura; family Myobatrachidae; genus Pseudophryne; species Pseudophryne corroboree. The sequence continues at coordinate 372,777,241 of NC_086445.1, read as the reverse complement.
CCACACCATTACTGACCCACTGCCAAAGCGGTCATGCTGGAGGATGTTGCAGGCAGCAGAACATTCTCCTTGGCGTCTCCAGACTCTGTCACATGTGCTCAGTGAGAACCTGCTTTCATCTGTGAAGAGCACAGGGCGCCAGTGGCGAATTTCCCAATCTTGGTGATCTCTGGCAAATGCCAAACATTCTGCATGGTGTTGGGCTGTAAGCACAACCCCCACCTGTTGACGTCAGGCCCTCATACCACCCTCATGGAGTCTGTTTCTGATTGTTTGAGTAGACACATGCACATTTGTGGCTTGCTGGAGGTCATTTTGCAGGGCTCTGGCAGTGCTCCTCCTGTTCCTCCTTGCACAAAGGCGGAGGTAGCGGTCCTGCTGCTGGGTTGTTGCCCTCCTACGGCCTCCTCCACATCTCCTGATGTACTGGCCTGTCTCCTGGTAGCGCTTCCATGCTCTGGACACTAAGCTGACAGACACAGCAAACCTTCTTGCCACAGCTCGCATTGATGTGCCATCCTGGATTAGCTGCACTACCTGAGCCACTTGTGTGGGTTGTAGACTCCGTCTCATGCTACCACTAAAGTGAAAGCACCGCCAGCTTTCAAAAGTGACCAAAACATCAGCCAGAAAGCATAGGAGCTGAGAAGTGGTCTGTGGTCACCACCTGCAGAACAACTCCTTTACTGGGGGTGTCTTGTTTATTGCCTACAATTCCCACCTGTTGTCTATTCCATTTGCACAACAGCATGTGAAACTGATTGTCAATCAGTGTTGCTTCCTAAGTGGACAGTTTGATTTCACAGAAGTGTGATTGACTTGGAGTTACATTGTGTTGTTTAAGTATTCCCTTTATTTTTTTTGAACAGTGTATATATATATTTTTTTTTTCTAACTTCATGGATTTACTGGGCTGATATATGCACATGAGCAAAGTGCACTAGGGTAAAGTGCACCAAACTGTACAAACAATATATTCAATTTTTTTTTTAAAACTTGCAGCTCAATTCAAACAGCGTGAAGTCAATGGACTTATATATGTACATGAACAATGCATACTACGGTAAAATGCACAAAACATTACAAACAATAGAAGAATATCTGAGAGCGAGTCACACAATACACAATGTAGTGCTGCTTTTGAACAGACAATTTACATGGACATAGCACAGCCAATTTACAGCAAAGTACAGTGTAGCATACAGCAGCATGTCCCCTATACACTAACTATATACAGAGCACAGCCACTTGTAAGTCTGGAGTCTGGACAGTCAACACAGCACAGCCAACACAACAGAGTATACAGCAACATGCCTGACATTGAAATTGGGCAGAGTGCCTGCACAGGGCCTTATATACACTGCTCAAAAAAATAAAGGGAACACTAAAATAACACATCCTACATCTGAATGAATGAAATATTCTTATTAAATACTTTGTTCTTTACATAGTTTAATGTGCTGACAACAAAATCACACAAAAATTATCAATTGAAATCAAATTTATTAACCCATGGAGGTCTGGATTTGGAGTCACTCTCAAAATGAAAGTGGAAAAACACACTACAGGCTGATCCAACTTTGATGTAATGTCCTTAAAACAAGTTAAAAATGAGGCTCAGTAGTGTGTGTGGCCTCCATGTGCCTGTATGACCTCCCTACAACCCACACAAGTGTCTCAGGTAGTGCAGCTCATACAGGATGGCACATCAATGCGAGCTGTGGCAAGAAGGTTTGCTGTGTCTGTCAGCGTAGTGTCCAGAGCATGGAGGCGCTACCAGAAGACAGGCCAGGTCATCAGGAGACGTGGAGGAGACCGTAGGAGGGCAACAACCCAGCAGCAGGACCGCTACCTCCACCTTTGTGAAGGGAGGAACAGGAGGAGCACTGCCAGAGCCCTGCAAATTGACCTCCAGCAAGCCACAAATGTGCATGTGTCTACTCAAACGATCAGAAACAGACTCCATGAGGGTGGTATGAGGGCCCGACGTCCACAGGTGGGGGTTGTGCTTACAGCCCAACACCGTGCAGGACGTTTGGCATTTGCCAGAGAACACCAAGATTGGCAAATTCGCCACTGGCGCCCTCTGCTCTTCACAGATGAAAGCAGGTTCTCACTGAGCACATGTGACAGATGTGACAGAGTCTGGAGACGCCAAGGAGAATGTTCTGCTGCCTGCAACATCCTCCAGCATGACCGGTTTGGTAGTGGGTCAGTAATGGTGTGGGGTGGCATTTCTTTGGGGGGCCGCACAGCCCTCCATGTGCTCACCAGAGGTAGCCTGACTGCCATAAGGTACCGAGATGAGATCCTCAGACCCCTTGTGAGACCATATGCTGGTGCGGTTAGCCCTGGGTTCCTCCTAATTCAAGACAATGCTAGACCTCATGTGGCTGGAGTGTGTCAGCAGTTCCTGCAAGACGAAGGCATTGATGCTATAGACTGGCCCGCCCGTTCCCCAGACCTGAATCCAATTGAGCACATCATGTCTCGCTCCATCCACTAACGCCACATTGCACCACAGACTATCCAGGAGTTGGCGGATGCTTTAGTCCAGGTCTGGGAGGAGATCCCTCAGGAGATCATCCGCCACCTCATCAGGAGCATGCCCAGGCATTGTAGGGAGGTCATACAGGCACGTGGAGGCCACACACACTACTGAGCCTCATTTTGACTTGTTTTAAGGACATTACATCAAAGTTGGATCAGCCTGTAGTGTGTTTTTCCACATTCATTTTGAGGGTGACTCCAAATCCAGACCTCCATGGGTTAATAAATTTGATTTCCATTGATAATTTTTGTGTGATTTTGTTGTCAGCACATTCAACTATGTAAAGAACAAAGTATTTAATAAGAATATTTCATTCATTCAGATGTAGGATGTGTTATTTTAGTGTTCCCTTTATTTTTTTGAGCAGTGTATAATCCAAAACCCATGAGAATCCGATGCTGGGAAGATGTTGTTTTGCCTCGAAGTGGAATCCGAGTCTGTTGGGAACACATGATCTGCAGCTTGTGAAGACTAGGATTCTGTAAATTTGAAGTGGCTGGGATTCCAAGTAATCTGAGCCATTCATCTCTATTCTTAAGTGACTGTGACAGAATCACCTACAGTAGCCCAAAAAGAAATGTATCTCCGAGGAGTTCAAGACAGTTGGGCAGCACCAATTCAAACTGTGCAGACTTTCCAAGGGCATTAAAATGGATTACAACAGAGGATTGAGAAAACACAAGCTCCACAGAATAAATGTGCTCAGGGTCTGGTAAAAGACGTATTTAAACCCAATGATTAACATTCAGTTCTGTGCATGCACAGAAGTCCCGCATGATCACTCATGGTCCACCCTTAGCCACAGTATGATTAACAAGCTGCAGCTTTTGGGGGGCAGAGCTGGGATGGCAATAGAGACCATTCTACAAAATGGGGGTGTGATGCTCCCATTTTGTAGACATGTCAAGCCCAGGTCTGTGTGATCCAATGCAGACTGCCTTGCCCCAGTCTAAGAAAGCTTTGGCTTACTGTACTCAGATGGCCGAGTACTGCAACTGATGGGTTTTTTTCAATGATTAATTTTATTGAAAAACATTAAATGTACAAGTACTAATTTGAAGTAATTTTATTATAAACAAACCAAGATTCACAAATTGTATCAAACTAAACCGACCTATCATGCAGTGATGCAGTAATCTTCTCCATTGTGGATGTGATTCAAATTTTAGCATTACCATATATAACGGTGGGGGTGCAGGGTTCTTCCAACATTTAGCCACTATACATCTAGCTGTGTTAAGAACATGTTGGATGAGCTTATTAGTATTTTCATTAAGACCGTCAACAGGAAGACCCAGTAGCACTAACCAGGGGCTAAGAGAAATTGGGATATTAAAGATGTTCTTAAAAGAACTTCAACTTGGTTCCAAAATATACACATTTTAGGGCATTTCCACCAAATATGTATAAAGTCACCAATTTGGCCACATGCCCTCCAACACATAGGATGCTGGGAAAATCTTATTCAACCCTAAAAGGACTAGATACCATCTAGTATAAAGTTTATATGAATTCTCTTTAATTAAGGAATAAATAGAAGACTGAGCTACAGTGCATTCTGTCTAATGACTTTCCGAGCGTCATCCTCCTGAGGGATGCCCAGTTCTTTCTCCCACTGCAACTGATGGTCTTGATGGTGATGCACTCTAATCAGTGCTTCCTGCAGGAGGCATATTTTTTCTACAGATACCTCATGTTGCATTAGAATATTTGAATACGACTGCTGCATCCAAACATGCAGCAGCAATGCTCACTGCATCTATTTTTGAAACAATAACTCAGCCCAATGTGTTACTTATTCCTCAGCATAACCCTGATCTAATCAAATGTAATCAGGACAGATGTTCATTTTGATGGTTTCTAGCCCATCATTGGGGTCATTCCGAGTTGTCCGCTCGTTGTTGATTTTCGCAATGGAGCGATTAAGGCAAAAATGCGCATGCGCATGGTACGCAGCGCGCATGCACTAAGTATTTTAGCACAAAACTTTGTAGATTTACTCATGTCCGAACGAAGAATTTTCATCGTTGAAGTGATCGGAGTGTGATTGACAGGAAGTGGGTGTTTCTGGGTGGAAACTGACCGTTTTCTGGGAGTGTGCGGAAAAACGCAGGCGTGCCAGGATAAAACGCGGGAGTGTCTGGAGAAACGGGGGAGTGGCTGGCCGAACGCAGGGCGTGTTTGTGACGTCAAACCAGGAACGAAACGGGCTGAGCTGATCGCAGTGTAGGAGTAAGTCTCGAGCTACTCAGAAACTGTAAGAATTATTTAATCGCAATTCTGCTAATCTTTCGTTCGCTATTCTGCTAAGCTAAGATACACTCCCAGAGGGCGGTGGCCTAGCGTGTGCAATGCTGCTAAAAGCAGCTAGCGAGCGAACAACTCGGAATGAGGGCCATTATCTGGTATTTCAAATCAACCCAAAATACCTATCAATTAGCTGCTCTTATAGTATGGTTAGTGTTAAATTGCTAAATTTGTACTCACTCTTTTCCATTGCATTTGCCAAAGTATTTGATGGTCCAAACAGGGCAACTATTGCAAAGTTTAATCTGTCTACTTTACATCAGGTAAAATGAATATGTTGTGGAAGTCTGGCTCAATGGCAAGCTATACCTATCAGGGTTGCTACAATCCAGTAGTCTACAAAATGATGGTTTACCTCTTGATGGTTCTTCTATGGTCTAGGCATTGTCAAAAAAAAAAATCAACAAACATTTTGAAAATTAGGTAATTGACATTTTACATACCTATTGTGTTCAGAATTAAATGGTTTAGGAAAATTAAATCTTAAATAAATTGGGAGAGGCAGGGGCAGAACTGCTGGAGGTAATAGAGGCAGTTTTCGCCAGGCATGAGCCGTGAAGGGAGCACCTCTATTCCATTGTCCCAGCCAGCCCAGGACATCGGCAGCGACTACCTCCTAGATGAGGGCGCAGCTGTTTGCAGTGATTATTTCAACTCTCCGAATAGGGGTCTCTGGGAGGCATGTATTCCAAGCACCCCTCCTTCATGGGGCTATCTCTGATCAGAAGAAGGGACAGGAAAAAAAGGCAGCAGTGTCCTAGCAGGGGGTGGTGCTGCCCAGCACTGACTCCTGCAGTGTAACATGGCCTATTGATGGACATAGGAGTGATGGAGATGCCACAGTCCTCATTTAGTGACAACTGTCAGTAATGTATGTAAGTATGAGGAACATTAAGTAATATTGTGTCATTGTAAATGTGTGTCTGTGTAACTGTATACTGTATGTGTCTATGTATATCTGTCTGTGTAACTACTGTATATACTGTATATGTTTGTGTAACTGTATATGTGTGTGTATACCTGTAACTACAGGTGTAATCCTGAGTCGGTAGGTGTATGGGCAGGTGGTTCTGGCAGGCACTGAAACACTCTCTGCATAATATGGTAGGCACTGAAACACTCTCCCCATAATATGGTGGTCACTGTGATGTTCTCTGCATTAAAAAGCAGGCACTGAAACACTCTGTATTATATGCGGTCACAAAAGTACTATTCATATTTTCTGGTGATCACAAAAATGCTTTAAGTGATGTATGGAAGCCACTAAAATGCATTACGACAGTGCTTTCTGTATTTTCTGGTGGTCATTTAAATGTTCTCTATATTGTCTGGCAATCACAAAGATTGCAGATGTATTTAGCAAATTTGACACTACTGTGCATTCATCAATTGCTGCGATTTCACTCTGCGCACACATCAAATTAGTAGTCAAAATTCACATGGATCTGCATCCATAGGCGAACGGGAGCGATAACAGGTTAGAGGGAAATGGGCTGCAACTGGATGGTGAGTACTGAGTCACATGAATCAACTCATTTTCATAGGAAATGGCGTGTCATTTGTTTTACGAGTTGGCACGGGGGGCAAGACCTATCTTACCTTTGACTGAGATAAAGCTATGCCACTGGGAAGTGACATGAAACTTTCTTTCCTTTCTGCATTCATGCATGCAGAATGTGTACACAGTGCCTCTACAAAGAATCTACACAATAATTGTCCTACTGACATTGGGGGTGATTCAGACCTGATCGTAGATGTGCTAAATTTAGCACATCTACGATCAGCTACACTGACATGCGGGGGACGCCCAGCACAGGGCTAGTCCGCCCCATATGTCAGGCCCTACCTCGTCATACAAGTACAAAAGCATCCCACAGCAGCGATGATTTTGTACTTAACCACTTAACTGACGATTTATTTAGTCGAAAACCGTTCCGAAATTGTCTGGGTTTTTTATTCATGAATTAGGTGAAGAACATCAATTTAACCCTATCCCAAATGATTTTAATTTAAAAAAAGAAAAAATATATATATAGATACAGTATATATATATATATATATATATTTTTTAAATATTTTTTTTTCAAACATTGAAACATCGATCGGGAACATTGCAACCATTGTGACTATCGCGGCTTTCATTTTGAAAGCCGGACAGCCTGCAGGTATACAGTGGGAGTCTGGGGGTGGCTTGGGAGGGTTCATTTACTCTCCCGAGCGGCAGCCATTGTCTGCAGCCGCTGGAGAGGGGGGGTGGGGGATCCTGCCGTGCTGTCCGATCAGCAGTGATCGGCAGCACGGCAGACACAGGGGTAGAGTGCAGGGAGGCAGAGGGACCCTCCGGTCCCTCTGACAGCAGCAGCAGAGGAAAGTTTATCTTCCCTGCCGCTGCTAACACTCTCTATCTGACTGGTCGCATCCCATGCGAACAGGTCAGATAGAGCACTTGCAGGCATGGTGGCAGCTTAACGCTGCCGGCCTGCCCCCTCCCACCCAGCGATCACTTCTGCCTGTCAATCAGGCAGAGGTGATCGCTGGGCTACGACCAGTGGCGGATACAGGGGGGGGGGGGGGGGGGGCACCAAGGCACGTGCCCCCCCTGTCGTTTAGAGATTTTTATTTATTTATTGCAGACAGCTTCATTATTCTAGGCTGCTGTCAGCCCTCCGCTTTCAGCAGCTCTGCCTCCAGCATTCTGCTTGCTGGGCCCGGAGGAGGTGGACCCAGTGCTGCTGAGGGACAGCGCAGCACCGCTGCAGGGTGGTAACCATGGAGAGTGCAGCGCGGTCAGGCCCGGGTGAGTAGAGAACGGCCCCTCCTCTTAGTTGGTAGTTATTGGGGAACCAAAACCGCCCACTTCTTCATCTCTGCCATGCTCCCTCCCATCCACACTGCCAGGCCAGCCCCCTTCAACCCTCCCCTTCTTCCCCTCTGTACCTGCTCTCTCCCGACCCGTCCATATCATGACCTAGTCAGCACCCTTCAGTCCTGGGCGGGGTCTACTCTCTCCCTTCCATAGGACTAAGCCACGTGCACTTCTTTCCCTCTGCCTATCCCTGCTTCCCCTCCACCCTGCTCTGGCCAGCGGAGGACCAAGCCCCGCCCCCTGTTCCCCCTCATCCAGCCCAGTCTCTGCTTTCCTTCTACCCCGCTCTGTCTGCCCTAAAGGACCACGCTAGACCCCCTTCTTTCCCTTAGCCAGCCCACTCCCCGCTATCCTTCTACCCCGCTCTGTCCAGCCCGGAGGAACAAACCTCACCCTCTTCTTACCGTCAACCAATACCCACTTTCCCTGTCCCGGCCGGGAGGGGACACGGTAACATAAGCCACGCCCCTTACTCCATTCAGCCCCACCCCCTTGTTCCCCTCAGCAAGTCCCAACGTTCCCTCTACCATAGCTGTCCCGGCCAGAGGACCAAGCCCCGCCTCCTTATTTCATTCAGCTGAGCTCGCCACCACCTCTTCTGCTCTACCTAGCTCTCTCACAGGACCCTGCCAGGCGTGCACGGTGCCTCCACCTTCCACTCTACCAAGTCGCAGTGTCACCTACTCTGAAGCTGCAGTGGACACTTAGATGACTTCATCATGGTAAGTTCATGTGGAGGGTGGCACAAGGATATGTTATTGTTATTGAGCATAATATAGCAGAGTGCAGTCATGTAGTTCAGTGTAAAGGGGGTATTTAGTGTATCCGCACAAATACAAAAGCATCACACAGAGGCGATGCCTTTGTATCTGTGGAGTAACTCCCGGCCAGCGCAGCTCCCGCGGCTGGCCGGGAGTTGTGAGATGTCACGCAGCCGCCGCGCCTCGCCCCCCCCAACGATCCGGACACGCCTGTGTTGGCCGGACCACGCCTACTTAACGGCGGCTTAACACCACCGTAGAGCCCCCTGCCGCCCAGCGACCGCCTCTGTCTCAGAGGTACCGACGACTGCCATGCGCCGGTGCTCTGCATACCGACGCCAGGATCCCGGCGGGGAGGGGCGAGTGCAGCAAGCCCCTTGCGGGCTCGGTGGCGACCTGCGGTCGCAACAGGTTCTATTCCCACTCTATGGGTGTCGTGGACACCCACGAGTGGAAATAGTCCCTGTTGGTCGGCATGCCGACCATCTGGATAGTGAGGGGTCGGGATGGTGGAGGAGGTCATGTGACTGTCTGTCTCCCAACCGCCAGTCACATGAATACCACCCCATGCGCAGTTCCGACCCGATCGCTGTGCTGCGACAAACTGCAGCCAGCGATCGGGTCGGAATGACCCCCTTTGTATCTTATTACAATGGCTCTCCAGCAGGGTGGATGGGATGAGCTGTAAATCAGTGAATATGGGCTATAAATATACTTTGTATTACCAGCTGATCAACATACTCGCAGCACCAGTTAGTTGCCACTCTGCCCGTATGGAGCCCCAGTTTGAATTGCCGTTTGTTCCGCTTGTGTGTTGGGTCACCACTTGGCCCTCACACGGAATGGGCTACCTTAATTAGGTCAGAGACTCCCCCTGCAGTGAGCGGTGTCTTGATGTTGTGCACAGTTCTGAGAGCCGGGCGTCCCCGGCTGTCTCAACTACCGCTATCCTTACTGCTCAGGCCACGGGAATTGTCGGCAGTCTCTCTCTGTCACCCACTGTCACCCACTATCTCCCTATCACCATCAGTATCTCTCAGTCTCTGTCACCCACTATCTCCCTGTCACTCACGGTCTCTCCTTGTCACTCCCTACCCTCACCCACTGCTTCTCACTGTCACCCTCTGCCTCTCTCTGTCTCCTACTCCCTTTCCCCATCCCCCTTTACTGCCACTCACTGCCTCTCCCCCTCACCTACTGCTTCTCCATTTCTCACTATCTTTTCCTGTCACCCACTGCCTCTCACCATCATCCTCTACATCACCCACTGATTCCCCCTGGCATCACCCACTTCCTCCCCTTGTCACCCATTCCCTGGCTTTACCCACTGCCTCTTACTATCACCCACTGCATTTCCATCTCCCACAATCTATCCCCATCATCCACTGCCTCTCCCCTGCGTCACTATCTCCCAATCACTCTCTCTGTCCTATCATCCTCTGCCTCTTCAAGGCATCGCACTCTTCCCCATTATATGGATACTGCATTCCCTTTGAGGCCACACCCTATGTTGAGAGGTTATATCCTTGTTGCAAGGCCAGGACCACTTTCCCAGGGGCGTTCTTACTTTCTGTGAAAAATAATACCCACACTTTTTCGCCTGTCATGGTGCCCCCCCTGTCATTTTGTCCTGGATCCGCCCCTGGCTACGACAGCCATAGGCTGTCTGGCATGTGCAGGTGCACTGCGTCGCCAGCGCATGTGCACTTCTGACCTGATCGCTGCTGTGCGAAAATGCACAGCACCGATCAGGTCTGAATCAGCCCCATTGATACTGGAGCACTCATTCATTGTGGTTGTATACATTCTTTAGCAGGGGATGTAGTTCTGTGACCATCCCTCCCCCTACATCCCACCCCCTCACAATCCTGATGGTTGGCATGCCGATCAACAGGGACTGTTCCCACTTGACACCCATAGAGTGGGAATAGAACCCATGTTGTTACTGAGCCCACAGCGTGGCGAGTACAGCAAGCTTATTGTACTCGCCCCCCCCTGACATCTGCTGCTGGGACACAGGTGGAGGTATGCTGACCGGCGGTCTCCTGATTGCCGGTCACTCTTACCACACCCACCTTTAGCAAAAACAGTGTTGCGTAGTTTGAAATAGTCTGCACAATGGTTTATTCAACTGACCATTTACCCTCTAATATTCTTCATTGGCAATCATCTTTGTGTTTAATAAATAAACTTTGTGACTATCTTTGTGGAGCTAATATTTTTACTAATGCTGGGCATACACCTACAATTATCTGGCTGACTCACCTGATATCAGCGGATTGGCCAGATAATTGCAACGTTTATGTGGCTGACTAATCTGAAAATATTGAGCAGTCAGGCATGCTGGATTGGCCAGCATGTCCCCCCGATGCAATATTTTCAAAGTGTCTGGTCCACCCCATCAGGCAGTGTATGCCCCACTGCGGCCAACCGATGGACATTTACCCTGGTCCTTCACATGGGAAGGAACAGAGAAAGGTCTTGTCCCTGGGGGCAGAGTGCCGATATCAGGTGACATACACTGTGAGAGATCTAACAGTGTATGTCCCGGATATTGGCAGTGGCAGATAAAATGCTGGTCAGTCTGACAGACATTTTATCTGCCTGTTTATGCCAGGCAATTAGTAAGACTTAAGAGTTACACATTATTTCATCCAGATATGAGAAGTGAATGGATTGAAAACAGCATTTAGAAGCAGATGTATTTAGAATACCTTGCAATGCCATTTGGTCAAGTAAATGCTCCAGCTACTTTTCCAGACTTTGTCATTGATTTTTGCAGAGACATTTTAATCAGTTTGTAAATATATTTCAATGAAATATGAATATTCTCTACAAATTTGGAGATAAATCATATCCATTTCAGAAAAGGTTTAGCGTATTTAAGAAAAAATTGTTTATATGCTATATTTCTTTTGGAAATACGCTTTTGAAATAGACAGTATTGATTTTCTGGGGCATGCTGTTTCATCAATAGCATCTGAAATTGATAAAGCTATCCAAGATTGGAGAGAGCTTCATGTCGTCAAAACAATGCATAGCTTTTCAGGGATTGGAAACAAACATAGATGTTCCATAAACTAGTTCTTTAAATCAGTTCAGTCTCTAATTGCACTTAATCAAAAAATGTTACAATGTTACAATAGATATAGGGGGTAATTCCAAGTTGATCGCAACAGGACATTTTTTAGCAGTTGGGCAAAACCATGTGCAGTGCTGGTGGGGCAGATATAACATTTGCAGAGAGAGTTAGATTTGGGTGGGTTATTTTGTTTCTGTGCAGGGTAAATACTGGCTGCTTTATTTTTACACTGCAATTTAGATTGCAGATTGAACACACCCCACCCAAATCTAACTCTCTCTGCACATGTTATATCTGCCCCCCTGCAGTGCACATGGGGGGTAATTCCAAGTTGATCGCAGCAGGACATTTTTTAGCAGTTGGGCAAAACCATGTGCAGTGCTGGTGGGGCAGATATAACATTTGCAGAGAGAGTTAGATTTGGGTGGGTTATTTTGTTTCTGTGCAGGGTAAATACTGGCTGCTTTATTTTTACACTGCAATTTAGATTGCAGATTGAACTCACCCCACCCAAAGTTAACTCTCTCTGCACATGTTATATCTGTCCCCCCTGCAGTGCACATGGTTTTGCCCAACTGCTAAAAAATTTCCTGCTGCGATCTACTCAGAATTACCCCCATGGTTTTGTCCAACTGCTAAAAATTTCCCTGCTGCGATCAACTTGGAATTACCCTCATAATTCCTTCTGCCTATAGGCAATAAAAGAAAGCTTTGCAAGCCACTCCTGTTTCAGTTTACCCATTATACAAATTAATACACAAATATATTTTGTATTTGAAATTGATGCTTCAGAAACTGCTATTGTCTCAACAAAAAGGTTCCAAGCAAAGTTTTCTCTTTTGTGCTTACTTTCAAAAGTATTAATACCATACTTGCCTACTTTTGAAAACTAGTTTCAGGGAGATTCGAGGCAGCAGCTGAATGCGCCGTTGAGGGGCATCTCTAGCTCCGCCCAATGGCATGCCTAGCTCCACCTATGGGCGTATTTATTGCAATCAGGGGTGTGTCCTGCAATGGCAGGTAAAAACTATAGTAGTAAAAGCAGCATTATACCCAGTACTTTACATTATAACATTCAGCCTAATTTGTTGAACCTTCCAAGAGAGCATCTGTGTGTGCCATAGGCATGCCCGAAATTAGGGGCTTGGCCTCATTGACAGGGGTACAGTCTCACAGGAAGTGCCACGATTATGAGCCATGCCCCTGTTTTTGTTATTATGGGGGCATGAGCAGCGCTCTGTGAGCTGCTGACCATGCCCTGTGTCCTCTCTGCCGGTGAATAGATGCTGTGTGCATGCTCACAGTGTCTATTCACTGCTGCTCTGCTAAGGTCTGCTAACTGCCCCTTCCCCAACTGCGGGACACTGATGCCCGTGGGTGGGACAATGGTACAGTCCGTGAAAAAAATGTGACTTTCCCGCCAGAATCAGGATAGTTGGAAGGTATGACATAAATAACACACAGTGACCCTCGCCCATATTACATCCAGTAGCAGATTACATTGCTTTATACAAAGCCCACCCCCCACCCATATTACACCCAGTACCACATTGCACACAGCATACACAGCTCCTCCATATGGGATGTAATCATGTAACCGGCGGTCGGAATCCCAACCGCTAGTAATCCCGACAGTTGGCATGCCGACTAACAGGAACTATTCCCACTTGTTGGTATCCACGACACCCACAGAGCGGGAAAATAACTCGTGGTGAGCACAACAAGCACGCAAGGGGCTTTGATGCACTCGCCTCCACCGCCGGAAATTTTGCGGCCGGGATCCCAGCATTAGTATTCTGATCAATGGGATCCCGACCGTTGGTCACCCAATCCCAAACCCCCCACAGTATTACACTAAACACATTATATCATACAAAGCCCCCTCCCCCCATATTACACCCAGCACATTACATTATACACAGCCCCCTTCCCCCATATTACATTATACATTTCCTCCCTCCCCCATATTACACCTGGCACATTAAATTATGCACAGCCCCCCATATTACCCAGCACATTACATTATACATCCCCTCCTTTAATATTACACCCGGCACATTACATTATACATACCCATTTCTTTATATTACAACCTGTACCAGATTACATATTATTATACACAGCACGCCCCCCCCCCATTATTACACACAAAGTGCCACATTACATCCCTCCCCCCTATTACACTCTGCAACGAAGGGATACAGAGGTTTAGTAACCCTACTGAATCAGGCGCTAACACAAAGTTATATATATTTAGAAAGCACCTAATATATCAACTGGATGCCTTGAACAACAAAAAATTATTGTGTTTCCAAAGAAATATTAAGGAGCGCTAATAGTATATATATATATATATATATATACAAAAAAATATATTTTAATATTACATAGGATAGTAAAAACGATTTAGACAATAAATTGCAAATAAAATACAACCATAATGCAGTTTTTCTAAAGAACAGTGATGATATGTATATATAAATTCAGCTGTGATAGCTCATTATGTATGCGATACTGCAGTCCATTAATGGAATGATAAAGTGCTGGAATCGTCCAAAGTACATAAAGCTGATGTGTACTGTAGAACCAATCCCAAAGTTTTTAGATAGGTAAAAATGTGCTTATTTCTGGCCCCTCATAAATATTCATTTAAATATTAATTTATGAAGGGCCAGAAATAAGCACATTTTTACCTATCTAAAAACTTTGGGATTGGTTCTACAGTACACATCAGCTTTATGTACTTTGGATGATTCCAGCACTTTATCATTCCATTAATGGACTGCAGTATTGCATACATAATGAGCTATCACATGCTGCTGAGTGTGGTGGGAGGGGCCAGCCACAGGGAAGCAAAGCCCTGCTTCAGACAGCCTTTCAGTGTACATAGCAGGAAGGCTGCCACTGCACACATCCCTGTGGTGGCTGCCCTGAAGTCTCCCATGTAGGCCCTGCCCCCCGTCCTCTCCGGAGTTGTGCATACACAGTCTAGCATTTCAGTGAAGGACCTTTATATCCGGGAGAGCTGATAAGGTTTGCGGAGCAGCAGGAGGCTCTTTTAAAAATCGGGAGGCTCCCACTGAATGTGGGAGGGTAGGCAAGCCTGATTAATACCTGCTGAAAAAAGTTTCCATTAAAGATTAATTATTAGCAATCGCAATGGCATTAAAGGAGTGGAGACATTTATTGGAAAGATCTTTTCATCCAGTATCTGTACAGATTACCAAGACTTAAAGTATATAACATTTTCGAAGAGAATGAATTCCAGACAGGCCAGGTCAAAATTATTATTCATCCGCTTCATCTTGAAACGTGTAGGGTGCATCACAAAAACAAACAAACAGCTAAAATAATTGTGGTCAGTGCTCTCAGTGACCTACTAATCGACATACTTAAGAGGATTATACTGGACTTGTTTGCTCTGTATCCTGGTTGGAGACCTACGAAAACTGTTACACAGCTGCTGAACAGGTAAGTTATATACCGTTGTTATTATTATTATTATTATTATTATTATCCTTTATTTATCACTGAGGTTTTTTATGTAAAATATATTATTCTTAAATGGCTGTGACAGCTAATAAATTATGTCAAATGAAATTTTGCCTGTTTGATCAATTCACTTAGTACTAGAGATTTATTTTGGCATAATATTGCAAAACTGCTTTGGGAAATGCAAGTGACCGATTAGTATGAACATTCTTCCATCAATCTGGACATGCTGGGTTCCATGTAACTTTACCTCCTGAAGAAATATGTATGTCCAAAATTCTGATCTTGTATACTGTATGGTGACATGACATATGCTTGTGTTATATTAGATCTTAATTGGTTTTAGAAACAAAGTTTATTTTATAGCTTTGAAGGTTTTTTTTTAAGCATAAATGTTTCATAGTATTAGAACAATAAAAATTACAAACTATTCATCTAAAATTTAGTTGCATAATTTGGGTATATAAAGATTGGTACAAATCTGCATATCTGTGAATATAAGAAATGAGTGGGTTTTGGTTCTCTGAGAACCTGGCTCGCAGTTTCCCACCAGACTTGGATCCCAAAACAAGGCAAAATGTCATCATTCTGCTGTTGGATTCTCGCAGGTTTTGGAATCTATAAAGGTCACCGGTGATTTGTGCCATCTTCACTTTGGCTGTGGAGAGTGTACTGGATGGATCTGTCCATCTAAGTACTGTGTTGTGTGGCATGGGGCGGGTGCTATGTCTGCTGTATCAGTCCAGGGGTGCTCTGTTTGCTGTATCAGTCGAGACAGGGTGCTCTGTTTGCTGTATCAGTCGAGACAGGGTGCTCTCTCTGCTGTATCAGTCCATACAGGGTGCTCTGTCTGCTGTATTAGTCCAGATAGGGTGCTCTGTGTGCTGTATCAGTCCATACAGGGTGCTCTCTCTGCTGTATCAGTCCAGACAGGGTGCTCTCTCTGCTGTATCAGTCCAGACAGGGTGCTCTCTCTGCTATATTAGTCCAGAAAGGGTGCTCTCTCTGCTGTATCAGTCCATACAGGGTGCTCTGTCTGCTGTATTAGTCCAGAAAGGGTGCTCTCTCTGCTGTATCAGTCCAGACAGGGTGCTCTCTCTGCTATATTAGTCCAGAAAGGGTGCTCTCTCTGCTGTATCAGTCCATACAGGGTGCTCTGTCTGCTGTATTAGTCCAGAAAGGGTGCTCTCTCTGCTGTATCAGTCCATACAGGGTGCTCTGTCTGCTGTATTAGTCCAGGCAGGGTGCTCTGTGGGCTGTATCAGTCCAGGTAGGGTGCTCTGTCTGCTGTATCAGTCCAGGGGTGCCCTGTCTGCTGTATCTGAAAGGGGTGATCTGTCCATCCATCCAGGGGCTCCGCCTCACTGTAAAATTAAAATAATAAAAGCTATTTTTTTCCATAAGTACTGTGACACTACCGGTCAGGCCGCAGTGTATTACTATTTCGCAATCATACACATATTGTGCAACACTGTTAATGAAGGTCAACTGCAATGTTTGACTCCTATTTCTGATGCACACATGTATTGTGTGATGCTGTGGGGGAAGGTGGTACCACAGTAATACATTTTACTCCCTTCATATATGTGTATTGTGCGATACTGTTTGTGAAATTAACTGTAGCATTTGATTATTATCTCTGACTCATACATGTATTGTGTGATGCTGTGGGTGAAGGTGGTACCACAGTAATATATTTTATTGTGTAACACTGTTGGTGAAATTAAACTGTAGCGTTAGATTATCTCTGACTCATACACGTATTGTGTGATGCTTTGGATGAAGGTGGTACCACAGTAATATATTTTATTGTGTAACACTGTTGGTGAAATTAAACTGTAGCGTTAGATTATCTCTGACTCATACACGTATTGTGTGATGCTTTGGATGAAGGTGGTACCACAGTATTATATTTTATTGTGTAACACTGTTGGTGAAATTAAACTGTAGCGTTAGATTATCTCTGACTCATACACGTATTGTGTGATGCTTTGGGTGAAGGTGGTACCACAGTAATATCTTTTATTTCCTACTCATACACGTATCGTGTGACATTGTTGGTGAAATTAAACCGTAGTGTTAGATTATTATCTCTGACTCATCCACGTATTTTGACATTGTAGGTGGTACATTTTGTGTACAAATTGTGGTGTGTGCTGCATCCTACTTGGTTCCAGTTTGTTGATAGACATGGAGGACAAACAAGTGAGAGGAGAGGCATAGGCGGCTTAATTCAGTAAAGTCAAAGAAAATGTAAAAGTCAGATTAGTAAAAGTCAGATTAGAGCAATAATATAACCAATAAAAATAATTATCTATGCATTGAAGACCATCACCAATGCCCCAATGAATAATTTCAAGTTTTAAAATTAAATAAATTAAAAGATATTACTATTTAATCCTTCCTTCCACAAAAAACATACATTACCTCCCTTGTGCCCCTGATCTAGAGTATTATTAACCTCAATAACATTAATTTTCAGGCATTTCTAGGCAATTTTGACCATAGTACAAACAATTAAAAATATATATTGCACAATATATATTTTTAGATTCTGTAATCATCTGTACAGATTATTTTCAGTCTCAATGTAGGATCAGTTCCTGGAAGTTATGTTCGATCTGGAGAAGGTTCTGCTTCAACCAGCTTTACGCAAGCTATGTAGTACCTTGTAAATGTTTTTCTACTAATATACACCACAACTTTTTGTATTAATACAACCTATTTCCACTTTATTGCAGACAGCGTGGCAAAAGGAGTGCAATTGCACTGAGTCCTGGATGAGGCACCCTTGTGCTGGGCAACACATAGCGGCCAAGCAGGACCCATTCAGCGGGACCCGCTTGGATGCAAGGAGACTGCACAAGGAGGCCTATGCAGACACCCAAAAATTTGCGGCAGTCCCGCTGCCCCTGACTCTTTTTATACGTGGGAAGATATTCCACAGAGTGGGAGTAGACACTGAGTAATAAATGTGGTTGAGAGACGCAGATCTTGTGCAGAGTGGAGAAGTCGGGTTGGGAGATATTTTGAGATAAGCTTAAACTCCCTACACACTGGGTGACAACACTGCAAGATATGAACAATCTCGTTCATTATTGAACGAGATAATGTTCATATCTGTCAGTGTGAAGGCACCAGCGATGAACGATGCACGGCCCTGCGCTCGTTCATCGTTGATGCCCTGTCGGCTGTGCATGCAGGCCAATATGGACGAGATCATCCATATTTGCCTGCACATCTACGGAGCCGTGTGATGGGGGAGTGAAGAAACTTTACTCCACCCGTCACTACACCCCCCCCTGCCGCTGGTTTGCCCGTCGGCTGTATCCATTGTCGGGCAGCTCGGCAGTGGATTGGCCAATGTGTAGGGCCCATTAGTGCTGTATGTTGGTGTATTTTGGTTAATAGCCTTGTGTGTAAGTAAAAGTATTTTAGACTTTTCATATTTTGAATACGGTAAAAAACAGGTAACCAAAGGAAGGACTGACAGAGTGTATCATCAGACAATGAACATGAGCCTTGCAGCTGCATTCAAAATAGATTGTAGTGGTGAGAGTCTGTTGATAAGACCAGTAAGGACTATTGCAATAATCAATGCGAGAGATAGTGCAGTGTATATATTACATATTTTGCAGTGTTTTGTTTAAGATAAGGTCATATTTTGAATATGTTTTTTTAAATGCATGTAACCAGATTTTGAGATAAATTAAGTGTGGGGGACATTTTAGAGTCAAAAATGACACCTAGGCAGTGAGCTTATGGAGTATGGTTGATTGTCGAGTTAACAACAGTGATAGAGATATAAGGTATGTAACTACTATTGGCTGGCAGAAATATAATTAATTCTGTTTTGAAAATATTAATTTTGAAGTGGCGAGTTGAACAAATGGCAGAAAGGTATTCAGTGATGCAAAATAATAGAGACGATAACAAATCTAGGGAGGATATTTAGATATGAGTATTAACTGTGTACTGTGATCTGAAATCCAAAGGAGCTGATTATTTTGTTATAGATTGAAAAAAGCAGAAGGCCTAAGATTGAGCTTTGCAGTACTCCAACTGACAGAGGCAATGAAGAGGAGGTGGATTCAGAGAAGTGAACACTAAAAGAGTGATTACAGTAGATCGGTGGGAATAAAACCAAGAAAGCTCTATGTCCTGAAGACATAGGGATTGTAGTGTTTGTATGAGAAGAGAGTGATTAACAATGTCAAAAGCTGCAGATAGATCTAGAAGAATCATAAGTGAGTAATGGCCTTTAGACTTAGCGATGACCAGTTAATTCACTACCTTAGTCACTGCTGTCTCTATAGAGTGTTGATATGAAAAGCCTGGGTCCAATATGTGGTGTGAGTTAAGAAATTATGTGAGGCAATTATCTCAAGTATTTTAAAAGTGCATGGGAGCTGAGAGATGGGACAGTAGTTTGAGAAAGAGAGTCACAATTTAGTTTTTTCAAAAGTAATCACTGCATGCTTGAACAGTGATGGAACTATACCAATAGATAGAGATTACACATTTTTAAGGTTGGGCTGAGCACAGGATACAGAATTTTACTGATTTATGAGAGTATAGGATAAGAGGAGAGGAAGTAGGGGGTGAGAAGAGTGTTGATACAGTACTTAATCTACATTTGTGGGATCAAATGAAGGGAAGGTGCCTGAGGGGTTAAGGTAGGGGTTTGAGCAGTTCACCGGCTGAGGGAGAGCATACCATTTCAATTCAAATCTTATCAAACTTGTCTTTGAAGTAGGAAGCAAGATCATGTGCATTGATAATGGTTGGTGGGTTGGGTGAGGGAGGATTACAAAGTGATTTAAATGTATTAAAAAGTAGCTTGGGGTTAGAGGCTTGAGCAGAGATGAGATATAGGATATATGTTTGTTTGGCAGTATCCAGGGCATTACAATAGGAATAGTTGATAGTCTTATACAGCATGTGTGGAAGTTGCCTGGAGTATGAGAATTACACATCTAAAGTTCTATTTTACATGAGAGTTTTTGTAGGTTTCTTGTTTATTTAGCTTGCCACAGGTGACATCTAAGTCTATGTGGATTGTAATTGGTAGCAAGAGCCACTTCATCAATGGCTACTTCTAGAGTCTGGTTCTGGTGTGAAACCGCATTATCAGGAGAAATGAATGTAGAAATTGTTAAGAGCATGGAAAGTTATTGAAAATTAATAGTTACTATTTCTGCAGGTTTGAGGAGGATTAGAGGACTTTAGTGACATTGAGCTTGAAATAATGGAGTAGATCTTGCAGGTGATAAGATGTGATCTGAGAAGGGGAAAAGAGCAAATTTAGAAATTGGGCATAGTCTAGGGCACAGATTCTCAAACTCGGTCCTCAGGAATCCACACAGTGCATGTTTTGCAGGTCTCCTCACAGAATCGCAAGTGAAATAATTAGCTCCACCTGTGGACCTTTTAAATTGTGTCAGTGAGTAATTAATACACCTGTGCACCTGCTGGGTTACCTGCAAAACATGCACTATGTTGGGTCCTGAGGACCGAGTTTGAGAACCTATGGTCTAGGGAATACAAAATCAAGGCAGTATCCCACCTGATGAGTAGAGGAGTCAGGCAAGTGGGAGAGGCAGAGAGAGGAAGTTAGAGTGAGTAGTATGGAGGCATGTAAAGATTGTGGAATGTCCATTGCAATATTGAAATCACCCACGATGATGGTCGGTTTGTCAGGTGATACAAAGTTAGGAAGCCAGGCAGAAAATTGTTCCAAAAATAGACTGGTTTGCTGGTGGGCAATAGATACTGTAGCTGCAACATGCAGAGAGAAAGGAGTGAAAATCCTAATAGAATGTACTTCAAATTATATAAATGTGAGTGATTGAATCTGTGAGAGAACTGTGTATGTGAAAAATTGGGACAGTAATATTCCATACCCAACTAATTTACTGTTACCAGGCTTGGAGCTTGGCATGAAGCAGAGACCATCATGTGACAGTGCTGCAGAGGAGCTCTTGTTTGATTGTGTGAGGTATGTCTCTGTTATAGCCAGCGGCTTGATGTTGCTAGAGATTAAAAGGTCTTGGACGGATGTAAATTTGTTACAAACAGAGTGTGCATTCCGTAAGGCACACTTTAGGAGGGTGATGGGAGACTTGTGATATTTATACAGTTAACTGAATTTATATATTGTAACAAATCAGCTGAATGTCAGTGGGTAAGTGTTTGGGGCCTGGATTTGTTGAAATCTCCCTGGCTAGTAAAAGTAGGAGAGATATAGTTGTTGGATGTTTGTGAATGGTTTTTATGATGACAGGTTTTGGATGTTACTGTTAATGTATAAAAATAAATAAAAAGCTCATGAGTGTTAATAAGAGGGGAGTGGATAATCGAAGAACCAATGTGTAAAGAGTGGTAAGATGCAGGGAGCATGAAGGATGTAATAGCTGTGGAGAAAATACCATGAAGTGATATGAAAAAAGCAATTTGTGCTACATGGTGCATTTGAAATAAAATGAAAGTCAATTAGGCTTTAAGTATAATGAAATTGCAATTGTTAAAGTTCAAATATCTGTTACTGATGATGTTCAACTGGTAATTTTCAAACAATCAGTGTTATGAACACTTATGGGCACTACACACTTAGATCTAACTGAACGATATGAACATTCTCGTTCATTAATGAATGAGAACTCATTCAGTGTATAGGCACCAATGATGAACGATGCGTGGCCCCGCCCTCATTCATTGTTGGTGCCGGGTCTCTTATACATACATGCCAATATGGACAATCATATCTATATTAGCATGCAGGGTTAATGGGGCCAGGTGACGGGCCCACCACTGCCAGGTCACCGGAAAGCCATCAGGCACCTCAGTGGCCATTTGCCTAATGTATAGGGCCCATTAGTGTTTTTGAATGCACGGTTAATCAGCACAGCTGACCCTAGTCTGCATTTAAAGAAATACAGTGGCTAATTAACACAGGCTACAAGTGAGGCAAATGATTAAAGGGGATAATTCACACTGTGTTTGACTGTATCATTGACCAAAATTACAAACAAATCATGAAATTACAAATGTTTCTAAACACAAATTGGTTGCACAGGGATCACAGCAGGAGAGATGTTTGCAGGGTGATAGCTATGAACATACATTTGAAGTTTCAAAGCAGTCAATTCATAGTTGTGTTTGCTGTTTCTCCTTCAGTTTTCATTTTAAGTCCAGTGTAGGTCCATATTAATTATTACATTCTACTCACACTTATAATCTAGCATTAGAACTAGCGCTAGTATTAATTACCCTCCTACCTGACCTTGGGTGTTTTGAATTAGTATAGGGTCCTTAAATTTGCAGACTATGTATTGGAATAGGCACTATAAATGGAAAGTCCTGGATAAATTTATATACTGTAACATGTCAGTATTAGGGATTGGTTAAGGGAATGGGCTCCCCCAGGTGGGTGTTGCCGGGTTGCTTCAGGGCATCATTATTGTAACACTTAAACACTTTAGAGCACCTAAACTACTTTTTACTAATGTATCACTTTTTAACACCCAATTACTACTTCTCATCTATGTAACACTTTCTGCACTGAGCTGCTACTTCTTATTAATGTAACGCCTTTTTACACTTAAACTGCTGCTTTTCACTGATGAAGTCACCTGGCTGTGGTACATGGGCTCATTTTTTTTTGGCAAAAAATTATGCTAAGAACCTTAATTTCATCCATGTTAAATTGCAGTCTTTATTTCAATTATTCTGATTACCAGTGTTCTTACTAGAGATGTGCACCGGACATTTTTCGGGTTTTGTGTTTTGGTTTTGGATTCAGTTCTGCGGCCGTGTTTTGGATTCGGACGCGTTTTGGCAAAACCTCCCTGAAAATTTTTTGTTGGATTCGAGTGTGTTTTGGATTCTGGTGGGGGCTTTTTTCAAAAAACCCTCAAAAACATCTTTAATCATATAATTTGGGGGTCATTTTGATCCCATAGTATTATTAACCTCAATAACCATAATTTCCACTCATTTCCAGTCTATTCTGAACACCTCACAATATTATTTTTAGTCCTAAAATTTGCACCAAGGTCGCTGGATGACTAAGCTAAGCGACCCAAGTGGACGGCACAAACACCTGGCCTATCTAGGAGTGACACTGCAGTGTCACACAGGATGGCACTTAAAAAAATTAGCCCCAAACATCACATGATGCAGAGATAAAAAAAAGAGGTGCAAGATGGAATTGTCCTTGGGCCCTCCCACCCACCCTTATGTTGTATAAACAGGACATGCACACTTTAACAAACCCATTATTTCAGTGACAGGGTCTGCAACATGACTGTGGCTGAAATGACTGGTTCGTTTGGGCCCCCACCAAAAAAGAAGCAACCAATCTCTCCTTGCACAAACTGGCTCTACAGAGGCAAGATGTCCACCTCCTCCTCATCATCCGATTCCTCACCCCTTTCACTGTGTACATCCCCCTCCTCACAGATTATTAATTCGTCCCCACTGGAATCCACCATCTCAGTTCCCTGTGTACTTTCTGGAGGCAATTGCTGGTGAATGACTGCACGAAGGAATTGATTATAATTCATTTTGATGAACATCATCTTCTCCACATTTTCTGGAAGTAACCTCGTACGCCGATTGCTGACAAGGTGAGCGGCTGCACTAAACACTCTTTCGGAGTACACACTGGAGGGGGGGAAACTTAGGTAAAATAAAGCCAGTTTGTGCAAGGGCCTCCAAATTGCCTCTTTTTCCTGCCAGTATACGTACAGACTGTCTGATGTGCCTACTTGGATGTGGTCACTCATATAATCCTCCACCATTCTTTCAATGGTGACAGAATCATATGCAGTGACAGTAGACGACATGTCAGTAATCGTTGGCAGGTCCTTCAGTCCGGACCAGATGTCAGCACTCGCTCCAGACTGCCCTGCATCACCGCCAGCGGGTGGGCTCAGAATTCTTAGCCTTTTCCTCGCAGCCCCAGTTGCGGGAGAATGTGAAGGAGGAGCTGTTGATGGGTCACGTTCCACTTGACTGGACAAGTGTCTCACCAGCAGGTCTTTGCACCTCTGCACACTTGTGTCTGCCGGAAAGAGAGATACAACGTAGTCTTTAAACCTAGGATCGAGCACGGTGGCCAAAATGTAGTGCTCTGATTTCAACAGATTGACCACCCGTGAATCCTGGTTAAGAGAATTAAGGGCTCCATCCACAAGTCCCACATGCCTAGCGGAATCGCTCCATTTTAGCTCCTCCTTCAATCTCTCCAGCTTCTTCTGCAAAAGCCTGATGAGGGGAATGGCAGTGTCTGAACTGACTTCACGTGTGGCAAGTTCAAAGAGTTGCAGAACCTTGCACAACGTTGAAATCATTCTCCACTGCACTTGAGTCAGGTGCATTCCCCCTCCATTGCCTATATCGTAGGCAGATGTATCGGCTTGAATGGCCTTTTGCTGCTCCTCCATCCTCTGAAGCATATAGAGGGTTGAATTCCACCTCGTTACCACCTCTTGCTACAGATGATGGCAGGGCAGGTTCAGGAGTGTTTGCTGGTGCTCCAGTCTTCGGCACACGGTGGCTGAATGCCGAAAGTGGCCCGCAATTCTTTCGGGCCTCCGACAGCATCTCTTGCATGCCCCTGTCGTTTTTTTTAAAATTCTGCACCACCAAATTCAATGTATGTGCAAAACATGGGACGTGCTGGAATTTTTCCGATGTCACAAATCCCCAGGAGAGTCCATTTGGGGTAAGCCATTCTGTGATGATGTTCCTCAGTTTCCGTAAGAGGTTGTCAGCTGTGTGCCTCTTATGGAAAGCGGTGATACAAAGCGTAGCCTGCCTAGGAACGAGTTGGCATTTGCGAGATGCTGCTACTGGTGCTGCCACTGCTGTTCTTGCTGTGGGAGGCAATACATCTACCCAGTGGGCTGTCACAGTCATATAGTCCTGAGTCTGCCCTGCTCCATTTGTCCACATGTCCGTGGTTAAGTGGACATTGGGTACAACTGCATTTTTAGGACACTGGTGACTCTTTTTCTGACGTCTGTGTACATTCTCGGTATCGCCTGCCTAGAGAAATGTAACCGGGGTACACAGTACCTCAAGCAATTCTCGAATTCCCTGTGAATTAATGATGGATACCGGACACACGTTTAACACCACCGCAGCTACCAAGACCTGAGTTATCCGCTTTGCAGCAGGATGACTGCTGTGATATTTCATCTTCCTCGCAAAGGACTGTTGGACAGTCAATTGCTTACTGGAAGTAGTACAAGTGGTCTTCCGACTTCCCCTCTGGGATGATGATCGACTCCCAGCAGCAACAACAGCAGCTCCAGCAGCAGCAGTAGGCGTTACACTCAAGGATTCTTTGGAGGAATCCCAGTTAGGAGAGGACTCATCAGATTTGCCAGTGACATGGCCTGCAGGACTATTGGCGTCTAAGGAGGAAATTGACACTGAGGGAGTTGGTGGTGTGGTTTGCAGGAGCTTGGGTACAAGAGAAAGGGATTTAGTTGTCAGTGGACTGCTTCCACTGTCACCCAAAGTTTTTGAATTTGTCAATGACTTCTGATGAATGCGCTCCAGGTGACGTCTAAAGGAAGATGTTCCTAGGTGGTTAACGTCTTTACCCCTACTTATTACAGCTTGACAAAGGCAACACACGGCTTGACACCTGTTAAAATAATTCCACACCGAAGAGGTGATTTTTTTTGTAATTTGACCAGGCATGTCAATGGCCATATTCATCCCACGGACAACAGGTGTCTCCCTGGGTGCCTGACTTAAACAAACCACCTCACCATTAGAATCCTCCTTGTCAATTTCCTCCTCAGCGCCAGCAACACCCATATCCTCATCCTGGTGTACTTCAACAGTGACATCTTCAATTTTACTATCAGGAACTGGACTGTGGGTGCTCCTTCCAGCACTTGCAGGGGGCGTGCAAATGGTGGAAGGTGCCACCTCTTCCCGTCCAGTGTTGGGAAGGTCAGGCATCGCAACCGACACAATTGGACTCTCCTTGGGGATTTGTAATTTAGAAGAACGTACAGTTCTTTGCTGTGCTTTTGCCAGCTTGCTGCACTGTAAAACTAGAAGCTATAGAAAAGTATATATATTATTGTAAATATCAGTACAGAGCGGTGTAACTGTGACACATGTGTCCTGACAAGCAGTATAGAAGCTATAGAAAAGTATATATATTATTGTATATATCAGTACAGAGCGGTGTAACTGTGACCCATGTGTCCTGACAAGCAGTATAGAAGCTATAGAAAAGTATATATATTATTGTATATATTAGTACAGAGCAGTGGAACTGTGACACATGTGTCCCGACAAGCAGTATAGAAGCTATAGAAAAGTATATATATATTATTGTATATATCAGTACAGAGCGGTGTAACTGTGACCCATGTGTCCTGACAAGCAGTATAGAAGCTATAGAAAAGTATATTTATTATTGTATATATCAGTACAGAGCAGTGGAACTGTGACACATGTGTCCCGACAAGCAGTATAGAAGCTATAGAAAAGTATATATATTATTGTATATATATCAGTACAGAGCGGTGTAACTGTGACACATGTGTCCTGACAAGCAGTATAGAAGCTATAGAAAAGTATATATCTTATTGTATATATCAGTACAGAGCTGTGTAACTGTGACACATGTGTCCTGACAAGCAGTATAGAAGCTATAGAAAAGTATATATATTATTGTATATATCAGTACAGAGCAGTGTAACTGTGACCCATGTGTCCTGACAAGCTGTATAGAAGCTATAGAAAAGTATATATATTATTGTATATATCAGTACAGAGCAGTGTAACTGTGACCCATGTGTCCTGACAAGCAGTATAGAAGCTATAGAAAAGTATATTTATTATTGTATATATCAGTACAGAGCAGTGTAACTGTGACCCATGTGTCCTGACAAGCAGTATAGAAGCTATAGAAAAGTATATTTATTATTGTATATATCAGTACAGAGCAGTGGAACTGTGACACATGTGTCCCGACAAGCAGTATAGAAGCTATAGAAAATAAGAAAAGTGTATATATTATTGTATATATCAGTACAGAGTGGTGTAACTGTGACCGATGTGTCCTGACAAGCAGTATAGAAGCTATAGAAAAGTATATATATTATTGTATATATCAATACAGAGCAGTGTAACTGTGACACGTGTCCTGACAAGCATTATAGAAGCTATAGAAGCTATAGAAAAGTATATATATTATTGTATATATATCAGTACAGAGCGGTGTAACTGTGACACATGTGTCCTGACAAGCAGTATAGAAGCTATAGAAAAGTATATATATTATTGTATATATCAGTAGAGAGCGGTGTAACTGTGACACGTGTCCTGACAAGCAGTATAGAAGCTATAGAAAATAAGAAAAGTATATATATTATTGTATATATCATTACAGAGCGGTGTAACTGTGACCCATGTGTCCTGACAAGCAGTATAGAAGCTATAGAAAAGTATATATATTATTGTATATATCAATACAGAGCAGTGAAACTGTAACCATGAGTCCTGACAAGCATTATAGAGGCTATAGAAAATTATATATATTAATTATTGTATATATCAGTACAGAGCGGTGTATCTGTGACCATGTGTCCTGACAAGCAGTATAGAAGCTATAGAAAAGTATATATTTTACTCTATATCAGTACAGAGCGGTGTAACTGTGACACATGTGTCCTGACAAGCAGTATAGAAGCTATAGAAAAATATATATATATTATTGTATATATCAGTACAGAGCGGTGTAACTGTGACCATGTGTCCTGACAAGCAGTATAGAAGCTATAGAAAAGTATATATTATATACTGGTGGTCCCCAGTCCCCACAATGCAGCACACTGATCAGATATTTGCAGCACACTGAGCACAGATATGGAGCGTTTTCAGGCAGAGAACATAGATATTTTCAGCACACTGAGCACAGATATTTTCAGCACACTGAGCACAGATTAAGGAGCTTTTCAGGGAGAGAAAGCAGCCACGTCTTCTCCGTTCAATCTCCAAAGCACGAGTGAAAATGGCGGCGACGCGCGGCTCCTTATATAGAATACGAATCTCACGAGAATCCGACAGCGGGATAATGATGTTCGGCGCATTCTGGTTAACCGAGCAAGGCGGGAAGATCCGAGGCTGCCTCGGAACTGTGTAAAATAGGTGAAGTTCGGGGGGGGTACGGATCTCGGAGAACCGAACCCGCTCATCTCTAGTTATTACTGTTTACAACAATCACAACATGGTGGCACCTCTTATAATATTTAGAATTAGGAAGTGCAGTCCTGCACCCCCACACACATATAATCACTTTCTGTATTCTGCATATACTATGTAGTTGTCTTAACAGTAATGAGACATTTATACTGTAGTTCAACTTACAAATTCCCCTTTTTTTACTTACACAAAATGCAAAATACAATTGTTTTAGTGTGTATCATTGGCATCATCAGATTATATTGCAAGCTCACGAGAAGGGACCACTTCCTTCTTGTGCTTTTCCCTCCTTCACTTATATCATAATTTCCCCACTGAACATCAATGTCACCTATACAGCTGTCCCACTGCTTCTTGGGGTCTTCTGTAGAAATGTTTATAAACCTTGTCCATGTCCTGCAAGGTTTTGTACTGTAATCCACTTTTTTCTTGTTTTGTTAATACTGTTTCTATTTATGCCCTTTGTAAGAGGCTGCAGACCCCTTGTGGTGCCATATAAGTAAAGGATAACAATAGTAATAATAATAATAATAATAATAACCATCTATTTACACAGAAAAATACATAATCAGTTCTTTGTGATCTCAACATGGGTATTTTTGTATCATTTTCATACTTTTATATCTGTATATCATAGATACAGAATTTACAAGTAAACTTTTCAAAGTAAAGTTATGTATAAAAAGGTTAATTCAGTAAGTCCTGCAGAAGTGCGGAAATCACTATTTGCTGATTTCCACATCTCTGCGCATGTGCGCACTGCCCCCCACATGTTAGAGAAAAGGGTTGTAGTTGTACATTTTTCCGCACTACTACAACCAATGCTGATTTAGGCCCAAAATGTATAAAAAAATAAAAAATATGTATTTTCATGAGTCAACTGGCATTAAAGGCAATTGTTTTGATCCACAACAAACAATGGTAGTAATGAACTGGATATTTACAAATCCTGCTATGCATTTTGATATTTAACTATCACAGTGTTGTGACATTGTTCAGTATATTTGCTTCAAGCAGAAAATGGGCACAATTTTAGATCCATCATAAATGTGGTCAGTAGAGATTAACTAAATTCTCTAAAACACAAGTTCTCAAACTCGGTCCTCAGGACCCCACACGGTTCATGTTTTGCAGGTCACCTGTAGATTTTTAAAATGTGACAGTTGGTGATACACAGTGCACCTGCTGGATGACATGGAAAATGTAAACCATGTGGGGTCCTGAGGACAGAGTTTGAGAACCACTGCTCTAAACTATTCCATTACATACTGCAAAATTTTGCACAATTTTCAATAACATTTTCCCTTGAACATTTTCATGGAATTAATCATTTAATATTTTTCCACCTATAGTTAACCTATTATTTTTTTTGTCCCGCCCGGACTTCTCCTTAGTTATTTCCAAGCCACATCTCAGAGCTAAATGACTTGACACCTTTCACGGTCCGGCGGGAGACTGTGCAGGGCAGCCGGCGGAGGTGCTGGACCTGGGAGGACAGGCAGGGGCACTGGTTGGCGGCTCTGCAAACTGGCAGAATGTCCCTCCAGCAGGGGTTAGCGGTGCTGCTG
This sequence comes from Pseudophryne corroboree, assembly GCF_028390025.1. Classification (NCBI taxonomy): domain Eukaryota; kingdom Metazoa; phylum Chordata; class Amphibia; order Anura; family Myobatrachidae; genus Pseudophryne; species Pseudophryne corroboree. Next base: position 372,747,378 of record NC_086445.1, on the reverse strand, counting down.
TGGAGCCAGGGCTTCTGTGAACAGGCTGGGCTGTGTTCCAGATGACCATCTTGGATGTGGGTAAAAAGCCTGTCTTGCCCACACTTCACCAATTTATCACTTTCCTGTGGCCAATTAGCTCCAAGCAGCTGCTATAAGACAGGAAGGCCTGGGGGGGGAATTTGCCAGTGCAACATCTTCCACAGTATCTGTGAAGCTAGTTCTCTGTGCTCCCGCAGCATCTCCAGTGTCAGGTTCTTGTTACCGCAAAATACCCAAGCCTCCTGATATAGCCTTACGCAGACTGCTAACTCTGTTCCCTTGTCCTACCTAGCTACCTGTTCCGGATGCCGCAGTAACCAGCCTTCGGAATTCCTCCTTTAAAGTACTGGGTCACAGTTCCGGTATCCTCAGCCTCCCGCTAATCTAGTCGTATCTCTATTCAACTGTCTTTGGCGAACCATGTTAAACTACTCCAAGTAATAAATGCGCAAGACCTTCATCCGTCCCGCTTGTTTGCTATTCAGAGATCCAAGGGCACCAGAATCATCTTCCCCAAATCCGGATCCACAAGAATCCTCAGACGTGACAACACCATCATCAGCATTAATGAATTAATAGACTATAAATTCTGCAAAACTTAGAATTCTGAATTTACAAATAAAGGGCCTTATTTAGGCCTAAGGAGTAGGATAAATATAAGGGACCAATTTTTCACCTTCATAAAACCATGTTGCACTGCATGTGAGGCAGATTTAAAATGTGCTGGGAGATTATTCCTGAAAAAGTAGTCTCCTACATAAATTTTACATTTAAAAAGCTGCCCAATATTTGTTTAGTACATTCAAAGCAATCAGTGTTTCTTCTGCATGCAAAACCTTAAATGCGTTTGTACCCCTTGCATTGCTACATGGATTATTCTAGGAGTAAATTGGTCTTTTTTTGGTCTTCCATCTAACTATATGAACCAGGCTCAAAGTATTAAATGCAATTCCATGGAATGATAGATCCAAAGCAGAACTCATTTGTGTCATTTCCACTTCCTAGCTCTTCAAAGCGGCCCGCTTCACCACAAATGTACTGTATGCAAAATTTCACTGCAACTTTGCTCATATAAAGAGTCAGTGCCTACAATTGGCAATAATTATTTACATAAACTCTTAAATAATTTAAGTAAAGTAAGAAAATGTCACAGCATCAATGTGTCAGTGTTTTAATACAATATCATGTCAATGTAATAAACTTGGTAATAAAACAGTCAGAAGAAGCTTTCCTTATTGCAATACTATTCTACACGTTACAGTAAAGTTCTGGAATATATGTTTAGTGTTGTTGGTGGGATTGTGACTAAAAGGCACACTCTGGTGTCTTCCAACAATGTAGAAATTAATCAACTCTGGTTAACCCTAAACACCAGCCCTCCCACAAACCATCATGCAGTATTCACCAGAACAATAAGTATGCTATTAAGAAAAATTGCAATACATACCCTTAATATTATCATTACCTGGAAGAACTATTCTGGGACATATAAAAACTAGATAGTAAAATGACATTTATTTTTGTGTCACAATTGTTTGCAATATGCAGCTGAAGCCTTTGAAAATATAAAACAATAGTGAGAGAGCTCAAAAATGGCTACTGGTTTGAAAATTGTAGAATCTATTTCATAAAACACATTTATATAAAATGTCATTAAAAATATATATCTCATCATAAAACAATGTGCACAGGTAGAAAATAAAAAATTACCCAATTTGCTATGGCCTCAGATTGTATAGCACAAGTCCGGCTACTTAATTGAATGTGAGTAAGCTTGTCAAAGTCACTGTAGTAAGTGTATTAGTTACAGGTTGTAAATAGCGTTTGTAGTGAATCAAGGTAAGACATATCTTGAAATAAGTAAATTAGCTGTAGCACAGTTATAGGATGTAAAATTTTAATATGCTTAGCAAAAAAGTATTTTTCATCTGTGTTAGCAATATAAGAAAAGTGTGGTATTTTCTAAGCTCCACATTTACACAGATACCAGGTTAACACATCAGCATCAAGCTGGGGTGAATGGAGCACAGCTGCTGGTACTTGCAATTGTCCTCCGTATTACCTAAGCCAAATTACTAGATGGAACTGTAAAGGTGAGCTGTGTCAGCTCCCAGACTAGAGAGCACAGCACCACAAGGTAGAGGGACATCTTCTTTTGTTTGGCAACATTAACGCTACTGGACACCATTGTCTGCCCATGTTCCGTTGTCTGCACATGTTCCAAAGCTCAAGCAGTAAAGTGAACTCACCTTCTACATGCATTACACTGTAATTATGGTCTCCTGATGCATTTCTGTGCCCTATGATATGGCAGTTTCATCACAGGGTCCTTGAAGATATGTGGACTCACACACTTGTGAGGTCATTAATGACGTGCAAATATTCTGAAAAATAATCTTTGTTAATGTCTTACATCTTGATTTGGCAAAAAGGGGTTGTTCCTTGGTATTTGCAAACTAGAACTGATGATGTAAACAGAAGGTTACACAATCAGTCCTGAGAAATACTTAGTGAATCTTGTATGTGAATTTACATATAATGTCCAAATTTGCATACACTGCTAGTCAGGGTATGTTTTGGTATTTCATAATTTCTTGTGAAGTACTTATTTCCAGATCTTCTGTTCATCATAAATGTGTTATCAACCAATAGACTTATTTTTCCAATTCATTTCATTGTTTTGTTAACAATTGCTCTGAACAAGTTCATTTTGTTGAAGTTCATGAGTTTGATCATCATAAATATTATTCATGGGCTACTGAGTTATACTAATAGTTAATTATATAGACAGTTCCAATAACATATGATTGCACATACATGAATTATTTGGCTATTGGGGATTTACATTTTGCATTATCAGTAGAATTGTGTTTACTATTGAAATATATTATTCCTTTGAAAATTAGTACACAGGTTGATTTTCTTCAGCAGAAATGTTTAAGCATATAAATATATATTTACCTCTTTCAAAATCAGAGGCTGATAGCTTTAAGTCATGATCTATTTACTTGGTATTGCATTATGCTTTTTGTGGGAATTATTTTTGCCATCCAATCAAATTTTAGATTGGTTTTCTAAATAAATATCATAAATAGTATATATTTATTATTTATTAATTAATTAATGTATGTATCCTATGGATCATTCAGTTTAAATAACCAGAACCATACAGTATGTGCAACTTGTAATGGATCAGGTATTCTCCAGATTAAAGTGGAAACATGATGGGCTCAATCCAATTACCCATGAGTTCATCAACGCATGAGTAAGTACTGTACAACTGTATACCTCACATATGGTTTTAGTGTACTCGGATTCGTCGATTCGCTTACTTTTGTTTACAGCCCCATAAGGCTGTAAACAGATAGTGAATAAAATCAATACAGGCATGATTTTATTGAAGGCTAAGTGACATTTTGTATTATATACTGTACTACTGTATGTGAATTATTCCTATACATATTTATTTTTATATGAATAATAGATATTTATTTGTTGAGTTTTTTTGTATTAAACCATAGATGTCAATTAATAAAAGGAGAAATGTTTGAATAGCGAAAGACTAGGTAAGATGATAAAAGCAGTAGACTCTTTAGTGAATTCTGAATCATGAATAACCAATTACGGTTTTGGTGCTACTATTGGTTAATTTGTAGATGTCCTAGTTCAATGATTCTCATACTCATTCCTAATTGTAACCTAACAGTGCATGTTTTCCAGATCACATTGCTGGAGCACAGATCTATAAACTAACAATAGATTTACAGGTGGTTTTGATTATTTCTGAGGATACCTAAAAAAAAAAAACACACTGTTAGGATTTGATGAGGACCAAGTTAGACAAACTCTGCCCTATTTGACTGCATGCATAATTTGGTCCCCCTGTTTGGGAAGTCTAATGGATCCTTTTCTCAAGGATAGGCTTGTATCAAATACTGTAAGTGATTAAAAATTGTTTCTAATGCAAAATTTATGAGATACTATTTCTTAAAATCTACAAATACTGCACCATAGTTAGCATTTTTCCAACATATTTGGGTGTCCCTGTTGAGCGTGTGTGCAGCTTATATAATTTGACAAACTGTTCACCAGAAAGTGAAACTGAACATTCTTTAAGCAAGCAGTTTGCTTTTAAGATATAATATACATATGTTAAAAAATTACACTATGGGGGGAATTTAAATGTTATAGCCCCCTCTTTCCCATCTAAACTGACCGGATATCGCAGGGAGTGATATACAATTAATGTCTCCTATCGCACCAATTAATGTTGGGTTTAGCCTCGTAAAGTGGAAAAAGTGCCGTTTTCACTTTTCACACATTTCAGCTCACCACCCTGGCAGGTATGAGCTGAAATGTAGACACTAGCAGCAGACCACGCCTGAATGTAGCTGCAATAGAATAGCTCCATTTGACACCATCTAGTGGCTGCCGGCTGTAAAAACATTTGAATCTCACCCTATCAGTGCTGTCTTTGTCTTTGCATGTGTATTTTTTTTCCCTAGATCTGTAACAGCCAGAGATCATCTAGGAAGAATTAACATATCTTACTGAATGCCTAGCGCTGAGTGGGCTTATTATATTTTCTTTTAGAAGTAACCATTAAAAAGTGTCATATTCATGGACAAATACAGAAGACTGTGCCAAAATGTTACACTAATTGAGCTTCGAACAGCTGCAATATTACAAACTCCTGGCAGTACAATCTTCAAGTTTTCATTTTCTTTCATGCAATACTATTCTGCACTGTATTTGCAAATTTGATTTTCACAGAGTTTATAGTTCATGAACAGAGCTGGGATAATGGCCAACTCATTCTGCTGTGTGGTGTGTTGGGGTGGAACTGGAAATAACTGAGGACAAATTCCATCTATAAATTTGCAGAAATTTTAGTTGTTATATGGAATGAGATGCACATTTTGTGGAACAGGTTTAATTTTTTTTCCTACACAGGTTTTTGCTGCTTATTTATTACCTTATTTATTACCTGACAAAGGCCCTCATTCCGAGTTGATCGCTCGCTAGCTATTTTTTGCAGCACTGCGATCAGATAGTCTCCGCCTCTGTGGGAGTATATTTTCACTTTGCAAGTGTGCGAACACTTGTGCAGCCGAGCAGGATGACATTTTTTTTGCAGTTTCTGAGTAGCTCTGGACTCAGCCCTTGCGATCACTTCAGCCTGGCCGGTCCCGGAATTGACGTCAGACACCCGCCCTGCAAACGCCTGGACATTCCTGCATTTTCCCTACCACTCCCAGAAAACGGTCAGTTGACACTGATAAACACCCTCTTTCTGTCAATCTCCTTGTGATCGGTTGTGCGAATGGATTCGTCGCTAGAAGCATTGCACAGCAACGATACTGTTTGTACCCGTATGCACCCATTGCGGTGCATACACATGCAAAGTAGTAAAAAATTGCAGCAAGCGATCAACTCGGAATGAGGGCCAAGTTACAAAGCATTCATTGCATGTTGCTTATTACTTGTTGTCAAGGTAACAAGGTGACACCTGTAAAAAAAGCTCCTAGTCATGACTTTTGCAATACTGCACTTTTTTCTAAGTGGATGTTTTAATCATTTGGACTAAAAACATAGTTAAACCTATTCCAATAGGGATGCGTATTGCATCCCAGTGTTCAGGATGTCGGTGGTCATGTGACTGATGCTAGAATCCCGACACCCCACAGGAAACTGGCATCGTGACACCAACAGACGATATCTTGAGTATCTTGATTTAAATGTGGCAGTCTAGTCATATTTCCTAATTTGTGTTACTTTAAAAAAAATTATCGAAGAACAAAAAAAAAATATCTGAAACAACAACAGAGAAGAATAGGTCAATGTCACAACTGCACAAATTATTTATGCACTGGAGCAATCAGCAGGAATAATCAACTACCTTTGATTGTTTTCTTGGTGATAGTGGTTAGTGATTTTGTTATTATTGCTAATTATTTTCCTTCAAAACTACTAAACAAAAAGATTCCTTCATTTCAGTCCCACATTGATAAACTTTGACACATATTTAATGCATTTAAAATCCGTTCCATTTTACAGGTTGGGTGTAGAATTAATTGATGCTGATTGAATCTGACATTTCTGTAAAATTGATGTCAAGCAATATAAATTACTTTTAATCATATATCATGTAAGAGAGCACAACAATTCATTGTGCATGTGCAGCTGAATAAGAAAAGGAGAGAAGCAGATCATGTAGAAAAAAAGCCTACATTATTGCAAATGACCAATTACACTGATAAACAGAAACATATAAAAAAAATTGTTAATTTTTTCTTTTTTATTATTATTTAAATATTCATTTATATAGTGCCAGCATATTAAATCTTATTTAGATTCTCTTAATACTTTTGTTGACTGTTAAGATAAGAATAGAAAGTACAGTATTACAGAGCACACTCTAATTTCTGTAAAGCAGTGCAGTAAGAACATAGCTATTGTATGATAAAGAACAATATTACAGTTGCACACTATTTGCCTGGTAAACACTATTTATCCCCTTTTTGATTCCAGATAGACACATAGAAACTAGTGATGAGCACCGGAAATTTTTCGGGTTTTGTGTTTTGGTTTTGGGTTCGGTTCCGCGGCGGTGTTTTGGGTTCGAACGCGTTTTGGAAAACCTCACCGAATTTTTTTTGTCGGATTCGGGTGTGTTTTGGATTCGGGTGTTTTTTTCAAAAAACCCTAAAAAACAGCTTAAATCATAGAATTTGGGGGTCATTTTGATCCCAAAGTATTATTAACCTCAATAACCATAATTTCCACTAATTTTCAGTCTATTCTGAACACCTCACACCTCACAATGTTATTTTTAGTCCTAAAATTTGCACCGAGGTCGCTGGATGACTAAGCTCAGCGACCCAAGAGGCCGACACAAACACCTGGCCCATCTAGGAGTGGCACTGCAGTGTCACGCAGGATGGCCCTTCAAAAAACTACTCCCCAAACAGCACATGACGCAAAGAAAAAAAGAGGTGCAATGAGGTAGCTGTGTGGCTAAGCTAAGCGACCCAAGTGGCCGACACAAACACCTGGCCCATCCAGGAGTGGCACTGCAGTGTCACGCAAGATGGCCCTTCCAAAAAACACCCCCCAAACAGCACATGACGCAAAGAAAAAAAGAGGCGCAATGAGAAAGCTGTGTGACTAAGCTAAGCGACCCTAGTGGCCGACACAAACACCTGGCCCATCTAGGAGTGGCACTGCAGTGTCACGCAGGATGGCCCTTCAAAAAACTACTCCCCAAACAGCACATTATGCAAAGAAGAAAAAAAAGATGCGCAATGAGGTAGCTGTGTGACTAAGATAAGCGACCCTAGTGGCCGACACAAACACCTGGCCCATCTAGGAGTGGCACTGCAGTGTCACGCAGGATGGCCCTTCCAAAAACTACTCCCCAAACAGCACATGACGCAAAGAAGAAAAAAAAGATGCGCAATGAGGTAGCTGTGTGACTAAGATAAGCGACCCTAGTGGCCGACACAAACACCTGGCCCATCTAGGAGTGGCACTGCAGTGTCACGCAGGATGGCCCTTCCAAAAACTACTCCCCAAACAGCACATGACGCAAAGAAAAATGAAAGAAAAAAGAGGTGCAAGATGGAATTGTCCTTGGGCCCTCCCACCCACCCTTATGTTGTATGAACAGGACATGCACACTTTAACCAACCCATCATTTCAGTGACAGGGTCTGCCACACGACTGTGACTGAAATGACGGGTTGGTTTGGACCCCCACCAAAAAAGAAGCAATTAATCTCTCCTTGCACAAACTGGCTCTACAGAGGCAAGATGTCCACCTCATCATCATCCTCCGATATATCACCGTGTACATCCCCCTCCTCACAGATTATCAATTCGTCCACACTGGAATCCACCATCTCAGCTCCCTGTGTACTTTGTGGAGGCAATTGCTGCTGGTGAATGTCTCCACGGAGGAATTGATTATAATTCATTTTAATGAACATCATCTTCTCCACATTTTCTGGATGTAACCTCGTACGCCGATTGCTGACAAGGTGAGCGGCGGCACTAAACACTCTTTCGGAGTACACACTTGTGGGAGGGCAACTTAGGTAGAATAAAGCCAGTTTGTGCAAGGGCCTCCAAATTGCCTCTTTTTCCTGCCAGTATAAGTACGGACTGTCTGACGTGCCTACTTGGATGCGGTCACTCATATAATCCTCCACCATTCTTTCAATGGGGAGAGAATCATATGCAGTGACAGTAGACGACATGTCCATAATCGTTGTCAGGTCCTTCAGTCCGGACCAGATGTCAGCATCAGCAGTCGCTCCAGACTGCCCTGCATCACCGCCAGCGGGTGGGCTCGGAATTCTGAGCATTTTCCTCGCACCCCCAGTTGCGGGAGAATGTGAAGGAGGAGATGTTGACAGGTCGCGTTCCGCTTGACTTGACAATTTTGTCACCAGCAGTTCTTTGAACCCCAGCAGACTTGTGTCTGCCGGAAAGAGAGATCCAAGGTAGGTTTTAAATCTAGGATCGAGCTCGGTGGCCAAAATGTAGTGCTCTGATTTCAACAGATTGACCACCCGTGAATCCTTGTTAAGCGAATTAAGGGCTCCATCCACAAGTCCCACATGCCTAGCGGAATCACTCTGTGTTAGCTCCTCCTTCAATGTCTCCAGCTTCTTCTGCAAAAGCCTGATGAGGGGAATGACCTGACTCAGGCTGGCAGTGTCTGAACTGACTTCACGTGTGGCAAGTTCAAAAGGTTGCAGAACCTTGCACAACGTTGAAATCATTCTCCACTGCGCTTGAGACAGGTGCATTCCACCTCCTATATCGTGCTCAGTTGTATAGGCTTGAATGGCCTTTTGCTGCTCCTCCAACCTCTGAAGCATATAGAGGGTTGAATTCCACCTCGTTACCACTTCTTGCTTCAGATGATGGCAGGGCAGGTTCAGGCGTTTTTGGTGGTGTTTCAGTCTTCTGTACGTGGTGCCTGTACGCCGAAAGTGTCCCGCAATTCTTCTGGCCACCGACAGCATCTCTTGCACGCCCCTCTCGTTTTTTAAATAATTCTGCACCACCAAATTCAAGGTATGTGCAAAACATGGGACGTGCTGGAATTTGCCCAGATTTAATGCACACACAATATTGCTGGCGTTGTCTGATGGCACAAATCCACAGGAGAGTCCAATTGGGGTAAGCCATTCCGCGATGATCTTCCTCAGTTGCCGTACGAGGTTTTCAGCTGTGTGCGTATTCTGGAAAGCGGTGATACAAAGCGTAGCCTGCCTAGAAAGAGTTGGCGTTTGCGAGATGCTGCTACTGGTGCCGCCGCTGCTGTTCTTGCGGCGGGAGTCCATACATCTACCCAGTGGGCTTTCACAGTCATATAGTCCTGAGCCTGCCCTGCTCCACTTGTCCACATGTCCGTGGTTAAGTGGACATTGGGTACAACTGCATTTTTTAGGACACTGGTGAGTCTTTTTCTGAGGTCTGTGTACATTTTCGGTATCGCCTGCCTAGAGAAATGGAACCTAGATGGTATTTGGTACCGGGGACACAGTACCTCCAACAAGTCTCTAGTTGGCTCTGCAGTAATGATGGATACCGGAACCACGTTTCTCACCGCCCAGGATGCCAAGGCCTCAGTTATCCACTTTGCAGCAGGATGACTGCTGTGATATTTCATCTTCCTCGCAAAGGACTGTTGGACAGTCAATTGCTTGGTGGAAGTAGTAAAAGTGGTCTTACGACTTCCCCTCTGGGATGACCATCGACTCCCAGCAGCAACAACAGCAGCGCCAGCAGCAGTAGGCGTTACACGCAAGGATGCATCGGAGGAATCCCAGGCAGGAGAGGACTCGTCAGAATTGCCAGTGACATGGCCTGCAGGACTATTGGCATTCCTGGGGAAGGAGAAAATTGACACTGAGGGAGTTGGTGGGGTGGTTTGCGTGAGCTTGGTTACAAGAGGAAGGGATTTACTGGTCAGTGGACTGCTTCCGCTGTCGCCCAAAGTTTTTGAACTTGTCACTGACTTATGATGAATGCGTTGCAGGTGACGTATAAGGGAGGATGTTCCGAGGTGGTTAACGTCCTTACCCCTACTTATTACAGCTTGACAAAGGCAACACATGGCTTGACAAATGTTGTCCGCATTTCTGTTGAAATACTTCCACACCGAAGAGCTGATTTTTTTTGTATTTTTACCAGGCATGTCAATGGCCCTATTCCTCCCACGGACAACAGGTGTCTCCCCGGGTGCCTGACAAACCACCTCACCATCAGAATCCTCCTGGTCAATTTCCTCCCCAGCACCAGCAACACCCATATCCACCTCATCCTGGTGTACTTCAACACTGACATCTTCAATCTGATTATCAGGAACTGGACTGCGGGTGCTCCTTCCAGCACTTGCAGGGGGCGTGCAAATGGTGGAAGGCGCATGCTCTTCACGTCCAGTGTTGGGAAGGTCAGGCATCGCAAACGACACAATTGGACTCTCCTTGTGGATTTGTGATTTCGAAGAAAGCACAGTTCTTTGCTGTGCTTTTGCCAGCTTGAGTCTTTTCATTTTTCTAGTGAGAGGCTAAGTGCTTCCATCCTCATGTGAAGCTGAACCACTAGCCATGAACATAGGCCAGGGCCTCAGCCGTTCCTTGCCACTCCGTGTGGTAAATGGCATATTGGCAAGTTTACGCTTCTCCTCCAACAATTTTATTTTAGATTTTTGAGTCCTTTTTTTACTGATATTTGGTGTTTTGGATTTTACATGCTCTGTACTATGACATTGGGCATCGGCCTTGGCAGACGACGTTGATGGCATTTCATCGTCTCGGCCATGACTAGTGGCAGCAGCTTCAGCACGAGGTGTAAGTCGATCTTGATCTTTCCCTATTTTTGGAACCTCAACATTTTTGTTCTCCATATTTTAATAGGCACAACTAAAAGGCACCTCAGGTAAACAATGGAGATGGAAGGATACTAGTATACTTATGGATGGACGAGCGACTGCCGACACAGAGGTAGCTACAGCCGTGGACTACCGTACTGCGTCTGCTGCTAATATAGACTGGATGATAATGATATTAAAAAAATATATATATCACTACTGCAGCCGGACAGGTATATATTATATAATGACGGACCTGCTGGACACTGTCAGCACTGCAGACTCCTAAAGTAAGCTACTAGTATCAAGAAGATAGAAAAAAAAAAAAACACAACAGGTAGGTGGTATACAATTATGGATGGGCGAGCAACTGCCGACACAGAGGTAGCTACAGCCGTGGACTACCGTACTGCGTCTGCTGCTAATATAGACTGGATGATAATGATATAAAAAATATATATATATCCCTACTGCAGCCGGACAGGTATATATTATATAATGACGGACCTGCTGGACACTGTCAGCAGAATGCGTTTATAGAATAAAAACACCACACGACGAGTGTTTAACTTTTTCAGGCAGACAATCACAATATACTGGTGGTCAGTGGTCACTGGTCAGTCACACTGGCAGTGGCACTCTGGCAGCAAAAGTGTGCACTGTTAATGTACTTCTGCTATAACTGCTCCCCAGTCTCCCCCACAATTAAGCTGTGTGAGCAGTGAGCACTCAGCACAGTCAGATATACATAGATGATGCAGCACACTGAGGCTAAGCACAGATATGGTATACTGTGTCACTGTGTATCGTTTTTTTTCAGGCAGAGAACGGATTATATTAAATAATAATAAAACTGCACTGGTGGTCACTGGTCAGTCACTAGTAAACTCTGCACTCTCTGAGTACTCCTAAGCTCCAGTAAATCAAGTGTCTCACTCTCACTCTCTATCTATTTCTATTCTAAACGGAGAGGACGCCAGCCACGTCCTCTCCTTATCAATCTCAATGCTCGTGTGAAAATGGCGGCGACGCGCGGCTCCTTATATAGAATCCGAGTCTCGCGATAGAATTCGAGCCTCGCGAGAATCCGACAGCGGGATGATGACGTTCGGGCGCGCTCGGGTTAACCGAGCAAGGCGGGAAGATCCGAGTCTGCCTCGGACCCGTGTAAAAAGGCTGAAGTTCGGGGGGGTTCGGATTCCGAGGAACCGAACCCGCTCATCACTAATAGAAACACTACAATGCTAAGATATTTATAAACATACAGTATGTTATCATCCTCTGAGGACTTAGAACAAGCACCTGACATGCCGACATGCCTCTGACATGATATATTTGGGAGCTTGGATGAAAACTTTTCATTCTTAGGATACACATTCTGAACCCACATACCTCTTAGTCATTGGTGCAAGTCCTTCATGCATTCTCCATAAGTGGAATTTGCAAATATCACAGCTTACATGGAAATGGCAAAATGAGGGAAGATCAAACCGATACTAATAATAAGAAAGAATGTAAATGTACATCACATAAATTTCTTTAGAAGTCCCGGGTCAGACGTTATTTCTCCTCTTACTGCTCCAAGAACTCCCAAATGAGGTATATGGAAAAACAAAAATAATGCACAAAATGTGTAGAAGGGTTTCAACTAGACTTGTCTATAATCGCCTCACTGCCTTTCTTTCCTCTCACTCACTGCTTGACCCATTCCAGTCTGGTTTCCGTTCTCTCCACTCCACTGAAACTGCCCTCACAAAAGTATGCAATGACCTCCATGCAGCCAAATCTAAGGGCCACTACTCTCTGCTTATTCTTCTTGACCTCTCTGCTGCTTTTGACACTTTGGACCACCCTCTCCTTCTGCAAATCCTTCACTCTCTTGGTCTGCGTGATACTGCCCTCTCCTGGCTGTCCTCCTACCTCTCTGATCATTCCTTCTCTGTCTCCTCTCATGATGCTACCTCCCCCCCCACTTCCACTAACTGTTGGTGTCCCCCAAGGCTCTGTTCTTGGTCCTCTCCTTTTCTCTCTCTATACGTCCTCTTTAAGTGAACTCCTTAGTTCTTTTAACTTCGAATACCACCTCTATGCTGATGACACTCAAATCTACCTCTCCTCCCCTGATCTCTCCACGGCTCTCCTCACTCGTACCTCAAACTGTCTTTCTGCTATCTCTTCCTGGATGTCCCAGCGCTTTCTTAAACTCAACATGTCTAAGACTGAGCTGATCATCTTCCCACCCTCCTGCACAGCCTCACCTCCCACAATCTCATTATCCATTGATGGCACGACTATCTCCCCTGGCCCCCAAGTATGCTCTCTTGGCGTAATCCTTGACTCCTCCCTCTCCTTCAAACCACACATTCAGCACCTCTCACAAACCTGTCATTTTCATCTCAAAAACATTTCCAGAATCAGACCTTTTCTCACCCAGGATGCCACTAAGATCATTATTCACTCACTGATTATTTCCAAACTGGACTACTGTAATCTCCTCCTAACTGGCCTCCCTGACAATTACCTCTCTCCACTCCAATCTATCCTCAATGCTGCTGCCTGTCTCATCTTCCTCACCAAACGCACTACGTCTACCTCCCCTCTCCTACAGGCCCTTCACTGGCTTCCCTTCCCTTTAAGAATCCAATTCAAACTTCTCACACTCACTTACAAAGCACTCACCCACTCCTCTCCAATCTACATCTCTGACCTTATCTCCCTTTACTCTCCCACCCGTCCTCTTCGCTCTGCTAATGCACACCAACTCACCTGTCTTCTGATTACTTCCTCCCACTCCTATCTCCAAGATTTTTCACGTGCTGCTCCCTTTCTCTGGAATTATTTACCTCTCCCCCCTCAGACTCTCCACCTCTCTACAAAACTACAAACGGGCTCTTAAGACCCATTTCTTTACCAAACCCAGCCAAATCTCATCCTAACCCTCTGTTCCACGCTCTCTATGTACCCCATCTGTGTCACCCCTGTCTGTCTACCCCTCCCCTTAGAATGTAAGCTCTCACGAGTAGGGCCCTCTTCCCTCATATGCTTATACTTTTCTTACTTTAATAATCCTCAACTGCCCAGATCCTGCAGTTTTTTGGCCACCTGGAACTTATCTCTATGTTGTTTACTGGTGTAGATATGCTTAGTTACCCTGTACTTGTCCTATATTGTCTTCAACTGTAAGTCACTGTTTTCCTGTTTTGATTATGTGCATATGTACTCTGTAATTGGGCGCTGCGGAACCCTTGTGGTGCCATATAAATAAAGGATAAAAATAATAATAAAGAAATGTCCCATGAGTTTTTCTGGAAAAAGAGGCCCTGGGTGTGGGCGAGTCTTGATAGAAGATCAGGATAGTTCCTCACCACCACTTCACAATATAAGGAAACGTACCAATAACTCACTTAAGTGAGGATATCAACAAGCATGTAAAGGTATCTGTCATACTCCTTATGACCAACAATATAGACAGAATTTGTCGTTCTAATGAACGTACCCCACTCACTTCATAGATGGTGGGTTTCCACATATAAAAGTATCTTTCATACGTCTTATGGCCAACAGCAAATATAAGGGAGATATAGTTCCAGGTCAGACGTTATTTCTCCTTATGCTGCTCCAAGAATTCTTAGTAGGTGGAGACCAACACAGCGGTTTCTTTAAAATCGATGACAGAACTTTTTCTCTCCAAAAAACAGGTTTATTTGCACACAACCAAATAACATACAAAACAAGCTAAAAAATTCTCCTCATCTAGTTCCAAAAAAAGGGGTACAACGGAGACGGTAAGTCAGATGGAAAATGACATGCACAAGTGGATTCCAGATTTCCACCCGTGTGAACAAATCCTGTGTACCTTAGGAATGATGATGGAGAGGGCAGCTGCTGAATAAAAAGAGAATCACTGTCTGGTAGCACCAACGCCGTTTCGACCATAGGTTTTTATCCCCTTTTTGATTCCAGATAGACACATAGAAACACTACAATGCTAAGATATTTATAAACATACAGTATGTTATCATCCTCTGAGGACTCAGAACAAGCACCTGACATGCCTCTGACATGATATCTTTGGGAGCTCGGATGAAAACTCTTCATTCTTAGGATGCACATTCTGAACCCACATACCTCATAGTCATTGGTGCAAGTCCTTCATGCATTCTCCATAAGTGGAATTTGCAGATATCACAGCTTACATACCAGAGACAAAATAGAGGAGACAATCAATTATTGGCAAGAGGTCAAGTCAGAACACTTTCATCTCTTACAGGAGATTTTTAACCAACATAAAAAGCAAGAGGATTTAGAAAATTGAGATCTCGAGTGATCTAAAGCTTAAGAATATACCTGAATTGTTTAGGCCTCTTTACATAATGTTTACCTTACCAGGCTCTTAAAGAAGTAGAAAAAAGAAAAAAATATACCCCCAGCACACTGCAAGGAAACATCAATGTGATTTGAATAATACATAGTAATAGATATTCAGAGATATCAAACTGAATGTTGGCTGCTGGCTGATGCAATCAGCAGTCATTACCATGGTAACAGGTCACTTAATGGCTAAGAATGGTTGTCTCTCAGCCATTAACTGGCCTGTTGCCATAGTAAAAGGTTGCTGATTGCTGCTGCTGCTGCTGCTGTGGGTGACCATGGAGCAGCAGGAGACAGAAAGGGCAGCAAAAGTCAGCAGCAGGAGGTCAGCAACAGGTGTGTCTTGCCGCATACTCACTGGAATCGGGCACTGAGGAGCAGAACCAGCCAGCATGGACAACACCCACTAGCACTCCTGGCGCAGTTGAGAGTGGGGTCAGAAAAATACATACAAAAGCTGTAACTATTGATTAATGGGCATGGCACCATCAGTTGAACTGTTATGTTACCATCATTACAGTTCTGTTTATGCATTGCTCAGTGGAGTGATATAAATATTTTACTGGAGCACCACGAACTTGTAGGTGGTTAGGGAATATGGTACCTAATGCACATCTTTTACGTATTGTTCTAGATTTTATTAGTTTGTGATTCAATAAAGTTAATACTTTTTACCCACTTGCCACTGTATCAGTGATTTACATACTGTAGCAGCAATACAATGATCTGAGCAAAGGACCAGCTTTGCTTGCTTCCTTATGTTCTTGAGATAGGGTCTTCTCTAATATACCCTGCAGCTAACATTTCCAATAGGTTGGGTGAGTGCTGTTCCCCTTTTCTCAATGTAATCCATCACATAGCTTGGTGCCGCGACTGGTAGCTCCTTCCCCTCCTTGCAGCAGCCATGCACACAGTTAGGGTAATTTACTAAGGTTCCGATTCCATTCGAATCCATTTGAGTTTGGGTTTTTTCTTAGTGGCATCTCTGTAATTTACTAAACATTAAACTTGGCAGTTATGAACAATTTTCTCTTGGAACAACCCGATATGGACTCATAGTGTATGAACTTTAGTATTATAAGATATTCTTATACTTTCTCATTAGTACATAATCATGTAAAGGTGCCATCATCCCTTATTATTTATAATCATTTAGATATTATCTTTATTTCATTACAAACCACAAGGAATATCACCATTAGTGCATGATATTATATCACATTCACCATGAAATTATTTTATTCTGGGTATTTGTGAAAAATAACCTTTATATCTTATTTATCATTGCACTTCTGTTACTTTAATAAAATCATGGGTGCCCCACTTCCGGTCAAGTCACTTGCGCCATCATCTTTTTCTATACCAGCGGCGTTATTGCCCCACTTCTGGTTTCATCACTTCCGGTCGACGGCACTTCCAGCCACACAGCTGTTTTCTCAGTATCTCACCAGCAATTATGTTTATTTAGTCCCTTACAAAGACACACATCTATATGGATGCTTACTCTCAAAATCACCTTATACTAGTGTTAAAAGTATAGCTATTCAGCAATCTAGTATTTTCGAGTTCCCACTTCCGGTTCAGGTGAACTCCGGACCAGAAGTACTTGCCTGCCATCTTTGAAAAGCTTGTTTGGACAATTATGGAAACTATCCAGCCCTGAGGAAGAGATTGCAGATCTCGAAATGCGTTGGTTACTGAACATCCGCACTTTGGGACTACAACCATTTACCCACTGGATTCTACTGTGGATGAACTTCATTGGTAAGCTCAGGAGCCAGAGCACGGTGAAGTTTGGACCACCCTGCTGCATATACCACCTGCGGCAACTTTGCTTCCTTTTTGGTACGAATTTTTTATGAAGAAATTGGGATATATATCCCTAATTATGTTTTATGCTTATTACACTTTTATGTTTTATTGCTTTAATATTGCAACTGCTTTGTGCTTAATACTTACTAAAGGGATATATTACATAGCAATTATGACCCACCCAGTTTAAATACCTTTTCAGCTGAAGGAAACCATTGCTTTGGTTTCTGTATAAACATAATTCAGCCACTGAAAGTGGGCACCCAGGCTACACCATTCAACATTTCTAATTAAAACTTGTCAAAGTCGAAAAATATTGTAATACATACCCCATGTACTAACCCCATGCACATGCCCGCTGCGCGTGCACTCAGTCTGTCGTGCGTGGACATATCCACAATTTGCGTAACGTAGCTCCCCACGGCCATGCGCCTAAGAGCGTGGTATGCGCGTTTACGGTAGAGTTTGTGAATGCATAGAGGGTTATTAGAACATTACATATTTAACCCAAATAGTGCATTTTGTTCCCATAGTTCCCCTACACCACATCAGCGAGTATTAATAGTTTAAACAGTTCCAGGACTAAGAGATTCACCTTTGCATGATAGGAAGGGTCAGATAAAGGTTGGAAGGTGATGTCTAGTATCCAGCTGTAGGGTATTTTGAGGGTAACATTCCGGTGTTGGTTAGAGGAAGATTGCATGTTCCAGCGTATAGTTATGTGCAGAAGCAGAGTATAGATATTAACTGTATTTACTGTATATTATGTATGCGGCGGGAATCCAGAGGATACCACCCACAAGCGCAGTTGGGGAAAGACATCGCCCACCTTTTCAAATCAACCTGTGACCTCTTCTGTTATGAAGAGACACATCTCTGTGTCCAGTGGACAATGAGATTACAGTGACCATTGTATTGTGTATGCATGTTGTGTATAAAAAGCCCATTGTTGCCTGGCCGGTCAGAAGACTCTGAACGCTTTCTATCTGACTAGCGGAGGACCAGCCGGGTTGCACTTTCGAACATTCTTACGTATGTACATTCTCTGTAGCCATTATTCTGTTAAGATTTATCTTGTTAGCCTGTAGTGTATGATTTGTACTGTTTACCTTTTGGAATTAATCCACGGTGGCCTTAGAACCCTGTGGTTTCAACTACAAATCAGTGTTGTGTCTTCACTTTCCTGCAAGGGTTTTAAAGTGTATTTATCTGTAAAAGGTGTATAGGTATTGATAAGGTGTACGCACTGCGGGTACTTAATACCATCAGCGCTACTTAAGGTTTAAGAGATAACATCGTTGCAGTACTTTGCTGCTAAGGGTTTAAAGTGTAATCAAATAATTACATTGTATCATTAACAAGGTTTAAAGATTATCAATTGTGTGTGCGCACGCTGTGTGTACTCTGTACACTCAGCGCGGCGTGTGTACGCCAAGTACGTACCACGTGCGGGACTATGTACCCAAATAGCGTACAAAGTGCGTAGCACGTGTATTCAGTCTAGCGGCCATAGCAGCTCCATGGTAATAGTGTATCTAAAGGTATAGCTTTTCAGTCTAAGATAATATCGACATTATCAAACTTGGCAGTGTTTGGGCCATTCATTTTTTTTTTTATCACGGCTGTCTACACAAATATGAATGAATAGACCATTGGTAAAATACGGTTGTTATTTCATACAACACAGTAATTTACCAAGGATTCGTATTTATGAATGAGGTCAGAATTACCTATAACTTGGCCGCAAACGGCCTCGATTTGTAGAAATGAAGACATTTAAAATAGAACTGCTTTTGGTTGGCGTGTAACATCTATCGCTACTGTCCAATTGCTAAGGTGTTATAATATCCATGTATTGTTTTGAAGATAGTATTTAAGTTTTATTGTGATATTGTTAGGTTTTTAACAACATAGTACTTTTTTCTGTATACATTATACATTTAAAAAAAATGCAATTAAATTTGGAAAAAACATTATAGTAGCACACTATTCTATGTGGAATTGTGTTAGATTTGAATATATTTTCCCATGCTTTCACATCTCCCTAAGGTAATTGTTAAAAATAGAATTAACTGTTATTAAGGACACTCTTCTCTATATCAATACTTAACCACTGCTGCATGTGTAAACTATGTTGCTTGAATGTCACCATGCATATTATATACTTAAACAACTGTACTCTAATTTCGACTGGAAATAAATGACAGACATTTTTTTTTGCCTTGGTTTTAGTTTTGGATATGTTAATTAGCAACATTTGATTTCAAATAATAAACCATGGCCTTAATTTTGTCAAGAACATGTAAAATGCTACTTGCATACAATTACCAATGACAAAATCAAACACATGATTAAGATCAATTATTTTGCAGGTCATCCTCTGGATCTGAATGGGCCTTTCAAACTTGTGTCTAGTTGCGTTCGGCCAGAACGTCTTGGTCGTGCGGTTACAGGTGACACTAAGGGGGTTGTGGCTGTTGAACTGGTACTTGTTTGCTCAGATTGATGACTGAGATGCTGGGTTAGGGTAGTTAGAATGACATTCAAGTCTCTAGTGGCTGTCATGTGGGTTTCCATGATTCGGACCATGCTCTCTTGTGTGTTTTGTGTTGCAGTTAATATCTGCTGCCATGATTGATAGAGCCTGTGATTTTCAGCCATGATTCATTGGTATGTGTCTAGCATCCTATTATTGTCTGCCCTCATTAATTCCAGGGTGTTAGCCATTCTGATGAGTTCTGTGGTTTGTCTGGTGTTGCTCCTGCATAATCTTGGGATGTGATGGGCCAGACTAGCAATAAACTGGGCTTGCCTACACAAACAATCTAAGTTATTGGCTTGCTGGCTGATCCAGCTGTCCCAGAAAGCCTGTTTCTGAGACTGTGGTAGTGGTGTGGTAGGGCATATGTCCTGTTGTGGTGTCCTTTGAGTGGGCGGAGTAGACAAATGTGTAGTTGTTGGGTCAGGCGGTGGTATTGTAGTGAGATTTAAAGTGAATGTATCTTCATTGTCAGGTTTCTGCACTTGGCCTGGCTGAGTTGGGTGAAGAATGGTTCCCCTGAAACGAGAGACCAGTTGTGTATAAGCTACTTAACTAATGAAGAATATACTATGTGTTATGTTTCCTAGGGCTACAAATGTTATGTTACTTTAATTATTAATTAGTGGATGTTGTACTTATCCACATTTTGTATAACTGTTGATCTGTTTGGGTCAATAATTAGCAAAATTATATTTTGCTTTTGTTTCCTGGCTATGGTCAACATATGTCCATCAATTATTTTACTTTAAGTAATTGATGAACATAATGATAAGTTTGTTAACGGTGCACTATTTACATCACCACTTTGTTACTAAGCTGCTGCCTAAAACTGTGAAACTACAAAAGGGTAATTTCTCTAATATGGGTGTTTTTTTTAAGATGGGATGTTGCACATACCAACCAATCACATTCCAAGATGTTTATACTATAAGGTGTAACATAAATTATAAGTAGAATCTGACAGTGGGCTGTCACAGTCATATAGTCCTGAGCCTGCCCTGCTCCACTTGTCCACATGTCCGTGGTTAAGTGGACATTGGGTACAACTGCATTTTTTAGGACACTGGTGAGTCTTTTTCTGAGGTCTGTGTACATTTTCGGTATCGCCTGCCTAGAGAAATGGAACCTAGATGGTATTTGGTACCGGGGACACAGTACCTCCAACAAGTCTCTAGTTGGCTCTGCAGTAATGATGGATACCGGAACCACGTTTCTCACCGCCCAGGATGCCAAGGCCTCAGTTATCCGCTTTGCAGCAGGATGACTGCTGTGATATTTCATCTTCCTCGCAAAGGACTGTTGGACAGTCAATTGCTTGGTGGAAGTAGTAAAAGTGGTCTTACGACTTCCCCTCTGGGATGACCATCGACTCCCAGCAGCAACAACAGCAGCGCCAGCAGCAGTAGGCGTTACACGCAAGGATGCATCGGAGGAATCCCAGGCAGGAGAGGACTCGTCAGAATTGCCAGTGACATGGCCTGCAGGACTATTGGCATTCCTGGGGAAGGAGGAAATTGACACTGAGGGAGTTGGTGGGGTGGTTTGCGTGAGCTTGGTTACAAGAGGAAGGGATTTACTGGTCAGTGGACTGCTTCCGCTGTCGCCCAAAGTTTTTGAACTTGTCACTGACTTATGATGAATGCGCTGCAGGTGACGTATAAGGGAGGATGTTCTGAGGTGGTTAACGTCCTTACCCCTACTTATTACAGCTTGACAAAGGCAACACATGGCTTGACAAATGTTGTCCGCATTTCTGTTGAAATACTTCCACACCGAAGAGCTGATTTTTTTTTGTATTTTCACCAGGCATGTCAACGGCCCTATTCCTCCCACGGACAACAGGTGTCTCCCCGGGTGCCTGACTTAAACAAACCACCTCACCATCAGAATCCTCCTGGTCAATTTCCTCCCCAGCGCCAGCAACACCCATATCCACCTCATCCTGGTGTACTTCAACACTGACATCTTCAATCTGACTATCAGGAACTGGACTGCGGGTGCTCCTTCCAGAACTTGCAGGGGGCGTGCAAATGGTGGAAGGCGCATGCTCTTCACGTCCAGTGTTGGGAAGGTCAGGCATCGCAAACGACACAATTGGACTCTCCTTGTGGATTTGTGATTTCGAAGAAAGCACAGTTATTTGCTGTGCTTTTGCCAGCTTGAGTCTTTTCATTTTTCTAGCGAGAGGCTAAGTGCTTCCATCCTCATGTGAAGCTGAACCACTAGCCATGAACATAGGCCAGGGCCTCAGCCGTTCCTTGCCACTCCGTGTGGTAAATGGCATATTGGCAAGTTTACGCTTCTCCTCCGACAATTTTATTTTAGATTGAGTCCTTTTTTTACTGATATTTGGTGTTTTGGATTTTACATGCTCTGTACTATGACATTGGGCATCGGCCTTGGCAGACGACGTTGATGGCATTTCATCGTCTCGGCTATGACTAGTGGCAGCAGCTTCAGCACGAGGTGGAAGTCGATCTTGATCTTTCCCTATTTTTGGAACCTCAACATTTTTGTTCTCCATATTTTAATAGGCACAACTAAAAGGCACCTCAGGTAAACAATGGAGATGGATGGATACTAGTATACTTATGGATGGACGAGCGACTGCCGACACAGAGGTAGCTACAGCCGTGGACTACCGTACTGCGTCTGCTGCTAATATAGACTGGATGATAATGATATAAAAAATATATATATATATCACTACTGCAGCCGGACAGGTATATATTATATAATGACGGACCTGCTGGACACTGTCAGCACTGCAGACTCCTAAAGTAAGCTACTAGTATCAAGAAGATAGAAAAAAAAAAACACAACAGGTAGGTGGTATACAATTATGGATGGACGAGCGACTGCCGACACAGAGGTAGCTACAGCCGTGGACTACCGTACTGCGTCTGCTGCTAATATAGACTGGATGATAATGATATTAAAAAATATATATATATCACTACTGCAGCCGGACAGGTATATATTATATAATGACGGACCTGCTGGACACTGTCAGCACTGCAGACTCCTAAAGTAAGCTACTAGTATCAAGAAGATAGAAAGAAAAAAGACACCACAGGTAGGTGGTATACAATTATGGATGGACGAGCGACTGCCGACACAGAGGTAGCTACAGCCGTGGACTACCGTACTGCGTCTGCTGCTAATATAGACTGGATGATAATGATATAAAAAATATATATATATATCACTACTGCAGCCGGACAGGTATATATTATATAATGACGGACCTGCTGGACACTGTCAGCACTGCAGACTCCTAAAGTAAGCTACTAGTATCAAAAAGATATAAAAAAAAAAAACACAACAGGTAGGTGGTATACAATTATGGATGGACGAGCGACTGCCGACACAGAGGTAGCTACAGCCGTGGACTACCGTACTGCGTCTGCTGCTAATATAGACTGGATGATAATGATATAAAAAATATATATATATCCCTACTGCAGCCGGACAGGTATATATTATATAATGACGGACCTGCTGGACGCTGTCAGCACTGCAGACTCCTAAAGTAAGCTACTAGTATCAAGAAGATAGAAAGAAAAAAAAACACCACAGGTAGGTGGTATACAATTATGGATGGACGAGCAACTGCCGACACAGAGGTAGCTACAGCCGTGGACTACCGTACTGCGTCTGCTGCTAATATAGACTGGATGATAATGATATAAAAAATATATATATATCACTACTGCAGCCGGACAGGTATATATTATATAATGACGGACCTGCTGGACACTGTCAGCAGAATGCGTTTATAGAATAAAAACACCACACGACGAGTGTTTAACTTTTTCAGGCAGACAATCACAATATACTGGTGGTCAGTGGTCACTGGTCAGTCACACTGGCAGTGGCACTCTGGCAGCAAAAGTGTGCACTGTTAATGTACTCCTGCTATAACTGCTCCCCAGTCTCCCCCACAATTAAGCTGTGTGAGCAGTGAGCACTCAGCACAGTCAGATATACATAGATGATGCAGCACACTGAGGCTGAGCACAGATATGGTATACTGTGTCACTGTGTATCGTTTTTTTTCAGGCAGAGAACGGATTATATTAAATAATAATAAAACTGCACTGGTGGTCACTGGTCAGTCACTAGTAAACTCTGCACTCTCTGAGTACTCCTAAGCTCCAGTAAATCAAGTGTCTCACTCTCACTCTCTATCTATTTCTATTCTAAACGGAGAGGACGCCAGCCACGTCCTCTCCTTATCAATCTCAATGCTCGTGTGAAAATGGCGGCGACGCGCGGCTCCTTATATAGAATCCGAGTCTCGCGATAGAATTCGAGCCTCGCGAGAATCCGACAGCGGGATGATGACGTTCGGGCGCGCTCGGGTTAACCGAGCAAGGCGGGAAGATCCGAGTCTGCCTCGGACCCGTGTAAAAAGGCTGAAGTTCGGGGGGGTTCGGATTCCGAGGAACCGAACCCGCTCATCACTAATAGAAACACTACAATGCTAAGATATTTATAAACATACAGTATGTTATCATCCTCTGAGGACTTAGAACAAGCACCTGACATGCCTCTGACATGATATATTTGGGAGCTTGGATGAAAACTTTTCATTCTTAGGATACACATTCTGAACCCACATACCTCTTAGTCATTGGTGCAAGTCCTTCATGCATTCTCTATAAGTGGAATTTGCAAATATCACAGCTTACATGGAAATGGCAAAATGAGGGAAGATCAAACCGATACTAATAATAAGAAAGAATGTAAATGTACATCACATAAATTTCTTTAGAAGTCCCGGGTCAGACGTTATTTCTCCTCTTACTGCTCCAAGAACTCCCAAATGAGGTATATGGAAAAACAAAAATAATGCACAAAATGTGTAGAAGGGTTTCAACTAGACTTGTCTATAATCGCCTCACTGCCTTTCTTTCCTCTCACTCACTGCAGTCTGGTTTCCGTTCTCTCCACTCCACTGAAACTGCCCTCACAAAAGTATGCAATGACCTCCATGCAGCCAAATCTAAGGGCCACTACTCTCTGCTTATTCTTCTTGACCTCTCTGCTGCTTTTGACACTTTGGACCACCCTCTCCTTCTGCAAATCCTTCACTCTCTTGGTCTGCGTGATACTGCCCTCTCCTGGCTGTCCTCCTACCTCTCTGATCATTCCTTCTCTGTCTCCTCTCATGATGCTACCTCCCCCCCACTTCCACTAACTGTTGGTGTCCCCCAAGGCTCTGTTCTTGGTCCTCTCCTTTTCTCTCTCTATACGTCCTCTTTAAGTGAACTCCTTAGTTCTTTTAACTTCGAATACCACCTCTATGCTGATGACATTCAAATCTACCTCTCCTCCCCTGATCTCTCCACGGCTCTCCTCACTCGTACCTCAAACTGTCTTTCTGCTATCTCTTCCTGGATGTCCCAGCGCTTTCTTAAACTCAACACGTCTAAGACTGAGCTGATCATCTTCCCACCCTCCTGCACAGCCTCACCTCCCACAATCTCATTATCCATTGATGGCACGACTATCTCCCCTGGCCCCCAAGTATGCTCTCTTGGCGTAATCCTTGACTCCTCCCTCTCCTTCAAACCACACATTCAGCACCTCTCACAAACCTGTCATTTTCATCTCAAAAACATTTCCAGAATCAGACCTTTTCTCACCCAGGATGCCACTAAGATCATTATTCACTCACTGATTATTTCCAAACTGGACTACTGTAATCTCCTCCTAACTGGCCTCCCTGACAATTACCTCTCTCCACTCCAATCTATCCTCAATGCTGCTGCCTGTCTCATCTTCCTCACCAAACGCACTACGTCTACCTCCCCTCTCCTACAGGCCCTTCACTGGCTTCCCTTCCCTTTAAGAATCCAATTCAAACTTCTCACACTCACTTACAAAGCACTCACCCACTCCTCTCCAATCTACATCTCTGACCTTATCTCCCTTTACTCTCCCACCCGTCCTCTTCGCTCTGCTAATGCACACCAACTCACCTGTCTTCTGATTACTTCCTCCCACTCCTATCTCCAAGATTTTTCACGTGCTGCTCCCTTTCTCTGGAATTCTTTACCTCTCCCCCTCAGACTCTCCACCTCTCTACAAAACTACAAACGGGCTCTTAAGACCCATTTCTTTACCAAACCCAGCCAAATCTCATCCTAACCCTCTGTTCCACGCTCTCTATGTACCCCATCTGTGTCACCCCTGTCTGTCTACCCCTCCCCTTAGAATGTAAGCTCTCACGAGTAGGGCCCTCTTCCCTCATATGCTTATACTTTTCTTACTTTAATAATCCTCAACTGCCCAGATCCTGCAGTTTTTTGGCCACCTGGAACTTATCTCTATGTTGTTTACTGGTGTAGATATGCTTAGTTAACCTGTACTTGTCCTATATTGTCTTCAACTGTAAGTCACTGTTTTCCTGTTTTGATTATGTGCATATGTACTCTGTAATTGGGCGCTGCGGAACCCTTGTGGTGCCATATAAATAAAGGATAAAAATAATAATAAAGAAATGTCCCATGAGTTTTTCTGGAAAAAGAGGCCCTGGGTGTGGGCGAGTCTTGATAGAAGATCAGGATAGTTCCTCACCACCACTTCACAATATAAGGAAACGTACCAATAACTCACTTAAGTGAGGATATCAACAAGCATGTAAAGGTATCTGTCATACTCCTTATGACCAACAATATAGACAGAATTTGTCGTTCTAATGAACGTACCCCACTCACTTCATAGATGGTGGGTTTCCACATATAAAAGTATCTTTCATACGTCTTATGGCCAACAGCAAATATAAGGGAGATATAGTTCCAGGTCAGACGTTATTTCTCCTCATGCTGCTCCAAGAATTCTTAGTAGGTGGAGACCAACACAGCGGTTTCTTTAAAATCGATGACAGAACTTTTTCTCTCCAAAAAACAGGTTTATTTGCACACAACCAAATAACATACAAAACAAGCTAAAAAATTCTCCTCATCTAGTTCCAAAAAAAGGGGTACAACGGAGATGGTAAGTCAGATGGAAAATGACATGCACAAGTGGATTCCAGATTTCCACCCGTGTGAACAAATCCTATGTACCTTAGGAATGATGATGGAGAGGGCAGCTGCTGAATAAAAAGAGAATCACTGTCTGGTAGCACCAACGCCGTTTCGACCATAGGTTTTTATCCCCTTTTTGATTCCAGATAGACACATAGAAACACTACAATGCTGAGATATTTATAAACATACAGTATGTTATCATCCTCTGAGGACTCAGAACAAGCACCTGACATGCCTCTGACATGATATCTTTGGGAGCTCGGATGAAAACTCTTCATTCTTAGGATGCACATTCTGAACCCACATACCTCATAGTCATAGGTGCAAGTCCTTCATGCATTCTCCATAAGTGGAATTTGCAGATATCACAGCTTACATACCAGAGACAAAATAGAGGAGACAATCAATTATTGGCAAGAGGTCAAGTCAGAACACTTTCATCTCTTACAGGAGATTTTTAACCAACATAAAAAGCAAGAGGATTTAGAAAATTGAGATCTCGAGTGATCTAAAGCTTAAGAATATACCTGAATTGTTTAGGCCTCTTTACATAATGTTTACCTTACCAGGCTCTTAAAGAAGTAGAAAAAAGAAAAAAATATACCCCCAGCACACTGCAAGGAAACATCAATGTGATTTGAATAATACATAGTAATAGATATTCAGAGATATCAAACTGAATGTTGGCTGCTGGCTGATGCAATCAGCAGTCATTACCATGGTAACAGGTCACTTAATGGCTAAGAATGGTTGTCTCTCAGCCATTAACTGGCCTGTTGCCATAGTAAAAGGTTGCTGATTGCTGCTGCTGCTGCTGCTGCTGCTGCTGTGGGTGACCATGGAGCAGCAGGATACAGAAAGGGCTGCAAAAGTCAGCAGCAGGAGGTCAGCAACAGGTGTGTCTTGCCGCATACTCACTGGAATCGGGCACTGAGGAGCAGAACCAGCCAGCATGGACAACACCCACTAGCACTCCTGGCGCAGTTGAGAGTGGGGTCAGAAAAATACATACAAAAGCTGTAACTATTGATTAATGGGCATGGCACCATCAGTTGAACTGTTATGTTACCATCATTACAGTTCTGTTTATGCATTGCTCAGTGGAGTGATATAAATATTGACAATGCTAAATTCTTTTGTCGTATAAACAACCCTTAATGAAGTCTAAGAACACTGTACGCTGTTCACTTAAGACGTACCGTAAGGGTACGCTAGTTGCGTAACGATCGCTCAGCCGAAGGCGAGGCGCTCAAGCGTCACGTTCGCTCACGGCCCAGTGATCACAGGACAACACGTTATTGGCTATGACTAGAGTAATGATTCGCTACGGCGTAGCGGACGCTCGAGACCACGAGGAGATCACCAGCGGCGCAGACGCTCACAACGCTATACCTTTATGTCTAAACCTTTTATCAAAGTAATACACAGAATACCTTAATGTGAATACAGGGTGTAAGTGCAACCTTGTGTAACCTGACTAACTACAAAGCTGCTTGAGCGTCACCGACGCTCAAGTGAACACTTAACACTATGAGAAAAATACACAGATACTTGTTTAGGGTCCAAAGCCTATTAACTGTATTATAACTAATATGCTTGCAAAAAGAATCACAGTACAAATGATACACTACAATATAACAGAGACTTCCTAACCAAATAACTATACAAGAAATACAATACAATACTATGCTGATCTAATACAATACGATAATAGTCAATGGGAGATACGAGAGAAAGAGAAGGGAGAGAGAGAGAGAGAGAGAGACGGAGAGAGAGAGATTGGCTCACAGTAAGACAATATGATTACGGAGAAAAACTTACGCACAAGGGGAAACGATCGCATGCGCCTCTGGACATCCAGCTTCCCGATTATCAGCAATGAGAACCGTTTGATGAGAAGTGAAAGCTGGATGCCACAGGCCCGTCTTTTATGCTACTCACACAATGCAATCTAATGGTCCCTACAACCTCATTGTCCATTGGACGCAGGAATTCGGCTTCGCATTATAACAAAAGGTCATAGGGTGATTCATACAGGTGGGCTGTGACGATTTCAAACAGCTCAGGTGGGTGGGAAACTAGGTTTCCCGCCGCATACCTGAGTATGAGTAAATAATAGAAATGGACATAAACTTCTTATGTCCATAACTATCCGCACGAGCGATTAATACGCTCCAAACCAACACCGGAATATTGTTAATTAAATACTCTTCCGATGGGTACCAAACACTGCTGTATGATTCCTGTTAGACCCTTCGCACAATACAAAGAGGGATTCCTCCGTTCAGGGACATTCTATATTAACCAAACTTTCAGAATCTATCAAAGGGACCATGGTCTACAAACTACATTAATTGTGAAAATATGTAACGAATGAGTCGCACGCTACGGTTACATAAACTCTACCGTAAATACGCATACCGTGCGCCCGCGGGTGCACGCTATTGCGGGTATGTGCCTTCACGGGAGAGCGTACGCATGCGCAGCGCAGACCAGTGTGCGGTGCAAATATGGCAGAGTGTATGGGGATATTTTTCTGACTTTGACAGTCCACCCTTTGGCAGTCAATAATAACTGCCACCTTCAAAACATTTCAAAAAGGAGAAAAATATAAGTCAGGGGTTAATTCATTTCCCTGGTTGGGTAAGGAAGAAGAGAGGAGTAGGTGTGAAGAGGGTATGACCTAGTGAGATAGCAGAAGTATGTGTGTATGAGTCCATGTTTGGAGGGTCATGTATCATCGTGCCGTACGTGTGGTAAATCAAGCTTCGAGGTATTGCGAAGTATACATTTGAATTCCTTCTTATCCCGTGGTACAGGTCTGTGGATGGGCTGTCAAACTTTACCGAGCTCTTTTCGGCTTTTGAACAAAATGGGGAGCACATTTTAGTTGATGATACATGAATGGGGGAATATGTGATTGCTGATATCTGTGCCTGTATTCCCTATACTATGTGTGTTATTACCTGAGGGTTGTAGAGATGAAGAAAAGACATAATTACGGTAAATGCGGGGGTATTCTATGTCAGGGAAATGTACATCTGTTGTTGAAGTTTTGATCGGTATCTGTTGAGAGTCGTCTTCTTTGCGCTGTATTGCTCCTTGGGCATGAGCAAATAGCTTTGTCAGTGCCATCAGATTTACAAAAAATGTTGGGCTAGCGTGAGTTTAAAAATACTAGGGAAACTGGGGATCCATGGCAAAGTTCATCAAGTGTCCATATCATAGGTTGTCAAAACTTCATCTTTGGTGCTTGTCTGTTGTCTGTATAGCGTCTCGTCAACTTCCTTGTCCAAGGGGGTCTTTGTATCTTGGAGAAAAAGCAGAAAAACAGGTGAAAGAAACGGACCTTATAATCGCATTTTCATCACATCATGGTTTCTATCATTGGGTCATAAATCAAATCCAGGTTAATTACGGTTTCCTCACTCCTCAAGCTCATCACTTTTGTACTTTGTTTGCACCTCATTAAAGCCTGCCCGCATCTAAATATCAATCCAATAGATATAACAACACCTAAGATACAAAGGAGAAACTTTCCAACATCCATTATGACTCCTTGAGCCCAGTCTCCTAAACCGGAGAACCAATTTCGCGGGTTCAACCATGACACCCAACTAGTCAGCTCATTACCTACAGCGGCAAGGGTGAGATTGTGTTTTCGGCGAAATTCCCATTTTAATTGGAGAATATCGTCCATCTTTTGGTCTATGACCTCTACCGGATCCTCTGTGCTATTTGTGATATACGTGCAACACTTTATGCCGTACTGTGTTACCAATGTAACACAATATCCGCCTGTTACTGCTGTAAGATAATTAAGAACCATCCTATGCTGAACTAGTTCTGTTTTATAAGCTTGAAGTTCTCTTCCAGTGTATCTGAACGTGTCATCATACATTTCAGTGATATTATCTAACAAATTGGCGAGTGCGGAAATGTATCTATAATTCATCACTCCTCGAGCGGTGCGAGTGAAATCTAACGCTACCAGAACCTGAATCCCGGTGGATTCATGGATAAGATCAGAGGCCGGATGCTCTAACCTTTCTGACAGTTGTCTTTTAACTCGGTGCTCGTAATGAGTGTGAGTATAAGGAGCTTGGGCACCACGGTGTATGTCCTTCATTTTGTCATGTGTAACAGTCATCACTTCAGGCAATACTTTTCCAATATAACACAATCCTTCAGAGTTTGGGGCAAGCCACTTGTACGCCTTTCTCCCGCATATGAAATATGCATCATCGGGGAGAACATATGGGACGGAGAAGGACATTACCATATTACACACCTTCCAGGTGAAATCTCCTGACCCTAATTCTTCCATCTGCTTAATGCACGTATCAGACTGTACGATACGTGCACAGTATCCTGGTGATACTTCTCCAACTCTAGTAATCCTATTCCCTAAGGTATATCGATACCGGAAAGATTTTCCTCTACTGGCTATGTGGCGTACAAGCTCTGTATCTGTAGGCATTCTATCTGCTCTGTGTGAAAAGGTCATGGTAAGGTTGCTCCATGACACTTCCCAATTTCCCGGCTTACGGGGATTGGAGATATTAAAACATAAGAGGGACCTATCCACATGGTATTGGTGGAGCTTCAAACTAGGAGGGCTGGAGATGTTAAACCTCCGGTCCACCGGTCTCCCACCACTTAGCTCAAGTACCTCCCCTAACGTTAAAGGAAATGGTACTAGCCCTGATTTGCTATGACCCTGAGGTACTTGAGAGCATACCCAACAATCTGTTTGGTTTAATACGTTACCCACTAAGGAGTGATAGTCACTCAATGGATGCCGGTCCATATGGATATTAAAACTGGATTGGCATTTCTTTATGCACCCATCCTCAATCAAATTGTCACAGAGCCTACAGATACAGTTTTCTTCAGCTAACAATCCATCACAATTTCTTCTATCGGATCGTTTTCTGATACTCGCCTTTGCTTGTTGGTTTGGTTGATCTTGGAAAACTACGCCTCCATCATCATAATCGGAACCCATTCCAGAACCTCTCTCGACCTCTATGGTACTCTCGCCGGAACAGACTGCTCTGGTCAACATCATGGTTAACATCAAAATCCGGATCACAGTCTCTTGGGGCAAGTCCATCTTTGAGGAGGAAATAGAGAAGGATGAGAAGGGGGAAAAAGAAATTTTAAGGGAGAGGGGATGGGAAGTGGAGAAAAACAATAAAAGGGAGAAGGGAGTCGACAGCTGCTTTCGGTCTTCAAGGCTCAGGTGCCGCCTCAGTCCTCCTGGAACAGACACTCCAGTGATACAACCTCTACCGTCTGTTCCTTATCACGGGACTTCTCTGGATCAGCAACCTTTTTGCAGTGGGATGAATGGACCCAAGTCTCTCTCTCAGCAACCTTCAATGCTGTGGTGCTAGTCAATAAGACCTGGTATGGTCCTTCCCATCTATCAATAAGACAACCTGAGCGTAGAAAATTTCGTATCATTACATAATCCCCAGGTTCAATGTCATGACAACTACTATCTGGTAAATCAGGAATCACCAACTTCAGATTATCATTTTGATTCCTCAACTGCTTACTCATGTTAATCAAGTATTTTACAGTTACTTCATTGTTACATTTCAAATCATCCTGAGGGTTAATCATGACATGCGGTTGTCGACCAAACAGAATTTCAAAAGGGGACAGGTTAAGAGGGGACCTGGGAGTGGTTCTGATGCTAAACAAAACAATGGGTAAAGCTTCTGGCCACGTCAATCCTGTCTCTGCCATTACTTTACTCAATTTATTTTTAATAGTGCTGTTCACTCTTTCGACCTTCACACTCGCCTGTGGACGGTACGGAGTGTGCAGCTTGCTATCAATACCCATTAATTTACACATTCCTTGAAAGACATCACCGGTAAAATGGGTACCCCTATCACTTTCAATGATTCTAGGGATACCATATCTACATACAAATTCCTGTACAATTTTTTTAGCTGTAAACATAGCGGTATTTGTAGCTGCTGGAAATGCTTCGACCCAATTCGAGAAAACATCTATACAAACAAGTACATATTTCAGATTCCGACAAGGGGGTAATTGAATGAAGTCAATTTGTATTACCTGGAAAGGGCCGCCGGCAGGTGGGATATGGGATGGTTCTGTAGGTATTGCTTTTCCAATATTCTTTTTCAGACAGGTAAGGCATGACATTGCTCTTTTACCCGCATGAGAGGAGAATCCTGGGGCGCACCAGTATGCTCTTACCAATTTGCACATTCCCTCCTTGCCTAGATGAGTCAACCCATGAGCTGCCTCAGCCAGGCATGGAAGATATGCTCTGGGGGCCACTGGTTTACCATGTCCATCCGTCCAGAGCCCTGAGGACTCCTGGCCATATCCCTTTGCCTTCCAGACTGCCTTTTCCTGTGTGGAACACAAATTCTGCATCTCACACAACTTCTGTGTGTTGATGGTATTAAATACCATCAGTTGTGTGGTGTCTGTCTGTATGGGGGTAGCAGCTGCAAGCTTTGCGGCTTCGTCTGCTCGGCTGTTACCAAGGGATACTGGGTCTTGGCTATATGTATGTGCTTTACATTTGATAACAGCCACTCTGTCGGGTTCCTGTATCGCTGTTAGAAGCCTTTTTATATAAGCTGCATGCGCTATCGGTGTACCAGCTGCCGTCATGAAATTTCTGAGGCGCCATAGGGCTCCGAAATCATGTACTACCCCGAAGGCGTATCTAGAATCGGTGTAGATATTGGCTGACTTACCCTTAGCCAATTCACATGCTCTGGTTAGGGCGACCAGTTCAGCAACCTGGGCTGAGTGAGGTGGACCTAGCGGTTCCGCTTCTATGGTGTCTTGGTCATCTACGACTGCGTATCCAGTACACAAGTCTCCCGAGTCTGACTGTCTGTGACAACTACCGTCCGTGTAGAACGTGAGTTCTGCATCTTCCAGTGGATTGTCACTGATGTCAGGCCTTGCGGTAAAATTTTGGGTCAAATATTCCATACAATCATGTGCATCTTCCTTTGTATTAAATCCTCCTTCCCCATCACTCTCACCTTCCACCCTTTGTGTCTGACCAGGCACACCTGGGAGAAATGTTGCAGGATTTAATGTGCTGCATCTCCTTATGGTGATGTTTACTGGGGCCATTAATGCCAATTCCCATCTTGTAAACCTTGCTGATGAGACGTGTCTGGTTTGGGCAGAATTCAATAAGGCAGATACTGCATGTGGTGTATGGATTGTGAGGTTGTGGCCTAGCACGACATCTTCGCTTTTTGTCACTAGCAATGCTATCGCCGCAACGCTATGCAAGCATGTGGGGAGGGATCGCGCTACCGTGTCTAGCTGAGCGCTGTAGTATGCAACTGGCCTGCTGGTATCACCGTGTTTTTGGGTTAGTACACCTGCTGCGCAACCAGCACTTTCTGTTCCGTATAGTTCAAAGGGTTTCCCATAGTCTGGCATACCTAGTGCTGGCGCCTGCGTTAGGCACTGTTTGAGTCTCTCAAATGCTGTTTCGGATTCGTCTGTATGCGAGATCCTATCAGGTTTGTTTGAGGAGACCATTTCCTGCAAAGGTAACGCCAATATGGAAAACCCTGGGATCCAATTACGGCAATACCCACACATTCCTAAAAACGTCCTGATCTGTTGCTGGGTTTGTGGCAGTGTCATGTCTCTAATGGCTTGGATTCTATCAGCGGTCAGGTGTCTCAGTCCTTGTGTTAGACAGTGTCCCAAATATTTTACCTTAGTTTGGCATAATTGCAACTTGTCTTTGGAAACCTTATGTCCTGTGTCTGAAAGATGAAACAGGAGCTGTTTCGTATCCTTCAGGGAAGCTTCCAGCGAATCTGAACACAGTAGTAAATCATCTACATACTGTATCAATACTGATCCACTTTCTGGTTGAAAAGACTGTAAACAGTCATGCAAAGCCTGAGAAAATATACTTGGACTATCTATGAAACCTTGGGGTAACCGAGTCCACGTGTATTGGACTCCTCTGTATGTGAATGCAAACAAGTATTGGCTGTCAGGGTGCAGAGGTACCGAAAAGAATGCGGAGCAGAGGTCAATAACAGTGAAAAATTTGGCAGTGGGAGGAATTTGCATTAGGATGACAGCTGGATTAGGCACTACGGGGAACTGACTCTCAACTATTTTGTTAATCCCCCTTAGATCCTGCACTAGCCTGTAACCCCTCCCCCCACTCTTTTTAACAGGGAAGATGGGACAATTTGCTGTGCTGGACGTTCTTACTAGAATGCCCTGTTGTAGCAAGCGCTCTATTACTGGGAAAACTCCTAACTCCACCTCTGGCTTCAGAGGATACTGTGGAATTTTTGGAGCTATCCTACCATCTTTTACTTGTACAACTACTGGAGCTACGTTTGCCATTAATCCAGTGTCCTGTCCATCTTTTGTCCAAAGTGACTGTGGTATCTGAGATGTCATCTCTTCTATTTGGGATGGATTCCTATTTGTCATAATGGGATGTGACATTAATTTTGATGGGGAGTCTAACATGTCTCGTACTTCCTGAGCGTGATTCTCAGGAATGTCCAAGAATACACCTTCAGGAGTACAATAAATGACGCAACCCATTTTACATAGTAAGTCTCTTCCCAGGAGATTGGTTGGTGCCGATGCAGCTAGCAAAAACGAATGCTTGGTATGCAAAGGCCCTATTGTAATCTCGGCTGGTTTGCTAACAGGGTAGTGCTGGACTACTCCTGTTACTCCCATGGCTGGAACTGTCCTACCAGTGGTTCTCATGCCCACTGTCGAATTTATCACTGACTTGGCCGCCCCTGTGTCTACAAGAAAGTTTAAGGTTTTACCAGCTACATTGATTGCAATCTCTGGTTCACTTCCAAGACTGGCAATCAATTTAACTGGCTGCAGATTACAGGTATGGCCACACCCCTATTGGGTATGCTGACCTCCCTGAATCCCATTGGCAGCAACTACTTGTGGGGGAGTTAGCTGGGAACTACCAGAGGCATGCCAATCTCTGTTCGGGGGGTATCTTTTTGTTTCCCCTGTATGTGGCTCAAAACTCCGCCTCTGTGGACCCTGCTCCCAATGTCGTGTGTCGTGTCGTTGTCTAGGGGGTTGAAAAGATCTTTGTACACTCTTTGTTCTACAGTCTCGTGCATAGTGTCCCTGTTTGTTACAAGCAAAACATGTTATTACACTTGACTTACCCACAGGATTCGGTGGTACATACGCAGGCTGCCTTGTGGTCAGCGCCTGTATACTTACTGACATCAACTTATCACTTTGCGACTCCCTGTGTCTAGTGATGTTTCTGTCATGATCAATAGCAGCCTCTCTCAATGTGGACACCGACAGACCTCGCCAACATGGTTGCGTGGTCTGAACCCTAGTCTTTAATGTTTCCTTTAAACCATCCATCAGTACAGATACTGCTACTTCTTGGTGGTTTGGGTTGGTCCTAATGTCTTCTATTCCAGTGTACTTTGCCATTTCTAATAGTGCCCGATGAAAATATTCTGTTGCCGTTTCGGACTCTTTTTGTCTAATGGAGAATATTTTGTTCCATTTAACAACGGCTGGGAAATACTCCTTTAGCTGTAAATTTATCCTTTTTACGTTATCTTTGTTGTACACATCTGAAAGTGGTACATCTTTATCTAGTCCACAATCAGCTAAGAATTGAACTGAGTCGACATTTGAAGGTAAACAAGCTCTTAGCAGTATCTGCCAATCCTTGTTGTTGGGTTCTACAGTGTTACCTAGATCCCTGATGTATTTTTGGCTAGCAACTAAGTCTTTCCTGGGGTCAGGAAATTCGGACACTATTGTTCTTAATTCCATTCGGGAAAATGGAGTGTACATGGCAATGTTCCTTATGGGAGTGGCTCCTGATACATCTGTTTTCCCATTGGGAACTGCTATTACTCTAACAGGGTTAACTCTAACAACCTCATTCTGTGTAGATTCTACAACTTGTGGTGAAATTGTTTCGGTATAATGCATGGTGCCGTACTTACCCGTTGACACGACCTCACCTATCCCTCCGCTAGGGGCCTTCGCTAATCTCGTGGGTGTTGCTGTGCCTACTGTGGTCTCTGCTATGGTGGCCGCTAGAGAGAGAGCTGAAATTGTTGCTGGATCGTCTTCTTGATCACACTCCTGAGGAAAGTTCAAAACAGGGTACATCTTGCACGGGTTAGTAATTGCATGGGTTACTTGGTTAACATCATTAACATTTATAGGGGTTACTAAGTGTTTGTGTTTTACAACCCAGTGCGTTTCTCTCCGTAATCAACTTCTCTCCTGCTATGTATGGTGGTGGCGGGGCTGTGGCTATCAGTTTCCTGACTGCCCCAGATCCCGCCGCCAGAGCCAAACCTCTCTGTATCTCACCTTCCTGTTGCCACAACTGTAAATAATCATGATGCTGAATTCGTCTCTTTGTTGATTTTATGAGACATATCCTCCTCCTTAAATTTTGTAACACTTCTGGACTGAAGCTACCTATTCTTGGGAATTTCTCCCTGTCTTGTACAGTCATTCTCTCCCATTCATCACATAAAACCTCTGTGTGACTTCCGTATTTTTCACACATGATGTACCTTGCCGACCCGACTGGTCGGTTCTCTGAATCAACCCGAACCGAGGTTGATCGCCCCCAACCTGAACAATTGGCCCCCATAATCTGCAGGTGTTGCTTACTACTCCTTTGATCTTTATATCACGGTCTTCAGCGAACCCTTACAGCAAACCAAATTATTCAAAATAGGCCGGCGGTGGCGGTTTACCGAGTACCCCACTCACTCGCCCACCTCGACCAATACGACCTGATCACACCGATATGGTGCTGGCGTACTCGATACAGGGCCCTACCAAAAAACCTTCTGTTTACTGGAACATATGAGGGTTACCCGCAGGACACTTACTCTTTCCAGTAAAGGTGGGGTTGTTAGATAGTTCCTGAGTGACCAGCGAACTTCCCTTTAAAAATAAAAAATTACACAAATCACGTCAGAATGTACAAATAGCGTTTGTGACCACTTTACTCTAATGGTATTAGGTCAGATTGCTAACTACTGCACACAATTACGTGCGGTACAATCGTTCAGTACATAAGCACTACCTGTTATGTACTGAGAGATCAATGGAATCGAAAATTGCGGCTGCGAATTCCTTCAGCCAGAGCTTCCAATGGCCTATATGGGTTTTAGCACCAACCCCCGGTGTTGTGCTTCTTGTACCTTTATAGCGGACCTTCTTGTACCTTGTGACCTCCTGGCCTTGTCGTTGTGACCTCCTGGTCTTGTTACCTTGTGGTCCGCTATACTCTAATGCTCAAATATTATTTAACCAGGGATGCCTCCCTAGCCACCGTATATGTCACTTACACGTATGTCCTTTACGAGTACCCGATTTCTTTTTTGGTTCAACCTCTAAGTTATATAAACTTATGTATACAAAAACACACTCACTCAACACATGTACACTTTCGTTTCTATATCTATTTCTGCGCAGAAATTTTCTTTAGCCCAACTGTGTTACCAATTAGGAGCAGGATCTGTTAAACTAAATTTCAAATTTTCCAAAAATAGATTTGCGTTATTTACCGCGTCGCGTTATCTACCGCTGTGCGTTTCTTATCGCCTTTGCGTTACTTATCGCCTTTTCACAACTTGAGCTACGTGGGCGTAACCGGACGCTACGTTGCGTAATGAACGCTGCGTGCGTCGGCCTTTGGATTGCGTACGCTAGTCTTTGTTAGAGACACGTGTACGCAAAACAAAGATCCACCGTAACACAATATACTTTTATCAATGTAAACGATCCCTGATCATCTACCGCGTACCCCACTGGCTTTGCCTTATCTCCCAGGCAAACCTGTGTGTTTGTCTACACTTTTAACTATTACCTCTATTCTTAAACTATGAAATAACAGCAAGTCTCTTTTAGTACTTTCTATCAACTATAAAAATTGGCAAACAGGAATAGTGATATACGAAATTGAAAAAGAAATGCAGATATATATGTATGCGTGCGTGTATACGCAAGACAGAAGAGAAATAAACAGTTTTAAAAGACACAAGCGTTTTGTTCTTACTTCCGGTTCCCGGATTCCTTCAGCACTCTTTATCTAAGTGAAGCAGACGCTTATCCCGTCAGCACTGCGAGACAACCTCCCACCCTTTGCTGGGGGATAATGTCTGCTGATCTACCTAGTGCAGATATGAGAAGGACAGGACGAGTCCCCAATTGACAATGCTAAATTCTTTTGTCATATAAACAACCCTTAATGAAGTCTAAGAACACTGTACGCTGTTCACTTAAGACGTACCGTAAGGGTACGCTAGTTGCGTAACGATCGCTCAGCCGAAGGCGAGGCGCTCAAGCATCACGTTCGCTCACGGCCCAGTGATCACAGGACAACACGTTATTGGCTATGACTAGAGTAATGATTCGCTACGGCGTAGCGGACGCTCGAGACCACGAGGAGATCACCAGCGGCGCAGACGCTCACAACGCTATACCTTTATGTCTAAACCTTTTATCAAAGTAATACACAAAATACCTTAATGTGAATACAGGGTGTAAGTGCAACCTTGTGTAACCTGACTAACTACAAAGCTGCTTGAGCGTCACCGACGCTCAAGTGAACACTTAACACTATGAGAAAAATACACAGATACTTGTTTAGGGTCCAAAGCCTATTAACTGTATTATAACTAATATGCTTGCAAAAAGAATCACAGTACAAATGATACACTACAATATAACAGAGACTTCCTAACCAAATAACTATACAAGAAATACAATACAATACTATGCTGATCTAATACAATACGATAATAGTCAATGGGAGATACGAGAGAAAGAGAAGGGAGAGAGAGAGAGAGAGAGAGAGACGGAGAGAGAGAGATTGGCTCACAGTAAGACAATATGATTACGGAGAAAAACTTACGCACAAGGGGAAACGATCGCATGCGCCTCTGGACATCCAGCTTCCCGATTATCAGCAATGAGAACCATTTGATGAGAAGTGAAAGCTGGATGCCACAGGCCCGTCTTTTATGCTACTCACACAATGCAATCTAATGGTCCCTACAACCTCATTGTCCATTGGACGCAGGAATTCGGCTTCGCATTATAACAAAAGGTCATAGGGTGATTCATACAGGTGGGCTGTGACGATTTCAAACAGCTCAGGTGGGTGGGAAACTAGGTTTCCCG
Organism: Pseudophryne corroboree; assembly: GCF_028390025.1. NCBI lineage: Eukaryota > Metazoa > Chordata > Amphibia > Anura > Myobatrachidae > Pseudophryne > Pseudophryne corroboree. The sequence goes on along the minus strand of NC_086445.1, from coordinate 372,707,487 downwards.
CCGCATACCTGAGTATGAGTAAATAATAGAAATGGACATAAACTTCTTATGTCCATAACTATCCGCACGAGCGATTAATACGCTCCAAACCAACACCGGAATATTGTTAATTAAATACTCTTCCGATGGGTACCAAACACTGCTGTATGATTCCTGTTAGACCCTTCGCACAATACAAAGAGGGATTCCTCCGTTCAGGGACATTCTATATTAACCAAACTTTCAGAATCTATCAAAGGGACCATGGTCTACAAACTACATTAATTGTGAAAATATGTAACGAATGAGTCGCACGCTACGGTTACATAAACTCTACCGTAAATACGCATACCGTGCGCCCGCGGGTGCACGCTATTGCGGGTATGCGCCTTCACGGGAGAGCGTACGCATGCGCAGCGCAGACCAGTGTGCGGTGCAAATATGGCAGAGTGTATGGGGATATTTTTCTGACTTTGACAATATTTTACTGGAGCACCACGAACTTGTAGGTGGTTAGGGAATATGGTACCTAATGCACATCTTTTACGTATTGTTCTAGATTTTATTAGTTTGTGATTCAATAAAGTTAATACTTTTTACCCACTTGCCACTGTATCAGTGATTTACATACTGTAGCAGCAATACAATGATCTGAGCAAAGGACCAGCTTTGCTTGCTTCCTTATGTTCTTGAGATAGGGTCTTCTCTAATATACCCTGCAGCTAACATTTCCAATAGGTTGGGTGAGTGCTGTTCCCCTTTTCTCAATGTAATCCATCACATAGCTTGGTGCCGCGACTGGTAGCTCCTTCCCCTCCTTGCAGCAGCCATGCACACAGTTAGGGTAATTTACTAAGGTTCCGATTCCATTCGAATCCATTTGAGTTTGGGTTTTTTCTTAGTGGCATCTCTGTAATTTACTAAACATTAAACTTGGCAGTTATGAACAATTTTCTCTTGGAACAACCCGATATGGACTCATAGTGTATGAACTTTAGTATTATAAGATATTCTTATACTTTCTCATTAGTACATAATCATGTAAAGGTGCCATCATCCCTTATTATTTATAATCATTTAGATATTATCTTTATTTCATTACAAACCACAAGGAATATCACCATTAGTGCATGACATTATATCACATTCACCATGAAATTATTTTATTCTGGGTATTTGTGAAAAATAACCTTTATATCTTATTTATCATTGCACTTCTGTTACTTTAATAAAATCATGGGTGCCCCACTTCCGGTCAAGTCACTTGCACCATCATCTTTTTCTATACCAGCGGCGTTATTGCCCCACTTCTGGTTTCATCACTTCCGGTCGACGGCACTTCCAGCCACACAGCTGTTTTCTCAGTATCTCACCAGCAATTATGTTTATTTAGTCCCTTACAAAGACACACATCTATATGGATGCTTACTCTCAAAATCACCTTATACTAGTGTTAAAAGTATAGCTATTCAGCAATCTAGTATTTTCGAGTTCCCACTTCCGGTTCAGGTGAACTCCGGACCAGAAGTTCTTGCCTGCCATCATTGAAAAGCTTGTTTGGACAATTATGGAAACTATCCAGCCCTGAGGAAGAGATTGCAGATCTCGAAATGCGTTGGTTACTGAACATCCGCACTTTGGGACTACAACCATTTACCCACTGGATTCTACTGTGGATGAACTTCATTGGTAAGCTCAGGAGCCAGAGCACGGTGAAGTTTGGACCACCCTGCTGCATATACCACCTGCGGCAACTTTGCTTCCTTTTTGGTACGAATTTTTTATGAAGAAATTGGGATATATATCCCTAATTATGTTTTATGCTTATTACACTTTTATGTTTTATTGCTTTAATATTGCAACTGCTTTGTGCTTAATACTTACTAAAGGGATATATTACATAGCAATTATGACCCACCCAGTTTAAATACCTTTTCAGCTGAAGGAAACCATTGCTTTGGTTTCTGTATAAACATAATTCAGCCACTGAAAGTGGGCACCCAGGCTACACCATTCAACATTTCTAATTAAACTTGTCAAAGTCGAAAAATATTGTAATACATACCCCATGTACTAACCCCATGCACATGCCCGCTGCGCGTGCACTCAGTCTGTCGTGCATGGACATATCCGCAATTTGCGTAACGTAGCTCCCCACGGCCATGCGCCTAAGAGCGTGGTATGCGCGTTTACGGTAGAGTTTGTGAATGCATAGAGGGTTATTAGAACATTACATATTTAACCCAAATAGTGCATTTTGTTCCCATAGTTCCCCTACACCACATCAGCGAGTATTAATAGTTTAAACAGTTCCAGGACTAAGAGATTCACCTTTGCATGATAGGAAGGGTCAGATAAAAGTTGGAAGGTGATGTCTAGTATCCAGCTGTAGGGTATTTTGAGGGTAACATTCCGGTGTTGGTTAGAGAAAGATCGCATGTTCCAGCGTATAGTTATGTGCAGAAGCAGAGTATAGATATTAACTGTATTTACTGTATATTATGTATGCGGCGGGAATCCAGAGGATACCACCCACAAGCGCAGTTGGGGAAAGACATCGCCCACCTTTTCAAATCAACCTGTGACCTCTTCTGTTATGAAGAGACACATCTCTGTGTCCAGTGGACAATGAGATTACAGTGACCATTGTATTGTGTATGCATGTTGTGTATAAAAAGCCCATTGTTGCCTGGCCGGTCAGAAGACTCTGAACGCTTTCTATCTGACTAGCGGAGGACCAGCCGGGTTGCGCTTTCGAACATTCTTACGTATGTACATTCTCTGTAGCCATTATTCTGTTAAGATTTATCTTGTTAGCCTGTAGTGTATGATTTGTACTGTTTACCTTTTGGAATTAATCCACGGTGGCCTTAGAACCCTGTGGTTTCAACTACAAATCAGTGTTGTGTCTTCACTTTCCTGCAAGGGTTTTAAAGTGTATTTATCTGTAAAAGGTGTATAGGTATTGATAAGGTGTACGCACTGCGGGTACTTAATACCATCAGCGCTACTTAAGGTTTAAGAGATAACATCGTTGCAGTACTTTGCTGCTAAGGGTTTAAAGTGTAATCAAATAATTACATTGTATCATTAACAAGGTTTAAAGATTATCAATTGTGTGTGCGCACGCTGTGTGTACTCTGTACACTCAGCGCGGCGTGTGTACGCCAAGTACGTACCACGTGCGGGACTATGTACCCAAATAGCGTACAAAGTGCGTAGCACGTGTATTCAGTCTAGCGGCCATAGCAGCTCCATGGTAATAGTGTATCTAAAGGTATAGCTTTTCGGTCTAAGATAATATCGACATTATCAAACTTGGCAGTGTTTGGGCCATTCATTTTTTTTTTATCACGGCTGTCTACACAAATATGAATGAATAGACCATTGGTAAAATACGGTTGTTATTTCATACAACACAGTAATTTACCAAGGATTCGTATTTATGAATGAGGTCAGAATTACCTTCAACTTGGCCGCAAACGGCCTCGATTTGTAGAAATGAAGACATTTCAAATAGAACTGCTTTTGGTTGGCGTGTAACATCTATCGCTACTGTCCAATTGCTAAGGTGTTATAATATCCATGTATTGTTTTGAAGATAGTATTTAAGTTTTATTGTGATATTGTTAGGTTTTTAACAACATAGTACTTTTTTCTGTATACATTATACATTTTAAAAAAATGCAATTAAATTTGGAAAAAACATTATAGTAGCACACTATTCTATGTGGAATTGTGTTAGATTTGAATATATTTTCCCATGCTTTCACATCTCCCTAAGGTAATTGTTAAAAATAGAATTAACTGTTATTAAGGACACTCTTCTCTATATCAATACTTAACCACTGCTGCATGTGTAAACTATGTTGCTTGAATGTCACCATGCATATTATATACTTAAACAACTGTACTCTAATTTCGACTGGAAATAAATGACAGACATTTTTTTTTGCCTTGGTTTTAGTTTTGGATATGTTAATTAGCAACATTTGATTTCAAATAATAAACCATGGCCTTAATTTTGTCAAGAACATGTAAAATGCTACTTGCATACAATTACCAATGACAAAATCAAACACATGATTAAGATCAATTATTTTGCAGGTCATCCTCTGGATCTGAATGGGCCTTTCAAACTTGTGTCTAGTTGCGTTCGGCCAGAACGTCTTGGTCGTGCGGTTACAGGTGACACTAAGGGGGTTGTGGCTGTTGAACTGGTACTTGTTTGCTCAGATTGATGACTGAGATGCTGGGTTAGGGTAGTTAGAATGACATTCAAGTCTCTAGTGGCTGTCATGTGGGTTTCCATGATTCGGACCATGCTCTCTTGTGTGTTTTGTGTTGCAGTTAATATCTGCTGCCATGATTGATAGAGCCTGTGATTTTCAGCCATGATTCATTGGTATGTGTCTAGCATCCTATTATTGTCTGCCCTCATTAATTCCAGGGTGTTAGCCATTCTGATGAGTTCTGTGGTTTGTCTGGTGTTGCTCCTGCATAATCTTGGGATGTGATGGGCCAGACTAGCAATAAACTGGGCTTGCCTACACAAACAATCTAAGTTATTGGCTTGCTGGCTGATCCAGCTGTCCCAGAAAGCCTGTTTCTGAGACTGTGGTAGTGGTGTGGTAGGGCATATGTCCTGTTGTGGTGTCCTTTGAGTGGGCGGAGTAGACAAATGTGTAGTTGTTGGGTCAGGCGGTGGTATTGTAGTGAGATTTAAAGTGAATGTATCTTCATTGTCAGGTTTCTGCACTTGGCCTGGCTGAGTTGGGTGAAGAATGGTTCCCCTGAAACGAGAGACCAGTTGTGTATAAGCTACTTAACTAATGAAGAATATACTATGTGTTATGTTTCCTAGGGCTACAAATGTTATGTTACTTTAATTATTAATTAGTGGATGTTGTACTTATCCACATTTTGTATAACTGTTGATCTGTTTGGGTCAATAATTAGCAAAATTATATTTTGCTTTTGTTTCCTGGCTATGGTCAACATATGTCCATCAATTATTTTACTTTAAGTAATTGATGAACATAATGATAAGTTTGTTAACGGTGCACTATTTACATCACCACTTTGTTACTAAGCTGCTGCCTAAAACTGTGAAACTACAAAAGGGTAATTTCTCTAATATGGGTGTTTTTTTTAAGATGGGATGTTGCACATACCAACCAATCACATTCCAAGATGTTTATACTATAAGGTGTAACATAAATTATAAGTAGAATCTGACAGTGGGCTGTCACAGTCATATAGTCCTGAGCCTGCCCTGCTCCACTTGTCCACATGTCCGTGGTTAAGTGGACATTGGGTACAACTGCATTTTTTAGGACACTGGTGAGTCTTTTTCTGAGGTCTGTGTACATTTTCGGTATCGCCTGCCTAGAGAAATGGAACCTAGATGGTATTTGGTACCGGGGACACAGTACCTCCAACAAGTCTCTAGTTGGCTCTGCAGTAATGATGGATACCGGAACCACGTTTCTCACCGCCCAGGATGCCAAGGCCTCAGTTATCCGCTTTGCAGCAGGATGACTGCTGTGATATTTCATCTTCCTCGCAAAGGACTGTTGGACAGTCAATTGCTTGGTGGAAGTAGTAAAAGTGGTCTTACGACTTCCCCTCTGGGATGACCATCGACTCCCAGCAGCAACAACAGCAGCGCCAGCAGCAGTAGGCGTTACACGCAAGGATACTAAGCTGCTGCCTAAAACTGTGAAACTACAAAAGGGTAATTTCTCTAATATGGGTGTTTTTTTTTAAGATGGGATGTTGCACATACCAACCAATCACATTCCAAGATGTTTATACTATAAGGTGTAACATAAATTATAAGTAGAATCTGATTGGTTGTTATGGGCAATATTTCATCTTAAATAAAAAAATCCATCTTTGAAAATTTAGCACAATGTTTGACTTATGTTTGTTTGTGTGTGTGTGTGTGTGTGTGTGTGTGTGTAAGTGTGGTGACAATGGCTGCGGGCTGTCGAGGAATTGCATTGGTGGGATGGCTGATACCTCTGACATGCGTCGACGTGGTGTTGTGGTGTGTACTGGTCGTGAAGACACACCCAGACTGCTTTTCCGTGGTGACAACACATCTGTGGATGGACCTAAAAATAATAATAATATTGTTTCCTAATTGATGTGGAAACATGTCCAATGCTAATGTACTTACCAGCATCATCAGCATCCTCAGCATCAGTAGGAGTGGAGACTGGACCCGAGGATGTTTGTGACTTTTTGGAGACTGCAAGTGTATATTAAGCATTTAATTTTAATCCAAACAATTAAATCAACACACAAATGTTGCTACTCATGAATTCAAAAATCATGTTTATCAAAATTACAAAATAATGTATATTAAAAAAATTATCAAAAATGTTTGCATACTTTCAAAGCACATAATGTTACTAAACATACACTGCTCAAAAAAATAATGGGAACACTTAAACAATACAATGTAACTCCAAGTCAATCACACTTCTGTGAAATCAAACTGTCCACTTAGGAAGCAACACTGATTGACAATCATTTTCACATGCTGTTGTGCAAATGGAATAGACAACAGGTGGAAATTATAGGCAATTAGCAAGACACCCCCAATAAAGGAGTTGTTCTGCAGGTGGTGACCACAGACCACTTCTCAGCTCCTATGCTTTCTGGCTGATGTTTTGGTCACTTTTGAAAGCTGGCAGTGCTTTCACTCTAGTGGTAGCATGAGACAGAGTCTACAACCCACACAAGTGGCTCAGGTAGTGCAGCTCATCCAGGATGGCACATCAATGCGAGCTGTGGCAAGAAGGTTTGCTGTGTCTGTCAGCGTAGTGTCCAGAGCATGGAGGCGATACCAGGAGACAGGCCAGTACATCAGGAGACAAGGAGGAGGCCTTAGGAGGGCAACAACCCAGCAGCAGGACCGCTACCTCCGCCTTTGTGCAAGGAGGAACAGGAGGAGCACTACCAGAGCCCTGCAAAATGACCTCCAGCAAGCCACAAATGTGCATGTGTCTACTCAAACGGTCAGAAACAGACTCCATGAGGGTGGTATGAGGGCCCGACATCCACAGGTGGGGGTTGTGCTTACAGCCCAACACCGTGCAGGATGTTTGGAATTTACCAGAGAACACCAAGATTGGTAAATTCGCCACTGGCGCCCTGTGCTCTTCACAGATGAAAGCAGGTTCTCACTGAGCACATGTGACAGAGTCTGGAGATGCCAAGGAGAACGTTCTGCTGCCTGCAACATCCTCCAGCATGACCGGTTTGGCAGTGGGTCAGTAATGGTGTGGGGTGGCATTTCTTTGGGGGGCCGCACAGCCCTCCATGTGCTCACCAGAGGTAGCCTGACTGCCATTAGGTACCGAGATGAGATCCTCAGACCCCTTGTGAGACCATATGCTGGTGCGGTTGGCCCTGGGTTCCTCCTAATGCAAGACAATGCTAGACCTCATGTGGCTGGAGTGTGTCAGCAGTTCCTGCAAGACGAAGGCATTGATGCTATGGACTGGCCCAGACCTGAATCCAATTGAGCACACCTGGGACATCATGTCTCGCTCCATCCACCAATGCCACGTTGCACCACAGACTGTCCAGGAGTTGGCCACCTCATCAGGAGCATTCCCAGGCATTGTAGGGAGGTCATACAGGCACAGGGAGGCCACACACACTACTGAGCCTCATTCTGACTTGTTTTAAGGACATTACATCAAAGTTGGATCAGCCTGTAGTGTGTTTTTCCACTTTAATTTTTGGTGTGACTCCAAATCCAGACCTCCATGGGTTAATAAATTTGATTTCCATTGATCATTTTTGTGTGATTTTGTTGTCAGCACATTCAATATGTAAAGAACAAAGTATTTAATAAGAATATTTCATTCATTCAGATCTAGGATGTGTTATTTAAGTGTTCCCTTTATTTTTTTGAGTAGTGGATATTGAAGAAAAAACACCTCTTTCATTTGGAAAACACAATGCAAAGGAAAACACAGTATGTTTGGAATAATTTTTATGCACAGTACCCAACAAAAAAAATGGTGTGCATGATTCTACCACAAAATCCATGAGTAATAATTCACACTCTCACTACAACATACATAAAAAATACAACCCACAAAAGAAAAACCACAACATACATTTCAGTGTTGTGGACATACACAATGGGAAAATGTCTATTAAAAAAACATGCTTCATTATTATTGACCAACACATTTTTAAAAAAAAAACCCAGTACATAGCATACTAAATTTTATATAAAAATTAGAGCATCTTCAAAAATGATAAATTAAAAAACACAACTTACCAGCCTGCTTGGGCCAATCTGAGTCTCGGACATAAGTCTCCCTCATTACTTCCGGAGGAATCAGGTTCTGCAGGGGCTCCTCATACTCTAAATAAGAGGCCACAAAAGGACTCCCACCTCCTGTTTGGCGTACAGACTTGGCCTCCTTAGCCATTTTGGCTTTCAAACGCTGCTTTATATCGTAGAACCTCTTTCTACATGTCTCCTCGGTTCTCCTCACCAAGCCCTCACTATAAACAGCATAAAACACCTTCTTCCAGATGGCTGTTTCTTACATGATGAGACCTTAGCAGCCTCTGGGCCAAAAAGCTGCTGACAGCACCTCATAATCACCTGCACCATGGCCTAATTTTCATCAAAAGTGAACTTAACATTGCGCCCTGTCTTGGTCCTGGTGCATGGCTGCGGAGCCACATCACTCTCATTAGAGGACTCGGGTGCATCCCCTGCCACCTCCTTGCCCTCACCACCCTCACTAACCTCCTCTACTTCACCTACCTCACTAACCTCCTCCACCTCACCTCCCTCACTAACCTCCTCCACCTCACTATCCTCTGCATGTGACATACTTAAGACAAACAACACAGAACACTAAAAAATTAAGACAAACAAAACACACTTCTCCTCTACCTCTACACATACACACACTGACAGGAGACTAAATGAAAAAAACACTGACAGAAAATATGACAAACTAATAACTAACAATACAAAAATAAAGACAAGACAACTTTCAAACACAATACAGCAATCAGAATTCAAATACTATAAAAGCACTATACTCACCAACTCCTCACACGACTATCTCTCTCCTCTTCACTAACTTAACCCACAATGTGTGGACAGTTTGGGGCATAATTATATGGCTGTGCTTGACACTCCCACATATTCTACACAATCAATCACGCATCACCTTCAAAATCTAAAGTAAATGTAAAAATGTGGTGCTATCTGCCCCTGTGGCACTTCTTAGATCTGATCCATGTTAGAGATTTGAGATGTAATTAATGACAGGGGGCCTGATTCAGTTTTTTTTTTTTAAACTTTGCATGAGTGAAAATTTCCAAAAACTCTTATGGCACATGCATCACAGAGTGTACATAAAAAAGTGCTCTTACTATCAAGACGGAAGTATCATAAATGTTGAAAAGTGCTGGACCTACAAAAAATAAGGAAAAATTTAAGGACTGTTGCTCACTATTAACCCTGATGAAGAAAATAAGATTTATGGTAGACTTCCCATGGTTAACTCTTTTTCTTCGAGGTCCATAGGATCCGCAGTCCTTACATTGGATGTGTAGGTAGTAGGAGTCGACCGGGCACCATACAGTTAAGCTTTTAACTCAAGGATGCATCGATCCTCCTCTTCATATACCCCACCCCCAGCCTAGGGAAGCCAGTTTTGTTAACAAGGCCAAGGCAGGAACAGGATTTCAGGAGAGAAGGAAGACCTGAACATACAAGATATACTCTCCCACATAGCAGAAGAGAGAAACATCAAAAAGGGAAAAAATATTCCAACCAAGACAGGTCCATCAGGGTGGATGCCCTATGGATACTATGGACCTCGCAGTAAAAGAGTTAATCATGGTAAATTTACCATAACTCTTATTTTCTTCATCAGGGTCAATAGTGAGCAACAGTCCTTACATTTGGGATGTCATAAGCAGTTTCATCTAAGGGTGGGGCTGATCCTGAGTAGACAGGAGAATCTGATGCCCAAAGTAAGCATCCTAAAAGGCAAAGGTATCAAAGGCATAAAACTTCAGGAACATGTTAATAGAAGACCATGTACAGTAGCTGCCTTGCCGAGTTGTTCAACAGTAGTGCCTCGGTGAGCCACCCATGAGGGACCTACTGAATGTGTAGAATGAGCAGAGACTGTATCCGGAACAGGAAGATCAGCTCAAATGTAAGCCTCTGCAATAGTCATGTGAAGCCACCTGGACAGCATTTGTTTACTAGCTGGCCAACCTCGCTTATGGAATCCATACAGGACACATAATGAATCTGTTTTCCTGATCACTTTGGTACATAAATCCTTAGTACACGAACCACATCCAATAAGGCCTCTCCAGCTGATTGATCCGGGGACTAAAAGGGTGCAACTGCTATCTCCGTATTTATATGGAACTTGGACACCAACGTAGGAAGGTGACCCACCTTGGTCCGGAGAACTGCCCTATCTTGATGGAAGATCAGAAATGGAGGATGACAGGAAAGTGCTCCCAAATCAAATATCCTTCTCGCAGAGGCAATAGCCAGGAAAAATAACACCTTTGCTGACAGCCACTTAAGGTTCACTGACTCTAAAAGCTCAAATGGGGAAGCCTTAAGAGTTTGCAGGACCAGGGATGAATCCCATGGTGCCATTGGACGTACAAAGGGAGGCTGGATATGGAGTTTTCCTTTAAAAAAGGTACGTTCATCTTGTAGTGGAGCGATCTTTAGTTGAAACCACACTGATAGTGCTGAAACTTGTACTTTCAGGGATGCTAGGTGAATACCAAGGTCTAACCCTGCTTGCAGAAAGCCCAGTACCCTGGAGACCTAAATTTACAAGGATCATAGTACCTAACAGCATTTTCTGTATCACTGCATCTGAGAATCCTGAGGACTGATGACTCAAGAGCAAAGCCATCAAAGACAATCAAGCCAGGTCCCGATACAGACAGGGACCCTGAGACAACAGGTCTGGTCACTGTAGAAGTAGGAATGGCATGTCTATGATCAGATTTTGGAGATTGGTGAACCAACCAGAGAAGGCCTACTTCGTCAGTTGGAGGGCTTATCCCCCTGCTTGGGGATCAGGCATCTGGCCATCCAGGCTTGCTTAGTCCACGATGTAGCCGCCTTGCTGGAGACAACATGCCATGTAAAAGCCTGTCCTTTTGCCTTGCCTTGAAGCCAAAACTTCTGAAAGGAAGATGTCCCAGCTTTTGTGTTAGATGCTGATGACAAAAAAGCAGACTTAGAAGCTGCCAGTGTAGCCACAATCTTATCCAATTCTGCTCCAAACAGAATGTTTCCAGTGAAAGGCAGAGATTCCAAAGCTGAAGCTAATGCTGGTCTAGTAATGCTGGTCTAGTAATAGCCCCTATAAGGGAAAAAATAGACTTAAGACCTGCTTCAATTTTTCTGTCTGTTGCATCATTAAGGGAGGAAGCTGAGGGTATAGGTAATGTGGAGGAGCACACCAGGCGTGCCACATGAGCATTCACTGAAGGGGTTATTTCCCATTTAGTACACTCTCTTTGTGGTAAAGGGTAATGAGACGCCAGTCTCTAAGGCACTGGGAACTTCTTACTCAGTACATCCTGCATGAGTTCAGCATGAAACTCAGAGTGAGGAAACTCAACCTTAACCACCTTCTGATGTTAAAACAAAGAAGTTTTAGGCACAGGCCCTCAAAAGACTAAACTGCCTTCACCAGGGCTGTCTCATTAACTGAGGAATGACGATCCTCTTCACCCACAGGAGACCCAGGGAGAGAGGCGTCCACTTTAGAGGACTTCTCAGAGTCTGATAGCTGTGTAGACTGTGAGGATATCACAGAGCAATTATGCACCGTACTCATCTGAGGAAGGTCTGTCTGCAACAACTGCTCAAAGGCAACCTGCATGTGGTCTGAATACATAAATGGGTTAATCCATGGAGGATACCCCGGGGCCTGCATTGCATAAGGCTGTGGAACCCCCCCATACTAGGTGGCAAAGCAGGAGGGGCCAAGCTGTCCGCTATGTGCATTAACACCTGTGCCAAATAAGCCACACAGGGTGGTTCCTGCACACGTGCTGGTTGTAGCAGCTGTTGTGGGTTTGACACAGCATTAAACACACAAACTGCCCTGCACAAGGTCCTGTGCTGATAATATTGCATCACAGACCTTACATGAACCCACCACACATGCATTATCCTCTTTGTTACCTTTGCCTTTGGAAGACATCGTAACTGGATAACTAAAAGCTAAGAACACACAATGTACAGCTTTAACAATTGCAAATCTGACTGTCTTCACAAAACAACAATTGTGAAGTACCACAGCCCTGAACACCTGTATTCAAAGCTTTTTAAAAGAAATTTCAAAGGGCTAGATATTACTTACAGATAGAAATGCAGTCAGACAGCAGAGCTAGCACAAGTCACTTACAGTGCAAGTAAATAACAATTACAATGGGCACTGAAGTCAACTACTCACACCGCACTGGTAAATAGGACTAGTGCACGTATAACCTGGGTCTTGGGTAAAGGTATACAATCAGACAGAACCCAGCCTTCCCAGAGTCCTACAGCACACCTGTTCCCATTTGGAATGTGGCTCAGAGACTCTACTAAGAGAAACATGTAGGGGAGGGCCAGCTGTGGAATCTGGCTCTGGGCTGGGGGAGGGGCTGCAGGGAGAGGGCTAAACTCCCCTGGCCGACATTAACCACCAGGTACCCAAGCCTCAGTTATCCCTAGCGCCGGTATACAGTATATGCCATGGTGGCCTAGTGGGTTCGCAGTGCACTCAATGGTCTGCGGTCACATCAGCACTTGCGGTCCATCTCTCAGAGACTGGATGCATGGAGTACATATATCATGGGTCCTGCAAATGGAAGCCTGCCTTACGTATCCCCCATTCTTTGGCTGCAGTCTGGTGCCCTGTACTAGTGTTGCCCTGCTGGAATCATCAGTCTCTCAGCCTCACTGACGTTACTTCACCAGTGGGGGATCGTTGGAGTGGCAGCGTCATTGCTCAAACAGACTCCAAGTGCTTGCTCACTCATTTATGCATAGTAAAAGGAAACAAATAAACTTTTTTTTTTCTTCAGCTGCGTGAAAGGTTCTCTAGCTTGGCCAGCACCAACACTAAAACTGGCTTCCCTAGGCTGGGGATGGGATATATGAGGAGGAGGACCAATGCATCCTGGAGTTAAAAGCTTAACTGTGTGGTGCCAGGTTGACTCCTACTACCTAAACCCCCAGTGTAAGGACTGTGGATCACTATGTCCCTGAAGAAGAAACTGACAATTGTTTCTATTGACATTGACATGCTCATGACGTGTGTGTGTGTGTTCAGCTTCAAGCATTTTCTTAAAAATAACATGGGATTATAAAGTTTATTAAGCTGCTATCCTGTCTGCCACTGCAGTGCCACTCTGCCACACACTGTTTCCTAGATGTGCCACATTTTAAGTTGAACAGTCACATGTGTGTCCCACCCACTGCTGTTACTTAGCTCAGTCAGCTAGCTCGGTGCAACCTTTTGGCATAAACTGGATGAACACAATATTGTGAGCTGTGATGTGGTCAAAGTTGACTGGGAATGACTAAATATAAATTTTATTGAGATAAAAATACTATAGGAACAAAATAAGACCCAAATTATGTGATTTTAGCTGTTTTTATAAATTTTGGAAAAAAATACAAATCCAAAATCAAAACACTTTAGGTGGCTTTGGCAAAACTGAATCCAAAACCCGACGACAAATGAAAACAAAAAGCAAACCAGCAAAAATGGGCTGGAGCACATCTCAAAAATTAAAGCTTTTTCAAGTACAGGTATTAAAGAAATGTACTTGTCTAACTAGGTGTGCATTTAGGAATGTTTCCAATTGCATGGAAAACCTAAAGCCCAGTACTCACGGGCCGATCAAGGAGAGATGCGTGCTGAGCGAACCGCTCAGCACACATCTCTCCTGCCGCTCAGCACAGCGCGATCTGTGCTGAGCGTGCGGGGGGAGACGGGGGGGCCGCTCACTTCACCCAGCGGGTGAAGTGAGCGACCCGCTAGATTGGCCTGCATGCAGGCCAATCTAGCAGCGGCGATAGCGATGTGCGGGGCCGCGCATCGCTATCGCCGAGGGGGCTACACACGGAGCGATCCTGCCGATATTCTAAGCAATCTAGTCAGATTGCTTAGAATATCGCTCCGTGAGTACCCCCCTTAACCCTCAGCCACCCAATTCCTGGTCTGGGTCATGATATGCTTAATACTAGATGCAGATTTGTATCAAGGTGCTCCATTCATCCTATTTTCCATTTTCTTTCTTGCTGACATTGTGGCACACGTGTGATGAGCTTTACCTGACATGCCACATTTGCAGAGAGTAAGGGGTAAATTCACTAAGCTCCTGTGTTTCAGACTATTTTTTCTGAGATTAATCTTGGCTGACATTGGCCATTTTAGTGTCTATTTTTCAACAAACAAACACAGTAATTACTGTTTTCCAATGTCGATGTAATTTGTAATGCTGAGCACTGTTTAACAGGGGTGTTTTGTGAAGCAATGCTGAATTATAAAAAACATGAAGCCCGGCCGGATCACGTAGCCATTCATGTCCTCTAGTCCAAGTAATAATCCTAACCTGTAAAAAAAAAAAATATATATATATATACACTCACTTAATCCAGTGAAGATCAGTCCTCTTTGGTCCATGCAGATATCCCAGGGTTTAAAATAAAAGTAAAACGTTAAAAACACAATCCAATATGGACATGTAGTGTTAACATTTAGTGTATTGACTCACATACACTTCTATTGTGCGAATGCTGGCCTCCACGTGACTGGTGTCACTAGAGGGACCCAGCAGCCAATCAGGAGCTATTGCCATAGCAACAGCTTCCTGATTTGCTTTGGTTTCCCTGGGCTCTGCCTATCACAATTTGCCCATAGGAATAAATTTAGCTGTTCGGCTCCATTCACTACTATGGTGAGAACTGCTTAATTTGAAAAACCACAAAGGTCATCCCCAATTGAACTTGTGGTTTCCTGCTCTAACCACATGGTCAATTGGGGATGATCCTTTTGATTTTTCTAATTGGGTGCTCTGGAGGAAGGGACCCCTTTATTTGGGGGTCCTCACACCCCCAGGGAACCCAGCCGGGGCTTACTAATTTGTGTGTGTGTGTGTGTGGGGGGGGGTTAATGCCTCGGCCGCAGGGACCTGTATAAATGTGAACTCCAGCTGTGAAATTAGCTTCTTAACTAGTGGAGCCTGGTGCTGGTTTCAAAAATACGTGGAATCCCTGAATACTTTTCCCCCTATTTTTTTTAACCAGCACCAGTCCAAAAGCCTGGTTCTGGTTCTTAAAATTCAGGGAGACCCTATGCAATTTTTTACCCATATTTTAAGAACCAGGATCGGCTCAAAGAGCCTGGGGCTGGTTATACTTAGGAGGAAGGAGCACATGCAGTTTTCTTTTCTTATTTTTAACTCTTTCACACACTTTTACACAGAGAAGTATGAATGGATCTCACTGATCTGTGCATGATTCTCCAAACACGCCAACCAAAAGAAGGTCTATTTGAAAGGTAAATTTCTGTCTGAATTCTATCCTTTTGTGGCAGTGTTTGTATAATGTTGGCAGAGATTGAGAATACAAATCTTTGGTAAATTCACGTGTTCTGTAAGGTGTATGTGAAATTCCAACTGTGTTTGGCCGATGGTCTATTTTTTCGTACATGTGCAGTTGGCCATGTATCTCAATACAAATTGGTTAAACTCTGCCGTGTTTGGTGTTTAGTAAATTAATGAGATGCATTTTCGCCCAGAAATGCAATCTTAAATGGAATTGGGAGTATAGTAAATTTACTCCTTTGATTGTCTGCCTCTTCATTGCCAGATAAAAGAAAATGTGTGTCGCGGGACAGATGGCTCTTAATGTACTGTGGATAGAGGTATTTACTGTAATTATGGTAAGAGCTGGTGTCAGTCACTTATTGGCAGGTAGAAACTTTTCATTTCTTAGCTGTGTGATTTGAGAAGCTATTTTGTTTATGATAGGAACTAAGTAATAAACTCATGGCTTCATTGTTTTTCTTAACATTTGAAGGTGTGTTAATAGGACTATTAATTTAGGGCCTAATTAATTTTTTTAAACTGCTGCGATCAGGTAGTCGCCGCCTACAGGGGGAGGGGCTAATCGCTGTGCAGGGGTGAGAATGCCTGTGCAAACATTTGTGCAGTCTCTGCACAGCTCAGGACTTACTCTTCCAGTGCGGTTATGCGGCCCGGAGCTGAGGTCAGGAACCCTCCCTTCAAACGGCTGGACACACCTGCATTTCTCCAGCCACTCCTAGGAAACGGTCAGTTGACACCCACAAATGGCCTCTTCCTGTCAATCTTCTTGCTATTGCCGATGCGATCACTTTGGGGGACGGGCCTTGTGCCTGCACATTGCGGTACATATGCATGCGCAGTTCACACCCGATCGCTGCTGAGCGAAAATGCACAGCAGCGATCGGGTCTGAATGACCCCCATAGTGCTGATGTAGTTTGATTAGTTGTATGTATGAGTGGGGAGAAGCAACAGTATTCATCAAATGTGAATACTGTTATGAACCAAGGGCCTAATTCAGAGCTGATCACAGCAGCAAATTTGTTAGCAGTTGGGCAAAACCATGTGCACTGCAGGGGAGGCAGATATAACATTTGCAGGGAGAGTTAGATTTGGGTGGGTTATTTTGTTTCTGTGCAGGGCAAATTATGTCTTCTTTATTTTTACACTGCAATTCAGATTTCAGTTTTGAACACACCACACACAAATCTAACTCTCTCTGCATATGTTATATCTGCCACCCCCCCTGCAGTGCACATGGTTTTGCCAAACTGCTAACAAATTTGCTGCTGCGATCAACTCTGAATTACCCCCCAAGTCTAATTCAAATCACAGAATGCAAGACACAGGACCTTGGGCCTAATTAAAACCTGATCGCAAAAGCAAAATCTTTCTCTAATGTGCAAAACCATGTGCACTGCAGGTGGGGCAGATATAACATGTACAGAGAGAGTTAGACTTGGGTGGGTTATATTCAGTGCTGTAATTATGGCGGTACGGGGCAGTACTGTGTACCGGTAAGACATTTTCAGGCAGTACGCAGTACCGCCGGGCCAACCGCCGTGCTTGCAGCACGCTGCAATTCTGTGTCTGTGAGGGAAGGAGAGCGGCCAGCGCACGCATCTCCTGTGTCCCCCAGTGATCATCCAGTCTACTCTCCGGCGGCGGTGTTTTTTTAAAATGAGGAGCCGGTTCATGAGCCAATCAGAACTCGTGGACCGGCAGCTGCGGCACCTGATTTGCTGCTGATCCAAGAGCTCTGAGAGATAGAGATTTTAGAAAAAAAACAGGCTTGCTCTGAAAGTGTGAGAAATAAGATGCATAGAAATCACTGGGTCCCATTTTCAGTCCTCTAATTGAATTGGAGTCCAAGCAGCTGCAGGAAAAACCCAATCCCATGCTGTTTTTTCCCCCTATTCCTAGGAATAGCATGAAATGATGTTGGACAGCCAATTTATTTCTAGATTTTCCCCAAAACTGAACATTTTGTAAACCATAAAAGTGCAATTTTTGCCCTACAACACCTCCTTCCTCTTCTTTGTTCAGCTGATAAGTTTGAAAGACAATAATATTTATGATTTTATGAGGTTATCATTTCTTAATGCAACAAGAGTTAAAGACTTATGTGTATAGAATTAGCTGGCAGACAGAAAATCTGGGGCTCTTAGAAAATACAAGGTGACATAGTTCTGGATCGACCGATGTAGCCAGCCATAAATGAACTGACCTGACAAAACTATTGTGTCAGGAAAGATAGAGACAAATGGTTTACATCATTAATGAACTTAGAGTCTAAGGGGTCTTTGGAAGACTCAGACAAGATAAAAATGATTGGACAATTGAAATTCTAAGCTTAAGTTACGAATGGGTCACTTATAAACAAATTCATCAGCTGTACAAAATTATCAAATTAAACATGACAATATACATTATTTTCAAGTTACTTGAAGGATAACTGTTAAAAAAGCCCAGAAACACTGTAGCTAGATTTCTACTATTTATAATTCTCATATTTATGGTAAAAGAATTAACTTGATGGAGCTATGTTTGTTTCAGCCTCAGTAGGAATGCAACTGTGCTTTGTGAAAAAGTTGTTATCTTATACTAAGAGTATAAAATGCCAGCATAATTATAAATTCCACCAGAAATTGAATTAAATGAAGATCTTCTTAATAGATCTGGAACAAACAAGGAGAAACAAAGACAGACTTAATTGTATAATATGTGTGTTCTTTGTAGGATAAACATAGTTATTGGCAGGGATTTTATAGTTTCCTGTTTATTTAATTTATTATCCACAGGTGGTTTCTGTTGATTAATATAAATGCATTGCTGAGCCTAAAGTTTGCAAGCCTGATTAAAAAATGTCCAAACTGTCTAGAAAATGTGTATATATTGTTTATAACTCAGTTTTTGTAACCGACTGAGCAATGCTACCTCTCAACTTTTACATGGATGATCCTTTTATGATTGGGAAAAAAACATAATAAACTTTGTTTACCAGGGCCATAACTAAATTCCTATAGAGTATTAAGATGGAGGTGCTCTGCCTGGCATAATGTGTATAAGAGGCTCTGTCTGGCATAACATGTATATGAGACTCTATTGTGTGGTGTAATGTTTATAAGGTGTACTCCTGTGCAGTGTTATCTGAATAAAATACACTACTGTGTGGTACAATATGAATAGCAGACACAACTGTGCGATATGTGACTTATGTACACTACTGTGTGGTGTAAACTGTATTAGGAGACTACTGTGCAGTGTAATGTGACTTATGGACACTACTGTGTGGTGTAATGTGACATACGGACACTACTGTGCAGTGTAATATGACTTACGGACACTACTGCACGGTATAATGTGAATTGAAGCCCGTTCCCCATGAATACATGACACTATATTTTTGGCGTCCCTATTTTGTATTTGGGGGTGTGATTCCAAATCTGTTTCTTGCACAAGGCACCAAAATATCTAGTTATGGCACTGTTGTTAACATGATGCACTTGCATATACTGTAGCTTTGGGTATGCACTAATGTACTGGGAAAGTCTCTGAAGGCTGCAACGTTGTGAAGATATTTTTGCAGAGAGATGAAAAGTTTGGCACTAAGTTGGAAAAATCTCACAAAGCTCACTGTACACAACTGTAAACATAACATGAAAGTGCAAACTCTTTACATCTTTAGAACCACTGCATTTAATAAAAGCCTTTTTTATAGTAAAAAGCTTGCTTGAGTAAGCCCCATTTTACGGCTTAAATTAATCATTAAAAATGAGAGGACAACTGGAGTGCCTGTAGAACTTTCATATACGTCAAGCTTTTTTTTACAGTAGAGAAAATTGGCCTTTTGCAGAGTTGTTTGCAAAATGGGCACAAATCACTAAATAACCCCTCCAAAATGTAATAGGGTATTTATGCTCACTTGAAGAGTTGTATATATCTCCACATGCTTCTGGATCTGCATTGGTAGTATTTGGATCTGCATTGATAGCACATGCCTAGTTTATTGCAAGCCATCAGCAACAGCATGTATTGCCAATTATCTACTGTTATCCTAATATTAGTCTCATCTAAACCTAAAAGAAGCAGAAAAAACAATGCTAAATTAAAACATTATCAAAGTGAGACTTCTTTTAAAAAAAAAATCTTATGTAAAATCCCTGACTGATGTTTTTAGCATTTTTATACACAACAGATAATTAAATAAATACTGCATTGTCAAAAACTTTTACAAACACACCAAACTATCAATTATAATGTATATAGACTAGTTTATTTCAGAAAAAGAAGCACAGAAGACTTAACAATTATGCTATAGGACATATTTTCCATACATTTCAGATTAGCTTTTACTTTTTTTTTTATCTAATGGCTTTCAAGAAGTCAGGAAAATGTAATGGGTTACTAGACACCAATAAAAAGGGTCTGTGTTATGTTCAGCTGATACCAGGAGCTGACTTTTACAGAATTCCATTAACATATCATTATCACGCTCACATTTTCCTTTAGATTGCGTAGATACAAACGTTTTTCTCAGTATTGTCTTACAATTAATCTGGAAACATGATAGCATTCTTTTTTGCTACAGCCAAACTATAACTGACTTGTCATTCAGCAATTAATTGTTATCAGCTGTTTGAGAATTATCACAAAACCTGGAGTCATAACAGTTCAAAAATAGCAGTTTAAATGACATGGTATTGTACAAACATAGAGCAGCCTCCACCTTCAGTGCATGGGAAATTATTAATAGGAAAAGAAACACCAAACAAATTAAGATATTTGGCCAATTAGGAAGCTGCGTAATTCAAAAGACGCCCTGATAAAAGGCCAAGCAGTGATAAGTCTTGGAATACAGCTAAGATGAAGGTAAACAAGGCGCAGTTCTGTCATCATAGATTTTATTTTTCTTTGTGAACTATGTTGCTGACTAAACTAATTAGAAATTGTCTTTTGACAACCATTTAGTGACAGGAAAAAGAAAGTGAGAGCAAAAAGCTTTTACTTTATTTTTTCATCCTTTTTGTCTCTGTGGGGTATATGCAATAGCGGGCGAATCGGCAAAAAAGGCGAATTCCGGGCCGTTTTCGCCTCCAAAAATCAATTCGCCTATGCAGTGCAGTCATTTTTCGCAAAAAAACGGCCCGTCAAAATTCGCCTTTTCTCAATTCGCGTTTTTCCGAATTCGCCTTTTCTGCAATGGTACAGATGCTGCAATTCGCCTCCAGCATATTCAATTCAAGTTTGGAAATTCGCCTGCAGTGCTTTTAGACAGCAAATTCGCGATTTTCCATCCGCCACACTTTGGAGGGTGAAAACAAATAAAAAAATTTTAAACATGGTTTTTTTGGTGTTTTTTTTTTTTGGAATAGTAGATCTATTTATATTAGAAGGGATTAGGTTTTTTTTTTTTTTTTTGGGGAGGCACAAATATTATTTATATATTTTTTAAAATATTTTTTTTTTTTTTTTTTTTAATTGCTGGAACGGTAAAATCAGGAAAAAAAATGGCGTGGGGTCCCCCCTCCAAAGCATAACCAGCCTCGGGCTCATTGAGCTGGTCCTGGTTCTAAAAATACAGGGAAAAAATTGACAGGGGATCCCCCGTATTTTTAAAACCAGCACCGGGCTCTGCGCCTGATGCTGGTGCCAAAAATACGGGGGATAAAACGAGTAGGGGTCCCCCGTATTTTTAACACCAGCATCGGGCTCCACTAGCTGGACAGATAATGCCACAGCCGGGGGTCACTTTTATGCCGTGCCCTGCGGCCGTGGCATCAAATATCCAACTAGTCACCCCTGGCCGGGGTACCCTGGGGAAGTGGGGACCCCTTCAATCAAGGGGTCCCCCCCCCCCAGCCACCCAAGGGCCAGGGGTGAAGCCCGAGGCTGTCCCCCCCCATCCAATGGGCTGCGGATGGGGGGGCTGATAGCCTTTGTTGTAAAAAAAAGATATTGTTTTTTCCATTAGTACTACAAGTCCCAGCAAGCCTCCCCCGCAAGCTGGTACTTGGAGAACCACAAGTACCAGCATGCGGGAGAAAAACGGGCCCGCTGGTACCTGTAGTACTACTGGAAAAAAAATACCCAAATAAAAACAGGACACACACACCGTCGACAGTAAAACTTTATTACACACTACCGACACACACATACTTACCTATGTTCACACGCCGACATCGGTCCTCTTCTCCATGTAGAATCCCGGGGTACCTGAAAATAAAAGTTCAATATACTCACCTCAACAGGCTCCAGAGATAAATCCACGTACTTGGCAAAAAAACAAACCGCATTTACCCGCACCAAAAACGGACTGAAAGGTGTCCCATGCTGACACATGGGACACCTTTCCACGATTAAGATCTGTCAGTGACAGCTATCACTGACAGGTCTCTAAGCCAATCAGGAAGCGCAACTTCGTTGCGCTCAGCTGATTGGCTGATCGCTGTGACAGCGCGTCGCACAGCTCCCTCCATTATATTCAATGGTGGGAACTTAGCGGCTAGCGGTGAGGTCACCCGCCGGTCAGTGGCTGACCGGCGGGTGACCCCACCGCTAGCCGCTAAGTTCCCACCATTGAAAGTAATGGAGAGGCTTTGCGAGGCGCTGTCAGAGTACAGACGGCGTCCAGCCAATCAGCTGAGCGCCACGGAAGTAGCGCTTCCTGATTGGCTGAAGGGACATCAGTGACAGGAGTCACGTGATGTCCCGGCATTCGGGAGAGGGGTCTCATGTGTCAACATGGGACCCCTTTCAGTCCGGTATGGCTCGTGTTCGGTTTGTTTTTTTAACAAAGTACGTGGATTTACCTCTGGACCTCTGGACGCTGGAAGGTGAGTATAATTTTTTTGACAGGTACCCTCGGATCGTCGGAGATCGTTGCAGTCGGCGTGTCAACACAGGTAAGTATGTGTGTGTCGGCGTATGAAATAAAGTTGTACTATCAAGGTGTGTGTGTCCTGTTTTTATTTGGGTATTTTTTTCCCAGTAGTACTACAGGTACCAGCGGGCCCGTTTTTCTCCCGCATGCTGGTACTTGTGGTTCTCCAAGTACCAGCTTGCGGGGGAGGCTTGCTGGGACTTGTAGTACTAATGGAAAAAACAATATCTTTTTTTTACACAAAGGCTATCAGCCCTCCCATCCGCAGCCCATTGGATGGGGGGGGACAGCCTCGGGCTTCACCCCTGGCCCTTGGGTGGCTGGGGGGGGGGACCCCTTGATTGAAGGGGTCCCCACTCCCCCAGGGTACCCCGGCCAGGGGTGACTAGTTGGATATTTGATGCCACGGCCGCAGGGCACGGCATAAAAGTGACCCCCGGCTGTGGCATTATCTGTCCAGCTAGTGGAGCCCGATGTTGGTGTTAAAAATACGGGGGACCCCTACTCGTTTTGTCCCCCGTATTTTTGGCACCAGCATCAGGCGCAGAGCCCGGTGCTGGTTTTAAAAATACGGGGGATCCCCTGTCAATTTTTTCCCTGTATTTTTAGAACCAGGACCAGCTCAATGAGCCCGAGGCTGGTTATGCTTTGGAGGGGGGACCCCACGCCATTTTTTTTTCTGATTTTACCGTTCCTAGCTATTGGGCAGGAAGGCGAATTCAGTACGCCCACTGCTCGCCGATTGGCCGGAATCCGCCTGCGGGAGGGGCGAATCAGTTTCACATTGAATATAGTGAAACCAGGGTCCCGGCGACAGGGCTGCAGCTGGCGATAGCGGGCGAATCATACAGAGGCGGATCTAATGCCGCGATTCGCCCGCTATTGCATATACCCCTGTGAGTCTCCTTTATCAGGGTTTGTTTTTCTGGCGTCACACGTCTATTGCAAAGCACAATACTTTCTGTGTGACTTATGCAAGACGACGCAAGGTCAGATTTACTTTATTATCACCCATCCCGGGTGACAGGTAGCAAAAACACAATGAATGTAGGTCTAGTGAAATCAAACCTGATCGCAATGTCATAGCTCTAGCTTATGTTACCTGAAATACACTTTGCTCTTATCATCAAGCAATTTTAAATTGAAGACCATTGAAGCATGTATATCTTATAATGATGGCCTTAAAGAGTGGTGTAAATAAATTATTAAAATAAATGTCAGTAACTTCTAATTTATTTAACCCTAGAATTTGGCATGAACATTATTTAATTTGCTATTGTATAGTATTAAATGAGTACATTTCAATAAAGCAAGAAAATGTTAATGGCTGCACATATACAGTAGTATAAATCATTATATATTATTCAACAAAATATTCAGCACAATATTTACCAAATGTGCAATCATTTTAAAATAGGAAAGATGTATAATATCATAATACATAAAAAAATGATAAAATAGTTTAAAAATAATAGTGAAATCCTTCACTATTCAATATTTCCAGTCTAGCTTTTGCTGATTTGAATAGTTTAACCACATGACTAAACAATCATTTACCATAGCAATTGAGTTTTAACAAAACCAAGTGATTATCCAATTTGATACAAAATTATATTGTGAATGTTTGGGCCTTATTCAGAGTGGGATGCAGCTGCACGTCTGGATCCTGAGGGTCTGCGCATGTGCAGTGGCTGTAATGCGCATGTACGACCTTTCACTATGCGATCGCATAGTGATAGACATGCGACATGTGTCCAGGGGCGGCGATGGGGTGTTGGGGGGGGGAGTGAACAGGAAATGCAGCTGCGTAATGTCCATTTTTGGGGCCGGCCAATAATATCACCTGCATAGGCAACAGGCAGAGATCGATCTCTACCTGAGGTTTCCGCAATGCAATCGCAATTGAATTGCAATTGCATTGCAGGGCAGCGCCACACATCCTGGGTTGCCTTGCCCTGTGCTGGGCAAGGCCAGCAAGGCCCAGCATGTAAGTAGAATGATCACAATTTTTGATAATTTAGCAGAAACTGCAATCAACTCTGAATAACCCCCTTTGTTATAATTTACACTCGGAAGAAGTATTTCCATCATAAACAAAAAGCTCAAAAAAATAAAAATACTTCTATAACACAAAATCACTGTCTAAATGGCTACAGTGGCTATTCTAGGGGGTAAAAAAAGAAGCTGGTATTCTGATCAATTCTCCAGCAACTTGCAAAAACCAAATCTGTAGATTTTCCTTGAATCACAAAGTGGTGTAGAAGAAAAATTGTGATGTCGGCATACCACAATAAGTGTGCACATGTACATCAGTGTTAATTGAATTCTTAACAAGCTGCCAACCTTCAAATTACAGTAGGTTATTTCTCCACAAGTTAATGATTAGGGTCAATTTCCCAAGTTGTCAATTGTACAGTCTTTTTACTATGGGACTTTAAGCCCTAGGAGTAAATTTACTAATTATTTGTTTTGTTGAGATTGCATTCTTGTCCCAGTTTAGCCTGTTATTTCAAATTTTACATTAACTAAAGGCAAACATGGACATAAAAACGTGATCCAAATAGAAATACTGTAGATGGCCAAACACGCAAAAAGACCAACAAACCAACTCGCAAGCACTTTCATGGATTTGCTTTTTAAACTCGAACACAGTTCAAACTCGCACCAACACAATCAAAGAAACAACCTCATCAGTAGCATGTTATCATGTGCTATAGTTAAAATTTGTTTGAAAACAATCATGATGCTATAAAAGAGGACAAATGACCATAATTAATTACTCTGACTGAAACATGGCTAAGTTTGCAGCATTTGCGCTAAAAAAAGCAACTCTAACAACTTACACCTTAATTCCACACCTTGTTGCAGCTTTTAAAATACAATAAAATTTCCCTGCAAATCATGTAAACAGCATATTAGAAATTGTAGAAGTGGATCTGTGGTAAAGCGGTCCATAGCAAACTCTTAGCTTGGTGGCCGCATTTAGTTACAAACCGTGGTGGCTTTGAGAGATGGGGCTGCAGCACAATTCAAAATTGAAATAGGGGAACCACACCAACCAATTTTGTGTTGCGCTGCAGTCCCACATCTGGAAACTCCACTGGTTACAGATGGTTTACAAATAATTACAGCAAGCTGCTTGTTTGCTAGGGGCAACTTGTATATTTGTTTATTAAATACAAATCTACTTGCAAATATTAGGTGTACCTGTTGTCACGTTATAAACATAATACTGTTACTTTGTATTTATTTAGGCACAATTTAAATCAGTACCCACAATAATGTAGTGTCTATGTTTTTGGTGCAAATATGTGCTAAAATTGTGCGACTATTAGTTTTTTTCACAAAATATACCCACTTTCTCCCACATAACCTTTGCATACTATAAGCACACAAAATGTTTTAAAAATATTTATCAAACATATTAAATTTTTGTAGAAAGAAAAATATAATGAAAATAAATAAGTGGCTTTCTAGTAATGTTTTCTAACATATTAATACATGGAAGTAATGTTTTTCAAACATACAGATGTGTCCTGCTACATCTTTGCTGCATATAGCAGCGTTCTGTAGTGAAACCATGACGAATACGGATCGCAGCATGCTGCTGCATATGAATCACTAGCATTAGAATGAATGGGCAGTGGGAGCATGCATGCGCACATGACTACTGGTTCCCGTTCAAAAGCCGGCATAGCACATGCCCCGCTATGCCGGGAGTTGTAAGCTATAATGTGCCACGACAGAGAAGTACACATCTGTGGGGGTAATTCCAAGTTGATCGCAGCAGGATTTTTGATAGCAATTGAGCAAAACCATGTGCACTGCAGCGGAGGCAGATATAACATGTGCAGAGAGAGTTAGATTTGGGTGGGTTATTTTATTTCTGTGCATGGTAAATACTGGCTGCTTTATTTTTACACTGCAAATTAGATTGCAGATTGAACTCACCACACCCAAATCTAACTCTCTCTGCACATGTTATATCTGCCTCCCCTGCAGTGCATTTGGTTTTGTCCAATTGCTAACAAAAATCCTGCTGCGATCAACTTGGAATTACCCCCTGTATTCATAATCTGAGGGAATGTTTTTCAACATATGTAGATTTTTTGACAATGCAGTGTGTAACTTTTTTTTAAAAACTCTCACAGATGTCCCATAGATGCATCCCTGCTGAACCTGGCCTTTTGCTTAGTGTCTACCTGACCTAGGTAATGGTGTGTGGCTTGGTGTCTGTGTAAGTGCTGGGTATTATGTACATATTTGTGTTACGGTTCTGCGCAGCATTCATTTGTGATTCCAGCAATCATAGGAATGTGTTGTGAAATATATTATTGAGTCCCTAATTTCCTTAAGGTTGTTTGTTACTCTCGTAACTTCAGCCTGGAGATCAGTTAAACTGTGATCCCTCCCGAGAGCATTTTTATTAATATTAGAGAGCTGTATAACTTGTGTTGTAAGATGGGACAGTCGCTGTGTCGGGAAATCTGATGATTTCCAAAACATAGTGTTTGGCTAAGCAGGTGGAGGGCTAGTACTTATGAATAATTGTGGTTGTGGCATTTGTACTGTCGGGGTGGATGGAATTAGATTTGTAACAGGATACATTGTTAACATACAGTATACATCTCTTTTGCCTGTACGGGTTGCACATCTGAGATTGTATCCACATTTTCATCTTCTTTGTCTCTAGAACATATGGCAAACAAGTGGCTACATACAGTATTATAGACTTAATAAAACTTCCAATATTCAAATTATTTTCTGCTACCTTGGTCCTTAAAAAAAAAAGTACTATAAAATTGATATTTAGTTATAAATATCACCATTGTGGGCAAAGCCTACATTTAACCCTCCATTTTAGAAAAATATTTTACTCTAAATAGAGTGTGTGAGAAAATGAGGTCTGTGACAATAAAGATAGCTATGCCTCATTTCCTGTATCAAATATGTACTTTTTATACCCATATCCATATTCATCCAATTTGTCTGTTTGTTCATTCTCCATAACATGTCCATTGCTGCTCACCCAATACTGTGTTTAAATCAACCTTAATGTTGTTAATATATGCAATTGTGTTTTGTTATCTGTTACCCTTTAGATAATGTATTTATGTTAGACCTAGTTTCCTGTTGTTTTCACACACCACAGTGAAAACTCAAAGGTTGAGTCATATAAGGTACCATTGTCTATGTTTGTTTACCACAGTGAAAACTCAAAGGTACCATTGTCTATGTTTTTTTACTCCCTATTGTCCAAAAGTGAGCTGATCAGACAGGGTGGCTTTCTGGCTGATGTAATCACCTTGATTAGAATATGTATTGTATTCCAGTGCTGTAAGATCCTAAAACACAGAGGTCACACACACCCCAGCAATATGAAGCTTTTTGAGGTATAAGTAGAGCTACCCAGAGAGCTGAAGGGATATTCTTTGATCCCAGGCTAAGAAGTGATGTTCTGCCATGGATCTGCTTGGGGACCCATTATATTGGATTTATCTGGAACTCTGTATTGCTAGAAGAGACTCTGTGCTCCCAGACTAAGAAGTAATGTTCTGTCAGGAGATTGTGGTGGAAATTGTCATGTGGAATTGGATTACAGAAGTGTGTTGAACTGTGTTATAACCTATTCTGTCAAAAAACCCCAGTTGGTTTTTCATCTACTACCAAGCTTGAGTGATTTTGAACCCGGTATCCTCACATTTGGCGGCAGCAGTGGGATCACTCAAGACACAAGCAGAAAGGAATAAACCACAGCAGGCAATGGATTCCGCCCCGCTATGCTACTGATACAGCAAGAAGGGAGTCCTGCAAGAACCGTGTCATGCAAGAAACATTGTATTCAACACAGTGGATACCAAGGTGTCCCTAATTGGAAAATTGGCTCAATGGGACTTTGAGCACCCTTAGGAAGAGGAGGATATGGTACAGGACTCAGCAGAGGGGACCAGTAATGGAACCAGGGCAGTGGAGCTTGCGGATGGAAGATCGTCAGCATATCGGCAGGCTGGGAAGCCAGATATGTTATTTATATTTACACAGATGCAGTACATTTGGAAGTACTGGAAAGAAGCTCAGTGGGTAATCAGCAGGTCGAGAGTATCCAGCATACAGGACAAGTTGTGTCATCTGGGGAATGTGTTCATGCCCTGCAGAAGTGAAGCAGCCACATGGAGTCTGCTGGGGGAGCCAGAGTTTGAGGAATTCAGGGAGGAAATGATCACCACAGTGGCCCAGATGACACAAAGGATACAATATACAGAGACGGAAGGGCAAGTGCAGAGTAAATTGTCTTCCCGGACAGAGCCAGAGGAAGTGGCATTGGATCAGGGGCCCCTGGTTACCGCAGCATGGTGAGACCAGTGTTACAGGGTAGATGATGAAGGCACCATCTGCAACAGCTTCTCCCATACCCAAGGAAGAAGTTGCCCAGTGTTTGATACGGAAGGAAGCACACGTTGAAGTAAAGAAAGCAGTGACCACAATCCAGGCACCCCAGGAGGAACTGCACTACAACTTCCCTTTTACTGAGATGGAATATGAGGACTTAGTGAGAGAGTGCCAAGAACTGTCTGCCCAGTATGTTACACTGAAAAAGTCTGACCTTGACCAGGTGGATGCAGGGAAGCACTGTCTGCCACCCGGTCCATTCTCCCTGAGGGAATGTCGCAGTGAAACACTCTGTGACCAGCCTGAGCTGTGTTACAAATGGCCATTTTTGGGCTTGAAGGATATAGAAACCATTGCAGAGTGCCAGTGAGACATTGAGGAAGAAGTCGCCATGGTCACCCTACCACCACTGGAGCAACAGAGCCTCAAAGGGAATCCTTCAGGTGAGCACCAAATAGTCCTGGCTACTGAGCCATTCACAGTGTTGTGTTTGGGGGAGGGGGAATTGGCTTTTGAGGGAGAAGACCTGTATAGGGATCTGTCAATCCTGTCAGTTTCTCTGCAGCCACATAGGAAATTACCTGAAGGAATAGTGGAAGTGGCTTTTGAGGGGGAAGAGTTAAGAGACAAAATGTTAGATTTTGCTACTTCCCTGCAGCCAAAGTTCAATTTGCCTTTGGCAATAGGGCAGGAGCCCCAACATGTTACTGCCATTGGACAGATTTTGTGTATGCAATTTGAGGACGGTGGAGGAGAGCCCCACACTGAATCTGAGGCCATGGCAGAGCACCAGCATCTGCCCGTCCTTATGCAACTGACAAATTTATGTTTGGGACACATGGATAAAATACCCGCTCCTGAAGTGCCAGAGGTGAAGGATGTAATGCACCACCAGGAGGGAAACTGCTCTCATCCAGCATCCCACTATTTGCTTGTTCTCAGGTGGGAGTCCACGGAATGAGTGGTAGAGGTACAGGCATTTACAAGTATGTTTTGGGCCCAGAGTAATTTGCTACCAGGGACATATAATTGGGAATCTGGTGAAGAGCTGAGCAACTGTGGATTGCTGATCATAATTCCACCAGACCCAAAAGGCTGGTCATTAGGCTCTTCAGGAAACATGGCCCTCAGTCCTTTTGACCCAGGTGGGGTTACAGTGCTAGCTAGTTTTTTATTGCCAAGGCACAGGGCTTAAAAGTGGTGGAGGAACTTCAGAATTTCTAATTACCCTCTCATCAAACCTAAGGAAAGACTTACTGGATTGTCCCAACAGCCTTGCTTGGACATTGAGGACTTTACCTACAACTTGCCGGGACATTGGGTTTAAAAAGTGGGAGAGGAATGTGAGAAAATGAGGTCTGTAACAATTAAGATAGCTATGCCTCATTTCCTGTGTCAAATATGTACTTTTTATACCCATATCCATATTCATCCAATTTGTCTGTTTGTTCATTCTCCATAACATGTCCATTGCTGCTCACCCAATACTGTGTTTAAATCAACCTTAATATTGTTAATATATGTAATTGTGTTTTGTTATCTGTTACCCTTTAGATAATGTATTTATGTTAGACCTAGTTTCCTGTTGTTTTCACACACCACAGTGAAAACTCAAAGGTTGAGTCATATAAGGTACCATTGTCTATGTTTGTTTACTCCCTATTGTCCAAAAATGAGCTGATCAGACAGGGTGGCTCTCTGGCTGATGTAATCACCTTGATTAGAATATGTATTGTATTCCAATGCTGTAAGATCCTAAAACACAGAGGTCACAAACACCCCAGCAATATGAAGCTTCTGGAGGTATAAGTAGAGCTATGCAGGAAGGCATGGCCAGTCCCCCTTCCTAATGAATATTTTTGAAAAGTTTCTGTGCGGCCGCAAAGTTGTCAAACGCTGCACAGGGAGGAAGGGGGTGCTGGATGAGAAGCAGGGGGTGGCAGAGACAACTGAGGGGAGTTGGCAGGTACAATTGCTCATGAGCCCAGCACATCATGGATGGAGAGAGAGAGGACACTACCTCTGCAACTGCTTCTCTCCCCAGCACATGATGGGCTGGGGAGAGAGGCTGATGCTGCAGCAGTGTCCACTCTCTCCCCACTGCCGCTGTCTACAATATATAATGGGTTACTACAGTAAGTCTCTTGGAGCTAAAGGAAGTTGTCCATCTCCTACAATGTTATTCTACACTGTAACAAGATGGAGCCAAGCATGCACAGTAACACTAGTTGCCATCCCAGCAAGGCAACAAAGCATCATCTCTAGAGAAGCCATGTTGGAGACTGTGCAGTAGCACTCTCCTATTCTAACAATTAATTGCAATTATTATTGCAACAATTATATTACAGCAACAATTATTAGAATAAAATATAGGTGTTAAGCATAGCAATAATACCCAACAAGATACTTGAATTTATTCACATTTTCTTTATTTCACAATTGCTACAAAATTTATTGTGTTTTCTATGTTTTTAACTATATTTTGATGATAACATTAAATATTTTTTTTTATTATGTCAGACTGTCTATCAGTCTTGCTAGCTTCAAGAGGGCACTCAAAACAAACATTTTTATTAAAGCCTAAATATCAACTTACCTTTTTACCCTTGGCCTTTCTTCCCAGTTCATCACCAAACTTTTCCCCACTCCTCTTAGAATGTAAGCTGTCATGGGTAGAGCCCTCTTCCCTCTTGCTTTTGCCTTACACTAACCATGCCATCTGTGCTCTTTGCCTTTGTTTTCAAGTACATTTAGCTTTAATGACACTGTACAATGTTTGGTCTTATTGTACCTTGTGTATTGGCTCATAATGGGCTGAACTGCCTCCCTTACCTTTAATTTTATACTGCTTTCACTATAAATATGGAGGACAAACAATTGGGAGGAGAACAGGAAGCACATAATAGTGCTGCAGATGCTGCCACCAGTCATATTGATACAAGTCCATCAACATCATCTGCTAAGGCCAATGCCCAAGGCCATAGATGATTTAAGTCAGGGCATGTAAAATCAAAGAAAAAGTCAGATTAGTAAAAGGCAGATTAGTGCAATAACCAATAAAGATTGTTGTCTATGCAATAAAGGCTGTCACCAGTGCCCCCAATGATTAATTTACATTTTTAAAATCCAACAAATTAAATGAAATTACTAATCATTCCTTCCTTCCACTACATACATACTCTACCTCCCTTGGGCCTCTGATCTAGTTATTTATAAAGATCTGTGTGAGACCATTTTTGCTGATTTTGGTTTCATTTTTTTTTAATTTACAAAAAAAAGCTAAAATCACATGATCTGGCCTTTTTTGTTTCTAGAGTATTATTAACCACAATAACATTAATTTCCAGGCAATTTTGACCACATTACAATCAATGAAAAATATATATTGTACAATATATATTTGTAGATGCTGTTATCATCTGTACAGATTTTTTTCAGTCTCAATGTAGCATCAGTTCCTGAAAGTTATCTTTGACCTGCAGAAGGATCCACCCATGGGAGTAGTTTGGCAACAACAAGTGGAGTACCTCAAGTTTACGCATTGTAATAATAATAAGAAAAAATAATTATAATAATAATTTTATGTATATATCACTCTTTCTCCAAACAGGATCATGTAACTAAATATGTATGTTTTTGAACAATATACACAATTAATTTTCATATTAATTAAACATATTTCCACTTAATTGCAGACATAATGGCAGAAAGTAGTGAAATTGTGCTGAGGTGCGGCTCCCTTATGTGGAATTTAAAACCTGCAAGATCCAATGCTGGATAAAAACAATATTGTGAGCTGGTCAAAATTAACTGGAAATGAGTAGAAATTAATGTCATTTAGGTTGATAATACCGTGGGATCAAAAACAGACCAAAATTCTGTAATTTTAGCTGTTTTTATGGTTTTTCAAAAAATAATACAGATCCAAAACCAAAACCCGCAAGGGCAGTTTTGGCAAAACCAATACAGATCCAAAACATGAAGGAGGTACAGATCCAAAACCAAAATCCAAGATTTGGACCGGCGCACATCTCTAACTATAACTTGTGTCACTTTTATTTTTTTAAATAAATAATACCAACATATGTATAAAAACAAATAATGTCCCCTATCGTTTCAGTAGTATAGTGTATTATAGTGATTCTCTAACTCTACCCACTCTACTGAACCTTCTCATTAACTCTAGCATACAGTACTTTACTTATTTTAGGCACTCACACTTTGGAACAACCCCTCTTTCTGCAGAGGTAACCAGCTCCCTCAAGTTTTGCAGTCATCACTTATTAGCCTTTCCCACTAGCTTCATCCTACAAGTTTTTAAAGGGTTAGTAGATTTATACAGGAATTATGCCCAATTATTATTATTAAGGTGGTCTGGCCCCTCTCCAGAGTTCTATCCAGCAACTAGGTGGTCCTACCGATAGTGTTTCTGCTGGAGATAACTTTAAGTAGTATGAGTAGTACGGATTGTGTAATGGTTAGCATTACTTCCTCACAGCACTGAGGTCATGGGTTTGATTCCCACCATGGCCTTAACTGTGTGGCATTTGTATATTCTCCCCGTACTTGCGTCGGTTTTCTCCGGGTACTGCGGTTACCTCCCACAATCCAAAAATATACTGGTAGGTTAATTGGATCCCTACAAATTTAACCCTAGCAAGAATGTGTGTGTGTGTGAGTACATATGGTAGGGAATATAGATTGTAAGCTCCAATGGGGCAGGGACTGATGTGAATGGTCAAATATTCTCTGTAAATCACTGCGGAATATGTGTGCGCTATATAAATAACTGGTAATAAATAAATAAAGTAGTAGATGTCCTGGGCTGGAACAGTATGAATATATTGTCCAAAGTATTCCAATTAATTATGATCTCCATGAAGGAGTACCTCTTTTCCTAAGTCCAAAGGGAGCCAGTATGTTATACTGTACATAACGCAAAGTGTCTTTTACCATATGGCGTAAAAATGGTAGGTGTATGAGGACACATTTGTACTCTTTCTTATCAAATAATATACACAATATTTAATAATCAACTACATATAAAATCTATAAACTCAATTAACATATATGATGGTGCCTAATATAATGTAAAGATAACTATAATGAGTAAGTACTGTAATTGGTTCTATGTGAAATTCATTAGCAACACCAAAGAAATACTTGCCATTAGAAATAGTTCAGAAAAATCAGGGATGCTTACTCTAATAAAGTGATCTGATATTGTACTGTATCTGTTACTGACTGTTCTCTACAATATCTACAGGCAAATACAGTATTTCTGTGGTGTTGCTAATTACACCCACACAGAACTAATTACATACTCATTACAGCTATATCTGTATTATATTTTCAATATTTATATATGTTAATTGATTTTATAGACATTGACCCTGAGTATGAGTCACATTTAAGACCGAATGCAGACACATCTAGCCATATTTTGCAGGCTGCCCATGTGCCACAGAGCCCATATGCATCCATATGTATTTCTGAGCCAATCTGAGTGCATCTTGGCTGTTTCTTTCCATCCTTGAAATGGGTATTACTGGGTGTCAGATGGACATATGACTGTAACAGAACCATCTTGTGTTGGACTCATGCATATGCCAAGTGGACAGCTTCTTAGTCTTATCTCTCTGACCTAGCATAGGGTAGGTGTAAGAGCTAATAATAATGATGTTCCTTTGTAGAAATGCATGCACATTAGAACATGCATATAGGCACATTCCATTTGCAGTAAATTTCCATTCAGAATGTGGATGCATTGAAACCTGTGTGTGACACAGAATCAGGTCTTTTACATGCAACTGTTTAGTCTTATTGTAGTGAAGTATAAATGTACACACACCATAGCACCTACTGTATCTACCAAAAGCAATATAACCTACCAAAAAGTTTATGGACCACTGGACAAAAAGTTAACAACAACAGAAACCCTGCAAGAATATGATTAAATGATTATGCAAAAATCTACTCAGATATCACTCTTGTATAGGTAACTACTGGCTGGAAACCTGTGTATATACTAAGGTGGCAATTGATGTATCTGATTTCACTCCACTCTTAGCCCCCTTCCCTTCTCTGATATGTCTAGAGGTATTTTTTTGTACACCGACTTTCAGAAGTTTTAATATGATACATGTTACATTACTGTATGTCCTCTTCTGCACTATGTGGCTATGATATGTTATCAACTTCAGCACAATAACTTCTACTTACACTTCATCAAAATAAATAAACCTTAACGGGGCTGACATGTCTTGAGGTTTTTAACACTTTCAATGTTTTGAATTTCAAGCGCTATTTTCTATGTGTTTATAATATACACAGTAGTTTTATATAAAAAAAATTATTTTATTATAAAATTATTAAAATTGCTTATTTTTGGAGGGGGGGTTCATAAAAGGAGATACTGGGCCTAGAACTTAGAGCTTCTGCAATGATCAGCATGATGTAAAGATGCTATCTTTTGCACATAAACTGAAAGACAGTTTTTGTAACATATTTCTAGCATCAGTATATGAAATATGATTTTCCTGTTGGCAGTTTTTGGCGCTAGTTTTTCATCTGATAGTGTCAAATGGCGGTTTTAGGCCGCACACAGAGGGTCATTCAGATTAGAAGCAGCAGTGATAGCTCTGTATGGTAATACAGCAGGAGGTGCTATTTCAAGCAGATGCCTCCTGCAGCAGTAGTGATCCAACCTGCATCCTAGGATGCAGCATCGGATCACTCACTCACCATTGGGTGGCTTACAGTACCCATGGTGACATGCAAGCCATCCATTGCAAAGGTCAGGACATCTCTGTGCAACCATGGAGATCCCTGGCCTCATGCCTCCCCCTAAACAGTGGTGACATGCCTCCATTTGGAGAAACCGATGCCGTCACCGCCTTTCCCCGCCCCTAAATGGTATCCGACTGTTAATCTCTGAAAGTCTGATGCCGTAGAGCATCTATCTTCGCAGGACTCATTTGCGCATGATAATCGGTACTTTGCTGCATGAACAGCAACTCCAACCAAATCTGAATAACCCCACAGTGTGAGATGCAGTTACAGTAGGGCCTTTTTTTTTAGCCAAACACTGCAACACATTTTTAAGCCTGTCTCTAACTGCAATGGGAGGCACCTTACAGTACAGGGTCTTTCGCTCCAGCTTGCTTCTTAAAAAGCCACAATATAGCTTTATAAAAATCCCACCTGCTCTCTTAGAAGTGGTTCTGCACTGTATTTCAGCTTCCTTAATCCTTTTGTGAAAGGTGAGTCTTTGCAGAGCTCATCATCAAATGCCTTGTATAGCAGGCCATGGCAGAGTTTTTGGAAACGTGTATGTGGACACATCTGTCCATGTGATACAGAGATGTGCACCTCCCAAGCACATCTCCATTTGTGATTGAGTACATGTTCTAGTTTGGAGAGGGAGAATCTATTACTCAAGGGTTGATACATCAAGCAATGAAAAGAGAGGAGAAATGGACTGGTGGAGAAGTTGTCCATAGCAATCAATCAGCTTCTACCTATAATTTTATAGAATGCTTCCTCAAAGCTGATTGGTTGCTATGGATAAATTATACACTGGTCCACTTCTCTTTTCACTGTTTGATACATCAACCCCATAGTACTCTATGCAGGTTTTCTTGTTTTCATTTGCACTAAGAGTAGGGGTGGTGCAATTGTGCACTATTAGTAAGGCTATTAAACCAAGTGTTAAGATAAGTGCATTCCTGGGGCATAGATGGGGCATAGATGCAAACATTCAGCATATGGGTTCTGTGTTTGCAAGGTTTCAAGCAATTGCATCAACTAAGGGGGTAATTCTGAGTTGATCGCAGCAGCAAGTTTGTTAGCAAATGGGCAAAACCATGCGCACTGGAGGGTGGGCAGATATAACATTTGCAGAGAGAGTTAGATTTGGGTGGGTTATTTTGTTTCTGTGCATGGTAAATACTGGCTGCTTTATTTTTACACTGCAATTTAGATTTCAGTTTGAATACACCCCACCCAAATTTAACTCTCTCTGCACATGTTATATCTGCCCCCCTGCAGTGCAAATGGTTTTGCCCAATTGATAACAAAATTACAGCTGCGATCAACTCAGAATTAGGCCCTAAATGTCAGTGTTAATGCTTAATACATGATACTTTTGTCAACATTCATAAAAAAGTGACCTGGGATCTGGTTTTCACAGTTATAAACTCTACAATTAATTTAATTCAACATGTTTTATTGTTTTACCTAAATTAATAATTTAGTTGTATTTATTTATTGTACACTACAGTTTGGATCTTCATAAACTGTACCATTAAAATATCACATTTTAATTGCTTTATACATAACAGAAAATTAAAATCTTTACCAAGTGTCTAAATGTGTAACAGATATGTTAGCACAAAATACAATGAATACTATTTTAGTGTGGAAAATGCAGACTAGTAATTGCTATCATTCTGTTTGTGGTTTAAAAGTCATTTCTCAGTTAAACGTGTACCTTTAAATGTGTGAATTATTCATGTAAAAATATGAAATTCAACATGTGAAAACATTGAAAATCAGCTGAATTACTTACTCGTCAATTTTCTTCTAGCATTACTCATCAGATGTTTGTATCATAGTAAAAGCACAAACTTAACTTGCCCTATCAAACATTTTAATGGCTGTGATTAAGCTAAGTGTGTACTGAGGATAGTGATGGTTTATCATAGGTAAAATGGGGAGGCAAGTTTTTTATGCTTTCAACTGTAATTGAGATGTAAGATAAGTAGCTTCTCTTGGCTGGTGGAAAGTTTAATGGTATTGTTTTTTTAACTTCAATTTAAAGTTTCAGGAGAACATTTGAGATGTACTGGGCCAACACAGATGAAGAAAGATCTGGAGAGGATACATTCATTTGGATGCCATCAGTGTTGTTGGGACATTTCCAGAGACATGTTGTTTTAAAATGTAAATGTTAAGTTGTATCTTGTACTATCTGAAATATGGCTCAATTTAGGGCCTAATTCAAGGTTGATTGCAAAACAACATTTTCCACTGCAGGTGGGGCAGATATAACATGTGCAGAGAGAGTTAGATTTGGTTGAAGTGTGCAAACTGAAATCTACATTGCAGTGTAAAAATAAAGCAGTCAGTATTTACCCTAAACAGAAACAAAATAACCCACCCAAATCTAACACAGTCTGCACATGTTATATCTGCCCCATCTGCAGTGCACATGGTTTTGCCCATTAGAGGAAAATTTTGTTTTGCAATCAACCTTGAATTATGCCCTTAGTCTGTCTAATTTATATAAAATTCATGTTTGGGGTGACATCAGCAGTGCTTAAAGTAGTTCTAGAGAGGTGGTGAAACTCACCCCCCCCTCCACTCATGCTTGTGAAAGAAAGGGATTGCGCACACCACAGAAATAGGGGCGTGACCTCATAAAAGGGGACATGGTAACCCAATAGTATCCCCAATTCAAATGACGCATAGTAGCACAAGCTTATTCACATTTCACTACATAGTAGTGTCCCTTATTCATGTTATGACACACATTAGTGCCCCTTATACACAAAGCCAACAGTAGTAGCAGCACCTCTAATTCACATATTGCCCACAGCAGTAGTGCCCCTTATGCAATACCCATTGTAGTGGTATTGCCCCTTATGTAGAGCCCATAGTATTGGTGCCTCTTATTCAGTGCTCCCAGTGGTGTTGCTAATTACACCCACACAGAACTAATTACATACTCATTACAGCTATATCTGTATTATATTTTCAATATTTATATATGTTAATTGATTTTATAGAC
Organism: Pseudophryne corroboree; assembly: GCF_028390025.1. Classification (NCBI taxonomy): domain Eukaryota; kingdom Metazoa; phylum Chordata; class Amphibia; order Anura; family Myobatrachidae; genus Pseudophryne; species Pseudophryne corroboree. Next base: position 372,668,814 of record NC_086445.1, on the reverse strand, counting down.
ATTGACCCTGAGTATGAGTCACATTTAAGACCGAATGCAGACACAACTAGCCATATTTTGCAGGCTGCCCATGTGCCACAGAGCCCATATGCATCCATATGTATTTCTGAGTCAATCTGAGTGCATCTTGGCTGTTTCTTTCCATCCTTGAAATGGGTATTACTGGGTGTCAGATGACATATGACTGTAACAGAACCATCTTGTGTTGGACTCATGCATATGCCAAGTGGACAGCTTCTTAGTCTTATCTCTTTGACCTAGCATGGGGTAGGTGTAAGAGCTAATAATAATGATGTTCCTTTGTAGAAATGCATGCACATTAGAACATGCATATAGGCACATTCCATTTGCAGTAAATTTCCATTCAGAATGTGGATGCATTGAAACCTGTGTGTGACACAGAATCAGGTATTTTACATGCAACTGTTTAGTCTTATTGTAGTGAAGTATAAATGTACACACACCATAGCACCTATCTACCAAAAGCAATATAACCTACCAAAAAGTTTATGGACCACTGGACAAAAAGTTAACAACAACAGAAACCCTGCAAGAATATGATTAAATGATTATGCAAAATCTACTCAGACATCACTCTTGTCTAGGTAACTACTGGCTGGAAACCTGTGTATATACTAAGGTGGCAATTGATGTATCTGATTTCACTCCACTCTTTGCCCCCTTCCCTTCTCTGATATGTCTAGAGGTATTTTTCTGTACACCGACTTTCAGAAGTTTTAATATGATACATGTTACATTACTGTATGTCCTCTTCTGCACTATGTGGCTATGATATGTTATCAACTTCAGCACAATAACTTCTACTTACACTTCATCAAAATAAATAAACCTTAAAGGGGCTGACATGTCTTGAGGTTTTTAACACTTTCAATGTTTTGAATTTCAAGCGCTATTTTCTATGTGTTTATAATATACACAGTAGTTTTATATAAAAAATTATTTTATTATAAAATTATTAAAATTGCTTATTTTTGGAGTGGGGGTTCATAAAAGGAGATACTGGGCCTAGAACTATGAGCTTCTGCAATGATCAGCATGATGTAAAGATGCTATCTTTTGCACATAAACTGAAAGACAGTTTTTGTAACATATTTCTAGCATCAGTATATGAAATATTATTTTCCTGTTGGCAGTTTTTGGCGCTAGTTTTTCATCTGATAGTGTCAAATGGCGGTTTTAGGCCGCACACAGAGGGTCATTCAGATTAGAAGCAGCAGTGATAGCTCTGTATGGTAATACAGCAGGAGGTGCTATTTCAAGCAGATGCCTCCTGCAGCAGTAGTGATCCAACCTGCATCCTAGGATGCAGCATCGGATCACTCACTCACCATTGCGTGGCTTACAGTACCCATGGTGACATGCAAGCCATCCATTGCAAAGGTCAGGACATCTCTGTGCAACCATGGAGATCCCTGGCCTCATGCCTCCCCCTAAACAGTGGTGACATGCCTCCATTTGGAGAAACCGATGCCGTCACCGCCTTTCCCCGCCCCTAAATGGTATCCGACTGTTAATCTCTGAAAGTCTGATGCCGTAGAGCATCTATCTTCGCAGGACTCATTTGCGCATGATAATCGGTACTTTGCTGCATTAACAGCAACTCCAACCAAATCTGAATAACCCCACAGTGTGAGATGCAGTTACAGTAGGGCCTTTTTTTTTAGCCAAACACTGCAACACATTTTTAAGCCTGTCTCTAACTGCAATGGGAGGCACCTTACAGTACAGGGTCTTTCGCTCCAGCTTGCTTCTTAAAAAGCCACAATATAGCTTTATAAAAATCCCGCCTGCTCTCTGAGAAGTGGTTCTGCACTGTATTTCAGCTTCCTTAATCCTTTTGTGAAAGGTGAGTCTTTGCAGAGCTCATCATCAAATGCCTTGTATAGCAGGCCATGGCAGAGTTTTTGGAAATGTGTTTGTGGACACATCTGTCCATGTGATACAGAGATGTGCACCTCCCAAGCACATCTCCATTTGTGATTGAGTACATGTTCTAGTTTGGAGAGGGAGAATCTATTACTCAAGGGTTGATACATCAAGCAATGAAAAGAGAGGAGAAATGGACTGGTGGAGAAGTTGTCCATAGCAATCAATCAGCTTCTACCTATAATTTTATAGAATGCTTCCTCAAAGCTGATTGGTTGCTATGGATAAATTATACACTGGTCCACTTCTCTTTTCACTGTTTGATACATCAACCCCATAGTACTCTATGCAGGTTTTCCTGTTTTCATTTGCACTAAGAGTAGGGGTGGTGCAATTGTGCACTATTATTAAGGCTATTAAACCAAGTGTTAAGATAAGTGCATTCCTGGGGCATAGATGCAAACATTCAGCATACGGGTTCTGTGTATGCAAGGTTTCAAGCAATTGCATCAACTAAGGGGGTAATTCTGAGTTGATCGCAGCAGTAAGTTTGTTAGCAAATGGGCAAAACCATGCGCACTGGAGGGTGGGCAGATATAACATTTGCAGAGAGAGTTAGATTTGGGTGGGTTATTTTGTTTCTGTGCAGGGTAAATACTGGCTGCTTTATTTTTACACTGCAATTTAGATTTCAGTTTGAATACACCCCACCCAAATTTAACTCTCTCTGCACATGTTATATCTGCCCCCCTGCAGTGCAAATGGTTTTGCCCAATTGCTAACAAAATTACAGCTGCGATCAACTCAGAATTAGGCCCTAAATGTCAGTGTTAATCACTTAATACATGATACTTTTGTCAACATTCATAAAAAAGTGACCTGGGATCTGGTTTTCACAGTTATAAACTCTACAATTAATTTAATTCAACATATTTTATTGTTTTACCTAAATTAATAATTTAGTTGTATTTATTTGTTGTACACTACAGTTCGGATCTTCATAAACTGTACCATTAAAATATCACATTTTAATTGCTTTATACATAACAGAAAATTAAAATCTGTACCAAGTGTCTAAATGTGTAACAGATATCTTAGCACAAAATACAATGAATACTATTTTAGTGTGGAAAATGCAGACTAGTAATTGCTATCATTCTGTTTGTGGTTTAAAAGTCAGTTCTCAGTTAAACGTGTACCTTTAAATGTGTGAATTATTCAAGTAAAAATCTGAAATTCAACAGGTGAAAACATTGAAAATCAGCTGAATTATTTACTCGTCAATTTTCTTCTAGCATTACGCATCAGATGTTTGTATCATAGTAAAAACACAAACTTAACTTGCCCTATCAAACATTTTAATGGCTGTGATTAAGCTAAGTGTGTACTGAGGATAGTGATGGTTTATCATAGGTAAAATGGAGAGGCAAGTTTTTTATGCTTTCAACTGTAATTGAGATGTAAGATAAGTAGCTTCTCTTGGCTGGTGGAAAGTTTAATGGTATTGTTTTTTAACTTCAATTTAAAGTTTCAGGAGAACATTTGAGATGTACTGGGCCAACACAGATGAAGAAAGATCTGGAGAGGATACATTCATTTGGATGCCATCAGTGTTGTTGGGACATTTCCAGAGACATGTTGTTTTAATATGTAAATGTTAAGTTGTATCTTGTACTATCTGAAATATGGCTCAATTAAGGGCCTAATTCAAGGTTGATTGCAAAACAACATTTTCCACTGCAGGTGGGGCAGATATAACATGTGCATAGAGAGTCAGATTTGGTTGAAGTGTGCAAACTGAAATCTACATTGCAGTGTAAAAATAAAGCAGTCAGTATTTACCCTAAACAGAAACAAAATAACCCACCCAAATCTAACACACTCTGCACATGTTATATCTGCCCCTTCTGCAGTGCACATGGTTTTGCCCATTAGAGGAAAATTTTGTTTTGCAATCAACCTTGAATTATGCCCTTAGTCTGTCTAATTTATATAAAATTCATGTTTGGGGTGACATCAGCAGTGCTTAAAGTAGTTCTAGAGAGGTGGTGAAACTCACCCCCCCCCCCCTCCACTCATGCTTGTGAAAGAAAGGGATTGCGCATGCCACATAAATAGGGGCGTGGCCTCATAAAAGGGGACATGGTAACCCAATAGTATCCCCAATTCAAATGACGCATAGTAGCACAAGCTTATTCACATTTCACCACATAGTAGTGTCCCTTATTCATGTTATGACACACATTAGTGCCCCTTATACACAAAGCCCACAGTTGTAGCAGCACCTCTAATACACATATTGCCCACAGCAGTAGTGCCCCTTATGCAATACCCATTGTAGTGGTAGTGCCCCTTATGTAGAGCCCATAGTATTTGTGCCCCTTATTCAGTGCTCCCAGTAGTAGTGCACTTATGTCCCCAGGAGTGATGCCCCTTATTAAGTGCCCCCTATGCAATGTTCTCAATAGCATTGCCCTCGGTAGTAATGCGCCCATAGTTATGCCCCCTGTAGTTATGTCCCCAGTAGACATGCCAACCTGTAGCTATGTCCCCAGTAGATATGCCTCCTGAAGTTATGCCCACTGTTGATATTCCCCCAGTTGATGTGCCCCCAGTAGTTATGACTCCAGTTGGTGTGCCCCCAGTAGTAATACCCCCGTAGTTATGTCCCCAGTAGATGTGTCCCCTGTAGTTATGCTCGCTATAGCTATGCCCCCAGTAGTGATGCCCCCGTAGATATGCCCCCCGTAGTTATGCCCCCAGTTGGTGTGCCCCCAGTAGTAATGCACCATAGTTATGTCCCAGTAGATGTGCCCCCTGTAGTTATGCCCGCTGTAGATATGCCCCCAGTAGGTTTGCCCACCGTAGTTATGCCCCCAGTTTGTTTGCTGCCCAGTAGATATGCCCCCAGTTCCCCCCTCTAGTAACGCTGCTTACACACACAAAAGATAAAGAAAAAAAACAACCCACAATACTCACCTGCCCAGCTGCTGCTTCCGGACCGCAGCCTCCGTATGGTGCCCGCTGCTCGCAGCTAGGAAAGAGACGGCGCCTGCTACTAGCACAGTCTCAGCAGGCGCCCGGCATTTCCATAGGTTAGGTGAGCTGGAGAAGGCGGAACTGCATTCCGTCTCCAAATGGAACTGGCGGAATGCAGTTCCACCCTGTTCCGGCTCACTTTAACCCCTGGACATCAGGATTGTTACTGTTAAGAAATGTAGACTGGTAGCTGCTCAATCAATCCATTAATACCTCTCAGCAGGGCTGTTTCTAGCCAATTTGGCTCCCAGTGCGAGATTTAAAAATGTGCTCCCCATAGACATAAAAAATGCACCCACCCCCATAGATATAAAAAATAAAAATTTTGCGCGTTCCTCAGGCGCGCGCGCACCCAACAAGGGGGAGTGGCCTTTCTAAAATGGGCATGGCCTCATCTGAAAAGACTACCTTACACCCCAGCTTTTGACCCTGCACCAACAGATCACGGCCACCACAGGGAAAAAAATTAATTCCACAATATTAAGCCCCACACAGTAATGCCCCCTGCACCATATTATGCCTCACAACGCAATGCCTTTGATACAGTATGCCCTACAGTAATGCTTCTAATTACTTTTAAATTACCTGCTCATTTCCAATGGTTTCACACGCTGGGTGTCATACTGGTTTCCAGGGGTTTCATGTTCTGGGATCCATGCTGGTTGCCAGGGGTTTCATGTTCTGGGATCCATGCTGGTTGCCAGGGGTTTCATGTTCTGGGATCCATGCTGGCTGCCAGGGGTTTCATACTCTGGGATCCATGATGGTTGCCAGGGGTTTCATGCTTTGTGATCCATGCTGGTTGCCAGGGGTTTCATGCTCTGGGATCCATGCTGGTTGCCAAGGGTTTCATGCTCTGTGATCCATGCTGGTTGCCAGGGGTTTCATGCTCTGTTATCCATCCTGTTTGCCAGGGGTTTCATGCTCTGGGATCCATGCTGGTTGCAATGGGTTTCATGCTCTGGGATCCATGCTGTTTGCCAGGGGTTTCATGCTCTGGGATCCATGCTGGTTGCCAGGGGTTTCATGCTCTGGGATCCATGCTGGTTGCCAGGGGTTTCATGCTCTGGGACGGTGTCATGATCATTGCCAGGGCTGTGTAATACCAGTTGCAAGGGCTGTGTGATGACAGTCACCAGGACTGTATAAATTACACAGCCCTGGCAACTAGCATTACACAGTGTAATGTCAGTTGCCAGGGCTGTGTAATGCTAGTTGCCAGGGATGTGTAGTGCTCATTGCTCCCGCTCGGCAGCATCTCACTCCCACCCTCCAGCCCATTGCTGTGTCCTAGTCTCCTAGTGGCTGTGCATTGTGCAGTGGCAAACGCAGGATTTACTGGGGGGGTTTCCGTATTGAACAAGTATATGAACTGTAGCATACCACATGCATACTGTACAAATTGCAAATACACATTGCACACACATACATAGCACACCATACATACATAATCATTGCACACACATATATAGCGCACCGTACATATACATACACATTGCTCAATCATACATAGTACACCATACAAACACACACATTGCACACAGATAAATAGCACACCATACATACTGAAGCATACAACATACACACACATTGCACTTATACACATTGCACATATATACATACTTACACAATGCACACACATAAATAGCACACCCTACACATACACTTGCATGCACATACTGTACATAACATCATACACTCATAGCACATCATACATACACAAATACATAGCATACTGTTGCACACCACACATCTTTCACTTAAAAACACATATGCAGGGTGATAAATATATCTGCCCCCCCCCCCACGCTGACCCCCCCACCCTGCCTGCACGACAACCCTTACACACATACACACACGCAAACCACACACCTGCGGCTCCGGTATAAAGTTCCGGGGAACCAGTGAGTCACCCAGCGCGCTGTCACTGTGTAGCTCAGACAGCCAGCATGGCTCTGTGTCAACCAGCCCACAATATTTGCGCCCTCCTGTCAGCATCTTCTTCCCACCCGTTGTAGTATCCTGGCTCCACCTCTTCCCCATCATTAGTACTCCGCTCAGGGGCGGAGTTTCACATAATGAATCATTTGCATTGTATCATCATGACGAAAGTGCGTCAGTACGTGAAACTCCACCGCCAAGCAGAGTACTAATGACGGGGAGGAGGGGGAGCACCAGGAGCCAGCAAAAAAACTGCAGTAGGCACCCCATGTGAAGGCAAGCCTATCCTGCCACAAGAAAAATCTCTGCCTCTCAGGTACTGAAAGGGAGGGATTATTCTAGACAGGAAACAAACAGGGTTTTTTTCCTCCACCACACCAAGGGGTATCAGTAACTAGATTTAAAACACTATGGGGTCTATTTAATTGAAGTCAGAATTGCTGTCAAGTCAGAAAGATGGCACTTTCCAATTTTTTTAGATCGAATCAGGATTCGACCTATTCAACTCAGTTGCCATTTTTACGAGTTGTCTGAAAACACATGGATCGGTGGATTAGCCAAGAATCCACGTATGTTGTCAAATTTGTGGCCATTTCTGACAGGTTTTCGGCCAGTTTTCGACAATGATGATTCGACTTCAAAAAAAGTTGGATCATCACTGTTGAAAACGGGCAAAACCTGTCGGAGATGCCTGCAAATTAAATACTGAACTGTCGGATCCTATCCGTCAGAGACGATCCAACAGGAATTAAATAGACCCCTGTATGGTTATAGAAAATTCAAGATCTCAGTTACATACATTTGCAAAAATATGGATAAGCCTTCAGGTCACTTCATGGTGTCTCTGAGACTGGTAGGGCAGACTTTTTGTATGGGCTCTATGGGCAGTTGCCCCAGGAGAATGAAGGCCCTAGTATGAAAGCTGAGGGTCCGCTTTTTTCAGTATTACCATAATTTTGAAAATCAGCCCTTGGGAACCGGAGATATCAGACTACAAAGCAATGGTCCCAATCCGAGCCTTACAATTGCTCTTCCCAGCCAGATATGTTTGGTTCTGTCTGACTTAGAGTTTATCTGAGGGTATAATCCAAAAGTTGGGACTCTCTATCTCTACTATGCCCAGAACCAGAGATATCAGCCTTCCAGCAGCTAGTCCCTGCTCCAGCTCCATACTCCTGGTATGCAGTTTTATATGTTGTTGGTGGATTGCTGTGGCTCCTAAACTCTGATCCCCATGTCCCCAGTGCCTAATAAAAGGGTGGGACTCTCTAGTTTTTGTATCCCATTTGAAAGCTAAGAAATCTATTTCCGGGAACTGGAGACATCCCTGGTCATGCAAGCTGCCATTCCATCGGAAAATTATGAATATCAAGCCCACTCCACTATCCACCCCTCCCCTGAATATTAAACACCCCCTACCACCCTAGAAGTCATGTACTGGGATCCCTTAATAAAGCCCAATGCCCCCTTCTACAGTTTAGTGTTCTCCCCCATCTCCCACCATCTGTGCAGTAAAGGAGTAATTAGCAGAAAATACTGCTCCAGGTCCTACATGCTGAGCAGAAGATAGAACACCCCTATCCCCTGTCAGTGGCGGTACATCAAAGCTGCAACTGACAACATCGCCCACCTCTACTGCTGGAGGATGGGTAAGGGTCCCAGTGCATTGATTTTCCCAAGGGCTTACACTGCTGTTAAGATGGCTCAGGATACTGGAGGTCCCTAATACTAAGTTTAAGTCTGAGGCACAGAACCCCAACAAGCCAGCAAAGGCCAGCATCCAGGGCAGCACACCACTGAGAGGCTAAGGTGTTGGTGAATGTTAAGAAGAAAGAAGCAAATGCTAAGTATTAAAATGTGATACACAGGTGAAAGGTAATTCAAATACTAAAAAGAGCAGAATTAACATAAAAATTATTTAAAAGTGTAAAAAAAAGTGCTAAATAAAATGTTATAGTGTGCCACCTTAAGAAGCCCAGCCACACCAACCAAGGGGGTGCTGCTTCCCAGATGCACCAACCAAGGGGGTGCTGCATCCCAAATGCAGCTCTAAAACTGATAACAGCATCCACTCTGGGTCATATAATTGCCTAATGCAGTGGTTCCCAACCACGGCCCTCAAGTACCCCCAGCAGTTCATGTTTTCCAGGTCTCCTCACAGGATTAAAGCTATACAGCGAAACGTGCACGTCTGCGTTTTGGCGGCACATCACACTCCTAATTGTAGCAATGTTGTAGATTCAAATAGAAAATATTTCTGAATAGACCTCCACCGATATCCCCGTATACTGGGGTTAATAGAACTGAGCTTCAAGCCGGTGTTGGTCATCATGGAGCAATAGAGAGTAATGGAGAATTGTAGATGAATCTATTTAGCCAGCATTTAGATTAATTTACGCTTATGTGACACTGTCAATAACAATAGTAGCGTCAATAGTCCATGTGTCGAATTTAGTGCTTAACTTATTAATTGCAAAGCAGTGTCATAATAGAACTGCTCTGCTTAGCAACATTGTATATGATTGTAGTGTTCTGGTCATTGATTTACCCGTGACCAGACATATCCCTGCCAGTTCTCCAGTACAAGTTAGCTACAATTTAAGCAAGGGGACTGGCCAGTAGATCCTGACACATTGGGGTAAATTTACTAAGCTCCCGATTTTGACCGAGATGACGTTTTTTCATCAAAGTGTCATCTCGGTAATTTACTGAACACTAATCACGGCAGAGATGAGGGCATTCGTAATTTTTTGCAAGTCCAAGTAAAAAATTACGAATGAATACACCATCGGTCAAAACGCGGCTGTTTAAGTATGAATCTCGGTCATTTACTAAGAAGTGCAAAGCAAAAAACAAACAAACACTGCCGTGAAAAATTACAACTCGTAAAAAAGTGCTAAAAAAAACACACCTTTTTTTTTTATTCGTGATTGGATAGGCATGCACGGATCCATGAGATCCGTGCATGTATATCAGTGGGAAGGGGTGGGAAAGTGCTTATTTTTTCAAAAAAAATTGCGTGGGGTCCCCCCTCCTAAGCATAACCAGCCTCGGGCTCTTTGAGCCGATCCTGGTTGCCGAAATATGGGAAAAAAAATGACAGGGGTTCCCCCATATTTAAGCAACCAGCATCGGGCTCTGCGCCTGGTCCTGGTCCCAAAAATATGGGGGACAAAAAGAGTAGGGGTCCCCCGTATTTTTAAAACCAGCACCGGGCTCCACTAGCTGGACAGATAATGCCACAGCCGGGGGTCACTTTTATATAGTGCCCTGCGGCCGTGGCATCAAAAATCCAACTAGTCACTCCTGGCCGGGGTACCCTGGGGGAGTGGGGACCCCTTCAATCAAGGGGTCCCCCCCCCCAGCCACCCAAGGGCCAGGGGTGAAGCCCGAGGCTGTCCCCCCCATCCAATGGGCTGCGGATGGGGAGGCTGATAGCCTTTGTTGTAAAAGAAAAGATATTGTTTTTAGTAGCAGTACTACAAGGCCCAGCAAGCCTCCCCCGCATGCTGGTACTTGGAGAACCACAAGTACCAGCATGCGACGGAAAAACGGGCCCGCTGGTACCTGTAGTACTACTACTAAAAAAATACCCAAAAAAAGACAAGACACACACACCGTGAAAGTATAATTTTATTACATACATACACACATACATACATACTTACCTTAAGTTCCCACGCAGGTCGGTCCTCTTCTCCAGTAGAATCCAAGGGGTACCTGTTGAAGAAATTATACTCACGAGATCCAGGGGTCCAGGCTCCTCGGGAAATCCAGGGGTAATCCACGTACTTGAAAAAAATAACAAAACGGTGTCCCGACCACGAACTGAAAGGGGACCCATGTTTGCACATGGGTCACCTTTCCACGAATGCCAGAAACCCACTTTGACTTCTGTCTAAGTGGGTTTCTTCAGCCAATCAGGGAGCGCCACGTTGTAGCACTCTCCTGATCAGCTGTGTGCTCCTGTCCTCACTGACAGGCAGCACACGGCAGTGTTACAATGTAGCGCCTATGCGCTACATTGTAACCAATGCTGGGAACTTTCTGCTCAGCGGTGACGTCACTTTAGGTCAACCGCAGGGCAGAAAGTTCCCATCATTGGTTACAATGTAGCGCATAGGCGCTACATTGTAACACTGCCGTGTGCTGCCTGTCAGTGAGGACAGGAGCACACAGCTGATCAGGAGAGTGCTACAACGTGGCGCTCCCTGATTGGCTGAAGAAACCCACTTAGACAGAAGTCAAAGTGGGTTTCTGGCATTCGTGGAAAGGTGACCCATGTGCAAACATGGGTCCCCTTTCAGTTCGTGGTCGGGACACCGTTTTGTTATTTTTTTCAAGTACGTGGATTACCCCTGGATTTCCCGAGGAGCCTGGACCCCTGGATCTCGTGAGTATAATTTCTTCAACAGGTACCCCTTGGATTCTACTGGAGAAGAGGACCGACCTGCGTGGGAACTTAAGGTAAGTATGTATGTATGTGTGTATGTATGTAATAAAATTATACTTTCACGGTGTGTGTGTCTTGTCTTTTTTTGGGTATTTTTTTAGTAGTAGTACTACAGGTACCAGCGGGCCCGTTTTTCCATCGCATGCTGGTACTTGTGGTTCTCCAAGTACCAGCATGCGGGGGAGGCTTGCTGGGCCTTGTAGTACTGCTACTAAAAACAATATCTTTTCTTTTACAACAAAGGCTATCAGCCTCCCCATCCGCAGCCCATTGGATGGGGGGGACAGCCTCGGGCTTCACCCCTGGCCCTTGGGTGGCTGGGGGGGGGGACCCCTTGATTGAAGGGGTCCCCACTCCCCCAGGGTACCCCGGCCAGGAGTGACTAGTTGGATTTTTGATGCCACGGCCGCAGGGCACTATATAAAAGTGACCCCCGGCTGTGGCATTATCTGTCCAGCTAGTGGAGCCCGGTGCTGGTTTTAAAAATACGGGGGACCCCTACTCTTTTTGTCCCCCGTATTTTTGGAACCAGGACCAGGCGCAGAGCCCGATGCTGGTTGCTTAAATATGGGGGAACCCCTGTCATTTTTTTCCCCATATTTCTGCAACCAGGATCGGCTCAAAGAGCCCGAGGCTGGTTATGCTTAGGAGGGGGGACCCCACGCAATTTTTTTTTTTTATATTTTGCAGTGTTTAATTTAAAAAAAACAAAAAAAATAAACCCCAGCACGGATCACACAGATCCGGCCGAGATTCATTGTAAAAAAGTCGGCAGTGTTTTGCTAATCACTGCCGTAAAAATTGAAAAAAAACCACGAATGACATCGACATCGGAACAAAAGAAAAACCCGAATACGACAGCTTAGTAAATTAGTCGTAATAAATTCAAAAAGTTGCAGTTTTACACTTTCGATGTCATTCGTGATTGAACTTTGACCTGAAACGGGAAAATACGAATCTTAGTAAATTTACCCCATTGTATCTAAGCACATCTATAGCCTAGAGTACACTAAAGTAGCGAGTACTAATCCTGCAGGATACAATATTAAAATGCAGGCTGCTACAGTACTCTAGCTACAAATCAGTGTCATGCACACTCTTTCAGAGCAATAGGTTGTTTCTCCTTTATTTCTGCTTGATATACACCAGTGATACTGAACATGTGTTGAATGTGTGTATTATATTAAAATAATAAACAATAATAAAGGTTTATAATATTGTGAAAATACTGTAAAAAACACACACCAGACTCACAACAGCAGTTTATTGTGACAAATGAATTTGTGCATCTGATAAAACCACAACACCTTGGAAGTGTGTGTCAGTAAACATATTCCAGACTCTCAGCAGTTCCAATAATAATTCCATTCCTACACATTGCTGGAGTAATAGTGAAACACCGCCTTTTAAATCTATCCACACTTCTATAATTCTTTTTCACTATATGTTTGTATGTAATGGATTTTTAACCTCTATGTTTTGCTGTGTATTCCCCGTATAAAGGGGGCATTTTAGAAGGTATAGCAATAAAAGCTAAGTTTTAATTTAATCAAATCAATACAAATTTTCTCAGTGCGCCCAACTAGGCAACTACTTTTGGTTCTCTTTTGTTCTCCTCACAGGATTGCAAGTCAAATAATTTGACCCACCTGTGGGACTTTTAAAATGTGTCAGTGAGTAATGAATACACCTGTGCACTTGCTAGGTGACCTGGAAAACATGAACTGTTGGGGGTACTTGAGGACCAAGGTTGGGAACCAATGGCCTAATATAAGGCCGCTAGACAAACAGCCCCAAGCCTATGCATTTGCGGTCTTCTATACCATCTGCTACTGAGGACTACCGCATTAGTATGGATGGTCTAGTGACATACATTGTGGAACTGCTTACTCTATTTGGACAAGGCATATTTCTATTGATGTCTACTGTATATCAGCAAAGTACTTTGGGGGAAATTCCGACCCGTTATTCACTGCGGTGCGAATGGGTCGGAAATGTGCATGCGCGGCGGACGCATTGCGCACGCGCAATTATGCCGCCAGTGACAAATGTGATTGCAGCGACGATCGCAAGAAGATGGACAGGTGGGAGGTATTCCGGGGCAGATCCCCACCATTTTCCAGGCGTGGTGAGTCCAACACAGGCGTGTCCAGACGTTTGGAGGGTGGATGTCTGACATCAGGACCGGGACCTTTGTCGCTGGATCTGTCACACAGGGTAAGTAACTCTTAACCTGGTCTTGTTTTGCAGGAAACTTTTTTAGCATAGCAGGGCTGCACAAGCGTTCTCAGCCCTGCTATGCTAAAATGCACTCCCCCATAGGCGGAGATTAGTTGATCGCACCAGCAGCAAAAATTTGCTTGGTGCGATCAACTCGGAATGAGGGCCTTTGGGGGTCATTCCGAGTTGATCGCTATCTGCCGTTGTTCTCAGTACAGTGATCAGGCTAAAAATCAGCATTTCGGCATTTCTGCGCATGCGTATGCACCGCAATGCGCAGGCGCGTCGTACGGGTACAATGAGCATCGTGGGTTTGCACAGAGTGCAACGAACATTCCAGTCGCACAGCCGAACGCAGGAAGAGTGACATGAAGTGGGCGTTTCTGGGTGTCAACTGACCATTTTCAGGGAGTGCTTAGAAAAATGCAGGCGTGGCAGAGTGTTCGCTGGGTGGGTGTATGATGTCAAAAGCCCTCCGTCGTTAGAATCAATGCACACGAAGAGTAACTACAGGGCTGGTCTTGTTTTGCACAAAAAGATTTTGCAGACGCTCTGCTGCACAAGCGTTCACACTTCTGCAAAGCAAAAATACACTCCCCAGTGGGTGGCGACAATGCGTTTGCACGGCTGCTAAAAACTGCTAGCGAGCAATCAACTCGGAATGACCCCCTTTGTTCCTTGTCACTCTCAGCATGCTTCGTTAGTTGAATCACCATTCAAGCTGCTACATGCTACAGTAAGCATGATTATTCCTGCTAATGCCCAGACATTCACAAACCAGAGAGACTGTTAATTTGTAACATTGTTTTTAATTATATATTTTTATTGTATTCTGATACTGATGTATTTATTTATGTAGTTACATTTATTAAACTAATTTTTAATACATTGAATTACTGATAACTTTGATTTGCAACATTTTTTTAAAATCATGTAGCACTACATGAAATATTGCCAAGAAATGCATCTCAAGCTGTCATGACACTGCACAATTTATTCCATTTATGCCTTAGTATTAGGAAATACATTACCAACTATTAAATAACTTGAATTGACATACAAAAACCATTGCTAACTGTTCTATTACCTTATTAGAATCACATCTACATTGACAGTATATATGTTAAATTAAAGAATAAATCCTATAGATCATAGGTCTGCAAACTCGGTCCTGAGGACCCCACACACATTGGTGTGCGCACGGGGGGTGCCTGGTGTGCACAGGCACCCCACAATGTCTGGCACCCCTCGCACATCTCACGCCTGTGATCCGTTGTGCTGCCGATGTGAAGATGTGGCACCGCCAGCTGCTCTGCAGTCGCACATCTGAGCAGAGCCGCCTGCGGTAGCGCCGGAGCGGGTGCACTGCGGGCTGCGGTGCCAGCACTGTGACTGTTGGGGCACTGTAGTCAGCGTATGTATGATAGCCCCTAAGAAATATGGCGGCCGCTCCGGGAGGAGGGCTGCTGCGCATGCCCGGCTGCAGCAGCTCCTCCTCCCATGGTTCTTTGCGGAGTCAGTGAGACTCCGGGCACTGCGCCACCACTGAGCCCGGATACTGCTACCCTCCACCACAAAATGCAGGGGCAGACCAGCGCATGATGACGTCTATCTTTGATAAAAGTAAGGCAGCTTACATGTATTCAAAAGTGTCTGTGTGTGTATACATACATATATATATATATGTATATATATATATATACATACACACACTCAGTATGTATATATGTTTAAGTATATATATATATATATATAAGTATATATATATATATATATATATATATGCATATATATATATATATATATATATGTTTATATATAGATGCTAAGTGGACAGTGGCACTTACAGGACTTTAAAGCATGCTGCGTTCCTCTGCTGAGTTGTCAACATTTCAATTTATTCAATGCATTTTCATCAGGACAATAATTTTCATTATGTCCTGATGTTATAGCAGTGAAGAAGGAAATTAGGGCTCATATATTATACATACTAATTAATCACCTTGATGAGAAAGATAACATTTATTCCTCAGACTGGATAGTTCACTAGTCTTTGGTAGCAGAAACAAATCCATATTAATTTATTTTTTTTAATATCAAATATAACCAGACATATAATGATCTAGTTCTCTCAGGGACTAATTTGACTAAAAAGCATCCAAAGTACAATATATTCTGAATGCCCTCTCATTCTCTCTTCCTTCTGGCTATATCTATGAAAATATCCTCACCTCTTTATCAGTAGCACTGCTTTCAGATGCTACTACCTGTAACTGATAACTCACAAGCTGTGGACCTTCAGCATCTTTATGCCCCTCTCTGTCCCGTCACTGATCCTTGCATCTCATTTCTTCTGGCAAGTGATATTCAACAGCTCATTACTAATGTCATTAACTACAGTTCTTATTCTCCCCTCAAACCATCACTAGTAGGTTAGTCACTTTAATTCGGTTAATCCTCATGCAGTTAGAAGGACTTTTATTGAGTTTCTGCAAAGTCTCCTTTCAATGATAAAAATGATCCTTAAACATCGTCAATAGTGCTCTATCAGAAAGTGCATTTATTTTGGTACAAATGTACTTACAAATATACTCTGTTAATCTGATACATAAATTAAAGTACTGATATCCCGTGACTGTAATGCCTTATGACTAAATAGGCTCCAAAGAAAAGTATTTTTGAAGATAAGTAGAAATTAGCAAATTTCTTGAAAGTGAGTTAAATTATTAATAAAATTGAACCATTGTGATTTTTTTATTATTGTTTGGAATGGAAAAGTAATTTATAAAAAAAAATAAAACATTAGATGGTATATATAATTTCTATTACTGTAGTATTTAATTTTAGTAAGTTTACATTCAGACAATTTACTGTTCAAAGAAAACTTTTCTAACTATTTATTTGTAGAGATGAGCGGGTTCGGATCTCTGAAATCCGAACCCTACCTAACCTCCCTACTCGAGTCCGGATTCGAGTCAGGCTCGGGTTTTCCCACCTGAATCGGAAACCAGAATAAGGCAAAACATCATAATCCCGCTGATGGATTATCGCGGGGGTTTGAATTCCACATAAGGAGCCGCGCTTCCCCGCCATTTTCACTCTGGCATTGGAGAGTGTAGAGAGAGGACATGACTCCATTCTCTCAAAGTCCTCAGTGTCCGTGTCTTGTGCTGCATCTGTCCAGTCACAGTGGTTGTGTCCTCTTGCTGCCATATGTCCAGTGCTGCTGTATAGGCTGCTGTGTTGTGCTGCATCAGTTCAGTGGTGGCACATTGTGCTGCATCAGTCCAGTCACAGTGGTATCCTCTGCTGCCATATGTCCAGTGCTGCTGTACAGGGTACTGTGTTGTGCTGCATCAGATCAGTGGTGGTGTAATGTGCTGCATCAGACCAGTGGTAGTGTCCTGTGCATCAGCCATCAGTCATTCCAGTGACCTGTCACAGTCGTATCCTCTACAACCATATGTCCAGTGCTGCTGTATAATAATTACAACAAGTCCCTTACAGTGTTGCTGTGTTGTCCTGCATCAGACCAGTGGTAGTGTCCTGTACATCAGATATCAGTCATTCCAGTGACCAGTCACAGTGGTATCCTCTGCTGCCATATGTCCAGTGCTGCTGTATAATAATAACAAGTCCCTTACAGTGTTGCTGTGTTGCTGTGTTTTCCTGCATCAGACCAGTTGTAGTGTCCTGTGCACCAGCCATCAGTCATTCCAGTGACCAGTCACAGTGATATCCTCTGCTGCCATATGTCCAGTGCTGCTGTATAATAATAACAACAAGTCTCTTACAGTGTTGCTGTGTTGTCCTGCATCAGACCAGTGGTAGTGTCCTGTGCATCAGACCAGTGGTAGTGTCCTGTACATCAGACATCAGTCATTCCAGTGACCAGTCACAGTGGTATCCTCTGCTGCCATATGTTTAGTGCTGCTGTATAATATTAACAAGTCCCTTACATTGCTGCTGTGTTGTCCTGCATCAGACCAGTGGTAGTGTCCTGTGCATCAGCAATCAGTCATTCCAGTGACCAGTCACAGTGGTATCCTCTGCTGTCATATGTCCAGTACTCCTGTGCCACATATTGTGTTATATAACTCCAGAAAAATAATGGAGAACAAAAATTTGGAGGAGAAAATATAGAAAGATCAAGAACCACTTACTCTTAGTGCTGAAGCTGCTGCCACTAGTCATGACATAGATGATGAAATGCCATCATCGTCTTCTGCCAAGGCCGATGCCCAATGTGATAGTAGAAGGCATGTAAAATCTAAAAAGCGAATGTTCAGTAAAAAGAACCAAAAAAATAAATTTAAACTGTCTGAGGAGAAATGTAAACTTGCCAATATGCCATTTACGATGCAGAGTCACAAGGAGCGGCTGAGGCCCTGGCCTATGTTCATGACTAGTGGTTCAGGTTCACATGACGATGGAAGCCTTCATCCTCCCGCTAAAAAAATTTAAAGAGTTAAACTGGAAAAAAATCACAGAAAAGAACTGTATGTTTTGAGATGGTATCACAAAGCCCCTAGGAGATTCTGAGTGTGTCGGCGGTTGCGATGCCTGACCTTCCCAACACTGGACGGGAAGAGGTGGCTCACCATTTGCACGCCCCCTGCAAGTGCTGGAAGAAGTACCCACAGTCCAGTTTCTGATATTCAAATTAAAGATGTCACTGTTGAAGTACACCAGGATGAGGATATGGATGTTGCTGGCACTGAGGAGGAAGATGACGATGAGGATTCTGATGGTGATGTGGTTTGTTTAAAAGAGGCACCGGGGGAGACACCTGTTGTCCGTGGGATGTAGAAGCCCATTGTGATGCCTGGGCAAAATACAAAAAAAAACCCAGCTCTTCGGTGTGGAATTATTTCTCCACAAATCCGGACAACAGGTGTCAAGCCATGTGTTGCCTCTGTCAATCTGTAATTAGTAGGGGTAAAAATCTTAACCACCTAGAAACATCCTTCCTTATACGTCACCTGCAGCGCATTCATCGGAAGTCAGTGTCAAGTTGTGAAACTTTGGGTAAGAGCATAAGCAGTCCACTGACACCTAAATCCCTTCTTCCTCTTGTACCCAAGCTCCTGCAAGCCACACCACCAACTCCCTCAATGTCAACATCCTCCTCAGCCATGAATATCAGTAGTCCTGCAGGCCATGTCCCTGGAAAGACTGAGGAATCCTCTCCTAACCGGGATTCCTCGGGAGGATCCTTGAGTGGTACGCCTACTGCTGCTGTTGCTGACGCCGCTGCTGTTGTTGCTGCTTGGAGTCGATTGTCATTCCAGAGGGGAAGTCAGAAGACCAATTGTACTACTTCAACTAAGCATTTGACTATCCAACAGTCCTTTGTGAGGAAGATGAAATATGACAGCAGTCATCCTGTTGCAAAGTGTATAACTGAGGGCGTGACACTTATGTTGGTGTGAGACGTGCGTCTGGTATCCGCCATTAGTGCAGTGGGATTTAGACAATTGATGGCAGCAGTTGGGGGGGGGGGGGGGTTGTAGCTGAAGCACAGGCATACAGAGGATGTTCTAACACCTCCAGGTGGATTCTAACACCTCCAGGTGGATATACACTTGTTCACTTTAAAGTGCAAAGTGCACTGTGCAACTTTAATGAGAGGAGTGAGTGGACCTGCTACAGTTCTATTGTTCTTTACCAAGTTACATGTTATTGCCACCTAGGTGTGTCACCGAACATCACCTCTCCTTCTCTATCCAAGAATCTTTGAACCTTCTATGTGTTCTCAGGATGGAACTTTAAGTGTTCTACCATTCAGACTTTCCATCTTTTGACATTCAGTGGTTTTCCAACAGTGTGGTTCTTTTATTTACAACGTATCATTTACATTGGATCTTAACTGTGTTATATGTGTAACAATAAATTGTTCATTTTTAATCATATATGCAATTTCTCTAATTATCTATATATTGTAGACAATATTGAATTGATGGAGGAATTGCATCCCCGGTACCAAATGCCATCTAGGTTCCACTTCACTAGGCAGGCGATACCAAAAATGTAAAGAGACGTCAGAAAAAATGTTGCCAGTGTCCTAAAAAATGCGGTTGTATCCAGTGTCCACTTAACCACGGACATGTGGACAAGTGGAAGAGAGCATACTAAGAACTATATGACTGTGACTGCCCACTGGGTAGATGTATTGCCTCCCGCAGCAACAACAGCAGCAGCGGCACCAGTAGCAGCATCTCGCAAATCCAAACTCGTTTCTAGGCAGGCTATGCTATGTATCACTGCTTTCCATAAGAGGCTCACCGCTGACAACCTCTTACGGAAACTGAGGGACATCATTACGCATTGGCTTACCCCACTTAGACTCTCCTGGGGATTTGTGATATCGGACAATGCCACCAATATTGTGCGTGCATTACAACTGGGCAAATTCCAGCAAGTCCCATGTTTTGCACATACAATTAATTTGGTTGTGCAGAATTTTTTGAATAATGACAGGGGTGTACAGGAGTTGCTGTTGGTGGCCCAAAAAATTGCTGGCCAATTTCGACATTCTTCCACCACGTGCCGAAGACTGGAGCACCAGCAAACACTCCTGAATCTGCCCTGCCATCAACTGAAGCAAGAGGTGGTAACGGAATTCAACACTCTATATGTGATTTTGTGCAAGGTTCTCCAACCCTTTGAACTTGCCACACGTGAAGTCAGTTCAGACACTGCCAGCTTGAGTCAGGTCATTCCCCTCATCATGCTTTTTCAAGAAGCAGCTGTAGAAATTGAAGGATGAGCTAAGACGGAGCAATTCCGCTAAGTATGTGGGACTTGTGGATGGAGCCCTTCATTTGCTTTGCCAGGATTCAAGGGTGGTCAATCTCTTGAAATCAGAGCACTACATTTTGGCCAACGTGCTCGATCCTAGGTTTAAAGACTACGTTGTATCTCTCTTTCCGGAAGACACAAGTGTGCAGAGATGCAAAGACCTGCTGGTGAGACACTTGTAAACTCAAATGGAATGTGACCCATCAACAGATCCTCCTTCAATTTCTACCACCACTGGGGCTGCAAGGAAAAGATAAGATTTCCTAGCCCACCCGCTACCAGTGGTGCAGGGTAGTCTGGAGTGAAAGCTGACATCTGGTCTGGACTGAACGACCTGAACGATTACTGACATATCTACTGTCACTGCATATGCTTCTGTCACCATTGAATGAATGGTGGAGGATTATATGAGTGACAGCATCCAAGTAAGCATGTCAGACAGTCCGTATGTATACTGGCAAGGAAACGAGGCAATTTAGATGCCCTTGCACAAACTGGCTTTATTTTACTTAAGTTTACCTAAGTTGCCCCCCCTCCCTCTAGTGTGTACTCCAAAAGAGTGTTTAGTGCAGCCGGTAACCTTGGCAGCGATCGGTGTAGGCGGTTACTTCCACAAAATGTGGAGAAGATGATGTTCATCAAACTGAATTCCTCCAGGAAGACCTTGACCAGCAATTGTCTCCGGAAAGTACACAGGGACCTGTGATGGTGGCTTCCAGTGGGGATGAATTAATACTCTTTGAGGAAGGGGGATGTACACAGTGAAAGGGGTAAGGAATCGGAGGATGAGGTCAACATATTGCCTCTGTAGAGCCAGTTTGTGCAAAGAGAGATTGATTGCTTCTTTTTTGGTGGGGGCCCAAACAAACTAGTAATTTCAGCCACAGTCATGTGGCAGACAATGTCACTGAAATGATTGGTTTGTTAAAGTGTGCATGTCATGTTTATACAACATAAGGGTGGGTGGGAGGGCCCAAAGACAATTCCATCTTGCACCTCTTTTTCTTTTTTGCATCATGTGCTATTTGGGGACTATTTTTTTTAAAGTGCCATCCTGTCTGACACTTCCGTATATGTCCAGTGGTACTGCCATATAATTCCAGTGATATTGCCGTATAATTCTAGTGGGAATTATTTGTGTCGCTTGGCTTATTCATACAGCTACCTCATTGGACCTCTTCTACATCTTTGCATGAGGGGCTGTTTGGGGCCTATTTTTTATATATGCCCTCCTATCTGTCACCGCAGTGCTACTCCTAGATGGGCTAATTGTTTGTGTCGCTTGGCTTAGTCATCCAGCTACCTCATTGCACCTCTTCGACATCTTTGCATGAGGTGCTGTTTGGTTTTTTTTTTTAATCTGCCCTCCTGTCTGACACTGCAGTGCCACTCTTAGATGGGCCAGGTGTTTGTGTTGTCCACTTGTGTTGCTTAGTTTAGTCATCCAGCAACCTCAGTGCAACCTTTTCGCCTAAAAACAATATTGTGAGGTGTTCCGAATAGACTGGAAATGAGTGGAAATGAATGCTATTGAAATTAATAATACTGTAGGATCAAAATGACCCCTAAGTTCTGTGATTTTAGCCATTTTTATGTTTGTTTTTTTTCAAAAATCATCCAAATCCAAAACCAAACCACGAAATGGTGGTTTTGGCAAAACCAAGCCAAAACCAAATCACGAAATTGGAATTAGATCCAAAACCAAAACACAAAACACGAAAAGTGCCAGCCGCACATCTCTATTTATTTGTAAATGCCACTTAATATTTAATGATTGCACTTTAATTTGGCAAGTAAGTTGCTTTCAGATTCCCAAATTAAAATACAGTAAATTGTAAATTATTCTGAATCATATTTCTCATGTGTAGTGTCTGACAATAGTTTTGATACTGTAGGTTTTACAGACCAGTTCTCCATAGTTCACACATCACTAAATCTTTGCCCTGTAGAGAACAGAACTTAAGCTAATATACTTTAATTTCAGTTCATGTTCAAAAATATCCGAATTGGTATGTTTCAGTATGTTAAGAGTTTTATAACAAAAAAAATATCTAATTATATAGTACTGTACATTGCTCATCTTCCTAGAATAGATGTCTTCATTAGCAGTTTGAAATTGCTGAAAAGGTCATAAAGTTAATGAAATGCAGGAAGCTAATACTGTAAACTGTTACAAATAATAATGGAAA
Source organism: Pseudophryne corroboree (assembly GCF_028390025.1). Classification (NCBI taxonomy): domain Eukaryota; kingdom Metazoa; phylum Chordata; class Amphibia; order Anura; family Myobatrachidae; genus Pseudophryne; species Pseudophryne corroboree. Next base: position 372,646,284 of record NC_086445.1, on the reverse strand, counting down.
AGAGTACAAATGTAAAAACACCAATTAAACTGTGGCTGAGAGGAACAATGTATTATAAATAAGTGTTGATGTATGGGTCAGTTTCTATAACATTTTCTGATCTTATCTTTATGAGAGCCATCTAATGGCCATAGTAACACAAAGGTTAAGTGAATTTACTACTATGTATAATGACAGTCTAATGGCAATTTACAAGTTTGTATGTATGAAGTTTGTAAGCAGCATACTAGATAATACAAATATGCTTTTTATACAAACCAGTAATAAATAGAACTCCATAAATATATACATTGTATATAAAGGAAATTCACATAAAATTGTTATGCATTCGCCGGTATGCTGCCCACTTCCTCAGTTTATGCCAGTATCTAGATCAAATTATAAATATAAAGTATAAATGCACTATCCAAAAGATCAAAATTAACATTAATCTTTTTCAAGATTGGCTTACTAACGTGCATAGCCTTAAATAACAATGGTCCATGGTACCTGAAGCAGCTACTGATTTCTTACTGTCCTTCTCAGTTGCAGTGATCTGTAGATGAATAAGGACTATTATCAGCATCTAGAATCTCCTTGAATTCATCTGATGGTCAAGCTTTAAGATTTGCAGCTCCGACTCTATGGAACACACTTCTTCCACAGTTTGAGAGGCATCCACTGTACAATCCTTCATAAAAAGACTCAATACTTACCTGTTTACTTAAACATTTCAGATTTAGTTCTTAAAAAACATTTTAGTTCCTAAAAAACACAACGCATTTCTTTTCTGTTGAGCTTATTTTGTGTCTTGTTTTCTTAAAAGCAAATGTAAAGCACTTTGGGGGAGATTCAAATGTTTGAAAAGTCAGTTGGGTGTTTGGTGTTTTCTGTCTATTAGATAGGAAAAAACAGACTCCTAACTGACTTTTCAGAAATGTTAATTTCCCCCTTTGAGTCCTAATGAGAGAAAAGTGCTATATAAATGAAAATTATTATTATTAACAACAGAAAAACAATTAATAGAATCAGTAATACCTAAAAAGTCATACAGAACAATAATAGGGTTAAAGAGGTGGAAAATTTACATAAAGACAAGTTAAACAAAATGATAACGTTAACTAATTTACAGTGCATCCGGAATGTATACACAGCGCTTAACTTTTTCCACATTGTGTTATGTTACAGCCTTATTCCAAAATGGACTAAATTAATTTTTCCCCTCAAAAACACCATAATGACAATGTGAAAAAAGTTTTTTTTTTTTTTTTTGCTAATTTATAAAAAACAAAAAACTATGAAATCACATGTACATAAGTATTCACAGCCTTTGTTCAGTACTATGTTGATGCACCTTTGGCAGCAATTACAGCCTCAAGTCTTTTTGAATATGATGCCACAAGCTTGGCTTACCTATCCATGGGCAGTTTTGCCCATTCCTCTTTGCGACACCTCTCAAGCTCCATCACGTTGGATGGGAAGCATCAGTGCACAGCCATTTTCAGATCTCTCCACAGATGTTCAATCAAATTCAAGTCTGGGCTCTGGCTGGGCCACTCAAGGACATTCACAGAGATGTCCTAAAGCCACTCTTTTGATATCTTGGCTGTGTGCTTAGGGTCATTGTCCTGCTGAATGATGAACCGTCACCCCAGTCTGAAGTCAAGAGCGCTCTGGAGCAGGTTTTCATCCAGGATGTCTCTGTACATTGCTGCATTCATCTTTCCCTCTATCCTGACAAGTCTTCTAGTTCCTGCCACTGAAAAACATCCCCGCAGTATGATGCTGCCACCACCATGCTTCACTGTAGGGATGGTATTGGCCTGGTGATGAGTGGTGCCTGGTTTCCTCCAAACATGATGCCTGGCATTCTTGCCAAAGAGTTCAATCTTTGTATCATCATACCAGAGAATTTTGTTTCTCATGGTCTGAGAGCCCTTCAGGTTCATTTTGTCAAATTCCAGGCGGGCTGCCATGTGCTTTTTACTAAGGTGTGTCTTCCATCTGGCCACTCTACCATACAGGCATGATTGGTGAATTGCTGCAGAGATGGTTGTCATTCTGGAAGGTTCTCTTCTCTCCACACGGGAATGCTGTAGCTCTGTCCATCAGGTTCTTGGTCACCTGCCTGACTAGAGCCCTTCTCTCATGATTGCTCAGTTTAAATGGCCAGCCAGCCAGTGAGACCTGGTGATTCTAAACTTCTTCCATTGATGGATGATGGAGGCCACTGTACTCATTGTGACCTTCAAAGCAGCAGATAGTTTTTCTATACCCTTCCCCAGATTTGTGCCTCGAGACAATCCTGTCTCGGAGGTCTACAGACATTTCCTTTGACTTCATGCTCAGACATGCACTGTCAAGTGTGGGACCTTATATGGACAGGTGTGTGCCTTTCCAAATCATGTCCAATCAACTACATTTACCGAAGGTGGATGCCAATTAAGCTGTAAGAACATCTCAAGGGTGATCAGTGGAAACAGGATGCACCTGAGCTCAATTCTGAGATTAATGGCAAAGGCTCTGAATACTTATGTACATGTGATTTCTTAGTTTTTTATTTTTAATAAATTAGCAAAAATATTTAAAAAAATCACATTGTCATTATGGTGTATTGTGTGTAGAATTTTGAGGACAAAAAATGAATTTATTCCATTTTGGAATAAGGCTGCAACATAACAAAATGTGAAAAAAGTGAGGTGCTGTGAATACTTTCTGGATGCAATGTAACTTGAAAATGTGATATTTATAATAGATTAAAAACAAAAATAGAATTTAAATTATACAGTAAAATATAGCATTTCTACTGTATGTCGGGAATATGTATATTTTACGTTATCAAGCAAGCATGTTTTTCTTATGAGAAATGCTCTTTAAGTCACTGATAGCCTTATAAGAAAAAAATTCTTTGATTTATTAATATAAATACTCAGACACAAAAATGCATTTTTTTTACTGTAGCTTACTGTATTTTATTTTCTATTTCTATTTTATTTTATCTTTTATGTTGAATCTATTTTAAATCTCCATTTGCAAAATACAGTGGTTAACTTTACCATTTTATAAAACATATTTATGAAATTCTTTGACTTTTTAAAACTATTAATGTAAAATATTTTTTAGATGGAGGATATTACTGATTCCATTAATTGTTTTTAAGATTGTTGTTTTTATTAATGTTGATCTTTGGATAGTGAATTTGCACTTTAGATTTGCAGTATAATTGTATCTAGAAACTCTCATAATTGTTTCTAGATACTAGAGATGAGTGGGTTCGGTTCTCTGAGAACTGAACTTGCACAAACTTGGAGATCTGAGCCCGATCCTAGCCAGGTTCAGTTTTGCGCTCCTGACTCATATACAAAAATAAGGCAAAATGTCATTATCCCATGGTTGGATCTCGTGGGTATTGGATTGTATATATAGTCCTGATGATGGGCTCCATCTTCACTCCGGACTTGGAGATTGCTTCTTCTGTGCTGTAGTTAGGGAAGGGGGCAGGAGAGAGCAAATTGGGGCCAGAGACAGCAGAGTGGTTGCAGGAGAGTTGAGATAACCTGGGGTGCTGCTTGTGTAGGTGTGCTATCACTGTGTTAGGGCTCTGCATAGTAGTGCACTGCATATAGCATACTGTGGCTGTGTGTAGGACCTGGTGTTGTTCTCTGTCTATAAGGGGCTGTGTACTGCTGAACACTACTGCTACTGTATATGTCCTCTGTGTGTGATACAGACTGAGATCAAATAATATATTTCTATTGGTGCATCACTCTGACTACTAGTACTGCAGCTGCCGAACACTACTGCTATATATCTGTGTGTGATCCAAAGAAAAACTATATTTCTATTGGTGCATCACTCAGTGACTACTAGTACTGCAGCTTCCATAGACTACTGCTATATATCCTCTGTGTGTGATCCAAAGCAAAAAATAATAAAATATATTTCTATTGTTGCGTCACTCAGTGACTACTAGTACTGCGGCTGATGTACAATACTGCTATATCTGATATATCCTCTGTGTGTGATCCAGAGAAAAATATATATTTCTATTGGTGCATCACTCATTGACTACTGGTACTGCCGTACACTACTGCTATATATCTGTGTGTGATCCAAAGCAAAAAACATATTTTGATTTGGTGCATCACTCAGTGATGACTACTAGTACTTTCATACACTACTGCTATATACTGTATCTGTGCGTGATTCAAAGAAAAAAATATATTTCTATTGGTACGTCACTAGTACTGTGGCTGCAGTACACTACTGCTGTATATTATATATCCTCTGTGTGTGAGCCAGAGCAAAAAATATATTTCTGACTCATTTCTGTGACACCGTTGCTGTACCATATGAAGCATTTGTATGCCGTCACCATTCAAAGAATGGTTGCTGATTATTTCAGTGATAGCATCCAAATAGTTGTTTATCTTGACCTTTTGATAGGATTATGTCGAAGTCGGAAAATATTACAATACACACATCACGTACAAACTCCACACAGATGGCCTCCATGCGCGTACTTGTTCTGCCATGCATGCATATATTCACAAGTTGCGTATGACCTCTCACGCGGTCCTACGCATTAGCGCGTGGTATGGGTAATTACGGTAGCATTGGTACTCGCATGGAAAAGCCACAAAGACATATCTCATATTTAATCCACATAGTGCACAATGTACACATAGCCCACACACACCACACCAGAAATGTTATTTAAACATTGTTTAAAAGGTACAACAACAAAGGGATTCACCTTTACAGGATATGAGGGGACAGCATTAGGTTATAAGGTGGTGTTTGGTATCCAACTGTAGGATATTTTAAGGGCAACATTCCGGTAGCAGTTTGCAGAAGATAACTATGCGCAGGAGCATGCTATGCGCAGGAACAGGATATTAATATTATACTGTGTTTACTGTACTCTGATAATTGGCGGGAACCCAGTGGAGACCAACTGCAAGCACACCTAGAACAGACATCGCCCACCTATTCAAACCAACCTATGACCCCTCCTGTTCTGTAAATGACCATCCCTTTGACCTATGGATGAAGAGGATACAGTTTCTATTGTATTATGTTTTTACCAACTGTATAAAAGCTGAGCTACCTAGCCGGTCACTCTCTCTCTCTGAGCACCGGACCGTGTGGCGCTGGCAAAACCAAACTTATGTACCATTGATTGTAGCCTTTCTGTTATTGTAATTGTATATTTGTTGTAACCCCCCTTTATCAATTATATGTTGGCGGGTCGGATCCCAACATCTAAAATACATTTGGTGTCATGTTTCCTTCCTGCTAAGGTTTAAAGTGTATTTCAGAAACACGTGTAGCTGCATTGTGCTCTCAGTGTGTCGGTGTGTGTGTATGCACTGCGTGTACTTTGTACGTCCGTCGCGGCGTGTGTACGCAAAGTGCGTACACGGTACGGACCTTTGTACGTTAACTGTGTAAAAAGTACGTATGTTAAAGATTACATCCAGCAGCCACAGCTGCTCGAATTTCTGTGTAAAAGGTATTGCTTTTTCTGTCCTGTATGTTAATCAGCATTTATAATTAACTGAGACTGGGCAGTCAGACTTAATCCCCTGCTGTATTGTTCTCTGTATTGTATTGCAGCTGAGAACAATAGATGAAGGGTTTATGTTAATAAACCATGTTGTGCCTAGGCACAGCAAACTAGCCAAAATAACGAAGGACCCACCTGTAGGCATGTCAGACAGTCCGTTTCAATACTGGCAGGAAAAAGAGACCTTTACCAGCAATTACCTCCAAAAAGTAGAGAGGGACCTGGGATGGTGGATTCCAGTGGGGGACAAATTAAAAGTCTGTGAAGAAGAGGATGTACACACTGATGGGGGTGAGGAATCAGATGCTAATGATGATATCATGCCTATATTAAGTACTAAAGCCAGTTTGTTCACTGCCCATTGCCAGCTTGTTTTGTGGGGGTCCAAACAAACTAATCATTTCAGCCACAAGTGACAGTCCCTGTTGCTGAAATGATTGGTTTGTTTAACGGTGCATGTCCTGTTTAATATATACAACATAAGGGTGAGTGGGAGGACCCAAGGACAAGTCCATCTTGCACCTCTTTTCTTTGCATTATGTGCTCTTTGGAGCATTTTTTGGGTGCAGTTTATAAAACTGCCACCCTGTCTGCCACTGCAGTGCCACTCCTAGATGTGCCACATGTCTGTGCCAACCCACTACTGTCACTTAGCTTAGTCATCCAGCTACCTCGGTGCATCCTTTTGGCCTAAAAACAATATTGTGAGCTGTGACATGTTTAGAATAGACTGGAAATGAGTGGAAAGTAATGTTATTGAGGTTAATAATACTATGGGAGCAAAAACATCTCCAAATTCTGTTATTTTAGCTGTTTTGATGATTTTTTTCTAAAAAAAAAATACAAATACAAAACCAAAACCTGCAAGGGTAGGTTTGGCAAAACCAATCCAGATCCGAAACATGAAGGAGATCCAGATCCAAAACCAAAGCACAAAACCCGAAAAATGGCCCAGTGCACACCCCTACTATATACTGGCATAATCTGTGTGAGTCTGTAAGGAAGCAGTCAGCATAACTGTGATATAAGTTACAAGTTTTTGCAATTTTCATTTTATATACAATATATTAATTGAATGTATCCTGTCTATTACAGGTCAGATTGGATTCCTCTACACCAACTTCTGTGTTCTGTAAATCCCCAATAAACTTAGACTTTAAAGAAGAGGTGCTGACTTTTCAATTTGTGATCCCTTAAAAAAAAAACTTTGTACACTACCTTTTCATCTCTCAGAAAAGAGTTTCTGGATCCCTCTTTCCCTATTAAGGCAGCAATCATTACTGATTGATTGTACTTAATTCCCTAAGTGTAAATCAACTGATCCCATTCATCATTAGGCCGCTGATCCCTTTGATCATCATTTTGTTCTTTTAGCAAGTCAGCTGCAACTATGTTTCAAGATATGCTACAACCGTGGACACCAAAAGCACTATGAAAAAAACATTATTGCAAAGAATATACAATAAAATGTGTTCCGCTCACTGATACTCCTTCTCTTTACAGGTTATAATGATAGACTGGAATATTGAGCTATCATCTCATAGTTATTGAAAGTGGAGGGTGATACTGCACAGACTTCAGGGAGACTTCATAACTTGTATCAAGATGGCAACCGAGGCTACTAATGTGCATGTGTAAAGCCTTTTTGAGACTGTTTTAGAATGCTGCAGTGGGAATTTGTCACTTACATCAAGTGAGACCTGTGCTACCTGGTACCTACATACAGTACTCTCACCAGCTGGTGAGCTGTATGACACTCTGCTCTGCTCAAGCTCTGCTTCATCTACCAATGTGTATAACTGTGAGTATGGCTGTACCAGCTTTACTGTATTTTCAATAAAATCACTCCACTGGTTAAATAACTGGACTGTTTGTAGTTTTACAGCATCCCGTAGTGTGTACAGAAACTCTGCTATATCCTCAATTCAGACATATTTCCACCAATAGTGCTAAAGTATTGAAATTAATCATTCAATCATGAATTCAAGCAGCGATGGATAGGGGCTCAAAAACGGGCCGGGCATTTGTGAGCGCGCGGGCGCGCCGCCACAATGTATGGGGGTGTGCTGTGAGTCATGGGGGTGTGGACTCATGGCATGCCCCCATTACCATGGCAACGCTTGCTGGGATCAGGGGCATGCTGCAAGTCCGGGGCGTAAACCCGCAGCATGCCTCCATTTCCATGGAGACCAGTGGGGGCGGCTGAATCAGAGAGCCAGCGTGTGGCCTTCCTGGCTCTCTGAGAGACCAGATCGGCCCACCTGCCCATCGGCCCTTCTGGCATGTGCCAGAAGTGCCAGATGTATTTGATATTAAATGTTTAGAAGCAGTGGTGGCTCCAGAGGTGTTGCTGCAGCACAGTTCAAAATTCAAATAGGGTAGCCACACCAACTGCCACTGAGTCCCAGATGGTAGTGTTTGGGGTGGCAGTTGGTGTGACGCCCCTATTTGAATTTTGGACTGTGCCCCACCTCTAGAGCCACAACTGCTTAAGAGCTAATTATATCTGAAAGGCAATGCATTTCCAAATTTTGTTAACGAACTGCTCACTTCACACAGCCACAATAACTTTTGATTGATATTAATACAGTTTTCATAAAATGCATGGCACCACATTCTCAATATCATTACAGCATGAAATTGTGAGTTCATTTACAATGCCAATTTTTGAATAGGAAATGTATATTTTGATAAGTTTCTACTGTACAGAGAATTGTTTTTGATAGTAAAACTGCTACTCTAACACTACGCTATTAACTAAAAGTTGGAAATAATTCAGTCTAAACCAAAGAAATCTAGAAATTAAAAACTTATGAATCATGAAACTGTCTAATGGGATGCTACTTTCCCCTCATAAATGGGATATCAATAATTCAAATTGCCACACCATTCCTTAGAAAATGTATTAACTCAACCAGAGTAAAATAAATAAGAATCAATAACAGTAGCACATAAAACACAACAACCTACAGTATATAAAAATAGTATTCCTATTTGTTGCATATGTTATAGCTGATGGATATTCTTCTTGTGGGATCCGCATCTCCTGAAAGTGACCAAACTGTGCTGAAAAAGAAATTGAGGAGAGAACGGAAGAACCCCTAACCGGGGCGCTGCCTCCGGACTGAGAGAAGCAAATAACGTCTATGTAACACTAGTGCACAAGTGTACATCAAGAGTATTTAATATAAAACTTAAAGTAAAGATACAAAGAACAGCTCGACAGACTAAGGTGCTGAACAAAGACTGAACACAGGAACACTGTCTAATGATGAGTAATGATAAGCAGCAGGAGAAATCCACAGACTGAGACTCCAAGGACCAGCAAGGCATGACAGGCAGACAGACTATAAAGGAAGCATGAGCCAATCACATCCTGAGCACCTCTTAGCCTCCCATGATTACAGTCTCAGTGCAGCTGTCTAGCTGCATGTACCCTGGTCCTCCGTCACCCTAGCAACCCCAGCCACCGCACCAGCCAGTATCCTAGGTTACCTAGGAACCAGCAGCTGGGGAGTGGAAGTTCGGAAGTGTCCGGTTATTGCTAAGCAACTGGATGCAGCTGAAGCGGGCTGCAGCAACCTGTGACAGCATAGCAGTATCTTTCACACATTCAATACGAATAGCCAAAAAGCAGGTAATGTTTAATTTGTGCTGTAGCGTAACATATTAGTAATCCACACAGGTGATTGTGCTAACAGCATAAGAACCATGTATAACCTTTGCTTTAAGTGCACATCAAAGTCTCTCCAATGTAGGGTGATCAATTAATAGTTACACATTATTCATCAAGCCAAGGTATCACCAGTAATGTATCTCCTATGTAAACAAATCACATGTAATAAAATACACACATTTGTAATAAATCATAGTGTCAACACAGTGGTCTGGATGGATACTAATGAAAGTTCAAGTTTAAGGAACTAAGGGGGGCATGTACTAAGCAGTAATAAAAGTGGAGAAGTGAGCCAGTGGAGAAATTGCCCATGGCAACAAATCAGCTGCTCTGTATAATTTTATAGTATGCAAATTATAAATGTTACATCAATGCTGATTGGTTGCCATGGGTAACTTCTCCACTGGCTCACTTTTGCACTGTTATCACTGCTTAGTACATGTCCCCATAAACGTCTACCCAGTGATGATATCTTACAGTATAAATCAGTTAGATTTAAATAAGTTCAGTATGGAAAAGAGCATCCCTCAAATATTAGCCCTGTGTAAACAGTCAGGCAAGAGAGCAATAGGTCTCTCCATTGCAGAGAGATACCAAAACTGAATGAATAGTCTAAAGTGAGACCAGCATAGTCTCTCCATCAAGTCATATAGCAGCAATAGATTGTTATGTTGTCACTCTATATCAGGTTTACCACATCTTACATTTTGATCTCCTCCCCATTTGGTGTGTATGAAGTGCTCTCCGTGCAGGCTTGGACTGGCCCATAGGGGTACAGGGGAAACCACCGGTGGGCCCCACTGCCTGGGGCCCCACCCTCTCAATTATACATTATGCATATGTTACACTATACTGCACAGGACTATTGTGTATTTTCTACAGTGCATTATTGTTATTAATCTGGTACATTATCATGCATGCACTTTCAGTATTTACCAAATATATTATTTATCAAGGGGCCCAGACCATTCACTAATGGTTAGACAAGCCTCTAAGAATGGGCCCCTACCACTGCATTTCCCCGGTAGGCCCTTTATGCCCCAGTCCGACATTGTCCCTATGTGTATATTTTTACCATTTTTTATATTTTTGGATATCTGTGTGTACTGTCCTGTACCATTTTATGAAATTTGAAATAAATTGTACTTCCCTTGTACGAACACTTTTGAGCCTGATATCTTTACCAGTAGAGACAGGACAAAAGATACCTTTATGCACAGGATACAGTGCTTCTGATTGTGAGTGGGGTATGCCCATCCTGAATTTTATGGCAAGTAATTGACACCTTATCTATACATGGTGGTAGGGCTTAAAGATACATTGTTACTCACATTCCAGCTCTCCATATTGTGAGTCATGGTACGCCCAATCCTCTGGGTCTTTTATGCAGGCACAAAGATACATGTACATCTGACTTCACCATACTGTCAGTTGGGGTACACACATTATCTTGGAATATAAAAGATACCTTTTTATTTGATATTAATTGCTTTTGTGAGAATGGTATGCTACCATTGTTTCTGCTAATCAGATGGTGACGTGTATTCTATCAACACACAATTCCTTATAGAAATCATTACTGGGACTTTCAATCTCATATTGGATCAAGTATAGATGTACGATTGTATGTTCTCTTCTTTTTTCATGTTTAATATGGTATGAGATTCCAATGAGCTTTACTACATCTTGAACCAAGAAGTACTGTACAAGTCACTGATTCATTTTAAAAAAGGACATTCATTGTTGAAGGGAAGTATAGACTGTTTTAGCACTTTTACTTATTTTTACCCACAATTGTTTATGCTGTATATTGATATGTACTCACTCCTGAGAACATCGGTTTATGTGCTCATTTAAATCGATTTATATCACTGATTGTGAATTTTCTACATAATTCTCACTCTGTTTTCTTATCTATCATATCAATTGAGGTATACAATATTTCTACTTTCTTATCAATAATGCTGCATATTTTTATTTATACTACACTACTAATTCCAGATGTAATAAAAGGTGACTGGAGACTTTTTGTTTACTTTAACTCTGCCTGCTCAATAACCAGCGTCTCTCTAGAATATAGTGAAAAAAAGTATGCAAGACTGAAAAAAGGTATAAAAACAACACATGAGAATAGTAATGTCTCTTTATGACTGGACACACAAAATTAATATTCTAGCATATTGCTATATTGGCTTAGAATAAAATGTGAATTCATTGTAGAGTAGAATAATGATAAAAAAAATAAGTACTGAAAAACAAGAAATAAAAATCATTACATAAAGTGGCAAAGGCATTGCACTTTTACAGGTATGTACATATTTTCAGAATAACAAAGATTTAATTTAATTATATGCCACATTAAATTCAAGTATTATTAATGTCAATGGGTAATTCTGAATTCACTGCGTGGCTGTAAAATTATGTTTGCTCCTTTCATCAATTTTTCTAAATGACATTCCCCCCTGTGAAGCACTTACTTTACTGAATTCTAAGCATGAACTGTTTTCATTTTAATGCTGATCACAACCATTGTTCCAATCCATGGGAGATGTCAAATATGACTTTATTTTTTACATTTATTACTTAATGCTAGTCTGTAAAAATAAGAAAACATATATACAGTGTATATGTATATATATATATATATATATATATATATATATATATATATTTAAGTCACATAAGCAAATTAAGCATGTTTTATAAATTACTTAACTTAATTTTACAATGTCATGACAATTATATTTAATGAAAGATCAACACAAAAAAGTGCTCTGTTAAATAATTGAATCTAAGGTACAATAATTTAAACAGTTCAATTAATAGAAGAATAATAGGAGAACAAAAAGGTTTAATTTTTCCAATGGCCATCAGGAAACAACTGAAGCAGCCACCAAATTTCATATCTGTAAATTCAATTTAAGCATCATTTCCTATGTATTCCGATTTTAATGCAAAAATACAATTACAACCCAAAAATGTTAAAGTGCATTTAATATTTTAAAATGTTTTAACACTACAGCAGGAAGGTATAGGAAATACATATAAAAACATAAAATACAGTATTTGCTGGCGTATAAGACTACTTTTTTGCCCTGAAAAACATGCCTCCAAGTGGGGGGGTCGTCTTATACGCCGGGTGCACTTCAGTTGGGATAGACATAGCTGCCATAGTGGCCTTCCGATACTCGCCCGGTGCCCATAGTGGCCTCCCGATGCCCGCCCACCTCATTCTACTCACCATCCAGTATCGCGCGATATCCAGTGCGGCCGCGGCGGGTCACTAGTGCCAATTACAGGGAGCTGCAGGGACTGGCCGGAGGCGCTGCAGTCGCGTTGTGGCCATACAATGGTGACAATGACAGGTACTGTAATGGCACTAATACTAATACTAATGGCACTCATGTGAAACCGGTAACACTAAATGCACACAGGGGTATACTTTTATACATTTTACAACTTTCTCCTCGCCCCCTCCCCCCTTCTTATGCATACCTTGATAAATACTCCCTATCCAAATCTCTTATCAGGTCATAATATACAGTATGTCACAAATCTGATGTTCTTTTACGTTTTATTTGGTGTGTGGAAGGGGGTAGTCTTATACGGCGAGTATATAACAAACTCTATATTTTGAGTGGAAATGTTGGGGGTCGTCTTATACGCCCAGTCGTCTTATACGCCGGCAAATACGGTAATTGTAACTAACTTTGAAAATATTCTGAGATGACAATTAATCAGTAGTTTTAAGTGTTTATTTGTGTGTACGCGTTATTCTCCACAAGTGCTGCTTTCAAGATTTTTTTAATGGTCTTTTAAAGCCCAGTACTTGGGCCCCGACTCCCGCTCTGTCCCATTCCCATTGTCTACGGGAGGCACTGCTATCAGCGCCTCCCAAACTGATTTTAGGAGTTAAAATTATTAGAATAAAATAAAGAAGATATGACACAGAATATGTGTCATAAGTATCTTCTTTGTATTATTTTAAAAATTAATCACAGGTGAGGCATTGCCTCCCATGACTGCATATCCCTAATATATATACTGTATAGCAGTGGTGGGGAACCTCAGGCCCGAGGGCCGTATAAGGCCCTCAAAGCCACTTGATCTGGCCCATCCAGGCTCACCTAAATGAGAGGAGATGCTGAGCGCCCGCTAAATTTTTTCAACCAGCGGGCGCCCGGCTCCTCAGCAGCAGCCGGATGCAGGAGCTCACTCCTGAGCTCCAGCTCCTGGCTCAGGCAGTGTACATGTGTAGCTGTGCAGCACTATGGGAGAGATATCATGACATCTCTCCCGTAGTTCCGAGGAGAGGGAGGGCAGCTGTCCAGAAGCAGGAGCAGGGCTGGTGAGCATTGTTTTTTTTGTTTTTTTTATGTGTGTGTGTGTAAGTGGCGCTACTAGGGGGTATATTTAATGGGGCATAACTACAGGGGGCATATCTAATGGGGCATAACTACAGGGGGCATATTTAATGGGGTATAACAACTGACGGGGCATATCTAATGGGCCAAAACAACTGACAGTGGGCATATCTAATGGGGCATAACAACTGACTGGGGGCAAATCTAATCGGGCATAACAAGTGACTGGGTGCAGGCTAATTTTTAAGTTGATAATTTTTGTATGGCCCCCGAAGGATTTTATAAATATCCAAATGGCCCTTGGTAGAAAAAAGGTTCCCCACCCCTGCTGTATAGTAACAGCAACGTTTCAATGCCTTTATTTTTTGCATTTTCATCAGGTCAACAAACAAAGTAAAAATAACTCACATAAATACCAAGTGTAATTACCCAGGTGCAGCTTAGCATCCGTAAGTCGGATCACCCGTCCGTTTCCTTCTGCGCATCCCAGTGACATCAAAACAAGTTGCGTCATCCTGTAGTTCCCATCACCATAGCAACGTATAGGAGCAACCTGAAATGCATGACAAATACATCAACTCACAAACACTACTAGCAATATATAAGGCATAAAAAAGTCCACAATAAGGTGGTATGAAGTACGTACTTCATACCACCTTATTGTGACACCTGTATATGTATAGCAGTGCTGGTCTTTTTACAGCTACGAGATAGTGATGGTGTATACATGCAATACCTGATTCTGATATTTGTATCATTGGACATATTTTTTATGCCAAATATATTGCTAGTAGTGTTTGTGAGTTGATGTTTAACATTTGTCATGCATTTCAGGTTGTTCCTATACGTTGCTATGGTGATGGGCACTGCTGGATGATGCAACTTATTTTGACTTCACCAGGATGCACGGAAGTAAGCAGGCAGGTGATCCGACTTCACGACACTAAGCTCCTAGAACATGCAAAAGAAGGTCCAGTAGGGTGCCCTAAAATGAATAAAAATAGATACGCTATACTTCCCTTAATACTTCATACGTTCATTTGTGAATAAATCTCAAATGATTCCATATAGAAAAGAAGAAGAAAATATGGATAGCATATAGTGTAGTATATTTATATAGTGAAATTTAATATATTTTAATATATAACAACAACTTTAATATTCAGCATAAAACACATGTATGACAAATAGGTATTCCTTCATAAAAATGACCATGCAGTGGGTAATGGTTAAGGTAGAGGATTACCAGCTGGCTGCGTAATATGGGCCTTAAGATGTGTGCATAGGATGACTGGCTCCGGAACCCGTCTCCCCGGAACACGTTACACTTCCGTCTGGTCCACCTAATACCATCCAAATTAGAGGCACACTCCACTCTCCTGCTGCAACGCATTTAGGGACAATTCCCTTCGTCAGGCAGTGAGGCTGGAGTGTGACTGTGGGGCTATTTAAACCCTGTATAGCAATTATTTCCGGGTCAGAGGTCAATAATAAAATCTACATTCAAACATAAATGAAGAGTTTATAAATAAGAACAATTAAAATCCTTCAATTCATCCTTGGATTAAAATTACTAAAATTAACTGCAACAACTTAAAAAAGAAAAAAGAAACATGATCTGATGACCGTAAGTACTCGTCCTACTACTTTCGGTCGCAGCGGTGCTACCTTAACAATGGAATGTATATTTCAAATAAATGATGTTGCTTATAAACATCCGTTAGTTCTATATACATATGTTCAAAAGGGTGTCCAGGCTATTATATCCACTTCCAAAGTCACAGAGCGCTCAGTGAGATGGAATGCATGATGACACGTACCAGTACTTCTGGTGACATCCTTTCCTGTTTATGTCCGTGACGCGCTCATGGACCGCAATTATCCCCGGTGTACATATTAACTTAAAATATACTAATTTAAATAATCACCCTTGAATAAAAACTTGTATTGGACATAAAACTGTGGTCTTAATAAATGATAATATGCTGGGGACAACTTCTGTATATAACCTATGGGAAGAAAACAGACCAAATCAATATATAGTTTCCTATAGTGTTAAAATCTTACCTACCAAAACAACACATATCTTTATGTGTCGCTGAAATGATACATAATTAACACAATATTATAGGTGCTATAAAAGGATTTTAAAAGGGAAGATGAGCTATTAAAGATATTATGAGAATGGTGGGTGAAATAGAGATAGGCTAATTAAGAGAGATTACAGAAACCCCTTTAATTCAAAGTATGCATTCAGACCATTGGGGGAAAGGCTTTTCAATTTATGGATCCATTTCATTTCATTCTTTGCCAGTTGTGTAATCTCGTCTCTATATCTCCAGTTGTTTTTTATATTTTCAATAGCTAGAAAACAAAATATTTCCTTAGTAGAGCAATTGTGTTTTTCTTTGAAATGGTTCGAAAGTGAACGTGTGGTAAGGTCTTTCTTAATATTATGAAGATGTTCACTCAATCGTGTTTTAAGAGCTCTGCTTGTTCTGCCAATGTATATAAGGTTGCAACTGCATTCAATCAAATATATGACATTTGTGGTGTGACAAGTCATAAAATGCTGTAATTTATAAAGATTACCAAAAATTCTTCATATTTTGATTTTTCCATTTTAATTCCCTTGCATGCTTGGCAAGTTCCACATCTGAAAAAACCTTTGTTTCTGATAGGATGATAATTCTGGGAGGGTAGAGCACTTTTGGTGAGTTTACTTTTTAAGTTCAGTGCTTTTCTATATATGAAACTAGGTGTTTTTGGTATCACTTCTTTTAATAGTGGATCTTTTAATAATAGATGCCAATGTTTCCGAACAATAGATTCCATCTTCTTGTGCTGATGATAATATTGGGTGATGAAAGCGAACTGGGCTTTCCCATCATTCTCATCCTTCTTCTGGGTTCCCTCTAGGAGTTTAGTTCGATCTTGATTGAGGACTTCACTTTTGAAATCTTCTAACTTCCTTTTGTAATAACCTTTTCTTTCGAAGCCTATTTTCCTAGCATCAATTTGATCTTCACACATCCGCTTCTTACTACAATTCTGCCTCAATCTTAAAAACTGACTCTTCGGGACAACTTGTAAGCCATTTGATGTGATGTTCACTCGCCATCGCTTTATAAGGGTGGTCTTCAGTATGCCGACTGACGGGATCCCGGCGCACAGTATACCGGCACCGGAATCCCGACAGCCGGCATACCGACACTTATTCTCCCTCGTGGGGGTCCATGACCCCCCTGGAGGGAGAATAAAATAGCGTAGCGTGCCACCATGCCAGTAGCATGGTGAGCGCAGCGAGCCCGCAAGGGGCTCATTTGCGCTCGCCACACTGACGGTAAGCCGGCAGTCGGGCTTCCGGCACCGGTATGCTGGTCGCCGGGAGCCCAACCGCCGGCATACCATACTGAACCCCTTTATAATTGTTACCATCTGTTGGTTTCTTGAAGCATTTTGTTTCTAATTTGCCATCTTCAATATACAAAGTAAGGTCAAGAAAATGCAATTCCGTTTGGCTTGTTTTGACACTTAATTTAATATTGAGGTCATTAGCTAAGCTGCACCTGGGTGATTACACTTGGTATTTAGGTGAGATATTTTTACCTTGTTTGCTGACCTGATGAAAATGCTGAAATAAAGGCATTGAAACATTGGCCCTCATTCCGAGTTGATCGGTCGCAAGGCAAATTTAGCAGAGTTACACACGCTAAGCCGCCGCCTACTGGGAGTGAATCTTAGCTTCTTAAAATTGCGACCGATGTATTCGCAATATTGCGATTACTAACTACTTAGCAGTTTCAGAGTAGCTTCAGACTTACTCTGCCTGTGCGATCAGTTCAGTGCTTGACGTTCCTGGTTGACGTCACAAACACACCCAGCGTTCGCCCAGGCACTCCCACCGTTTCTCCGGCCACTCCTGCGTTTTTTCCGGAAACGGTAGCGTTTTCAGCCACACGCCCCTGAAACGCCGTGTTTCCGCCCAGTAACACCCATTTCCTGTCAATCACATTACGATCGCCGGAGCGATGAAAAAGCCGTGAGTAAAATTACTTTCTACATAGCAAAGTTACTTGGCGCAGTCGCAGTGCGAACATTGCACATGCGTACTAAGCGGATTTTCATTGCGATGCGATGAAAAATACCGAGCGAACAACTCGGAATGAGGGCCATTGTTGTTACTATATATGCCTCACTGTCCCTGAATTCTGCAGTCACTTGGAGTGCCGCACTAACTGCATTTCTATGTCTTCTACCCTGTGAGGGTACCCGGCACAGTACGGATATTAATGGGAGAGACGGATCTACTGTTGATTATATATATATATATATTGCAACAAAAGGAAGAGGCGGCACTCTGGAGACTGTGGTAAACCGATGAAATCTGTCAAGTGAGACTTTATCAATGTTTCGGGGTACAAGCCCCCGTCTTCAGGACACACAGTGAACAATCAAGTGAAAAATACACATTTAAATACACTAACCAGGTGCGCTTCCAGCTGTCCTCTCCATGCCGCTGCCCAGCTTCCAGACTCAGCGCTTCCGGTCAGGTGATCCCGATCCGTGACGCGAGCTCCCAGTGCCGTCATGCAGGGGGCGGAGGAGGCCGTTGTCATGGTGCGTGCTGTCAATACAAAATACATTAAATAACAGTTGTCCATCATTAAGACAGATCAGGCAATGTAATGCCTGTCTGATACATATATAAAACATATAAACGAACTCTGCTTTACTAAACACAGTTCACGGTGACAAAAACATTAAAATCAAAAACACCTACATACAGAGCTATATCAGATAAAACGTAGCAGCCAGCAACACCTATTAAGACCAAAGTTTTATCGTGCATTAGACATTATAAGAAATCTATGTATATTCATTAGTAACTAATTTTAAATGGTTTAAATAATAGAAGTACAGGACAATTTGGACGATTTATCCATAAACTATATTGCCCCGGTGTGAGGACCTAATGTCCTCACACCGGGGCTCTAAGTGAAACTGCTCATCCCCAAGGTCTCATTGGGCGCTCTAGGACTCAGCGTATCCAGTGCTATTATCTACCTGGTTTCTAATTGCAGGAGGCGCTTAGCTCTATCACCTCCCCTGAGAGAGAATGGTACCTGATCCACGATTTCATACCTCAGGGATCCTAATGAATGTTTGGCTGCCGCAAAATGCCGCGCCACCGGCTGTTCGCTCGTTCCTGTCACTAGTGCTGCCCTGATGGCAGATCTGTGCTGGGTCATCCTGACTTTAAACGTGCACTCTGTCTTGCCCACGTAGTACTGACCACATGGGCAAGACAGGAGATATACCACAAATTTAGAATTGCACGTATATGCAGCCTTCAGGTTAATTTTTTTTTACTCTAATATGGGTGTTTAAACGAATCCCCTGGGACCAGGAAATTACATGTAGTGCACCCACATCTGTAACAGCCCTTTCTAGACCTAAGGAAACTTCCTTCAACAACAGATTTTTTGGCCACATCAGTCTTAACAACTAAACTTCTGATGTTCCGGCTCCGTGTGTAGCTGGGCATCAGTTTTGTGTCTTTAAACATCCTCTAATCTGGGTCAGTGCTTATGATTGGCCATAGCTCTTTAGCTCTTCTACTAGTGTGTCTACTGGAATTGTTAAATTGATTAACCCATGGGAATCTTTTCCCTTTAATTGTAGGGTCACCTTTCGCAAGCAACTGTTGTCTCGATTTAAGGGTGGCTTTAACACGGGCCCCATGTAAGAAACTGTCAGGGTACCCCCGTTCTTAAAACTTAAGAAACATCTCATCCATCTGCTGATCCCTTACTTTCACATCATTTTTGATCCTACATACCCTTAACATTTGTGAGTACGGTAAGCCGTTAATGGTCGCCCTGGGGTGGAAACTATCGTACCTTAACAGAGTGTTACGGTCTGTACTCTTAGTATACAGGGATGTGTTGATCTTACCACCTGCGATTGTAATGTGCACATCTAGAAAATCTACCTGCTGTGAATCCAACGTCATAGTTAATTTGACTGGACTGGATGACGCATTGTGAACCACAATGATGTCCTCCAGAATATGTTGTGGCCCTGACCATAGTATCAGCAGGTCATCTATGTAGCGAAGGTATAAGACTAGATGTTGTGTTATGGCTGGCTGGCTAAGAAAAAAATCTTTATCTACTGCCCACATGTACGAGTTGGTGAACGACGGGGCCACACAGGACCCCATTGCACAACCCATTAGTTGGATGTAGAATTGGTTGTCATAAACAAAATAATTATGAGTTAACGTAAACCTCAATAATTTAAAAAATAAATCAACATCTGGCCCGTCATAACGTGCATTGTTGGTAATCAGCAACTTACCGCCTGTATTCCCATCTCGTGGGGAATACAGGTATAAAGACTGGACACATCTAAGGAAGCTAATAAAGTACCATCAGGTACTGTCGTAAGTGCCTAAAATTTCCTCAACAGCGCTGAGGTGTCCTTGAGGTGCGTCTGTGTATGTTGAATGCAGGGCTGCAAAAAATCATCTAAATAAATAGATATAGCCTCACACAATGACCCCCTGGCAGATATGATGGGTCTGCCAGGGGGGTTATGTGCATCTTTATGAACCTTAGGTATAATGTAAAATAGCGGGACTACTGGATGGGGTTTAGACAATGCCCTAAGTACTGTATTATAAATAATGCCTTCACTAACTGCCTCAGTCAGCATACTATCCATTTCTTTGCGAAATTGCTGAGTAGAATCTCTGGGCAAGCTGGCATATGTGGAAGTGTCACTTAGTAGCCTTGTGCATTCCATCATGTATTTGTCTTTGTCCATTACCACAATGGCCCCTCCTTTATCCGCTCCGCGGATTACGATATCCTCCCGTGCTCGTAAGTCCCTCAATGCCTGCTTTTCGTCTTTAGTTAAATTGGACCGAGTTCTTTCCTTATATTCTGAGAGAGTCCCTTCTAGCATACGAGAGAAAGTTTTAATGGAGGGATTTACTGAAACAGGGTCAAAATTTGACTTGTGCTTGATCTTAATCAAAAGTTGAGAAGTCATGGAATTATCCATGGTACTGGCTGCTTTAGGATTTTTTCCATAATATTCTTGTAATTTTAATTTTCTTTGCAATCGATCGTTGTCAATTTTCCACTGTATCTCATCAGGGGTATGAGTGGGAATTTATGACAGTCCTTTGCTTAATACCCCTATAGTATCTGGAGAAAGTGGATTGGAAGATAAATTGAAGATTAACTGCGCGTTCCTTTCGGAGGTTTTTTGTCTGTTTTTGCTCCTCTCCCTCCGCCTCGTCTGCCCGCCCCTCCTCGTGGGTTTGCTTTTTTGTCGCTGCCCCAAGCCCGGGTGCGAGCCCCTAAAGGGCCCCCCTGTGTTGCATCACCCCCCATGCTGGTATTAGGCTCATCAGTGTCACTGGCCGATGTGCTGGTGAAGCGAACATGAGGTCTCCTCCTGTACGCGCCCCTGGGGCCTTGCTGTTGCTTTGGCATATTGGCCCCCAGCCAAGAATATACTTTGTGCTGTAGATAATCCTGCTGCACACGTGCCAATTTATCTTTTTTGTATTTGATCAGCTCTCGTTGATATTGCTCTAATTGCTGTGTCAGTTTCTCCATCCATTTGGTAGTTGCATCTGAAGACAAACTGAAATATAAAAACCAAGGTTTCAATAGGAAGCACTGTCCAGTCACAAATCAATTAAATTAAACAAATCACTTTAATTCCTAATTAAAGTGATTTGTTTAATTTAATTGATTTGTGACTGGACAGCGCTTCCTATTGAAACCTTGGTTTTAATATTTCAGTTTGCTTGCTACAAAGGGTGTTTGCAATAACCCTGATTAGGAAGCTGCAGCCCAGCCTCAGGTGTAAATTTGCCAGTGGTCTAAGGAGCAGGCGCCAAGTATATATTTTTGGGCATCTGAAGACAGGCTGGATAAATTCTCAGACACAAACTTAGTGAGGTTTTGTTTGGTCATGGAAAGCTCTCTCTTGGATTCTTCTATCACTAGGAGGATTAAGTCCATAGAGCATTTATTTAACACTGAGATCCAGCGTTTACAGAACGGAATACTGTATCTACCAATCGTGGGCATGTTATGAATTCAGAACCCACGCGGGATCTGTTTTGCCCTGTAATAATCTGACAGGGTCTTACCGTGAAACAGAAAGTCAATCTCCCTTTTCTTAAGCATGAAAAGATCTCTGTAAAGCTCATCATTGGTGGTAACATCATCATTGCTGAATGCAGGCTCTGTATACAAGATGTTCTCAGCTTCTGCCTCTGAGAAACTAAGCGTTTCAAAATGATCACACTGCAGAAAGTATGTGGATAGATCCTCCATGTCCTCACCTCCCTGTGCCATCTTATCGATGTTAAAAAGTGAAAATACAAGTAAAACGTCCTGGTATACCTAGGTGCCGCTGTGGCCGCTACAATGCCAGCTGGAGTTCACCACCAACCGTGATGTGTGCAAAACTGTTTCTTGTGCAAATAAAGTGCTGAAACAAGTCCGTGTGACTTAAACACAGTGCTGGAAGCATTCTGAACTACTGAAAAAATGCCTTGGGGTGCAACGACTACCGGAGTCTGTGAATTCCTCACAGCTGCACCAGATATGTAGAAGGCAAATTGTCTGGCACTCCCCTGTGTGCTGCTTGTACAACGCTCATGCTCCGGTGCCCTCCCAAACAGGCTATGCAGTCTGTATATCTTTTGCAACAAAAGGAAAAGGCGGCACTCTGGAGACTGTGGTAAACCGATGAAATCTGTCAAGTGAGACTTTATCAACGTTTCGGGGTACAAGCTT
Source organism: Pseudophryne corroboree (assembly GCF_028390025.1). NCBI lineage: Eukaryota > Metazoa > Chordata > Amphibia > Anura > Myobatrachidae > Pseudophryne > Pseudophryne corroboree. The sequence continues at coordinate 372,623,868 of NC_086445.1, read as the reverse complement.
CTGTCTTCAGGACACACAGTGAACAACCAAGTGAGAAATACACATTTAAATACACTTACCAGGCACGCTTCCAGCCGTCCTCTCCACGCCGCTACCCAGCTTCCAGACTCAGCGCTTCCGGTCAGGTGATCCCGATCCGTGACGTGAGCTCCCAGTGCCAACATGCAGGGGGCGGAGGAGGCCGTTGTCATGGTGCGTGGTGTCAATACAAAATACATTAAATAACAGTCGTGCATCATTAAGACAGATCAGGCAATGTAATGCCTGTCTGATCCAGATTCGACCTATTCAATCAAATGGACGTTTATACAACAAGTCATGAATTCTGACTTGTCGGAAAACACGTGGATCGGCAGATTAGCCGCCGATCCACGTGTTTTGTCGGATTAGCGGCCAAATCCGACAGGTTTTAGCCCCGTTTCCGACAATGTCGATCCGAAAAAGTCAGATTGGCATTGTCGGAAACTGCCAAAACCTGTCGGATTTGGCCACAAATTGAATACTGAAATGTCGGATCCTTTCCATTAGTAAGGATCCGACATCAATTGAATAGACCCCATAGTATATCAAATAAAGTCACAGACCAATATCTGAGCCAATTGGTTAGCTAATCAAAGAAGAGCAAATTGTACTTTGTCTGAGTAAACACCAGTCAGTGAGCAATAATAACCTGCAGATACAGGTAATAACAAATACAAACAAGTCATGAAATCACTTACATTTAAATACACAGTTTGCATTAATGTAACATGCAGTTTGGAAATTGGAGGTAGCTCCACAGTTGCTGGTATTTCAGGCTGAATGTTTATCCTTATGTTTTCCTTCTGCTTTACTTAACTTGCTTCTGTTCTAATAAAAAACACTACACAGCCAAAATGACTATACAACCTTTGAAATTCTCCTTAAAAATGTTTACTAAGCATGTGTGTTCACAAAGTACATTCAAAACTCAAAGTCCTCCTCCAACTTCAAATGCTGCAATAAACATCTACAAAAAACAGTCAGATGAAAAAGAAGTAATATTGGACCCTTGGCGCACAATATTCGTAGATGCTAATTAGTACTTCTAGTACTAAATGATAGAACCAACATGTGCTGATTAACACAAAAATCTCAATATTTATTAAGACACAATCCCAGACTGGGTGGGTAAAAACACAATAGATCCATTTTTGAGAAAGGCCATTAAAGGACCGAAACGCGTTATTTGGACGAGGACAAGTGAGGGGTGCATCTCGGGACAGGAGACTTTGAGCTGACACGCACAGTGCGGTGGTGCTGGGCCATTCAGCCTAGGACCCCAGCTACCTTCCAAAGCTAGCCCACCGCAGCTATGGACTATGGTGAGAGATTGTCTTCCATTTAAAAAGGACTCAAAGCACGTTAAGCACTTTATGAAGTCTCCTGGCTCCCATCTACCTCACCCCATTTGCACTTTTGTTTTATTGTGTTTTTACCCACCCATTCTGGGATTGTGTCTTAATAAATATTGAGATTGTTGTGTTAATCAGCACATGTTGGTTCTATCATTTAGTACTAGAAGTACTAATTAGCATCTACGGATATTGTGCGCCAGGGGTCCATTATTACTTCTTTTTCATTTGCACTTTTTGGAGATTAGTGTTTATCTCCTTTATATTGGACCTAGGCAGCACTATTTTCAGTACTGCGCTCATCTGAAAGTACTCCATTTTGTCTGTTCAAAAAACAGTCAGATAGCAGAATAACATTAGGTCAGATCGATAGCAACTTATAGGTTCAGACAGTGTTGAAACATTTCCCAAAAATAATTTTAAAACCACTGGTCAGATTACTAGCAGCTTAAAGGTACAGGCCGTATTGAAACATTTACCTCTGGCCAGGAAGAAAAAATATCAGTCACTTCAAAATCCTTCTATGTCTGGTGTACACATAGCTAATAATATGGAACTCCTGTGCAACTCTGCATTAGCTTTTAATTACACTTAAAAAAAAAAACACTTCAAATAAAAGATGCTACACAGACAAAATGTCCATACTGCCTAGGAAGTTCTCCTTAAAAATTTTATGTTTTCCGGTTTAACTACTACAGTTCATTTATTAGTGGTCTTGCAATTCATTGGTAAATTAAGCTGAAGTAACGAGCTGACCAGACACTTAGAATATTATTTGTCATCCCTGTGCACCAAAGCTTAGGTACATCACCACAATGGTTTCAGAACAGAGTTATCCCTGAGGTTGGAGCTATTTAGAATCACCTTATGTAATAAATATAATATGCCATTAGGTCACTGCACAGTTTGATGTACAGAGGCAGGTGAGTATGTGGTTTATACTTTTATATAATTATACAGTTCAATTCATTAATCATTCCATATTCATGTCAAAACCAAGCGCTTCAACAACTATCCTAACAATTTTGAAGTAACACCTACAGTACATATGCCCTCTGAAAATTATATAAAACAAACTCCAAAATAAAACAGCAGGTGTCTCTCCAATTCCCTCTCTCATCATTTCCGATAGGCAGTCTCATAGAATACACACATTTAGTAGAACACACTGGACCAAACTGAACTTTAAAAAATCTTAATATCCATTCTCTTTCCCCCGGTAATCAACTCCTTTCTGAAGTGGGAGACATGCTGTTCTGACCTCATGTCTTTAGAAGACAGTTGTCTAAAGCTATAAGCTGCCATGGTATCCCTCAGTTTTCTTCTTCCCCCAGAATATAGGGGGTTATTCAAGTTTGTTAGCAAACCAAAATAGCAAACTAATGGGCACATTACGTTGCACTGCAGGTGGGGCAGATGTAACTTATGCAATGAGAGGTAGACTTGGGTGGGTTATATTGTTTCTGTGCATGGAAAGTACTGGGTGCTTTTTTTTACTGTGCAATTTAGATTTCCGTTTGAACACACCACACCCAAATCTAAATGTCTCTGCTCATACAGTATTACATCTGCCCCACCTGCAGTGCAACATGGTTTTGCGCATTAGTGTGCTTTTTTTTGCTAACAAACCTCAATAAGGCCCTAAGGGGTACATTTACTAAGCAGTGATAAGAGCGGAGTAGTGAGCCAGTGGAGAAGTTGCCCATGGCAACCAATCAGCACTGAAGTAACATCTATAATTTGCATACTATAAAATTATAAAGAGCTGCTGATTGGTTGATGGGGAAATTTCTCCACTGGCTCCCTTCTCCGTTCTTATCACTGCTTAGTAAATGTACCCCTTAGTTTTGTGTTTTGCAGTCACGCAACAAAATAATTCCTGGACAGGAATGGTATAAGCATCCTCTGATATAATGATTGTTATGACACAAAGAACATTGATGGGAACACTGTTGCCACATACTGTAGATGCATAGAACTTGGCATTCAGATAAGTATCACATTTAGTTTAAAGTATGTAATGTGGGTTTAATTACTGTAGTTACCATTGATACTGAAATCTACAGTGGTTTATTACTCAATATATTAATTATTTAAAATGTTTATAACTTTTTTGTTTAAGAAAACATTAATACACCTAATTTATTTTGAAAACAGTACTAGAATAAATCTTTCAATTTCCAGTATAAATACAAAGTGATTGATTAAAGGTATTACTGTACTTCTCCTGCAGCTCTCTCCTCTGGGGGACTCGCATTATCTCACAAACCCCTGGCATGAGGTCACCATGGTGGTGGTGCTGGTGTCCTTCTGTCCTCTGATTACTCATGCCAACTGATATCCTCATAACCATCCCTTTCATGCTCTACATTCAAAGTTTGGGCTATTCACATCTTTCAATCTGCCCACCTTTGAATAGCTGTCATTTATCATCCCACTGGCCCAACCTCCAAATTCATTGACAGCTTTACTTTTTGGCTCCTCCACTTCCTCTTTTCTGATCTTCACTCCCTCATCTTATGGGCTTTCAATATCCTTACCAATGTCACCACTGACAACTCGCCCTCTAAACTCCTTACCCTCACATCATCATGTTGTTTCTCCCAATGGACTTCCTTACATTCCCATGTGAGTGGACACTCACTTTATTTGGTCTTTACTCTCCATTGTGATATCTCTAATTTCACACTCTACAGTCCCCCTCTCTGACCATCATTATATCCGTCACTCCCTCTCCACTGTTGCCTCCCAAGGCTACCATTACTAAGTGCAAACTTGAGGCTGTCGACACAGTATCCTTATTCTCCCTACTCAACTCACTCTCTCCAGCATTGTCTCTCTCTCTCCTGCCCTGACCATGCTGTTCCCGATACAATGTCTCCCTCACTTCTGCTCTTGACTCTGTTGCTCCATTAGTCACCCTTGCAAATCCAAGCTTCAACCTTGGAATGCCAAATGCACCAGATACCTGCAAAAGTGTTCACACAATGCAGTGTGACAGTGGAGGAAATTGAGGTCCTATGTAAACTTCCTTCATTTCAAATGTGTGCTTTTAAACTACAGTGCTGCATTCCCCACTTTATAAAAAGTAATGATTCAAAAACCACATCTCCTCCCAGTCTTCAAGACCCAATCATCTCTTTGCTACTTTCAACTCCCTCCTCTGTCCCCTCTCCTTACCTGCCTTCCTCACTCTCTGCCCTTCACTTTTCCAACCACTTAACACCTAAAATTGATTCTGCATGTCAGGACATCTCATCCAACCAGACTCTCAGCGCCCTACCCCCTTCTTTCCAAGCCCACCCTTCCCTTTTACTAACTCTGCCTTCTTTCTACCCTTTATCTGGAGATGAGGTCATGGCCCTCATCCAATTCTCCTCCCATTCCCTAGATCCTATCCCCTCCCACCTCCTCCACCACCCTTCTCCTTTTGCTGTGCCCATCTTGTGCATATCTTTAATCTCTTCCTCAAGCAATGTCTCCTCTGTATTCAAGCATGCCGTTGTTTTCTCCATTCTTACAAATCCCACTGTGGCAGACTAAGTCTCTCCCACTTTCTGAAGAAAGGATTGACCTGCTGCAGCTCAGGGAGGAACCACACCCTTTCCTCAATTAAGACCAGCTAAGGTATAAAACCTGATTATTTGAGTTAGTCAGGGGGAATGTGAGGGAGAGGTTGCACCTTTGGCAGCCTTCTCTATGCAAGACAATCTGAACCCTGACTTTGGTGTTAGTATTCTTAAAGTCAGAAGTTCTTAGGGGTCTTGCTGATGCAGATGGACACACTTCAAACAGCATTGTTTCTGTTCAGCTGACTTTGAGTAGCTGTAGATGTACATGAAGAAGACTTCCCCAGTGGAGACTGCTTTGTTAGCTGGCAGTAGATACAGTACCTGTTGCTAACCTACTGTAGGTTCCACAGGCTGGTTGATAGCTGTGAGCAGCCTGGCTAATAAATAATGGACAGCAAGAATTTTGCCAATAAGAATCTCATGAATGTAGTTATGACTACATTAGGTGTAATGTTTTCCTTTGAAAAAGTATTAGTTTGTTTTCAGTCTTTAAGAAAAAGGTAAAATACATACAGTATTTGTAGTTTCATTTTAGGTTTCACAAGCAGTAGTTGCTGTAGTTATTCATTTGTTGGTACCTCTACATGCATTTATAGACTCATATTTTCCACTCTCACCAGATTTTGGAACAAAGTATGTTATCACAGAATTTTCTCATCATGTATTGAATAGTATACCTACTAAATTTGTTGGCATTACACCTATTACTTAAAAATTCAGACAGATCTGAATAGGGAAGCTTAAATTATGGCCATGTTGTTAATATACAGTATACTATTACTGCTGTTTCATTTCTGTATAGGGTAGAAAGGCATTCACACTATTTTTTATACAATTCAATATACAGTACACACATACTGTATATATTGTGTGTCTATTGAATTGTTTAACAAGTGTGCTTTATTGGAAATAGTTCATGTAGCAGTAGCCTATATGCAAGACCTACACAATTTGAATGCATTTTTCCCTTGAAAAGAAAAGAAATGAAACAGTAGAAATTTACATAATAAAAGATTAATCTCTGGATCACTTACTCTTTAAATTGGTGTATGTGCATTTACATTTTCAATTATACATGCTAGGATCTTACAACTGCCTAGACATACTGACAATAACATTTATTTTTTCCAGTGTTTTTCCTTGGAACACTATATGTACTGTAGTATTGCATTGTAATTATTAACTTTGTAAATGCTAATATTGCAAACTTAAATTTTTGCAATTTGCATGTCTTTAAAATTTGCTGCAGTTTAGATTTCTACATGGAAATGAAAAGAGGTATTTTGAATTAATAAGCCCCATCTGCATATATAAAAGACATGACAAGTTTTGTCTAAGGACAAAACTAGGCTTCCTTTCACACGCAATAGAGGAAATTAATGTCATCACCAGGATGAAGACATAAAGAGATTCAAAATTAAAAATCATTTGTGAGCTTCCCAAAAGATTTCTATAAACTGCTGAAAGGAAAGTAATGATCAAAGCCCTTTAAGAATATTGTTCAGACCATTACAACTGGTTATATACTGTATATCCTAATACAGGAAATAATATAACATTATTGCAGAATTTATTACATTATTTTAATAGGTAATACAGATGTTTTTAAGAACAGGTTAAAAGGCAATATTTGGAAAACAGATGTACATTCAAAATTTTGGAGCTAAATGTTTGATTATCCATACTTTACCATTGTGCACTGGAGAAATATAAATGTACATGAAATGTTAATTTTTAAGAAATTGCATTGGGGTTTTTTTTCTAACATCCAGAGACAGCCTAGCTTTGAAAAGTTCCACATAAGTATTTGTCTCTAAATGTTCACATATCTTAAGTCCATGCAACTGGATTGTCATAAAATGATTGCTTTGTTACCTGTGATCTCTGTGTAATTATTAAGTATTATTAATAATATAATTGAAAGTTAATATTTGAAATGATATAAAATGGCACATTTTTTGTCAAAGCCATGTACTGTAATTGCATTTACAGCAGGAGATGAAATGCTTTTTGTGATCTACAAACTCAAGGAGGTAATTCAGAGTTGATCACAGCAGCAAATTTGTTAGCAGTTGGGCAAAACCATGTGCTCTGCAGGTGTGGCAGATATAACATTTGCTGAGAGAGGTTGATTTTGGTGGGTTATTTTGTTCTGTGCAGGGTAAATACTGGCTACTTTATTTTTACACTGCAATTTAAATTTCAGTTTGAACAAACTCCACCCAAATCTAACTCTCTCTGCACATGTTTTATCTGCCCCCCTTGCAGTGCACATGGTTTTGCCCAACTGCTAACAAATTTGCTGCTGCGATCAACTCTGAATTAGGCCCTATATACAGTAAAGCATGCTCAATATGCATATGGGGAATCAGTCTTAAGGCTCCACTCAAAATAACAGACCCTTTAATACTACACCCATAGAATTATAAAGTCCCTTAGGGGCATATTTATTAACTTTTTATTACTAAAATAATGTGGAACCAGGGTACAGTGATCAGTGCTGTGACCTCCGGTGCAGTAAAGTGATGCTGCAAAGTTCTAAAATCTTCAGGGAGGCTGGTACTAAAATGTCACTCCACTTCTCCTAAACCTAAATGAGGGGCCCGCCAGATACTGTAGCTCTGTCCTAATTAAATGCATACTGCACAAATATTGGATCAGAATTTTGTTAAAAAATGTAATGTATGGAAAAGTTCTGTTTTACTAATAGTGCACATGCCACTACATTATTGACCTTCCTGCCTTTATGACTTACAGCTGCAACCAAAAAGATACAGTAGGCTTGGCAAGATGTCATCTCTTCAAGCACATCAGAGAAAAAAGCTTTTTGCCTCACCTTCATGGACTATATTTAAATTTAATTAGTATAGATACATCTAATTTATTCTTAGTCAAAAGGCAAGGGAGTCCAGCTCAACCTGTGATAGCATTAGATTCTGATCGGTTGGGGTTATGTAATATTCTGGACAACTGAAGAATACCTGAATAAAGAGACATACAATCTCATGAAGAACATAAATTACAGTACATGTCCGTTTAGTCTCAATTTCTATTTTTTTTTATATATCCATCTTAATATTTGCTATCTAAATCTTAACAATAGCAATAAGGTTTCTGCATGAATTCTGTGTAAAAAAAGTCTTCCAAGAATTTAAATTTCTTCACACCAATTTGAAATGTTCTCTTGTTAATTAAAAAATACTGCCTTCCCTATCTCTGCTAGTACTTTTTATATATATATTCACTGTTGCTATCATTATGACATTACTCAGTGTATCAGAAACTAAACTGTTTTGCTAAAGAAGTGGAGTATGGAGGAGAGATTTTGAACAATAGGCTATAGTCAAGCCATCTGGAAAGATAGGGGCTTATACAAAAGTGGTGGCCTGCACCAATCTTCATGGGGAAGAAGAATACTGAGCAGTACTGAAGCACTTTGGGGGACCACAGAAACAGGAGCGAAGGTGATTCTTTGTATTGTGGTGATATATAGGCCACCAGGTATGGAAAAGAAATTGGACAGGAACCTTTTGCAGGCAATCACTAAAATTGCATTAAAAATAGAGGTAATAATCATGGAAGAACTTTAATCAACCTGATGTAAACTGTCTGTTGCAAGTAACACTAGAAGTAGAGACTTTCTGAATTGCTTGCAGGGATCATCTCTCTTACAACTGGAGAGAGAGCTCACTTATAAAGATGCAACATTAGACTTACAGATGTGTCCACTTACATCTAGCTCTCCTGCATGCTAAAACAGCCATTATAGTCACGCCATACCTTGGTGTGACTCAGTAGTTCTGAGCGTCATTTTGTGTGACTTTTTTACAATAAAATGTGTGTTACTCTTAAAACTGTTAGTAATATTGCTGTTAGCAGCTGCTCGGCTGCCACAGGGAGATGTATTTCCCGGCGGTTTGCCAGGTGACTGGGATGCCACGTCTCTTCCAGCCGCTGGTCACCCTCCCGGTTCCTAGCAACAGGCTGGCACCAGGAGTTATTCATTTTGGGAGCCACCAGACACCTAGCAATGGGGGTGCCAGATGGAGATGGCGTTCTCCATTGCTAAGTAGTTTATAGCTGATACGTGCAGCAGGGCAGCTGCATATAGTTTTATTAATTAGAGAGCAGGCTTCTGATTGGTGTAAGCACCATTTATATTCCCTTCCTGATAACTCACAAATAGCTGGTTATAGTTCCTGCTTCTAGTGAGAAACTGCCAGCCTTGTGAACCTCGTGCTGAAGAATCTTTGCTGGACCCTGTCCTATATGGATCCTGTGTGCCTTATCATCAGGTGTATTGTAGTGTGGATTCTTCCACACAATATTAATTCTTTGTCTGCCTTTATCCTTTGTCTTTCTTTAGTCTTACATTACCTTTGTTATTTGCATACAGCTGCTTCATACATTACCACTACACTTGCCTCTTTCACCACAGTCCCACTACACTACTGTCCCTGGTCTCTTGCATATTCATACTTTATCTCAGTTATGTCACCCAGTCTTCTGACCCTTACTTGGTTTCAATAATTCTCTTCCTGTTCCTGTCCATTATACTAACACTGGTCATCTCGGCTATAAGCTCGTACTGTCGCCAATGGCGTAAGCCCTGGTGGGCCTCCCAGTACCGGTAGGTGCATAAAGTCTTAAGGGAAAGTGGCTACTATAGGCAAGAAGACCTGCTGAGTGCGCTCTATGAGTCTTACACCCAGGTGTCCAGGGGTATAGTCCAGAAGAACGACCACGTGTCAAGTTCATCTTACTCATCTTCTTCAATCACCCAGTTCTCCGCATCATTCTGCCCAGGTACTTTCCAGGCAACTCATACCACACCCCTATATTCTGTGTGCAATCACGGCTGTATTTGCATATGAAATGCTATGCTACAGTGTTGTCCTAGAGGACACTGTAACAAGGGGTGTTTTAACAGAGGAGTGGACCTCTGGCATCATGCAGTCTCTGGCATCATACCATAGTCTACTGCGCAAGCACAGGTCTCTGGAAACATGGCACTCACCATGATCCGGGGACCAAAATCACTACTGTGCATGCGCGGCAGCCATTCTGGCTGTGATTTTTGCTGCAGTTGTAGTACCTGATGCTGGACTCTGGAGAGTTAAGAATTAAAATATGGGTGCAATGTGTGTGGTGTGGGCCCCACTGGACACTGGGGCCCATGTGCATTGCACATAATGCACCCATTAAAGAAACAACTATAACTAAGCATTTGTATACATTTGCTGTGGTTGCACACATAATATAGGCATGCCGCATATCATTTTAATCAGCAGAGTCTGTTTATGCATCTTGTTTGCATAGAAATTCAAATAAGATGTATTTAATCAAAAGAGACCCAATGCTAAGAGTTGCATGGGAACCAGACTGTGTCAGACTGGGGATGAAGGGCCCACCAGAAAATGCAGTGATAGGGGCCCATGCTTAGAGGCTTGGCTAACCAGTAGTGCATGTTCTGGGCCCCTTGATAAATATATATAGCAAATACTGATAGTGCAAGTTTGATAATGTACCAGATTAATAACACTGTAGAAAGTAAACCATAGACCTGTGCAGTATAATGTAACATATGCAAAATGTGTAATTCAAGTGTAAAATCTAATCCCTTGAGGAGGGGGTGGGGACCCAGGCAGTGGGTCCCATCGGGGGTTTCCCCTGTACCCCTGTGGGCCAGTCCGACCCTGATGGGAACTGTCAACTCACTCTTGCCAGGCATCTCCAATTGTGTGTCATATTGAGTCAAGATGAATGAGGACACATTTGTAATACTTACAAATGGTGAATATCTGCTGTAAATATGGATGAAACCTGGTATCCAGTAACCATAAAGCAGAATAGTTCAGAATAATACAGAATTAACTCATCTGACACACAAAGTTGTTAGATTTTAGGAAGGCTTATTTTGGGGACTTCAAAATGTGTTAGCGATTCTTTAGCAGAGTGGAGGAACATAAAAGGAGTGTAAGTGAGGTAGTAAAAGTTAAAAAGTGCAATACTAAAGGCAAGAGACCTGTGTATCAAAAGTAGAGATGTGCGGCGGGCACCATTCATGTTTTTTGTTTTGGTTTTGGTTCTAATTCCCCACTCATGTTTTGGTTTTGGATTGGTTTTGCCAAAACCATCCTTTCGTGTTTTGGTTTTGGTTCTGGACGATTTAAAAAAAAAAACATAAAAATGTCTAAAATCACAGAATTTGAGAGTAATTTTGATCCTATGGTATTATTAACCTCAATAACATTCATTTCCACTCATTTCCAGTCTATTCTGTACACATCACAATATTGTTTTTAGGCCAAAAGGTTGCACCAAGGTGGCTGTATGGATAAGCTAAGTGGCACAAATGTGTGGCACAACCACCTGGCCCATCTAGGAGTGCCACTGCAGTTGCAAACAGGATGTCACTTAAAAAAACTTGTCCCCAAACAGCACATCATGCAAAGAAGAAAAGGAGGTGCAATGAGGTTGCAGTATGACTAAGCTAAGTGACAAAAATGTGCAGCACATACACCTGGGCCATTTAGGAGTGGCACTGCAGTTGCAAACAGGATGTCACTTAAAAAAACTAGTCCCCAAATAGCACATCATGCAAAGAAGAAAAGGAGGTGCAATGAGGTTGCTGTATGACTAAGCTAAGCAACACAAGTGTGCGGCACAAACACCTGGGCCATCTAGGAGTTGCACTGAGTGGCAGACAAGATGGCAGACATAAAAAAGGCCCCAAACAGCACATCATGCAAAGATGTAAAAGAGGTGCAATAAGGTAGCTGTATGACTAAGCTAAGTGACACAAACAATTGGTCCATCTAGGATTGGCACTGTAGTGTCAGACAGGATGGCACTTTAAAAAACCATGCCTCAAACAGCACATGATGCAAAGATGAAAAAGAGGTGCACCAAGGTTGCTGTATGACTAAGTTAAGCGACACAAGTGTGAGGCAAAAACACCAGGCCCATCTAGGAGTGGCACTGCAGTGGCAGATAGGATGGCACTTAAAAAAACTAGGCCCCAAACAGCACATCATGCAAAGAAGAAAAAGATGTGCAATGAGGTAGCTGTATGACTAAGCTACGTGACAAACACAATTGGCCCATCTAGGAGTGGCACTGCAGTGTCAGACAGGAGGGCAGATATAAAAAAGGCCCCAAACAACACATGATGCAATGAAGAAAAATAGGTGCAATGAGGTAGCTGTATGACTAAGCTAAGCGACACAAACAATTGGCCCATCTAGGAGTGGCACTGCAGTGGCAGATAGGATGGCACTTAAAAAAACTAGTCCCCACACAGCACATCATGCAAGGAAGTAAAAGAGGTGCAATGAGATAGCTGTATGGCTAAGCTAAGTGACACAAGTGTGCAGCACAAACACCTAGCCCATCTAAGAGTAGTACTGCAGTGGAAGACAGGATGGCAGTTAAAAAACTAGGCCCCAAACAGCACATCATGCAAAGAAGAAAAAATATTGAAATGAGGATGCTGTATGACTAAGCTAAGCGACACCAGTGTGCGGCACAAACACCTGGCCCATCTAGGGTTGGCACTGCAGTCCCACTTCACTAATGGTGGATACCGGATGAACGTCTAACACCAGCATAGTTGTTATGGCCTCAGTAATCCGCTTTGCAACAGGATATATATATATATATATATATATATATATATATATATACGGCCGTATCACTGGAGTTATTCGCCAGTACCACTAGAACTATATGGCAGTATCACTACAATTATATGGCAGGATCACTGGAATTATACGGCAGGATCACTGGACTTATATACCAGTACCACTGGAATTATACGCCAGTACCATTGGAATTATACGGCAGGATTACTGGAATTATACAGCAGGATCACTGGAATTATATGCCAGTACCACTGGAATTATATGGCAGGATCACTGGAATGATACAGCAAGATCACTGGACTTATACGCCAGTAGCACTGGACTTTTACGGCAGTACCACTGGAATTATACGGCAGGATCTCTGGAATTATACGGCAGGATCACTGGATTTATACGGCAGTACCACTGAACACATACAATATATGGGAGTATCAATGGACTGGATTTATATGCTACTACCACTGGAATTATACGGAAGGATCACTGGATTTATACGGCAGTACCTCTGGATATATACGGCAGCACAGGGACACCACCACTGGACTGATGCAGGACAACACAGCACCACTGCAATGGACTGGATTTATACAGCAGCACTGGACATATGACAGCAGAGGACACCACCACTGTGACTGGACTGATGCAGTACAATACACCACCATTGAACTGATGCAGCACAACACAGCACCACTGGGCTGGACTTATACAGCAGCACTGGACATATGGCAGCAGAGGACACCACAACTGTGACTGGACTGATGCAGCACAATACACCACCACTGTACTGATGCAGGACATTGAGGACAGAGACGTGTCCTTTCTCTACATTTTCCAATGCCTGAGTGAAAATGGTGGCGACATGTGGCTCCTTATATGGAATCCAAACACCGCAAGAATCCGACAGCAGGATGATGACGTTTTGCCTCGTTCTGGTTTCCAAGTAAGGTGGGAAAACTGACTTGGATCCAGGCTCGGGCAGTGAAGTCCGGTAGGGTTCGGTTCTCAGGGAACCGAACCCTCTCATTTCTAATCAAAAGGGTTAGGAAAATAACACGAAGTCAGTGTGGTTTGCAAAATAAGTATTAAGTTTGGTGCAAGCAAAAAAGCCTGCCTTTAGGAAATATAAGCAGAATATTGAAACAAGGGTGTGTATCTTGTTAGACAGAAGTAGGCTAAAAAAGGTAATCAGATATAAAATGGGTCAAGCTGAGGAGAAAATGTACCAGTCAGTGGGTAAATGGGTCAAAACTTTTTTTAGTTACTGTATTTAATGGAAAGGAAAGAAAGGGCAGAATAATAAGACTAAAGACACGGGGCCTAATTCAGACCTGGTCGTAGAAGCAAATTTGTTAGCAAATGGGCAAAGCTATGTGCACTGCAGGGGGGGGGCAGATATAACATGTGCAGAGAGAGTTAGATTTGGGTAGGGTGTGTTCAAACTGAAATCTAAATTTCAGTGTAAAAAGAAAGCAGCCAGTATTTACCCTGCACAGAAACAAAATAACCCACCCAAATCTAACTCTCTCTGCAAATGTTACAGTTTATCTGCCACACCTGCAGTGCACATGGTTTTGCCCAACTGCTAACAAATTTTATGCTGCGATCAACTCTGAATTACCTGCAAAAACAAAGAAGAAAGAAGCATGTTTCTATCTGATGCACAGGAACCACAATAATGGTTAAAATAACAGTTCTTTATTGGATATATATTGAAATTATGGGGACTGGTGAAATATTAAAATATAGTGATTAGAAAAATAAAGTGTGAATTAAAACTACAAGACTCTGATCAATGGTTACCCAATGTGATTATTATCCCAAATACAGGGCTATTTTGCCAAGGATCTGTGTGTGTTTGTCTTTATTCCAATGTCCTAGTATTCATCTGTGGGTTATACAGCAAATTGTCAGTATAATGTTTAGTTCTCCTTCATGCTGCAAGTATGTATCAGTTGTAACACTCTGTGGGTCCCTCAGTGCATTGCAACAAAGTATGACTGTAGTGGATATCTGATTATATGGTATTCACTTTGTTACTTTTTATATGAAAACAGTGTACATTCATTATCCTTTCCTTAATCATTCATTATCTGCCTTACATATTTATTTATTTATTTATTTATTAACAGTTTCTTATATAGCGCAGCATATTCCATTGCGCTTTACAATTAGAACAACAGTAACAGAACAAAACTGGGTAAAAACAGACAGACATAGAGGTAGGAAGGCCCTGCTCACAAGCTTACAATCTATAGGGTACATAGATTTCTCTCGAAATTATGCAGGATAAGATGTACTCATTTATTTATTCAGTAATATCCGTACATTTAACTGTCTCCTTATCACTGAGACTGAAATAGATTTTATATATTCAGTGTCATCTGATTTAGTGTGTCTCACAGATAACATGCAAGCTGCCATTCCTCACACATTCATGTGCCCTTTGATTGGGAACTGCAATTATTATCTCTATAGTGTGTGTTCATATCAGCTG
Source organism: Pseudophryne corroboree (assembly GCF_028390025.1). Taxonomy (NCBI): domain Eukaryota; kingdom Metazoa; phylum Chordata; class Amphibia; order Anura; family Myobatrachidae; genus Pseudophryne; species Pseudophryne corroboree. The sequence continues at coordinate 372,608,786 of NC_086445.1, read as the reverse complement.
TGCAGTTAATGATCCCACTGTTTATTAGCCAGCACTGGCCTGAGACTGTGTCTCTGCAGTCATTGATTTTAAATGAATATATTCACACTAATAACAGTGTCTGCTTTATTGATATCTCACTGTTCATCAGAGGACACTGACTTAGGGCTGTGTCCCTGCATTCACTACAATTATATTAACTGCATCCACACAGGCCATAATGTCAGTGCTGTTATACCCCTTTTACACTCGCATGAAAATCCTGGGATTTTGCACGTGAACGCGCATCATCCCGGGTTTTTTGTCAGTGTGAAAGGGTACAGGGACAATTTCCCGGGTCAAGCATCCCGGGATTTCAACCCAGGTCTCGACCAGGGTTGGTCCCGGGAAGCTGTGTAGTGTGAAAGGGTCCGTCCCGGGATTCACTATCCCGGGACTGTTAAAAGGACTCGGATTGGAGCTTTCTTGGGCTCAGAAAAGATGATGTCATCTTTTATGAGCCCAAGGCCATTTCTAATGCCATACTTATGCATTTGCAGGGATATCCCGGGATCAGTGTAAATGGGGCTGTCCCGGGTCGATCCCATGTCTTAGTGCAGTGTGAAAGTGGTCAGTCCCGGGAATGCATCCCGGGAGTGACCCGGGAATGCGAGTGTAAAAGGGGTATTAGTATTAGCCAGAGCAGAGTCTCAGCAGTCACAGGATTATACTGAGTATCCACTTTATCATGAGGGGAATAATGCATGCAGGAATATATGTTTTATCCTCCTGGGCGGTCTGTAATAACACCACTCAGGTGGTAGGGAGCTGTGTCCTCACTATCAGATTATATTATCTACAGACATAACAGTATACACAGAACACATTTCACATTGGGTATTCCACATTAATCAGAAACCAGCCCACATCCATTCCACCGTAGGCATCCTCATGGCTCAAACCAGAGCCTGTTATTTCCTTTTCCTTTTATCCCCTATACGCAAATCTGATTGGACAGGAGACCTGTCACTCTTCTGTCCCATTGTTCTATTGTGATAATATGTCCTTTTTGCTGGGAATTCTTATTTTGGCATCAATGTTTTCAATATTAGAAAGGGATTCTATATGTCTATTTTCTCATCTGTTTTTTCATGTTAATACTGTGGTGGAGATATCATTAGAATTTAATGATATCTCCACCACAGTATTAACATGAAAAAAAGATGAGAAAATAGACATATAGAGGGATATTCAATTGTTTGAAAAGTCATTTGCATGTCTGATTTTTCCTATCTAATAGACAGGAAAAAATAGACACCCAACCGACTTTTCAAACATTTGAATTTCCCCCATAGAATCCCTTTATAATATTTAAATATTTAAATATTTTTAGATGCCAAAATAAGAATTCCCAGCAAAAAGGACATATCAAAATAGAACATAGGTTCTCACACTCGGTCCTCAGGACCCCACACAGTGCATGTTTTGCAGGTCTCCTCACAGAATCGCAAGTGAAATAATTAGCTCCATCTGTGGACCTTTTAAAATGTGTTAGTGAGTAATTAATACACCTGTGCACTTGCTGGGTGACCTGCAAAACATGCACTGTGTGGGGTCCTGAGGACCGAGTTTGAGAACCACTGCAATAGAACAATGGGACAGAAGAGTGACAGGTCTCCTGTCCAATCATATTTGTTTAGAGGGGATAAAAGGAAAAGGAAATACCAGGCTCTGGTTTGATCCTTGAGGATGTCTATTGTGGAATGGCTGTGGGCTGGTTTCTGATTAATGTGAAATACCCAATGTGAAATGTGTTATGTGTATACTGTTATGTCTGTTGATAATATAATCTGATAGTGTGGACACAGCTCCCTACCACCTGAGTGGTGTTATTACAGACCGCCCAGGAGGATAAAACATATATTCCTGCATTATTCCCCTCATGATAAAGTGGATACTCAGTATAATCCTGTGACTGCTGAGACTCTGCTCTGGCTGATACTAACAGCGCTGACATTATGGCCTGTGTGGATGCAGTTAATATAATTGTAGTGACTGCAGGGACACAGCCCTAAGTCAGTGTACTCTGATGAACAGTGAGATATCAATAAAGCAGACACTGTTATTAGTGTGAATATATTCATTTAAAATCAATGACTGCAGAGACACAGTCTCAGGCCAGTGCTGGCTAATAAACAGTGGGATCATTAACTGCACAGCTGATATGAACACACACTATAGAGATAATAATTGCAATTCCCAATCAAAGGGCACATGAATGTGTGAGGAATGGCAGCTTGCATGTTATCTGTGAGACACACTAAATCAGATGACACTGACTATATAAAATCTATTTCAGTCTCAGTGATAAGGACACCGTTAAATGCATGGATATTACTGAATAAATAAATGAGTACATCTTATCCTGCATAATTTTGAGAGAAATCTATGTACCCTATAGATTGTAAGCATGCGAGCAGGGCCTTCCTACCTCTATGTCTGTCTGTTTTTACCCAGTTTTGTTCTATTACTGTTCTAATTGTAAAGCGCGACAGAATGTGCTGCATTATATAAGAAACTGTTAATAAATAAATATGTAAGGCAGATAATGAATGATTATGGAAAGGATAATGAATGTACACTGTTTTCATATAAAAAGTAACAAAGTGAATACCGTATAATCAGATATCCACTACAGTCATACTTTGTTGCAATGCACTGAGGAACCCACAGAGTGTTACAACTGATACATACTTGCAGCATGAAGGAGAACTAAACATTATACTGACAATTTGCTGTATAACCCACAGATGAATACTAGGACATTGGAATAAAGACACAAACACACACAGATCCTTGGCAAAATAGCCCTTTATTTGGGATAATAATCTCATTGGGTAACCATTGATCAGAGTCTTGTAGTTTTAATTCACACTTTATTTTTCTAATCACTATATTTTAATATTTCACCAGTCCCCATAATTTTAATATATATGCAATAAAGAATAGTTATTTTAACCATTATTGTGGTTCCTGTGCATCTTATAGTAAAAAACGCTTCTTTCTTTGTTTTTGCATGTAACTTGGGTCTAGGACCTTAAAATGTTAGGATTGCACCTGCGAATAGAAATACATTTCCGCAAAGGAGTACAAAATGATCTTAAATGTGAAGCAGTAGGAATCATTAGATATCTAGCAATATGTAGAGAGAGCTTTAATAAACTGGTGCGGGATTTGTTCAAATTTGTATAACTCTGAATTACCCTCCATGTGCACTGCAGGTGTGGCAGATATAACATTTGCAGAGAGAGTTAGATTTGGGTGGGTTATATTGTTTCTGTGCAGGGTAAATACTGGCTGCTTTATTTTTACACTGCAATTTATAATTCAGTTTGAACACCCTCCACCCAAATCTTACTTTCTCTGCACATGTTATATCTGCCCTCCCCCCTGCAGGGCACATGGTTTTGCCCATTAGCTTACAAATTTGCTGCTGTGATCAGATCTGACTTAGTCCCAAAGAGTGGGAGTCTTGTTGAGGGAAACCATATAATAGCAGAATTATTTTTGCTTATTGTTCACTACTGAAAGAGAGGGGAAGGGACCCCAATAAAGTTGCAGGTATATTCAGAAAAATGCTGCAGAAACAAGTATATTTAGAGAGGAGAAGGTCCTAACAGATCTCTTAAAACTGAAAGTGGATAAATCAATAAACCAGATAAGATATGGTACATTCAAGAATAATAAAAGAGCTTAAAGGTGGGGTAGGTTACCAGTGGATTATCCCAAGGATCTTTACTTGGACCAAAGCATTTTATTATCTTTATTGGTGACATTGTATATGTTACTGAAGGTAAAGTATGCCATTTGCAGATGGCACAAAGTTATGCTACAGGGTAGACACATCAGAAGGCTTAAACAAATAACTGATGTTCTAGGTAGACTAGAGGAATGGCCTAGAGTGTGGCAACTACAGGTTGATTACAAAAATACAAAATCATGCACTTGGCTCTCAAAAATCCAAAGGCTACATATAGTATTAACATCAATATAATGGAAACTACTGAAAGGGAAAGGGATCTAAGAGCCACTATTTCAGATGACTTTAGGCAGTTAAGCAAAGTAACAAAGCAACGAGGAAGGCTAGTCAGATGCTTGGTTGCATAGTAAGAGGGATCAGCAACAAAATAAAGAAGTAATAATGCCACTGTATAGGTGATTGGTACGGCCTTATCTAGAATACTGTGTTCAGTCCTGGAGGCCATATCTCCATAAGGATATTAATATATTACAGACTGTACAAAGAAGGGCAACTAAAACAGTACATGTTCTACATCACAAAACTTACCCAGAAAGGCTAAAATATCTTAATATGTATAGTTTGGTGCAGAGAAGGGAAAGGGGGGACATGGTAGAAACTTTCAAATATTTCAAGGGTTTTTTCAAAGTACAGGAGGGAGACATTCTTTAAAGGAAAATATGTATTAGAACATGAGGACATGCACCGAATCTGGACGGGGTAGGCAGGGCTTAAAGTGGTCCTGTTGAGGTAGTGGAACTCATTTACCCCGCCACCTACCTTCTCCCTCACATAAGCGGAGCCAAGGCCAGTGCTAGTGTTTTCATTAACCCCCTGCAAACTGTAAATTAGGACCCTATTTCCAATACTTTATAAAGGGACATTGATTTCACAAAGATGCAGCGTGGTCACACGATAATACCCCCAATTCAAATTACACCACACAATAGCACAGTCTTATTCAAATTACACTGCATGTAGTGCCCCTGATTCATATTACACCACATAGTAATGCCCCTTATTATGGTTACGTCACTAAGTAGTGCCCTTTATTCATGATGCGTTACACAGTGGTACCCTTTATACACGTTATGCCCCACAGTAGTGCCTGGAATATACAATGCCCAGAGTAGTGTCCCTTATACACAATTCCAACAATAGTAGTGCCCCTTATACATAATGCCCACAGTTGTAGTGCCCCTTACACATAATGACCAACAGAGACAGTGTGTGTGAGTACCAGGAGGGGTAGGCTGTAGATGGAGGAGGACCATGGATTCACCAGGACCTGAGGAAGGGGGAGGTGGCTGCAGCTCATCAGTAACACTAGCGCCGCCTGCAACATCGATTGACGTAGGTGATGGGACGGGATTTTATTTTGGAATTACTGTGCAGGGCAATGGAGGAGGTGGAACTAGTTCCCCCTAACATTACAGGTGGTGGAACTCAGTTCCACCTCGTTCCTCCCCACTTTAACCCCTGGGGGTAGGTTCAGGGGAAACTTGAGGAAAAATTACTTTACGAAAAGTTTTTGACAAGTAGAATAGAATAGCCTGCCATCACAGATTTGTAGACACTAATACAGTAGAGCAATTTAAACATGCTTGAGATAGGAATAAGTATATCCTTAAAAATAAATAAGGATCAAATAGGGTTTGAGGTAACAATATGTTTAGAAAAGGGGCAGACTAGATGGGCCAAGTGATTCTTATGTGCCATCAAATGCTATGTACTGTATCTATGATTCTTTGTTTCTATCATTTATCTAGTACATATTTTGAATTTACAGCTAAAAATCTGATTGGTTGACATGGATAAAATTTCTATTTGTCTTCTTTAGAATATTCAAAATTCTCTCCTTAGTGTGGCAAAACAAGAGGTTAAACTTACCCTGCCATGGTGGTACCTCTTTTCCAAAACAAAATTGACAGGCATACTGTAAGTAATGGGCAGATTCCATCTTGATATTTACTTAATGTTTTAACTATATAATATTTTTTGCACTACTGTATATATATATATATATATATATATGTACTTTGGTATATGTTTTGAAAGATCTGTAACAACCAGTTGCGTGACTTCCTTGCTGTCATACAAATGCAACGTAGATTGCTGTGTTCCCCATGTGCTGACTTTTAAACTTCATAACAAAATAAAAAATATCCCTCACCAGCCATCAGTGTATATTATAATGTGCTCCCCACACATCTGTAATTAAAATAATGTGCCCTTATGTCCCCCAATAATAATTATTATAATTTACTTCTACAACCCATCAGTAATTATGTTGAGTAATTTGGTGAGTACCAAAATGAGCACCTCATCCCGCTTCTTATTGTTTTTCTTATCTTGTGCTACTCAGCCCCTCCTTCAGTGTGTTACATAGCGGTCCCACTCACCACCTCCCCCCCCCCCGCTGTGCCCATCAGTGACTTCCTACCTTAAAGTGCTCCAGATACCACCTTCAGAAGTAATTACCATGATGTCTACTTCCCCATCCTACAGTATATAAAAACAAAACTTTAATATACCTCTATCTCCACCACAAGTGGCATTAATACATTACTTTATACACCTCACTCCCAGACACCACTTGTACACCCCCTCCCCTTCCCAGAAGCTTAACTCTCTTTGGAGGTGCTGCATGTCACTTCTCCATCTGCCTGTTGTTGCTGAACTGCACAGAAGGTGGGACTGATGAGAAGGATTGAGTGGTTCTATGGGTGGTTCTCAGAGAGAGAGGGAGGAAGTCAATAAGGGGCAGGCAGCTCCGTCAGTGTCAGCTCTCCAGCAAGCAGCTCTGAGTCTGTGACCATGTGACAAAATGCTTAAGGCACCAGCAGTGCTTTCATCAGTGCTCCCGTGTCTGCCTGTCCCCTCACTAAGGACTAAGGAGACCCTAGTAGCATGATATGCCCTTTTGAGCAGTGTCCAGAGGACTAATCACTGTAGCAGTGCACTAGCACTTCCCTCTCACTCTCTTCACATCTACTCTGGCCCCATAACACACCCAGCTACACAGGTGTAGATGTTAACATGGAGGGGAGCACCACTGAAGCTGATCATAGCTGGGGTCCTCTGTCATATCCTTTCAGTACAGGACACAGAGTTGGGGCTTCAGGTGCTGGGACAATGGAGAGGTCACCCCTTGAGGGCTGCAACCCTGAGGCAACTGTCTCCATTGTCTCTGGCAGCTCTGCCCCGGTAATAACCCTACCCTGGGAATATATTCAAGTATTGACAAGGAGTGTCATCACATCAAGAACAATTATACTTAAAAGATCCTTTGGAATACCAGCTAATTTAAGGTCCTAAACACACTAACTTTAAACTGTCATTGCTGTCAATGATCATTTCTGTTGCAAAATCTATTCTGTTGCCAAATCTATTATTTCTTTGATGACACAGAAGCGGTGATCAAAAATCAGGAATAACTGCCTTGGCTCTTTTTCTGGCAGTAAGCATACATATTAGTAAAATCCACCGGGTCCTACTCTGATCAGTCTTGGATCCCTAACAATATCTACAGTGTCACCAAAAGATTGTTACAACACCAAAACAGAATTCAGAAGGTACAGTTTAACATCATTGACAGATACCGCTAGGTAAAACACAAGCTGAATGTGCCTAATTATGCTGTGAGTCTTCTTCACAAACACCTAGAATAGGGAAAGGATTAAAACTGACAACAAAATTCCATTAAAGGTTCTGGCATTCACCCCAGAATCACTTAATTCACTTACTTCTGAACATTTTCCACAACAACAATTGGGATATCATCCAACATTAACTTAAGGTTCTCAAGGTAACCAACAGAGAATTTCCTGAACAGGGCAAACAAAAACTTAAACTACTGTAAAATGTAAAACAACAATTGAACATCTGTTCTATTTTGGTACCAGTGCAATCATTTAGACATAGGACTTGAATGAATTGGAGCAGGAACCTTATTTTGGACCATATTTCCTGACCAGTTTGTTATAGGATGGGCTCCTCGACGATGTAAGTAAAGGTGTCAAAAATTACACCTCTGAGCCTGAAAACAGGATATATTTTTAAAACAAAACATTATTAGCACCTGTGCAGATATGTGCCCTGAGTCCAAAAAGTTATGGCCAGAAGGAGCATGCAAGGCCTCCACATGGAGGCTGCATGATATCAAGCACCACCTCCACTTCCATACACCCCAAATCTATACTTGCATATTTGTCCTGTTACAATGAAATTCTTTGTCATAAGATCTCCACATGGTTCTGCTAGAACTGTGCTCCTTAATATGAAACAGTTGGAGATACCTGGTAGCTGATCACACTGAGAGGTTAATCTGGGTGAACTTCTAGGCAACAAGCCACAAACTCACAGAAACCTTCCAGCCAATTGGCATAAAATTTTATGGTGTCATAACTGACATCTCCTTCAACTCCTCTTCAGTCTTATCAGTTAATGCAAATATGTAAATGTTAGATCCATTGCAAAACCTTACATTGATAGCGGAGGTGGAGGGCCTGCAAATCCACTGTGAACAACCCACCAGCAACAAATTAAGGCTGCCCTTTTTAGGCATTTTTTAAAGAATGCAGTCATTTAGCCCTCCTGTCATGCTTCTCAATTTTACACCTAGTGTACTTCACTGTGTGCTAACGAACCTTGGTGGAACTATTAGAATCTGAGGCAATTAAGGAAGAGGAGGAAAAACAATAATGTACATCAACAAGTGACTCGCCTGACGTTACTGGCTGAAAACCCATAGACTGTTTGGATGATCAATTGTCATCACAGCTGCCATGTTATCAGTGCTATCATTCACATTGTCATGTGAAAAACATGGCAAAACACATATGGATTCAAAGCCCCAGACACAGAAAACAGGGAAGATGTAACAGAAAAAGCTAATGATGATGCAGAACAAGCACCAATGCCTGGTCATACCCATGACAACAAAGCATGCAAAAATTGTTATGCTACTGTATGGGCACTAAGAAAAGAGCAACTGGAACCCATCTTGGGGTGAACCAGAATACTCTGATACCACACCAAAGGCCAGCAAATGTGATGGCCACAGAAGACATCAGGGCCATAAGAAAAGCCTGAGGCAACAACCCAACGCCAACTATGCCAGTGGTAGGAACCAAAGCACTACAACTAGTTGCAGCAGTATTCCTACCACCCCTACGTCTTTAACTGCTTCACTTGGGCTGATTAGGGAGAGAATGATACTGCAGAGTTATTAAAGAGGAAACCTGAGCTGCATTAGATGCTGATAACTGCAGGCTGCCAGGTGAGCTGCTGCCAGAGCTTGCCTGACAATAATTGCTTACAATATTGCTATACTCTGCAACCATAGTTGTGTCAGGGACAGCAAATGGCTACCATCCCCTGACTCTATATTATATAACCTGTGGTTAACTTTGGCACCAGTAGCTTATGATTGGGCACAGAAATTCCCACTTTCATCCCTGGGCAACCATCCACTTCCTAAGAACTTGATTGGGAGTACCTGAATACAGCCACGTCTATCCAAAGCCAGTGGTAGGCAGCAGACTCTATTGCCCACTAGTCCAGGGTATCAGTCCCCTTGTGCCGGGCATGGATGCAGCCAGTGTAGCACAAAAAGTGTTAAAATAGCAAAAAATTTGGAGAGGGTGATGAGGGCAGCAAGAGAAGGTAAAAGGAAAATAAGAAAGTCAAATGATAAGTCAAAAAACAACAGCTCAACTGCTACACCTAAATCACTCACCTGATCCTGAAGCCAGTCAGCAGCCCAGACTGTAATAGCCTTAAATTGAAAACACATAGAGTTAACACCCCTAAAAGCAATATGACAAGTTCTACAACATGATGCCCAACAAGCTAGTCCCTGGCTTTGTGGTTTAATCCACTTCACTCTTATTCAATCATTCAGACTTTTCAACAGTAGAAATCAGGTATGGAAATTTGAGGGCAATTGTTGCTACTTTATATAGCTTATGCTGGTCTTAATTTGCTACTGTTTCATTCATAGTGCACTCTGTGAGCATTTGGACCTCATATTTTAGATTTTTGCCTCAATACTTGCAGAGTTAGGAAATACATAGAGTGCAATTTTCAGAGTTTCATTTGTAAGTGAATGCAAGATACGAAAATCATATTTTCATCCATGTTCAGGGTTCAAGAAACATAGCATTCAGATTGTGGGGACTATTCACACTGATAATAAAGTATCCAACTTGCTGATGTAGATACTAAAACACTGGGGCAATTCAAAATTGCTTTGATGTGAGGACAGCTGATCTGAAAATTAGGTGTCCCCACAAACTCTATCAACACTTTTTCTGTAGCAGTGAAAATGAACACTACTAAGGGGTCTATTCATGAAGCAGTGCAAAGAGTGTGGAGAAGTTGCCCATGGCAACCAATCAGCTGTTCCATACAATTGTATAGTATGCAAATTATAAATGTTACCTCAATGCTGATTGGTTGCCATGGGCAACTTCTCCACTGGCTCACTTCTCCACACTTTTCACTGCTTCATGAATAGAGCCCTAAGTCTGTCTAGTTAGTGTGCATGTGTTAACTTTGGTTCACATATGAGTATGAAGATTCCAACATCCTACAGAGTTATTTAAACAGGAGTGGAGAAATCTGATTGTATAACTTATCACAACCTCAGACCTCCTTCCCATAGGAAGTAGCGGGGTTCTGGGAACCAACGCCACCTGACGATGGTATTGTTTCAAACAGGCAAACTCAGAAGACTTTCAGTTTTCAGAGTTTGCTGAATACTTGGCTGTCCCATTGGGTCCCTAATAATGAATGGACCTGTTATGTAAACATGGGGAAACCTGTGTTTCCATATGTGTAATGGATCTAGTAGGGAAGATGTATAAGCCTCTAATGGTTAAAGGACAACACAAGTAGTGATGAGCACCGGAAATTTTTCGGGTTTTGTGTTTTGGTTTTGGGTTCGGTTCCGCGGCCGTGTTTTGGGTTCAAACGCGTTTTGGCAAAACATCACCGAATTTTTTTTGTCGGATTCGGGTGTGTTTTGGATTCGGGTGTTTTTTTCAAAAAACCCTAAAAAACAGCTTAAATCATAGAATTTGGGGGTCATTTTGATCCCAAAGTATTATTAACCTCAATAACCATAATTTCCACTCATTTTCAGTCTATTCTGAACACCTCACACCTCACAATATTATTTTTAGTCCTAAAATTTGCACCGAGGTCGCTGGATGGCTAAGCTAAGCGACCCAAGTGGCCGACACAAACACCTGGCCCATCTAGGAGTGGCACTGCAGTGTCACGCAGGATGGCCCTTCCAAAAAACACTCCCCAAACAGCACATGACGCAAAGAAAAAAAGAGGCGCAATGAGGTAGCTGTGTGAGTAAGCTAAGCGACCCTAGTTGCCGACACAAACACCTGGCCCATCTAGGAGTGGCACTGCAGTGTCACGCAGGATGGCCCTTCCAAAAAACACTCCCCAAACAGCAGCACATGACGCAAAGAAGAAAAAAAAGAGGCACAATGAGGTAGCTGTGTGAGTAAGCTAAGCGACCCTAGTGGCCGACACAAACACCTGGCCCATCTAGGAGTGGCACTGCAGTGTCACGCAGGATGGCCCTTCCAAAAAACACTCCCCAAACAGCACATGACGCAAAGAAAAATGAAAGAAAAAAGAGGTGCAAGATGGAATTGTCCTTGGGCCCTCCCACCCACCCTTATGTTGTATAAACAGGACATGCACACTTTAACCAACCCATCATTTCAGTGACAGGGTCTGCCACACGACTGTAACTGAAATGACGGGTTGGTTTGGACCCCCACCAAAAAAGAAGCAATTAATCTCTCCTTGCACAAACTGGCTCTACAGAGGCAAGATGTCCACCTCATCATCATCCTCCGATATATCACCGTGTACATCCCCCTCCTCACAGATTATCAATTCGTCCCCACTGGAATCCACCATCTCAGCTCCCTGTGTACTTTGTGGAGGCAATTGCTGCTGGTCAATGTCTCCACGGAGGAATTGATTATAATTCATTTTAATGAACATCATCTTCTCCACATTTTCTGGATGTAACCTCGTACGCCGATTGCTGACAAGGTGAGCGGCGGCACTAAACACTCTTTCGGAGTACACACTTGTGGGAGGGCAACTTAGGTAGAATAAAGCCAGTTTGTGCAAGGGCCTCCAAATTGCCTCTTTTTCCTGCCAGTATAAGTACGGACTGTCTGACGTGCCTACTTGGATGTGGTCACTCATATAATCCTCCACCATTCTTTCAATGGGGAGAGAATCATATGCAGTGACAGTAGACGACATGTCCGTAATCGTTGTCAGGTCCTTCAGTCCGGACCAGATGTCAGCATCAGCAGTCGCTCCAGACTGCCCTGCATCACCGCCAGCGGGTGGGCTCAGAATTCTGAGCCTTTTCCTCGCACCCCCAGTTGCGGGAGAATGTGAAGGAGGAGATGTTGACAGGTCGCGTTCCGCTTGACTTGACAATTTTGTCACCAGCAGTTCTTTGAACCCCAGCAGACTTGTGTCTGCCGGAAAGAGAGATCCAAGGTAGGTTTTAAATCTAGGATCGAGCACGGTGGCCAAAATGTAGTGCTCTGATTTCAACAGATTGACCACCCGTGAATCCTTGTTAAGCGAATTAAGGGCTCCATCCACAAGTCCCACATGCCTAGCGGAATCGCTCTGTGTTTGCTCCTCCTTCAATGTCTCCAGCTTCTTCTGCAAAAGCCTGATGAGGGGAATGTCCTGACTCAGGCTGGCAGTGTCTGAACTGACTTCACGTGTGGCAAGTTCAAAAGGTTGCAGAACCTTGCACAACGTTGAAATCATTCTCCACTGCGCTTGAGACAGGTGCATTCCACCTCCTATATCGTGCTCAGTTGTATAGGCTTGAATGGCCTTTTGCTGCTCCTCCAACCTCTGAAGCATATAGAGGGTTGAATTCCACCTCGTTACCACTTCTTGCTTCAGATGATGGCAGGGCAGGTTCAGGCGTTTTTGGTGGTGCTCCAGTCTTCTGTACGTGGTGCCTGTACGCCGAAAGTGTCCCGCAATTCTTCTGGCCACCGACAGCATCTCTTGCACGCCCCTCTAGTTTTTTAAATAATTCTGCACCACCAAATTCAAGGTATGTGCAAAACATGGGACGTGCTGGAATTTGCCCATATTTAATGCACACACAATATTGCTGGCATTGTCCGATGCCACAAATCCACAGGAGAGTCCAATTGGGGTAAGCCATTCTGCGATGATCTTCCTCAGTTGCCGTAAGAGGTTTTTAGCTGTGTGCGTATTCTGGAAAGCGGTGATACAAAGCGTAGCCTGCCTAGGAAAGAGTTGGCGTTTGCGAGATGCTGCTACTGGTTCCGCCGCTGCTGTTCTTGCGGCGGGAGTCCATACATCTACCCAGTGGGCTGTCACAGTCATATAGTCCTTAGCCTGCCCTGCTCCACTTGTCCACATGTCCGTGGTTAAGTGGACATTGGGTACAACTGCATTTTTTAGGACACTGGTGAGTCTTTTTCTGAGGTCTGTGTACATTTTCGGAATCGCCTGCCTAGAGAAATGGAACCTAGATGGTATTTGGTACCGGGGACACAGTACCTCCAACAAGTCTCTAGTTGCCTCTGCAGTAATGATGGATACCGGAACCACGTTTCTCACCGCCCAGGATGCCAAGGCCTCAGTTATCCGCTTTGCAGCAGGATGACTGCTGTGATATTTCATCTTCCTCGCAAAGGACTGTTGGACAGTCAATTGCTTGGTGGAAGTAGTAAAAGTGGTCTTACGAGTACGACTTCCCCTCTGGGATGACCATCGACTCCCAGCAGCAACAACAGCAGCGCCAGCAGCAGTAGGCGTTACACGCAAGGATGCATCGGAGGAATCCCAGGCAGGAGAGGACTCGTCAGAATTGCCAGTGACATGGCCTGCAGGACTATTGGCATTCCTGGGGAAGGAGGAAATTGACACTGAGGGAGTTGGTGGGGTGGTTTGCGTGAGCTTGGTTACAAGAGGAAGGGATTTACTGGTCAGTGGACTGCTTCCGCTGTCGCCCAAAGTTTTTGAACTTGTCACTGACTTATTATGAATGCGCTGCAGGTGACGTATAAGGGAGGATGTTCCGAGGTGGTTAACGTCCTTACCCCTACTTATTACAGCTTGACAAAGGCAACACACGGCTTGACAAATGTTGTCCGCATTTCTGTTGAAATACTTCCACACCGAAGAGCTGATTTTTTTGGTATTTTCACCAGGCATGTCAATGGCCCTATTCCTCCCACGGACAACAGGTGTCTCCCCGGGTGCCTGACTTAAACAAACCACCTCACCATCAGAATCCTCCTGGTCAATTTCCTCCCCAGCGCCAGCAACACCCATATCCTCCTCATCCTGGTGTACTTCAACACTGACATCTTCAATCTGACTATCAGGAACTGGACTGCGGGTGCTTCTTCCAGCACTTGCAGGGGGCGTGCAAATGGTGGAAGGCGCATGCTCTTCACGTCCAGTGTTGGGAAGGTCAGGCATCGCAAACGACACAATTGGACTCTCCTTGTGGATTTGTGATTTCGAAGAACGCAAAGTTCTTTGCTGTGCTTTTGCCAGCTTGAGTCTTTTCATTTTTCTAGCGAGAGGCTGAGTGCTTCCATCCTCATGTGAAGCTGAACCACTAGCCATGAACATAGGCCAGGGCCTCAGCCGTTCCTTGCCACTCCGTGTGGTAAATGGCATATTGGCAAGTTTACGCTTCTCCTCTGACAATTTTATTTTAGATTTTTGAGTCCTTTTTTTACTGATATTTGGTGTTTTGGATTTTACATGCTCTGTACTATGACATTGGGCATCGGCCTTGGCAGACGACGTTGCTGGCATTTCATCATCTCGGCCATGACTAGTGGCAGCAGCTTCAGCACGAGGTGGAAGTCGATCTTGATCTTTCCCTATTTTTGGAACCTCAACATTTTTGTTCTCCATATTTTAATAGGCACAACTAAAAGGCACCTCAGGTAAACAATGGAGATGGATGGATACTAGTATACTTATGGATGGACAAGCGACTGCCGACACAGAGGTAGCTACAGCCGTGGACTACCGTACTGCGTCTGCTGCTAATATAGACTGGATGATAATGATATAAAATATATATATATATATATCACTACTGCAGCCGGACAGGTATATATTATAATGACGGACCTGCTGGACACTGTCAGCACTGCAGACTCCTAAAGTAAGCTACTAGTATCAAGAAGATAGAAAAAAAAAAACACCACAGGTAGGTGGTATACAATTATGGATGGACGAGCGACTGCCGACACAGAGGTAGCTACAGCCGTGGACTACCGTACTGCGTCTGCTGCTAATATAGACTGGATGATAATGATATAAAAAATATATATATATATATCACTACTGCAGCTGGACAGGTATATATTATATAATGACGGACCTGCTGGACACTGTCAGCAGCACTGCAGACTCCTAAAGTAAGCTACTAGTAGTATCAAGAAGATAGAAAAAAAAAACACCACAGGTAGGTGGTATACAATTATGGATGGACGAGCGACTGCCGACACAGAGGTAGCTACAGCCGTGGACTACCGTACTGCGTCTGCTGCTAATATAGACTGGATGATAATGATATAAAAAATATATATATATATCACTACTGCAGCCGGACAGGTATATATTATATAATGACGGACCTGCTGGACACTGTCAGCACTGCAGACTCCTAAAGTAAGCTACTAGTATCAAGAAGATAGAAAAAAAAAACACCACAGGTAGGTGGTATACAATTATGGATGGACGAGCGACTGCCGACACAGAGGTAGCTACAGCCGTGGACTACCGTACTGCGTCTGCTGCTAATATAGACTGGATGATAATGATATAAAAAATATATATATATATCACTACTGCAGCCGGACAGGTATATATTATATAATGACGGACCTGCTGGACACTGTCAGCACTGCAGACTCCTAAAGTAAGCTACTAGTATCAAGAAGATAGAAAAAAAAAAAACACCACAGGTAGGTGGTATACAATTATGGATGGACGAGCGACTGCCGACACAGAGGTAGCTACAGCCGTGGACTACCGTACTGCGTCTGCTGCTAATATAGACTGGATGATAATGATATAAAAAATATATATATATATCACTACTGCAGCCGGACAGGTATATATTATATAATGACGGACCTGCTGGACACTGTCAGCAGCACTGCAGACTCCTAAAGTAAGCTACTAGTAGTATCAAGAAGATAGAAAAAAAAAAACACCAGAGGTAGATGGTATACAATTATGGATGGACGAGCGACTGCCGACACAGAGGTAGCTACAGCCGTGGACTACCATACTGTGTCTGCTGCTAATATAGACTGGATGATAATGATATAAAAAATATATATATATCACTACTGCAGCCGGACAGGTATATATTATATAATGACGGACCTGCTGGACACTGTCAGCAGCACTGCAGACTCCTAAAGTAAGCTACTAGTAGTATCAAGAAGATAGAAAAAAAAAACACCACAGGTAGGTGGTATACAATTATGGATGGACGAGCGACTGCCGACACAGAGGTAGCTACAGCCGTGGACTACCGTACTGCGTCTGCTGCTAATATAGACTGGATGATAATGATATAAAAAATATATATATATCACTACTGCAGCTGGACAGGTATATATTATATAATGACGGACCTGCTGGACACTGTCAGCAGCACTGCAGACTCCTAAAGTAAGCTACTAGTAGTATCAAGAAGATAGAAAAAAAAAAACACCACAGGTAGGTGGTATACAATTATGGATGGACGAGCGACTGCCGACACAGAGGTAGCTACAGCCGTGGACTACCGTACTGCGTCTGCTGCTAATATAGACTGGATGATAATGATATAAAAATATATATATATCACTACTGCAGCCGGACAGGTATATATTATATAATGACGGACCTGCTGGACACTGTCAGCAGCACTGCAGACTCCTAAAGTAAGCTACTAGTAGTATCAAGAAGATAGAAAAAAAAAACACCACAGGTAGGTGGTATACAATTATGGATGGACGAGCGACTGCCGACACAGAGGTAGCTACAGCCGTGGACTACCGTACTGCGTCTGCTGCTAATATAGACTGGATGATAATGATATAAAAAATATATATATATCACTACTGCAGCCGGACAGGTATATATTATATAATGACGGACCTGCTGGACACTGTCAGCAGCACTGCAAACTCCTAAAGTAAGCTACTAGTATCAAGAAGATAGAAAAAAAAAAAACACCACAGGTAGGTGGTATACAATTATGGATGGACGAGCGACTGCCGACACAGAGGTAGCTACAGCCGTGGACTACCGTACTGCGTCTGCTGCTAATATAGACTGGATGATAATGATATAAAAAATATATATATATATATCACTACTGCAGCCGGACAGGTATATATTATATAATTAATGACGGACCTGCTGGACACTGTCAGCAGAATGCGTTTATAGAATAAAAACACCACACGACGAGTGTTTAACTTTTTCAGGCAGACAATCACAATATACTGGTGGTCAGACAGTGGTCACTGGTCAGTCACACTGGCAGTGGCACTCTGGCAGCAAAAGTGTGCACTGTTAAATATATGTACTCCTGCTATAACTGCTCCTCAGTCTCCCCCACAATTAAGCTGTGTGAGCAGTGAGCACTCAGCACAGTCAGATATACATAGATGATGCAGCACACTGAGGCTGAGCACAGATATGGTATACTGTGTGACTGTGTATCGTTTTTTTTTCAGGCAGAGAACGGATTATATAAATAATAATATAATAAAACTGCACTGGTGGTCACTGGTCAGTCACTAGTAAACTCTGCACTCTCTGAGTACTCCTAAGCTCCAGTAAATCAAGTGTCTCACTCTCACTCTCTCTCTTCTAATCTAAATGGAGAGGACGCCAGCCACGTCCTCTCCCTATGAATCTCAATCCACGTGTGAAAATGGCGGCGACGTGCGGCTCCTTATATAGAATCCGAGTCTCGCAATAGAATCCGAGCCTCGCGAGAATCCGACAGCGGGATGATGACGTTCGGGCGCGCTCGGGTTAGCCGAGCAAGGCGGGAAGATCCGAGTAAAAAGGCTGAAGTTCGGGGGGGTTCGGATTCCGAGGAACCGAACCCGCTCATCACTAAACACAAGTGCGCACATACAAACACATTTTACACCCAATACAGATCTAAAGTCTAGGGTCAGTAAAAAGAAAAAAACAAGGAGAAAAGATAAAACGGATATGCAGTCAGGCCAGAGAGATGTGTGTTGAATACAAGTGATAGCAGCTACACATACAACTGAATGCAAAAAAAACCCCACTACGAAATACCTACTATCATATACACTTTAATATTGTACAAAATCACAATATTGCAAAGCACAAAGATACCATCAACTAAAATCACCATGATGCAGCTTCACAATTGCATTAACATTCCCAACAATGATGAAAAAAGTGCTCTCAGCTGAGATGTAGTAGACATTTGCTTCATAGCTGGTAGCAACATTAGCAAGGATTCGTCTAAACTGCATGAGGGGGGAATCGTCTGGTGTCTGTTCTAGACCCATTTCTGAGCATGCACATTGTGCATTTTACACAAATTAAACTGGTTTATCTCAAATGCTGGGGCTTATTCAGGTTTGTTAGCAACCCATTCAAGTTTGTTATCAAACCAGAAAAATAAGCAATTGGGCAAAACCATGTTGCACTGCAGGGGTGGCAGATGTAACATGTGCAGATAAAAATACATTTGGGTGGGGTGTGTTAAAACAGAAATCTAAATTTCAGTGTAAAAAAAAAGCAGCCAGTATTTACTCTGCACAGAAACAATATAACCCACCCAAATCTAACTCCTCTGCACATGTTACATCTGCCCCACCTGCAGTATAATATGGTTTTGCCTAATTACTTACTTTTTTGGTTTGCTAACAAACTCGAATAACCCCTAAGCCCACTGTGTCTTGAATTATATATCCTGGGATACTGTTATATTAACTTGTAACCTCATACTTTCTGCACAGATAATACATAGTTAAATAATTTAATTATATGCAGCAATGGTGCAATTTGCACATGTTAAAGAAATTGTGACACTGAATATATGCATTTCATGACAGTTATCACAGTCTTATTATCATTACACTTGAGATGTATTTCTCAGGTTCAGTCTATTTTTACACATTGTAAGACCTATCACTGTGTTGTAACCAATTTGCAGTATTGGCGGCATCAAATAATAACATATGTTGCTGACATCAATGTGTTGCCATTTACGGGAATACATTATTATGTATACTGTGAATCCAAATGGACTTGTTTAAAATTTAAAAATCAATATTTTGTTCAGATGCCTGTCGTTTTTGTTTTTCTCTTAAAGAAGTTGTTCTCACATCTGTTAAACATGGGTTTCATTTATTAAAATGTGCCTGTATCAAAAGCTAAAAGGATTAATTACCACAGCCTCGCTTGAACTACACCCCCATGTATTTTAACACAGAAAATTAATTCACAGTTGACAAAATTCTTTCAGAGACAACCTGCTTCCTGCTGATGGGGCACTATTAGCATATTCTTCCCAGAAAAAAAATGTTTCATAGACCCATTTCTACCTCTCCTTTGAGTTCAATTTGTAAAGCACTGAGTGACAGGCTGCAAAATCGCTTGAATATAAAAGGGGGCAAGTTGCCAAAATTCTCCTGATAGAGGCACTTTGGTGCCTTTGTTCTAAGTACATTAAAGTCACAGAAGGTCCATGTACTCTAGACAGTACAGAGTAGGCAGGATGTTCGCAGTAAGAGAAAACAGCAGGTGATAAATGACATTAAATAACAGTGAGGATTTTCCACAGACTAAATTAAGTGCAGAAGTGAAATGTTCTCAGCTATAAGGCTATATTAACAGTGCATTTATAATGAGGTGATTACTATTCTTTTTAGTATTTGCTGGAGAAGGTATGTCAAAATTATAAAGACAGCTCAATTTAACTACTGAGACTTGCTACTGTAGGGTTTTTTTTCTAAATGTCTTGAAATCATATCACACTTTAGCTATCATAAAATATGTTTTTGTGCACCATATAAAAGAATTAACTTGTCAGATATTTGACAGTGAAACATATCATCATCATCATCCTATATATTTGTGCTGTTTAAAAATCAGATAATTTTTCCTACTGCAGTATATGAATGCTGAGGAAAACTCAGGCTCAAGTTGCTTATTATTATCCTTTATTAATATGGTGCCACAGGGGTTCTGCAGCGCCCAATTACAGAGTACATAAACAAATAATCAAAGCAGGAAAACAGCAACTTACAGTTGATGACAATATAGGACAAGTACAGGGTAAATAAACATAGCTACATCAGCAGATGACACTGGAATAAGTATCAGGTGGCAGAAGACTGCTGGATTTGGTGCAGTTGAAGATTATTAAAGGAAAAGGATAGGCACATGAGGGAAGAGGGCCCTACTCATGAGAACTTACATTCTAAAGGGGAGGGGTAGACAGACAGGGGTGACACAGATGGGGTACATAGAGAGAGTGGAACAGAGGGTTTGGATGAGATTTGGCTGGGTTTGGTGAAGAAGTGGGCCTTGAGAGCCCATTTGAAGTTTTGTAGAGAGGTAGAGAGTCTGAGCAGGAGAGGTAGGGAATTCCAGAGAAATGGAGCAGCACATGAATAATCTTGAAGGTAGGAGTGGGAGGAAGTAATCAGTAAGCAGGAGAGTTGGCATGCATTAGCAGAGCAAAGATGATGGGTGGGAGTGTAAAGGGAGATAAGGTCAGAGATGTAGATGGGAGAGGAGTGGGTGAAGGCTTTGTAAGTGAGTATGAGAAGCTTGAAATGGATTCTGAAAGGGAAGGCAGGTGGATGTAATGTGTTTGGTGAGGAAAATGAGCCAGGCAGCAGCATTGAGGATAGATTGGAGTGGAGAGAGGTATTTGTCAGGAATACCGGTCAGGAGGAGATTACAGTAGTCCAGTCTGGAAATGACCAGTGAGTTGATAAGAGTCTTAGTAGCATCCTGGGTCAGAAAGGGTCTGATCATGGAAATATTTTTTAGATGAAAATGGCAGGTTTGCCAGAGGTGCTGAATGTGTGGTTTGAAGTAGAGGGAGGAGTCAAGGATTACTTCAAGACAGCACACTTGGGGGCTAGAGGAGATAGTAGTGTCATCAATAGATAATGAGATTGTAGGAGGTAAGGTTATGCAGGAGGGAGGGAAGATGATCAGCTCGGTCTTAGACATGTTAAGTTTAAGAAAGTGCTGGGACATCCAAATAGAGATAGCAGAGAGACAGTTGGAGATACTAGTGAGGAGAGCAGGGGAGAGGTCTGGAGAGGAAAGATAGATTTGAGTGTCATCAGCATAGAGATTATATTGGAAAGCAAAAAAACTAATGAGCTTACCTAATGAGGACGTATAGAGAGAGAAAAGTAGAAGACCAAGAACAGAACCTTGGGGTACACCTACAGTTAGTGGAAGTGAGAGGGAGGGGGAGTCATGAGAGGAAAGAGAATGAAAGGTCAGAGAGGTAGGAAGACAGCCAAGAGAGGGCAGTATCATGCAGACCAATGGAGTGAAGGATTTGCAGTAGGAGAGGGTGGTCCACAGTGTCAAAGCAGCAGAGAGATCAAGAAGAATAAATAGAGAGTAGTGTTCCTTAAATTTAGCAGCATGGAGGTCATTGCATACTTTTGTAATGGCAGTTTCAGTGGAGTGGAGAGGACGGAAGCCAGACTGGAATGGGTTAAGCAGTGAGTGTGAGGAAATAAAGAAAGTAAGGCGGTTGTAGATAATACGCTCAAGGAGTTTGAAGGCAAAAGGGAGGATAGAGATGGGTTGGTAGTTGGAGAGAGTGTTTGGATCAAGGTAGGTTTTTTAAGAATCGGAGAGATTAGTGCATGCTTG
This sequence comes from Pseudophryne corroboree, assembly GCF_028390025.1. Lineage (NCBI taxonomy): Eukaryota > Metazoa > Chordata > Amphibia > Anura > Myobatrachidae > Pseudophryne > Pseudophryne corroboree. The sequence continues at coordinate 372,587,047 of NC_086445.1, read as the reverse complement.
AAGGCAGAGGGGACAGTGCCTGATGAGAGGGAGAGATTGGGAAGGTGGGAAAGATGGGAACAGGCAGAAGGAGAGAGGTAGCTTTACAGCTATACCTGTTAATATCCATCATTTATGATTTATGGGGTAGACCAGATATGAGCAAATGTGTCACTTGTTAAACTATGACTTGCTTTGTTATGACATTTTTGATAAATATTATGGAAGGGTAAGCAAACAACTGGTATGCATACTCCTGCAGTATTGAGCTCTCAACTTTTATTTCCAAGTGTTATTGTATATTATGTCTGCAAATGGTAGAAATATGTAATAATCCTATTCTTGCAATGTCAGTGAGACAGTAATTTGTCAGTACACACAAGAGTGGTACAATCCAATACAGGCACAAAAGAGATGAATAATACATCCCTTATATGCAGGGCCAGTGCCAGGGTGTTAGGTGCTGTTAGGGTCTCCTGCCCTGTGCTGCCACGTCATCATGGCAACCGGGAGACAAGTGCTAGCGGAGTGACCTGAGCGCAGCTGATACTCCGGTTCGGGTCTTTTGCTGTGCAGTGGTTATAGGCTCTGTGCATGGCAGGGGATCCGGTGCTGGTTTTTGTGCTCACAGTCTGTGAGGTCTGAGTGGGGCGTGGACAGCACCTGCTTTATAAGGCCTCTTCTTAGGGTAAGCAGATGCTGCTGAATCTTTGTTGGTTAGTCAGTTCCTGAAAGTTAGCCAGTACTGTGTAGCTTTGTATTTGTTTGTTGCTTACTGCAAATAGGCCTGGGGATTTGGTATTACACTCTGCCAATCCAGACCTAGCAGTAAGACTGGAGTCAGTCGTTTAGCTTGCTGGGGTTCTGTTACTACTCTGTGAACTTAGCAAGTTTGCGGCTGTATTCTAAGACTTGCCTGTCTAATCCTGTCTCACTGTGCTAGGTGTCAGGGGTCAGTTTAGTGGCAGTAAGATGAACCTGTGCACTGCAAGTGAGAATTAGGATTGTGGAGACTCTCCTTGTGTCTATCATTCCATCTCTGACCAAGGAGTTTACTGCCACACCCGTTGGTAACCCTTTAGGGTTTTGCTGTTGCCCTTAGCAACAGCATTTCGGGTTCTCTACGTATTAAAACACAACATCTTGCTTTTCCCATCTGAGCAGTTCTAATACAAGGGAGATACCCAGTTCCTTAGCCTCTGGGCTTCTCTGTTCACTTTGTGTGTATTTTGTTAACCTATCACCTTCTGTGTACGTTATGTCATATTCCCCAGTCTGTCTGTAAGTCCATTTGTTTTGCATAACAGTTCAAACACCAGTACATTCCTGCAGGCACTGGAGTGCATAACAGTCCTGACACCAGTACTTTCCTGCAGGCACTGGTGTGCATAACATATTCAGCAGCCTAATACTCCTGTTGAAATTTTGTGGGAATATGGAGCATACCCCTCAAAATACGTTGCAACAGGTGGTCGATCAGGTGCAGGTCCTGACTCGACAATTTAATGATTTGTCCATTAAAATGCACACCTCCCAGGCTGCTGGCGGAGCTCCCGCAGCAGCAGCACCTGCAGGGGTTAAGGAGCCGAAAGTAAATCTCCCGGATCGTTTTTCTGGAGATCGCTCGCAGTTCTTTTGTTTCAAGGAGAGCTGCAAGCTATACTTCCGGCTTAGGCCTCAGTCTTCTGGGTCGGAGATTCAGCGGGTGGGCATAGTGATTTCCTTGCTACAAGGAGACCCACAGGTCTGGGCATATGGGTTGCAGCCTGACTGTCCGTCGCTTAAAAGTGTTGATGCTTTTTTTACGGCACTGGGCATGTTGTATGATGACCCTGACAAGACGGCCTCAGCCGAGGCTCAGATTTCGATCCTTAAGCAAGGGCGAAGGCCAGTTGAGGTTTACTGTACGGAGTTTCGGAGGTTGGCCCATGATACCCAGTGGAATGACCCAGCCCTGAGACACCAGTACCGAAGAGGTCTTTCTAACCAGATAAAGGACCAACTGGTACAATATCCCTTGCCTGATAGCTTGGATCAGCTCATGCAGTTATCCATCCGGGTGGATAGACGGCTGAGAGAGCGTAGGCTTGAAAGGGAGACTGAGGTTTCCTTCTTTCCCAAGGGAACCTCAGACTCTGAGGAATTTTCTGAGGAGCCTATGCAGATTGGGGCTACCCGCCTCTCCTCGCGTGAGAAGACGCGGAGGAGACAGCAGGGGTTGTGTTTGTACTGTGGGAATAAAGGTCATGTGGTAGTATCATGCCCAGAAAAGCCGGAAAACTTCAGGGCCTGAGGGTGATGGGAAATATCCTGTCAGGCCAGAAGTCAGAATTTCCCAAGAAGACTTTTATCATTCCGGTGACCTTGAAGATCCTCGGTCAAACTGTCAAGACTGAGGCCTTTGTGGACAGTGGGGCCGACGGGGTTTTTATGGACCGCCAATTCGCCCTGAAACACTCTGTTCCCTTAGTACCCTTGGCATCGGAAATTGAGATTTGTGGGTTAAACGGGGAACCATTATCCCAAGGTAAAATTACCTCTTGCACTAGCCAGATTTCTTTGTTTATTGGAGCCACACACTCTGAAAAATTGTCCTTTTATGTGACTGTCTGTACTTTTGCCCCATTGGTGTTGGGGTTACCCTGGTTAAGGGCCCACAATCCTCAATTTGACTGGGTCTCTGGGGAGATTCTTAGTTGGGGTACTGATTGTTTCAGGAGTTGCTTGAGCCTTCCAGTCAGGCTCTCGCAGCTAAGTTTGCCAGGATTGCCAGGGTGTTATGCAGATTTTGCGGACGTGTTCTCCAAAAAAGTTGCAGAGGTACTACCTCCCCATCGCCCCTATGACTGTGCCATTGATTTGTTGCCAAATGCTAAGCTTCCCAAGAGCAGGTTGTACTCCCTGTCACGTCCTGAGACTCAGGCTATGGCAGAGTACATTCAGGAGAACTTGGCTAAGGGATTTATCAGACCTTCACAGTCTCCAGTTGGGTCGGGGTTCTTCTTCGTGGGTAAAAAGGACGGTTCGTTGCGACCCTGCATCGACTTCAGGGAATTGAACCGTATCACGATTAAAAACTCATACCCACTGCCTCTCATTTCGGTCTTGTTTGACCAGCTTCGTACTGCCACCATTTTTTCTAAGATTGACCTACGCGGTGCGTACAATCTAATCCGAATAAGAGAGGGGGATGAATGGAAGACTGCCTTTAATACCCACTCAGGGCATTATGAATATTTGGTGATGCCTTTTGGGCTCTGTAATGCCCCGGCAGTCTTCCAGGATTTCATGAATGATGTGCTCAGGGAATATTTGGATAGATTCTTAGTTGTATACTTAGATGACATCCTAATCTTCTCCCATTCCCTGGAGGAACATCGGAAGCATGTACGCTTAGTCCTCCAGAAACTCAGAGACCACCGGCTTGGGGCGAAGCTGGAGAAGTGCGAATTTGAAGTTCAGCAAATCGCATTTCTAGGATATATTATCTCCCCAGAAGGTTTCCAAATGGAGGGTTCCAAGGTACAGGCAGTCCTGGATTGGGTGCAGCCCACTAGTTTGAAGGCGCTTCAGCGTTTCCTGGGCTTTGCAAATTTTTATAGACGATTTATCGCTGGATTTTCGTCTATAGTGGCGCCCTTGGTGGCACTCACTAAGAAAGGGGCGGATGTTGCTCACTGGTCTTGTGAGGCTAAAGCGGCTTTTGCCCGTCTCAAAAGGGCATTTGTTTCGGCCAAGGTGCTGCGACACCCAGATCCAGAGCGTCCTTTTGTGGTGGAGGTGGATGCCTCTGAGATGGGTATTGGGGCAGTGCTTTCTCAGATGGGAGTGTCTGATAATCGCCTTCATCCCTGTGCTTACTTTTCCCGTAAATTTTCGCCTGCCGAGATGAATTATGACGTGGGTAACCGGGAATTGTTGGCTATTAAGGATGCACTCGAGGAGTGGAGACACTGGCTTGAGGGGGCTAAGTTTGTGGTCTCAATTCTCACTGACCATAAGAATCTGGCATATTTAGAGTCAGCGAAGCACCTCAATGCCAGGCAGGCACGATGGGCTTTGTTTTTTGCTCGCTTTAATTTTTTGATAACATATCGCCCTGGGTCAAAAAACATCAAGGCTGATGCGCTCTCGCGGAGTTTTGCTCCAATCCAGGAGACCACCGAGGAGCCGTTGCCCATTGTTTCCCCATCATGTATTAAAGTGGGCATTACCCAGGACCTCTTATCATTAGTCCTTAGAGCACAGGAGCAGGCTCCTCCAGACCTTCCGGTAGGTCTTTTGTTTGTGCCTCCTAGGTTAAGACAGCGAGTGTTCCTGGAATTCCATGCCAAGAAGTCTGCAGGTCACCCGGGTATTGCCAGAACTCGGGAGTTGCTATCTAGGGTGGTGTGGTGGCCCTCGGTGGCTAAGGATGTGGATCAGTGGGTTCGGGCATGTGACATCTATGCCCGAAATAAGACTCCTAGAGGGGTTCCGGTTGGCCCATTACATCCACTCTCTATCCCATCTAAGCCATGGACCCACATTTCAATGGATTTTGTGGAGGACTTGCCCAAATCCTTGGGGATGACAGCCATCTGGGTTGTCGTTGACAGGTTTTCGAAGATGGAGCACTTCGTTCCACTGGTTGGGCTGCCATCGGCCAGACGCCTGTCTGAATTATTTATGCTGCATGTTGTGCGTCTCCACGGGTTGCCACTTGATGTGGTCTCTGACCGCGGATCCCAGTTTGTGGCCAAATTCTGGAGGGCATTTTGTTCCGATCTCCAGATTTCTGTCAGCTTGTCGTCGGGCTACCATCCGCAGTCTAATGGGCAGACTGAAAGGGTGAACCAGTCCTTGGAGCAGTTCCTCAGGTGTTATGTCTCCAAGTGTCAGACTGACTGGGTTGCTCATCTGTCCATGGCGGAGTTTGCCTATACCAACGCGGCTCACTCTGCTACAGGGATCTCTCCCTTCCTTTGTGTGTATGGGCATCATCCTAAGGCCAATTCTTTTGACCCCCTGGACTCCACGCCTGGTGGTTCCTCTGTGGTTTCGGTCCTTAGAGGTATTTGGCGGAAAGTGAAGAAAGCCCTTGTGTCTGTGTCATTAGTGACCAAAAGGGTTTTTGATAAGCGGAAAAGACCCTGCAGCTTCAAATTAGGAGACTTCGTCTGGTTGTCTACCAAGAATTTGAAGTTGAGACAGCCATCTCATAAGTTAGGCCCCCGGTTCATCGGCCCTTATAAGATCACCAGGGTTATCAATCCGGTGGCATTTCAGTTAGATCTGCCCCGTTCTTTGGGTATCAATAAAACCTTTCATTGTTCCCTTTTAAAACGGGCGATTAGTAATCCTTCTTCCAGTGGAAGACCTTCCCCTCTTCTGATACGTGGCCAGAGGGAGTTTGTTGTTGAAAGGATTCTTGACTCCAAGGTGGTTCGGGTCGGCTGTCATTTTTGGTGCACTGGAAGGGGTATGGCCCGGAGGAGCGGTCGTGGGTGCGCAGTTGTGATCTTCATGCCCCCAGACTGATACGCTCTTTCTTCTCGCAGTTCCCCGATAAACCCGGTGGTAGGGGTTCTTTGACCCCTCGTCAGAGGGGGGGTACTGTTAGGGTTGTTAGGGTCTCCTGCCCTGTGCTGCCACGTCGTCATGGCAACCGGGAGACAAGTGCTAGCGGAGTTACCTGAGCGCAGCTGATACTCCGGTTCGGGTCTTTTGCTGTGCAGTGGTTATAGGCTCTGTGCATGGCAGGGGATCCGGTGCTGGTTTTTGTGCTCACAGTCTGTGAGGTCTGAGTGGGGCGTGGACAGCACCTGCTTTATAAGGCCTCTTCTCAGGGTAAGCAGCTGCTGCTGAATCTTTGTTGGTTAGTCAGTTTCTGAAAGTTAGCCAGTACTGTGTAGCTTTGTATTTGTTTGTTGCTTACTGCAAATAGGCCTGGGGATTTGGTATTACACTCTGCCAATCCAGACCTAGCAGTAAGACTGGAGTCAGTCGTTTAGCTTGCTGGGGTTCTGTTACTACTCTGTGAACTTAGCAAGTTTGCGGCTGTATTCTAAGACTTGCCTGTCTAATCCTGTCTCACTGTGCTAGGTGTCAGGGGTCAGTTTAGTGGCAGTAAGCTGAACCTGTGCACTGCAAGTGAGAATTAGGATTGTGGAGACTCTCCTTGTGTCTATCATTCCATCTCTGACCAAGGAGTTTACTGCCACACCCGTTGTTAACCCTTTAGGGTTTTGCTGTTGCCCTTAGCAACAGCATTTCGGGTTCTCTACGTATTAAAACACAACATCTTGCTTTTCCCATCTGAGCAGTTCTAATACAAGGGAGATACCCAGTTCCTTAGCCTCTGGGCTTCTCTGTTCACTTTGTGTGTATTTTGTTAACCTATCACCTTCTGTGTACGTTATGTCATATTCCCCAGTCTGTCTGTAAGTCCATTTGTTTTGCATAACAGTTCAAACACCAGTACATTCCTGCAGGCACTGGAGTGCATAACAGTCCTGACACCAGTACTTTCCTGCAGGCACTGGTGTGCATAACAGGTGCCCTCCAAACTATACATTTGCGCCCTCCCATACTTTACAAATGTGCCCAGAGCAGTAGCACCACTTATACGAAATGCACATGGAAGTAGCTCCCCTCATATGTAATGCCCATATCAATAGCACCGCTTATACGTAATGCCCATAGTAGTAGTGCCCCTTATACATAATGCCCATAGTAGTAGCATCCCTTATACGTAATGCCCATAGTAGTAGTGCCCCTTTATATACAGCCCATAGTAGTAACATCCCTTATATGTAATGCCCATAGTAGTAGCGCCCCTTATATATAATACTTATAGTAGTAGCACCCCTTATCAGCAATGCCCATAGTAGTAGTGCCCCTTATAAGTAATGTCCATAGTAGTAGCACCTCTTATATATAATGCCCATAGTAGTAGCGCCCCTTATTACTAATGTCCATAGTAGTAGCGCCCAGTGGTGCAAGTAGAGAAAATATCTCAGTGGTACTGTGCATGCTAAAAAAATGGGTGTGGCCACATGCCGCAGGGGGCATGGTCAATGAAAATGGGGGCGTGGTACACACAGGGGGGCCAGATACACATTTGCCCCCACAGTGCCAGATATGCTCCCAAAGTGCCGTATACATATATACCCCCACAGTGCCAGATGCACATATGCCCCCACTGTGTCAAAAATGCCCCCACCATGCCAGATACACATATGTCCTGACAGTGTCAGATATGCTCCTGCAGTGCCAGATACAAATATGCCCCCAGCAGTGCCAGATTTCCCCACAGTGTCAGATTCAAATATGCCCCCACAAAGCCATATACACATATGCCCCGCAGTGCCAGATACACAAATGCCCCCACAGTGCCAGAAATGCCCTCACAATGCCAGCTATGCTCCTACAGTGCCAGATACACAGTGCCCCACAGTGCCAGATACACAAATGCCCCATCCCACAGTGTCAGATATACCCCCTCCCTCAATGCTAGATATGCCCCCTCCCACAGTGCCAGATATGCCTCCTCCCACAGTGCCAGATATGTCCCCTCCCATGGTGCCATATATGCAAATGCCCCCACAGTGCCAGATATGTACTCACAGTGCATATGGCCCCTGCTCCCCCCACTCACCGCTACTGCTGTGTGAGGGGAGGAGAGCACAGCAAGCACCTCTCCTGCCCCTCAGTGCTCAGTCCGGTCTCCGGAGTCCAGTAGCAGAATATATCTCAAATGAGGTGCCTGTTCATTAGCCAATCAGAGCTCGTGGACCGGCAGCCAATCAGGAGCTAATTGGCTAATGAACCAGCATCTCATTTGAGATTAACACCGCCGCCGGATCATGGAGCCTGAACTGAGCACTGAGGGGCAGAAGAGGCGGTCGCTGCGCTCTCCTCCCCTCACACAGTAGTGGCTGTAAGAATGGCCGTTGGGCCGGCAGTACTGAATTCTGGCTGGCATTTTTTTAACTGGTAAGCAGTACCACCTTGCAACACCATATTTGCAGCACTGGTAATGCCTCTTATATATAATACCCATAGTAGTAGCATCCCATATAAGTAATGCCCATAGTAGTAGTGCCCCTTAAACATAATAACCATAGTAGATGCACCACTTATACAGAATGTTACAGAAGTGCTGCTTATACACGTAACACCCACTACCACACACAACACACACACACATACATACACACAAACACTCACTCACTCACTCACTCACTCACTCACTCACTCACTAACTGACTCTTTCCCTCCACTTACCTAACATTCTGGCTGGCTGGATCATCCTCTTCTGTACTAGCAGCCTGGGAATCCCGTGTAGCCCCTCCCTACAACCCAGAGTAGCCTTACTCCCCATGTAGCCCTGCCCCCATTCCAGGTCCTGCTTCTGAACACTGCTGCTTTCAAGGGGAGAATGGTGGGGAGTCTTTAGATTGCCGCCACCGTGCATTATCAGGGATGCAGAGCAGGAAGAGTGCCTCTCAAGCCTGGCCCCTTCCTGCTTTGCATCCCTTTGCTGAGCGGGTCTGCTTATATGACTGTGAAGAAATACCATTTGAATCCATGGGCGCTCAAAGAAAACAGATAAAATAAACGCTCATAGTGTATTAAGCATGAAAATATAACACCAAGTCTGTAACAGTCTCCTGGTGAGTCTTATACCTAATCTGCTGGTCTACTTTTTCAAGAATAGACAATCACGCTTTTTATGGGGGCTGGATGAAGACACTGTGAGTGTCGAAACGCGTCGGCTGGAGGAATCATTTGTGGTGGGGAAGACGTTTGGGACATCACCCGTATAGTGGGACAGCTGGTCTGGGGACGCCCAAGTACACCATCTTGTAACTTGCTGTTTTGTCTACCATTATCTGTAGACCACTTCAAAGGGTGAGAGACCATCCATTCCCCGCTTTTGTTGTTAATTGTTATATGTTCATGCTGTGATTAAAAAGTGTTACACTATCGGAGGCTATATTTCTCTCTTTTCGGGTACCACTTCTGGAGGAGGAGCTTAAGGTCCTGATATCGGACACTGGTGGAAATCCAGCCCCCATAAAAAGCGTGATTGTCTACTCTTGAAAAAGTAGACCAGCAGATTAGGTATAAGACTCACCAGGAGACTGTTACAGACTTGGTGTTATATGTTCATGCTTAATACACTATGAGCGTTTATTTTATCTGTTTTCTTTGAGCGCCCATGGATTCAAATGGTATTTCTTCACTGTCTCGTTAATTGAAGTGTTGGGTGACACTTTTCCGTCCATTCTGAGTTCAAGGGCAGCCAGTATTGGCGCACGGTATTTTATCAAATTTTATCTTTTTTCTGCTTATATGACTGGTAGCATCAAAAGTCCATGTGACTTCTTATCTTAATTCTTCCAATGTAGATGTAAAGCAATTAATCTTAATTGTGTAGCAGACCTAAACTCACTAATAGAAAGGTAGTGAGCATACACTACAACTCAGTGAAAAAAAATTTGGACCACCAGTGTGTACATTCCAATCTGTGTTTTCACCATTATAGTATTGCAGTCACAAAAAAGTTGAAGAAGTCAGGCATTTCACAGCATACCTCCCAACTTCTTAGGGTGCGTGGCCTCAGATTAAATGGGCTTGACCTTGTATAAGTGGGATTGGCCTTACACCACTAACCTGTTGTTCGGCATTTAGGGGGCATGCCCAGCGCTCACCAAATAGCTGGCCAGCCCCGTTCCCCTCCCAGCACTGAATCTATTCAGTGATCACTCTCTTCTTTGCAGAGCAGACCAGCAGGTGATCAAATCCTCCCCAATTGCCCCCCCCCTTCACCTGCGGGACACTGTTGCCAATGGTAGGGACTGCAGGACAGTGTCTGAATAGTGGGACTTTTCCACTGGATTCGGGACAGTTGGGAGGCATGACACAGTCTCATAATGGACATCACAACTTCTATCAATTGTCCCTTGCAGGGTTAAGGTCTTAGAGAAAAAAAAACACTTGATGATGTAAAATACTTTTTTACTCTCAAACATACATTAAAAATGTACAATCATAAGATCCAGCCAAGGACTGTCCAACTGAGAATCACAAATGTGTAAATTCACTTCTGCCCATACGCTGTATGCTAAACCCTGTTTGCTTCTATGAAGAAGGATATATCTGAATCAGAATCAGCCCCATTGTCCAGTGATCACTTTTTATCATCAAATAAACTGTATGTGCTGTACTACAGCAAATAAGAAAACATTCAGGCGTGCATGTTTCTGTAAAATATTTACAAATATACAAAAACAAAAGAAGGCAGCTCTGTCAGTAACTTACAGTATGTCAAACAATTTCTAAACTGCAATTTCTCTGCTACTGTCCTGTACAGTACGTTATTTTACCACATTCTGGAAACTACTTTACAAAGACACCAAGTACAGTATACACAGTACTTTAGTTCGAGAGGATGTAATCTACTGATGACAACAAGGTATTTCTTGTATGAGTAGTGGCCATAGAAAAAAACACGGATGGGACCACGTCTGGAATGTGACTTGCGTAGAAGTATACGATTTATCATCTCCTGGTAGGTCAGGGTGCGGAACGCTTCCATTTACAGGCCAAGTAATAAACAGAATAAGCTTGTTAGCAATGTATTAATGGAAGTAATAGAGAGGCCAGCTACAGATTTTACAATCAGGTTAACCATTTCCTAAACTTGAGCAATTTTGGACATGTCCACCACCTGCGGAAGTAAGTGCAAATTTGATCACAGTTTCTCCAACACTGTAGGAGATGTACTGTAGGATAATGTTTGTGAAGATGATCAGGGACATAGTGCCATCTACTGAAGGAGATTTATTTGATGCCAACATTTCACTTACACTTTCATGTATTTTAACTCCCAGACATTGGGGTAAATTTACTAAAATGGGATAACTATTTAAGATGAGATGTTGCCCATAGCAACCAATCAGATTCCAGCTATTATCTTCTAGAAGGTGCTAGAAAAATTAGAATTTGATTGGTTGCTATGGGCATCACATCTTAAATAGAACTCCCATCTATTACCTCTTTAAATGTACTCCTTTATGTGCACAAGGGTACTTCAGTTAGGAGTCTATTTACTAAGACTTGGGCAGAGATTAACTGCATGGAGATAAAGTACCAGCCAATCAGGTCCTAACTAGAGATGTGCGGCAGGGCAGTGCCGTAACTAGCCATTTTAGCGCTGTGTGCAAGAAACGACAGTGGCGCCCCCCCCATGTAAGACAGGGGCAGTGCGCGCCGCAGGCGCGTAATTTTTTTTATAGGGGCGTGGCTTCACAGGGAAGGGGCGTGGCCACAAAATAACAGCAATTCATACTACGGTGCACAGTAGTCTACATTATTCAAATTACGCTGCACAGTAGCGCCACTACACCAGGTAGAGCCCCTTTTATACATTGCAGCAGACAGCATCCCCCTCTTTACACATTACGGCAGCCAGTCCCCCTCTTTACACATTGCGGCAGCAAGGCCCCCTCTTTACACATTGTGGCAGCCAGGCCCCCTTTTTACACGTTGCGGCAGCCAGTCCCCCTTTTTACACATTGTGGCAGCCAGTCCCCATTTTTACACATTGCGGCATCCAGTCCCCCTTTTTACACATTGCGGCAGCCAGTCCCCATTTTTACACATTGCGGCATCCAGTCCCCCTTTTTACACATTGCGGCAGCCAGTCCCCATTTTTACACATTGCGGCAGCCAGGCCTCCTTTTTACACATTGTGGCAGCAAGGACCCCATTTTACACATTGCGGCAGCCAGGACCCCATTTTACACATTGCGGCAGCCAGGACCCCATTTTACACATTGCGGCAGACGAGACCCCATTGTACACATTGCGGCAGACGAGACCCCATTTTACACATTGCGGCAGACGAGACCCCATTTTACACATTGCGGCAGACGAGACCCCATTTTACACATTGCGGCAGACGAGACCCCATTTTACACATTGCGGCAGACGGTGAGAGAGAGAGAGAGAGAGAGAGAGAGAGAGGGGGGGATATACTTACCTTCTCCCCGCTGACAGGCTCCTCGTGCAGCTTCCTCTCGGTGCAGGCTGTGTGAGGTGAGAAGGAGGAGGAGGGAGGGGGAGCAGGGAGCAGCAGCAGCGCTATTTGATTGGTAGTAAGCGCCGCTGCAGCATCCCCCTCTCCTCCTGTATTGGTTGCCTGGCGCTGCTGTGGATGCTGGGGAACCGCATCCCAGCATCCTTAGCAGCGCCGGGCAGCCAATACAGGAGGAGAGGGGGATGCTGCAGCGGCGCTTACTACCAATCAAATAGCGCTGCTGCGGCTCTCTGCTCCCCCTCCCTCCTCCTCCTTCTCTCCGCTGCCCGGCGCTGGTCCTCTTCTCCCTACACAGTGGGGCGCACGGCGCAGACTTCGGCGGCATGTAATGAGTCAATTTGACTCATTACATGCCGCTGGCCGTTGCGCCCTCAGGGCAACTGCGCTGTGTGCCAAGCCCCCTTGGCACACACGTAGTTACGGCCCTGCGGCAGGGACTTTTCGTGTCTTGTGTTTTGGTTTTGGATCTGGATCCCCGCTCATGTTTTGGATCTGGATTGGTTTTGCCAAAACCACCCTTTCGTATTTTGGTTTTGGATCTTGATGATTTTTGAAAAGTCAACAACACAAAAACAGCTAAAATCACAGAATTTGGGCGTAATTTAGATCCTACAGTATTATTAACCTCAATAACATTCATTCCCACTCATTTCCAGTCTATTCTGAACACCTCACAATATTGTTTTTAGGTCAAAAGGTTGCACCAAGGTGGCTGTATGACTAAGCTAAGCGACACAAGTGTGAGGCACAAACACCTGGCCCATCTAGGAGTGGCACTGCAGTGGCATAGAGGATGGCACTTTTAAAAACTAGGCCCCAAGCAGCACATGATGCAAAGAAAAAAAAGAGGTGCAATGACATAGCTAGATGACTAAGCTAAGAGATACAAGCGTGTGGCACAAACACCTGGCCCATCTAGGAGTGGCATACAGTGGATGAATGTCAAAAGTGGAGCGCAATTTTTTGGGCCACTGACAGCATCTCCTGCACGCCTCTGTCATTTAAAAAAAAATCTGCACCACCAAATTAATTGTATGTGCAAAACATGGGACGTGCTGGAATTTGCCAAGATGTAATGCATGCACAATATTGGTGGACTTATACAGCTGCACCACTGGACTGGACTTATACGGCAGCACCACTGGACTGGACTTATACGGCAATACCACTGGACTGGACTTATATGACAGCACCCCTGGACTTATATGGCAGTACCACTGGACTGGATTTATACGGCAGTACCTCTGGACTTATATGGTAGCACCACTGGACTTATACGGCTGCTCCACTGGACTTATACGGCAGTACCCCAAGACTTATACAGCAGTACCGCTGGACTTATACGGCAGTACCAATGGACTGGACTTATACGGCAGTACCAATGGACTGGACTTATACGGCAGAACCCCTGGACTTATATGGCAGTACCCCTGGACTTATACGGTAGTACCACTGGACTGGACTTATATGCCAGTACCCCTGGACTTATACGGCAGTACAACTGGACTTATATGGCAGTACCCCATGACTTATACGGCAGTAATACTGGACTGATATGGCAGCACCACTTAAATGGCAGTACCACTGGACTGGACTTATACGGCAGTACCACTGGACTTATACGGCAGTACCACTGGGCTGGACTTATACGCCAGTACCCCATGACTTATACGGCAGTACCCCTGGACTTACACTGCAGTACCACTGGACTGGACTGGACTTATATTGCAGTACCCCAGGACTTATACAGCAGCAGCACTGGACTTATGGCAGCATAGGACACCACCACTTGACTAACTGTATGGCAGCACAAGACTACACCACTGGACTGATGCAGCAGAGGACTCCACCACTGGACTGGACTTATACAGCAGTACCACTGGACTTATGGCAGCACAGGACACCACCACTGGACTGGACTTATCAGCAGTACCACTGGACATTTGGCAGCACAGGACACCACCACTGGACTGATGCAGCACAACACAGCACCACTGGACTGGACTTATACAGCAGCACCACCGGACTAATGGCAGCACAAGACACCACCACTGGACTGATGCAGCACAAGACAGCACCACTGCACTGCACTGGACTGGACTTATACAGCAGCACTGGACTTATGGCAGCACAGGATACCACCACTGTGACTGGACTGATGCAGCACAAGACACCACCACTGAACTGATGCAGCACAAGACAGCATTGGAATGACATAAAAGAGTAGGTCACCACCCAACACGCCACACTACATTCCCACACAGACACTGAGGAGACACGTCCTCCAGCTACACTCTCCAGGACAGGAGTAAAAATGGCGGCAACATGCGGCTCCTTATATGGAATCCAAAACCCTTATGAATCCAACAGCGGGATGATGATGTTTTGCCTCGTTCTGGTTTCCGAGTCTGATGGGAAAAACCGAGCCGGACTCAGATCCGGGCTTGGGACATGATGTTTGGTAGTGTTCAGTTCTCAGGGAACCGAACACGCTCATCCCTAGTACTAACTGTAATTTTTCAAAACCAGCCTGTGACATGGCAGTTGGGAGATGATTGGCTGGGCCTTTATCTGTCGACTTTATCTCCATCCAAAGCTTAGTATATAGTAATTACAGTAGCTCAAATATCAGGGTTTATATCACAGAGGATGAATATGTAGATGTGTTAGATTACATATTGCTTCAGATTTTTCCCTCTGCTTTAGCATGCAGTTTTGTTTTTTTCAGAAAAAAATGAATTTCAATTCCAGTTTATAATTTATTTAAAAATATGCACCATTTGTAATTTTTAGTATGTAGGGCAAACCAGCAGATGCCCTAGAGATAGAACATATTGAGAATGCTGAGAATTTATCATGCAAAAAAAAAATCTTATGCAGCTAGACACATTCTTGAGGTTCATGGAAGAAAAATGATTGCTTGTTTCTGTTTCAGTGAGGGAAAAGAGTGGTGCTACATAAGTATCCATGGGAGAGAAGAGGGGTATGATTTAATTCTTTCCCTAAAAGAAGTGTCTTGAATTTTGCATTTTGGAACAAGAAAACCAGATGAATTGAGTGTTGTGACAAGTAGATTTTGTTTTAAATTGAATACCTAAATGTACAGTAGAGATGTGCGGTGGGCACTTTTCGTGGTTTGGTTCTGGTTCCATGCTCATGTTTTGGATCTGGACTGATTTTACCAAAACCACCCTTTCGTGTTTTGGTTTTGGATCTGGATGATTTTTTAAAAAAAACATAAAAACAGCTAAAATCACAGAATTTGGGGGTAATTTGGATCCTACGGTATTATTAATCTCAATAACATTAATTTCCACCCATTTCCAGTCTATTCTGAACACCTCACAATATTGTTTTTAGGCCAAAAAGGTTGCACCGAGGTGGCTGTATGACTAAGCTAAGTGACACAAGTGTGCGGCACAAACACCTGGCCCATCTAGGGTTGGCACTGCAGTCCAACTGCACTAATGGCAGATACCGGACGCATGTCTAACTCCAACATAGCTGTCAAGGCCTCATTTATCCACTTTGCAACAGGATGACCGCTGTCATATTTCATCTTTCTCGCAAAGGACTGTTGGACAGTCATTTGCTTAGTTGAAGTAGTACAAGTAGACTTCCAACTTCCCCTCTGGGATGACGATTGACTCGCAGCAGCAGCAGCAGCAGCAGCAGCAGCAGTAGGACGAAGTAGTTCTTGATCTTTCCCTATTTTATCCTCCAAATTTTTGTTCTCCATTATTTTTCTGGAGTTATATAACAAAATGCAGCAAAGGGGAGTGTACCTCTACACCACACAGGGCAAACCCTGTAAAAATTATTTGGATTAAATATTAATAACACCTTTATTTGGAGTAAATAATATACAGCACAGGACAGCACCACTGAACTTATATGGCAGCACCACTGGACTGGATTTATACTGGAGTACCACTGGATTTATACTGGAGTACCACTGGATTTATACTGGAGTACCACTGGTCATATACGGCAGTATCACTGGATTTATACGGCAGTATCACTGGACTTATACGGCAGTATCACTGGACTGGATTTATACGGCAGTATTACTGGACTGGACTTATACGGCAGTACCACTGGATTTATACGGCAGTATCACTGGACTAATACGGCAGTTTCACTGGACTGGATTTATACGCAAGTACCACTGGATTTATACGGCAGTTCCACTGGACTTATACGGCAGTACCACTGGAATTATATGGCAGTACCACTGGACTTATACGGCAGTACCACTGGACTGGATTTATATGGCAGTATCACTGGACTTATATGCCAGTACCACTGGAATTATACAGCAGTACCACTGGACATATATGGCAGTACCACTGGACATATACGGCAGTATCACTGGACTTATATGGCAGTACCACTGGGACAGCAGCACAGGGACACCACCACTGAACTGATGCAGCACAACAGAGCGCCACTGGACTGAACTTATACAGAAGCACTGGACATATGGCAGCAGAGGATACCACCACTGTGACTGGACTGATGCAGCACAAGACACTACCACTGTAATGATGCAGGACAACACAGCACCACTGCACTGGACTTATACAGCTACATTGGACATATGGCAGCAGAGGACACCACCACTGTGACTGGAATTATGCAGCACAACACACCACCACTGAACTGATGCAGCACCAGACACTGCCACTGTACTGATGCAGCACAAGACACTACCACTGTACTGATGCAGGACAACACACCACCACTGTACTGATGCAGGACAACACACCACTACTGAACTGATGCAGCACAACACACCACCACTGAATTGATGCAGCACAACACACCACCACTGAATTGATGCAGCACAATACACTACCACTGTACTGGTGCAGGACAACACTGCACTGTACTTATACAGCTACATTGGACATATGGCAGCAGAGGACTCCACCACTGTGACTGGATTGATGCAGCACAAGACACTACCACTATACTGATGCAGGACAACACATCGCCTCTGCACTGGACTTATACAGCAGCACTGGACATATGGCAGCAGAGGACACCACAACTGTGACTGGACTGATGCAGCATAAGACACTACACTAGACTGAGCAGCACAAGACAACACTGGATTCGCCACCACACTTTCCCTCCCACACAGACACTGAGGACGGAGACACGTCCTCTCATTACACTCTCCAGGACTGGAGTGAAAATGGCGGCGATGTGCAGCTCCTTATATGGAATCCAAAACCAGCGAGAATCTGAAAGCGGGATGATGACGTTTTACCTCGTTCTGGTTTCTGAGTCTGGCGGGAAAACCCGAATCGGGCTCGGATCCGGGCTCAGGTAGTTGAAGTCCAGTAGGGTTCAGTTCTCAGGGATCCGAACCCGCTCATCTCTAATGTACAGTATTAATATTCACATCCATACTGCTGTTGCATCTGATGCTATCATTTATATTATTAAGATATTCTATATCTCATGTGCAAATATATATTTTGGACATATTTCTATCTTTCTATCAGAACAATATGTAGACATATTAGGCCATGCTGTATTGCACAAATAAGAAAAATATTTATTATTTATTATTTATTTTTAAGCATTATTATTATTATTATTATTATTAGTAGTAGTAGTAGTAGTAGTAGTAGTAGTAGTAGTAGTAGTATATTTTATTTATGAGGAGCCACAAGTGTTTAGTAGCACTGTATATATAACACACATTAGAACAATTCAGTATAAACAGAAGTTATCATTACAGTAACTGAAAAACTAAAATAGAGCACAGGTAACAATTAGCACCACAATTCTCAGTACACAATACAGCTGAGATGTACAGTATGTAAGCAAAGGAGTAATCTACGTACTACTAGGGACAAGCAGCCGTTGGAGAAGATAGATGGTTCCAAAAGAGAGGAGATGCAGGTGTAGACAGTTGCTGAGTAGGAAGGAGCAGTAATTGAAGTGCGAGAGAAGAGGGCTGTGAGAACAGAAGGGAAGACGGCCCTGCTCCAGGGAGCTCACAATGTAGGGGGAGGGGAGACAGCCTGATGGCAGGAAGTAAGCAAGTCAGAAATGACCATGGCTTGAGGCAGGAGATTGGGAGAGCAGCCTCAGGACTAAGTTATGTGGAAAGATACGCTTTGATAAACAGGTGGATTTTTAGTTCCTGTTTGAAGCTTTGCAAAGTCAGGGGGATCTAATAAAGTGAGATAGCTCATTCCAGTGAAGGTGGGCAGCACAGGTAGAGGAGAGGCGATGGTCATTGGCTGACGGAAGAAGGTCGGAGGGAGTATGTAGGGAGATGAGATTGGAGATGTAGGGAGCAGTGGAGTTAGAAAGGGCTTTGTATGTGAGGGTGAGGATTTTGAAGAGGATTCTGTAGGTGAATGGGAGCCAGTGCAGGTTTTGTCAAAGGTGAGTGCAGATGTGGAGCAGTAGGAGAGCAATAGAAGTCTAGCTAGGGAGTTGAGAACAGATCAGAGTAGATCAACATGGAAGTGTGGGAGACCAGTGAGGAGAATGTTGCAAAAGTCGAGCTGTGACTTGAATAGTGAGTGGATGTTAAGTTAGTTTAGTCGCACTCTGAGGGGCAAATTTACTAAAATGGGAGTTCTATTTCAGATGGGATTATGCCCATGGCAACCAATCAGATTTCAGGTATTATCTTCTAGAAGGTGCTAGATAAATGAGAAGTAGAATCTGATTGGTTGCCATGGGCAACATCCCATCTTAAATAGAACTCCCATCTTAGTAAATTTACCCCTGAGAGAGGAACAATGGAAGCGATGTTCCATAGCTGGAATCGACAGGAAATTGTAGCCTTTGATTTGCATAATATGCACTTTGCTATTAATTGTTAGTAAGTACAGTATAAATACCAAATAATAAAAAGATAACACAGTATATTTCAAGATTCAGATTAAAGGATTACAGGTGCTGCCATCTCCCTTTGATGCTGCTATTCCCAAAGAACATTACATTTCTAATAGATTACATGGAAGCCACACACCTGAATCATAAAAATAATACATTTAAATGATACACAAAATATACAGTAAGTTTCTAAAATCAATATATAGGCTGAAAAAGGTGCTTGAAAGGGAGGGGATGTCTAAATTAGAACATTCCCCCAGCACAGTGCCAGAAATCAGTGAAAAAAAAAAAAAAAAGCATGCTACAGCATATTTAAATAAAAGGCAGAAGCCTTAGTTTGATTATATAAAAAATGATAGAGAGAGAGAAATAGTATTCTTATTTATTCTTAAGTCATTGCTAACAATTACTGTACATTAAGATGCCTTATTTAAATATGAATTATCCCATTGGTTTGTAGATATATAAAAGGCTAGATTTCTTTTGCATTCTAATTAAGTAATTTACAGATTTGTCCTCATACACTGGGCATCTTTACACCATATTGTGACATGTCTGGTGTGACTTGTTAGAGGACAGTGGATCACCCTGCCTCCATTCCCAGCACTAGAGGCATCTTCCCTGCTCTACTGTTTTCCCTCCTAGTGTTAGCTCAGTGCAGGAGGAGGTGCTTAGTGCACAGTCTAAGAGAGTTCTTCCTGGGAGAGACAACTGCACTGACGTGCAGCTTCTGCTCTCCTGAGTGTGTGACCTTGTCTACCCCGCAGTCGCACCCTGTCTGTATGCAGCCGCATTTTGTGTGTACTAAGATGCTGTGTTACTGCTGTACTGCTTCACATGTATACTGTGAGTTCTGCTGCTGCAGAATATCTTCTATATACTACAAGCTGTTATCTATGTTTCTGTGGACTAACATCCCTATCCAACACCGCAACACTCAGCCAACAGGTTATTGGCCCAGGACCCCAAGTCGGAAAGGCATTCTAAAACAGAGGTACATAAGAAATAAAATTGCAGCTGATTAAAGAAGGAGTACTTTAATTAAATATATAGAATTATGTACAGTACAGGGAACAGCATGAACTTTACAGCTCAGAGAATTACACAATGTGGAAATTACACAAAGTGGCGATGCAGCTTAAGCAGGAAAAGTTGTGGAAAGTCACATTTGAGCCAGGAGCAGACCCAAACCCAGTTGAAGTGGATAGAGCAATCGGGATGATAGGGTTGGCTGTGGAATAACATGTCTACTCCATTATCAGTGGGAAATTGTCAGCCAAAGACATGTGGCCAGCTCTGCAAATGGCGTATGAGGACAACGGTCTGATGAGAAAAATAAATGTGAGGCATATAATGTATAGGACAAAGTTAAGTGCCTGTAAAGACATGGGCCCTCATTCCGAGTTGATCGGTCGCAAGGCGAATTTAGCAGAGTTACACACGCTAAGCCGCCGCCTACTGGGAGTGAATCTTAGCTTCTTAAAATTGCGACCGATGTATTCGCAATATTGCGATTACTAACTACTTAGCAGTTTCAGAGTAGCTCCAGACTTACTCTGCCTGTGCGATCAGTTCAGTGCTTGTCGTTCCTGGTTGACGTCACAAACACACCCAGCGTTCGCCCAGGCACTCCCACCGTTTCTCCGGCCACTCCTGCGTTTTTTCCGGAAACGGTAGCGTTTTCAGCCACACGCCCCTGAAATGCCGTGTTTCCGCCCAGTAACACCCATTTCCTGTCAATCACATTACGATCGCCGGAGCGAAGAAAAAGCCGTGAGTAAAAATACTTTCTTCATAGTAAAGTTACTTGGCGCAGTCGCAGTGCGAACTTTGCGCATGCGTACTAAGCGGATTTTCACTGCGATGCGATGAAAAAGAATGAGCGAACAACTCGGAATGAGGGCCATGAATTATTATATTGATAAAATACCTGTACTGTCAATAGCTCAGCAGTTGGCATCTATAGGAGCACAGGTGGACGACGAGGAAGTGGCGTTGGCGATGTTACAAATCTGACACCAGATTTCGATTTCCTGATAGTAGCTAATGATACCAAGCTGACAACAGAAATGGTAAAAGCCAAGCTGCTGCAGTTCCAAGAACATATTCCTGTTGAGACAAATGCTGAGAGTTCTGCCTTATTCACAAAAGGTACTAAGTCCAGAAAGCTCAAGTTCAAATGCTTTATATGTCACAAGGTGGTGCACAAGGCCCCAGATTGCAGACTGATAAATTTCAGTGGTACGCAGAAGAAACGTGACAAACCAAATGAGTCAGCATTGAATGTAGCAGATAGTCACAAGAAGGATTGCTGGTACATGGACTCGGGGGCCATGAGGCATTTCAGTTGTAATCAGGAATGGTTCAATTCACTGACAGCATGTGAACCCATTACAGAAAAAGGGATTGGAGACAAAGTCCTTACTGCTTCAAAATTTGGGACAATCACAGTGCGTCTAAGAATTAAAGGTGAAACAGTTATTACGGACATATAAGACGTCTTGTTCGTGACAAATTTGGGAAGCAATCTCATTGCTATAAGCATCCTGGAGAAAAAGGATTACAGAGTCCAGTTTTGCAAAGGGCAAATGTATGGTGCTAAATGAGAAAGGGACTGTAATTGCTTCAGCAACTTGGAGCAACCAACTGTATGTCCTGGACACCGAGCAGTGTTCTACAATGGCAGCCCCTGATTCAAACCAGTCATTGGAGCTGTGGCACAGGTGCCTAGGTCACCTGGGATATGATAACATCCAGAAACTACTCAAGGGAATGGCAGCTGGAATCCCTGTGAGTAATACTGAGAGACCTGTGTGTGAGAGTTATATAAAAGGAAAGCAAACTCGCACCCCATTTCCTAAGTCTACTAGTAGAGCGGAAATACCACTAACCGTAGTGCATACTGCGTATGTGGTCTGATGGAGATAGAATCAATTAGTGGCTACAGGTATTTTATAACATTTATTGATGATTCCACAAGGATGACACATATGTATTTCATGAAAGCTAAAAGTGAAGTTGTCAATAAAATTGTGGAATACAAGAACCAGGTGGAGACTCAGATGAGTCTGAAACTAAAAGTCTTGAGATCTGATAATGGCAGAGAGTATGACAACAGAGTTTTAGCACAGTTCCTAAAAAAAATCTGGCATACAGCAACAACTAACAATTGCTTACATGCCAGAACAAAACGGTGTGAGTGAGCGTGCAAATCGTACAATTGTTGAGAGAGCACAGACTATGTTGATTGATGCAGGCCTGGAGAAGAGCTTTTGGGCAGGGTCTACAGCAGTATATCTTGAAAACCATGTGCCCACAGTAGCTGTAAAAGGTAAAACGCCACTTAAAGCGTGGTCCAAAAAAAGCCAGCTGTCAATCATCTCCATGTCATTGGATGTAAAGCTTATGCACATAAACCTAAGGAGAAAAGATGGAAATTAGATCCACAGTCAGTGGAATTTATTATGCTAGGATACTAAGAAGAAAGCAAAGGTTACAGGCTTTGGGACATTACAAACAAACGTCTTCTAAAGTCTAGGGATGTGGTGTTGCATGAGAACAATCAATGGAACAGTGGAACAAGCATCACAGCAACAATATGTATTGCTGTATGTACAGGCAGCGGAAAGCGTGTCTGAACTAGAGATGTGCACCGGAAATTTTTCGGGTTTTGTGTTTTGGTTTTGTGTTCGGTTCCGCGGCCGTGTTTTGGGTTCGAACGCGTTTTGGCAAAACCTCACCAAATTTTTTTTGTCGGATTCGGGTGTGTTTTGGATTCGGGTGTTTTTTTTCAAAAAACCCTAAAAAACAGCTTAAATCATAGAATTTGGGGGTCATTTTGATCCCAAAGTATTATTAACCTCAATAACCATAATTTCCACTCATTTTCAGTCTATTCTGAACACCTCACACCTCACAATATTATTTTTAGTCCTAAAATTTGCACCGAGGTCGCTGGATGACTAAGCTCAGCGACCCAAGTGGCCGACACAAACACCTGGCCCATCTAGGAGTGGCACTGCAGTGTCACGCAGGATGGCCTTTCCAAAAAACACTCCCCAAACAGCACATGACGCAAAGAAAAAAAGAGGCGCAATGAGGTAGCTGTGTGACTAAGCTCAGCGACCCAAGTGGCCGACACAAACACCTGGCCCATCTAGGAGTGGCACTGCAGTGTCAGGCAGGATGGCTCTTCCAAAAAATACTCCCCAAACAGCACATGACGCAAAGAAGAATAAAAAGAGGTGCAATGAGGTAGCTGTGTGAGTAAGCTAAGCGACCCTAGTGGCCGACACAAACACCTGGCCCATCTAGGAGTGGCACTGCAGTGTCACGCAGGATGGCCCTTCCAAAAAACACTCCCCAAACAGCACATGACACAAAGAAAAAAAGAGGCGCAATGAGGTAGCTGTGTGACTAAGCTCAGCGACCCAAGTGGCCGACACAAACACCTGGCCCATCTAGGAGTGGCACTGCAGTGTCAGGCAGGATGGCCCTTCCAAAAAATACTCCCCAAACAGCACATGACGCAAAGAAAAAAAGAGGCGCAATGAGGTAGCTGTGTGAGTAAGCTAAGCGACCCTAGTGGCCGACACAAACACCTGGCCCATCTAGGAGTGGCACTGCAGTGTCACGCAGGCTGGCCCTTCCAAAAAACACTCCCCAAACAGCACATGACGCAAAGAAAAATGAAAGAAAAAAGAGGTGCAAGATGGAATTGTCCTTGGGCCCTCCCACCCTCCCTTATGTTGTATAAACAGGACATGCACACTTTAACCAACCCATCATTTCAGTGACAGGGTCTGCCACACGACTGTGACTGAAATGACGGGTTGGTTTGGACCCCCACCAAAAAAGAAGCAATTAATCTCTCCTTGCACAAACTGGCTCTACAGAGGCAAGATGTCCACCTCATCATCATCCTCCGATATATCACCGTGTACATCCCCCTCCTCACAGATTATCAATTCGTCCCCACTGGAATCCACCATCTCAGCTCCCTGTGTACTTTGTGGAGCCAATTGCTGCTGGTGAATGTCTCCACGGAGGAATTGATTATAATTCATTTTAATGAACATCATCTTCTCCACATTTTCTGGATGTAACCTCGTACGCCAATTGCTGACAAGGTGAGCGGCGGCACTAAACACTCTTTCGGAGTATACACTTGTGGGAGGGCAACTTAGGTAGAATAAAGCCAGTTTGTGCAAGGGCCTCCAAATTGCCTCTTTTTCCTGCCAGTAAAAGTACGGACTGTCTGACGTGCCTACTTGGATGCGGTCACTCATATAATCCTCCACCATTCTTTCAATGGGGAGAGAATCATATGCAGTGACAGTAGACGACATGTCCGTAATCGTTGGCAGGTCCTTCAGTCCGGACCAGATGTCAGCATCAGCAGTCGCTCCAGACTGCCCTGCATCACCGCCAGCGGGTGGGCTCGGAATTCTGAGCCTTTTCCTCGCACCCCCGTTGCGGGAGAATGTGAAGGAGGAGATGTTGACAGGTCGCGTTCCGCTTGACTTGACAATTTTCTCACCAGCAGTTTTTTGAACCCCTGCAGACTTGTGTCTGCCGGAAAGAGAGATCCAAGGTAGGTTTTAAATCTAGGATCGAGCACGGTGGCCAAAATGTAGTGCTCTGATTTCAACAGATTGACCACCCGTGAATCCTTGTTAAGCTAATTAAGGGCTCCATCCACAAGTCCCACATGCCTAGCGGAATCGCTCTGTGTTTGCTCCTCCTTCAATGTCTCCAGCTTCTTCTGCAAAAGCCTGATGAGGGGAATGACCTGACTCAGGCTGGCAGTGTCTGAACTGACTTCACGTGTGGCAAGTTCAAAAGGTTGCAGAACCTTGCACAACGTTGAAATCATTCTCCACTGCGCTTGAGACAGGTGCATTCCACCTCCTATATCGTGCTCAGTTGTATAGGCTTGAATGGCCTTTTGCTGCTCCTCCAACCTCTGAAGCATATAGAGGGTTGAATTCCACCTCGTTACCACTTCTTGCTTCAGATGATGGCAGGGCAGGTTCAGGCGTTTTTGGTGGTGCTCCAGTCTTCTGTACGTGGTGCCTGTACGCCGAAAGTGTGCCGCAATTCTTCTGGCCACCGACAGCATCTCTTGCACGCCCCTCTCGTTTTTTAAATAATTCTGCACCACCAAATTCAAGGTATGTGCCAAACATGGGACGTGCTGGAATTTGCCCATATTTAATGCACACACAATATTGCTGGCGTTGTCCGATGCCACAAATCCACAGGAGAGTCCAATTGGGGTAAGCCATTCTGCGATGATCTTCCTCAGTTGCCGTAAGAGGTTTTTAGCTGTGTGCGTATTCTGGAAAGCGGTGATACAAAGCGTAGCCTGCCTAGGAAAAAGTTGGCGTTTGCGAGATGCTGCTACCGGTGCCGCCGCTGCTGTTCTTGCAGCGGCGAGTCCATACATCTACCCAGTGGGCTGTCACAGTCATATAGTCCTGAGTCTGCCCTGCTCCACTTGTCCACATGTCCGTGGTTAAGTGGACATTGGGTACAACTGCATTTTTTAGGACACTGGTGAGTCTTTTTCTGAGGTCTGTGTACATTTTCGGTATCGCCTGCCTAGAGAAATGGAACCTAGATGGTATTTGGTACCGGGGACACAGTACCTCAAACAAGTCTATAGTTGGCTCTGCAGTAATGATGGATACCGGAACCACGTTTCTCACCGCCCAGGATGCCAAGGCCTCAGTTATCCGCTTTGCAGCAGGATGACTGCTGTGATATTTCATCTTCCTCGCAAAGGACTGTTGGACAGTCAATTGCTTGGTGGAAGTAGTAAAAGTGGTCTTACGACTTCCCCTCTGGGATGACCATCGACTCCCAGCAGCAACAACAGCAGCGCCAGCAGCAGTAGGCGTTACACGCAAGGATGCATCGGAGGAATCCCAGGCAGGAGAGGACTCGTCAGAATTGCCAGTGACATGGCCTGCAGGACTATTGGCATTCCTGGGGAAGGAGGAAATTGACACTGAGGGAGTTGGTGGGGTGGTTTGCGTGAGCTTGGTTACAAAAGGAAGGGATTTACTGGTCAGTGGACTGCTTCCGCTGTCGCCCAAAGTTTTTGAACTTGTCACTGACTTATGATGAATGCGCTGCAGGTGACGTATAAGGGAGGATGTTCCGAGGTGGTTAACGTCCTTACCCCTACTTATTACAGCTTGACAAAGGCAACACACGGCTTGACAAATGTTGTCCGCATTTCTGTTGAAATACTTCCACACCGAAGAGCTGATTTTTTTTGTATTTTCACCAGGCATGTCAATGGCCATATTCCTCCCACGGACAACAGGTGTCTCCCCGGGTGCCTGACTTAAACAAACCACCTCACCATCAGAATCCTCCTTGTCAATTTCCTCCCCAGTGCCAGCAACACCCATATCCTCCTCATCCTGGTGTACTTCAACACTGACATCTTCAATCTGACTATCAGGAACTGGACTGCGGGTGCTCCTTCCAGCACTTGCAGGGGGCGTGCAAATGGTGGAAGGCGCATGCTCTTCACGTCCAGTGTTGGGAAGGTCAGGCATCGCAACCGACACAATTGGACTCTCCTTGTGGATTTGTGATTTCGAAGAACGCACAGTTCTTTGCTGTGCTTTTGCCAGCTTAAATCTTTTCATTGTTCTAGCGAGAGGCTGAGTGCTTCCATCCTCATGTGAAGCTGAACCACTAGCCATGAACATAGGCCAGGGCCTCAGCCGTTCCTTGCCACTCCGTGTGGTAAATGGCATATTGGCAAGTTTACGCTTCTCCTCCGACGATTTTATTTTAGATTTTTGTGTCCTTTTTTTACTAATATTTGGTGTTTTGGATTTTACATGCTCTGTACTATGACATTGGGCATCGGCCTTGGCAGACGACGTTGATGGCATTTCATCGTCTCGGCCATGACTAGTGGCAGCAGCTTCAGCACGAGGTGGAAGTCGATCTTGATCTTTCCCTATTTTTGGAACCTCAACATTTTTGTTCTCCATATTTTAATAGGCACAACTAAAAGGCACCTCAGGTAAACAATGGAGATGGATGGATACTAGTATACTTATGGATGACGAGTGACTGCCGACACAGAGGTAGCTACAGCCGTGGACTACCGTACTGCGTCTGCTAGTATAGACTGGATGATAATGATATAAAATATATATATATATATCACTACTGCAGGATAGGTATATATTATATAATGACGGACCTGCTGGACACTGTCAGCAGACTCCTAAACTATTAGTATGAAGAAGATAGAAAAAAAAAAACCACCACAGGTAGGTATACAATTATGGACGAGCACTGCCGACACAGAGGTAGCTACAGCCGTGGACTACCGTACTGCGTCTGCTAGTATAGACTGGATGATAATGATATAAAAAATATATATATATCACTACTGCAGGACAGGTATATATTATATAATGACGGACCTGCTGGACACTGTCAGCAGACTCCTAAACTACTAGTATGAAGAAGATATAAAAAAAAAAACCCACCACAGGTAGGTATACAATTATGGACGAGCACTGCCGACACAGAGGTAGCTACAGCCGTGGACTACCGTACTGCGTCTGCTAGTATAGACTGGATGATAATGATATAAAAAAAAATATATATATATCACTACTGCAGGTATATATTATAATATAATGAATGACGGACCTGCTGGACACTGTCTGTCAGCAGAATGCGTTTATAGAATAAAATAAAAAAACACCACACGAGTGTTTAACTTTTTCAGGCAGACAATATACTGGTGGTCACTGGTCAGTCACACTGGCAGCAAAAGTGTGCACTGTTATGTACTCCTGCTATAACTGCTCCCCAGTCTCCCCCACAATTAAGCTGTGTGAGCAGTGAGCACTCAGCACAGTCAGATATACATAGATGATATTATCAATCATGCAGCACACTGAGGCTGAGCACAGATATGGTATGTGACTGTGTATCGTTTTTTTTCAGGCAGAGAACGGATTTTAAATAATAAATAAAACTGGTGGTCACTAGTATAACTATCAGCAAAACTCTGCACTCTCTGAGTACTCCAGTCCTAATGCTCCCCAAAATTACTAAAATTAAATTACTAGTAAATCAAGTGTCTCACTCTCTATCTAAACGGAGAGGACGCCAGCCACGTCCTCTCCCTATCAATCTCAATGCACGTGTGAAAATGGCGGCGACGCGCGGCTCCTTATATAGAATCCGAGTCTCGCGAGAATCCGACAGCGGGATGATGACGTTCGGGCGCGCTCGGGTTAACCGAGCAAGGCGGGAAGATCCGAGTCTGCCTCGGACCCGTGTAAAAAGGCTGAAGTTCGGGGGGGTTCGGATTCCGAGGAACCGAACCCGCTCATCCCTAGTCTGAACCTGAAAGAGTTTATGCGGATACCCAATCAGAAAAGAGAAGTTCCATAAGGAGCAATAAAGGTGTTCCATCCAAATGATACAGTGAGGAATATGCAAATATAGCTTACTGTGAGCCCTAAAATATACAGGAAGCAAATCCAAGTAGCACCTGGAAAGCATGGAAGTCAGCAGTAGATACAGAGCTATCAGCTCTGGATGATAACAGTACATGGACTGTAGTTGACTGAGATGCTCTGTTACCGCTGTACTGCTTCACATGTATACTGTAAGTTCCTACTGCTGCAGACCATCTTCTATATACTACAAGCTGTTATCTCTGTATTCGGAATAAACCAATCATCCAAGTTATGTGCCGTTGTGTGAACTAACATCCCTATCCGACACCGCAACACGACTAGGATGCTCCAAGAGCATCACTGGCGTATCTATAATGGGTGCAAGGTGTGCGGTGCACATGGGCCTCTGGGTCCAGAGTGGCCCACACACCACACACCCTGCACCCATTTAACTATACTCACTATGCACCCTTTGCATTTATAGTACTTCAACGTGGGTTAAATAAATCTACTATTTAAAAAGCGGATGAAAGATGTATCTTTTTATTAATTTATCACAATAAGTACAGTAGCAACGTTGCTTGCAAAGAACTAAGAGGCTGTTCACCACACAACAAATAACACACTCCTTGGCCTCACTAGCATCTGTGTCTCCGACATTTGATGCACAATCCCGGCTGCTTAGCAATGATCTTTACTCCACTACTCATTTGGATAGAAGTTTCAGTAGTTACAGTATAGTATATGCCCTTCCAGGTTTGAATGGTATACAAAGACAGGAAGGGTTTTTTTGTTTTGGACTCGCTCCATCAGAGGAAGTTGTATGAGGAAAGACAATCTGCTTCCAAGGATTAGATCTTGAACTGAGCTCCAACAAAAAGTCATAATGAAAAATTGAGTACTGGCCTTGTCAACCTGCAATGTAAGGATATTATCCCTGTATTGTATTAAATACACTTTCTGCAAACTCACACCATTGCCCAATGGTGATTGTGAAGACAACAGAGAAATTAGAATATAAAGTGGGTGGGGTGGAGATTCTCTACACACTGAGGTGTGTTTTATAGCGGTTCATGGGGGTCATTCCGAGTTGATCACTCGCTAGCAAATTTTTGCTGTGCTGCAATCAGATAGTCGCCGCCTATGGGGGAGTGTATTTTCGCTTTGCAAGTGTGAGAACGCTTTTGCAGCTGACAGCACAAAAAAAGTTTTTTGCAGTTTCTGAGAAGCTCTCGACTTACTCAGCCGCTGTGATCACTTCAGTCTTTTTGGTCCCGGAATTGACGTCGGACACCCGCCCTGCAAACATTTGGACATGCCTGCGTTTTTCCAGACACTCCAAGAACACAGTCAGTTGACACCCACAAATGTCCTCTTTCTGTCAATTACCTTGCGATCGGCTGTGCGAATGGATTATTTGTTAAATCCATTGCCCAGCACCAATCCTCTTTGTACCCATACGACACGCCTGCACAATGCTGTGAATGTGCAGTTTTGCTGAGATTTAACCTGATCGCAGTGCTGCAAAAAGTTGCTAGCGAGCAATTAACTCGGAATGACCCCCCCATGTTTGTGCAGCTTATATAAGTGCAGCGATACATCTGCACAATAAAAATGTGAGATGTATCGAGCTGAGCCCTATCCACAGG